>NC_139549.1:37008144-38476537 GCF_965153285.1 Podarcis tiliguerta
ATTGTAGCATCTACGAAAAAAAGAAATGATGTGGCACTGTGTCCTTCAAAGAACTGTTTCTGCAAAGCTGGCCATGCTGGCGTGCTGCATCAATAAATCGCCCCCACCCTCATTCTTCGACAGGCACCTCCAATTACCATCAAGGAATGAAGATGGATGAAAACCATCTCATCTGCAGAGCTTCAATCTTTCATGATGGCACCCGAGATGTGACGGATCTCCCCCTGGCCCATTAATTACAAGTCATAAACATGGAGAGATTATGGTAGCCCTGGTTACATTCACCTCCTCTTTTCTTTCTTTCTTTCTTTCTTTCTTTCTTTCTTTCTTTCTTTCTTTCTCAGTTCTGCAGTTCTCTCTGCAAACAAGCAACATTTTCACAGGATTGCTGCCAATGGTCCTTTTTTAAAAAAATTGGGATGATTTATTTGATGGCAGCAATGATGGGAAGAGTGTGAGATCACTTTGAATGGCAGCACAGCACAGCTGAAGGAAAGGAAAAACTGGGGCCACTGCAGCAGTTGTGGGTCCATAGCAGGACCTCAGATGTTGAACAAAATATAGGGGAGAGCACGTGTAGGAGAAGGTAATCTGTAAAGTCCCCAAATCCCAGTCATGCTACTCACAAAGTAAGCTGAAGTGATTTACATTAAAACAAATGAAGAACATCTAATGAAAATCTAAAAACAAAGCAATGCTGATAAAAAGTAGGACTTACAGACCCCACCCCATAGAAAGGGGCCACAATGCTACCCTTCAGATTAAGGACCAAAAGGCCAGGTACATGTCTTTGCCTCAAAATAAATATGGTGTCAGGTGGCACTCCATGGGGAGAACATTCCACAAGTGAAGGGCCACTACGAAAAGGCCCAATTTTGTGTTGCCACTCTCCAAATCTTCCATGGTGGGGGCACTCAAAGAAGGGCCTCATATGATGATTTCATTGTCTGGGTTGGGTCATGTGCGGAGAGGCAGTTCTTGAAGGACTGGGTTATTGACATTTATTTATTTATTTATTTAGTCTATTAGATTTATATGCTGCCTGTCACTGACTGAAAGTCAGTGCCAGTCAGCTGAACAGCAGTGACTTCAAGCCCCACTGAAATTTGCTACATTCCAGAGCTTCCAACTGGGAAGGATGGAGTATAGCGGATACAAACAGAGCTTGAAGTCAGCACCAGTCAGCAGAGATCTTCCTGTGCAATGGAACTTGAGTGCAGGCTATGCTGTGAAGGAAAAATGTGTTACCTGATGTCATGATGTCAGGTGATTGGCAGGGGGTGGCTCTGCCTGTCTGTCAAAGTGGCCAGCTGGGGGTGGGGGAGCTAAGGATTTGCCCTGCTGGACTGAAAGGTTTCCACATCACCACATTAGAAAAAGAAGATTTGGTTCAAAAATGGACAGCTGTGAAGGAAGTATCCAGTTTTTCACCCCTTCAGTATTGGGCTGTGCTGTCATTCACGATGAGGAAACATCTCATATCTGAGCAGGCTTCTGTCATTGCTTGAGTTAAATCAATCATATTGTGTTCTGATGAACACAGGCAGAGCCCATGGAAAAAACACTATTTGTCTTCTCATTGACATTTGTAAGCCGCTCTGGGAGCCATTTTTTGCTGAACAGTGGGATAAAAATGTTTTAATTCAGATCTTTAATTCAATCAAATTGCTTATAATGTGAAATGCTCCTGGAGAAAGAAAATGGGGAAGAAGAGAAAGGGAGATGTAGCCATCATGTAACTCAGGCATAGGCAAACTTGGCCCTCCAGATGTTTTGGGATTACAACTCCCACCATCCCTAGCTAATAGGACCAGTGGTCAGGGATGATGGTAATTGTAGTCCCAAAACATTTGGAGGGCCAAGTTTGCCTATGGCTGATGTAACTGCTGCTTGAGTCACTTGCTGATGACTGTGTTGACTAAGGGTCTAAGTCAGAGATGGGGAATGCAGGACTCCAACTCCCATCAGCCTCAGCCAGCATGGCCAGTGATAATGAAAGTGGTAGTCCAACAACATCTGGAGAGCCGCATGATTAACACAATCAGAGGACTGTTACTTTCCTTGTAACTCTCCCGCCTTCTTTAAATATCAGAGAGTTTCTCAGTGTGCAAATAGAAAGATGACACACAGTGCTGGGCCATGGGAACAATCTTTGGTGAACCAATAGCTGTGGGACTAGCTAGTAAAAGGTAAAGGGACCCCTGACCATTAGGTCCAGTCGTGGCCGACTCTGGGGTCGCAGCGCTCATCTCGCTTTATTGGCCGAGGGAGCCGTCGTACAGCTTCCGGGTCATGTGGCCAGCATGACTAAGCCGCTTCTGATGAAACCAGAGCAGCGCACGGAAACGCCATTTACCTTCCCGCCGGAGTGATACCTATTTATCTACTTGCACTTTGACGTGCTTCTGAACTGCTAGGTTGGCAGGAGCTGGGACCGAGCAACGGGAGCTCACCCCGTTGTGGGGATTCGAACCACTGACCTTCTGATTAGCAAGTCCTAGGCTTTGTGGTTTAACCCACAGCGCCACCTGTGTCCTGGGACTAGCTAGTAGTCAAGATCAAAGAGGATAGAGGAGCAAGGCAGGAATTAGGACCAAAGAGTGAGCTGGAACTAGAGGACAAGCCAGGAGGCAGGGTCAAGGAGGAAGCCAGAGAGTCAGGACTGAAGAATTAGCAAGAATACATGTGCGCATCAGAACTCAGGGAGACCTTGTTCTCCAGCAAGGCTCTGCTGGCACAGAAAACCCTCTTCTGCTCCTTCCTGTTCAGGAGGATCCAATCTTCAGCTTGTGTGGATGGAGTCAGTCCAGGGCCTGATGGTACTTCATTGAGAAGGTGCCACCTGCAGTTCAGTGGCTCACCACATGGGGCAGCTGCAAACAGAACCAGCAGCTCCTGACATTTTCCATTTCCCTTTCCTGCCCCCACCCCAAGGAAAAAGAAATGTGAGAGCCTTGCTGGCTCTGGCCAAAGGTCCTTCTAGTCCAGCATCCCATTTCTCCTATTTATTTAGTCAATCAGCTGCTTCCCAGAAGCCCAAAAGCAGGGCTCAAATACAACAACTATTGTCTTCTGTTGGGACCCATCACCTGCTAGTCAGAAACCTAGAGGATTTGAACATGGTGATTCCAGATAGTGATCATGGATAAGAGCCATGGTTCTATGCCAGAGGTCATTTCTACCTTTGAATAGACAAGAAAACACAAACCAGGGAGGGATTGGGGAGGAAGTTGGTAGCCATGAAGTCTCCTCCAGCTTCAATGGAGCATGAAGAACAGGCAGGAGTTATTTCACTCGGGGACATTCCTGCACTATCCTCCATTAGCAGCCCAAGATAAAGGAGCCGAGCCTAAGTGCCCATTAAAATTTCCCCATTCTACTCTCTTTTCTTTCTCCTGAGCTGGTTTTTATAGCTTGTTGGGCAGGGAGACAAAGGAGAGCACAGAAGTGCATCCTGTGCATTGGGGAGTCTCAACTTCTTGGGTTGGACTGATGCACTCATTTTCAATCTGCAGGGATTTATTCATTTCTGTTTATGGCGGGGAGCATCCTAAAGCAGCATCTTCCTCACCTTCTGCCCAAATTGGCACAGCCCATTCTACTATCTCACTCTGCAGCATCTTTATAGACCCCGTTCAAGTGACTGTTTCTAGACATGTGAGGGAAATGAGTGTCCCCTTGCAGATTCCTTCTGTGTCTGCCTCACCTACTTATTTGATTTGCCTCGAGATTGAGACTTCTATACATTCCTCATCTCCATAGAAGCCACGACCTGAACCTTTCTGCTCAGAAGCTTTGCCCTGGCTCAGTTGGAGTATCAGAGACCTGTGAATTAAGTAGGATCAACATGCTGGTGCCTTGATGAGCTCCAATGCTAACCTGCTTCTGTCAGCCAAATCTGAGAATAATAGGCTACCAGCGGTGAATGGCTTTGCCCTTCCAAATGGAAGAAAGGAACACGTTTCACCTGCTCGTCTCCTCTCCCTCCCTCCCTATTTCCAATGGAAGCGAAGTCAATTGGGGGTGGGGTTTGAAATACAAACTGCAGTTAAAACAGCATCTCCCCAAAATGTCTTATACCTTCCCCCACATCACAGTTGCCTGCCATGCATCCCTCTCCCTTCCAGAGATGCCAACTTGAATAAAATATTGGGGGGGGGGCAGGTAAGTCCAACCCCACATAATCAATGACATGACACAGTGCACACATACAATCTGAATGGCAATGCCCATCAACTGCAGGGGGGGGGGGCAGCAGCACCTTCTTTATTAGGGGAGGTGAAGACCCTTTGGCTCCCATGCCTCCTTCCTTTCCCTGGTAGTGGGACAAGGGTGGCAGCCCCTTTTCCTCTTCATTGGGATACCATTGGTCTCAGGAGTTTAGTTAGGGCTCTTGAGAAAATTTAATTCAACTTGGCTCCTAAGCCCAGTAGAGTTTACTGAATTTGGGAGCCCTAGAGAATGTGACTTCCCAGAGCTCCTTCAGCCTGGAACACTACTTCCACCACCAACACCCAACCAACAGGTAAGTTTGGAGAAAGAAAAAGGGAAGATAGCAGGATAAGGGTTCGTGGGATAGGGGTTGGTTGGAGGGAAATTGAGAAGCTCAGAATCAAATCCTGGGATCTTCAACATGCAAATCATGTGCTTTACAACTGAGCTGTGGATCTCTGTTTTCATTCACTTTCTGAGAGCACTAAGGGATTGTTTTTTTAAGCACCTGCAAGGAAATACTGAAGCAAGCAAGCAGGCATATTTAGGCAAGCCAAAGAGAATAGCATCACTTCAATGCTACTTTAAAATACCTTTTTAAAGACCCTGACAACCACAGATAGCAGTTGAGCTCTCCCCATCGTCAGATGTGCAGGACTCTCAGAGCAAGGAGGAACCAGTGGCTTATGAAACATGGGTCTACAGCTCAGCTGTAAATCACATGATTTGCATGTTAAAGATCTGAGGATTTGATTATGAACATCTCAATTCAAAAAGGTCTCAGGATGCCATCTTAAGGAAATAAATCTTATGCAGCCTTTGGAGACCCAATATCCATGAGAAGAGATTGATCCATGGTCAAACTTGGTATATGACAGATTTGTGTGTTCAGCTTGCATACATTAAGCAGCTTTCTCCAGTTTTTGCTGTTCTGTATTATGTATGACGCAGTCATGTTCTCCAGTGTGATTCCCTCTCAATCCTGGAGGAAGACATAACAGGAAGAGGCACCACTCAGGGAGCCTATGCTCCACACTCAAGAATTATCTGAAGCAGAATATGTGTCTTTGCTGGAGTCTTTGCATTTGTAAGACACACACACACTTTGTCTGTTCCACACATGATCTAGAGCAATATGGAATGGGCATTTGTTTAAAGAGAACCAAACAAAACATGAAAGCTAAAATTCTCAGGAAACAGATTACTGTGTCTCTCCAGAACCGCCACTCCTGCTATAATGGCGGGATCACAGTATGCACACAGTTCAGTGCATTGCTCAAGAGAACTGCCCGAATAGATAGGACAAAACAGGATTCCACATACTCTACCTGTTTGGGTGTATGGAGCAGCTCCTGGGCCACAGTGACAGCCACAACAGCTCGGTTACTCACTGCACTGGGCTGAAGGAAGAGTGACAATCCAGCTACCAGCTGGACCCCCATATCCGTGATGGTCACCTTCTCATCCAGCACCGTCACAGTTTTCTCTGCCAAGATGGAATCAGACAGCGGAGACAATACCTTTGGGAGAAGCCAAAGGACAACAAGGAATCTATTTAAGATGGGGTTAAAGAGCAATAGTCACCCCTCCCCGAATTCCTTATGCCAATTTATATTTTCTCACAGGAGCATTTCAAGACTCTAAACGTCCTAGGATATTGTCTATGGAAGGAGCTGGAGAACCAGAATGGTCGTTGCTAGCACAATTTTATATGTCGTTGCTGCATAAGTTGGAAACAGGACTTTGGCGATGGCTAGTCTACCTACCCCTTAGTGAAACTGTGAAGAGGGCAGCCAAACACCTTGAGAGGTATAAAGGACTACAGGTCACTGGCAGAGCCATCTGCTTTATATCAGTGGTTCTCAATTAGCTGAGTACTGCAAACCCCGTTTTTCAAAAGCCAATCCATGGATCCCCTACTTTTGACAATTTTGATATCTCTATGATAGTTTTTGTTATGTGAATGGTGCCTCAGACCCCGTAGGTGGGTTATGCAGACCCCCTGGGGGCTGTGGACCACCAGTTGGGAACCTCTACTTTATATGACAAAAGGGCCCATCTTCATGGCATCATCAAGCACAGCTGGGGAAAGACTCCCAGCATCACCAGGGCTGGGGAAATGCTAATGTAAACCAGGGATTGGCAACTTGTGGCGGTCCAGATGTTCGATTGCAATTCATGCCTACCCAGACAGTGTTACTAATGGTCAGGAATGAAAGCTATACACCAGAACATCTGTAGGGTCACAGACTCTCTGCCCCCATTGTAGACCATAGTAAGTTAGACAGACTAATGGTCCAGATTGGTATAAGGCAGACTCCTATGTTCCTATCAGGCATGTTGACTTGTCACTTGTTGGCATCTTTTGCATACAGAAGACCCCAAGTTCAACCCCCAGCATTTCCCGGTAGGTCTGGAAGAGGCCCCATCTGAAATTCTGGAAAGCCACAGCCATTCAGTGCTGACGTTGACAATACTGAGCTACTTGATTCCGTACAAGGTGGCTTCCTAAATTTAGGCCTAGAGTTTTCAACTATGGGAGGGGACCTGAAAGCACATCCTTGGGTCCAGTTTCCTGCTTCTGGGAGCTGTAAACATCATTTGAATGTATGGTAGATAAGACCATTCAGCTGAAGTTCTGGCTTAATGGAGTCAGGACATATGAGGGAGAGAGCCAGAAACAACTTCCCTTCTGGAGGGACTCCTTATACATATATAATTCAGAAAACCAAGAAAGCTCAGTTTCTTTGCTGCTGCTATTCATGGATCAGGCCCCGAGGAAATAATATCTATGGCCAGAAGGGCTTCCTGTAGTTATTGGAAACAGGATGGCAGGGAAACCTTGCAGGGCTGACTGTCTAAGGTACAGGGAATGTTTGCTTGAATCTGAGTTGTCTGGGCTCTTTGGGGAACAAACATACAACATGGCTTTTGCCCCAGTGAGAGTTACCATTTTCAGTTTACCCTTTTCCGTTCTGAGCAGTCTACTGAGGGCCACAGGACAGTGACCAGCAAGACCAGAGGCAAAAGTGAATGGGGTAATACATGTACCTTTGTATGGTAGGCTGGTCTCCACACATACTCACAACCCCTCTGGGTCCTCCATCCAGACAATGAAGAGGCATTGTCAGTGTTCAATGACACATTCTAGCTAGGCAGAAACACTTGGGATGCAAAGCAGAGCCCGTGAGGTATGTGGTCTGGAGAGAGGGGGCATGTGCTGGGCACAGTACAAAGGGCCAAATAGTGAGGCCTGGAGGGCCATATTTTGACCCCAATTTTGAGGTTCCCCACCCCTGCTTTTGCCCATGCTTAGAATCTGGCAAGGCATAATGCCCAGGAACCATGCTACTAATTCAAGGCATCCGAGGAAGCTTCAGCCTTGCATTTCTTGCACAATAAAACCATGGAATGGGATGCTCTCATACCTAGGTGCAACCACAGCAGCTCAAAAGATGGCAACCATTGTTGACTGACCTGGACCATTGTCATGCCAACTTCCTGTCCCACCAAGACTTTGCCCCCCTGTAGCTGGGCCACGTGAGGCTTCTCTAGCTTCATGAAGTCCGTCACCAAATCCGTGATGTCAAACTGCCAATCAGAACCTAGCAAATAGGTGAGCTGTCCCCACGGGCTGGTGTCCTCAGCTACAAACTGGGTGAGAACCCGCACCATGGCGTGCTGGTACTGGAGTGTGCAGCCTCGTCCTTTCCGCTCATCTTCATCCTCGTCATCACTCTCCCTTGTAGGTCTGAAAAATTATTATTTCAACTTAACATTCATTCCCAACCAGCACAGATATCTAGCAGGTGTGCCTCATGTGCACAGATGTGCCTTTTACAAAGAAAATGCACCTTGCAAGCATACGAAGCAAACTCTTTCTTGGAGAAACCAAAGAAGACCAATACGTTCTATTATGGTTGCTAGATCATGGTCAATGCACTTTCTCATAAGGCCCTAGTCAATGATGAGGTCTATGGCCAGACAAAAGAGTTTAGCTCAGTTGTAAAGCACGTACATTGTGTGCAGAACATAGGAATTCCATCTGTCTTGCTCAAACCACCCTTTCATCACCCAGGAAATTAAGACTTTGCATTATTTCCAAAAACCAAACTTAGCAATGGCAAGGGGGATGACCCCAAAGGTAAATGAGGAATGGAGGAAGGTGTCAGACTGAGTGAGACTGTTGGTCCATCTAGCTCATCGTTGTCCACACTGACTGACAATGGCTCTCAAGGGTTTCAGGGAGGAGGCCTTCCTACCCCTACCTGGAGATACCGGGGACTGAACCAGGGTCTTTCTGCATGTGAAGCATGTATGTGCTCCACCACTGAGCTATGGCCCTTCCCCAGAAGGTCTCATGCTCAATCGCTGGCATCTCTACCATTCACAGGTTGTGGCAAGGACTCCTGCCCCAAACCCTGGAGAACAGCTTGCCTAGATAGATAAATAATCTCACCTGGTATAAGACAGCTTTGTACGTTCCAAACTGGGGAAGGGATATACCCCTATGCCATCCTCATGGGTTCTCTGTTGCCACCCCATTGCCATAGACCAGGGGTCAGCAAACTTACCGTGCCCGGGACGGTGTCTCCAGTGCCAATTGCGCAGCTGGCCGGAGGGCAGGGGAGCGCATGCCCATACGTGTGCGCACACGCTATTTCCGGCACACTTCCGGGTCGGAGGAGCACCGGAAATAGCTTGTGTGCATGTGCACAGGCCTCTTCCGACCTGGATGTGCACTGGAAATAACGATTGCGCATGTGCAAATAACACTTGCACATGCACAAATAGCACTTGTGCATGCACACAAGCTATTTCTGGTGCTCCTCCAACCCGGAAGTGGGCAGCCGTGCAGCGCAGCGCCGGTAAGAGCGGGGGGCGGGAGTGGGCGGCAGGGGTTGCTGCGGGCTGGATAAATGAGTCCCTCGGGCCTTATCCGGCCCGCGGAACTTAGTTTGGGGACCCCTGCCATAGACCATGCTCTTTCTCACCTTCTCCTGTCATGTGGATTGGCAATGTGGGGAGGCAAGGGGATCTCTTCAATGGAAAGAGGGTGGGGGCTCAGAGCTTCTTTCCTATTTATTACATTTGAAACCATTCAGCTTTCTGCGCTTCAGACTTTGAAAGCACTACAGGAAAAGTGAACTGGGAGAGTTTGAAATATAAATGGTTAATTTCCCCCATGGTGCTGGTGGGGGAGAGCTGAGGCCCTTCAAAGCTTTGTGTCTTCCACTGCTATCTCTCATGTGCCAACCCTCCCTAGCAGTTGGGAAAGTTTAGCTGTGTGAGGTAGCACCTCAGGCCTCTTCAACTTCCCTGGTCTGTTTGGAGGTCATCTCCAGGATTCTGAAGAAGGAAAGGAAGGCTGATACATCAGCCTGGCTTGGAGGAGATCAAATTCATTTAGCAACAAAACTCACCTCTTGTTCGAAATGATGGGGACTCTCCAGCCTTTTATTTGACTCAGCTCAGTATCCGAAACATCAATCTGAAGAGGCAGGCGTGGCACCCACACAGTAACCTGCAGAGGAGCACTCAGGTACTGGTAGGTGAAGTTCACCACTGCATTTACCTTGCCTTTCATTTCCTTGCCATTGACATAAACATAGTCACACCTGTCGGAAACCTAAGAGAAGAGGAAGGAAAAGAGAAGTATTTAAGGGTGACACCAGTGGGTATGCCATTTGAATAAATGTAGCTGATTCCCTCCAGATGTTCTGGGATGTAAATTCTTTTTTAATACAGGCCCTTACAAAAAACCTGAGGGTGATGGGCACAATCTTAGAAGCAGTGTACATTTTCCCTATCAGACAAGAGGAGGTGCTTCTTATGAGCATCTGAGAAGCCGTGTTCCCTGTTATACAGAAGGGAATGCCTCTTCTAAGATGGTGTCTACAGCAGAGGTGGGAAGCTGTGAAACCAGGGATGATAAAACTGTGGCCCTCCAGATCTTGTTGGACTCCAGCTTCCGTCAGCCCCAGCCAGCATGGCTAATGGTCATGGCTAATGGGAGCTGCAGTCTGATACCATCTGGAGTGAGCCAAGTCCAAGCTGCAGCAGCATCATGTGAACATGTGTGAACCTGTATCAGAAATCCATAACACAAGGTTTGCAAACCACCCCATATCATATCTTGTATCCTCCTTTCTTCCTTTTTTTAAAAAATATTTTTTGAATTTTATAACAAATAGTCATACAAATCTCAGTCATCATGTTATTTACAATTATTCTCCCTCCCCTCCTCTGGACTTCCCTCAACTTCCCCCTCTGCTGAGTTATTTGGTTTTATTTATAGTATCCTGCTTTTCCTACACAAAAATAAAATCCCTTATCATTTCTCTGAAATATCTGTTACTCAAATGAAATTGTGAAAGTTTATTCAAATCCTGCCAGTGAATCCAGTCCAGTCTGTTGTTTCTGCAAATAAACTGTAAATGGTACCCAGACTCTTTTGAAGTCCTTTTTGTCCTTCTCTCAAAGTTCGTCTGTTAACTTAGCCAATTCTGCATACGGTAGTTCATCATCCCTGTAACCTCCTTCTTGTCCCTTTGGCTCAGCAGGAGAGGTCTCAGCCTTTGTTCCAAGTTTATTGGATGCACTGCTGTTTGGGAACAGGGCACTTCTGGAATTCTGGTGCATGTTTGTATGTCTGCATTCTGGAGTAAACTCATTTGATTTGAAGGCTGCAAATTCATATCATCATCTTATCCACTCCAAAATAGGCACTCCTACCAAGTTCTATAAGGTGGCCCAAGGGCAGTCATGTTTCTTCTTCTGTACCAAGCCCCTATCCCCCTGTGTACAAAACGGAGCATCATCAATATAATATGCTCAGACTAACAGGTCCCTGACAAGAGTCTGAGTTTACCAGCTGCAGTTTCTGGACCAACCTGAAAGACAGCTCCACATACAGCACTCGCTCTTGCCAGAAGGTAGAGCTCTATCTACATCCAGATAGGGGGACATTTATTATCTGGTGAACTTTTTTGGGGAGTGCTCCTTATAACAGGGGTGGGGAACCTCAGCCCTCAGGTCAAACCTGGCCCATTTGGCCTGTGAGGCTGCTTTGCTGAAACCACGTCCACCTGCTCCACACGTATCACATGTGATGCCAGGTGTGGGGCAGCTGCAGGACTCAGGACCTCATGCATTAGCTGATGCACAGAGAGTTCAGTCCTGCTAACTGTGGTATCCTCCCCACCACAGTGAGCCAGCTTTGAGGGTTTGGCAGTGTCAGGGGATTGCCATTGGAGGCAGGGGGGCCGTTGGGATACAGAGAGCCTCCGAAACTCCTGAGGAGTGGTTCATCTTCCAGTGGTGGGAAAAGCCACACCTCCAGTGGAGAAGAGAGGGAAGGGGCCAGCCAAGCGAGGAAAGGGCTCAAGGATGCTGCTGAGAGCCCCAGCACCTCACCTCACTGGGCTGGCCAGGAGGGACGCACCTCACTTCCATAGCCCAGCTTGCGAGGAGGGGTGCAAGGAGGGGAGGAGGAGGCTTGGGGTGCCGAAGTTCTTATGTTGGGGGAGAAGCCGGAAGGGGCCACTCCTGGATTCTGCAAGTGACTAAGATGGACATGAACTTTGTAGATCTGCACTGTAAATAGTTTGCACGATAAAACTTGTAAATGACAGGTCGGAGTTCTGCCTGGTTACTCACGAGCAACCACCACCAGCATCTGACAGGCAGCACCACCCACCTGCCAATCACCAGCTGTCAGTATGATGTCAGGTGACTGACAGGTGCAAGGTCCAACCAACCCCTCAAAGTTGGCCTGCCAGGGTGGGAGGGATAAAGACGTTGCCCTCTGGGCCTGAAAGGCCTTCTGCAGTCCAAAGCAGTAATGCTTCCGAATACCAGCTACTGAAAATGAAAAGATGTGAGAGTGCTCTTGTGCTTAGGTCGTGCAAGTGGGTTTCCCAAAGGCGTTTAGTTGGCTACTGTGAGAACAGACTGCTGGACCAGATAAACTACTGGACTGATCTGGCAGATCTTCTGATGCTGCTATGTTTTTACATTAGTAGATTCTCCACCCTGCTTCATGACATGCTCAGTGGTCCTTAACATTCCCTCTGCTTCCTGTGATCAGGTCTGAGTGCCATTGCTTATGTAGCTAAAATGTAGCATGTAAAATGAGATGCATTGGCAGGAGCAAGGAAACCTCAAGGTTTGCAGAAGAACAAAATACTAGAAGAAAAACCCTAAGAGGGGGTCTCTTCCATAGCCATTGAGCACTGAGCATGTTCAGTGGCGCTGGAAAGCTGCCTGGCAGTTTGGGGAGGGAGAAATGGAAGACGGAGAAGGGGCAGGAGAATGCAATGGAGTCTCACGAACAGGAGTCCTCCACGTTGCAACATTCTGCCATGAGTCCCACTTGCTTAGCATAATCTCCTCTGGCCTTCGTCATTACAGTTAAGATATTATAAATCCCCACAACAGCTTGATATGAAGAATGGAAAACCAAGTGAAAATAATTTCCTCCACAATAGCCCATTATCTGTTTATAAGCATTTGCAATACGTTTAACACGATGAAGCTATTCTCTCCTCCCCCATCTCGCTGCCGCCCTTCCCTCCAACGCTGCAGTGGATTTATCATTAGCATGTAAATACTGTCCTGAACTGCAAGCATGCATTAGCATAGTCAATTTAAGAGTTATATTAGTAATCACTTCTTTAATCAATGTTGCAATTTACAGACCATTGAGTTTTCTCATTTATTACCTTGCTGAGTACAAGTGGGAGGGATTTTTTTATACTATTTTTTTAAAAAAGAATCCTCTCTAGAAGATATAAATCATTAAGAAGGATGGGGATAGGATGAAGTGACGCTGCTTGATAAAGTCGTTGTCATAGTAATTCCTAAAGGTGTCATAAACGTCGAGGGAAATCTTGCAATGCGTTAATCATGCATAAAGTGGCCTGCAATCGGGGAACCTTCTGTGTTACTAAGGACAGACCAAAATGTTTGCAGAAATTAACCAGCACACAGCTTCAATTCCCTTTATGCTGCGTGGCAATCCCACCCACCTCTGAAAATGTTTTCATCTTCTTTAAATGAGGACCATTAGCTACCAGAAGGAGATTCTCTTTCCCTGCCTTAAAGTTATATGAACCAGGGCTAGGTGACTGCTACCAGATGCATCCATGCAACTAGCATTCTGAGAATCTTACGTTAAAATGTAAACATGAATCCCCAAGTATTTAGGCTAGGAGGTTGATCCTGCCTGTAAAAGCTTCATGAATGAACAAAGTTTAGCATGCTGATGAGCAAAGTTGTCACACAGTCTTCTCTCTGGAGGTTTTCTATATGTGAAAAGTGTGTGTGTGTGTGTGTGTGTGTGTGTGTGTGAGAGAGAGAGAGAGAGAGAGAGAGAGAGAGAGAGAGAGAGAGATTCTGCCTAAAGGCCAGTGTAGTACAGCATAGTGAAGTGACATTATATGTGCCTGCTAATTGTAAGATTTTTGATTTTTGATTTCACATCCCAGTTCAAATACTAAATCTAATTTTGTACCCTAGTTTTGTGGATACACACATCACATTCATTAGCTCTCCTTGTAGTTAGCATTCATACAGCTCTTTCAGTGTTTGATGCACATTATCACTGCAACCCACACCATAGCCCTGCAAAGTAGGCTCCTATGATCATCATCATCATCCACATTGCAAATGGAGGAGGAGTGTCAAGCTGAGATAGAGTGGATTGCTAAAGGCTGGGATGAGGAAGCTATGGCCCTCCATATGTTGGACTACAACTCCCATCATTCCTAATCATTAGCTAAGCTCGTGGGAGTTGGGGTCCAACAATATTTGGAGGGCCATAGGTTCCCCATCCTTGAGCCCAAGGCCAGGTAGGCATTTCACAGAGAAGCTACCTTGGTAACCAGTGGTCTTCAAACTTGGATTTGCTGGACTACAACTCTCATCATCCTTGACCAAAGGTTAAGCTGGCTAGGGATGATGGGAGCTGTGGTTCAACAACAATTGAGAGCCCAAGGTTGAGGAACACTGTCCTGTGCATACCCATCTCTATGCTCCATCCAGGAAACCAAAAGGCATGATCAGTGTTCGAGGACATATTCCAGCCAGGCAAAAACATTCAAGGAGGGGATGCAAAGCTGGGACAGTAAGCTGCATTGGGCCTGGAGAGAGGGGGCATGGCTGGGGAAGGAGTATGGCCTGCAAAGAGTCTCATGAGCCAGAGAAAGAGACTTGGGAGCAGCAGTTGACCCCTGAGCTTGAGATTCCCCACTTTTGGAAATGTGACAACCTGGCCTCTCATCTCCCACCCACTCCGAGACTAATGGCTGGTGTGGGATGCTGGTGATGTTTTGCAGAGAAAACCTCTTGCAGAGGAGGTGGGAAATGTTTGCGATAAAACTTTCACCTTCAGGTTGACCTGCTTGTACTGGACACCCGATATATGATTTAACGTTATCTGTAGCCAAATGCTCTGTCAGAATCAGAACAAACGTGCCAGCCAGCCAAGGCAGGACAAGGCTGTTGTGACAAAAGACAGCCAGAAAACCTGCACTTCAAAAAATGGTTCTGGGCTAACATCCAGGCTGTTGTTTTCTCCTGCTATGACACTGCTGGCCCATCTCAATGCTAGACGAAACAAAAAAGCTCACATCCTGGAGAAGCGAATTTTGCAGCCAAGCCTCTTGTATTTTTTTTAAAGGAGGCATGTGATATTACTTAGGGACGCGGGTGGTGCTGTGGACTGGGCTTGCCAGTCAGAGGGGTGTCTGTAAAAACAGCCCACTTTACAAAGGCAAAATGTCCATTTGCTGCAGCATTCACTTTTGCTTCTGGCCCCACCCACCAATGGCATGTGACCGCCAGAAGCCAGCCCAGACAAGAATGTAGCCCTCAGGCTGAAAAGGGTTATTTTATATTTTAAAATATCTATCAAAAACAAAATGCCTACATATACCTCTGGGCACCAGCAAAATCACCAAAGTATGCAATTTCCAATTACCCATGCACATTAGTTCTGACTTTAACTAGTTAATTGTACTCTCAGAGATACTACCAAAGCTACTCATTATTTTTATTAATTATGGTACATATGTTTCTGCCTATTAGTAAATCATCTGTGCACAAAGCTAATTTAAATCCCACTTGCTCATGTGCAAAACCAGAAATCTTCTCTTTCTGTCTAATTGCACATGCCAGTAGTTCCAAACAAATCAAACATCAATGGAGCAAAAGGGCAGCCCTGCTTTGTACCTCTTTTCAAAACAAACAGATCTGAGAAGATTCCATGTGCCTTTACTTGTGATTTAGGAAAGAGGCATCATATTCTAATCCACTTTATAAATTCTCAAGGAAATCCAATTTTTCCAAAGTAACAAACACAAATTGCCAATATATCTTGTCAAATGCTTTTTCAGCATCCAGGGAAATAAGTGTCGCTGGATTTATTCAATAGCTGTTTATGGCAACCAAATTGGGTACCAATCTTAAATAGTCTGCTCCCTGTCTATGCTTAATAAAACCCACTTGATCCAAATGTACTACGGCTCTTATCACTGGTTGGACTATGTGCCAATTAAGAGGGCAGAAGTAGAACCAAAGGGTGGAAATGGCAAGGAAACAAGCTTTAGTTAAACCAGGGATGTGGAAGCTCAGGCTCTGGACCTGAACCTGGCCCTCCAGATCTCTCTGTTTGGCCCATGAGATTCTCCATAGGCCACAGCCCTCACCAGTAGGACCAGCATTTTGGCGGAGGAGATGAACCAAAAAAATGCCACCTCCCCACCAGGGAAGAAGTGGTGAATGAAGATCTACATTGGGGAAAAGGGGGGTGAATAAAGATCTACATTGGGAACTAGGGAGGGAATCTCTGATGGTTGAAGTGGGAATCAAAGGCAGTGGCAGGTGAGGGGAGGGGGAGGCCCACTCTGAATCATGTCCGGTGAGTCCAGAGCCCAGGAAACCCCAGAGGGGTGGGAGAAGACCAGCAGTGCCTCCCATTCACCAAGAAACTGCTGTAGTTGCAGGGAGAGGGAGTGGCTGTTGAGAAGGAGGCAGATCTGGCCTTCAAAGAGCATGTGGCAGCGGCAGGAGGAAATGCATTCTTTGGAGGCTGGATCTGCTGCCCTTGTGGATCCTGCCACCTGAGGTGATTGCCTTGTCTTGCCTGATCGGTGGGCTGGCCCTGCTCACCAGTCCAGTGGCGTAGCGTGGGGGGTGCAGGGGCGGCCGGCCGCACCGGCCGCAACATCTGGGGGTTAGGGTTAGGGGGCGCAAATCCACGGGTTAGGGGGTGCAAATTACTTGCCTTGCCCCGGGTGCTGACAACCCACGCTACGCCACTGCACCAGTCTAGCTTCATACCCTCTCTGGGTGCATTTGCCTGGCTAGAATGTGAACCTGAACTATGATGCTTCCTGATTTTGGATGTAGGATAGAGAGGGGTGCAGGAAGTGAGCTACTGGACAAAATCATGGCTCCACCCACCTCTGACCCTGGCCCCACTTGCCAAGGGTATGTGGCCCACACAAGGTTGCCCAGAAAAGTTGGGCTGGAAAAAAGTTCTTTATCCATGAGCAAAACACCAGGAGACATTTCCTAATAACAAGAGCTGTATGGCAGTGGAAGATTCTTGCCTTGTGAGGTTCTCAGAAGTATCCTAGAAGGAGTTGGACAGCCATCTGCCAAGGATATTGTATCAGAAATCTTGTCTCATTACAAGATTGGGTTGGACTAGATCAGAGTTGGTTAACCTGTGGCCCTTCCACTGAACAACCTTCTCATGCATCTGATAGGAATATAGGATACCTGCCTTATCCCAAATCAGGCTGTAAGTTCAGCTGGCTCACTTTTTTCTATACCAGGGATACTGGTGTAGGAACCTGTAGCTGCTGCAGGTGTCATGGGAATTGGAGTCTGGAAGGACACAGGATAGCCATGCCTGAAAAAGGTGACCTCCAAGGTCCCTTCTGGCTCCAGAATCCTATGCATAGTAGCAAGGGTGGAGAAGCAGGAGAAGGTTCAAGTGACCCCAAAACAGGTGCAAAATCTGCATGATTCAATGCTGGAATGAATTTTAAACCAGAATTCTGGAGGGATTGATGGCGGGAGAACACACTGAGCCTATGAAACAATACAGGCATTGCACAAGGAGTATCTGCGCTTCCTGGATCAGGATCAGAGAGAAAACTAGTGACTTACTGTTACAATGGATGCTGCACACACACTATGTATTTAAAGCACATAGCCCCTCGCAAGAATTCCAGGAACTGTAGTTCACCTCTCACAGAGCACCAGTTCCCAGCACCCTTAACAAACTACAGCTCCCAGGATGATTTTTGGCAGGGTGATTGCGATGGGACATGCTTAAAATGGATGCTGTGCATGAGGAAATGGAGCTGAGTGTACAGGATTGGAAGCAGGCTGGTAAGGGAAACTGTCTATCCTTTTCTTGAGACTTTCCACTTCAAAGGCCTCACTTGATGCAGCCTGGGAAGGATAGCAGCCCTGCTGTGTCCTTTCCCTCTATTATCCTGGTTCTTCTTCTTCTTTTTACCTTGTGAAATGTTTTGGGGCTTTTAAACATATTTTGATATTTGCCATCTAGAGAGAGATTTGCAATCACCTTTATGTAAATCCTGTGCTCTGCTGAGCAGAGAGATGGGCATGGCATTTTTATTTTTATTTTTTGGCATTTTCAGGTGCTCAATGTGACGCTCCCTCAGCACTTTCCTTGATTATCAAAGTTGCACTGCAGCCACATTTCCACGGCTCCTTCTAAATTTCAAGGAAACATTGGGGCGGGAGTGGCGGTAGCAGCAGGCGGGCGGCGGGAGGGAGATAAAGCACAGAAGAAAAGAACGGACCTAAGCAAAATTTCCAAAATGCTTTTTCTAGTTTCCTTATTTCCTTTCCCTCCACTTCTCTTCCCCACCCCACAACACCTATTAGTTTACTGGCACCTCTTGTAGCAAAGGCCGTTGCATTAAACCTCCAAACAGCTTTGTCCAGTGATAAATCACACTCTATCAAGGTGACTGGTGCAAATTGCTGGGAAGAGTCTAACCTTGGTCTACCTGAAAGCAGGCCAGTTGTTGTTCGGAGGTACCCTTAAGTACTGGGATGCTAGAGGCAGGATGCCAGAAGGCTGGGAAGAGACAAATCGCTCAGTGGCAGAGCTCCTGCTCAGCAACCAGAAGTTCTCTGCTTCAGCCCTTGGCCTTTCCAGTTCAGAGGCAAAGGGAAAGATCCTCAGATTGCAAACCTGGAGGAGTCTGCAGCTGTTCACAGTAACTAACGCCAGCAGCCAATCGGTTACAAAGCTAGATTCAAAAGGCTGTAGCAAAGATAGCACAATTTTAGCATCACTCAGTGGTATACTTGTTGCATACAAACAAAAGCACCTTAGCAAACAGTTGTGCAATAGATTGCACAAGCGTTATCAGCTGGAGACATGGCATCTCCCTTGCCATCCCAACTGTTTGCTTAATTAGGGTTTCTAAAGCCCTAATTAAACATTTTAGCCCAGCCCAATTTGGGGCTGAATTCAGGTGTGTGGTTGCTGGGTTGGATCAACCAAACCCAGGGGCTGGGGTCAGAGACCTGGGTCCTGGGCAGGGCCGGATTTAGGTTTGATGAGGCCCTAAGCTACTGAAGGTAATGGGGCCCTTTATATGTCCCTTTATATGCCCTTTATATGTTCTCATCCTGGGGCAAAGTTCTCAACTCAAGGTTAACTCTTCCAGTTAGCGGAGTTTGTAACCTGAGGCGTTTATAACCTGAGGCATTTGTAACTCGGGGTACCACTGTGTGCGCGTGTGTGTGTGTGTGTATGAGCAAACCAGTGACATTTTTGGGAGCAGGCTAGCAGGCAGGGCCCATTACTTACATCATAGGAGCCTACAGAACACAAAACACTGTTGCTGCATGTAGGTTTTGTTTTATTTGTTTTTTATTTTATATTTTGGAAATGTACATCCAGTTTTTTCCCCTTTAATTTTTTGGGGGGCCCCCAAGAGAGTGGAGCCCTAAGCTATAGCTTGTTTTGCTTATACGCAAATCCGGCACTGGTCCAGGCTGGGGGGAAGGCACTCTGCGCAGCCCTAGCAGCATCCTCTGTCCCTATGAGAATCCTTCATCAAGTCCTAGATATGTCCCATCATTTTGCATTTCAGCCAATGAGAGGTCAACCTCATGTATGGCATCTCAGACTCTTCCTCCACTCCTGTTCATACCAGTTTGTCTTGGAGAAAGAAGGTTTCAAAGGGCTATGCACAATACCAGCTTCTGAGGGACCAGTCTCCTTTCCACAACACACAGTAAGCCTCCTGGGCATGGACTTAATTAAACAGCCTGAGATCTAGAAGTCCTCAGGCCTTAAGAATGCAATAATCAGTTTCTCTTTAGGGGAACAAGTGGGAATCCTGCCTGGTCTATCAACTTAGTCAGCTCATGAAGACTCCCTGCTAGCCGCAATATGTGGAATGAAATGCAGCCCACAGAACCAGGTTTCAAATTTAGCACCTGTCGCCTTCCCAGCTTTCAGCTTCAATCACAAGGAATTGGAACAGGATAAAAAAAATGCAGTGTGTGTTTGAAGGAGGCATATTAAACCAAAAGTAGCTAGTCGTTAGGCTTTGTTAAAAGCTGGCTTCACATTATTCATTAAACAGAAATCATTATTTATTAAACAGAAATAGAAGGAAATGTCCACCAGTAATATGGCTTGTTTCCCTGCCCCCCTTCCCATACCTAAAAGCTGTTGACAGTACTGCTTGCCACTAGCCTGCCTTTTAAAAGCATCTACTCCAGAGGTTGAGGAACAGTTGACAATGTCTGTAATTGGAACTCCATGTGATTTCCCTCCCTTTCTTTCTGATGATAGCAATTGAGACCTTTTTGACCAGGGCTGCATTTCCCAAACAGCTGAACACTTAGCAAAGTCAGTTAAATAACGCAGAGAGAGTCCGGGGAGAAAAGAAATCCTAATAAAATGTTAGTGAGCAAACTGAACAAAAAGAGTGTGCAGTTTGAGGAGAAAGAAGCAACAGGGGATTTTCTTTCTTCCATTAGGCCTTGTAAATAGCAGGGAGAAATTCGAGTCAGCAAACAGAGGAAAAACTCCCTCAGAGCTGCACTCAGAGAAAATACTACCTCAGTAAACATCAGGTCACTCTGTCTAATTGCTAAGCAGCACCTTCATCACCACCCTCTTGGTTAGTTGGCTTGCTGATATTCAATTTTCGGTGTCTGCGCATGCGCAGAGGCAATTTTCAGCACTGCAGAAGTGAGTCCCGGCACTGCACTGCACCAGTTTAGCACAGCGCCCGAACAGGCACCTTAGTTTGTGGGCCGGTCAAATGACCTCCGCAGGCTGCTTCCAGCCCAATGGGCCTTAGGTTGTTGACCCCTGCCTTATAGTATACCCCCCCCATGGACCAGTTTAATGTACCCATTGTAGGGCTCATTATACAGTGTTACCTCAAGTTACAAATGCTTCAGGTTACAAACTCCGCTAACCTAGAAGAGTTACCCTGAGTTGAGAACTTTGTCCCAGGATGAGAACGGAAATCGTGTGCTGGCGGAGCAGTGGCAGCAAGAGGCCCCATTAGCGAAAGCACGCCTCTAGTTAAGAACAGTTTCAGGTTAAGAAAGGACCTCTGGAATGAATTAAGTTCATAACTAGAGGTACCACTGTATAGTACTGTTTTTGAGAATGATGGGCAACCAAAATATATTGTCATCTGCTGAGACCCCCATCAATTTTTACATGGTCCACAAAAGTTAGGGAACCTCTGAACTAATTTAATGACCACATGTCTTTCTTAAAGAAATGAGTAAAATATGCATCATAGGGTGTTTTTCTGTTGTTGGGGGTTTTTTTTTTGGGGGGGGTGTTCTTTGTGGATGCATTGCTAAAGTAAACGTTGCTTACCTGATGTGTGCATTAGGAAATAGGGAGAGTCATTGTGATAGGTTATGGAAACATTTTTGCCCCACCCTTCCTTGGAGGAGCTTGGTGTGATGCAAATAGTCCTCCTCCCCATTTTGTTCACACAACAACCCTGTGAGGTAGGCTTGGCTGAGAGAGAGTGGCCGGCCCAAAGTGACCATTATGGTTAAACAGGGATTCAAATGTGGGTCTCTGTCATCCTAATCCAGAAGCCTACATAGGGTTGGTAGAACTAAAAAGTCCAGGGCCAGGGTTCCCAGAGTGTTCTGATACCAACTTAGGAATTTAGTGGCCCAGTGGAATGTAAACTTTTATTTGATCCATGCAAACTTTTGGGCCCTAAATCAGTAGCACTATTTGCAGTCTAAGGTCTGTTTCCTTCCAAGGGAACTATCAGAAGTCTGTTCTTCCCCGGCTAGTTGCTTGTTTTTATTTTCTCCCATAACCCGCTGTAAAAATGTAATGTACAGTTTTAAATCCTATCAAACGATCGTCCTTAAAAGAACCCAAGCTAAAGAAATGGAGAGCTGGGCAGCAAGGAGAAAGGAGCAAAGAACAATTCAAAGAGAACAGATTGAAAAAGTTGTGTGTAGACTTGAGTATCTACCCATAACATTCAGCACGTGACGACGACAACAACAATGTTTCTGTGTATCTTCCTAAAGTATGAGAGAAATTGCAGATTTAAAGAGTGCTGCTCAGGATGGGTGAGGGCTGATAGACATTTACTCTGGAGGCATGCAAATATCGAAAGCAACATTTCTTTTTTGGTGGGTGGGTGTGCATGTGTTCCAGAGATGCCATACTGTGGGATTTCCCCAGCCCCAGCTTAGCGCAAGATCCTTGCCCAAGAGTGGAAATTCATTGCACAATCTCTTGCACAGAGTCTAAAAATGCTCACATGCTTTGAAGATGCTTGAAGCATTGTGAAGACCTCTAGGTGACCCTCAGCCCCTTCCTGCACCAGGTCAGCAAGAGAAGACAAGTAGGAGATTCTACCAGCTGCCCACCTTAATACATATTTCTTTCTAAACTGTTTCCAAAATAATTTTACTTCCATAAGCAGTTGCTGCAAATGTGTGCGACCCTGCTGTGACTCTCCCCAGAACAGCCTACGGCTGAGTCTCAATAAAGTATGAAGTACCTTCAGGCCCTGGGCTAACTCTGCTCAACCAAACTGGCCACTGAAAATCCTCATGGGCAAGAAAGAGTACAAGAGAGCTTCCTACTTCAGTCATGCCTCAGTCCAGCTTGTCTTCCATCCTACTGCCTGGTTTGCCCATCAATCTTGACTGCTCCTTTAGTCCTCTTTCCTCCTTCCCAGATCACCTTATGCTTCTACCAGCCCTGACATTGCTAGCCTACCATGGCTTGTGTTCTATAGGTACTGTTGGGCCATCACTCTTGACCACTGGCTCTTCTGGTTGGGACTGATGGGAGCTGTTGTCCAACACACGGTAGTGGCTGGTACCCCCTCGGACTGGTAGGGTGGTAACAAGGGAGGCCAACAAGGGAGGCCAACAGTAAGTCGAGCCAGAGCCAACTATAGGCTTAACCAGAGGCAATACTGAGTAGAGCCAACTTATTCTAGTTTCCTTCCCATCCTCTTCCCTGCTGAATTCTACAAAAGCACTGAGGCTAAAGCACATTTGAGCAATCAGATGTTGGGGGTATTGCATTAGTTTTCCTGATTATAAGCACTACTGTCTCGTTTTCTAGTGCTCCTGTCACATTACAGCACCTATTGCATTATGGAGCTCTGACATTTTGATTTCATGCCCACCAGTGGTCATGGTGCAACACAATGATGAATATCATAAGACAACATCACTCTTCCCTGTTTTTCACACATGCATGCCTGTTTCCCCTTGATTCTGTGAAAACAGCAGGAAAGAACTGTATGCTGTGATAGTGCCCTAAAGTTCATCACTTTACTCCCATGATTTTCCACTTTAAAGGGGGTTGCAAATGGTTTCTTTTCTGTTAGCAATTAACATGGAAATGAGCACTAAATTGTCACAAGACTCCCCTTGATTTCCAGAATTGGAATTTAGGTCATGTGAAAGCTCAAATATAACACAGAAATTAACAGGGAAATATTGGGGAAATGAAATGAGCTTCTGTGTGAGTGGAGCCTCAGGAGGAGGAAAGTGAGGAAACCGCATGGACTGGTTGACATAGGAAGGAAGGAAGGTATGGGGTGGCAGAAGGCAGATCAAATACATCTGGAGAAAACCAGGTTGGGAAAGTCTGCTCTGGCAGTCTCTACTTGTTTTCTGGTCCTTCCCCCTGCCCCCCCCAATAAACCACTATCCTTCAGCCTTTTCCAGGATATAACATTTCTTTGAGAATACCTCACCAATTCAACTAATCAGCTGGCTTTAGTTGATTAATCTGCTAAGAAAGCCAACTCAGCCTGCAACCTGAAAAAAACATATATTCAATAATTTGCATCTGACAAGAGTGTAGCAATCCAGTGCTATTAAGCACTT
Organism: Podarcis tiliguerta; assembly: GCF_965153285.1. Taxonomy (NCBI): domain Eukaryota; kingdom Metazoa; phylum Chordata; class Lepidosauria; order Squamata; family Lacertidae; genus Podarcis; species Podarcis tiliguerta. The sequence goes on from NC_139549.1 coordinate 37,031,779, forward strand.
TGAAACAATCCATCATAACAGCTTGGCGGTGCTAAAGAAATAGCTGAATACCGGTTTTATAAATTATTTCACATCTCTCTCTCTCTCTCCCTCTCTCTGTTCTCCACCCCAAGGCTGACTCCCCAGATGCAGAGTTTTTAAAAACTCAGCTCCTGCTAATGGGGAAGGAACACCCCCCCTTAAACTTAAGAGTGCAACAATTACCTGCTGATCTGCTTAGGAAATTCTCCTCTGTCAGCTTTCTTTTTGTCAAAGTTAGATGCTTCTGAGTTATATGGTGGAGAATGCTTCATTCGCTTTAATTTAAATAGACACACAAATAAACAGGAGAGTGTCTATTTCGGGACTAGGCAATTGGTTCTGGATTTGTGTGAGAGAGAGAGTGAAAGAGAGAGAGGGAGAGAGAATTTTGAACTTCCTTATGTGCTTCTTGGAGGCACACTATCCACAGTTTGGGGAAAACAGAGAAACACAGTAAGTTGCCTTACAAACCAAGTCGGACCACTGACATATCAAGCTCAGCATTGTCTACATCAGGAGTAGCCAAGATGGTGCTCTCCACATTTGGCTGGACTACAGCTTCTTCATTCCTGACCATTGGCCAGTCTGGCTGAGACTGATGGGAGTTGGAGTCAAACAACATCTCAAGGGCACCACATGACTGCTCCTGTTCTATCTGAACTCTCAGTGGCTCTTTGGGATTTCAGGTCCAGCGGCCTTTCCCAGCCCTTTCTGGAGATGCCTGCGACTGAACCTGGAACCTCCTGCATGAAAATTGTGTTGAGATTTCCATTCCACCTTAATGAGCAGACGTGTGGAACTGTTGCGTGTCACATGTCTGTTTACATTCCCGCACTGCTTGCTGGGAACTTTCGTTGTGTGTATAGCTTTTGCTTTTCCTGGTCTCTCTGAGAAGACGTAGAGAGAGAGAGAGAGAGAGAGAGAGATGACATGCTTCTTTGTCCTGATTTATGATTAATAAATCTGTAGTTGTAGTATGCTTTCACAAGCCTCACGCCTATTCTGTGTGCGCAGTTCGATCTGCTGATAGTGTGCCCTGGCTTTGAAGACCGGGTCACTGATTTACGTTGGAGCAGAGGGGATAGGTCTTCACAGTGGGATGGCTACAAGGAGATGGCCCAACCCGGGGCTAGCCAGCTCGCCTCCTTGCCCTCTGCATGTCGACAAAGTGTGCTCTACCACCATCGCTCTTCCCCATCTTCAGTGGGCGATGTGTCTTCCAGTTAAAGGGGTCTTGCCTGTTCCAGCAGCCACTGGCTCTAGTTCTGTAAAGGAAGCTGTGAATCTTCTGAGGCTTTCAGGACAGAGTCCTCTGACTCTCAGCAGTATGATGGGAAGTGGTAGCAAGTTGGCTCCTGATGCAGAGAGGCTTCTGGGAAAGCAGGTGAGCCTGGGGTCACTGTTAAGGTCCATTTCCTCTCCCACTTACTCCCAGTCTATGGGCTCACTCCTCAAACCTGGCAGGCCTGACCCTTCCTATGGACCTTCTTAGATAGACTTCCTAGGGGTCTCAGGTTCACTGGAAAGCAGTTTGAAACCCACTGTGTGATTTGAAAAGCACCGTGCTTGGAAGGCAAGCCCTGCCTAGGCTCTCAGCAAGTGAAGAGAGGTCTGCTGTCAGGGATAGGGGGCAGCCATTATTAATAGACACAGAGATCTTCTTGGTGGAACCGAGCTTAGCAAGCAAGATTCGGCTCTTAGTCATGTTTTAGTGCCACTGTAAATATATTTTGGTCCACTTTTAAAAGGTTAGAGCCATCACTTGGAGGTCTAGCATGTTTATAGCTAGTGAAGGCACACGTAAATCTAGGCGCAAAGGAGCGATGGGGCTGTCAAGGGCGGAAGCCGAAGTTGGGGGGAGACAGTTGGCAGATCAAGCAGGGACATCAGTTACCTGCTGAGTCGTGTAACTTTTATTGCTGGAGTGGGTGAGGGGAGGGTAGTATTACCAACCTATTGATCAAAGAAATACTTTATGGGACTGGTTTTGTTGGAAAGCCACTTAGAGAAGCAAATGGGGGGAGGCAGCAAGGCTCTAGTCGCTCCCTCTGCCATCTAAGAGCCAACCAGCAAATCTGGCTGTCATATTTTCCACTTCTCTCCTTGCTACTTCATGGGATGGGTCGTAGCTGAGCAGAAAAACATCTGCCTTGCATGAGGAAGGTCCAAGATTCATTTCCCAGCATTTGCAGGTAGGGTTGAGAGAGACCGCGGTCTGAAACTCTGGAAAGCCACCTTGAGCTAGATGGGTCTGACTCTGAATAAGGCAATTCCCTACATTCCGACTTGACTCAGCCCTTTATTCAGAATGATGAGGCCTGGAACCCTACTTTATTTTTAGGGAAAGAACCGTGGCTCAGGGCACAAGCTTTACATGTCAAAGGTACTGGGTTTAATCCCCAGCATTTCCAGGTAGGGCTGGGAATGACCCCCATCTGGGAGCCTGGTGAGCTGCTGCCAGTACAAGATGGACCAGTGACCTGGCTCAGTGTAAGGAAGCTTCCGAGGTTCCTTGTCTTCCTTTGGGGTCAGAATGAATCTCTTTGCCCTTGCCCAGTCTGGTTTTGGATATCAGTAGTGGTGCTGTGGCTTAAACCACACAGAGCCTAGGACTTGCCGATCAGAAGGTCAGCGGTTCAAATCCCCATGATGGGGTGAGCTCCCGTTGCTCAGTCCCTGCTCCTGCCAACCTAGCAGTTCGAAAGCACGTCAAAGTGCAAGTAGATAAATAGGTACCTATTATCCGGCGGGAAGGTAAACGGCATTTCCGTGTGCTGCTCTGGTTCGGCTTAGTCCTGCTGGCCACATGACCCGGAAGCTGTACGCCGGCTCCCTTGGCTAATAAAGTGAGATGAGCGCTGCAACCCCAGAGTCAGTCACGACTGGACCTAATGGTCAGGAATCCCTTTACCTTTAAGGTCCAAATAACTTGACTTGTTTACTAGATGACTGAAGGTCTTGCTGGACTACAGCTCTCATTATCCCTGACCATTGACCATGCTGGCTGGAGCAGAAAGGAGTTAAAGTCCCACAATATCCAGAGGGCCACAGGATCCAGAATTAAGCCATGGTTGGCTTAGAGTGATGTGCTGGTTGAGCCTGTACCTGACTCCAGCCACTCCCCTGGCCACTGCTTTGTGCTGGGCTCTGGCTGATGGACCACTGGGCTCTAGTAAATATACATATAGATGTTTCAAGCCTGGAGACTGCCCATGCCTGCTTTAGGACACCCTTTGGCTTGCTGTTCACCCACTGAAAATGCAGGCAATGCCTGAGATCACACAAAAGCATACATAAGGAGAAAAAGTGTCAGTGCCCAAACACAGTGGAGAGTCAGCTGGTGTGGTATAGCGGTTACAGCATTGGACTAGGGACTTGGGAGATCAGGAGTCAAATACACACTCGGATGACCTGGGGCCAGTTACTGCCTCTTAGCTTAACCTGTTTCATAGGATTGTTGTGGGAATTCAGTGATGGGTGAGGGAAGAACCACTGACACCACCTTGAGCTCCTTGGAGAAGAGTTGGGATATAAATGCAAGAAACAAACAAACAAATAAAGTTAAGACAAAGAGCCACTACAAAGTTATTGACCCAAGACGGCTTGTGGATCATGAAGATCCAATAGCTCAAGAAGCCGGTTCAGCCCCTGGGAGATGCACATTTCAAGCCCACTAGTGGTGGTGGGGTGATGATCCTGCCACTTACTTTGACGACATCTTCAGCAGAGGACTTGCATTCCACGGATTCGGAGATGTCCGTCACAGCACTGTTCTCTTCAATCGACACCACTTTGATGGGGACCGCAACTGTCTTCCCTGTGAGGATCGCAGTGTTCAGGATCTCTGTGTCCTGCAGTGCAAACAACAAAGGATTGCTGCCATTGCTTTGCTTCAGCGGAGCTCTTGAGATAACGAGGAAACCTGAAATGAAGTTCTACAGCTGCCTTGCCCATCCTGGTGCTTTCTCAGTGCTGTTGGGCAACAGCCCCCACCACCATTGACTATTAGATCACGCTGTCCTAGGACATCTGGAAGGAACCAGGTAGGGGAAGGATCCTCTACACCAGCGGTTCTCAACCTGTGGGTCCCCAGATGTTGTTGGACTACAACTCCCATCATCCCTGAGCTCTGGTCTTGCTGGCTAGGGGTGATGGGAGTTGTAGTTCAACAACATCTGGGGACCCACAAGTTGAGAAAGGCTGCTCTACACCTTCCAGACTTAACCAATGGATATGTATTGTATCTCTAATGTTCTTGTGTGTACTATGGATTTATGGAGCTTGTTGCCACAGGTTTGGCTCCCTATTGTAGATGACTTTAAAGGGGATTAAACAAATTCAAGGAGCACAAGCGGGGCACCAATGGCCAAGAAGATGAAATGAAACGACCCCCACCATGTTCAAAGGCAAAGTGGACACTGGGAACTGGGAGCCAGTGTGGTGTAATGGTTAAAGTATTGAATTAGGACCTGGGAGACCTTGGTCCAAACCCCCACTCAGCCATGAAGCTCCCTGAGTGTTCTTGGGCCAGTCACTGCCTCTCAATCTAACCTACCTCATAGGGTGGTGTGGGGATGAAATGGGGGGACGGGACACCATATACATCACCTTGACCTCATTGGTGAAAAGGTGAGATATGAATGCAATAAATGCTGTGAAACAGCAGTTGCTGGGTGAGGGGGAGCATCAGGATCTGGCTTTTGCTTTCATGCTCTGCTTCCAGAGGTACGTGGCTGAACACTCTGGCAAATGGGATGCTGGATCAAGTCGTCCTCTGGCCTAATCTTGCAGAACTCTTTTTAGGTTTTGCATGCTAAGTTCATACTAGCAGGTGCAGAAGCAAGCACACAGGCCATACGACTCTGACAGTGATATCACAGGAATATAAGGAGCCATACTGGATCAGACCAGAGGTCCAGCCGATCTAGCGTCCTGTTTGCCATGGTAGCCAGTCAGATGTTGCCAGAAGAAGGTCCACAAACAGATCACAAGCACATTAGCACTCTCTCAGTCATGATCCTCAGCAACTGGTATAGGCAGTCAGTACAGCAGACCTGCAACTTATGTATTATTATTATTATTATTATTATTATTATTATTATTATTATTATTATTTTATTATTATTATTCACACATCTGGCTGGGTTGCTCCAGCCTCCCTGGGTTGCTCCCAACAAAATAATAAAAACAGAAGAAAGCAAAATATCAACCATTAAAACCTTCCCTGTACAGGGTTGCCTTCAGGTGGGACTGCAGCTTTGTGTGGCTGGCAGGAAAATAAATAAATAAATGGAATTTGGGGAGCAACAGTTGGAAGGGGCCACCTGAGATCTCATGATTGATTGATTGATTACCGTATTTTTCCATGTATAACATGCCCCCATGTATAAGACTACCCCTAGTTTGGGAGACTCAGATTTAAGAAAATGGGGGGGAGATGGCCCAGAATTGTTGAGCTTTTTTTGTGGGGAGGATTGCCCAAAATCACTCACGCGAGTGAAATGCATTGAAAATCGTGCGCGCCACTGATGCCACCAGCTGTCTGTCTGCTCACCGGCAGCAGCCGGCAATCGCACACACAATTGCCACAGCAGTAGCCAATCCAAAGCAGCCCTTGCCACAGCCACTATCACCCACCCAATTGCCACAGACAAGCTCCTGCTTGCAGCTGCAACCAATCACTCGTCCCCCCTCTGCACTATCCACGTATAAAACGACCCCCAATTTTTTACATTATTTTTGAGTAAAAAAGCCTCATCTTATAAACAGGAAAATACTGTATATTTCAAATGAATTCCAAAGCAACAACATAATAGAACATCACAAATAAAGCATTAATCATAGATGAAATAATCAGTGAAACAATTACAATCTATAAAACATCGTAAACAAAGCAACAACTAATACATAAGCTAAACATCACCATTAAAGCAAAGTCACATTATATGATTAACAGATCAATACAGCATTTATAATTTCTAAAACAATATTAGCAACATTAACAAAATAGCAACCAAAAAAATAAACTAAGCACTACAAGTCCCATCATCCCTGACCGTTGGCTGTGCTGCCCAGGATTGATGGGAGTTGGGAGTCCAACAACATCTGGAGGGCAGTAGGCGCTCCACCCCAATGCTGCTTCTACTCTCCGTCCTTGCAACCTCTGGTAAAGAGGGAAGTGTGAGATTTTGGGGAGCCATGAGGTTGGTTTCAGAGTAATAATAATAATAATAATAATAATAATAATAATAATAATAATAAATTTTATTTATATCCCACCCTCCCCAGCCGAAGCCGGGCTCAGGGCGGCTAACAACAATTAAATAATCAAACAATCAAAAGTTTTGCATAAACCACATAAATGTTGAGCTGCTCAGAGGGAACCTTCAGTGAGCTTCCCTATCTCTAACCCAGGGGTCAGCAACCTTTTTCAGCTGTGGACTGGTCCACCGTCCCCCAGACCATGTGGTGGGCCGGACTATATTTTTTTTGGGGGAAATGAACGAATTCCTATGCCCCACAAATAACCCAGAGGTGCATTTTAAATAAAAGCACACATTCAGCTCAGGTAAAAACACCAGGCAGGCCCCACAACCACCCAGAGATGCAATTTAAATAAAAGGACACATTCTACTCATGTAAAAACATGCTGATTCATGGACCATCCACGGGCTGGATTGAGAAGGCGATTGAGCCACATCTGGGGTAGTTTGCCTACCCCTGGTCTTGGCTAGAAACTCTAGGAAGCACCATGGACAGCGTCACTTTAAAGCAGGGATGGGGAAATGTTTGGCCTTCTAGATGTTGGATTCCAGCTCCCACCAGCCTCAGCCAGCATGAGCAATGGTCAGGAACGACAGGAGTTGCAGTCCACAACATCTTGAGGGCTACCACTTTGGCCACCCTGGACCTAGACTAATTCCCCAGTTGAAACTGCTCAGGCAAAAGCGAGAAAGGACCTCCAAAACTTGAAAGGGAGCTCTTTGTGAACACCGTTTCTTTCAAAAGAGTTCTGATCTAAATGAAAAGCAGATTGCTTTTTCATGTAGTTTTATCTTTGTTGAACCCCATATCCTGGTCTCCCTTTTGCAAAGAACTTCAAAGTTTGCCGGATGCAACGTTTTCAACTTGCAGCCCTAGAAAATGACTGGAACATTTTGCAAAAGCAGCAACAGAGGTCAAAAAGAAGGGATTTTTTGTTTGTTGTCGACTTAAATATGGATCAAAGAATGTCCAAAGGTACCCATTGCTTCATTTCCAATTGTTTGAAAGCCATACCCTCCCCTCTAACCCCCACCCCCCATCTTCAGATGCTTTGCTGCCAGTTTGATTCCTTCCACTGAGGAAGAAAAGAAAAAAGAATGAAACAGTTGAGGTGGGAAATGAGGTCATCTCAGGTGAAGCTGCCCTTTGGCTATCATTTATACCAAAAGCTAGGATATCTTATTCAAACATTGTCATGCACTATAATAAAACAGCAACCTCTGCCCATTACCAGTGATGTTCCCACCTACCATGATTGTGTATGCTGATATTATGATTCTAGTCTATTCTTATTATAATTATTAATATATATTTGCATGCTGCCTTTTAAGGGGACCCACCAAAGGCAGCACACATGTCTGTGCTTCCTGCATGCCCAAATGGATTTGGTTTGGAGTGGGTTTGCAGCCAGAGCATGAAGGAAACTATAGGTATATCCTCCATTTCAACACCACTTGGCATTTGGCTTCTTAAGCTCACTCTGTCCTGAAATAACCAGCCCCTTCTTCTGCCATCTCCACACCCCTCCCACTTAACCACTGTACAGTTACAGCTGAGTTGGGGGGGCTGTCTTTCAGCCCAAGGGCCACATTCTGTTCTGGGCAACTTTCCAGGGACCACATGCCAGTGGCAAAAGTGGGTGGAGCTATTCATGCAAATGCTACCTCTGTACAGTTGGCCAGTTTCTGCAAGCACTTCTCTCTATCCTCTGCCGAGACAAACAAGAAACATTTCCATAGATTGATGATACATTCTAGTCAGGTAAAGGCTCTCAGTAAGGTTGTGAATCAAGGCTAGTGGGGGACTGTGGCTTGAGGAGAGATGGTGTGGCCTGGGGAGAGTTTTGAGGGCCAGATAGAGAGGGCTGGAGGGCCACATATGGCTCCCGGGCCAGATTTCCCCCATCTATGCTGCAGATTTCTCTGGAAGCAGGTGCCTCTCAATGGGCCTTTTTTCCCTGAGTAGCTATACCAAGGTTTGCACTGTGAACCATCTCTCTTTCCTATTCCAGGACTTTTGGCGAGTTTACGAATGGGTATTACAAAGCTATGGACTAACTTATGGAATTTCACTGGTTCATTCCGACTCATGGATGCAAAATGGTCTACTTGTCTTTTATCGTATCTGTAATTAAGACACTTCAATCCCCTGCCCTCGGCTAATGGTTTCATTACAGAAAACCTGCATATGAATGGATTTATTTTGATTAATTACTTTGGGGACTTACATCTGGGAGGAAAGAAATCAAAGGCATGGCTTGTTGTGCTAATGGCTTGCTGAATTTTTATATCCCAGCCCCCAAATACTCCCACATAAACCAGCATCTAAAACTGCAAGAATAGCCAGCTTCAGGAGCATTCATTAAAAAGCATCTAACAGGTACCATTAGCATCATTACAGATGACTGACATTAGTCTGGGATGGGTAACTATTGTGCTAGCTCAACCAGAATACAGGAGTGGGAGGCTAATAGTTCATCTCTGTCAAAATCAATTGTGATTTATTAGCCTAGGAACTGTCCAAGTTCATAAATCATAAGGGTGCAACTGTTGGATTCAGAGAAATGTATTTTCCACCTCCATGTGTGCTGCTGGGAATCACAGGTCTGTGTAACATGCATTCCCATTAGTCAAATGGCACCAGAGACCGTGAGACAGAATCAAGTAGCTAGCTTGGGAGGAAGAAGCAAGTTGAAAGAAGTGTGGGAAAAATGGATAGAGAAATGCTTTAGTATCTCTCTCAAAACACTATAACTTGTGGATAGCCAATGAAACTGAATGCTGGAAGATTCAGGGTAGACAAAAGAAAAGACTTTCTAAAAGAAGTGCCATGGTTGGATCACTTCCTGGTGCAAGTGGACTTCTCCATGACCCTTCCCCTCTGCAGGGAGGTCTTGTACTTTCACAATGATTTCTGCATTCGTGATGATGGTATAAACAGCCTCGGCCCAGAATACCTGAAGGAGCGTCTCCACCCCCATCATTCTGCCCAGACACAGAGGTCCAGCTCCAAGGACCTTCTGGTGGTTCCCTCACTCTGAGAATTGAGGTTACAGGGAACCAGGCAGAGGGCCTTCTTAGTGGTGGCACCCGCCCTGTGGAACGCCCTCCCATCAGATGTCAAGGAGATAAACAACTATCTGACTTTTAGAAGACATCTGTAGGCAGCCCTGTTTAGGGAAGTTTTTAATGTTTGATTCTATTTTTATAATTCTGTTGGCAGCTGCCCAGAGTGACTGAGGAAACCCAGCGAGATATGCGGGGTATAAATAAAAAAATATTATTATGTTACTAAATGAGGAGGGGAGGGGTTGACAATAATGGGTGGATGGAGGAAGTAAGCACCAATGGGAAACAGGATCCAACTGGAAAGGGAGAGATCAAAGGACGAGGAAACTCACATAGGACGTAGCTGTAATATTTGCTTCATCTAGTTTTGTAAATCAGGAACCACCAACCTTTGAGGGCCAGTGAACACATTTGGATTTTTGAACAAATGTCATGGGCAGCAGTCACAAAACGGCTGTCATGATGACATGACATACCATGAAATGGCTGCCATATCTAAAAGAGAACTACAACATGGCTCGGGTGTGTCTCCCATCGATGGAAGAAAGGGCACTTACATCAGCAGCCACAGGGAGAAGCTCTTCACGCTCCTCCTCTGTTCAGAATGAGAGGGACAGTAGGCATTCAATTCTTCCATACAATGGAATATTGGCATGTTCAATGCAGGAGATGAGTAGAAAGAGGAAGCCGTCACTCATGGATTGTGGATTTCTGAGGGGGTATCCACTGGCACCTTTCATGGGTGCCACAGGAAGTACTGGCAGGCACACTGCCATCTGAGGGAGTTATGCAGGTACCTATGGATATTGTTTTGGTGACCGACGTAAGACTGGAGTGTGCCACAAGGGACTTGATTTATTTTGCTCTTACAATGATAACATAAAAGTGGATGCTGCTCTCCATTTCCATCCCTGATCTGTTACAGAACTGCTTCCCTCCAAGCGATGAGTTGTGGAAACCTTGGTTCCTACCACAAGCCACTATCATAACACAGGAGAGTTTGCATCTTGCTTCGGTGGCGTTGTGGTCTAAACCACTGAGCCTAGGGCTTGCCGATTGGAAGGTCGGTGGTTCGAATCCCTGGGGTGAGCTCCCGTTGCTCGGTCCCTGCTCCTTTCAACCTAGCAGTTCAAAAGTACATCAAAGTGAAAGTACAGTGGTACCTCAGGTTAAGAACTTAATTCGTTCCTGAGGTCTGTTCTTAACCTAAAACTGTTCTTAACCTGAAGCACCACTTTAGCTAATGGGGCCTCCAGCTGCTGCCGCACCGCCGGAGCACGATTTCTGTTCTCATCCTGAAGCAAAGGTCTTAACCCAAGGTACTATTTCTGGGTTAGTGGAGTCTGTAACCTGAAGTGTATGTAACCTGAAGCGTATGTAACCTGAGGTACCACTGTAGATAAATAGGTACCACTCCGGCGGGAAGGTAAATGGCATTTCTGTGCACTACTCTGGTTTCGCCAGAAGCATCTTAGTCATGCTGGCCACATGTCCCAGAAAAACTGTCTGCGGACAAACATCAGCTCCCTCGGCCAGTAAAGCGAGATGAGCACCACAACCCCAGAGTTGTTTGTGACTGGACTTAACTGTCAGGGGTCCTTTACATTACTTTTACCTTCAGGAAGGACTACAGAACAGAAAGCAAAGAGCAGGAGAAAGAAGGGAAGTGACTTGACTTTATATTTACATGGAAGCCTTTTGCCAATTCTTTGACCAAGGGGCCTTCATTTTCTAGGGTCTGTATAGCTGACTACAAATCTGAAGAGTTGAGATGATAAAGTTTCAAGTGCAGGTAAAGCTGCTTCTTTTTCTGCTGCAAACAGACAGGAATTAATTAATTCCCAAACACTCCCAGTATACAAAGGGGAGCATAATTACTTCATGTAAATAGATAATTAACAGGCAACAACATTAAAAAGCATTTTTCTTGCTTGTTTCTCTAATGACTTGATAGGCACAATGAATTGGTGGTACAAGCACAGAAACTCCCCCCCCCCCCATTTAATCCCACACAGGAGAGGCAGAGTTTAAAATGTGATTGATGAGTTGCATTTTCAACCAAACTCCCAAAGAGCTTCGGATTTCATCACAGATCCTAGAAATTTCACTGCTTCTCTCTAACTCAAAAATAAATTATTCCCCCAACTACAAAGACTGATTAAAGATCTCATTTTGTGCTAGGCTTTCAGGCTGCAAGCCTAGACATGCTTACCTGTGAGGCTGGCAGTAAATCCCATTGAACTGAATGGGGGTTACATATGGGTAGAGAGAATAGGGGTGGAGAAGCTTTTTCAGGCTGAGGGCCACATTCCATCTAAGCAACTTTCTGAGGGCCACGTGACAGCAGTAGGCAGGGACCAAGGCAAAAGTAAGTAAAGAAATACAGTGGAACCTTGGTTCTTGAACTCAATCTATCCCAGAAGTCCGTTTGACTCCCGAAACATTCGTAAACCAAGGCATGGCTTACGATTGGTGCAGGCACCCTGGAAACCATAGCTGACTGGGACAGAACTTTCTTTATGTACGCCACAACAGCAGCAAGAATACTCATCGCAAAGCATTGGAAGACACAAGATCTACCCACCCGGGAAGAATGGCAGATGAAGCTGATGGACTACATGGAAATGGCGGAAATGACTGGCAGAATCCGAAACCAGGGAGAAGAGTCGATGGAAGAAGATTGGAAAAAAATTAAAGTATATTTACAGAAATATTGCAAAATTAATGAATGTTAGAAGAATGCTGGAATGAAGTTACATGGTTTTAGCAGAAATGTTATAAAGAATTAAGTAAAAACTGATTGTTAATGAACTAAAGTGGAAAATTTAAAGTTAGATTGTGTTAGGATAAACTATAGAACAAAAAATTGGAAAGAGGGAAAGGATTTGCTGAATTAGCTAATTTGAATTAGAATACAAAAAAGGGAGGTGTGAGGAAGTCGAGGAAACAAGTAAATGAAGGATAAGGATATGGAAATTGGATGTGTTTTTAAATGTATTGGCTTTTTTTTCTTTTGTTGTTTTGATGTATTGTTCTTTTTCTTTTTTGTATTTATCTTTGACGTATTGTTTGTCAAATTTTTCATTGTTTTCTTTTTTTTCTTTTATACTTTCTTTCTGTAACTACAAAACTTTTAATAAATATCTTAAAAAAAAAAAAAAGGAAACCATAGCTGACAGCTGCATTGGACATTTGGCTTCCAAAAAACCTTTGAAAACTGGAACACTTACTGCCGGGTTTTCAGTGTTCGGGAGCCAATTTGTTCATCAACTAAGCCGTTCGAGAACCAAGGTCCCACTATGAATGCAAATCTTGCCTTTGCACAGTAGGCCAGTTTTGACACAAACTCACTCTCTCCTCTCTCTCCTCCACCCGGACAATCAAGAGTTCAATGACACAGCACAGCCAGGCAAAAACACTCAAATATGGTGTAAAGCCGGATCAGTGAGGGGTGTGGCCTGGGAAACAGTCCTGAGGGCCAAACCAAGAGGCCTGAAGGGCCACATTCAGCCCCTGAGCCTGAGGTTCACCATTTCAATGTACATGATTGCACTGTTAGTCTCTCAAGAGAGGCCTTCCATATGTCAGAAAGGTAAAAGCAATTTTATATCCTTCCACAGCAGCCAGGTCTTTCTCTCCCTCTTTGATGTAGTAATCTGACTACAACCATTTCAGCAGCGCTGTTTAAGTCTGTGGTCCTCTTATGTGGCTGTTTCCCACCCCACTCCCTCCATTCTACGCAAGTCTAGAAACAGCCTTTAGAATTCACCCTTATTCTTTCTTTTTGTTTTTCATCATGTTTTTATCTTACTTAGATTGATGTTGGAGAAAAAAGATATTTCATTAGGTTTTGTATTTCTCCTTGTAAACTTTAATAACATTTATTAATAAAATAAAAAATAAAATCCCTTGAAGTTTAAGCTGCTAGTGTTGACAGTGATGACCACCCCCTTATGTTCTAGATCTCCTTGGTAAGTACATAAGAAGAGCTTGCTGGATCAGGTCAAAGGTCAGCATCCTGTTCTCACAATGGCCAATCAGAAGGCTATGGGAAACCTGCAAACAGGAGCTGAGAGCAACATCACTCTCATTCTTCTGTGGTTTCCAGCAACTGATGTTGCTGCCTTTGACCATGGAGGTGGAACATAACCATCATGGCTACAGGCTATTGATAGCTTCTACCTTTTGAATTTGTCTGTCTTTTAAAGCCATCCAAGATGGTGGCCATCACTGCATCCTGTAGGAGTAAATTACCATTTAGTTATGCACTGTGTGTATCAGTACTAATTTACTGTAGAATCATAAAGGTAAAGGTACCCCTGACCGTTAGGTCCAGTCGCGGACGACTCTGGGGTTGAACACTCATCTCGCTCTATAGGCCGAGGGAGCAGGCGTTTGTCTGCAGACAGCTTCCGGGTCATGTGGCCAGCATAACTAAGCCACTTCTGGTGAACCAGAGCAGTGCACGGAAATGCCGTTTACCTTCCCGCCGGAGTGGTACCTATTTATCTACTTGCACTTTGATGAGCTTTCGAACCGCTAGGTTGGCAGGAGCAGGGACCGAGCAATGGGAGCTCACCCTGTTGCGGGGATTCGAACTGCCGACCTTCTGATCGGCAAGCCCTAGGCTCTGTGGTTTAGATCACAGTGCCCACCCACGTCCCAGTAGAGTCATAGCACAGGCAAAAAGACTCAAGGAGGGTGGAAAGCAGGAGAGAGGGTATGACTGGGGAGATGGCATGGTGTTGGAAGAGACTCATGGGTCACAGAGAGAGACTTGGAAGCTTGCATTTGCCCCTTGAGTCTGAAGTTCCCCAGCACTGTTTTAACATTTAGACCTCAAGACTATGACGATATTATTAACATAAGTCAAGCAGTCACATTTCTATTTAAGGAAATTGATTTGAGTCTCAGGCATGGATATGTTAAATCTTAAGGACTTGAAACTTGGTCTTTAAAATAAAAGCGAGCACTTTGGACGCAGTATTACATCTGGAAGCCTTTCTTTGTTTTGGAAGACCTGAGGTGTTTTTTTTAAAAGCTGCATGAGTAGGGAAGAAACAGTTTGTAGGGTGCTGGAACAAAACTCCACAACAAAACTCACAACAACATGGACTTCATTGCATATTCAGAAACTGTGAAGCCACATTACGAGCCAGCCTGACATTGCAATCACAGATTAGAGTTATTATCCACAGTGGCGATTACAGCTGATTAGCAGCGGAACATTGTTAGGCAAGGGATTCTGTTTATCAACATAATCCTGTGATTAAAATTGCCCTTTGGCCAACTTGACTTGTGAACACTCCCACGTATGCACTCAGAGCCAGAGCTAAGGGAAGGGAGGAAAAACACAGCCAGAAACACTTGTGGAAAAACAAGTGTTTTTTAAGTGGCAAGGTGTGCAACTCAGAGCACAGCTACATACAAACCTACAGAGCTATAAAACTAAAATGTAAGGGCTGGTGTGTGGGTGAAGGAAAACTCATCTTACCCCAGGAATTAATCTGCTGGGCAAGCTTATGAAAGCCTTCCTGCTTCTACAACAATCTGCAGAATGGGTATAGTAAGAAATTCCCAACTTTAACAGGATTGTCTTAAGGATACTCTCCCAAGTGAGGTGGGCAACTTCTACCTTGTGGACCTAATTAGGCCTGGCAAAGGTCCCAATTTCACCTCTGTCTGGTTCTCTGAAAGCATGCCCACCATATCCACACCTTGCATGATAAGCATAGCTGTCAACTTTCCCCTTTTTTAAAGGGAAATTCCCTTATTCCGAATAGGATTCCTCGCAAGAAAAGGGGAAAGTTGACAAGCTATGATGATAAGTGATGGTTCCTTTGCAAGCAGATGCCAATCAGCTGATAGGAGCTGATAGAGTGCCCTCTGATGATCAGCTCCTCTTTGGGATCTCCCCAGTAAAGCTGCTACAAGGTATGTCTGGACACCCAACTTTATAAGAAAGCCAAGAGGGGTTGTCCTCCACAATGATCACCTGATTAGCATGGTCATTGACAGCATGCCTTGAACAGGGTGTGCTGTGAGCCTCACTTTGTTTCTTTGCAGGCACAGTTCAAGTTCAAACTGCTCCTGCAAATGGACTTCAAAGGGGCTCACTGTAACTGCTAATCGGTGGTTGCAGCAATCCCCTTTTAATTTGCTATCTCTCCACCCTTTATGCATGATGTTATGCATCGGGAGTGGCAAAATCCTAGCTCAGGGGCCTTATCCAGCCCCCAAGTCAATTTTGCTGCCTTTCATCCAAGTTCCAACCCATTTTGTCAGGAGCAGTAATTAGAAAAGTGTATGCACAGCATTGAGATAGGTGGAAAGACTGAAAATTCTCTGCCTGGCCCAGTGGTCTGGTGTGGATGGAAGTTACCTGCCCTTTGGGCAATCAGAATGATCACCTGATGAGCAGAGAAGGGACAACAGCCCCCTTCCTCAGCTGAATTGCACAGATCAGCTGTAGCGGGAAGGCTGTGCATTCTCGTCACCGGTCTGCCCATGTGTGTGGTGTGTGCGTGGTGAGAAGGTAGGGTGCAGGTTGGCCATGCCCACCACTTGCATGTTCCCCCCAGAGAGATGTCTGAGGGTGAATGTGGCCCCTGGGATAAAAAAAGTTTAGTTACCTCTGTTATAAGGACACGGGTGGCGCTGTGGTCTAAATCACTGAGCCTAGGACTTGCCAATCAGAAGGCTGGCAGTTTGAATCCCTGCAACGGGGTGAGATCCCGTTGCTTGGTCCAAGCTACTGCCCACCTAGCAGTTCGAAAACATGTGAAAGTGCAAGTAGATAAATAGGTACCACTCCGGTGGGAACGTAAACGGCATTTCTGTGTGCTGGTCTGGTTCGCCAGAAGCGGCTTAGTCATGCTGGCCACATGACCCGGAAGCTGTACGCCGGCTCCCTCAGCCAATAAAGTGAGATGAGCGCCGCAGCCCCAGAGTCAGCCACGACTGGACCTAATGCTCAGGGGTCCCTTTACCTTTACCTCTGTTCTGCATGGTCCCTTAGCTTCCTCAACCAGGTGCCCTCCAGATGTTTTGGACTTTGTGTCTCTCTTCACCCCTGGCTATTGCCCATGCTGGCTATGGCTGATGGGAATTGTAGTCCTAAACAGACAAAGGGCACCAGGTTGGAGATTGGTTGACCTGGTTCCTTTATCAGTCACCAAGCATGCCTAGATGCCATGCCTATAAAGCTGCCTATTTAATTTTGCTTCTATCTGCTTGTTCCTTTCCCAAACAACATGACTTAAGACAAAGTCCTGCCAGCCTTTGTGAGTGGGTGGAAGGAACAGGATGCAGGGACCTGAGACTCCTCTGATTCACCGTGAATGAATTGCAGTGCCTTAGTTTTAAAGTCTCTGCATAGAGACAACCATTAATTAAATAGCCCTTTCTTATAGAATAATCGGGAATGCTGGCACCACTTTGGAGTGTTTAGAAATGCACATGCAGTCCTGCCTTCCTTAAAATACATGCCAGTCAATCATTTTCGGTGGACCTGAGACACTGACATCTCTAAGACAGCAGGGGGTGTGGGGAGTGCGCCACACTCCTCAATTCGGATGCCTCAGAGCTATCTTTAAGATCCTTGATGCCTCTTCTGAAGTGCCTTTGAAGTGGTCACCCTGTTAACATCCGGACTCTCAAAAAAAGTGGCAGTCGACAGACGGCTCCTTTTGATGTGCCACATGACGGTTGCATTGCTAAAATTCAATTATGCAAGCTATCGAAACTTTAAAAAATAAAATAAAATATCCACTTTCCCATGAAGGAGAGCAACATAAAACACTTGCAAACAAATTGAAATAACATTTTTGTGATGTGAGGTAATGGATCATGATTAGGATTTTGCCTTGCGTCTAACTGTGTGTAAATGTGGTTGGAAAGAAAGAAAGAAAGAAAGAAAGAAAGAAAGAAAGAAAGAAAGATCAGGCATAGGCAAACTCGGCCCTCCAGATGTGTTGGGACTACAATTCCCATCATCCCTGACCACTGGTCCTGTTAGCTAGGGATGATGGGAGTTGTAGTCCCAAAACATCTGGAGGGCCAAGTTTGCCTATGCTTGTGATAGATAGAGCAAGCAATGGCCTAGAGGCGTGACTTCCTAACCGCTAAATTTCAGACAGATCAGGCAAAGGATGCCTATTTTAGAGGCAAATAAACAAAATTTTAGTGTGGACAATGGAAGTGAATACACCTTATTTCATTATCATATGAAACCAGTTGAGAGTGCACACCTTTAATTTTATAAAGAAAAATGCACAACTGTCTTTGAGGGACGGGAAAACATACTATGGCAAGGAGCACCATTACATGTGCCACCCCTTTATGGCAGTATAATGTGGGCAGCTACACCGTGTGGGGGCCACCAGCTCTTCCAGTCATCGTTTTCTAAAAAACATCCTTTACAAAATTGATAAGATGATTGTATTAGATAATCCAGCTCTAGCAGTAATGAGAAATGCAAATTAATAAGGACATGAAATAGAATCTGTGGCACGCCTTCACACATGGCTGCTTCTCTTTTCGCCCTCTGAAAAGCTGTAAATGTGGAAAGTTCCCCTCTCTTTTCTCTCCCGACCCATCATAATCAATGTGTCTCAATTGTGATTAAGACCCCATTTCTTGATCTCAACCCTGACCCCCCTTCAGCTCAGGACTCTCTGCTTGGAAGAGTTGTAACGCTAAATATAATTAGGCATAGTTCAGTGAAAAGACAAGTATTATTTGCCCATTGCCTCCATTTGCTAAGAAATAGAAGACACATTTCAAGATATGGCGGCAGCTGGACATCATCGGAAGAGAATGGATTTCCCAGTGCATGCTGGGAAAGCACAAGATTATTGCGACTTCCCTTATTAGGGCTGCTAACCAGTTAAAAGATTTCCAGCTGATTAATTGCCTGGCATTTAAACAATGCATTGATTAGCTAATCAATAAAATAAAATTAAAGGCCTGCAGCACACGAGATTTAGCTACATACTGCAAATCAAGATGTTAACTCCAGCTGCCCACTACTGGCCTCCCCCAACTGCTTGTTCTATTAGCTTCTTATTCTCCCTTCCTCCTTCCTTTCATACTAGGAACTATGGCAAGGACCATGGTGCTGATTCAGAGTTCATTTGGTTAAGGACCATGGATAGCAACACTACAGTTGAGGCAGAAGGAGCAAGTTGTTCCAGCAACTGTCGAAGTGTTACCATCTGGGTTAAGTTGTTGTTGTTGTTTAGTCGTTTAGTTGTGTTCGACTCTTCATGATCCCATGGATCAGAGCACACCAGGCACTCCTGTCTTCCACTGCCTCCCTCAGTTTGGTCAAACTCATGCTGGTAGCTTCGAGAACACTATCCAACCATCTCGTCCTCCTTTGTCCCCTTCTCCTTGTGCCCTTCATCTTTCCCAACATCAGGGTCTTTTCCATTGAGTCTTCTCTTCTCATGAGGTGGCCAAAGTATTGGAGCCTCAGCTTCAGGATCTGTCCTTCCAGTGAGCACTCAGGGCTGATTTCCTTAAGAATGGATAGGTTTGTTCTTCTTGCAGTCCATGGGACTCTCAAGTGTCTCCTCCAGCTCCATAATTCAAAAGCATCAATTCTTCGGCGATCAGCCTTCTTTATGGTCCAGCTCTCACTTCCATACATCACTACTGGGAAAACCATAGCTTTTACTATATGGACCTTTGTTGGCAAGGTGATGTCTCTACAGCACTAGCATGCAGCAATTCTCAAAGTGTTACCATCTGGGTTAAGTAGTCAAGATTAAAGACCCTCCCCTTTATTAATCTATTTAATCATATTTCTGGCCCACCTTTTTGGAAACCCTCACAGCAAAAGCCAGTGAAAGAAATATTATGCTAGCCATCTAAAATATTTTATCCACAGAAGAAGCAAGAAAATTGCAAATTTGACACCTGCAAAAGAAGTGTTTACAAGGCCTTCCAAAATGTTTGGTGTGTGGTAGCCTTCCAGAGATGAGCAGTAATGGAGTGTCAGAGTGGTGGGGCCACCACAGAAAATGCCCTCTCTTTCATCCCTGTTATTCTCTGTTATCAAGGTGATGGGCAAACAAGGAGGGTTGCAGAACTTAGTGTGTGGGTAAATGGATATGGTGGTCCTTCAAAGAGCTTGTGCCCTGATTGCCTTTTATGCAGCCACTGGCTTCTTCTAAGCAAGCAGTGTTTCAAGCTGCAAGGACTTTCTTTGGGGACACATCTTATGCCTTTCCTGATTCTCCTGATAACAGTCAGTGAAGCACATTGCACAATGTAAACTGCAGAGTGCTAGAGGAAAGGACCCTGCCCGCTTACAGCCTACAGTTTGACAGAGTAAAGGGTGGAAAGCGACAGCAGGAATAGTTGGGGAAATGTTATGCAATTGTTCCATGTAAGGCTATTTCAGTGACATGTAAGCCTGGGTTAGAAGTTTGGTTGCCATAGAGGAAGCCAGTGCTTTCTTTCTGGGGGCACGCAGGGGTATGCATACCCCTAAGCATTTTGTGAATCTAAGTTTGGCCTCATTGAGGGGCAGTATTTCAATATGAGTAGGAAAATGAGAGTACCCCTAAACCAGGCATAGGCAAACTTGCCCCTCCATATGTTTTGGGACTACAACTCCCATCATCCCTAGCTAACAGGACCAGTGGTCAAGGATGATGGGAATTGTAGTCCCAAAACATCTGGAGGGCTGAGTTTGCCTATGCCTGCCCTAAACATTTTTTTAAAAAGAAAAAACAGCACTGGAGGCAGCTATCCATACACTATATCATTCTAGGTGGGAGGTGGGCCTAAAGGCAATCCAAAAGATAACCAGCTAAAGGCAGTGAGGGACAGTGTGGGTTTTAGAGCCACACACACTGAATTCTATACCTCTGGACTGTCAGTATTTTGCAGGAGGCCTCTAAGCATATACTGGCGAATTTAGCTTTGTAGACAATTAAAGTGCTCTCTTGCCCCAGCACAACAAATCCACTTTTTAAAAAAGTTTTTTCATGTAGGAAAATGGTGGGGAAATATGGAGTGATCAAATGATTAATGGGAAGGTGCATAAACACCCCACCAGCAAATCAGGGCAATTCCTCACTGTTGTATAACCTCCCTGCAAACAGATCAGAACAAACACCCAAAGAAGACCAGCTATAAGCTACCTTCCACATAAGCTTTGTGCTTCTAAATCAGGATGAATGCTCAATAAATAGGTCATCCAGAGGCAGTGGAAGGAGAATATTATTGGCTGGTGACTGTTTCCCATTTCATAGGGAAATTTTACAGCGAGGTGGGAGAATTTTAAACTGGAGAGGTTCTTTTTCATTTTTGTTTCATGCCAAGCTTGTCAAGAAAGTTTTGTTCTGTTTTTTGAGTGCTGGAAAATGCTGGCTGATCTCTCTCTCTCTCTCTCTCTCTCTCTCTCTCTCTCATTGTTGTCAAGAGGCATTCTGTCTATGAAAACTGAAAGTCACTTGGAGGGCTGTCAGTTTGCTGGGGTGGGAAGCACTGGGTTCTTTTTCCGCCTGGACCTTTGCCAGCCATTTGCTTCTTAGCATTCACGCTTGTTGTGCAAGAGAAGTTGCGCTCCATTAGAGGATGAGGCAGAGGGTAATGGGGAGGCAGTGCTGAGGACCTTGTTCCAATGAAGACTAATGATCAGCACTTCTCCCATCCTTTGCTCTCTGGGTTCATCTATAAAATTAGCTCTGGTGAGTGGAGCCTGCAACAAAATATTGTATCATCTATGCACCTACTAAGGTCCCATCTTCACTATACATTTAAAGCAGTATATTGCCACATTAACGAGTCACGGCTTCCTCCAAAGAATACCAGGAGCTGTATGTTATAGGTGCTGAGAGTTGTTCGGAGACCTCTATTTACCCCACAGAGATAAAATTCCCAGAATTCCCTGGGAAAAGGGATTGGCGGTTAAACCACTCTGAGAATTACAGCTTGGCGAGTGGGCGAGTGGGTCTCCTAACAACTCATAGCACCCTTAGTAAACTACTATTCTCAGGATTATTTGGGGAAAGCCATTGCTGTTTGAAGTGGAATGAGACTGCTCTAAATGTGCAGTGCAGATGGAGCCATTATCACAGTTCTGTGACACATCCCAGCCAGGCAAAAACCCTCAAGGAGTATTATAAGGGACCGGGCCTGGGGAAAGTAGGTGTGGCTTGGGAAAGATTCTCAAAGGCCAAATGAAGAGTCTGGAGGGGGAAGG
This sequence comes from Podarcis tiliguerta, assembly GCF_965153285.1. Lineage (NCBI taxonomy): Eukaryota > Metazoa > Chordata > Lepidosauria > Squamata > Lacertidae > Podarcis > Podarcis tiliguerta. The sequence continues at coordinate 37,053,349 of NC_139549.1, forward strand.
TGATGGTGCAGGCTGGAGGTCCCTATCCCAGTGTTAGAGACATCCAGTCCCCTGCAGATACTCACTTCCCTGTACGTAATGAATGAGCTCTAGCTACTGCTTCAAGATGGGCTTTGAAGCTATCAAGAAGGAAATCCACCCCTCAATTCTGTAAACAGTTATTGTGGGAGGGACCCATGCTATGTCCACAAAATCTGAGATTTTTTAAAGAGAGAGAGAGAGGCAATCTGTCCTGTGCAATTTGAGTCTCATCCCTTTTAAAACCAAAATTAAAAATGCAGCAACATTATGTACTCGGCCCTATGGCTACAATAACTTATTTATTTGCTAATTTACTTAGCAGAGATGGTATAATAGCTGTGATCAACAGAGAGCAGCAGTGTAACAAAATGCATGAATATTTTATCTAAAAACATACATTTGTGCACGCAGCTGGTGTGGAAGTGTGCCCAGTGGGGGCTGGGTAGGGGACTTCAGCAGTAATGGATACAACCCAGATTCTGTAAGTTAGCAACTTCCTTCCCAATGCAGACTTTTTTCAGGGTATCAGCAACTCCCAGCCCCCATGTTTACAAAAGCAAAGCTTTTAGTCTACAAGGCTGTTGTTGATGGAAATACTAAAAATCTGTCTCTGCACAGAAGCATAGCTTCAGACTAGAGTGTGGAGGGGCTCATAACATCATCAACACCACCAGCAATATATGCATTTCATCCCTAATAATAATAATGATTTTATTTATATCCTGCCCATCTGGCTGGGTTTCCCCAGCCACTCTGGGTGGCTTACAGCATATATAAAACCACAACATCAAACATTAAGAAACAGGATATCCTATACAGGCAACAAACTGTTATTGCGTGTCCAGGCGTGACAGCCCCAGCCCCCAGGGATCATAAGAAAGGAATAAAGACTCTGACAAAGTTATGGAATTAAAAATCAGGCCACAATTTTATTAAACTTCCAAATGTAGGAAGATCTTGGCTTAGGCCTTGGGTGTGTATCCCTCCCAGCCCCCCAGCCAGGGGAACTAGGGCACATCAGGGTAAATGGGATATGGGGGTGCTCTGTGAGACGTAAGTGTAGCAGGCAGCCCAGCCCATATCCCCACATGTAGGGTAGTTCACTGACAATCTTTCAGTGTATGGCCAGTGACACCCATTATATAACCCCTTTAAGAGGGGACCCTGGAATGGCTGCCGCAGGGGGATGAGTCACCACTTCATGCCACCCACCCATTATAGCGAAGAAAAGACTAACGGATTGCATTCAAGACCATAACCGACAAAGTTGTGATGAATTGCTATGGGGAAGACAAAAGCTGCCAATGCAGGAAAATTTCTTCCTGGTCCTTCAACAGCAACCAGTCAAAGACTGTAGCAGTGCCCGCTAAACAGGAAGAAAAAGTTAACCTGCAAACAAGAAACATTAAACAAAGGGAGTGTAGGGAGGGTGAATCTCCAGAGCCGACTGGCTGGCTATCGCAGGCTCTACTCCCTATTTATAAATGGGGCTGGCCCCACCTCCCAGCAAGAAACTTGATTACTGAGGCTGGGCGTGAACCTCCAAATAATAACGCTGAGAGGCAAGCCAGCCCCCCTTCTACTAATAAGTTCCCTGGGAACTGTAGCACCGCGTGCGATCCCACAAAGGGCGCCCACACTATAAAGTGTGAGTGCTCATTGTCTTCCACAGTGGCTCACATCTATATATAGAGAGATGGGAGCACTGCTATCAGCAGTATGAGCCGTGGGGGTCAGTGCCCAATGGAACTGGAAGGGCAGAAGGCAGGGAACCCACTGGTAGGTGGGGCCAGAGCCAATGACAACCAGGCAAACTAATTCTAGCGCTGTCCTCGTCCTCCTCACTGCTAGTGTTACCAGAGCCATCTTAAGCATATGCGGGGCCAGGGTGCGAAGATCTACTGACACCAGGCTTATCTCTGCTCAGGAAAAGAAAACAGGAAATAAGAGGAGCCTGGCGCAACAAACCAGCCTGAGGCATCAGTGTTGGTGACTGAGAAAAGCCAGGCACCTTGTGGTGTGAGCAGCTTGAGCTGGGAGGGCTTCTCCATGGCCCTATGGCAATCCCAGGCGCACAGGAGCACGGAGCCGGCCAGCCACCTCAGCATCTCGCTGGCTCACTCACCCCCGAACCTGCGGCGCAGAGCTGCCCACAGCAGAAGAGCCTGCTGCAGCGCTCTGACCGATGGCTGGGCTCTTCTCCGGACTCCAATTCTTGGGCCCCAGACTCTTGGCCTGGCACCCCTGAGAGCCCGCCGCTCGGGTGCCCCGCACCGCTGGTGCCTATGGTTAAGACAGCCCTGAGTGTTACAAAGGCAACTGAGAAGCTAAGGAAAAAGGAAGCTGACAGCCAGAATCATCCCATAGGCTGAATGTAGACAGAATGAGGCCTTGAATGAAGGCTTACTGAGCTTGGTGGGACAGTGCCCCATTCATCCTAATGGACCAGACCCAACTGCATACAAGCTTAAAAATACAAAACACACAAGGAAAAGGGAGTGGAGCAAAAAGGTAGAAGAGGAAGATCTGATTCTTCTAGGCCAGAACAAGGTTGTGAGCTGTTTATTGGGCTTTTATATTCATTTGGGACCAGGCTGCCCTTACCTTGCTGGTCAGACCTAAGAAATGTCCCACTGAACGCAGGTCAAAGGCCCATCTAGTCAATCATCCTATTGTAACAGTGTCCAAGCAGATGCCTTTGGAGAAGAACTGAATGCGATGCAAATTTTAAAACTGTTTTCCAATGGTTTTCCAATGGTTTTATTTTAGGTTAAATCGTACTCTTCTAACAGCCTTGTGGTTGTTGTTTTTTCAACCATCTTGGGCTCCGTTGAGGGGAAAGTCAGGATATAAATTAAAGAAACCAGCAAACTATTAAGGAACATAGTTCAGTGGTAGAGTCTCTGCTTTATATGCAGAAGGTCCATGGTTCAGTTCCCAGCATCTGCTACAGCTTGGGCTGGAAAAGGACTCCTGGGATGTACTGCAGACAATAACATGCTAGATGGTTCAATCAATGGCTTGACTTAATCCCTGGATAAGGGATTAAGAAACAAGGCCCTCATTTCTTTCTCTTTCCTCTCCCTCTCTCCCCACATACTCTAGGGCAAGAGTGTTATCAAATAAATAATTTAAAAGCACACCAACCTCTGCCCCCCACCTCTGCATAGCACATTAAGTTGTTTCTACCACCGCACTAGGGATTTTCTGGCTTGTTTTAACTTTGCGGATTAAGAGGATGGTGGTTTATTAAGGGTGCGCCTTTCGCCTTGTAACGGGAGGAATCCTTCCTGCAGACATCTCTCCAGCTCTTCAATTTTTTAGCAAGAGGTGCTGGGGAATGATGCTTGAGCACTTGGGCATCTATTTGTGGGTTTTATTTTCAGAATCCAATTTTGAGAAAGAGAGAGAGAAAGAAAGCAGCCCAAGTGAAAGTTGCCTACCCCAGCTCCCTTCCAAATATATATATATATATATAACAAAAGTAAAATCTCAGTTTAATTTAGTCCATTTGGCAAGTCTGCAGGGAGACATTACCACCGGCTCTCACCTCATTTTGGAGGCACCTCTTTAATTTTTGATAAGCACTAGTAATAACATAGGCACTTGATCATGCGGCAGAGAGAAATGTGATGGTGAAGCAGCCATAAAAATGCCAACAAAGGGGGTGGAGGCAGGGGAAGCAGAGGAGTAACTTCACAATCAGTGCACCCATTTGCTCTCACTCTTTTTCTTCCAAGGAAACTTTTTTTTTGGTCAAAACAGAACAGCAAACTCCTTATTTTATGGACTGAGTAGCACTGGAGGCTGATATGCTTTTGCAAACAGGGTTCTGCCAACATCAAAGCTCAACCTGTCCTCAGCCAGCTTTCACCTACCTAACTCCTTAAAAACGAGATGTAAAGGGCATCGTTTTCCATTCCACCCTGTAGTTGAGACATGCCACATTGTTTCTGTGCCACTGCAGGTCATCTTTCACACACAAAAACCTGCGTTTTTTCATTGCTATTCACTGTGGTGAGATTAAGCAATTTACATATCTTTTAAAATTATTATTGAGATGCAAAATCAAGCATAGAACAGATTTATAGCGGAAAACAGGTATGAAATATCAACGTGAAGACAAAAAGGGGGCTAGAAACATCAGTAATACATTCAAGACTTTTGAGATAATAGAAATTGCAACAAGTCTATTAAAACAAAAACAACCGTAGACGTGGATGTTTTCCAGGTAGATGAGCTGCATTTTTTTACCAAAACCTTTGTTTGTGAAGCTCTACGTGTATTCATGATTTATTATATTATCCACATCCATTTATAGACCTGGAGAGGTCAAAAAAGTAATAACAGATTTCTTCGTGTTTGGTATGATTTTACTGTCTATGTTAATAATGCAGAACATAACCAGTAATTTACACAATGCACATAATTAATTGTGTAAATTACATGTTACATTGTCATTACGTGATTTCACCCCATTTGTTTCAATGCAATAGAAATAAAATGCAAAAGGGGGTGGGGTGGCGGCAGCCATCATCAATTACATTTCGTTTGCAGATTGAAAGCAACAAAAGTGAATGCTGCTCATATTTGCTGCATTGATTTCCATTTCAGACATGGAACAAGTAAGTGAGCACAGGCAATTCCCATCTCCACCAGAATTCTCTGACTTCCCTGCTCTTCACTTAGGACCAACACAGGAGATGACACGGCTTATCAGCCTCCTCCTCCTTAGCCCCTGCATTGCCTTTGTAGAATTCAGCAGGGAGGGAAATGGGGTCCAAACCAGAATTAGTTGGGTTCACCTGCTGTTGACTCTGGCTCCTCTTGGCATTGGCTCCTTCTCCCGCTACTGTCGGCCTCCCTTGCCTTCTGCCCTTCCCATCTCAAGGGGCACCATCCTCCACAGTTGAGAAGTGCAGGGAATTTCTCAACATGGAGTAAGGTAAAGGTAAAGGGACCCCTGACCATTAGGTCCAGTCGTGACCGACTCTGGGGTTGTGGCGCTCATCTTGCTTTATTGGCCTAGAGAGCCAGCATACAGCTTCCGGGTCATGTAACCAGCATGACTAAGCCGCTTCTGGAGAACCAGAGCAGCGCACAGAAATGCCATTTACCTTCCCGCTAGAGCGGTACCTATTTATCTACTTGCACTTTGATGTGCTTTCAAACTGCTAGGTTGGCAAGAGCAGGGACTGAGCAATGGGAGCTCACCCCGTCACGGGGATTCGAACCGCCGACCTTCTGATCGGCAAGTCCTAGGCTCTGTGGTTTAACCCACAGCGCTACCAGAGTACATTGAAGCCTTCCCCACCCTGTGACCATTCACTTGTTTTGGACTGCAACTCCCACCAGCCCCAGGCACTGCCTGGCCAGAGTCAGGGATGATGGGGGTTGTGGTCCAGGTTGGGAGAATCTGAGGCATCCAACGGCTTTCATGCTGTGGCTTCCCATCTCCAGAAATGAATAAGAAGATAAATGTCATTCATAGGTTATGAAAGGGAAGATAAACATCTTGCTGAAATTCTTATGGATGGGATGCAGGGTTTTTGCTGGCTGCTTTTAAGGTGGCCAAGAGATATTTGTGGGTACATTTCCTTGCATTCTAAAATCCTCTTTTTGGTGGTCTGCTGGGGAACCTTTTCAGCCTGAGGGACACCTTCCTTTCTGGGCAAGCTTCCAAGGGCAGTCGGGGGCAGGGACAGAGGCAACAGTGGGTGGAACAATGAATGCGATGTTACTTTTGCACAGGTTTTGTTTCCTCCATGGAGGGAAGAAACAAAGAGGCATTATTAGAGTTCAAGGCTGCATTCCAGACAGGCAAAAGCCCTTAGGCTACAGAGCAGGGCCAGTGGAGTCTGTGGCCTGGGGAGGGGCTCAAGGACCAGATGGGGGAGGGGCTTGCAGGGCCACATTTGGCCCCTGGATCTGAGCTTTCCTTTCCCTGGTCTGCCCTCTGCAGTTTCTTGGATGCCTGAATTCTCTGGAATCTGCACAACATCCAACATACAGAGAAAAGGCAGGATAGAATCTAGGTAGAGCCTTTCTATTCCATGTGCTTATTTTCCATGTTTAAATGTTTTAAAAATCGAAAAGGTGATCATTCAAAAATGCTTAAGTGAAAAGAGTTCTTTTGTCCACTTTTGCTGCATGTTGAAGGCTCAGCTGTCCTGTTTAAGAAAGCCTGGCTTGCGTTCGCCCAGAGTTCCCACAAAACACAGTGAATCCTCATTTTGTTACAGCCTCCTCGGAATACGGAGGACAGCATCCCTCAAAATGCCAATACTGATACTTGGTATTCGATAGACATCAGCTCATACAAACTGCAGGGTAACCATTTTTCACTAATAGGGGATTTCAGAAGGCTTACGAGTGTAATAAATTGCAATGCAAGAGCATTTATTATTGTTTGGGGAGGTAACAAATCCTGCAAAAGGGACAATCAGGCTGATAAAGCAGGGAGGGGAAGCAGGGGAGAACTCAGACTTGAGGAGTCCAGATTAAAATTAATGCTGCCAATCCTCTCCTTTCCATTTCATTTGCTAAAGTTTCCGTTCTCTCCAGCGTGCCATTACAGACGCTGACAATTGTAGCGTGACAGCACTCACAATGTGCAGTGGGCTTCAGTTGTTAATGCCTTTTGCAATGTTACTGAAAAGAGGTGGCATGGATTTTCAAGGGCTCGGCCTGTATCAGGGATGCAGAACCTGGGGCCTTCCAGATGTGGTTGGACTCCCATCAGCTCTAGCCAGCATGGCCAATGCTCAGGCATAATAGGATTGATGGTCCAACATCTGGAGGAGTGCCAGCACATTCTCAAGGCAATCTAAATTAGTCTTATAAAACACATCCTTTTTAACCTAGACCATGTCTATTGTGGTCTGTGACCAAGCATGACAACCGGTGCTGATTTGGAATTCACTGATATGCAAAATTAACCAAACTTTTTTAAGAATTAGAATCTGACATTGGAATCTCTCTGGTGAGGCAGACATTGACATTGACATTGACACTGGAATCTCACAAAGACTTGACATTTCAGTGCCAACCTCAACCGGTCCTACCTATTTTCTTTTAAATCCATCATGACAGCCATCAAAATGCTAAAATCTACCATCTAAAATGGAGACTATGACATGTAGGGGAGCAGATCAATGAAGAGTTCTCAGCAAGTTAAAGTGAAGGTTCCTATGAAAAGCAAAACCTTTTCAGAGCTGTAGGAAGCTGCCCAGTCAAGAGAGAAAGAAGAGGAGACAGAAGTAAAAATAATAATAATACAGTATGGACGTTGTCCAGGCCAAGTCACAATCTGACCAGGAAGCCTTTGAAGGCCTTCTAGGTCAAGCAAAACCCATGACCAGCTGATGTGGCAAAAGCCCTTTTTTGCTCATGAATGCTCTTCGCGTTGGCAGAACTTCACAGGTCCATGGGTTCCAATTCAAGCTTCAGCAGCTCTCATGAAAGATATTCCAAATATTGCCATCTTAATTTTTTAAGTGCATTTCAAAGATGTCATTGGGAAAGTTTAGCAATTTTAGACTCTGGATTTCACAGGTTTACTGGGATGGGGAGGTCACTCTCGAAACAGACGGATGGCAACTGGGATGTCAGGGGGATGTCGGAGGGGAAGCTCCCCTCCCGCTCATTATTTCCAATGGAAATATTTCTAATCTGGCATTTTTTCAATCTCTCCCCCTGCATTTTCAATGTTTTTTTCTGAAATGGGAGCAGCCAACCAGCAAGACAGAGACAAAGGGGGGGGGGTTATTTGTCTGATCTCTCCTGATTTGCCAACCAGTAAGGCAGAACCAAGGAAATAAGGAAGTATTGATGTTCGGCTAACTGAATATGCTGTGTTTATACTGAGGTTTGGGCATAATTCTTTACGTGCAGATGAATGAATTTTTGCATAGTGAGTTGGCAGAGAGCAGGACCTGTGTGTACTAATATCACTGCAAACAAAAACTGTCTGATACTAAATACCTTTGTGCATCAAGAAACAGTCATAATTCAAATAACACTACACACCAACGAACAACAACAAAAATCCAGATAATAAATGCTTCTGAACAGGAACCAGCAAATACTGTCCAACACACAAAAACTAAAAAAACCACACCATTGTACACCAGTGACCAAACAGTGTAACTGTCACCAAATGTCAGATTCTGGGAATATTCAGAGACTATTCCAATATTCCAAAAAGGAAGGTGCAGGTGAGAAGGTTGCTGGAGTACTATGCAGTTATTCTTCTGACAAGGTGTTTGTTTCAAAGAGCCAGAACTCCAAATGCTACCTTTTGATGCTGTTTCAAAAGCCTTAAACATTTCTTGCTGAGTGTTCCAGGAAGCAATCAAGCAGTAGGCTGCTGAGAAGCACCTTGATTCTGCCAAGCAGTAATTAATGAGGTCCTTAAGGGGTTTGTATGATGACAGCAAAAACAATAAATAAATAAATAAATAAATAAATAAATAAATAAATGCACTAATGAGAATGAACGCTTTATCATAATGGAAGGTAATGTCTGAAGGCAGGATGATAAATTCACTGGGAATTTTTTAAGCCTCAGCAACATAATGAGTTACCTCCAAGGATTTAACAAATAAATATTATTTTTTTAAGAAGGAAAAGAAACAACCCACAAAAGCTTTTCACTTTCACTTTGTTATCTGACACATGTTTTGCCTTGCTCGGCTCTTTGGTTTACAATTCATTATCTAGACAAATTCTCATCACCAAGGATGTTTGGTCATTATGTCATTATGGATATTTCCTTGCCGTGACTCTCAACAGCTCAGCATCAGAAATTACTGTAGGAAGGAAGAATGGGAGGAGGGAATCAGAAGTGAAGAGGAAAGGATGTCAGGTGGGCTGGGTTCTTGTCTTCTGTGTGGTGGCACCCACTTTTTGGAATTCCCTCCCATTAAGTATTAGACAGGCTCCATCTCTGTTGTCTTGTTGGCAGCTGAAGACCTTCCTCTTTCAACAAGCCTTTCAATCAGAGATCTTTCCCTGTCTGCATCTGCACTTGAATTGTTTTTAAGATAGACTCATAGAATTGAAGCATTGGAAGGGACCACGAGGGTCATCTAGTCCAATGCCCTGCAATGCAGGAACCTTTCATCCAACATGGGGATCAAACCCGTGACCCCAAGATTAAGAGTCTCATGCTCTGTTGACTGAGCTATCTTTTAAATAAGTTTTTATTGTTTTATTGCTTGCGTTTTTGCTGCCCTGGGCTCAGTTGGAAGGAAAGGTGGGATATAAGTGAAGTCAACCAACTAACCAATCAGTATCCAGGATTTCCTCTGTAAGCGCAGAAAAATGATCCACCCTCCTGACTGGGTCACTTGCCGTTCTTGTATGGTGATGATGTAATTGCCATGTATTAGTGAAGCCTTCCCCAAACTTCACTCTAGAGCTGGGTTCTCCAGTCTTGGTTTTTCAGATGTTGCTTGACTTAAACTCCCACCAGCCCCAGCCAGCACAGAGAATGGTCATGGTTGATGGGAGCTGTAATCCAGCATCACTTGGGGATCGAAGGTTGAAGAGCACTGCTCTAGATGTTGTTGGGGCTCCAACTCCCATCAGCCCCAGCCAGCAGGGTCAACGGTCAGGGATGCTGGGCATTGGAGTTCAGCGACGGCTTCAGGGCTTGGGGAAGGCTGTAAGGTAAAGGTAAAGTGACCCCTGACCATTAGGTCCAGTCATGACCGACTGGGGTTGCGGTGCTCATCTCGCTTTACTGGCTGAGGGAGCCGGCATACAGCTTCCGGGTCATGTGGGCAGCATGACTTAGGCACTTCTGGCGAACCAGAGGATCGCACGGAAACACCGTTTACCTTCCTGCCGGAGCGGTACCTATTTATCTACTTGCACTTTGACGTGCTTTCAAATTGCTAGGTTGGCAGGAGCAGGGACTGAGCAACGGGAGCTCACCCCGTTGTGGGGATTCGAACCTCCGACCTTCTGATCGGCAAGTCCTAGGCTCTGTAGTTTAACCCACAGCACCACCTGCATCCAGTGTACAAATCTCAGTGGCAGTCTCACTACTTTAAATTTTGTCTAATGCAGTGGCTAGTATGTCAGACTAGGAATGGAGACAGCCAGGCTGAAATCCCTGCTTCAGACATTAAGCTCACTGGGTGATCTTGGACCACTTACTGTGAGCCTACCTCACAGGTTGGTTATGAAGCCAAAATGTGTGTGTGTGTGTGTGTGTGTGTGTGTGAGAGAGAGAGAGAGAGAGAGAGAGAGAGAGAGACCTTGGATGGTCTGGAAGGAAGAGGTATAAATGCAATTTAAAAGCCACTTACTGGAAGCTGGGTGGAGGGGGCAAGTATAGTTTGGATGGTTGCTTTCCCATTAGGTCTGAGCATCCTTGGATGTATCTCACATGCATGTCTGTCAGCAGCATCGTGGTCCTCAGACTCTGTAATGGCATGGAATGTGGCCCTTTCCACAATGATACTAGAAAATTGTTTGAGGAAGGTCTCATTCTGCACAGCAAGTGATCCAAAAGAAAAACAGACTCTCCATGCCCAGGTTATGAAACTGCTCACCCCTTTCGCAAATACTTTGAGAAAGGGTCTTCAGAAGTGATGCATCCCTCTGTTGTTAGGTTGCCACAACACAACACGAGGAATGGGTAGGAGAGAGGGAAGAGACAGTCTTTTCCTGGACTGGGCTAGCCTTCTGTGGTCTCCAAAATCTCTGGCAATCCTCCTCCCTAGGGTCCTTTCAGCTGGAGTCACCAGGGATTGAATGTAGAACCTTCTACATGCAAAACATGGACTCCACCACTCTGCTTGCCCACTCAGCTATACTCTCTCCTTTCCTCTCCAACCAAAAAATCTTTCGCAACCCATAGACATTGCCTTATTTTCACAACTGCCTGCTCTCTTCCTAGAAGTTGGAATAATCATGCACATTCTGTGACATCGCTGAAGCTCAGACACTGCTGGGGAGGAGTTGACAAGTAGTTTTTTTTTAAAAAAGTGCTTATTACGTATATATGGTTTTGTCTTTTGTATTTCATGCTGAAACTCCAGCAAACGGTCTACATTCTTTCCATGGAGCCATGAGCTTGTCTTGACTGTCTTCCAGGAGGATTTTTGCAGCATTTCTTCTAAGCCACAGCTTGACGACCAAGAGGTAAAAATGATACTTAAGCCTTCGTATGTAGCGGAAAAGACAGTGATACCATAAGCCAGCCCAGTCAACAGAGCCCCAGGGGCAACTTTACAGCTGCTGTAGCAGCATGAGCAGTAGATGCTGGAGAAACTTCAGAATTGGCCAGAATCGAGATGAGCCAGCCTGTTCTTGCCACAGATGCTGCTTGCTTGTGAGCGACATCACGGAGCGATGCTTTTCGATCCGGCGGCTGCCAAGTGCCGCAGCCACCATATGTGCCCACAGTTGCTGCCTTTGCCTGCCAGATCAGAAGGAAGGAGGATAAGGCGAGGGAGCCTTTCTCCCCAGGATGCAAGGAACAACTGTGACAGCTGAGATGTCTGAGCCAGTCTGTAACAGAAACAGGACTGGGAAGCTGGAGGCTGAAAAGGGGAGGAATTCTCAGGACTGCTGAGAGCTGCAAAGCAGCTTTCATTAGTGAGGTGTGATCAGTTTCCAGCCTGAGGGCCAAATTAATAATAATAATAATAATAATAATAATAATAATAATAATAATAATAATAATTTATTATTTATACCCTGCCCATCTGGCTGGGTTTCCCCAGCCACTCTCGGCGGCTTCCAACAAACTATTAAAATACAGTAGTCTGTTAAACATTAAAAGCTTCCCTAAAGAGGGCTGCCTTCAGATGTCTTCTAAAAGCCTGGTAGTTGTTCTTCTCTTTGAGAGGGCATTCCACAGGGCGGGTGCCACTACCAAGAAGGCCCTCTGCCTGGTTCTCTGTAACTTGGCTTCTCGCAGTGAGGGAACCACCAGAAGGCCCTCGGCACTAGACCTCAGTGTCCGGGCAGAACGATGGGGGTGGAGACGCTCCTTCAGGTATACTGGACCTTCTGGGCAATGTTTTGAGGGGCGCATGCCATTGATGAGTGAGGCCACCCACACAACCGTCTCCATCCTTCATCCAGGCAAGCAGGAGGCATTCAAGGATACATTGCAGCCTGGCAAAAGTGTTCAGGTTGCAATGCAAGGCCAGAGAGGGGCGTGGCCTAGGGAGAGTTCCAAGGGCCAGAGAGAGAGGCATGGAGGGCCACATTCAGGCATTCAAAAAGAGTGTCCCCACCCGCACCGAGATGCAGTCTGTAATGGTGCCGCCCATTCACCTTAATGAAAATCGACCCAATTCACTCTTCTCTTCTCAAAGCAATATACTGATCTTCAAAACTCACACTTCTCCTAATTTTGCCATGCAGTTCTTTAACCCAATGATTTGTAGAACAATGCATATATTAGGGAAACGTGTACATAATAATGCATACATTGGTAAAAATAATTCATAAAAATGCTTTCACACTAAGATACTCATGAATTTACATGAAGACTTAAAATAAATAAATCAGAAATTGCTACAGAAATGTAGGGAACTGAGTGGAAAAATGAGAAACTGAGAGAAAGCAAACTGACCTGTACTCAGAGTTCCACTATTTCATTCTACTGCATCAGCAGGTCTTCCACAGGCCCCACTCTGTTCTAAATTTCCAAAATCTAACTTTGAGGGGAAAACTTGGTACGTAACACAGGGGACCTAAATTTTTTAATATAGAGTTGGCAGCACTTAGCTTGCCTGAATGCACAGAGCAATTCTGACTTCTTAGCAGATGGCTGCATCAAACTTTCCCTTTGACTCTTTCTCCCTCTGTCTCACTCTCTCTGTGATTCCGAACAAGGATATTGCCAGGTAATCAGCTCGGCAGGAGATTAACGTTCAAATGAAGAAGAAATTTTTTAAAAGAGCCCGGCTGGAACTGCAAAGCTAAAGAGAAAGCAGGGAGCTTCCCTTTATCTAGTCATATCCTGCTAGCAAAGGCATTTTTTTTTTTTAACCACTGACACATTATACACCTGGATTTTATCAGTGCGACACATTAGAGCTCCCGCCATGCCTTATCACCGGGCATGGCAGAGAAACAGATGCACTCAGCACTAAGAAGGTGTTTCAAAGCACATTTTTAGTAGGTGTCCTCGTACCAGGCTGCTGTCTGATTTTTATCCCCTCCTCTCTTTTTTTGGATGAAGTACTATAAATCGCAATTGACTTTCCCCAAGAGAAGGTTCCTGAGCTGCCCACTAACATCAAGTAGTCTGAACTGCTTTTCTTTCTGTAATCTAACTGGGGCTGAGTCAAAACTATTCACAGTTATTCCACAAACTTTTCCTCCCATCAAAATCACCCTGACTTCCTTTTCAACCACTCCCTGCTGTTGCCTAGAATTTTCTGTTTTGCCTGCTTGTTCACAACGTCATCACTTGCTCTCACTTGACTTTGCTCACCCCCAGTGATGTCCCTGTGTAGTCAGAACTGAATGGCTATGTAGTACTTGCAATGTCTTCCCAGTGCACTGACACATGGGCAGATGGAGTGGCCTAGCGTGGGTTGCCAGCACCCAGGGCAAAGCAAGCATTGCACCCCCTAATCTTGTGAACGTTGTATGGGGTGTCCCCTGGAGGCAACAGGTGGACTCTGCTGCACCCCTGCGGTAACCCCTCTACAGATGGGCCACCTGCCACCTGCTGGTTCTCTTGTTCACCCTTTCAGCTCTGCAAGTTCCCAGTAGCAGCAGCAGCCTGTGCTCTCTGGTGGGCTTGGTGGTGTCCCAGGAGTGCTGGAGCCCCAGCTGCAGCAGGCATAGTAGGATGGTGCTGGAGAGCAGGTGAAGACACAAAGCACATCCCTTCCCTAACCACCTCTCATTGGCTGTGCAGCATGAGGGGCTCATATGAGGTGGGCACTGGCGGGTTCTGGGCATGCCGGCAGCTCTCCTCTTCATGCTCCTACTGCTGGGTGCATGCCTTGCCCAAGGACACATGCCAGGAGGGAAGCCCTGGGGAAGGACTGGCATGGGCTGGGAAAAAGTTTGGACTCTGCCGGGCAGGAATTCTACCCCCTCCAGCCCCAGCCGCAACGCCAAAGGTGCCTCAGAGCTGCTGCCTCCTGGCCACCAAGTCGGAGACGGGAGTCTCACAAGAGGTCTTTGCAACCACCCCGTGTCCCTGTGGGCCTCTTCAGGAGAGAGCAAGCAGCTTAGACAATCCATCAGTCCTCTTGCTCATTCATTGAAGGAGCAAGCAGGAGAGAGCATGTCCGGGCATGGGGCTTTATCTGAACAGCAGCGCAACAGGTAGAGTTAGGGAAGGAGAGGGAAGGAGGAGGTGGGAAACTTTGCCTTTTCTTCAGCACTTTTCTTCAGAACAAGTTCTCCATCCCTGCCATAGGCATACCATAAAATGCAGACTGGATTCTGACTAGGGGAGAAATCAGAGAGAAAGCCACAACATCCTAATCCTCTTTTTCCTCAAATGTTTCTTTTTAAAACCTTATTTATTGTCAAGATAACATGGTGGTAGTGGGGAGCCATGTACCCTGAGCTGCTTGCGAGATAGGCAGAATAAAATAAATTATTACTTTGCAGTACTCACCATGTAAGAAGTCTCAGAATTAATAAATGGCAATAAAAGTAAAATTTGAAAAGGACCACGTCTGTCTACGTGAACTCTCTTACCATCGCCAATGGAACAATCCCGACAAGATCCTTCTGGCAAATGAAGATTTCAGACAGGGCTGGGTCTGTTGTCCCCTTTCGAGGATATTCCACCTGCCAGGTGATAGGCTGTGTTCCGGAAAGACTGCTGAAGCTGGCTATTTCAAAGTTCAGCCGCACCACCTCGCTGAACATATTGTTATTATTTCTGGAATAATGACAGGGGTTGGGGGTGGGGTTGAGAGAAGAAATGCAGAAAAGGCATTCAATTAAATAGATTGGGAAACATTGTATGGCCAAGGTGAAAGTTCACATCAGGAATGAGGAACATTTTTCAGCCTAAGGGCCACATTTCCTTCCATGCACCCTTGCAGGACCAGAGATGAAAGTGTGCGGAGCAAAACGTACAAATCTGACCTTTGGACAGTAGAATAGCTTCGGCACACACTCAAATACTACTCTTTATTCTCCATCCAGACAAGCAAGAGACATGATCAGAGTTGAAGGACACATTCTAGCCAATCAAAAGCTCTCAAAACAGAACCAGAGATAAAGTATGTCTGGGGAGGGCCTGTGGCTTGAAGAGAGTCCTGAGGGTCAGATAGAGAAACTTAGACAGCCTCATTCGATGCCAGAGCCTGTGATTCCACACCCTCTGCTTTAATTATTTGAACATTTTATTGGAATTCACAGGGGCTGGGATTGAAAACAGGGGCCATGTCTATGAGAAAAGAGTAGCAAAATGACGTGGCAAGTTCTTTGGTGGTAGGTAGCATACCCCCTTAACTTCCTTCTTTTTGCTCCCTCCCTATTAATTTGCATTAAATTAATAAATGTATTAGATATAAAATTAAAACTCTCAGAGAAAGTTAATCAAATCACCTTAACTATATGTAGGAATACAAAGCATCATAAAATGTTAACAAACCCAGAGGTCATACGATAAAGAAGTAAAATGGTTGCATGTTATGTATAATAACAAACAAACAAAAAACCAAATAGGTCTACTCTGATTAGAATTTAATTGGAATCAGTGAAAAGTGTCTTCCCCCAAAGCAGACCAGCCCATTTCACCTCAGTTCTGAGATGCTGCACTAAGCTCCCCACTGTGGCCAAAGTAGGAATATAGCCAGGACTAGACTTGCCAACATATATTTTTGTTTAGCTTTTTGCTTTTCTGTACCTTTAACGGACCCTTGATCTCCAGACTCCGGTACACCATCCTGCTTATTTTTGGGTCCTAGAGCAATACACACACTACCTCAGGTACAAAGTGAAGCATTCCCACCCCAAAACTATGGAACATCATTATTGTGCTTCTCCTTCCTGTGGTTCCATAGCTCTTGCAATACTCCCAGCAGATGAAAAGGGCCGCTTGCAAGTCACTTGCCTTCAGCTATCATTGCCTTAGCTAATGGTTTGCTTTGCCTCCCTTTCTTCGTCTCCTTTCATTTTGTTTTTAATTGGAGTTAACTGTTTCTTCTAAACTCTTTAGCGTGTACGCAATAAAACACCTAAGCGGATTGCTCTAGAAATAAATCCCCTTTCAAATTCAGGTTCTCTCCCTCCTTCCCCCTTCCCATATCTTTGTTCTTTTGAAAAGTCAGATTTCTGCTTAGTATTCATCCGATGTGGAAGTCTCTCTCCGCAGACACTGAAAGCAAAACAGCATTTTCCTCCACAGGTGATAGCAACAGTTTAAGGGCTTTAAAGCTTCAGAGAGAGGCTATAGTTACGTTAGACACCTCTTCGGGAATTCTCAGGGAAGGTATCTATTTTTTCTCTCCAAAGTTTCAGTTTCTTAAAAGTGGGTAGCAATTATCAAACCGGGGCCTGGATTCACTTTGGATCATCCAGCAGTGGCAAATCTCCTTATGCTTTGTGTCTCTTTCACATATTAGGTCTGCTCCAGCACATTCTGGCATTAAGCTGCAATTAAGAAGAAGAAGAAACCCCCACAAAAGACTGCATTTAAACATATGCTTTAAATCAGGGCTGGGCATGCTCTATCATGATCAGATTTGGGCTCCTAGACAGCCCAGGATGATCAGGAGCTAACCTGACTTGGATCTGCACCCTGAACTGATTTGGAGGACTTGCACAATCATGTGGTTGGAGGGTGGGAGAAGGAGAGGTACCTTTCCCAGGTATGTTTAATTAAGATTTTGAACTTCATAGCTGGGTTGAAATTTCACAGAAGACATCTTCCACTCCAAGAAGACCACTCCACCATTCATTTCTTTCTTTTTCTGCTGTCTACAATTTCCTACTCACAGTGTCCCGGAATGATGCAAGGCCCAGTACATTGTGGGAAATGCAGAATGGGAGCCAGACTATCGATGCCGGAAACTGCTCTTATGGAAACTGGTTAACATCACTGGTGCTGTTCTAATTTGTATTATATTGGTATTTCATTGTAACCTACTCTAGTGTGATGAAGGGCTGATTTATAAAAAGGAAGGAAGGAGCTGTCCCATTGCCACTGTGAATGGTAAGCTCCACCCCAGAGAAACCTCTGGTGAACGTTACCTCCTCCTGGAAATATTAAGTGAAAAGATCACCCCAATTTCTGCCCATTAATAGCACAGATAATATGGAGAAGGCAGTTGTACACAGATCTGAGATTCCTCCTGAGATTGTGCTCCCCCAAAGCCTGTACCATATCCTCCTCATGCTTCACCCCGATAGAGAGGAATACCTGTGAAGTGATATGCTCCAGACACCACCAGCTAGGCCTACTGTCATGTGGCCTCCAAATGCCTACCCACTGATATATAGGGCCTTCAGGGACAAAATATTGCCAACCCCGGCTTATGTGATTATAAATCTGTCTTCAAGACACTGCCTTAGGACACTGTGAGTGTGTTCTTTTCTGATGTAACATGGTAACAAGGCAATTACAGTTATAGCCGCATTGTAATTTCAGTGTTCTCCCTCTCTCCGTCTCTTGTTTTTAATTGCCAGTTTTATTACAGTAGTTATTTAAAAAGAGTAAATTAACCAAGTCACAGCCGTCTGAGTATGTCTTTCTGGTGGGACATTATTTATGCCTTGCTCTGGCAGGGCTGAGATGCAAGACTTGTGGAGAACTGAGACCTAGTGACCACCATAATCAAGAAGCAGTTTTCAGATAGAAACACGGGGATGGGAAACCCCTTTTAGCCCAGCAGGGCAGATTGTCATTCCCCTCGTCTGACAGCTAGATGCAGTCACCCACCTGTCATTCACCAGATGTCACAATGATGTCAGATGACATTTTTGCCTGCAGAGATCTTCAGAAGCCCCATCTCAAAGTGCTATTTTGTACACCACATTGAAAAGGGCTTTGAAGACACCACTCACCAGCTAGTTGGTGATACCTGCAAATACTCTTTAGGATGTGTTTGATGTTTACCTTCCTCACACCTTACATCATATTTGTTGGCCTGAGAGGGTCAAATGGGGAAGCCTGGTGGACCCAATTAGGACATGGGATGGAGGTTCCCCATTCCTGTAGTCAAAGCCTGGTTTACAGGTATTCAGAGTCAGGTTCTTCAGCACCCAGGAGAGCTCCCAAGGACAGCTGGTGTTGCCCTAATGAAGTCCAAAACTCATTATATGTCCAAACTGGGCCTGATAACTGCCAGATCTGCATCATAACTATTCTGGCATTCTATCTATTGTGCTATGCTGCCTCTACAGAATCATGGCTGCAAATTTCAGACATCAACAGAAGCTTCCTGGATGAAGAAAAATCAGATTCCAGAATGAACTCTGCCTTCAGAGAAATCAGCTGAAGTGCTGCAATTTCATTTTAGCCTAAACTCAGCTTGTGACGACTAGAGGATGCAAGCAATTTGTAAGAACCAGAGTTAACAGTCAAGGCAAGCTAAGTGAAGGGCTGGGGGCTGGGGAATTATATTTTTTTGGAGATAGCAACATTCAGCTTATGTTCCCACAGAGACAGGCAGAGGCAGTGGCAGCTGGCCTGTTGCTTCCCCTCAATTTTAAGACTTTGTCTCTAGTTGTTAGCCTCCTCCTTGGCACTTGTAAGATGTAACCTCATTTGGCACTGCATGCTTGCATCCATTTGCTGTGGGATTTTCCTTCTCCCTCCTGCAGTTCCTTGGCTAGATCTTTGCCCCTCCTCATGGTGGAATAATTTGAGATGACAAGGGCAAAACACATATAGCTATATCTATCCATCTGTTGAAAGAAATTGATATCTACAGAGTGTTCATGTACATGTTTCCTCAGAAGCAAGCCCTATCAAAAGGGAATCTTTTTCAGCCTGGGGGCCACATTCCCTACTGGACAACCTTTCAAGGGCCACAGGGCAGCAATGGATAGTGCCAAAGGCCAAAGTACATGGAACACCAAATGTAAATGTTACCTTTGTACAGTAGGCTAGTTTCAATTCTCACTCCTCTCTAACCTCCATCCAGACAAGGTGCATGATCAGAGTTTAAGGCCAGGCAAAAACACTTAAAGATGATGAGAACAAGGACTGGTGAAGGATGTGACCTGCAGGGGGATGTGTGATGAGGGAGGAAGTGAACAGATGGAGAGGCTTGGAGGGCCACATGTAGCCCCTGGGTCTGAGATCCTCCACATCTACCCTACTGAGTTTAGTGGGGATTACTCAGTGGTGCAGTTCAGTAGCTCAAGGCTCAGGGCTCAAAGTGGGAGCTTAGACCATTGAGATGACAATCACTTCAAAATGTGGCAAGGAAGTTATACTGCCTTTGCTTCCATCATCCCCATGCTCATTCTGCTGACTTTTCACTGGACCTCTCTTCCAAACTCCTGCCCTGACGGCACCACGAGAGTTAAACTCTGCATAAATAGGGACATGGGTGGCTCTGTGGTCAGAAGGTTGGCGATTCAAATCCCTGTGACGGGGTGAGCTCCCATTGTTCGGTCCCAGCTCCTGCTCACCTAGCAGTTCAAAAGCACACCAAGTGCAAGTAGATAAATAGGTACCACTCTGGTGGGAAGGTAAATGGCGTTTCCGTGCACTGCTCTGGTTCGCCTGAAGCGGCTTAGTCATTCTGGCCACATGACTCAGAAGCTGTCTGCGGACAAACGCCAGCTCCCTTTGCCTATAGAGCGAGATGAGCGCCGCAACCCTAGAGTCGTCCATGACTGGACCTAATAGTTAGGGGTACCTTTACCTTTAAATATGCATAGGATTGCAATCATGTGGCCTCAATGTTTAACAGATCAAACAGCTAAATTAATATCCAGAGGAATGCATCTAAAACATGAGACCTGCTGTCTACAGTCAGTCCTCTCTACCATTAATCCACTCTCTTCATTGTTGGGCCCAAATTCACTTAAGAGTTGGGCCTGAATTCCACTGGAGTCATGGACTTGGCTCATAAAGGGTTTTGTGAGTTACAGAGAGCGCCCTACAGTTGCTCCCCCATTCTAAACTTTGGATGCATCTGTGCATTGCTTTATAGTCACCCAGTGGAGGCTGGTTCATTGGAGAAAATGGGGAACCGCCCCACCAATGCTAGTCTGTGCTCTCCTCACCTCACCTGCCTTCTTACTTCCAAGCATTACTGAGGTGATGCTGGCTGTCAGCTTCCTCCTCTTTAGTTTCACTGTTGCCCTTGCACAACTCAGAGGAGGATGGAGGCAAATCCAGCATTAATAGACTGTGCCTGCCATTGGCTTAGACACCACATACTGTTTGAGGGTCTCTGCTTTCGATCCCCACCAGTCCCAACGGACACCAGTCGCCACAAGTGATAAATACAGGGTGAGTCCTTTAAAAGAGGCCCCGTGGATACAGAGTACACATGTTCCATGGGGCCTCTTTTAAAAGACTCACCCTGTACATATGTATGAACTACTCCTACAGTTCAGAAAAAAAGAAAAGATGCACAAAATGTTCACCGATCTTTCAAGGTTTCACGGGGTTTCAATTGATGGCTTTTGTCCACAGCACAAATGAATTTAAGAAAGCTTTCTCCCCCACCCACAACAGATAAATGGACATTGGTTTTGTGAATCCCTGGCACAGACAATTCTGTCTGACTGTCAAACACAGAAGAGCAAAACATCCTCAGTGTTTCAAGAAGACAAATGAAAGAGATACAATCCTAATGTGAAATGGTCTGTGAGAAATGTAGGAGCTGACTCAGATGATGTGGATGCTTTGCTGATAAAGTCTGACAAGGAGCAAAAACTTATTTCAAGTGATGCCTCAGAGCAGAGCAGGTCAGGTCAGGTGAACATGACTGTCAATTAAATAACACCTACCCCTGATGTGCTGGTGGTCCTGGTTTTCAGACCAATGCAATGGCGAGGAACAAGTGGCCCTCCAGGATTTCAGTTCTCCAGCCAGTGTGGATGATCAGAGCTATAGTTCAACAGCAGCTATTCACCCCTGCCCTGTGCATTTTGGGGCAGGATGATACATCAGAAGACATGGTAGCCCGCTGCTCCAAATGGTGGTCCCTTTCTGTAACATGTAGTATAGAATTTACCTCATGGACTAATGAAAGGATGCTGAACCTGTGGCCCTCCAGATGTTAGTAGGTTCTAACTCCCACCATCCCATAGTCAAGGATGATGGGAATTGGAGTCCACAACATCTGGAGGGCCACAGCTTCACCACCCCTGGCCTAAATCTCTTTTGCTGACTATTCCTCCTCTCCTGCCATTATTGGGCAACACATCTGGCCCAATTTGTTGAACTGGGAGGAACACACCACATATATATCAAAGCAACAGACATTTTAGAGAACATCTATGAATGTCCAAGTTTTCAAGTTACACACCGCTTCCAGCTAGCTTTAAGACCACAGTATGGCTAGCTAGACCATAAGACACTGGAGGCTGCCTTATACTGAATAGAGTAGTCAACAACCTATTCATAAGGAAGTAGTAGCAGAACTCAAGAGATGAACCATTTTCATGCATGTAGACTGTGGGGGGAGAATAGTTCTTACAATTTCATTTTCTAAGTAGAGATAATAACATGAATAAAAATGAATTGAAAGCTGGGAAATTGTAAAGAAGAAAGAACTCCCCTCCCCCGCCTGCCAAATCTTCACCTTCATTGCCAATCCAGCTTTTTCTCAGAAAAGCAATTTCCGTTGTGTTCTTATTTACCCTTGGAAATACTATTCTAAACTCTGAGAGGTTGGGAGAAAAGCAGATGTACTTCAATCTTAGCATTCCTGGAAACAGGGTACAATTCACTTAGAAGAGTATAGTTTTCAGGTAAAAACTACATTCAGAGTATAGTTCTGAATGAGTCACTGTTGCCTCTGCTTTGAACATCCAAAAAGCAAAGCAATTATAGGCATCAAGAAAGACAACTGAAATCTGTGCATCGTCAATAATACTGAGGGCCTGTCCTGAAAGATGGGGTGCACCTGGGGATTTTAGATTCACCCAAATTAGTTGTCCTGTTAGCACAAGGTCCCAGTGCAAGAAAACTTCACCTCCTCTACCCATGTTCTGAGTTCCTCCTCCAACCTATGCATATTGACTCAGATATCGTGGGGAATGATAACAGATGTCTTCTAGGCTGAAGGAAGCATTCCTTCAGTTCTGGGCTGCATCAATAGGAGTATAGCATCTAGATCAAGGGAAGTAATAGTGCCACTGTATTCTGCTCTGGTCAGACCTCACCTGGAGTACTGTGTCCAGTTCTGGGCCCCACAGTTCAAGAAGGACACTGACAAACTGGAACGTGTCCAGAGGAGGGCAACCAAAATGGTCAAAGGCCTGGAAACGATGCCTTATGAGGAACGGCTAAGGGAGCTGGGCATGTTTAGCCTGGAGAAGAGGAGGTTAATGGGTGATATGATAGCCATGTTCAAATATATCAAAGGATGTCACATAGAGGAGGGAGAAAGGTTGTTTTCTGCTGCTCCAGAGAAGCGGGCACGGAGCAATGGATCCAAACTACAAGAAAGAAGATCCCACCTAAACATTAGGAAGAACTTCCTGACAGTAAGAGCTGTTCGACAGTGGAATTTGCTGCCAAGGAGTGTGCTGGAGTCTCCTTCTTTGGAGGTCTTTAAGCAGTCTTGACAACCATATGTCAGGAGTGCTCTGATGGTGTTTCCTCTTGGCAGGGGGTTGGACTCGATGGCCCTTGTGGTCTCCTCCAACTCTATGATTCTATGATTCTTTGTGAGCAACCAGTGGGGTGTAGTGGCTGGAGTGTTGCACCTGGAAGACCAGGTTTCAAATCCCCACTTGGCTATGAAGCTCACTGGGTGACCTTGGGCCATTCGCTATCTTTCAGCCTAACTTACTTCACAGGGTTGCTTTGAGGATGAAACGGGGAGGAAGAGAACCGTCCATGCATACGACCTTGTGCTCCTTGGAATTAAGGTGGCATATAAATGTAAGGAATAAACAAACCTTCCTCAGGTAGCAAAGCAGTGGTGGATGGAGATGGAAGAAAATGTGAGAAGGTCCAGATGCAGAAGGGGACGCATGAATCTTCCTACCTTTCTACAGTTGGCTACATTCCAGCCATGCAAAAGGAGGGCATAGCGAAAGGGCTGGGATGGGTTGTGCCTGGGGAAAGTTCTGACAGCTGGATAGAGAGGCCGGGGCAGTGGGTTCTGCATTTGGTCCCTAGGTTTGAGGTTTACCACCCTATAGTATAAGAAAGAAGTCTAAATCAGCACTTCACCAATCTTTTGCTCATTGCATTTTTCTTTTCTTTGAAAACCACACTCTGATATCTGTTATTTACCAAGATAAAACACCCAATTAGCTCATTTAAGGAATCCTCTAGATCTCGTTGAATTTCATTTGATCTGTGCTCAAAAACATACAGTTTAGGAAGACGTGTCACAGATGCAACTTCTCCAATCCCATAGAAACATTAAAAGTGTATAAGGTGAAATATCCTGAAACATTCCTTGTAGTAAATGCAGAGGGCAAAGCATTGAACCTATCTAATGTTAATATTTGACACATCTAAGCATTTTGCTTCTCTAATCCCATAATTGGGATGCATAACCACAAGTAACAGGGAACAGGTTTTAGTTGCTAGAGATCCCATATTTTGAAGTTATAGATCCCCAATTCTCAATTCTCCATAAGCAGAGCTTGAGTCCAGTAGCCCTCTCCCCACTGGGGATTCCCACCAGCTGGTATTCAGATCCTGGAAGGATTAGGGTTGAATCAGAAGTTTATTAGTCAACCTTCTTGGCTCAAAGGGGGGGCCTTTCAGAGTGGGATTTCCTGCCACACTCCCCCAATCACATTTTAAAAATCACTTTGACTCTCTATTCATGGTCATGGAGGTATTGGACAATGCTTCCTGCTGGTGCTGGACACAGTTCTTTGCTTAATTTTTTACTCACCAGATGCCAAAGCAAGAGGAGGAAGCATGAACCTCACTCTCCTTTGGCTTTAAGACAGTTTAGCATGGCCAATAAGCTTAGATTACATGATGGCACTGGAAGACAAATCAGAGTGAGGGCAATACCCCTCAGGACGACATCTAATTGGTTAACCATAGAGTTAAAAATAGAAAAGGTGTCGAGGAGCATGGGGTTTGCCATTGCCGTTATACTAAGTGGAGTGAATATTTTGTACATTGGGTCTCCCCAAAATTGCCAAAATGTAGTGTTCCACTTTGCAACTTGCTAACAGGGCTCTGTTGAGAGCTGTGGTTCTGCCAACCACATTCTGCCCCCAAACCAGCTCCGACCTATCTCCCTTCTAACAAGTAGTCTATAGGAGGAGGCAGTGCCTATTAGATTTTTCTCTTTTATCTCAGTTTTGCCGTTGTTGCACTCAGCAGTGAGGAAGATGGGGGCAAAAGAAGAATTAGTTGGCTCTGCCTATCATTGGCTCTGACACCACCTACTGTTGGTCTCCCTGTCTTCTGTCCCACCAAACCCAATGAGCAGCCACCACTGGGGGGAGCCATTTTGACTCAGCCCTAGGATGAATAGATAAGAGATTAAGAGATAGAGAGAGATAGAGATAGATAGAGATAGATAGAGATGATAGAGATAGAGATAGAGATGATAGAGATAGAGATAGAGATAGAGATGCTAGAGATAGAGATGCTAGAGATAGAGATGCTAGAGATAGAGATATAGATAGATAGATAGAGAGAGACAGAGATATAGAGATAGAGATAAAGAGAGAGAGAGAGATGATAGGTAGGTAGGTAGGTAGGTATAGATTCATAATTTGCTACAAATGATGTAATCCTTTTGCCTATGGGTTTCCTGCAATGAGCAGCATAAGGAGTTAAACAGTATCCATGGACAAACAAATTATATTTCAAATCTGCCCCAAATCATAACGGAAGATGGATGCAAGAGAGCGTGAGAAAGCCAGGACAAATGAAAATCCAGCAGTCGGTATTTGAATTAACAACCCCTCTTTCTCTCACCTGCTCTCTCCCTTTGTGCTTTTCGTACTGCCGGGGGGGGGGGGGGCAGGGCAGGAAACAGCCACCTCCAACTTCTGTAATTATTGATGCAGTTTTTGCTTGGAAGTGCAAAGATATTTGTGACAAGCCACAGAACTGAGAATATTGGAGGTGTAAATGGAATGGCCTCTTTCTGTAAGCTCAGCTGAAAACGGGTATTAGAAGAGACATCAAAAACATGCTGGAGAGTAGAGAGTGTTTAAATAAAATTGCCTCAATCTCTTCACCTTGCTGCATTCACTTCTGGCTGCTGCCTTCCAGCGCTGCCGGCATGTGCCCAATACAATGGCCAGTGTGTCCTCTTGAGATGACACTTTGAGATGGCAAAGGCTTATTTTATATTCTTCGTTACAGTGGTACCTTGGTTTACAACCATAATCCGTTCCGGAGGTCCGGTTGTAAAACAAAACAGGTTGTAACCCAAGGCGCGCTTTCACCAATGGGGCCTCGCCCCCCCAAATTTGTTGTAATCCAAAAAAATGGGTTGTAAACCAAAAAAAGGGTCACACACTTCCGGGCTTGTTGTCGTAATCCAAAACGATTGTAATCCAAAGTGGTTGCAAACCAAGGTACCACTGTATTTCAGAAGGGAGTCGGCATGGCATAGTGGTTAAGGGTGTTGGGCTAGGACCTTGGAGAGTAGAGTTGAAATCACTGCTCACCCATCCACTGGGTGACCTTGGGCCAATCATCTTTTAGCTTAACCTTCCACACAGGGTTGTTGTGAAGGTAGAACTGGGATGGAGGAATCATAGAATAGAATCATAGAATCATAGAATCATAGAATCATAGAGTTGGAAGAGACCACAAGGGCCATCGAGTCCAACCCCCTGCCAAGCAGGAAACACCATCAGAGCAGTTCTGATGGATACTGTTTAACTCCTTCTGCTGCTCATTGCAGGAAACCCATAGGCAAAAGGATTACATCATTTGTAGCAAATTATGAATCTATACCTACCTACCTATCATCTCTCTCTCTCTCTCTTTATCTCTCTCTCTCTCTCTCTCTCTATCTCATCTCTATCTCTCTCTATCTCTTAATCTCTTATCTATTCATCCTAGGGCTGAGTCAAAATGGCTCCCCCCAGTGGTGACTGCTCATTGGGTTTGGTGGGACAGAAGAGAGGGAGACCAATAGTAGGTGGTGTCAGAGCCAATGATAGGAGAATCATGTACACTCCCTTGAATCACTTGGAGGAAAGGTGGAATAGAAATGTATTTTTTTTAAAAAAAAAAAATCTCCCCCAGTGTTTCCTCCTAAGATCCAGTCCACAGAGGGAAATGTTAAGAACTGCATAATCCAAGGATGAAGAACCTGTGGGCTTCCTGCTATTGTTTGACTCCAACTCCCATCAGCCCTTGCCAACAACCATCATCACCTTGCCAACAAAGGTCCGTAGAGTTAAAGCTGTGGTTTTCCCATCAGTGATGTATGGAAGTGAGAGCTGGACCACAAAGAAGGCTGATCACCGAAGAATTGATGCTTTTGAATTATGGTGCTGGAGGAGACTCTTGAGAGTCCCATGGACTGCAAGAAGATCAAACTTATCCATTCTGAAGGAAATCAGCCCTGAGTGCTCACTGGAAGGACAGATCCTGAAGCTGAGGCTCCAATACTTTGGCCACCTCATGAGAAGAGAAGACTCCCTGATGTTGGGGAAGATGGAGGGCACAAGGAGAAGGGGACGACAGAGGACGAGATGGTTGGACAGTGTTCTTGAAGCTACCAGCATGAGTTTGACCAAACTGTGGGAGGCAGTGGAAGACAGGAGTGCCTGGGGTGCTCTGGTCCAGGGGGTCATGAAGAGTCGGACACGACTAAACGACTAAACAACAACAACCCATCAGCCCTAGCTGATCTTTATTTATTTTATTTTTTTAAAAAGATAGATGCCAGCCCCTGTGACCTTTTGCATGCCACAAATGTGTTCCACCACACAGCTATCATCCTTTCCTAGGACATGAAGCTCCCTTATACTGAGTCATTGATCTACTGAGCCTGGTATTGTCTTCTCTGACTGGTAGTGGACCTGCAAAGTCTGAAGCAGGGTTCCTTCCCAGCTCATGATCCCAAATCCTCCTAACTGGAAGAGGCAGAATCTGAACAGCAACTGCATTCAAAATGTCTGTCCTTGAGTTGAGTTCTCCTTGATGCAAACTTTTTAAAGAATGTTGCAAACGAATTACTTTTACCTTCCTCTTTGGAATGTTCTCTCTCTTTCTCTCTTTTAAAGGAGGCTGTTATCTCCACCTCTGTCCAGAGATGTACATAAAGTGCCAAAAATTGGAAAAGGGGGGCGGGAATCAATATGTCATTAGCTATTTTTTCCCTCCCAGAAAAGTTCATAGAAGTAGGTGGTAACGTTGATGAGAAATTGGGAGGGAAGGGGTGGAAACCGTTCCAAAGATCAGATCATTCAAATAACGAAGCTCCTTGCTGATTTCTATCAATATATTCCTTGACGTGCTTCTCCAGAGCTCTGATCTGAGTTGTTAACTTGACATTTATGTCAAAACTAGATCCCATAAAAGGTCAGAACAGGGCTTAAACATCACTAGTCGTGTAAACATCAACAGTCCTCACCCCGTGCTGAAAATACAAAGTGAAAGGAAAGACTGGTGAACTTTATGAGTGCTAGGAGACAATCCATTTTCTCTGATCTAGGTGAGATAGCATCTTAGGCCCCATCTGCACTGTACACTTAAAGCAGTATAATACCACCTTAAACACTCATGTCTTCTCCCAAAGAATCCTGGGAACTGTAGTTTGTTAATGGTGTTGAGAGCTCTTAGGAGACCCTCTACCCCTTTCACATAGTTACAATTCCCAAAGTGGTTTAATGATCAACCCCTCTTCCCAGGAAACTCTGGGAACTGTAGCTCTCTGCCAGTGTAAAGTGGTATGATACTAACTTTAAATGTATAATGTGGATGGGGCCTTGCCATGTCTCCTTAGTCCAGGATTCCCTGCCCTGATGCCTTGCAGATGTTTTCAGCAACAACCCTCACCATCTCTGACCATTAACCATGCTTAGGAAGGGGGGCAGGAGGTGAAAACTGTTACTACAAAATTCAGAGAACTGCATAATCTGGAGGATAAAAAACCTTCCAGTCTATTAGCCCAAGGTGAGCAAATGGGGTCAATTTACTAAAAAACACAGAGGGAACAAAATTCTGCTTCATCACCATTTATTTATTTTTTTACATATCTGCATTTGTTTCTGTACATATTAAGTGATAAGTAACCTGTAAGTCTGAATTTCTGTTTTATTTGCTTGCATATGCTTTTATGTGTTTTTATATTGCTATTTTACTGGTTTTAGGATGTGTTTTTGTTTTTAATTTTTTAATTTTTTGAAACTTGTGTACTGATTGCTTTCTAGACTGTATACCACTTAATATATTTTGGAAATATTTAGTGGTATATAAATGCTTTAAAATAAATAAATAAATAAATAAATAAATAAATAAATAAATAGCACTAAGTAGGGATGGGAGGGAACACTGAGTTTGTTGGCATATTAATAAGAAACTACCCAATTTGCATTCCTTGAACCAGGAGGGAAACCAAAGGGCAGACATCCTTCAAAACTCACACTTCTCCAAATTTGTGAATTGGTTCCTCTACCAACCCAAAAATGTATTAAAAAATGCATTATATTAGGCAAAATGTGTGCATAAAAATGGATATACATATTACGGGGGGACATCAAAAATGCATTGGTTTAGGAGAAATTTCTTGCAAAAATGTGCATTTTAGTAAAAGATGCATACAAAAATGTATTCATTAGGAAAAAATAACACTAAAATGCTGTTGACTTTTCAAAAGGATTTTTTTTAAAAAAAAAATCTTCAAATTGCTGCAAGAATATGGAGAACTGAACTGAGGATTGGAAAAATGAGAAACTGAAATTGACAGCTCCATCTATCCCTAGTACTAAGTAAGAAGCCTGAGCTTCTCTCTCTTACACCACACAACAGTCCTTGAGAGCAGAGGTTTATGCTTGCTGGTTTTCTCAATTCTCTCTCCCCCCTACCCCCCTCCCAAAAAAATCATCTCAGAATCATGGGGTTGGAAGGGAACCCAAGGTTCATCTAATCCAGGCATGGCCAAACATGGCCCTCCAGATGTTTCTGGGACTACAATTCCCATCATCCCTGACCACTGGTCCTGTTAGCCAGGGATGATGGGAGTTGTAGTCCCTAAACATTTGGAGGGCCAAGTTTGGCCATGCCTGATCTAGTCCAACATCCTGAAATGCAGAAATTACAGCTAAAGAATCATTTGTCTCCAATGCAGTTCTCAGAAGCCCTGAATAAAAGATTCAGAAAAAGCTGCCAGGTATTGTGTGGTTTTATTTACCTATGCCTCAACTCAGGGGGGAAAAAAAAATCTTTGCAATGACTTCCACTCTGGAACACATATGGCTGCATACCTCACCATGCAGTAGGCAATTTATCAGACTAAATAACTTAAAACAAAACTGCACACCCGTAGGTGAATTTATTGTCTGCATTCTCTTCCATGCGGAGATGGCTTTGATGTCCCCGCCTGCACCCAACTTTTACGATCTGGCAGGGGATGGGAAACAACGATGGTTCTATTGGAGGCAGCTGTGTAAGCAGTTCCCATTTAACTGGAAGACAATGAAAAATTAATCGCAAACCGAATGTAACTAAGTTTCGGTGGAAAGAGCAAAACCACTCAGACATTATCATCTTCAACAGATGTTTGCTGACTGTCTAAATTTACAAAATTACCTGTCATGTTTTACTATTTCCTCGAGGAAAACAAAAAAGAAAATCAGCAGGCCTGACTTGTCTCTCCGAGTTAATAAAACGTTCCCCATATAAATAGGATATTAAAAGAGCTTTTGACTTGCAGTCATAACAGTTAGCTGGAAAGATTGAAAAACAGCAAATGGGAGAGATAGTCCTCTCACTAGTATTGATTGCTGTTCGATATTCTTAACTACAGAAGGAGAGTTCAGAAGAGTCTTGGCAGTTAAAAGACTGTTTTCTGCCTTCTTACATCTCCCTCTCTTTTTTGAACATCTGCTTCTGCTATGGAAAAAGGTGAGGTGACATTTGTCATGTCTGAAAAGTTGTTTTCCTACAGGCGGAAAATATCCAGCAGCATATCATGCAAAGAAAATTGAACAGGGGCTGAGGGCCAGCAGAAGGCTCTCTAATTCTTTTCTAACAAAAGCCCTGCAAGGATGTGGGTGGCGCTGTGGGTTAAACCACTGAGCCTCTTCGGCTTGCCAATGAGAAGGTCGGTGGTTCGAATCCCCACGACGGGATGAGCTCCCGTTGCTCAGTCCCTGCTCCTGCCAACCTAGCAGTTCGAAAGCATGAAGTGCAAGTAGATAAATAGGTACCGCTCCGGTGGGAAGGTAAACGGCGTTGTCGTGCACTGCTCTGGTTTGCCAGAAGCAGCTTAGTCATGCTGGCCACATGACCCGAAAGCTCCCTTGGCCAGTAAAGCGAGATGAGCACCGCAACCCCAGAGTTGTTCGCGGCTGGACTTAACTGTCAGGGTCCCTTTACCTTTAAAGGAATATTATCTCCTGACACATCCTTTGTTGCATTAACTTTGTTCTGTAAAATAAATCTTTCTTATTTGTCCAACTTTTGCCTGAGTCTCCCAACTACTCTCATACTAAAACCAAAAGATAACCCATCTTGGTTATTATAGCGTATACCGAGGGGGTTTGCTGTACCCCACAGTTAAAAAACCGACACTTTTAAAAATGTTTTGTCTATTTCCTTTATAAAAATATATCCTGAAATTTTAACCACTAAGATTCCAGGGGTATCACTTCTGCTATGGCTCTCAGTTGCATTAACATGGAGAACTGTTGTCTCGGGTCACTGGGTGCTATCCAACAGTCAGTGGTACAGTGGTTAGAGTGTTGGAATAGGACCCATGAAGCTCACTGCGTGACCTTGGACTAGTCACAGGGTCTCAGCCTAGCCTACCTCACAGGGTTGCTGTGAGGATAAAATGGAGTTGAAGAGAATGGTGTGCAGCACCTTGAGCTCCTTCGCTGAAATGGGGGATATCACTGCAAAGAACAAATAAACAAATAAATACATAGGTGCCCTTCTGTGAGTGCAAAGTACTTCTGTTCCAATGGAGGTGTCCACTAACAATCTTTGCCAACTCCTCTGCCTCCCTGCAGCTCACAACACTCCTCCCAAAATCTGTTGTGGAAGGTCCTGTAACCCACCAAAATGGATTTGTATGTGTGGGAGGGTTCTGGGGGCTGCAAAGAGGAAGGGGAATTACCAATAATAATCTCCTCTCTTCTTCCATTAGTAGGCACCTCTGCTGAAGCCAGCAGTGCTAGGAGCGCCACCTGGATTCTACCCATTGGAGATAAAAGGTAAAGGACCTCTGACAGTTAAGTCCAGCCGCGAATGACTCTGAGGTTGTGGTGCTCATCTCACTTTACTGGCCGAAGGAGCCGGCGTTTGTCCTCAGACAGTTTTTCTGGGTCATGTGGCCAGCATGAATAAGCCGCTTCTGTCTAAACCAGAGCAACACATGGAAACACAATTTACCTTCCCACCGGAGCGGTACTTATTTATTTACTTGCACTGGTGTGCTTTCAAACTGCTAGGTTGGCAGGAGCTGGGACAAAGCAACGGGAGCTCACCCCGTTGCAGGGATTCGAACCGCCGACCTTCCAATTGGCAAGCCTTAGGCTCAGTGGTTTACACCACAGCACCACAAGCAAAGCCTACTGAGAGTGAGGGTAGGATAAAGCCCATGCAGCAACTTTTTCACTAGCTGTCCTGGACACATGCTGGGAAAGGTTCATGTTTCCTGATTAGATGGGGGCAGGAGTTAAAAAAACAACAACTTCAGTCTGTTCCTGAGTGTTGTCAGCATCACACAAGGTCACAGCCTCCTTTAGGGCCAAGGAAACAAATCAAAGTTTGCCCCACAGCCGTGACTCTGCCTCCATGTTCGGTTCTAAACTTGCATAAGAGCAAGCAATCAATATTCAGTTTAGAAATAATTGATAGGATGATACAGCTGCTCATGCCAAAGGATTAAGTCTCAACCAATAGTAATAACCCTAAGGCTTTTTATAATGTAGAGAATCTTCTTCTGGGGTAGGAAATCATTTCTCTAGAAGGAGAAATTCTGACAGATGGCATTAAGTTGTCAGAACCTACACATATATGGCTGTGATAGATGAGTCCTTCCATATGGATTTTAACTTCCTTGGCATGCTGGGTTTTCTGATGGCTATCAGGTCAGATGATGTGACAAATTCTGGGAGAAATAAAGACTCCCTGTGTAGCAAAATGTGTGGAGAGTTTCTCTGACAGAGACACAACCAGAAGCCGCTCCATGTAGTGAGAAACAGAGCTGCTGGTTGCAGCATTCTCTGGCTCTCCTCTGACTTCTGTCTGCTGCTCTGCCAGGGGCTCCAACTGGGCCCCCACTTTGAGGGGACCCAGCCATGTGACACCACCTGGCATGCACCGGGTGGGGGCAGGACATGGGGAGGGTGATCTTCATGCTTCCTCATTCCAGCCCCTGCCTGGCTCCTCGACTCCCGGGCAGAGGCTGGGATGAGCAAAGGCAAAGATCGCCCTCAGTTGTCTCAGCTGCCATGCAGCTGGGGGGTACTGAAGCCCCTTCTGCCCCCTCTACCCAGAACCCCTGTGCTCAGCCTTGAGAACTTGGTTGTGAAATTGAAGAATTAAAGACCAGCAGGGGCTAAAAGGGAACTTGGCAGTGGTCGTATTATTCAGTGGTTGTTTGTTCAAGAGGGGTAGTTATTCTATTTTGTTCACTCATTTCATATATTTATATAACACAATGCCCAAATAACCTCTAAGTGGCTTACACACACACACACACCCCTGCACTGCAAGGCAGGCAATTTACTATGGTCACAGTTCAATTCAAAGTGTTGGTGCTGACCTTTAAAGCCCTAAATGGCCTCGGTCCTGTATACCTGAAGGAGCATCTCCAGCTCCATTGTTCAGCCTGGACAGTGAGATCCAGCACCGAGGGCCTTTTGGAGGTTCCCTCACTGCGAGAAGCCAAGTTACAGGGAACCAGGCAGAGGGCCTTCTCGGTAGTGGCACCTGCCCTGTGGAATGCCCTCCCACCAGATGTCAAAGAAATAAACAACTATCTGACTTTTAGAAGACATCTGAAGGCAGCCCTGTTTAAGGGAACTTTTAATGTTTGATGAATTCTTGTATATTAATATTTTGCTGGAAGCTGCCCAGATGGGTGGGGCATGTATGTGTGTGTGTGTGTATGTATGTGTGTGTGTGTGTGTGTGTGTGTGTATATATATATATATATATATATATATATATATATGCTTTCGTAGATTTTCACGGGTACAGGAATGCAGGTTTTGGTGTCCTCGGGTGTCTTCCCGTGTAAAAGTTGGGGTGTCTAGGCGACGTTTCGACGAGGTCTCACTCGTCATCTTCAGGCTGGTGCTTTCGGCTTCTTGTTACTGGAACAGAGCAGGATCTCAGTGTTTGAGTTCCTATAAATACTGTTGAGGAGGTGTGGTGTATAGCCTCCAATGTTTTGGGCAGAGAGGAGGTTCCCAGGCTAGTGTGCCTTTTCTTCTTTTGTTCCTTAATTACTTGAGGGATATCTTGAGTGATTTCTTGAGTGATTTCCTGAATCCCACTTAGGTGGGTCATTAGGTGTGGATTAGTTGCTAAAGCCTTCGTGTCTTGAACTCTTGAACTTTGTGAAGAGTTTTTCTGAGAAGATGGCTGTACTGCACTTGGTTGTGCTCTGGCTTGGCTTCGTGTATAGGGGCGAGCTGTGGTTTTGTGGCCTGTGCCAGCCAAATCTGTGTAGGGATTGCAGGGGGGTGCAGCATCCGGAGGTGCCACCCTGGTTTGGCTACTGGATGGTGTCTGTAATTTATCTGTGGAGAGGGTCTGGGTTTGGGTCTGGTGTGGTTGATTGGTGATGGCGTTCTGTGACACATCCCGCTTGCCAGACATCTGGAAATTAGCCCTCCCCACAAAATCTGACACCAGATCCAGAGGCACACAGAACGCCATCACCAATCAACCACACCAGACCCAAACCCAGACCCTCTCCACAGATAAATTACAGACACCATCCAGTAGCCAAACCAGGGTGGCACCTCCGGATGCTGCACCCCCCTGCAATCCCTACACAGATTTGGCTGGCACAGGCCACAAAACCACAGCTCGCCCCTATACACGAAGCCAAGCCAGAGCACAACCAAGTGCAGTACAGCCATCTTCTCAGAAAAACTCTTCACAAAGTTCAAGAGTTCAAGACACGAAGGCTTTAGCAACTAATCCACACCTAATGACCCACCTAAGTGGGATTCAGGAAATCACTCAAGAAATCACTCAAGATATCCCTCAAGTAATTAAGGAACAAAAGAAGAAAAGGCACACTAGCCTGGGAACCTCCTCTCTGCCCAAAACATTGGAGGCTATACACCACACCTCCTCAACAGTATTTATAGGAACTCAAACACTGAGATCCTGCTCTGTTCCAGTAACAAGAAGCCGAAAGCACCAGCCTGAAGATGACGAGTGAGACCTCGTCGAAACGTCGCCTAGACACCCCAACTTTTACACGGGAAGACACCCGAGGACACCAAAACCTGCATATATATATATATATATATATATTATTCTGGTTCTCTCACTAAGGTTTCTATTTCCCACCCAAGATGCTGACCCAAGGATGGGTGAAAATTCACATATACCCCTCCCTGGTATTTCTCTTTCTCACCAGGCAGGCTCAAGCAGCAACGTTCCTGCAGGCATGGTCATCACTTGACACCTGTGGCTTCAAGCGACCATCTGCATGCATGAACAAGCAGCCCCAGATCAAGAACCACATGGAGAGCTTCCATGGCATCTCCAAGGCAACACCCTTCCAAAGAGTCTTGGCACTGAAGCTTCTTTTCATTCCATCTGTCCCAGATCTAATTAAATGGCTTGGCAGTCAGTCCAGAATGGCCAAAGGGAGATACTCCTATGTACAAGGCACAATTTAGGTTTGGAGAGGATTAGGCACAGTGGTAAAAGAGGGGAGGACTATCAGCTGTAATAATAATTTCTAAATGGAAGGGCTGTAGCTCAGTTGCAGAGCCCATGCTTTGCTTGCAAAGATCCCAGGTTCCATTCCCAGCATCTCCAGGTGGGACAAGACTCCCTTGTGAAGGTCTAGATCATCCTTTATCAACCTTGGGTCCCCAGATGTTTTTGAACTACTACAACTCCCATCATCACTGACCACATGCTGGCTAGGAATGATGGGAATTGTAGTCCAACAGCATATCAGAACCCAAAGTTAGGAAAGGTTGGTCTGGATAATTGCTGCTGGTCAGTGCAGACCAGTGCTGGAGAATCTAACTTGGCCTGAAAGGCTATATCCCCCAAAACCAGGACCACCAGTCCCATATCTGATATCATATGTAACACAATGTGTGAAGCAGGTGAAGATGTGGCTGTAAAGGAACCACCAGGAGCTTAAAGCATGTTCTTTACTGCTCCTCAGCAAACAGGGCTTGCTAATCAGTCCCGACAAGATCAAGCTCTATAAATGATCCATTTTTAGGTACGCTTTGCATTCAGCCTGTGCCGACAAACCAACATCCCACCCCCTGTAAGCAGGCTTTGCAGACACCTTTGCCTGTCTGCAGGGTGTGGTGGGTGTTGATTTGGGGGCATGGCTTGAATCCAAATTATACCTGCAAACACCGAAAGCAGGGCTTGCAGTCGGCACCAATTAGCTGGGTCACCATTTGCAGTCAGGAAAGGCCATGGTTCAATGTGAAAAGCATCTGCTTTGCATGCAGAAGGCCTCTGGTTCAATCTCCAGGAACGCTGGGAAAGCCTATCTGCCTTGAGAGTCACTGTCAGTCAGTATACACAGTTCTGAGCTAGCTGGACCATTGGATTCGTTCGGAATAAGGCAGTCGGTCACCTGATGTCATAACAATGTTAAGTTATTAACATATGGGAAGCTCCACCCATTTGTCAAAATGGCCACTGGAGGGTGGGGGAGGTCAGTATGCAGCCCACAGGCTAGATCCAGGTCCTCAGCCCTGGTGTAGGCAACCCTGAGCTGGATGGACCAATGGCCATCTTACCTGCCCATTGCGTGGTTCAGAAGCACTGATTGACATTTCCCGAGAGGCAGGCAGTCAAGAATGAATATTGCCCTCATGCGCTCATTGTGGGGATCAGAGAGGCATATCCGTGGCCATGATGGGAAGCACTGGACAGGTATTGGGTCCAATCCAGCCAGGAGAGGCTGGTTGATTGGGGTGAATGAAGGGCTGCCCTTCCAAACACAGTCTGTCTGCCTTCTTACTTATAGCGAGTATGGGGCGGGTCTGCCTATAATTGACTTTTGCTCCACCTACTGTGGAGGGACGCGGATGGCGCTGTGGGTTAAACCACAGAGCCTAGGGCTTGCTGATCAGAAGGTTGGCGGTTCGACTCCCCGCGATGGGGTGAGCTCCCATTGCTCGGTCCCTGCTCCTGCCAACTTAGCAGTTCGGAAGCATGTAAAAGTGCAAGTAGATAAATAGGTACCACTCCGGTGGGAAGGTAAACGGCATTTCCGTGCGCTGCTCTGGTTTCGCCAGAAGCGGCTTAGTCATGCTGGCCACATGACCGGAAGCTGTATGCTGGCTGGCTCCCTTGGCCAGTAAAGTGAGATGAGTACCGCAACCCCAGAGATGTCCACGACTGGACCTAATGGTCAGGGGTCCCTTTACCTTTTTACCACCTACTGTTGGTATCCCTGCCCTCCTCAAAGTTCACCTGCCACTACTGGACCAAAGAGGAAGATAGAATGTCGGACTTCAAGGGTTGTGTCCAATCAAGTTACACCCACTGAGAGTTATAACCACTGAATTCAATAGACTTCAGTTAAACATGTTCATTAATTTCAAACGGTTTACTTAAAGTAGGACTAGAACTGAATATAATATTTGAAGTGTTCCACAGGAAATTATCCATATATGGAATGAAACAAATAAACACAGTTAAATGGAGAGCAGTTATAGAAATTATAGAAATGCTCTCCCCATGTAAGTTTGCCTGGCACCTTCGTTATACACCTTTGGGTTCCAGGCAAAAATGTTCCTCTTCAAACAGGTTTTTGGCTGACCAAAGACATTTTAAATATTCTTGGGGGGTGGGAGCTGGGTGGGGGTGGGGGTGGGAGGGGCTTATTGTTCTGTTTTTATTATGAACTTTAATTTTTTATATTGTATTTTTTTGCTGTGTCTACAGATGAAGGGTGTAATAAATAATAGTAATAATAAAAATAAAAATATTTTAAAATCCATCAATCAGTGATAGTCATTTATTCTCCGAAACACACACACACAAACACATAAATTTCACAGTGAAACGCAGGTGGAAAGCAATGTAAAAACTCAAGTATTTGAGTCCTGCATTAGGCTACTCATTTCCTCCCAGCATCAAAATTGAAGCCATGATGGATGAGCTGCTAGCACTGTTTATTTGGCCCAGTTTCATAATTTGACAGTGTGAAAATATTGATCTGAGGCTGAAATTCAGACAGCACAATAAGGGCTGCCACAGAGCATCTACGTCACCTCCTGAAAGGCATCCTGGTTATGAGATTGCCAAGTTGATGGATGTCGCATCTGCATTGGAGCTGAAGGTCTGATTCCTTTCCCATCCCATGCCTTCCCCTACCACAGACCTCCTGAGCCCATAGAGACACTACTGAAAACCACGAGAATGTGCTCTTCTTCTTCAGCACACCCTCCTCACCTTTGGAATCATGAACATCACTGATTTGGTAGGATGCCTACCCACACACCCAAGTTGCTCTCACAAGCTCCAAATGAGATTGAACCTCCCCTTTGCATGTGTGGCACTGCAGGGACACTGCAAGAGACAGGCTGCATGTTGTTTCCCATGCATGGCCTTCTGGGTAGAGGAGAGAGATAGAATAGCAGGGAGAGTAGCAATTACTGCACAGAAAGAAGCTCCTGCTGCTTGATTAATATCTCACCAAGGTTTTACAGGAGATAATGAATGGCCCATGTCAGTGGCCCACAAAAGTCTGGCTAGTCAGCCCAGCAGGGTGCATGCAAGCCTTAAAGGGACTCACACCAACAGGAGCCCGATGCAAAGTTTAAGATGCAAGATGTAGGAGATCCATCTGAGCTGTCACAAACTTTGGAGGCAAGCGAAACGTCAGAGCCTTACAAGGGACTGATACCTTTTGAGAGGCTGAGAGCTGCCTGGGTAAGAATAGCCAGAGGAGGGTGGGGGAAAGCTCTCCTCTTGAGATTCTGTTTGCAGGCTGTGAAGGTGAAGAACACATTTTATTTATATTGGGAGAGGAGCTGTTTTTAGGAAGCCACCAAAATGGTTGAGCTTTTGAAGCTGTTTCCGCTGCTTTTTCCATCACCTTGTCAAAATCCCCCCTGCCCGATGCCATTTTCACACCCGAAAATCAATTCCTCCTGAGCTCCCACAAACATTCTCCTCTGGTGGTGGGCAGAGGTATGTGTTCTACAAAGAACAAAGGAAATTGCCTTATAATGAGTCAGATCACTGGTCCATCTAGTTCAATACTGTCTTCACTGACTGGAGGGGGCTCCCCTGCAAAATTAACTACCTACGTAGGGTACATTTACCCTGTATTAGTCCACGTGGAGGAAGAAACACTTATCACAATACTCACAAGAGACTCTAGAGGTCACCCTAACAACCTTCAAGCATTTGAAACATGCTAAGCAAATGGATCACTAATCAAATCAATTTCCTCCCAGAAAATTGATTTGGAATTGAAAGGGAAGGATGAGTTCAGCATGATTTGTATTGTTAAGCCAGAACATCAAGTTGATGAATAATGGTCATTATGCTGCGTTGTACAAGACGGAACTGTGAGATTGGAGGCGTTGCCTGTGCAAATGACTGGGGTTAACAAGGAGGAGATAGAGACCTCATCGTGTCAGAGCAAAGAATATGGATGTGTTTAAGAAACTCAGCAGACGGCTTAACCTTGATTTGTACACATGGGCAGGTGTGAAAAGTCTAGAACAACAAGGCATGCTGGTAACAGACTGTGAGTCAAGTGGCTGAAATAAATTTGCATTATTTGGGCCCCATAATTAGTGTTTCTGCGGGGTCAAGCCATAGCCAGGATACCTGCTAACATTCACCCTGGGCAACCTTTAGAAGGGGGTCTTACACTGTACTGCTCATTTGATAACTGCAACTATCATCACATATAACTGTAGCTTATGAAAAAGAGTAGAACAGGCAGATTTGCAAAGGTAACTGATTTCCCCTCCTCCTGGCTTCAGTATAGAAACTGCAATTATATTTTGACGTAGACAAAGAGGTTTGCCATCCCTTCATTATTTTTAAAGTAGATCAACAGGAGGGAACGATAATGAGCTACTGACCAAGGGATGGGATTGGAGGGTTTAAGAGAAGAGCCTGTTTATGTTTGTGTGGGTGCATTGGGGGAGGGGAGTGTAAGATTGCAAACTTGCATGAGAGCATGGAGCCCCAAAACACATGTTGGAGGGTATACACTGTTTGGGACTGATGGAATAGTACATCCAGCAATGGCAATAGGTTTGCCATCCCTGCTACAGTATAACTAAATATGCCTCCTACATTGGATGTGCTCTTTCTACACGCCTGACACCCGGATGTATTCTGGGACTGAAGTCCTTCCCTCATGCATCACAGTAGACTCATTGATTGAATCCCTGCTGGTCTGATCACAAGCAATGTGGTCTCAGTCCATTAATTTGGAGCATGGAAACTAACAAAAATCAATGAGGTGCTACTTAAAACCCACTTTGCTCATGATTATAAATCCTGTGTTTAAATGTGTGCAAGGAACAAGAGAGAACATTTGAGTAAGTGGTAGAAAACAAACCAAGTCCATTGAGCCCTTTCTCAGATGTAACAGGAAAGAAGGATAGGGGCAATTGCAGGTGCTTATGCTGAAGCTGAGCCTAGATACATATTTTCTAGTGCTAGACCACTGCTTCTCAAACTTTTGTACTGGTAGGCTACTGAAAATTGGTGGGGTTCTGAGCAGACCACTTAAAACATTTTTTTTTCCAGGGCCAGCATCATCAACATCAGCACTGTATTATTATGAAAACCACAGGCCCTAAGCCAAGCCAATGAGAAGGATCATTTTAACTAGTACCTAAAGGTAAAAGGACACCTGACCGTTAGGTCCAGTCACGGATGACTCTGGGGTTGCGGACCTCATCTCGTTCTATAGGTCGAGGGAGCCGGCGTACAGCTTCCAGGTCATGTGGCCAGCATGACTAAGCTGCTTCTGGTGAACCAGAGCAGCGCACGGAAACGCCGTTTACCTTCCCGTCGGAGAGGGATACTTTAATTAGGGGGAAAAATCATAGACGACATCAGCACTGTAAAGTGAAGATCATGGGTCCTATGCCAGAGTGTTGAGTATATCTGACCCTGCTTTAAAGAAATTGTCTTGGTGTCTGTTGTCAGATCCAAATGCCGATATTCTCAGCTGCTCCACCAACTTTCCAGGGACCTTCTGAATAAGTTCATGGACCACCAGTGGCCTGTGGACCACAATTTGAGAACCTCCTTGGTGAAGTATCTAACTGGAGACCAAAACAGGTTCATTGGTTCAACACTTGAGGAGAGAAGAGGAAGAACCCACACTGCCATTTTGAATTCCCAACAGGATGGAACCTAAACTCTGATAGATGTGAGATTTTGCAGTTGACAGTGACGTATGGGTCTAGAAAAGTCTGGGAAGTGAAGCTTAGTGAATACTAATGGAGATTTTATTTGCTTTATCTTGTGATTCCCCCCCCCCCCCAATTCTCTCATGCTTTATTGCCTGGTTGATTTATCACTTCTCTCCACTGTCGAAAGCCAAATTGGGCAACAGTGTGATGTTCTGCTGCTGAAGTCAGCTGTTTATGAGTTTCAGCAGATGTTCCTGTTTGTAAGATACTTTGGGAGAGAAACCTTGCCTCATCTTAGCTATGCATCACTTTGCCCTTCCTTCCCTACATTTCCTCAGTCAGTAGGCAAGTGCTTCTCCTCTGAAGCTGATCAAACATGCAAACTGAGATTGGGTGAGGTGCACTGGAGAGTTTATGCTGCTATGTCCTTTTTAAAAACATCACACAAGGGTCACTCTGTAAAACCTTTTTCAGGACACAAGAGTTTTTAATGGATAACCTAGCTACCACTGGCAGCTCATTAGACAGGAAGGTTGTGGAAAGAATTGTGCACCAGCAACAGCAACAGATTGGTTTTGACGCCAGGCGACAGAGTCAAATTCCTGTGGCTGCTTGATCAAAGCACACTGGAATTAGCAGTGTCGCAGAAGTTTGTAATTACCTGCTTTGTCCCGTGAAATTATCTAGCTTGTAGTGTTCAGTGAGATTAGGAAAGCAAGTGTGCTTTAGCTCTCTCTCTCTGAACAGTATAAATCTCTTACATAATGAGAACCAGCATTGAGCAGTGGTCAGAAGAGTGTTCCTCAACCTGGGGCCCACCAGATGTTGTTGCACTCCATTCAACTTGGCCCAGTATACCTGAAGGAGCTTCTCCACCCCCATCATTCTGCCCGGACGTTGAGGTGCAGCGTCGAGGGCCTTCTGGCAGTTCCCTCACTGCGGGAAGCAAAGCTACAGGGTACCAGGCAGAGGGCCTTCTCAGTAGTGGTGCCCGCCCTGTGGAACGCCCCCGCCCCATCAGATGTCAAAGAGATAAACAACTACCTGACATTTAGAAGACATCTGAAGGCTGGAAAGTTTTTAATGTGTGACATTTTAATGTATTTTTAATCTGTGTTGGAAGCCACCCAGAGTGGCTGGGGAAACCCAGCCAGATGGGTGGGGTACAAATAATAAATTGTTATAGTTATTATTGTTATTATTGTTCTTGTTGTTGTTGTTATTATCAACTCCCACCAGCCTTCGCCACTGTGGCAGATATCCAAGCATGATGGGAGTTGGAGTCAAATACATCTAGCGATATCACCAGGAGGGAGAATGTTGGGTTGGAATGTTGAATTAGGACATGCCCTTGACAAGAGCTGGGCTTGAGAGGTGACGATTTCTCCTTTCCGCTCCTGTGATTGCGGACGGGAATTTCAATCTGGGAATCCTGAACTAAACATACATTTCTGTTGCTGCTGTTATCCCTATGGTTAATGCCGTTAATATTATTAGTATACGGTTGATCTTGATATTCTTGGTGTTGGTGATGATATTGTTAATGATATTGTTGTAGACGTTATTTATTTTTTAAGCAACAACAGTAAGAGCAGCAACATGTTGCTTTCTGGAACAAACGCCGCTGCCAAGCTACTTTGGGAGAAGCAATGACCCAGAAATATCCCATTTGGGGACTGCCGTCCTGTGCCAAATTAAATTAGTTTGATAAAATATCTCTGTTCTGTGCAGATAGGGCTCCAAACTACCCTTGGCAATGTTCTGAAGGCCTGCTGTGTGGCATGTGCCAAAGGAAGACTGACAAACGGGAGCAGAGCAGGGCAACCTTCCATACCAAGTAGGCCGCAAAAGTAATTCGGCGTGGGGGGGGGGGGGAGTGAGGCCAAAAGGAAGGGGGAGGGGGTTTATTGATGGGGGTTGTTCTTGTTTTTCTTATGTATGTTGTGTTTTTGTCTTGCATTTTAATGTTGTGAACTGCCCTGAGATCTATGGATGAAAGGGTGGTATACAAATTGAGTAAATAAACTTTTTTATATAAAAAACAAACAAACCCTCACCCCTGTTGTTTGGCTAAAAAGGCCACTTTGTAGTCAGTCAAAACATTTAAACTTGTAAACCCTTCCAAAAAGATATACATCCCTTTCTAAAGATGAACAGGGACCGAATGTGCTAAACCATATTCAAACGTGGCTTCTGCCACTTCTGACTAGTCATGAAAAGGAGCTATGCTAGAGGCTCTCTCTTCTTTACAGCAGGGGTGGGGGAATCTTTGCCACCCCAGCCCAATGTTGCTGAGCTACAACTCCCATCAGCCCCAGAAAGCATGGCAAATGTTCTAGATGGGAGTTGTGGTCAGCAGCATATGGAGCAGAGCTGTCTTTAGCATATGCTCTGCCGGAATGCAAAGATGATGATGATGATGATGATGATGATAAGTTATTTATACCCCACCCATCTGGCTGGGCTTCCCCAGCCACTCTGGGCGGCTTCCAACAAAATATTAAAATACAGCAATACATCAAACATTAAAAGCTTCCCTAAACATGGCTGCCTTCAGATGTCTTCTAAAAGTCTGGTAGTTGTTTTTCTCTTTGACATCTGGTGGGAGGACGGGTGCCACTACTGAGAAGGCCCTCTGCCTCGTTCTCTGTAACTTGGCTTATCGCAGCGACGGAACCACCAGAAGGCCCTCGGTGTTGGACCTCAGTGTCCGGGCAGAACGATGGGGGTGGAGACGCTCCTTCAGGTATACTGGACCAAGGCCCAGCACCCCCAAATTAACTTTTATTGAGCTTTTTTGGGGAAGGGGGGAAGCCACCTGTAACAACAATGCAGCAGAAAAACTGCTTTTGTTTCCTGACTCATCGGGAATATTTGACGCTATAGAGTCACTGCCGTCGATCGAGATGCGCCCCACCTGAATTTGGTGCCTGGATGCCCCTCACCCCTTGCACCCCCAGGTAAAGATGCCCCTGATATGGAGAGCCCAAGGCTCCCTTCACCTGCTTCACAGCCCATAAGGTCTAAAAACATGTGTTTGTGCTTTTTTTAAAAAAGCAGACATTTTGAGCAAGCTAAATTCTGTGCATTTCCTGAAGACATATAGCCCTGTTCACTATATAACAAAGACAAAAGTTTGTCTCCAATAGTTGTCCTACTCAGAGTAGACCCATCTAAAGTAATGGACATTGACTCACTTGGGTCCATTAGAGAGTGTAGCTTAGCTGGATATAGCTCAAAGAGATTTGCAGTTCTATTTATCTAAGTAGATTTCATCAAGTGTGTTTATTTGTGTGTAGCAGGAACGATGACGTGACAGCCTGCTTATTGTTTTTACTGAGGATGTAACTATACTTGACATTGGTCATGAAAGCCCTGGCTTCCTTTTCAAGGATATCTATGCTCCCCCCCTTTTTTTGGCAGACTCCCAAAATGTTTTCTTCTTCTTCCCCTTTTTGGTCCTCTGCCCTTTGCTTGTACTGCAAACTCTCTATTGCAAATCCTACTAATGGAAATGAGATCCTTTGTGGTCAGATAGAGGCTGTAAGCTGCTCACAACAACAGATGTTTTCTCTGTCCCCAGAATGTCAGAGGTTTGTTGCACCCACTCTCAGATCCCTGTTGCTAACCAGGCATGGAATGCCTTTTAAAAAATCTCTCTCTCTCTCTCTCTCTC
Organism: Podarcis tiliguerta; assembly: GCF_965153285.1. Lineage (NCBI taxonomy): Eukaryota > Metazoa > Chordata > Lepidosauria > Squamata > Lacertidae > Podarcis > Podarcis tiliguerta. Next base: position 37,097,876 of record NC_139549.1, read on the forward strand.
TCTCTCTCTCTGTGTGTGTGTGTGTGTGTGTGTTGGGGTGCAGTGTGTTTGCTTCAAAACCTGGATATCTTTTCGAGCTCAGAATTTAATCCAAGTTGGAGAGGTTATCAGATATCAAACCCTCTGACAGAAAACTTAGGGGGTGAATGGCGACTGAAAAAGAGCAGAAAAGGGGGGGCACTGAAAAATAATATTGAGGTATTGACATGTTGACATTGTTGTTGTTGTTGGATAGAGGGCAGAGATCCCTGAAGCTTGCATAAAAATAACTAACTAACTAAGGGAGCATCCAGAACAGGGCCTTTTCAGCAGTGGCTCCCAAAACGAAAGCCCAAGCCTTCATCATTCTTGGTCATTGGCCATGCTTGCTCCAAGGGCTGATGGGAGTTGTAGTTCAACAGCCTCTGGAGGGCCAGAGGTTCCCTACTCCTGCCTTACAGCATCATGCATTCTGAAGTGGCCGTTAGCAGTTAATTATTATCTGAGCTGCAGAACTGGCATGATGACATGGTTTCAGAAAGTTTGTGTTATGCTGGGTTACTGTTGTTTCCTTGCAGCCTTTTTTATAATGTTTCAAAGTGAGATGGATATTCTGAATGGCTGTAGCTTATATTTCAGTATGTTTGGTATGTAGTTTGTAAACTATTTATGAAGTTTTTCCCCCCTGCTTGAAAAGAGGTTAATAATAATACTATGTGCAAATCAACCCAGTGGAAATTGCACATGCACAGAAGCCACAGATTGTTTAGTGTCAGTTGGAAAACTGTTAATTTCTGCATTGTATTTGAGCTTTCACACAATGTGAAAACAACTTCTAGAAAACTAATGGAATATTAATTTTTGCATGCAGTTTTGCCTGTTATACACATTTTTGCAAAGCAATCCTCCCAAATATAATGCATTTTTGCAGGTTATTTTCATTAGCAATTACATTTTGCATTTTTGTTCACATGAATTGGCTGGAGAACCACACAACAAAAATCAGAAAAAAGTGCAAATTTCAAAGGGTGGTTCTGTTTGCCTTTAATCGAAAAGTGAATAGAATTTCTCCTTCCAAGATGCCCCACAGCAACGTCACACTGAGGTTATTCTAGGGCAGGGGTAGGCAACTTTAGGCCCGGGGGCCGAATGCGGCCCAATTGCCTTCTCAATCCAGCCAGCGGATGATCCAGGAATCAGCGTGTTTTTCCATGAGTAGAATGTGTCCTTTTATTTAAAATGCATCTCTGGGTTATTTGTGGGGCCTGCCTGGTGTTTTTACATGAGTACAGTGGTACTTCTAGTTGTGAACGGGATCCATTCCGGAGGCCCGTTCACAACATGAAAACAGCGCAACCTGCAGTGGCGCATATGCGCACGCGCGGGTTGCGATCCGCCGCTTCTGCGCATGCGTGTGACGTAATTTTCGCTCTTCTGCACATGCACGAGCGGCGAAACCAGAACTAACCCTTTCTGGTACTTCCAGGTCGCTGCGGGACGTAACCTGAAAGAACGTAACATGAAGCGGACGTAACATGAGGTATGACTGTAGAATGTATGTTTTTATTTAAAATGCATCTCTGGGTTATTTGCGGGGCATAGGAATTTGTTCATATTTTTTTCCAAAAATATAGTCTGGCCCACCACATGGTCTGAGGGGCGGTGGACCGGCCCATGGCTGAAAAAGGTTGCTGACCCCTGTTCTAGGGCATTGCCAGAAATTTATTACTGGCAGCTTTGAGCCGTCCCCATGTACATTGGAGCACTAGAAAAGGAAAGCTGGAAAAGTGGGGCTGGGCATTCATTCAAGCAATGTTCAGCCAGGTTGGGGGCTGCAGCAACTACTCAAGGGTGCCCAACACTGGCACTAGGCCTGCACCCATCAGGACGCAACACAGCGGGGGAAGAATCATAAGGCCACCGGCAGAAAGGAAGAGAAGCTGAACAACGAACATGCATCTGGATGAGTAGTGCAGTTAATGAAGGCTTTGCAACAGGGTCCCCTCCTCCCGCCTGGGATAGAATTAGGTACCATCTGTAGCCAAAAAGAAAGAAAGAAAACGGTTTGAGACCTTTGCCCACGCCCCACGGAACTGCACTATAAATAAACTGATCAGGGTTTCAGCATATATTACATGGTGCTACTTGCCTGCTTTAAAGAGAGAGAGAGAAAAAAAAGAGGCTTCAAGGCATTTTTTCCCCTGTACATGCTTTCCTAATGCACAATCAAATCCACTTTCTTCTCATTTGCAAATTGTGGGGGGAGAGTGATAGATTGATATTACCCTCCTCTTCCTGTGCCCCTCAAAGAGCTTTATTTTGCGCGATGGCCCCATGCTAACTTGTAATACAGGAAGAGCTTATTGGAAAAGTGATAGACCAACCAGCAATGAGGACATCTCTCTCAAGAAACGTAAGATGAGAGCAATGGAGCCAAATGAACCAATGTTCTGTAAAGCCATTTGAAGAACAAGAGGACTCTTTGCTAACACACTCACCCACCACAAACCAGTGTCAGTTGCCTTATACCATTGATGCTATCTATTCTGGCAGTAGCTCTCCAAGATTACAGACCTACAGGCCCTACCTGGAGGTGCCAGAGATTGAGTCTGTGACCTTCTGCATGTAAGGCAGCTGCTCTACCACTGAACTAAAGTTCAAATCCTAAAGTTCAAATTTACACTAAGTTCAAATTCTAAAACCATGCATTTTTTTCTGTTTAGCAAAATCGTCATTTATGATAGGCAGGTTCTCCTTTACAGAGAGTAAAAATGTTATGCTGGGTAAGATTAAAGATCCTGTTTCTCACATAAGAATAGCCAAGGGTCCAGTAGCTTGTTCTCAGAGCAGCCAACCAGATGCCAAATGGAAGCTCACAAACATAAGGGGGCTCACAAACACTCCCGACATAAGGGGGGTTGCGGACTCACGCCCACCAACATCCGCCTGGGGCTGGCTGCGGCCCCACGTGACTTGGGGAATCCTCGGGCCACGTCAGCCCCAGGGCCAGCCAATCGGCTGACTGCAGGGGCGGGGCTTGGGCCACTTAAGGTTGGCGCGGCCCAGGATCGCCCCTTTCCTTCTTTGCCCCAGCTGCGGTTTCCCACCCACCCTCCCTTTTGGTTTCCCTTCGGATTTCACTATGGACCTCGGTTGGTCGCTGCAAGGGGCCTGGTAGGAATTTTTCCACTTGGCTAATTGGCATCGATTTAAAAGCCATTTGGTTTTTTCGCCTACCTCGTAGCAAATCGTCACAACACCTTTGGTTTGGCGGTTAGGCATTGGTAGGGGCATTGTTATGCAGATGAGTCAGGGGGGAGGAAAGCCATCACCTCCCCCAAATATTTAAGGGTAGTCTGATAAAGGATTCTGGGGGGCGTTGCCTCGTCCGAAACCTATGGAGGCAAGGGTCTAAAGCGCGCCCCCGAGAGGTGACCCCTCGGGGAGTGCCTAGGGATGTGCATCTCAGGGGCTCCCCCTGCTGGAGTTAACCCTTCTGGTTCTCATACCGGATAGTCTGATAGGACCAATGCCTAAAGCCAATACCGCTCTTACCTGTAACCAATAAAGTTGTGGCCATTTTTCGCCCATTAACCTAAAATCTTGGTGTCCTGTCTTTTTATTTATTCCAACTGGTGGGGAGCGGGAATCGCCACGCAAACAGAACCTGAGTGCAAGGGAGCCACTGGGAATGTTACCTTTCCTTGAGCTTGTCTACTCTTCTTTTTAAACCATCCAAGTTGGTGGCCGTTGCTACATCTTATGTAAATGAACTCCATAGTTTAACTATGCACTGTATAAAGCAGTGCTTTGTTTACCTGTCCTGCATCTTCCAACATTCACCTTCATTGGATGGCCCCAAATTCTAGCATTACAAGAGAGGGAGAAACAGGTATCTCATGGTTGTTCAACAGATGCCTTCAGGAAGCTCCAAAGCAAGCTGTGAAGGCCACAGCCCTCTCTAGATGCTGGTCTCCAGCCATTTGCCACTTCAGAGAGACGCTGCCTCTATACAATGAAGTTTCATGAAAAATATAAGAAGGTCCCTGCTGGATCAGACAAAAGGCCCAGCTGGCGAGTATCCTACTGAGTATGTGGAATAATAGCTTGATCAGAACCAAAGCCTTTTCACATGTTATGTGGTTATCAAACCGATACGATGGGAGCCTCATGTCCCAAGCCAATGGCACCAACTCACCTGCTCCTTGGACTCTGCATTATTCTCTGACACATCACTGTTGTGGTCGAGTGTTTCCCACCATTTCCTACGTTCTGCGTCACGTCCCACTGCCTTGGGTCACTTGCTTTTGCACTCAGGATATTTACTCCTTTCTTTACCTTTGCCCTATTGGGAAAAAAGAATTGCAGTCGTCATCTTCACCATCATCACCATCATCACCTTTTATTTGTATGCCGCCTTTCCACAGTTAAAAACAATGCTCAAGGCGGCTTACAGCATAACAACATTTACATAATTACAAAAGTTGTAAACAATAAATAAAGGTAAAGGGACCCTTGACCATTAGGTCCAGTCGTGACTTGACCCTAATGGCTGGCTGGCTGAGGGCTGATGGGAGTTGTAGTCTACACCTTATACTGAGTCCATCTAGCTCAGTATTACCTACACCGATTGGCTCTCCAGTATTTCAGGCAGGTGTCTCTCCCAACCTTACCTGGAGATGCCAGGGATCTGAACCTGGGACCTTCTGCTTGCAAGGCTCTACCACTAACACTGAGCCCTTCTCCCATCTGGGCACTGGCTATCCCTGGGCCAGAAAGGTCTTTATTCTAATCCATCAGGGCTCTTCTTCACGTTCCAAGATGTTGAGTAGCAGCAGATACACGAGAGGAAACGGCTGAAATGACTACTGACAAAGAGCCTCCCCACCAACCCTTTTCTTCCATCCAGACATCTCACACATTGTCTGCCCCTGTGTTGCCTCAGAGAGATTCTTTGTCACTTGGAGTTTGTATGGCGGGAGGGGGAGGGAGAGGCTACAATTTCCCCAGGAGTTGGAGATTGCTCTTTCCACCGTGAAGCCCGGCAGAGGTACGAGCTGCCTTTGCGGTTGATTAGGGAGGACGTTTTCACTGGACAAGGTTAGTAGCACAATCCAGGACTGCAGGACAAAAATTTAAAAGAGGGGGAGGAAAAAAGATACAAGAACAGCAAGAGGAATAAACAACTCTGGTGACAGAGCCATTCTGTTAATTAACCCAACGTATCGAACATTTTGGGGAAAGCAACCTGCCTTTACATACACACAGAGAGACATTATATAATGGCCTTCTGGAGGCAGGAAGAGTCCAGGAGTAAAGTGGGTTATCCAGAGTAAGGGAAAATCAATGCAGTGATGGCACTTAGTGCTGGAATGGGCGGCTGGAATGCCCCAAAGACTCGAGCTTCTAAATAAATATGTGGAATTATAATCTGCAGCACTCTCTCCTCCCTCCGCAGTATCTCTCTTTATATAAGAATGTCAACAGATGAGGTGGAATTAGGCCAGGAAGTGAAAGATGTCTCGGTTTCTGTGCTTATTTTCTTAAGCCAACTCAGCAGCCTCAGCAGCAGTTGTATTATAAAGGCATCCTCTTTGGCTAACCACAAGAACACAGGAAGCTTCCTTATTCTAAGTCAAGCCATTGGTCCATCTAGGTGAGTGTTTGTCTACACTCTCTAGACAGCTTACATTTGCAGCCCTACTTGGAGAAGCTGGGGCTTGAACTGAGGATCTTCTGAATACGTTTCCAAGCACAATTCAAAGTGTTGGTGCTGACCTTTAAAGCCCTAAATGGCCTCGGTCCAGTATATCTGAAGGAGCGTCTCCACCCCATTGTTCAGCCCAGACACTGAGATCCAGCGCTGAGGGCCTTCTGGCGGTTCCCTCGCTGCGAGAAGCCAAGTTACAGGGAACCAGGCAGAGGGCCTTCTCGGTGGTGGCACCCGCCCTGTGGAACGCCCTCCCACCAGATGTCAAAGAGAAGAACAACTACCAGACTTTTAGAAGACATCTGAAGGCAGCCCTGTTTAAGGAAGCTTTTAATGTATGATGCATTACGGTATTTTAATATTTTGTTGGAAGCCTCCCAGAGTGGCTGGGGAAGCGCAGCCAGATGGGCGGGGTATAAATAATAAATATATTATTTATTATTAGTATTAGTATTATTAGTATTATTATTATTATTCTACATGCATAGCGGACGCTGTGTCCTTGACCTACGACCCATCCCATTTGTCATTACCAAATGGTCATGAGATAACTGCTAGTGAGCCAAGGAGCTAGAAACATTTCATTTCTTACATGTGTTATGCTAGCTTTTCCTTTATGGCACAAGCTGTTAACCCACGGTCCTCTAGAGGTGGCTGGACTACAACTTCCATCTCCTCTTGCCTCTGGCCACGCTGGCTGGGGCTGATGGGAGTTGGAGTCTGTCCAACAACAGCTGAAAGGGCCACAGGCTCCTTGCTCCTGCATTAAGGGGCTCAGGGTGGTGAGCCCAGTCCCTCACACTGCCGTTTTATTCACACAACAGCCTTTTAAGGTAGGCTAAAGGGATTTTCTTATGGATGTTTTATGTAAACCACTTGGAAGTTTATTATTACTATTATTAAGTGGCATATAAATTTTGCTAAATAATTATGTGTGTGTGTGTGTGTGTGTGTGTGTGTGTGTGTAAAGGCAGCTTGGCTGCATATGGGGATCTCCTTGCCCAGTAAGATGAATGGGCGATATAATAATAGATGTTTAGAGTAGTAAGGGACTCCCAAGACCAGTGCCTTGCGATGGAGGTAACACAGTTCAAGTCTCCCTGACAGATCCACCCAATTTCTGTTTTTTAAAACTGCCTATGAAAGAGTGTTCACCACCTACCAAGGGAGTCTATTCCATGGTCAAACAGGTCTTACTATCAAAATGCTCTTCCTAATGTTTAATCAGAATCTCCTTTCTTGTAATTTGAATCCATTGGCTTGAGTCCTAGCTGCTGGAGTAGCAGATTTCTACCCCCAAAGTCCTGCTTCAATGGTATCACTGAAGCCAGTTTTAGTGTTGTAAAAAAGTATATAGTTTAGAAACACGCTTAAGCAAACAAAGTTTTGCTAGTCATGCTATAGGTAAAAGGTAAAGCTAAAGGACCCCTGGATGGTTAAATCCAGTCAAAGGCGACCATGGGGTTGCGGTGCTCATCTCACTTTACAGGCCGAGGGAGCCGGCATTTGTCCACAGACAGCTTTCCGGGTCATGTGGCCAGCATGACTAAACCGCTTCTGGCACAACGGGACACCGTGATGGAAACCAGAGCACACGGAAGTTCTGTTTACCTTCCCACCTCAGCAGTAGCTATTTATCTACTTGCACTGGTGTGCTTTCAAACTGCTAGGTTGGCAGAAGCTGGGACAGAGCAAAGGGAGCTCACCCCTTCACATGGATTCGAACCACCGACCTTCCGATCGGCAAGCCCAAGAGGCTCAGTGGTTTAAACCACAGCGCCACCCGCGTCCTCTTTGTCATGCTATATTAAGAGCAGAAATCATACAATAGTAATCCTACTCATAATATAATATTGGTAATGATGTAATATTGAGAGCTGTAATTGATATGTAACAATGACAGCTACTATTACAATTGCCTTTCCTTTACTCTCCTTTGACTGCTCAAGGCAGTCATGCCTGTTACTTAGTTAATGAGCCATTGGCAGGGGATCAGTGATATGACTTTGAATTACTTTAAGACACCCAGAGCCTAGGGGATAAGGTGGGCTATAACATGACAGACACCAAGATAGGGAGGAGAAACGCTGTAGAAGAGTGCTCTGTTGTGTCGTAAGACCACCCCAGGAAAAAAAAATCTAAACAGTTTTGGACTTCAACTTAATAAACACTGCCCCCTTTTGGCTGATCTCTATCAGCGTCTCAGATTATTTGAATCCCCCCCCCCCATTTCCCAATAACGCTTGCTATATAGCACTGCTGTTTCAAGATCCAGCCCCAGCTGCAGTATAGAAATTGACGTCCTGAATCTGAGAATGAAAAATGAATTTCAAAGGGGCTGGGACATAATAGCACACAACTGTGTTGTGCACAATTTTCTGCAGTGCTGAAAATTGACTTCCCATTCCCCAGCACTTTTCCATCCCTCCTTAAAAAAAGAAAGAAAAAGAAAATTCACAGAAAAGTGTGCTTTCTGGCTCTCACCTACCTTCACTGGCACCCTCATGCAGCCACGTCCAACTGGCTATGGAGCTCTGTAACACTAACCCATTTACTGAATGATCCCGACTGGTTGAGATCACTCGCATGCCTAATTCAACAGGCAAGGGCACTGATGACACCAAACAGGATAATCACAGAACTGTAGAGTTGGAAGGGACCACAAGGCTCATCTAGTCCAACTACCTGCAATGCAGGAATCATCCAAACTCTCTTTAAAAACCTCCAATGAAGGAGAGCTAACCAGCTCCCATTCCACTCTCTTACCACCAGATATTTATTCCTAATGTTTAGTCACAATCTCCTTTCTTGTAATGATTGGATTGGGTCCTACCCTCTGAAGTACAACTCTGCTTTTTACATCTGCAGGTGAGGTAGTGGATGTGCTGGACCGATGATGTCCTGCCTCAGTATGAGAGTCAACAAACTGAAGCTCAATCCAGGTAAGACTGGGGCACTGTTCATGGGTGGTTCCCCAGACCAGATGGCTGGGAGGTGGCCTGTTCTTGATGGGGTTACACTCCCTCTGAAGGAGCAGGTATGTAGCTTGGAGGGTACTCCTGGTCGCTGAGACTCAGGTGGCCTTGATGGTGTAGAGTGCCTTCCATCAGCTTCGGCTGGTGGCCCAGCTGCACCCCTATCTGGACAGGGACACAGTCTAACTTCTGGGTCCTGTGGTTTTAGCTGGATTCACCCAGCAGCAGGTAACAGTCTCCAGAGAGCAGATCCAGTCACCTGAAGTAGCATCAGACTCTTCAGGACCACAGAGAGCTCCCAAAGGGAGGCAGCTGTTGCTTTAACAGAATCCAGAATTTAGCTAAGCATCAAGCAAAGCATGGCCACTGTCAAGAGTACCAATGCTAAAGTAAACCTGCAAGGGATTTAAAAGAGTGGGCACTTTGGAATAGAACACTTTCTACAATGAAGCTGAAAAGTCTTAAATTGTGCCTTTTGAAGACATCAGGGGTTGCCTTCAATTCCCTGCCCCACAACCCACACTCCTTTTGTTTGTATTGCAGTTATCCCTGTTATCACTCAAGCCAATTCAAGAAGCATTGACCTCGCTCTGCACTGACATCCTTTGACCTCAGTAATAGCTATACATAGCCAAATCTGATTGGCTATATAGTCTTGTGAAAAATGTCATCCCATATACCAGTTAGATGGGATCACCCATGTGACCCATTCTGGAAACACCGCTCTCACTCTCAACTGGCTTAGTTTACCTTCAGCTATGCCATTGACTAGGGACATGGGTGGCATTGTGGTCTAAACCACTGAGCCTAGGGCTTGCCGATCGGAAGGTCGGCGGTTCAAATCCCTGCGCTGGGGTGAGCTCGGTCCCAGCTCCTGCCAACCTAGCAGTTTGAAAGCACGTCAAAGTGCAAGTAGATAAATAGGTACTGCTCCGGCGGGAAGGTAAATGGTGTTTCTGTGCGCTGCTCTGGTTTCGCCAGAAGCTGCTTAGTCATGCTGGCCACATGCCTGGAAAAACTGTCCGCGGACAAACATCAGCTCCCTCGGCCAGTAAAGCAAGATGAGTGCTGCAACCCCAGAGTGGTTCTCAACTGGACTTAACTGCCAGGGGTCCTTTACCTTTTCCCTTCAGCTATGCCATTGACGAAGGGAAAAGGTAAAAGACCCCTGGCAGTTAAGTCCAGTTGAGAACCACTCTGGGGTTGCAGCACTCATCTCGCTTTACTTTCCCTTCAGCTATGCCATTGACTATGGGACACAGGTGGCGCTGTGGGTTAAACAACAGAGCCTAGGGCTTGCAGATCAGAAGGTCGGCGGTTCGAATCCCTGCGACGGGGTGAGCTCCTGTTGCTTGGTCCCTCCTCCTGCCAACCTAGCAGTTCGAAAGCACGTCAAAGTGCAAGTAGATAAATAGGTACCACTCCAGCGGGAAGGTAAACAGCATTTCCATGCGCTGCTCTGGTTTCACCAGAAGCTGCTTAGTCATGCTGGCCACATGACCCGGAAGCTGTACGCCAGCTTCCTCAGCCAGTAAAGCGAGATGAGCACCGCAACCCCAGAGTCGGTCATGACTGGACCTAATGGTCAGGGGTCCCTTTACCTTTACTTTATGCCATTGACTAATCAAACCTGAGTGACTATGTAGCTTTGTGATGTGAACCTGTTCATCAGATAATTCCCAAGTGGTGCTTCTCTTTAGAATACTAGTGGGGAGTTTTGTGCTCTTTTAAAACAACAACAATCCTTGCAGACTAGAAATCAGGAGAATTTGTTTTAGTTTAGCTTTCTTCACAACATGCGCAGGGATTTTGTTGTTGTTGTTATGAAGAAGCATTTAATTATGTGAACCCTGTACTTGCATTCTGAAATGGTTGACTACATCAGTAAATATATTTCCTGGTTTCAGTCCTGTTAATTGCTGATTCAGTAAAATATGTCCTCCTAATTATTGCTGCTGGTGCTTCCTAGAAAAGTCAGAGGAGTGATCTTAGCCAGCAGGGAATCACAAAGCAAATAGGCTGGTGCCACAAATGCTACCCTGAGAATGAGCTATCATTGAGTCACAGTATCACAGGGGGCAACTAAGCCAATCTGGAGTGAGAGCAAAATTTCCTGAAGTAGTAATATGAGCCAATGAGTGAACAGAATGACGTCATAGTTATCCTTTCTCCTTCTGTGATGGAACTCCTATTTGGGGACTTCCCTGGCTGTTTTCTGGCCCATGTAGGACCAGTCTGGATAGTTAGCCTTGGTGAAGGCTTGACATTTTCATCCCCCAAAAAGTTTTTGATTAGAATTTCTACTGAAATGAGGCTGCATTTTAATGTTGCATTTTAATGTTGTATTTTAATGTTTTTAAGTTGTATTTCAATCAATTGTTTTTATACCTGGTGTTAGCCTCCCTGAGCCCAGTCTTGGCTGGGGAGGGTGGGGTATAAATATTATTATTATTATTATTATTATTATTATTATTATTATTGAGTTAATTAGATTTGGCAATGTGCTAATATCACTGAGAACAACTGATGTCAATTCAGAGTAAAGACAATGCTACTTGAATAAGCAGGAAACTATTTTAAAAACCCTACTGAAAAAGGAGGCAAAGCTGAAAATATTCAGAAATTTCAACTGGTACCTTCATCTCAACACTACCTGCATTTTGGGTGGTTTTTTTAAAAAACAACAACAGCCTCATCCTCATCCCCCCCCCATTATGATTAGTGTGCTCTCTCCTCTCGCCTCACCCCCCCCACTTTGCTCTATGCTTCACTGCCTGAACACCCATGCTTTGCCCCCTTCGCATTTGCTTTTGTGTCCCTCTGTGCTCCTTGCTTTACTGAGCATGCACATTTAGCCAGAACACATGCTCAGTCAGGCGTTAAGCCAGGTGCTTCTCCTGCGCTCGCAGCACCCAAGTGGGTTGGAGTCTAGGGAAAACACTTTCACTCTCTAATGCAAACCAAAGTAGAAAATAAAAAGAAAGTGTGTGGGGGGGGGGGGAGAGAGAGAGAGAGAGAGAGAGAAACAGCCCTTGCTCCACATTTTCTCTGTTGATTCAAAATTTCAATTTGCAGTTGAATCACATACAATATCCTTACATAGAGATTGGATTTTTTTTAAAGATTATAATTTAAAAACAAGAATGGTCAAAACCTGGGAAGTATAAATTCATTTATACAAGAGAAGATATTTATTCTGATATTTATTCACAGTGGACCATGCTGAATTATCTTAGGCTTGAAAGCCTTTGGAGATGTGGGTCTGTGGGTAGGTGGGAGGGTTAATGTTGGTGCCATCATCCATCACCGTTGTTTATTTCCTGGCTACAAGCCTGAGGTGAGGAAGGATAATAAGATTATAAGCTTGGAAAACAGGGGTTGCAGCCAACTAAGGGCTCATTTGGACTTCCTTTCGTGCACTCAGGCATAGGTCTGTGTCTGAGTGGGTTTTTGTTTTGGTCCCGGCACTTTCCCTGGGAAAATCCACATTTTACCACTGAATTGGAGCAAACTGCACATGGGTTTCCCACAGATTGCTGCTTGCAATCTGCAGTAAAATCACACACACCACAACTCACTCGGACCTGGACCTGGACCTGGAAAGCCCAGATCTGTGCCTAGAAAACACAGAGCAAAGTTAAGTGTGGATGAGCTCTAACTTCTACTTAGAGGACACTTGTTGAACCAGTGAACCTACATTTGCCATATCAATTAATTTCAATGGGTCTACTCTGCGTAAAACTAACAATGGATACAACCAGCAGATTATATTGTTCAAAACTCTATTTTTACTTTCAGGAAGGAATGTCATGCCAACTTCAGACAAGGCAAAAACAAGCAATTAAAGGGTCTCTAGAGTTCTGGTGTCCAAAGAAATTTGCCTAGTTAAATGGGAAGGGGTGAGGAAAGAATCTCCTGACTCCAATCCACTTCTTATGCAGTATAAATAATAATAATAATAATAATAATAATAATAATAATAATAATAATAATAATAATTTGTCAATTATACCCCTCCCTTCTTGCTTGGTTTCCTCAGCCACTCTGGGCGACTTCCAACAAAGTATTAAAATACAGTGCTCTGTTAAACATTAAAAGCTTTCCTAAACATACCAGAAGGGTTCTCATCTTATTTTTACACCAGCCAGCTCTCTTTATTAGATCTTCTCACCCCACCTGGAATTTGTCATCATTCCTGAAATACTTCTACAGATCTGTGTAAGTGCATTATAGAATAATCTATTTTCTTCCGAAGTAAGAACCCTAAGAATTTAAAATAAGTTTCTAATCCTCATGGATCTGTGAACATGTCATCCAAGCATTTGATGGGACAATTTTTTTCCCCTCTGCCTTAAAATGAGAGGCACATTCCAGTCTTACCCTGCAACACACACACACACACACACACACACACACACACAATTTTTCTCAGAAGAGTCTCATACCAAGACATATGTCTACACAATTGTTTTCTGATGACTAAAAGTATCAGCCAGTTTCTTTTTCCAACCCTGCCTTTCTAAGACGTATTCAGGATGGCTTCCAACAGTAAGACCACCATATACTAAAACTGTTATAATAATAATAATAATAATAATAATAATAATAATAATAATAATAATAATTTTTTATTTATACCCCGCCCTCCCCAGCCAAGGCCGGGCTCAGAGCGGCTTACAAGCAATAATAAAAACAAGATGAATGATTACAACTTAAAAACAAAAGTAAAATACAACATTAAAATAATGGAACATTAAAATATTAAAATGTAGCCTCATCGCAGGAGGAGAAGGAAAAGAAAAAAGAAAGAGAGGGAGGGAGGGAATCAAATTGGCTCCAAGCCAAAGGCCAGGCGGAACAACTCTGTCTTACAGGCCCTGCGGAAAGAAATCAGATCCTGCAGGGTCCTGGTCTCATGAGGCAGAGCGTTCCACCAGACCTGAGCCATTGTTGAAAAGGCCCTGGCTCTGGTTGAAGCCAATCTAACTTCCTTAGGGCCTGGGACCACTAGGGTGTTGTTATTTATGGACCTTGAGGCTCTCGGTGGGGCAGACCGGGAGAGGCGGTCCCGTAGGTACGAGGGTCCTAGGCTTGACCTGGTCACCCACAGAGGAAGGCCAGTCAGGCATTGCAGGACCATGGACAGTGCCAAGCAAGCGGCTTAATCCCAAAACAGTCCAAAGCAAACCGGGCCTTTAAAAACCTCTGTTGGGGTTCGGTTCCATGCCCAATACCTTGTGGGTTCAGCCTGGATGGCCCCTTAAGTTGCAGGCGCCAATTATCAGTCAAACAGGAGATTTATTTAGGCACTGCAAGGCCGATGCGACACAACCTCAACCAGCACGTAGTTGAGGGGTGGCATATCAAATATGAAAAAGCACAAGCATTGAATGTAAAAACGTGAAAAACTTCTGGGAAATGATATATAATGAGATGAAAAAGATGTTGAAATATACATTTATTAAGAAACCAGAAGTATTTCTACTTGGCATTGTAGGAGATGATATTAATAGACAGGATTGTAAGTTGTTTTTATATGCAATGACGGCAGCAAGAATATTATTGGCACAAAAATGGAAGCAAGAAGAACTACCGACCGAAGAAGAATGGAGGACGAAATTGATGGACTATGCAGAATTAGACAAATTAACAGGAAGGATTCGAAACCTGCGGGACCAGAGATTCTTAGAAGACTGGAGTAAACATATGAATTATTTGAAAAGTAATAGCAACAAACAGATTACGCTAGTAGGATTGCAAGAAGTTTTGTAAGGAGGACTACTTGAAATATTGCAAGTAAGACTATGAGAAGAATTATTAGAATATCTATATATATATCTAGATATATATCTAGATATATATATATAGAAAAAGCACAAGCACTGACAAGCAAAGGGGCAGTTCTGCCCATAGACGGCAGCACTTCCTTCCACTAGCTTCTTCCAAGCAGGGAGCAGTCCTCCAGCACTCACATCAAGAGTGATTAAATACTGGTTTAATTACAAGGCATAGCAACTTTCTCATCTTTCGCTCCTTCGTTTGTCCTCAACATTTATAAGCAATACTTCCTGTGCTCTTTTTGTTACAGAATTTACAGGGGGGGGGGCACATCTTTAAAGCTGTTAAATGTTACAAATATTATGCCTGAATGTATCCTTTTGACTTGACAGCTCAGGGAAGTTACCTAGCTTTAAAAATCATATAAAATCAACTCCTTTGCCAGTTTCCTCCATTCCAATGCTATTTTGCTGGGGAAAAGGACTCCAGGAAGTGCCCAGAGGTGACAATTGCTGAGCTGATTGTTGGTCAAGGAAAGCCTAATCCCATCACCAGACTTGCCTAGGGGTCCAGACATGCCAAGGAAGTTCTATTGTGGGACTTCAGAGGTGTTTGCCTGCTAATCTTATACCTGGGTCTTGCCCTGACATGTTTTGCCTATGCTTATCTGGTACCAAGGACTTGTCTGGACATATTTGCCAAGGTTAAACTAGTGTAACCCCTGTCTACCCCTCCCCTTTGGTGACATGTCAGTGATGTAAATATGATGTACCAATGATGCTGTATGAACTGTATTCTTGGGCATTGTGGGAAGTTTTAAAAGTCAATGTTGCCCCATGCTCTGGGTTCTTACTGCTGTTGGAACCCGTTGCGCAACAATAGAGGATCTAAGTCAACTGACTGCTGTTTTGCTCCAAATTACTTGGCTAGAATTTCCTTCTTTTAGTGACCACATGGACCAATGGTGGACTTGTACCCCGATGAGCTGGGCTGTTGAGTAGTCTCTCAACCCAGAATTTTCCTTAACAGTATCATTCCGTCCTTTTCCCATCATTCTCTTGCTAACATTCCAGCCTTCAGTAGTTCAGCCCTCCTTACACACTTTTCAATTTTCAATTTTATCCTTCCAGCCATACATCCATCCCAGATCACCCCCAGATTCTGACCCTCCCACTGAGGACAGCTTTGTTTGTTAAAGGTCCAACCCTGTGGACTGGGCACACCTTCTGTGCTCTATGACTTCCTGCCTGGTGTGCTCCCTAAGCTGTTGGATCAATGAGCTACAGTGGGAGGCATTTGGTTCCTTGGCAGAAGGTGCCCTTGAAGGTCTTGCCTCTGCAGAACTGGGTGCTATGGGAGGTTGCTCTATGGGCGCCTGTCTGTCAGGCTCAGAGCTCCTCAGCTGGAGATTCTGCAACCTCCGACCCCGTTGTCTCAATCACTGCTTGAGTTTTGGGGTCATGACAATAACCAATCTCAGAGAGCAGATGAAAACGATTTAGAACAGATTCTAAAAGAAGAGACAGGGATGTAATCTTGACGAACAACACAATTCTGTGAAATAAAAATGGTCTCTGCTGCCCATCCAAAAAGCAGGCAGTGACAGATAGGCATACTTCAGTTTGTGGTTTTGTAAAAAGTCCTCATGAAAATCCATCACCACTTTTAGTGCTGATTCCACCTTAATATACATATGTCTGCACACTTATTATACACATTTTTATACAGCAGTTTTTCAAAATATAATGCATTTTTGTATGCTCTTTTCTCTGATAGAAGCATTGTGGTGCACACATTTCTCTAGTATACACAGTTTTGTACAGGCTACTTGCATTGCAACATTCAGAGAACTGCAAATTCCACACACAAAATGTGTGATGTGTGAATTGGGCCACAAAATTTAGAGTTCAATTTCAGCTCAGCTCAATACATTTCGGTATATCTGCCCTTCTGCTATGCTTCCTTCATAAGAAGAAAAATCTTTTTTAAAGACGGTTGGCAATTTTACATCACATAAATCTTCCCCATCTTCCGAAGGGAATCATCTTCCAGTTCCCTGACTTCCCCTCAACCCTGAAGTAGTTCTGATTCCTCCAACATCAGCTCGGCTTCCTGACTGCAGGGATTCAAATCATTTTGTTTCAGCATGATGCCGCAAAAATGCAATTGCATGTGGCAGGGTCTCCGCACAGGAAAGCACCTGGCCCTGGGATCCACAGGCTGCTGCCATAGCAGGAGAGTTCAGTTTGGGAGAAAGCACCGGAACAACCGACGTGGCGTATGAAATACAGATGAATCCATTTCAGTGCACCGAACGATGCTGCATGCTCTAGGGGAGAGCAGTGCATGATGCTCAAAGACGGGAGCGGAACCAAAGCCCTACATTTGGCTATCAGGAGAAATTATGCAAATTAAGAACATGTATGCAGAATGACACAATCTATTCTTAGCACAGAATGTGAGCTCTCTTGGCCTGAATCTCATTTCTGGTAAGGCAAGAGGTACAAACATTCATTCCCGATTCTGTGCTTGTACTTAGAGCTGGGTTTTTCCAAAGGCATGGAATTGATTTGCTACATTTATATCCCACCTCCCTCCAAGGAACCCGAGGCAGCATGGATAGCAGCAATTCAAAGTGTTGGTGCTGACCTTTAAAGCCCTAGACAGCATCGGCCCAGTATACCTGAAGGAGCGTCCTCACCCCCATCGTTCAGCCCGGACACTGAGATCCAGCACTGAGGGCCTTCTGGCGGTTCCCTCATTGCAAGGGGAATGAGAGCCTAGGACCTGCCGATCAGAAGGTTGCGGTTCGAATCCCCACAACGGGATGAGCTCCCGTTGCTCGGTCCCTGCTCTTGCCAACCTAGCAGTTCGAAAGCATGTCAAAGTGCAAGTAGATAAATAGGTACCGCTCCAGCGGGAAGGTGAACAGCTTTTCTGTGTGCTGCTCTGGTTCACCAGAAGTGGCTTAGTCATGATGGCCACATGACCCGGAAGTTGTATGCCGGCTCCCTCGGCCTATAGAGCGAGATGAGCGCTGCAACCCCAGAGTCGGTCACGACTGGACCTAATGGTCAGCGGTCCCTTTACCTTTACCTTAGGTTAAAGCGTTTGTATTAGCTTTGAAGCAAGGGAATCCCCCAGCCTACCCATACATATAAGAGCAAGGGCAAGTATAACAAAAATATATATAAAAAAATATGGAGTAACCCAATGCAGGTTTAACAGCAGCAAACACCCCTATTCCTTTCCCCTGTGCTGTCTTTTGTGTATAAAACCCATTTGTACACAAAACACGGGTGCAGACGCAGAGAATGTCCTGGTTGCCATGCAGTTGCTAAAGCTTGAACTATTTCTTATTGTTAGAGCCGATACATTCTGCTCTGCAAAGCTCATAACTTAATATTTTTTTTTATTCACCTGAGTTAAAGCACAACTTAATTCACTTGTTAAAGAATAGAATAAAGAGATCTGCTACATTTTGAAGCATTATGTGTGACCATACATAATAAATCTAAATGTCTCAAATGTTGAAGAGGATTTGCCACATTTAGTGGCCTAAATGGACAGTACATTTGGGGTCTTAGTTGCTGATGTGAAGTCTGAAAGGTGTGTGCACACATGGTGTTTTTTTAATCAATTCTTAAAACATTATGAACCAATAACTTAAATTTAGCAACAAACCACCTGCTTTTGCTGTACTCCGTAAAACAATTCCAGCTAATGAAAAAGCTCTTTTAGCCACACTTTTGTTCCCTAAATCTAAACAAGCATATCAATTTAGCCTTGGTGGCAAATTTCCACATTTTTTCCCATCTGTTCATTAATAGATGGTGCATTAGGCAGTCTCGATGTTTTTGGAGAAAAAGATTCCAGATAATTGCAGGTCTTGGCTTCTTCTGGTTATGTGTGATAGAATGATGAAAAATAAAAACCAGTAAATATCAGTAAAATACAGTATTTACTTTTTTTATTTGTTCCCCTATAAGTGCTTTCAATGACCATCTCTTGATGGGGGGAGGAATGAATCTATAAATGTTGGTTCTCTCTGTGACCCAGCCTTGCTGCCCTCTTTCTGCATCGGTTTGCCAAAGTCAAAGAAAACTTGTCAGCATTTTGGTATACATTTCTCCTAATAAAAAAAACAAAAATCCTGTGTATGTAATTTTGCCTAATACTCATTTTTGAAAGTGATTTCTCCTGAGATAACACATAAAAGGTAAAGGTACCCCTGCCCGTATGGGCCAGTCTTGACAGACTCTAGGGTTGTGCGCTCATCTCACTCTATAGGCCTGGGGCCAGCGCTGTCCGAAGACACTTCCGGGTCATGTGGCCAGCGTGACAAAGCTGCATCTGGCGAGCCAGCGCAGCACACGGAAACGCCGTTTACCTTCCCGCCAGTAAGCGGTCCCTATTTATCTACTTGCACCCGGGGGTGCTTTTGAACTGCTAGGTTGGCAGGCGCTGGGACCAAGCAACGGGAGCGCACCCCGCCGCGGGGATTCGAACCGCCAACCTTTCGATCGGCAAGCCCTAGGCACTGAGGCTTTTACCCACAGCGCCCCCCGCGTCCCACTAGATAACACATATTTATATGTTATTTTCATTACTATAACACCCACAGTGACATTCACACCATCCTTTCAAAGCACTACAGTATTTAAAACCCTCTTCAACAATCATGGCTTCGTCCAAAAAGTCATGGCAACTGTAGTTTGTTGCAGGTTCTGGGAATTGTAGCTCTGTGAATGATCTCCTAGCAACTCTTGGCACCCTCAGCAAACTACACTTCCCAGTATTATTATTATTATTATTTTAGGGGGGAGTCATGGCTGTGAAAGTGGCGAGATACTGCTATAAATGCAAAGTGTGGTTGTGACCATGTTTTCACACTTTCCCCAAATACACACATTTCTGTGCACAATTTTTTCTCATTGAAATACTGCCTCACATTTGGATATGAGTGGATTTTGAAGGATAACTGCATTTCAGTTCCTGCATTTTTTCAGGAAGTGCACCATGGATAAAGGTAAAGGTACCCCTGACCATGAGGTCCAGTCACGGATGACCCTGGGGTTGCGGTGCTCATCTCGCTTTACTGGCCGAGGGAGCCGGCGTTTGTCCGCAGACAGCTTCCGGGTCATGTGGCCAGCATGACTAAGCCACTTCTGGTGAACCAGAGCAGCACACAGAAACACCGTTTGCCTTCCCGCTGGAGCGGTACCTATTTATCTACTTGCACTTGACGTGCTTTCAAACTGCTATGTGGGCAGGAGCTAGGACCGAACAACGGGAGCTCACCCCGTTGTGGGGATTCGAACCGCAACCTTCTGATCGGCAAGCCCTAGGCTCTGTGGTTTAGACCACAGCACCACCCGCATCCCTGCACCATGGATAAGGTTACGTTGAAAGGCAAAACAAGACCCCTTTCCCCGCTCATCCAGTGGAGGCTGGTCCATTTGGGCAGTCCATTTGCCCCTCCAACCTCTTGGCCACCCCAACCTGCCTACCTTTTTTACATTCAATCCAGGGAGTAGCCTTGGTTGTCAGTGTCACCACTGTAGAACTCAGCAGGGAAGAGGATGGGGGCAAACCTAGAATCAGTCCGATTTGCCTGTCATTGGCTCTGGCTCCACGTACTACTGGACGCCCTGTCTTCCACCAACCCAGTCTCGCCACTGCCCTTATTCCTACCTCGATGAGAGTGAAAATATTAACACAGGCACAGGCTCACAAGTTGGATAGCTAGGAGGAGCAATTCAAGGACTTGGCAGCAGACAAGAGGCAAAGCCACCTGTAAGGCAGTTGAAAGGCTCCATAACCCCGAGTCAACTGTTCCGCTCATTTGAAGGGTCTTTGATCAAACATACCAAGAGTTATGGGGCTGCACAACAGCAAGGGATATCTAGAAATGACAGCCACAAAAGGAGAGGACATGAATAATACAAAGGGGAGGCCATTATTTCCCGTGCTGCAGGAAAACGTTCCTGCTCCCTACAAAAGAGAGAATTTATCTTTCTTTGATCGGAGGCGACAAAGCCAGAATACTAATTCGTTCAAATGAAACACAGCAAAGGAAACGAGAAAACCGTCTGATATTTCAGCATCACGCACTCAGTCCAGTGAAGGGATTGCATTGTGGACAATTCTGGTTGTCTTACTTTAAAAGGATTCCCTCCACCGCCATCCCCGCTTCAATCAGCATTGCCTGGCATGATTTCAGCAATGAGTCAGTTATCCATCAATTAAAATACCCTTTAACGTATGGAGCTCAAAAAGGAATATTAATGTCTCTTGATGGCTGGAAATCTCTCTCCCCTGCCTTTGGAATGTGACATCTTTGAACTACTGAGAAAACCAGGGAAATGGCTTCATTTCTTTAATTTGGGCACTGAGCAGCTACATCACCTGGCAACTAAAAAGAATGGGAGGTATACAAAAATCATATCAATGCCTCTTGACGGATGGATAGTTTCTCTAATTTGTACACAAAGGACAGACATGATTGTACATCAAATGTAAAACACACTGTATGTACTATTATCTACCTCATTCCTCTTTGAAGCATGTATATATGTGGAATGGAATGAACTATTCAGGAACAGAGCATAGATAAGCTGTCTGGCTAGCTGGAACCCTGAACAGGAGCTCTCCACATTTTGTTGAGGGTTGCAACCTGCCATTTCTAATCAACCACCAACCAACAAGATACATGGTGGCTTGTGCCAAGTTTGCCTGAAATGCTGAGATCAAAATTCCCGGGTGCTGCGATCAATCATTACTTGCTTCGCTGCGACACTGAACTGTCCAGAGCAATCCTTTGGTCTATAGGATGCTGCACTGGGTATGATAGCATTCCCCCCGTGTGCTGACAATTACATTTCTTTTGTGAAATACGGCACCCAGCAGAAAACATGAATAATGAGGAAAGTTGTAGAAAGGAAGGGAGATTATGACCCCTTCCAAGATTTCACAGGCAAGTATAACAACATGCTTGTAGCAACCCTTTGCTGCTATTATTATTATTATTATTATTATTATTATTATTATTATACCCTATCCATCTGTCTGGGTTTACCTGGCCACTCTGGGCGGCTTACAGCATATATATATATAAAATGTAAAACATCAGACATCAAAAATTTCCTGATACAGTGCTGACTTCAGATGGGGAAACCCAGCCAGATGGGTGGGGTATAAATAATAAATTATTATGTCATAGCGAGGATCAGTGCCACTGCTGTACTAGTGGACAGACCCAATGGCATAATGTAGTACCCTGGGCAGAAAAGGCATGCCCTCTTTGTTTGACAGAGAAAAATGAGAGGCCCTTCTAAGTTGGTCCCTACCCCTCTCTTTTTTTTTGGGGGGGTAGGTACTTGTATTTTAAAAGGTACATTAAGTGGGAGTAATTAAGGAGTGGGAGGGAGTAATTGGTTTGTTCAGTTTTTGTTCATGGTTTTAGTATGTATTATGTATTTTTATTCTGTATTTTTATGCTGTGAACTGTCCTAAGAGCTATGGATGAAGAGTGGTATACATTAATTATTAATTATTGATTATTGATTATTATTTCAGAAGGGACCACAAGGATCATCTAGTCCAACCCCTGCAATGCAGGAATCTTTTGTCCAACATCAGACTTGATGAGCTATCCCAGTATAATATGAATATCAATATTAATAATAGTACACTCCTTGGACCCTGCATAGCTCATAGCTGATTCCTACCCTGGTGGGCTGGGCCCTTAAAAATAAAAGAACAGAAGAAGAAGAAGAAGAAGAAGAAGAAGAAGAAGAAGAGGAGGAGGAGGAGGAGGAGGAGTTTGGATTTGATATCCCACCTTTCACTCCCTTTAAGGAGTCTCAAAGCGGCTAACATTCTCCTTTCCCTTCCTCCCCCACAACAAACACTCTGTGAGGTGAGTGGGGCTGAGAGACTTCAGAGAAGTGTGACTGGCCCAAGGTCACCCAGCAGCTGCATGTGGAGGAGCAGGGACGTGAACCCGGTTCCCCAGATTACAAGACTACCACTCTTAACCACTACACCACACTGGCTCTCACAATGCTTCCTAAATCATCCCATGATGCCTCCTAAATCATCTCACTCCTACTGGGGGAAGCTCTTCAAGATCCCCACAATGTTCTCCAAACCGCAGGACTCTCACTAGGCCCCACCCCTCACCGGTCTTGCTTCACACCTTCTCTGAGAGTTCCTGCTTGGCTAGAATGCGTTTTCGAACTTTGGTAATACTTCTTTGTTTCCCTGGCTGGAAGGGTAAAGAAAGGTGTGTGAATGTCTCCAGAATCTATTCTACTTCATGAAGATAAAAATTGCATTTGTTCCTCAAAACCCACTTCTGCCTCTGGCCCTGACCATTCATAAAAACACAGAAATGATAGTTTGAAGGGTCCCGGGGGGGGGGGGTCATCTATTCCCTCCCCCTGCATTGCATTGTTGGCAATGTGGCCCTCAGAAAGTTGACCAGAAGGGAATGTGACCCTTGAGCTGAAAATAAATCCCTTGAAATAAGCAGTTGCATACAAATAACAACAACAACAATAATATGATGCTTCCTTAAAATGCCATCCCTTTTAAGCAAGTCAGAGTCCAACCTTCTCTTTGTCTATCCCAAACTCCACAGAAGTGTCTCCTATTTCCCTGCCTGTATTTGAGCCGAACTGCATTCTAAATGACCCTGTCTAATAAAAGAGATCATTATTTTTTGTTATCAACCAAAAACCTCCTTTAACAGCCTCATAAGAGCCCTCTAACCACTTACTATAGAACAATTACATCGGCCGGACATAAATTTTGCCCGATGGTTTTTACTGCCACTCTAAGCCAATGAAGGAGTTGTTTTGTGAAGGGAACCATCTACTTCCAAGTTCAAAGGGTGGGGGGAGGCTGGTCTTGCCTTGCTTGATATCACCCAGAAACACTAATGGGATCCAGGCAGGTTTATGGGACAAAGAGCAGGCCCCTTTCCCTTAGGCTGTTTTCAATTTTGCTTTCAGATAGACATATGTGCCCCATTTCCTGAAGATGAACCTAGAGTAGGTTAACCCATGAGTGGGGGGAATTGATTTTGTTTGCATTTTAATGACAGGCTACCTAATTCTCACTTCCTCAAACCAATATAGGGACCGAAAAACAATCCTTTGAAATTCACACTTCACGCCAGACTCTGAGATGTAGTTCTCCAAATGATCCATGTGATAATGCAAATACTAAAAGAGAGGAAATATGCATATACATGCATATGTGACTGAAAATAGCATGCAAAGATGAATCACATTGAGTGAAATGGCTTGCAAAATGTGCTAGGCTGGTGGTTTGAGCCCACACAGCAATGGCTGTCTGCAGGACTCCTGCATTGAAGCGGGTTGGACCAGATGACCCTCAGGCGTAGCTGTCAACTTTTCCCTTTTCTTGCGAGGAATCCTATTCGGCATAAGGGAATTTCCCTTTAAAAACGGAGAAAGTTGGCAGCTATGCCCTCAGGGTCCCTTCCAACCCTACAATTCTATGATTAGGAGAAATTTGCACTTCAAAAAACAATAGCAAGCTTTGCAAATTTGTATGGACATGTGGAGAACTGAATTTAAGACTAGAAAAATGGAAAAAAGAAAAAGAGAGAGAATCTGAAACTGACCGTCTGTCCCTACCCAGAGTCTTAGCACCTCATTCCATTGCATCTGTGGACCTGGCTTCCCACAGCCCCTGCTAAATTGTAAATACTCAAAATCTAACTTCAAGGGGAAAACTTGGTAGAAAGTGCAGGTCACAAATTGCTATGGAACTGAATTCAAGACAGGGGAAAGGAGGGACTGAGAGAACAAAAACTGACAGATGTGTGCCTCTCTATCCCTGGGCCTGAGGTAATAATAACAAGGCAGGCTGGAGCCATCCTTTAAAACCAGGAAGAGAAAATTTTGGCCTTCCAGATGTTGTTGTACTCATCCCAGGCAGCATGGTTGATGGTCAAGATCAGGGGTCAGTAAACCTTTTCAGCAGGGGGCTGGTCCACTGTCCCTCAGACCTTGTGGAGGGCCAGACTATATTTTGAAAAAAATAATGAACGAATTCCTATGCCCCACAAATAACCCAGAGATGCATTTTAAATGAAAGCACGCCTTCTACTCATGTAAAAACACACTGATTCCTGGACCGTCTGTGGGCCAGATTGAGAAGGTGTTTGGGCCCCCTGGGCCTTAGTTTGCCTACCCATGGTCAAGATGTTGGGAATTGTATTTCAACAATATCTGAAGGGCCACAGGTTTTCTCTCCCTGCTTTTAAATAACCAAGCACTCCCTCCCTTGAAATTCAACCTGCGGCCCCACAAAGATTGTGTGTGTCCATTGACCAGCTGCATACACCAGCTTCACTGACCACTTGTCTCATCTTAATCAGCCCCTGCGTCCCTCTAGGCAATGTTATCATTCTGTTGAAATGCAAGAAAGGAATAATCAGCTCCCCCAACTGCCTTTTTTATTTTTAAAGTCACGTTATTTCTATAGCATGTTCCGTTCTGTAGCAAGCAGAATAACACCCCTTGTAGGATACATTTTTGGACTTCATTTAGTCCTCCTCATCACTCAGTGGATCCACCTTGGGGGAATCCATTGGTATTTTAATTTTTGCCTCACCATTCGGGAAGGAAAAAGTGGGAAGGACCACCTTGGAGCTCTCTATTGATCTCTCGGAGGATAAGCCCAAACCGAAGCTGAAATGAGAAGTGCCAGAGTGGGTAATATGCCTCTAAGTGGTTTTCTATTGCTCTCGACTTCTTATTACCAAACTCTCTGGCTCTCCAGCATCGCCGGGACTCCCAATTCTCTCCCTGCTTAGTTTTCCAATCAGTGACTCAGAGAGCAGGAAGTAAAGGAACCGCAAGGCACACGTCTCTCTGACACGGGCAACTCTGCCAGCGCCGAATCAAAACAGACCACATAGAATTTGAGCTGTTTATGCATATGGTTAGGCACTGGCACCAAGAGAGATGAAAAATATCAGTGACCTGATCGCCAGAATATCTTATTTTCTCCACTTGCCTTTTTAGTTTCTCTCTCCTTGCAAAACTGCAAAGCGTGAACGCCAGGACAGCCTCAAATAATGGATAGAGCTGACTTTTTAGAAAGGCCTCTAGATTACAGTTCTTCATCCTTGGCCCTCCAGATGTTATTGGACTACAACTACTATCATCCCTCACCATTGACTAGACTCCTCCTCATTTAATCCTTAAAGACCCCTTTAAATATCTTCCTTGCGGGAGTCTAGTAAATCCATTATCAGACTGGTGGCCATATATTTGCATGTTCTAATATCTCTTAGACTTCCTAAGACAGTTCCTAAGTGAGGCCAAGTGAAGTCCTGTTACCTACACTTACTGGCAACAGTATGATCACAATTCACTCACAGCCTTTTGTAGAGTTTCATGCCTTTCATAAATAACCATAAAATCTGTAACACCTGTGTGACATTAATGGAGTCAAACTAACAATTCGTGTTTTGCCAGATAGGCACATGAAGGGACTAAGGCACACTGAACTTTCCTGTAACATTTGCTAGAAATAACTCTGTGAGATCACTTCCTTTGTCTGCCTTGGCAGGAAGCTGTAACCCTACCTACCTACCTACTACCTACCTACCTACTTCCTTCCTTCCTTCTTCCTTCCTTCCTTCCTTCCTTCTTGCCTTCCTTCCTTCCTTCCTTCCTTCCTTCCTCCTTCCTTCCTTCCTTCCTTCCTTCCTTCCTTCCTTCCTTCCTTCCTTCTTGGACAGCCTCCTCTTTATTCATCATGCTTCCAAGCTAACCACACGTGCATGTCTGAGCTCTGCAGCTCAGACACCATTTATGAACTCAACATTTTGTATTTCTGTAACTTAGGAGTTATAAACCTGCCTTCTTTTTGCTACAGTAACTGCTGCTTTAAGACCTACATTATGTAAGTAAATGCCACTTTTACTTTTTCATAAAACAATGTGTGTGTGATTGTTGTTTTTAAGGGTGAGAAAAAAGCTGTAATACCAGGAAAATCCAGTTTGGATTATTGTTTCTTGAAGGTTAGATCACCCTTGTCTTAGCTTCCAAATATAAGCTGTGAAGGATGGTACTCTGCTCACTAAGGTGAGCAAGGAAAGATAATAGCTAAACCATATATCCTCTCCTTGTGTCTAAATCCATTCCTACAATACAGAGCCCCACAGATTCTTGCCCTGGAGAGCAGTCTCCCTAAGGACAAATTTGCAAGACCCAGACTGCTACACAGGAGAGAGACTCTGCCTTCTGTACATCACAAACAACCCCATATACCAAGATCAACTGTTTCCTCCACCCCACAAACCGCACAGCATCCAGATTCAATCCTTCCAACTCTGAAGAGCACAATGCCCCATTCAAAACTTTGAACAGTGACTTGTCTCTGCCCCCTGTTCAGTTAAAAAGAAAAAAGAAAATCCCTCATAGATGGGCAAAAGGAGACTGCCCTCTTTCCCTTACTCACTGCCTTTGCCATCACCTAACAAGGTCCATTTAACCAAACTTTTAGCTTCCAAAGTAAGATCAATGTCCCTCTCTCCTAGAGCCTTCCTAGACAAAGTTCCTCTCGATGATATGTCTCTGTAGCCACTTAGACCTTGAAAACATTCTCTGATGTGGTGTTCTGCTGTAGATTTTATCAATGGGTTAGGAGACACATAATTTATCCCCTTATGAGGTGGCTGGTCAATCCTTAAAGACCCCTTTGAATATCTTCCTTGCGGACGTCTAGTAAATCCATTATCAGATTGGTGGCCATATATCTGCATGTTCTAATATCTCTTAGACTTCCTAAGACAGTGCCTAAGTTGTCACTTTTAATAATTGATAATTGGTTCTCCCGAGGCTGTGATTCTGTATCATTTTATATTTTGTACTTTGCTTAATGGTCGGTTGACTGTAATAAACATTTGATGAATTGATACAGCCAAGAGTTGATTCCGCTATATAATAAATGGCCACTGCTTCTGAACAACATCAAACAACATTATATGCCTGTTTCTTTGGCAAACCATGTCCTTCAATTTGTCAATTTGTGCAATCCCAAACATCCTTAATAGCCTCTCTTTCAGAGGAGACACAGACAGGGATCTCCATCAATGAGCCATTACAAGTTTCCACTGTGAGACACAGGGTTTACAAACAAATACTTGGGAAACAGCCTTATCCCTTATACACCCAGTAGATTCCTGTGGATTGTGGGAAGCAAGTTCCAAAGATCTCAGAAGCCCACTCCACGGTAATCCTCCACAGGGGTTAATGCAGAGGTACATTGTGGGACCTTCCAGCTCTACAATTCTATAATTCTAACTTTGAGCAGGGTTTTTTTAGTGTGCCTGCTGCCTCTGTTCTGTGGAATAACATTCCTCTCAAGATGTGCTACTGTGAATAAAGGAGAGAGAGATACCCTAATGGGAGATACACATTGTTACACCAATGTCTCCAAACCTGCTTTGAGCTGCCCTTTCCATCCTTACACCTTGGGGGAAACAGACTCCAGGGCTGAGAGGAAGATTGAAGTTTCCATCTCCTCCCCACTAAAACTCCAGTTCCCTGCAACTGACTTCAAACAAAAGCCACACAGTGGGTCAACTCCGAGTAGAAATTGTTTGGATATCATCCACTGCATTTGAGAATCCTGCACTTTTCCATCTCGGAACTCCCTTTTCCAAAGGAGATAAGTAGTGAAAAGGCTCTTTAAATGAAGAATTAAGGGTCTTTATGACATCATTGACCAGTAAACCAATCCCCACTTCTTCATTTGCATGTGCCAAGCCACAAATTCAGGTCAGGATGTGATCAAGGTTGCAAATATCCCCACTATTTTGTGGGCATTGCTCAACAATATCACTATCATTAATTCTAAATTGCAAGTACTCCTACTGGATAGTAGGGAAAGGATCCCATTAGCATTTGTTGTTGTTTAGTCGTTCAGTCGTGTCCGACTCTTCGTGACCCCATGGACCAGAGCACGCCAGGCACTCCTGTCTTCCACAGCCACCCGCAGTTTGGTCAGATTCATGTTTGTAGCTTCGAGAACACTGTCTAACCATCTTGTCCTCTGTCGTCCCCTTCTTCTTGTGCCCTCCATCTTTCCCAACATCAGGGTCTTTTCCAGTGAGTCTTCTCTTCTCATGAGGTGGCCAAAGTATTGGAGCCTCAGCTTCACGATCTGTCCTTCCAGTGAGCCCCAGTAGCATTAGCTAGGTTTAACTCCCAATCACAGTAGCCCAAGAGAAGAGACACCTCTTGAGATAGGCATTCAAGTCCTTTATGCACCACAACAACACAAAGCCACAGCATGATCAATACATTCTAAAACCAGTTCATTTTGCCCTTCACTCACCCCCACAGGTCGATGCTTTAATGAGATACATATGAATAGGGATAGGGGATAGATATCATCTCCTAGCTCTTTTGATTTACTCATTTATGGCCTTTTGAAAAGATGCTAATGAGAACCTCAAAAGAGAGGGGGGGGGGAGTATAAGAAGAAGATCATTGCCCCTCATTTGCTCCTTGAAAACATGTCGCCATTCCTGGATCTTGCAGGAAATGGCTTCTGTTCTGCAAAAGTCTCCCAGAAGCCACTCAAAAGGTAATTTGGTGTGCTGTCATAAGCTTAAGTAGCAGAGGCAGGTAATGAGAGTCAAGAGTTTGGACTAATTGCAGGCTCATATCTGACACTAGGAGCCACTCTACAGAGTAAGAGCAACTGGAAAGAGGAAGCAATGGGCTTCCTCCAGATTGATTGATTGATTGATTGAGTTGACTTGATTGATTGTGCAGACGAAGATGATAGAGTCTGGAAACCAAGCCTTATGAGGAACAGTTGAGGAAAGTGGGTATGTTTAGTCTGGTAAAGAGAAGATTGAGAGGAGATATGATAACCATTTTCTAATATCTTAAGGGCTGTCACATGGAAGATGGAGCAAGTTTGTCTCCTCCTGCTCTGGAGGTTAGGACTCAAACCAGTTACAAGAAAGGAGATTCTGATTAAACATCAGGAAGAACTTTCTGACAGTAAGAGTTGTTCAATAGTGAAACAGACTCCCACAAGAGATGGTGTACTCTCCATTCTTGGAGGGTTTAAAGCAAAGCTTGGATGGCCATCTGTCATGGATGCTTTAGTTGAGATTCCTGCATTGCAGGGGGTTGGACTAGATGACCCTCAGGGTCCTTTCAGCTCTGCAATTCTGTGATTCTACAATACCTATATGTTGCTTTTCAACAATGAGCTGTGCCCAGAGCGGCTTACAAGCAAAAGGCAAATGTTGGGATGGGCAATGGTGGTAGTTCTCTTCCCCAGGCTCCTGGATCGTACCAGTTGATTAGGTCACCTCCAACAGTATGGGATATCTAATCATGATTTGGGATGTACGAAAGCATTGCTTTGTCTCCCACCCTGTATTCATTGCATGCAGTGCTGTTTCCATTCCACTGCAATTCATTTTCCACCAAAACTATGTTATTCATCTTGCTGCCTGTTGTGGTGAAATTAAAGGTTATGCAATTAATTATGTAAATTACATTGTTCTTATGTTATCCCACCCTATTCATTTCAATGCAAAGGAAACCCAGTACAAATGGGATGGAGTATAATCAGTTATGTATTGTTTATGGACTGAAAGCAGCAAAAGCAAGGGGCAATCGTATTCACTGGATTGATTTCTGTTCCGAATTTCGGAAGGATATTTGAACACTATCTATTTCCACTCCTGTTTCCATTTTCATCAGCATTCCCCCATGTCCCTAATCATGACCCTAACTAAAAATAAGTACAGTGGTGCCTCACAAGACGAAAAGAATCCGTTCTGCGAGTCTCTTCGTCTAGCGGTTTTTTCGTCTTGCGAAGCAAGCCCATTAGCGGATTAGCGCTATTAGCAGTTTAGCGGCTATTAGCGGCTATTAAAGGCTTAAGGGATTAGCGGATTAGCTGCTAAAAGGCTATTAGCAGCTTAGTGCCTTAGAAAAAGGGGGTGGGGAGTGGAAAAAAACCCCAGGAATCGCAAGGCATTTTCGTCTTGCGAAGCAAGCCCATAGCAAATTCGTCCTGCGAAGCACCTCCAAAACAGAAAACCCTTTCGTCTAGCGGGTTTTCCGTCTTGTGAGGCATTCGTCTTGCGGGGCACCACTGTAGATGAAGCTAACTCATACTGTGTCATGTGGAGGGACCATCACTGAATGGCAGAACATTCAGTGACCCCGTTCAATCCCTGACATCACCAGCTAAACATACAAGGCAACAGGTGATGGGAAAAGGCCTTTTTCTCTGTACGCCCCTTAGCAGCCACTGCTAGTCAGCACTGACAATACTTGGCTAGATGGACAAGCAGTGTAAGGTAGATTTCTGTGTGCCAGACTATTAACTCAGTGTTGTCTACTCTGTTTGGCAGAAGCTCTCCCAGGCAGGCTTCCCTAGGCTGGTGCCCTGCAGATGTTTGGACTACACCTCCCATCAGCTCCTACCCAGCATGGCCAATGGCTAGAGATGACAGAAGCATCTGCATGGTACCAGGTAGGAAAAGGATGCTCTTATGTCTCTCAAGTACACATCTGCTCTCCTTTTAGATAGGGACATCTGGAATTGAATCTGGGACTTGCTGTATGTAAAATGTAGCCAATGAATTATTCTGATTGGCCACGGGCAGCCCACTGGAATTTTTCAGCAAGCACCCATGATCTCAGCACAACAGATGTAGCTTCACAGTGTCATTGACAAGACAAAAAATAAATAAATGACAGCCCATAATATCCAACAGAATTAATTGGCAGTGAGGGCAAATGAGGGCTGAGGCCAGTGAAGGAAAAGGAGGAGGAAATTGCATTGAATAGAACCGAAATACTGCAGACATGCACTGAATTTTTCAACAATTCCCCCAAAGAAATGCAAAATGAGGGAAGTTGCTTTGGCTTAGTTGAAAGGGGGGCACCTCATCTATCAAAATGGCAACTTAAGAAAAATAATAAACCTGAGGTCAGAAAAGTGAGGATGTTTCAAAGAACGGATGTTTTTTTCTCCAATTTGTACAGCTTACTGCTAGGTGGATTTTGTCTAAGCAGCACTCCAAAGGAGCATGCAGGCATAATTCAGAAATTCAAAATAATAACAAAGGATAGAGTAGAGTGCCACACACAGACTGTAATTTCTTTTGCCGGGATGTCAAAATGTTCTCTCCTTCAATGAACGTCTTTCTCAGGCATTCTAATTACCGTGACAAACATCAAAAAGTGCTGCTTGCAATTTGGCTCCAACCTTACTTAACGGGGAAGAAAGTGTTTGAATTTCAGATGTGCTGTTTTGCCACTTAACTTCAGTGCACCTTATAGCAGTGAAGAGGCAGTTCCCATGGCACTGGATGGAACGCTCAGTCTTTCTGAAGATCTAGGACAAGGGTGGGGAATATTTTTCAGCCCGAGGGATGGCACATTCCTACCTGGATAAGCTTCTGGGAGCCAGTGGCCAGTGGCAGGTGGCGCCAGAGGGGGAAATGAGTGGAACTATTAGTGCAAATTTCACATTTGTACTGTAGGCTAGTTTCTCATATGTCATCTGTCCAGGCAAGCAAGAGGCACTGTCAGGGTTCAAGGACACATTCCAGCCCAGCAAAAACACTCAAAAAGGAGGCAGAGCAGGGTTGGTGAGGGGTGTGGCCTGGGGAGAGTTCTGAAAGCCAGTTAGAGAGACCTGAAGGGTTGCATTCATCCTTTGGGTCTGAGACTTCCATCCCCTGTTCTATGGGACAGCAAGACCCCAGAACTGGAACCTCCTGATTTGTTCTGATTGGGTAACCCTCAATTCTAATGGGAAGACCAAACATTCTTTCTTCCACCCCCCCCCCTTTATCATTCTGTAGACTTTCATTACTCCCCACTCCCACTTTTCATCTCTTTTCTAAACAGACAATTGTGCCAGCACTATCCATGCATCAAGCACACAGAGCGAGCAGCCACTTAAAACATAACCATGAAAAGATTACAGTGATGTTGCCCAGATGCAGCCAAGAAGAACTCAGCATACACGGCAGCCTCTGGCCATAAAGGCCTCCTTTGGATTATCCTCAACAGTGAAGTCTCCTAGATAAGTCCATTTGCTGTTATAAAAAAGCCAGAGGATAGAACCGATGGTTTGCATCTTATTGTCTTCAGCTGCATAGATGTCTCCAAGGCAATAAAGCTCAGCTAAATGGACCAGCTATAAAATTCACTGAGGAGACTGCTACAGAAATCAATATTTGATAGAAATGTATGGAACAGAAGAGATCAAAGTAGATCAGACTTCTAGAAAGAGCTGCAAAGTCCTACCAGAATTAACATTGTCAGACTGCAGTCATGGGCTTCCCTAAATGGCTTGAGTCCAGAATAGCATCTTCTTCCATATTATCCTGCCCACGCCCTAAGATATATTGGAGAGACCTTGCTATACCTCAACCAGAGGATTCCTCATCAGAAGATGACCTGGGGCTACCAGCACTTAACAAAGCCCAGGACCTGACTAAATCTGGGGAGAAGGATGGGTTGGAAAACTGGGATAAGGCCTCCAGTAGGCCAACCATGCAGTGGGAGAGTTCAGGAACGGAAGCTGAGGCTGAATAGGGCCAGGTCCATGTGAGCTTAAACAGCAGAGTTCTAAACTCCAGAGAAAGCAGCTCTTTAAGAGTCAAGGTCTCTTTGAACACAACTACTATACAAAGGTAAGAGTCTCATCCGTTGCTATAGTTCCACTCATCACTGGCGTATAACAACTGATGACTTTCAGCCAAACCCTTCCAGAGTGAAAGCCTCAGTACCTGGCTGGAAGAGCTGATAGAACTGTCTTTTTTTCACCACTCTGTCTTGTACCTGAACCTCTGCTTGCTTGGAATTGGCTCTTGGACTGCTCCTAGACTCACCTCTCATCTGGAATCAGACCTTAGACAGGCCTCAGATTTCGCTGCTGTCTGTGCCCATTCAAGAGACCTTTTTTTTTTTTTTGCAGCTGTACTCCAGTTGCAGAACCTTCTGACGGCAGCTGCATTTGGTTCCCCCTCTTTTTTTAGCTTCTATAATCAAACACAGACAATTTTGTTCAGGCGGGCTTTTTTATTGACCTTGGCACTTTAAGCTGACTGTGATGCTTTAACCATCTGTCATGCTGTTTCTGATTTTTTTTTAATTGTTTGTGAATTATTGATGATTGTTTTATTGTGATTTGAAAGTTGTCAGCAGCCTTGAGCACTATTCTTCTAAGCGGAAATGGAGGAGACAAATTATTCTCCCATATAAATAAAAGCTGGACCTGGAATGTCTGTTTGATAACTTCCAATATGTCACAGAGGAAAATAGCCCTATAAAATTCCTATTATTCCTATCTCCAGGATCACTGCCCAACATCCTCCCAGTTACACATTGCTGAGGGCCGTATGCCATGGGTAGCCAACATGGCATCCTTCAGGTGCTGTTGCTGCCCAACTCTCATCATCTCTAATCACTGGCCATGCTTGCTGGAGCTAATGGCAGCTGGACAACAGCCAGAGGGCCACAGGTACATAGCTGTCAACTTTCCCCTTTTCTTGCGAGGAATCCTATTCGGAATAAGGGAATTTCCCTTTAAAAAAGGGAAACGTTGACAGCTATACACAGGTATCCCATCCTTGCCTTACCACTGACTCACATGTGTTCCAAAGCCCTTGAAGAAATGTACTGCCACTGGTGTCTTGATAATAATAGCCAGTTCAGAACTGGATGACATTTCTTGAATGATTTTTTTTTTGGGGGGGGGGGAGAGAAATATTATATTACATTTTAACAAGCTGGCAAATCAGATGTTGATTGGTGGAGAGCTATAAACAGGTAGGAATGTAGTCCCAACAACCCTTTCATTAGAAGAATAAAGGGTCTCCCAGAATGTCACAACATTTTTCCTAAATGGGCAGGCTTTGCTCTGTTCCAGTTCTGTTCAAAAGATTTCCTCTTATTTCATGAATAATACTTTGTTGAGCACTAATAACTGGACCTCAGCATAAGCACAATTTTTCCTGGCTGTGGGAGGATTTGGGGGTGGGGGGGTGGTTGACTAGTACCCTAGTGGAAATGGCTTCTGTGGAAAGATGAGGAGTTGTGAAGCCCGCGAAATAAGGGTGGAATTAAAACTACTATACAAAGGTAAGAGTCTCATCAATTGCTATGGTTCCACTCATCACTGGCATATAAGGCTGCTTATGAGAAAATGTGGCCCTCAACCTCTGCTTAATGCTTGCAGACATAGACTAGATGGTTTCCAGTTGGAGACTTTCCTTCTTCTCAGCCACTACCACTGACAGCCATAAGAAATCAGTAAATACCATTGCTTGGACCCTAGCTTTGCCATTCCTGGTAGCACCTTTGGGGGGGGGGGGATGTTGATTTGCAAGCATACAGCCAGGATTAAAGAAACAGCAAATAAGTGCCAAGGGTGGCTATTTCACACCCAAGTGAACTATTTCACAGATAGGAGGGTTACGTCAGATTTGTACCTCTAGGAACTATTACCAGCAAATATCAGATTATGGTTCAATGAGCTACAACAGACTCACAATGCTTAACAAAGTATCAACACAGCAGTCACAGTCTGATGCTTGCCCATGCTCTTGGTTGTTTGGCAGGATAGGAACAAACCAACTTGTCTCAGATGTAAAGAACTTTCATAGCTATTCTTGAGATAGTGGAATGTGTGCACCCTATTGGGGTACTTCCATCTTGAATGTGAAAGCAAGGTCACAGGAAAAAGGAACCTTCCTGTCCTCACCACAACAGACGTGTCTTGGTTAATTGACCAATAGCTCGTAGGATCAGGCTGGAGTTTCAGTACCCTGGATAGCTCCTAGGAGACAGTCTTGACCAGGCCTGTAGCTCAATTAAGGCCTTTTATCCAGGGCATTTTTCCAGCTGGAACTCAGTCCTGGCACCTCTCAGATGGCGCCATTGCCATTCTGAGAGAAAAAGGGAGGCGTGATTAGTGAGCACTTCTTTTTCTGGGGGAAATAGAACTGCTTTTATCCCTCTTGGTCCAGACAGCCTCTTTCAGGCTCCACCCTCTTCATGAAGAGTAGAGAACCTCAGATGATTAGCTCTTTGACCTGACGCCTAACATTCTGCTGCCTCTTGGTCAACTCTTGACTCTTCCATTTCCTGCTCCGGTGAGCAGGTATCTGGGAGCCTGAAACCCCAACTGTAGAAGAGATGTGCATCACATCACAGGTCACTTGTTTTTGAACCAGATTGTCCCAATAACAAGATGCTTCACAGTTGCAAGTTCACAGTTATAAATTTATAACAAAATTGTGAAATTAATAAATATAGTTATGCTGTTGTTGCTGTTATTGTTTTATTATTGCTGTTAATTTACTACTTTTATATCCCATCTTTTCCACCAAGGAGCTCAGAGTAGCATACATGGTTATGTTGTTATGTGCTCTGTTATTTCTTTGCGGATATGAAAATTTGTTTGATGTTTGAATTACAATTGGAAGAAAAACAGAAAAAATAGTGAGTTATATTGAGGTAGTTCAGGGACCCCAAAAGGCTTATGATCTTAAAATAAAATAAAATAAAATGACAGGAAATGGGACTGGAATATGTAGATTTGGGTGTGAATCAATGATTATATAATAACTAAATAATTACACTGGGGAACAACTTTTTTTTCATTTTCTGTTGCAAAAGTCAGAAATTGAAAGATAACTATAGCATGTACATGAAAATCAATTTCAGATTTGAAATCAGCATTGAAAGAACATATAAGAACAGTTGAAAAATCTCATGCATTTTTTTTAAAAAAAAGAAAGAAAAATCTCATGCAAAAGAAAATGAAAAAAATTATTCCCCAGTATACTGTGTATCCCAAGGGAATACTTTTTTTGCACACCTCCAACTGCACATACATGTCACTTTCAATGCTATATAAGTCACTTACATTTATACTCATATTGTACTACTTTGGATATGTGTTTAATAAAATATTGAATTCTTGCATTGTGAAAAACAAAGATTATGGTGAAAAGTGAAAAACATGAATTGCAAAAAACCCTAGAGCTTACAGAACAAAACCAACTTCAGATTATGAAATCAGCATGTCGAAATTAGGTTAGAACAGCTGCAGGGGTCAATGCAACAAAAAAAATTGTTCCCCAGTGTTATGGATGGATGCCCTAACATATAACCACAGTGAATAAATTTTGGAGGGAATAAAGAGTTAGGTTAAGGGGTGATATGATAGCCATGTTCAAATATATAAAAGGATGTCACATAGAGGAGGGAGAAAGGTTGTTTTCTGCTGCTCCAGAGAAGCGGACACGGAGCAATGGATCCAAACTACAAGAAAGAAGATTCCACCTAAACATTAGGAAGAACTTCCTGACAGTAAGAGCTGTTCGACAGTGGAATTTGCTGCCAGGGAGTGTGGTGGAGTCTCCTTTGGAGGTCTTTAAGCAGAGGCTTGACAACCATATGTCAGGAGTGCTCTGATGGTGTTTCCTGCTTGGCAGGGGGTTGGACTCGATGGCCCTTGTGGTCTCTTCCAACTCTATGATTCTATGATTCTATGAATGTTTCTTAATATTAGAGGCAACGTTGTGATGCTGGACTGGAGGAGAACTATTGCTGACCTTCATATATAACAACCATCAGAGAACCTCCTTTGGACTTCTTGTATCAAAATAAATGAATAAACTGGAATGTCCCAGGTTGAAGACTGGAAAAAACACCACCTAGAAGAGGGAGGAACATCTAGATTGAACATTTGACTATTTTGAAGAATTATTGTATATATAACTGACAGGTGGATAGTTGGAAGTCATTTTTACCT
The DNA here is from genome assembly GCF_965153285.1 of Podarcis tiliguerta. Classification (NCBI taxonomy): domain Eukaryota; kingdom Metazoa; phylum Chordata; class Lepidosauria; order Squamata; family Lacertidae; genus Podarcis; species Podarcis tiliguerta. The sequence continues at coordinate 37,135,184 of NC_139549.1, forward strand.
ATTTCTTTTTCTCTATCTTCTTTTCCTCTTTATTCTTTTATATTCTCTGTTGCTGTATTTTGAAAAGCCTTAATAAAACTGTGTTTCTGAAGAAAGGAAGGTGATGAAGGTGTGAGGGGCGGGGTAGAGAGGATCTATCAGGGTGGTAGAATGGGAGAAGAGGGAGCAACTCCCAGGTGACAGCTGTGAGGGTTCACCTTCTGTGTAGCATAAAGGTTAAGATAAAATTTTGACAGAGGGCTTTCTCTTCTTTTTCTTCCTTTCTATTTTCTTCTTTTTGCTATTCTTATATTTTTTTCTTATTTAGATAGGTTTGGCTTTTATTGTATTTTATGCAAAAAACTTTTAATGACGATTGAATATAAAACAGAAAATAAAAATAAATTAAAACACAGAGGCATCATTCCCCACTGAGAAATGAAACTGTAGAAATGTCCAGAGCTTGAAAGGAGAGAGGATGGAGAGGTGGTGTTGGGAACTTATTATTTTGATGGACAGGTCTTGCTTTTAATCTTAGTGAATTATTTCCTGAGGTTTCTCTAAACACTGTGATTTGAAGGAGGGATGTTAAAGTACATACACATAGTTGCTCTTCACATGGGCCGCCAATCTCCTCTCTGTTTTCATCGCAAGAGCAGGATGTACGCATCAGTGTAAAACTACTGGGCTGGGCTGCTTCTTTCACAATCCTTCTTCCCCCCCCCCAAAAAAACAATTTAATACCAAGGCTCTTGCTCTCTTTTCTTCATAGAAGGTACTTCCACAAAAGTGGGGCAGGGTGAAAAAACTGCTCTTCCTGGTTTTTCTGTTACATAGCAAAGATAACATCAGCTAACATGATAGCTTCTTAACCTACAGCATTTCTCCAAACTTTGGTGAGTGTCTTCTCCCTGGGATGTGGTCCAGAGAGAGTGCTGAGGGGATGATAGCTAGGCCTTGGTGGCTGCATCCAGCCTCTAGACCAGGGGTCAGCAAACGTTTTCAGCAGGGGGCCAGTCCACTGTCCCTCAGACTTTGTGGAGGGCCAGACTGTATTTTGGAAAAAACAACAACAAACGAATTCCTATGCCTCACAAATCACCCAGAGATGCATTTTAAATAAAAGGACACATTCTACTCATGTAAAAACATGCTGATTGCTGCCTACTGAGGGTCGGATTTAGAAGGCGATTGGGCCTTAGTTTGACTACACACTAGACCAGGCATGTCCAAAGTCTGTTTTGGTCCCTGTGGCAACTTTGGGGTACAACCACTTTGGGGTAAATTTGTAAAAAAAAAGGTTAAAGGTTAACAACTTCAATCCTAAAAAACTTTAGTCGGTCCTCACGCATCATGTTCATCATGTTCACTTCATCTTTGAAAAAGGTTTGGTCACCCCTGTGAGTCTAGACCTAAGGTGGGCTGTCCCTTGTCTGTTTAAGCCTCCACCTTTTGCTTGTGCAAAAAGGACCTGGATCACAGCCAAAGTTCTCTCGGGACCCAACAGCTTGAGATGTATGGACAGCTCCAAAGAAATCTTCTTCAGGCCCCCAGCCTTGACAAGGCATGCGAATGCCTCCCTTTGCTCCCACGCGGAAATGATATACAAGCCAAGCCAGTGTATGGGCAGCCAATTAAAAATGCCAATAAAAGTTACAAGAACAAAAAAAAGGTCATGTTTACTCATTATGTGAGGAGGAACAACAACAGTGACAATCTCCCCAACAACACACACACAAACCTCAGCTTCTCTCGTCAGGTGTTGATTAAACCGACACAATCATGGCCAATCATTTGGTTTCACCAAGGGGTGTAATTAAGTGACACGGCTTAATGAGAAGGAATTTTGCCTTGATTAAATATATTGGTGCAGGAGAGTTTGATGACAAGAAGAGACACCATGTGTGGGCGGGTGTTTTGTGTGTGTGTGTGTGTGTGTGTGTGTGTGGTGTTGTTTCTTGCTTGGATCTGTGTCCACTATCACCGTAAATGTGTCCCCTGGTGTTAGTCACTGTTTCTGTAGCTACTTACCTTGAAGAAAATAGGGACACCTTTTTTGTAAATGGAACACCTGTATTCTCAAAGAAAGATCACTTTCCCGGCAAAAGCACACACACCCATTATTTTGTAAAAGTCTTACACATACACAAACACACCAAGCTTTGCAAATGGAAATATTTGTGGTAGTGAAATTGTTTTTAAACTGTCTGTGCATAATACAGTGTCATGAACTGGCAGGACTTTGGGGAGGAGCAATAGGATCCCAGCGAGGGGTGCAGCTGGGACTGGGTCACACAGGGACAAGCTAGGGAGGGGAAGGAGAGGTTGTTGTAGATAATACGGGGTGACAAAGAATGATGAGGGAGCAGGGGCCTGTGCCCAGGAAGCTGAGCAGCTGGACCCCTTGCTAGAGCCAGAGAGGCCCCCATCCCCATGAACACGATTGGTCCTAAGACATAAGGAACAACAGGCAGGGCACTCCAGGAAGCAGAGGCAGCCTAGTTCACTAGCTGGCCAGCTGGGGAAGGAGGCATGGGATTCCTCAGCTGGGGCAAGCTGAGAGCAGGTGGGGGTCACCTGCCTCATCATGCTGCAGTCAACAGGCATAGTATCAGAAGGCAGCAGAGCTGAGGGGCTGTGTCTGCTCAACTGCCCATGATGAGGGACCTTGCCTGGGATTCTCCTTGGACCTTCATGGGTTTCGACTTCAACTCTGGACTGTATCCTGAGTGCTGAACTTCTGTCTTGGCTTACTTGGACTGGCCCCTGGACTGATCTTTGGTGTGTGGATTGGCCTCTGGTCTTGGAACTTCCTCTTGGCACAATGTCTGCCTGCCAGGTAGGCCAAGGGATCAGGACATAGTTTTTTAATCTATGCACTTTTAAATACTGTATTTATATGTGGAACTGTTATATGGATTTATTATATTGCGGAGCACTCGGGGATGCTTCACGGGAAGCAATTGGTAAATGAAATAATGTTGTTAATAAATAATAATAATGATAACCTGTGTTCACATGATGCATTGGAAAACGCACCACATCCACTAGGTGAGTCACATCCTGGTTGTTTTTCGCTGGACTGGAATAGAGGGGGGGGTGCGTATAGAAACTAGTTTTCTGTGTAAATATAAAATTTACTTTTCTTGCTCTTCCTACTTTTGCCTCTGACCCTTCCCACTACTGTAATGTAGTCTTTGGAAAGATGCCCCCCCCCCAAATAAAGTAGTCTTTGTTCCAAAACTGGACTGGTGCATCATCCATTCAATTTCTATCATGATGGAACTCAAGGTGGCCTTTATGGGATTCCCCAGGCAGTCATCTATGAAGTCCCTGACCACATCTGGATCTGATTAGCCTCAGCAAGGTGGTGGTACCATGTGCCTTCAAGGTCATGCCCTGTCGAAGAAAACCATTGTGGAAATCAGGGATGGGGAATACTCCAGATGTTGGTAGACTAACTCCTATCAGCCGGCCATCAGGATGTTGTTTTCATCCAGCAAGATCTGGAGGGCCCCCACCACGGAAATAAAGAATGGAGTCATTCCACATCAGGCCAGATCTGTTTTCTAGTTCCCTGGCTTTTTGCCCAACCCTTTTGGGATTCTGCCCGCACTTAACATCTTTGTTTGGTCGGTGGCACCCACATCCCAAGTCCGTCCTCCCGGCAAGTGGATTTCTCCAAAGAACTCTCCTCCCCCCCCCCCGACTTACTAAGCACTCAGTGAAGCTAACTTTTAAAAAGTGCAGTAAAAGCTTTTGGCTGGCCTCACCTGCCACTTTGCAGAAGGGGTGATGGATGGCAGAAAGAAGACATATAAAAAGCAAGGCACTCCTCTCCCTCCCCCCCCCCCGCCCCCACACCAGGCCCATGCAAACCATATGCTCCTAATCTGCCCGGCCATACTTGGCACAGCACATTTTTATGAAGGCTCATTTTGTGGTCTCCAAAGACCCCATAAATATTTCCCCTACACAGAGAAGGTCTTACCACATTAATGCTAATGGGATCGTTGTGCAAAGGCAAATGGGAAGACTGCCAAGCTCTAACAGTGTGGCATGTCTCCCTTTAATATTCCCTGTCATCCTCTCTCCCTCTAAGAGTTAGCTAGAATAGTATAACTTGGAACTGGATCAGAAATGATGTGTGTGTTTTCATGGCCGTAAGGGACTGCAGCACTCAGGAAATCAGTAGACAAAGGCTAAGCCAAGCAGTTCTCAACATGCGATAAACTAACTATGGTGCACTTCCAGGAGGACCATGAAGCCTAAATGGATATGATGGGGGGGGGGCAATGCAGTGAGCCAGTGGTTTCTTTGGTGGTCCCAGCACATGTGGAAGAGGCAACCCTCAGGCAAGAGGCTTGCCTCTTCAGCAGTGCAAACAGCATGCCAAAAAAATCTTAGCTGTACGTAGTTCTCTTCAGCATGTACATTTTACCTCTGAATCATGATCAAAGGGATCAAATATACCCAGAAAGTATTATACTTTCATGTGAAGTTGTAAGATTAGAAATGTGGTGTTGCAAAAAGAAGGGGTGGTGGTGGTGGATGGGGCCAGGAGGCAGAGCCAAAGCAGAATAAATAAATAATAATAAAAATAATTTATTATTTATACCCCACCCATCTGGCTGGGGTTCCCCAGCCACTCTGGGCGGCTTCCAACTAACTATTAAACTACACCAATGCATCAAACATTAAAAGCTTCCCTAAACAGGGCTGCCTTCAGATGTCGTCTAAAAGTCTGGTAGTTGTTGTTCTCTTTGACATCTGGTGGGAGGGCATTCCACGGGGCGGGTGCCACCACCGAGAAGGCCCTCTGCATGGTTCTCTGTAACTTGGCTTCTTGCAGTGAGGGAACCGCCAGAAGGCCCTCGGCGCTGGACCTCAGTGTCCATGTAGAACATCTGCATTTCTGGCATCTGCAGAAGCTCCCCCCCCCAAAAGCACCAAACCTATTGCAGTGTTACATTCATCCCTACCATTCTTGTCCTCCCCGTCTGTCTGTGCTGTACTGAAGTGCTTGTGCAAATGGAGAATACGATGGCATTGTGATGTGCTCATGTGCTTGCCCCTTATACATTCCATGTTTCATCATCAAACATGAGAGTATGCTAGAAAGGTGGATGGGAGGGAAGATGAGAGAAAAGTTTCACCTGCCACCAGTTCCAGTATAAATTGTAGAAATCCACGCGAAATTGGAAAGAGGGAGAAGCAGAATACTGTGCCTGGGGAATGTGTAGAATGACAGAGGGAACCAGGGGAATTTGCTTTTACTCACTGTGTTCATGGCATGGGTGGGGAACCTCTGACACCCCAGTCAATCTTGGCTCACTAGAAGCTCCTTTGCAAAAGCACTCTTTGAAACAGCTTTGTACTTCTCCTTATGCAGGTGGGCAGCATCAGGGAAGGTGTGGAAGATGAGACAGGAGCAGGCTTTCTCCTCTTCTCCACCCACCCTATCCCAAGCAACCTTCTTACTGCCTGCCCATTCACTTAAAGACAAAGCATGGAGCTGCTTCAAAGAGTTCTTTTGCACAGATCACTCCAATGTTTAAAGGAGTAGGGCAGTGGCTGCTTCAAAGATGATTTTGCCTCCTAAATTGCTTTATGACTGCTATTGCACTCCTTTTCAAAATGGGAGCACAAGGGCTGCCAATGCCTTTACATGCATCCCAGTGCTCACTTTTTAAACCTCCAATATTGACTTGAAATGTAGGAGATTTTGGCAGGGAGTAGTTCCACCTATCTGTCAAATTTGACCTGTGAGGCTTATCCAATAAGCCAAAAAGGTTCACCATACCTGTTGTACTATTTTATTGTTGTTAGCCGCCCTGAGCCCGGCTTTGGCTGGGGAGGGCGGGATATAAATAAAATTTATTATTATTTTTTATTATTATTATTACCTGGTGTATACGAAGGTGTGGCCAACAATCTCACTGCCCCGAGATCACCTGTGCCTCTTAAAAGGGGACCAGTTCACACTCTGAACACCTTAGCAGTAGACAGCCCCAGCTTGTAAATCTATTCATCTTCACCGAACAAGCCTTAGTGAAACGGTTGCCACCCATTGGGATTCTTATAATTAAAAATGTCAAGTTGCTCCCTGTAATATTTCCACAGCTTCATTACAAGCCACTGGTGGCGATGAACTCATGACCTCCTCTTCAAAGGCTCTGTAACTGAGAGCTGAGGCTCTGGAGCCAAGCAGAGTTGATGAGCAAGTCTGTAACCCAAGAAGAAAATTGGTCCTTTTAATCATTGTGCCCTACTTCAGGCATGGGGAGCCTTGTGTCCCTGGAGATATTGCTAGACGCTAACTCCCATCAGCCCCAGCCCAGGGTCAGAAATTATGGGACTCCAACACAGCACACCAACAACATATTGAAGGGAACAATTTGACCATCCCTGCCTTAGTTGTAGATTTTGAAAATGAGCAGTAGGAAGGAAGATTATCCTCAGTGAAAATTATGGTTCTACCAAAAATTTTGGTTTTGTTTCAGACTATACCCATTTGTATTTCAACTGAGATTTTTTAAAAAATTGGCATAAGGTGGTTCCAAACGTTGTACACCAGGGTAAAAGACCCAGGCCTTTGGTCAGGTCCCAGCCTGACTCCCTCCTCTGGCAACCTGCACAGAATTTTGCTCAACGGTTGCCATTAATTTGACTTTAATTAATTTTTATAATGGAATGTTTTTAGAATGTTTGATTATTTGATCGTTTGATTATTTAATTGTTGTTAGCCGCCCTGAGCCCGGCTTCGGCTGGGGAGGGCGGGATATAAATAAAATTTATTATTATTATTATTATTATTAACATCAGCTGCACTCTATCAGCAGACTGGGGTGGAGTGGGGTCCATGCTTTACCTCATTCACAAAGGTACCTACGGGACCGCCTCTCCTGGTATGTCCCACAGAGGAACTTACGGTCTTCAAACAAAAACATCCCGAAGGTCCCAGGCCACAGAGAGGTTAGGCTGGCCTCAACTAGAGCCAGGGCTTTTTCGGCTGTGGCTCCAATCTGGTGGAACGCTCTGTCACAAGAGACTAGGGCCCTGTGGGACTTGACATCTTTCCGCAGGGCCTGCAAGACAGAGCTGTTCCACCAGGCCTTTGGTCAGGGCACAGCCTGACTCCCTCCTTTGGCAATCTTCACAGAACTTTAGCCTAATGGTTGCCATCAATTTGAGTTGAATTAATTTTATAATGAAATGATTTTAGAGTGTTGTACTATTTTATTGTTGTTAGCCGCGCTGAGCCCGGCTTCGGCTGGGGAGGGCGGGATATAAATAAAATTTATTATTATTATTATTTATATCATGATGCTACCCATATTCAAAATGTAATTTGAATAATACATAATGCAAATGATAAAACATGGCTGCAAATGGAGTTTGACAGAAATATATAGAGACCAAGTTTACCACCCTGAGACCTCTGGGTATAGGGTGGTATATAAATTCAATTAATAATAATAATAATTTTTTTAATACATAATGAGAATATATTTGATTCCACTGTAAATCCATTTGCAAAGGCAGATTTGAAAGCATGTAAGATGTGGGCACCTAAATTGTGTCCTTCCATCTCGCCATTGGTACCTTTTGTACCACGTCCACTTTTGTATATGACAGAAAAAGAACATGCTATTCAGAGATGGAGAGAGAAAGATCTTTATACACTAACCGATTTATTTGAAATTGCTTCACCTATATCAGCTGAATGAGAAAAATTGGAATGCAGGGTGTAAATTGACTTCCTATTCATCAAATAGTGCATTTTGTAATCAAATTCTGAAGTTAAAGCACATGCCACAAGGCCTTTAACACCACATACATCTATAGTCTATCAGACAATTAACAAATTAACAATTGGAGGATGTAATTCCGCGAAACGGCAATGGGAATTTGATCAAGGGATGGAGATTGCAGAGGAATAATTTGTGGGTTAAAAGGTAAAGGTACCCCTGCCCGTACGGGCCAGTCTTGACAGACTCTAGGGTTGTGCGCCCATCTCACTCAAAGAGGCCGGGGGCCAGCGCTGTCCGAAGACACTTCCGGGTCACGTGGCCAGCGTGACATCGCCGCTCTGGCAAGCCAGAGCCGCACACGGAAACGCCGTTTACCTTCCCGCTAGTAAGCGGTCCCTATTTATCTACTTGCACCCGGGAGTGCTTTCGAACTGCTAGGTTGGCAGGCGCTGGGACCGAACAACGGGAGCGCACCCCGCCACGGGGATTCGAACCGCCGACCTTTTGATAGGCAAGCCCTAGGCGCTGAGGCTTTAACCCACAGCGCCACCCACGTCCCCTAATTTGTGGGTTAGGGAACCACAAAAATCAGTCTCAATGCATGTATGAGAAAATATTTAAATTATTAAACTGATGACATTTGACATCATTATGGTGTAGTTATATTCATAAAACGATATCACCATTGTGCTGGAGAGGCTGCAATAATATAGGTACAACATTTCGCATGTGGTGGACATGTGAGCCTATAAAGCCCTTTTGGCAGAGGGTATTTTAATGTATTTTTAATCTTTCTTGGAAGCCGCCCAGAGTGGCTGGGGAAACCCAGCCAGATGGGAAGGGTACAAATAAATTATTATTATTATTATTATTATTATTATTATTATTATTATTAACAGAAATAAGCTATATTACAGGTGGAATGTACCCCAAGTTTAGGATGGTTAATCATTTCTAAAGAAGGGCAATTTGGCCTTTGTTGTACAGAACTTTTTTTCTTTTCTTTTAGTAGCAGCATGCATACTAGTGGTACAGAATTGGAACATCTGTGTATTTCTCACTGGAAACAGAATGCATGCTGTATCAGAAAAGTTTAACAAAGATTAACATGCATGGAATAATACAGAAAATTTTGTGGAAATATGGCATCCTTTTTTAAAATACTTTACTGATAATCCTGAAGAATGGCAACCACTGAAATCACAGGTTGGAATTGGACAAACTTGAACAAACTGATCTGCCCTGAAGGGAGGTAAATTGGGATTTGGTTTTTGCATTTTTTTTAGTTTTGGTTTTATTTTGTAACTGTTGTTCTATATTGGAAATCAAGACCCGCCCCCCCCCCCCAGTAGTAACAGTGGAATGTGGTCAATTCTTGTCCTTCTCAGAGTAGATCTACTGGAATTAATGGATCTATGCTTGTCATGCCCATTAATTTCAATGGGTGTATATATTAAGGTAAAGGTAAAGGTACCCCTGCCCGTACGGGCCAGTCTTGACAGACTCTAGGGTTGTGCGCCCATCTCACTCAAGAGGCCGGGGGCCAGCGCTGTCCGCAGACACTTCCGGGTCACGTGGCCAGCGTGACATCACTGCTCTGGCAAGCCAGAGCCGCACACGGAAACGCCGTTTACCTTCCCGCTAGTAAGCGGTCCCTATTTATCTACTTGCACCCGGAGGTGCTTTCGAACTGCTAGGTTGGCAGGCGCTGGGACCAAACAACGGGAGCGCACCCCGCCGCGGGGATTCGAACCGCCGACCTTTCGATCGGCAAGCCCTAGGCGCTGAGGCTTTTACCCACAGCGCCACCCGCATCCCAGGGTGTATATATTACATACATACAACTCAGTTGTACCAAAGGTAAGTAGTAGCAACAATAGAAACACTCTTTTATAGCAATAGCAAAGTAGCCATGGGAACAGATATCTCTGAGTCATTGAACTGTACAGTTGGAAGGAATCACAATGGTCATCTAGTCCAACCCCCTGCAATGCCAGAATTCCCACCCCCCTTCCCAATGTGGGGCTTGAACCCATGACCCTCCTTTTAAGAGGCACATGCTCTCAGACCGAGCTATCGCATGAACATGGTTTATATATCCTAGATTACTAATTCCTCTCTGAAGACTATGCAACTACAGTGGTGCCTCGCAAGACGAAAAGAATCTGTTCCGCGAGTCTTTTCGTCTTGCGGTTTTTTCATCTTGCAAAGCAAGCCCATTAGCGGATTAGCGCTATTAGCGCTATTGGCAGTTTAAGGGCTATTAACGGCTTTTTAAGGCTTAAGGGATTAGCGGTTTAGCTGCTAAAAGGCTATTAGCAGCTTAGCGCTTCAGAAAAAGGGGTTGGGGAACGAAAAAAAACCTCAAAAATTTTCGTCATTTTCGTCTTGCGAAGCAAGCCCATAGGGAAATTCGTCTTGCGAAGCGCCTCTGAAAACGGAAAACCCTTTCGTCTTGCGGGTTTTCCGTCTTGCGAGGCATTCGTCTTGCGGGGCACCACTGTATTTTGATGGGGTTTTTGCAAGTGAAAACTTCATTCCAAACAACCCATCAAACATTCCATCTGCTAATCTTTGTGGGAAATGTTAGGAATGACTGAAAGAAAACAAACATCCTGTTTCAAAAGAAAGTTGATTGCCCCCCCCCCCAGTGGCCCTGTTCCATCTTCAATCTCAGCAGCACTGACCACCTGAGTGTACTACTATGAGGAGACTTTTGATTATTCAGAAGCAGGCTATTTAATAATAATAGTAGTAGCAGTAGTAGTAATAGTAATAGTAGTAATAATTTTTTATTTATACCCTGCCCATCTGGCTGGGCTTCCCCAGCCACTCTGGGAGGCTTCCAACAAAATATTAAAATACAGTAATGCATCAAACATTAAAAGCTTCACTAAAGAGGGCTGCCTTCAGATGTCTTCTAAAAGTCTGGTAGTTGTGCTTCTCTTTGACATCTGGTGGGAGGGCGTTCCACAGGGCGGGTGCCACCACCGAGAAGGCCCTCTGCCTGGTTCCCTGTAACTTGGCTTCTCATAGTGAGGGAATTGCCAGAAGGCCCTCGGCGTTAGACCTCAGTGGCCGGGTAGAACGATGGGGGTGGAGACGCTCCTTCAGGTATACTGGACCGAGGCCGTTTAGGGCTTTCAAGGTCAGCACCAACACTTTGAATTGTGCTCGGAAACGTACTAGTCTGCTAAAACAAGGACATCCCTTGTGCAGGTGCTGCTGAGACATGATTCTTCAGTAGCAGAAACTTGGGCGGGGGGTGTCACTGAATTCCAGACAAGTGCAGTGCCTCCAGCAAACAAGCAATGGCCTTGAAAGGTGATGTGCCATGGAGCTTGCTTTCCTTCAGCTTAAGCTGTTTCAAGGGTTTGCTCTTCTTGGGAATAGCTGCCTGTGCTTCCATCCCACTCAGGCTTACAGACTCAGCAAGTTCAGCTCCCCTTTGGCTAGGTTTCTACCTGAATATGCAGGTGATCAGCATCGAGGTTCACTCTGTGTCTGAGGTTGTACAATCTCACTATGTAGAAGGAGGAGGAGAATATTATCTGAAGAGGCAGCTGTAGTAATTTCTCCACCTTTTCCTCATGCTAACATCTCTCTAGAGCAGGGGCCTGGGAGCCTGTGGCCTTCCAGATGTTACTAGCCCTCCCCCATCCCAACCATTGAACATCCTGACTGGTGGTGATGGGTCAAAATCTAACCAGGAGAGATAGATTCCCCACCCCTGCTCTAGAAATCAGTGCTGTTTCCAACTTCCATCGGCCCCAACCAGCACAGCCCAAAGGTCAATAAGGTTGGGAATTGTGGTCCAACTATACAGTGGTACCTCAGGTTACATAGGCTTCAGGTTACAGCTCCGCTAACTCAGAAATAGTGCTTCAGGTTAAGAACTTTGCTTCAGGATGAGAACAGAAATTGGGCTCCGGCAGCGCGGTGGCAGCAGGAGGCCCCATTAGCTAAAGTGGTGCTTCAGGTTAAGAACAGTTTCAGGTTAAGAACGGACCTCTGGAACGAATTAAGTACTTAACCTGAGGTACCACTGTATATAGTCCATGTAATAAAATACTGGCGAGTTGCGACACTGTGAGAAGCCACTTGCGACAAGGAATCAGTATATTCGTCAACGTTGGTTTCTCCCAGTTCCTCATTCCTCCTACCCCCCCATCTTAAATTTGGTTCTGCACACTTCTACATCAGTTTGATGATGATGATGATTTTAAAAAGTCCTCATGAAAATTCACAGCATTGTAGTGCATTTTCCCCTCTTACGACACTTTTTGTTGTATCCTTTCAAAGCAATTTCCCTCAATATCATCTATTTTTGTATGTTGTTTTAACTAACATACGGCAGGGGAGCTCACTTGGGCCCCAGGTTACGGGTGCCCAGTGTGTGTGATGTCATGACACCATGTTGCGACGTGATGTCATGATGTCACACGCCCCCCCCCCAGCCTCGGAACCTGACTTCTGTTGGCACCACAAGTCAGGTTCCAAAACATCGCAAGACCTTGGATGTTGTGTCGAGGGCTCTGCGGTGTGGGTGCTGAGCACCCACAACAAATTTGTTGTGGGTGCTGAGGCACCCAGAGCCCCCTATACCTGGCACCCCTATGGATATTTATGCACAGTTTAGCCTAGTATATGCATTTTTGTATGTGTTTCTTGGCTGGAGAACTGCATTGCAAAATTCAGAGAAGTGCAAATTTTGAAAGATGGCTGTGTTTTAGTTCAATTATTTTTTAAAAAGTGTGAATTAAGTAGGTTTGCCTATAAGGCAAACTGAATTAGGTTTCCCCCCAGGAATACAAGTGACACAAGAGTGGATGTGCAATAATACAGCCCCCCCCCCCCATGAGGTGCTTGGCAATTTCTCAGTTACTTGCACTGCCCTTGCAGATAAAGCAAATACAAACACAAACAACACACATAAGACACTTTCCTCCCCTTGGGGAAATACGAATTCCCATTCCAACCTACAAACTTGTAGGCTCTCTCTGTGTAGTGGTCTTAGATCTCAGTGTCAAATAATCAAATGAAAGATTGCCATTGGGATCCTTTGATATATCAGAGCACAGAATCCATTTTTAAATTATTACTATTATTATTATTATTATTATTACTACTACTACTACTACTACAGTGGTGCCTCACAAGACGAAAAGAATCCGTTCCGTGAGTCTCTTCGTCTAGCGGTTTCTTCGTCTTGCGAAGCAAGCCCATTAGTGGATTAGCGCTATTAGCGGTTTAGCGGCTATTAGCGGCTATTAAAGGTTTAAGGGATTAGCGGATTAGCTGCTAAAAGGCTATTAGCAGCTTAGTGCCGCAGAAAAAGGGGGTGGGGAACGGAAAAAACCCCCCAGGAATCGCAAGACATTTTCGTCTTGCGAAGCAAGCCCACAGCAAATTCGTCCTGCAAAGCACCTCCAAAATGGAAAACCCTTTCGTCTAGCGGGTTTTCCGTCTTGCGAGGCATTCGTCTTGCGGGGCACCACTGTACTTGTAAGGACAGCAAATGTTATCTTTGTTAAATGAAAGCTCATTCACTGGAATGTGGGTGTTCCTTGGCTGCTATTAGCCAGCACCGTCCCAGACAGCAGAGTGGGGTGGGGCGGGATTTCACTACCCGCTCTTGCATCTTAATTAGTCTAGAGAACTAGGTGCTTTTAATTAATGCTTGTAAGCCAAGCCTTGAGACAGGTGTGAAGACCCTCTCCCAAGTCGATTTTCTTATCTTACTGTAGCTCTGAGGATCCTCAAGTGTATAAGCGAGCATGGGAGGGAAGATCATTAATTGTGGAGGTTAACAAGGAGGAGTGATGCCCCTTTGCATATTCCCCCTCCCAAAGAAAAGAATTGGGTAGAGAGAGACAGAGAAGAGGTAGGTGTCTCCAGATGCACTTTGAACAATTGTTGGCAAAAGTATTCATAGATTCATAGAATCATAGAGTTGGAAGAGACCACAAGGGCCATCGAGTCCAACCCCCTGCCAAACAGGAAACACCATCAGAGCACTCCTGACATATGGTTGTCAAGCCTCTGCTTAAAGACCTCCAAAGAAGGAGACTCCACCACACTCCTTGGCAGCAAATTCCACTGTCGAACAGCCCTTACTGTCAGGAAGTTCTTCCTAATGTTTAGGTGGAATCTTCTTTCTTGTAGTTTGGATCCATTGCTCCATGTCCGCTTCTCTGGAGCAGCAGAAAACAACCTTTCTCCCTCCTCTATGTGACATCCTTTTATATATTTGAACATGGCTATCATATCACCCCTTAACCTCCTCTTCTCCAGGCTAAACATGCCCAGCTCCCTTAGCCGTTCCTCATAAGGCATCGTTTCCAGGCCTTTGACCATTTTGGTTGCCCTCCTCTGGACTCGTTCCAGTTTGTCAGTGTCCTTCTTGAACTGTGATGCCCAGAACTGGACACAGTACTCCAGGTGAGGTCTGACCAGAGCAGAATACAGTGGCACTATTACAGTGGTATTGCAGTGGAGCTTGTTAGCGCAACAGGAGATGTTGAAGAAGGAAGATATGGTCACTGTGGCACATTGCTTTGGTCACAATCCAGGCTACTGTCACATGCTCCAGATGGGGCTGCCCTTGGGGAATGTTTGGAAACTGCAATTGATGCAGAATGCTGTCCCCTAATATAGAAAGTAGCTGAGGGTTCCCAGAAGAGGCAGGGCATAAGAACACAAGAAGAGCCCTGCTGGATCAGGCCAGGGATCTATCCGATACAGCTTTCTGTTCACACAGTTGCCAACCAGACGTGTATGAAAAACTGGCAAGAAGGATGTTACACCCTTGTGCAAATTAATTGAAACAAACAATGTAGTTTATAGTACAAAACTCACATATACATGTACAAAGCTCACATACACGTACATTAGTAACGGATATGACCTCCGCTGTTTTTAAGCAGCATTTGAACATGGTTTGGCATGGAGTCTACTAGTTTCAAACAGTCACTGATGATTTTCGTATCCCTGTACCACACTTGAATCAGCGTCTGAATGAGCTTCACCATAGTTGTACAGTCTACAGCACGGAGGCGACTTTTGCATATAGCCCTCAAATTCTCAATGGGATTTATGTCCGGGGATTTCCCTGGCCAATTAAGTACCTGTATTTGCTGCTCTGTCATGAATTTCTTCACCACTTTCGATGTGTGACAGGGGGCTAGGTCCTGCTGCAATATCCCAGTACCGTCAGGATACCTCTTTCCCAGCTCTGGAATAACTATTTCATAGAACCTCAATATATTGTGGTGACTCCATCATTCCTTCTATTGGCTACAGGCTCCCAATACCATAATGATCAACTGACTTTTGTTTTGAGTACAGGATTACGAGTAAGAAAGAAAACATGCTTTGTTTCAATTAATTTGCAAAAGCGTGTAGGTGCACAGACCAGATGTGGCCCTCAGGGCCACTCTATCTGGACCTCAGGACTCTCCCCAACCATCCATCCCCTCCCTAGATTACCCCCTTCAGCCTTGCTTCACATCTTCCTTGAGAATTTTTGCCCAGATGGAATGCACCCTTCAACTCTGATAATGACTCTTTGCTTCCCTGGACGGAAGGTAGAGATGTGGGCATGTCTGTAGAAATCACAGAGTACTACACAAAGGTAAAATTTACATCTCTTGCACCACACCCATGTTTGCCACTGGCCCTGCTGACCAAGGGCATTTATTGTTTAAAACGAGAAACAGAATTTTTATACAGCTTAACCATAAACCCTACTAAGCATTTTGCATAGAATATACATTAAAATGATCAATGAAAAGGCAGAAGAAAGAAGTTCACTTTTTTTAAAAAAATCAAACGTAAGCAAAATCAGCAGGTATAGAATGAACATTATAGGACCCTTGTTAAAGTGCTCAATCCACAGATCAAAGTGATCAAGTGGTTCTTGAAAGGTTGCCAGGAGAGAATGTGGCTGGAAAAGATTCCTCACCCGTAACTTATGAGGATCACCTGCTTTTCTGGCTGAGCTGTAATAAGACAGTTAAACGATAACACTGAAAGCAAAGTAAACCCCATCTTCACAAGGCCTTTTTTTAAAAAAGCTATCCATAATAAGCGAAACTGCTTGACAGGAATCTGAAACTAGGATCTGATTTCTCCTCCACCTGTGTCTGAAAACAGAAAACGAAATAATAAGAGGTGGAGGGGTCTGTTTGATGGTTGCTACATCCCTTTATTCTCCAGAACTGAGCCAGATCACTTTGGTACTTTGGTGCTTTGCTGAATCTCCTAACAATAGTGCAAGCGCTTTGAACTTGTGAGCGTTTCAGAGCCACGCTGCATGAAGGGGAATGATTTGATGCCATTCACATCTGAAGGCACACGTGTACACAAGGGGGGGGGGCAGGGGACACATGAAAGAAACCTTACCCTCAGGTCAACATCATTCTATGGGGTAAGCTGCCTTTGAAGCTTGGCTTCCTAAGTTTGAACTATTGATTTGAACTAAACAGCCACACTTTCATCTAAAAAAGGAGAGAGCTGCACGTTCATTCCGCTGCGTGCTGAAAGAAGGTTCAGACTGGTGCAGAACCATAGGGATAAGTTCTAACTAGGGATGGATAAATCTCTTTTTCCCCCAATCCCCCCTCCAAATCTCAAGTTCAGTTCTGCACATTCCCACATCAGGTTGCAATTTATTTATGTTTTGAAGAAACACACTCCTGAAAATTCATCCACATTTTACTGTGAATTTCTCCCAATAGCCAAGATACACATTTTGCAAAATGATTTCCTGCTATGTAATGCATTTTGCTGTTTCCAGAACTATTTGGATTTTGATATTTTCGTCTTACGATATATGCATACTAGCACACATTAAAAGTAAAGGTACCCCTGCCTGTACGGGCCAGTCTTGACAGACTCTAGGGTTGCACGCCCATCTCACTTAAGAGGCCGGGGGCCAGCGCTGTCCGCAGACACTTCCGGGTCACGTGGCCAGCATGACAAGCTGCATCTGGCGAGCCAGCGCAGCACACGGAACACCGTTTACCTTCCCGCTAGTAAGCGGTCCCTATTTATCTACTTGCACCCGAGAGTGCTTTCGAACTGCTAGGTTGGCAGGCACTGGGACCGAGCGATGGGAGCGCACCCCGCCGCGGGGATTCGAACCGCCGACCTTTCGATTGGCAAGTCCTAGGCGCTGAGGCTTTTACCCACAGCGCCACCCGCGTCCCACTAGCACACGTTACTAGGCTAGAAAACTGCATTGCAAAATTCAGGAGACGTGAATTTTGAAGGGTGGCTGTGTTTTGGTTCATGTATAGTTTCTGAAAGTGTGGATTAGGTAGGTTTACCTTTAAATGAAAACTGAACCACATTTTTTCTCCATCCCTAGTTCTCCCTCCCTCCACTCAGCTTCCCTCAACACCCATAATTTCAAACCACATAAGAAGTTCTCATTGTGGACTGCTAATAGAATCATAGAATTGTAGAGATGGAATGGACGACCAAAGAGTAATGCGAGAATCACGGCTAAATAATCCCTGGCAGATGGCCATGCAACTTCTGCTTAAAACCTCCAATGAAGGAGAGTCCACCACCTTCTGAGGTAGTCTGTTCCACTGTTGAACAGGTCTTATAATCGGAATGTTATTCCTAAGGTTTAGTTGGAATTTCCCTTCTTGTAACTTAAATCCATTGGTTTGGGTCCCATCCTGTGATGCAGCAGTAAATAAGCTTGTTCCATCTTCTAAGGGTCAGCCTTTCAAATATATGAAGATGGCTTTCATATCACTTCTCAGTCTTCTCCTCTCCATACCCAACTCCCTCAATAGTTTCTCATAAGGCTTGGTTTCCAGACCCTTGACCACCTCCTCCTCCTCCTTCTCCTTCTCCACCTTCTTATTTTATTTATACCCTGCCCATCTGACTGGGTTTCCCCAGCCACTTTGGGTGGCTCCCAACAGAATATTAAAAATACAATAAAACACATTGGCCATCTTCCTCTGTACACATTCCAACTTATGAATGTCCTTCTTAAACTGTGGTGCCCAGAACTGAACACACTTCTCCAGGTGGGGTCTGAACAAGGCAGAATAGAGCGGTGCTAATACTTCCTTACATCTAGAAACTATGATGCAGCCTAGAATTGCTTAAGCTTTTTTTCTTTCTTCCCCTGCTGCTGCATCACAGTGATGACTCCAGTTGCTCACATTACTGCTGCCTCCCAGGAGGAACGTGGGTGGTGCTGTGGGTAAAACCTCAGCGCCTAGGACTTGCCGATCGTATGGTCAGCAGTTCAAATCCCCGTGGCGGGGTGAGCTCCCGTCGTTCGGTCCCAGCTCCTGCCCACCTAGCAGTTCGAAGGCACCCTTAAGTCCAAGTAGATAAATAGGTACCGCTTACTAGCGGGAAGGTAAACGGCGTTTCCGTGTGCTGCACTGATGCAGGCTCGCCAGAGCAGCTTCGTCATGCTGGCCATGTGACCCGGAAGTGTCTCTGGACAGCGCTGGCCCCCGGCCTCTTAAGCGAGATGGGCGCGCAACCCCAGAGTCGGTCACTACTGGCCCGTACGGGCAGGGGTACCTTTATCTTTACCAAGGAGGGAAAGGGGGAGGTGGCGGCAGCACGGTTGGTGTGGTCCAAACACAGCAGCAGAGCCAGTCCAGTGCTGCCACCAGTCTGTTTGCACCACACTGTGATCAACAACCTCTACTGGCTAAAAGGGAATTCTGCAGACTGAAGTTTCCTGCTGTCGTTGCAGCATTCTGACCTGGAAACTCTGAAAGTCAGCTGCGGTAGAGAGGTGGGGATAGCAGCGTGAGGTGGTGAGGCCAAGAATTAGTGTAAGGAGGGAGACGTTCATTCATATATTGATCTGAGTCAAGCAGGCAAGTCATGGGCTGCCATCACCTTGTACACATCTATTGTAATGCTTAATCTTCTTCCATGCTAATATTTACAGCCTCCTTAGTTCACCCGCCCCAGACATCCTGAATACAGCTGCACTGTCAATACTCATTAGGATCCCACCACAGAGAACTGTCTCGGCTGATCTGTTTAATCGCTCTCCTGGCCACATTTAGCCTCTATCCCTCTTGCAAGCTGATGATTTATTATCCTTGCTAATTGTCTATTGTCTCGCCGTCAACTTGTTAGCTGGCAATGGGTAATTCCATACCTCTCTTTTACAAACTTGGAACCTTGCAAGATGCTGTAACAAGGAACTGGGAAAAGGCAAAATCTGCCATCCACTAGGATGAAAATAACCTGGGGTTTCCTATTGGAACGTAGAACTTCATCCCTCACCTTTTTTTTCTTCCTGCCTGGCTTATCCTGCTCAGCACCACCTGTGATCTGGTCTGCGGGGTACCTTCTGCATCAAGTTAACAGATTTAACAGCTAAGTCACAGGATAGTCACGCTCTCAGTATTAAACGCCTTGGCGTGCTGTGTGTAATCCCATGCCAAATCAAACACGGCACACTGCCCTGCAGATAAATGTTAGGGCATTACGTGGAATTTAAAGTCATAGGAGACTGCCTCATACCAAGACTGATCAACATTCTGTCTAGCTCAGCATCCTCCACGTTGACTCCTAGTAGCTTTCCAGGGTTTCAGGGATAGGTCTCTCCCAGCCCTATGCTGGGGATTGAATTTGAGACCTTCCACATGCAAGGCAGACGCTCTGCCACTAAGCTGGAAAACACAGGAAGAGAAAATGCTGTTGCACTCAGGTCCTGCTTGCAGCTTCCCCACAAGCACCTGGGTGGCCACTGTGAGAACAGGATGCCAGACTATATGGGCAAGTTGTTCTTCTGTTCAAGTAGCAGAATTTTTGGAAACAGAAAGCTGGCAGCCACAGCTGATAGGAAATGTGAGACCTAGTCAGCTCCATGGGGAAGGGCTGTGTCATTTGTCCCTAGATTATCACCTGCAGGAAGGAAGACTCTGTCATTAGAAGGCTGGTATATCCTGGCTTAAAAGGAACGCAGGTGGCACTGTGGGTTAAACCACAGACCCTAGGACTTTCCGATCAGAAGGTCAGCGGTTCAAATCCCCGCAAAGGGGTGAGCTCCCGTTGCTCGGTCCCTGCTCCTGCCAACCTAGCAGTTCAAAAGCATGTCAAAGTGCAAGTAGATAAATAGGTACCACTCCGGCAGGAAGGTAAACGGCGTTTCCGTGTGCTGCTCTGGTTTGCCAGAAGCGGCTTAGTCGTGCTGGCCATATGACCTGGAAGCTGTACGCCGGGTCCCTCGGCCAATAAAGTGAGATGAGTGTCGCAACCCCAGAGTCGGCCATGACTGGACCTAATGGTCAGGGGTCCCTTTACCCTTACCTTTATATCCTGGCTTAGTTTAATAATTATGCAGCCACACAGAAAATGGGTCCCATTTTGTGGGGTTCAACAGAATGAAAGGGGGGGAAGAGTGGTGGAGGGCATTCTACACCTGACAGAAGTGGTCAAACTCATAAAAGGTCTTGCCTGAGAGACTGAGATAAGACAGAGCACATAAAGTAACATTTATTTGTTTGTTTGCTACATTCATGTGCCACTGATAGGCTGATAGAGGGGCTTTCGCTGTTTCACTTTGTCCTCCGATACTGTGAGGCAGAAAGTCTACTGGTGGTGGTTCTGGGAGATGAAGAACAAATTGGCTATTAGTCATAGCTAGTCCAGTGACGGGGGCCTAAGTGTCTCGCCTTTACCTTCGAAGCAAGTAGTCTAGTGAAATGGTCACTGATGAAGACATCCTCTGAGGCAACCAGATGGTGATTAAATGTGGGAGGTTCATGTGCGCATCTATGACCAAGGAAGGGGTTGCACATATGCCTCCAATCACCCATTACTTTATCTGTGGGGAGAGGGATAAGGCGTTTGTTGATGCCTTCTCCACAGGAAGTGTGAGTGAATGTACAGTATCATAGCTGTCAACTTTTCCCTTTTCTTGCAAGGAATCCTATTCGGAATAAGGGAATTTCCCTTAAAAAAAGGGAAACGTTGACAGCTATGTACAGTATTAACCACTTCTTGTGGGTCATTGGATGTGCCAGTGTGAGCAAAGGTTAAATGTGGGATGAGACTGAGTTTTCCTCATCCCTCCCCCCTCATTTTCCTTGTGTAGCATGACTTTTAAACTGCAATCCTGAAGCCACACTGGCAGCCCTTTTTCACTGAAGTGCACTGAACAAATGACTTGAGCAGCCAATGGAACAAAACAATGTGGACGTGGCTATTCGTTTAGAGAAAAAAAATAATGATTATGGTTTGAACTTGTCTCAATTTCAAAGCCCCTAGCAAACCACGGACAGCACACTCCAAGTGAATTTGGTGTAAGAGTTTCCAAATCTGGCTGAAATGAAATGTTTTGTGGAGCATCCTCCCTCCCCAGCCCTCCCTGCTCCGCTCCCCCCCCCCCACTTCTGAACGGCAAGGTTTGAATAATGACGACTTTGCTCAACGCAGGAAGATTTCCATCAGCTTTCCTCAGCTTGGGTAATCACAGTACAGATATACGAGATTCCTGTGTAATAAATGGCCATAAGGGCATTACATAAATCTCCTTATGTTTGAAAAGGATGAATGTAAAGCAAACATCTCATAACTTAGTTGTATCATTAGCTATAAATAGAAGAGAGAGAGAGAGAGAGGAAGGAAGCACATGAGATACACACACTTTTTGCTACACCTGTGAGGGATGGCAATGAATTCAAAGGATGGGTAGGTCAGGCAGTTTACATGCTCTGGTCAACCCTGATTGAGCTATTGGCTGTCACAATTGGACTGGGATTGGAACAGGGAGTCTTGGAGTCCCAGATCCAACTGTAGACCACTCCAGGGTGGTTTGGAAGTCCCCAAAAGTCTAGAACAGGGGTTCCCAATTAACTAATTACTGATGACCCCCTATTTCCAGGCCATGGACCCATTACTTTTGAAATTTTGATAACTCTATGGTAGTTACTCGTGCAAAGCAATTTTTTAAAGAAAATGTGGGGTGGCCCCTAATATTCAAAGGATTTTAGCTATTCTAAAAAACAAATATGTGATGTTAGTACAAACTGCCTACCCCTGGGCAGTAGGAAATACTTGTCTCTATTGCTCCACTACAATTGATTTTAAGAAAGCAATTGTGTCCCTAATTTGCAAGTGTTCTATATGCAGAAGGCTATTTATATGAGAGCAAATTCAAACATGCAATTCCTTACTTGTAATCTGAGCTGGTATATCTTAGCAAAACTTTGCAGCATATGGTTCTGCTAACTGAGGGTTCTTGTGCCCTCAAAACACAGGTGAAGGTTTGGTCAGAGCTTGCTAAAGTATTGGTGAAGACTGAGTAGAAAACAGCTGGAATTTTGTACTGTTGGTACAAAAGTAGTAGTAGGAGTAGTAATTTACCTATTTATCTACTTGCACTAGCGTGCTTTCGAACTGCTAGATTGGCAGGAGCTGGGACAGAGCAACAGGAGCTCACCCCGTCGTGGGGATTCGAAATGCTGACCTTCTGATTGGCAAGCACAAGAGGCTCACTGGTTTAGACCACAGCACCACTGCTGCAGCAGCGGAAGGGTACATGGTATTTCCGTGCGCTCTGGTTTCCGTCATTGTGTTCCATTGCGCCAGAAGCGGTTTAGTCAGGCTGACCACATGACCCAGAAAGCCATCTGTGGACAAACACCAGCTCCCTGGTCCTGAAAGTGAGATGAGCGCCGCACCCCATAGTTGCCTTTGACTGGACTTAACCGTCCTGGGGGCCTTTACCTTTTACCTAGTAGTAATTTATTCTTATTATTTAGTGCCCAAGTTTCATCCCTGGCTCAAGGAGATTAGTTAAATAAAATAATATTAGTTAAATAAAATACTTATTTGGAGTGAAGTCTTTATTCTTGCTGATTACCCATTTTATTTATCAGGATTCTGCCGTGCATCTGTTTCCTCCCACCCCAAATGTAGCCACATAGCTTCCCACAGAAAACTAGAAAACAACATCCATTCAGGCTGCCTTTTGCACTAAACAGGCCTAGGTGATGTATTGATAAATCACCCAGGACTGGTATGAACCAGGCAAAAGAACTCAAAGAGGAAGTAAAGCAAGGCTAGTGAGGAGGGTGACTTGGAGACAGACCCAAGGGTCAGACAGGGAGGCTAGAGTGCTGCCTTTGGTCCCTGGATTTAATGTTCACCATCCCTGATGCAGAGTATTCTATAAAGTGGTAGTATTCTCTCTTCCTTTCCCTCTCCCTCTCCTGCTCTCTCACCACCTAAATCCTCAGCTTTGCTAGTATCAAGAACACCACATTTTTCTTTACATCTGTTTTCTATCTGACTAAGACGCCATGCATTCTGATTAATCCTAGAGGCAGACCAAAATAGCAAGTTGGGTTCTGCATTTCCAAAGGGAGAATGCCCATTGCGGCTGCGTCTAGCAAAGCCTTTCTACGAACAGACTCCTTTTTTGTGTGCCTAGCATGGAGTGAAACACAAGAACGTAATGTCATTGGTTCATCCAGTTCAGTACTGTCTACACTGACTGGCAGTGTCTCTCCAGGGTTTCAAACAGAAGACTTTCCCCGTCTTAGCTGAAGATGCCAGGAATTGAGCCTGGGACCTTCTGCATGCAAATTACACGATCTGTTGCTGAGCTATGAAGCTTCCTAAGAAGGTAACGTGAGATTCTAGTCCTTGTGGATCTGAATAAAGGGCAGAATGCAATAGGAACATAGGAATGTCAGGCCACTGGTTCATCTACCTAATTTTTCCCACTGTCATCTGCCATTATGGGGCAACATCTTGTACCTAATGCCATGTAAGACCTGCTCTCATTGGGAAATGGTATCAACCCAAATGTCAAGCACAAAGAGTTGGTCTTCTTTCATATGACAGGACCAAGACAAATACAGTGGAATCTCGGTTCTCGAACAACTCTGTTGAATGATTTGGAAACCGAAAGTCGGAAACCCGGTAGTAATTGCTTCCATTTTTGAATGTGCCTCGAAAGTCAAACGGCTTCCACTGCATGTTTTTCCCATTTTTTCCAATGCATTTTGCCAACAACCCATTGATCCTTGGTTTTCGAACGTTTTGGAACAGTCTTCTGGAACGGATTACGTTCGAAAACCAAGGTTCCACTGTAGTTGCTTTCAACTGGGGAAAAAACCTCCTGCCACAGAAGCTTGGATCGAATACATGTAAAATAGAGTATTTTCTTATCTCACCATTCTTCTAATTTTCTCATCTTTACAATTTTAAATTCACATTTGCATATCAGCTGGCAATTTATTTCTGGTTTGCTTTTTTTTGTTTTAAAAAAAGCCTTCATGAAAATTCATCATCACTTTTGTGCAAATTTCCATGAACAATGAACAAATGCATTGCTAACCCCCCCCCCCCGGGCTTTAAATTGCTTTTATATATTGCATTTTACCTTCTCAAGTTGCACTGAGACTTTTTACTGTGAAAAGTGACTGATAAATGTACCGTATTTTTTTTTTCTTTGACATGCTCATTAACATGAACATTTTTTAAAGGCACACTTTATCCTAGTACATGCATTTTTTTTTTTAAAATACATCACTTGGCTGGAAAACTCCACAGCAAAATTTGAAGAAGCAAGCTTTTCCAAGGGTGGTTGCAAGCTGGTTTGCAGATTGTTTCAGGAAGTGAAAATTAAGGAGGTTCTCCTTTCAGCGCAAACTGAAATGACTCTCTCCCCACCTGTATTCATGGGGAGCAGTCTGAGGGAATGCCAGATAAGGAATAAAAACCTAGAGCAATGTCCGTTTTAGGATGCTGATGTAAGAGCAGCACAATATTTAGTCCAGTCTCCCATTGCACCATTTCTTTTTGTGTAAGGTAAAGGTACCCCAGCCCGTACGGGCCAGTCTTGACAGTCTCTAGGGTTGTGCACCCATCTCACTCAAGAGGCCAGGGGCCAGCGCTGTCCGGAGACACTTCCGGGTCACGTGGCCAGCGTGACATCGCTGCTCTGGCGAGCCAGAGCCGCACACGGAAACGCCGTTTACCTTCCCACTAGTAAGCGGTCCCTATTTATCTACTTGCACCTGGGAGTGCTTTCGAACGGCTAGGTTGGCAGGTGCTGGGACCGAACAATGGGAGCGCACCCCGCCGCGGGGATTCGAACTGCCGACCTTTCGATCAGCAAGCCCTAGGTGCTGAGGCTTTTACCTACAGCAGCACCCACGTCCCTTCTTTTTGTGTATCTTTGTGTAAATGCTTTTTATTAACTTATTATTACTGCACATACACACATGACACTTAGAAAACAAACTACAAAAGAAAACACAAAATAAATGATAAACATTTATGCATAAATCCGCTAGTATCTGCACAAGGACTTATGTTATCCAATCTTTAGTTCTTATTCTATTCTAATAGACCTCCTCCTCAACACAGGTCTGATTTTAAACTCGATAAACTGTTTCACTGCAACATTTCTAAAGGTTGCACCAGAAGTCTTTACAATCAGCCTCAGACGTTCCACTCAGCTGGCAGGTGTCACGCAGATTATCTCATCAACTTAACCAAAGCTGCTTCCAGGACAATCAGTTTCCTCTCCTTCCCCCATATTTTTACAAGGTTGGAGACAAATAATACCTCCCCCAAGAGCTGAAAGTGATATGCAGTTGTGCACACATGGATTCTTTTCTGTGACGTGGCGCAGCAGGTCTTACAAGGCTTCTCTGAGTATTTTACAAACCTGCAGCCCTGGTCTGACCTCAGGTTATAGCAGGGCAAACATAGGAATTTGCCTTATATTGAGCCAGGTGATGGGTCTACCTAGCTCAGTACTGTCCGCAGACAGGCAGCAGCCCGCCAGGTCCTTTCCAGCCCAACTTAAAAATCCAACGCCGAGGGCCTTCTGCCGGTTCCCTCCCTGTGAGAAGTGAGGTTACAGGGAACCAGACAGAGGGCCTTCTCGGTAGTGGCGCCCACACTGTGGAATGCCCTCCCATCAGATGTCAAGGAAATAAGCAGCTATCTTATTTTCAAAAGACATCTGAAGGCAGCCCTGTTTAGGGAAGTTTTTAATATTTAATGCTGTATTGTTTTTAACACTCGATTGGGAGCTACACAGAGTGGCTGGGGAAACTCAGCCAGATGGGTGGGGAATAAATATATTATTATTATTATTATTATTATTATTATTATTATTAGCAGAATGTCAACAGCAGTGGCCAAACTTGGTCACTTGGTGCTGACAAGAGTACTGGGAATGGTGGCAAATTAATGTATGGTGCAGGGCTAGGCAATAGGAGCGTACTAGCAACTGCCCAGTGCGGCAACCTACTGGCACTGGATTTCGTGGAACCTAATCTAGAACATCATGGACACACACACACAGGCTTTATAATCTTTGTCAGTCACAGAACATAGCAGTGATGGCACCTACAATAGTACTACGCCTGTGGCTTCCCTAAGCCTGGTATAAGCCAGTGTGGTGTAGTGGTTAGAGTGTTGGACAAGGGACCTTAGAGACCTAGGCTCAAGCCCCTGTTTGGTCATGGAGCTCACTGCCTCTCAGTCTAGGCTGTTGTGGAGTTTAACTGAATAGTAAAACCATGTACACCACCTTGAGCTGCTTGGTGGAAAGAAGTTGCATATAAATGCAAGAAATAAAAGAAACAACAAAATAAAAATGGCCTTCTAATCTTCACAGTCAGTGGAGCAGCATTCCTGGCTAGTGAACTTCAGATTCTGAAGTTCTGAAATCCCTATTCTAGTAACTGGTCCCAGGGCAGCGCCATAATGGTAAATTTTGAAGCTGCTTATTTTGGAGGTGCTTGCCATGATAGCTCCTATGACTATGCCCCCAAGGAGAGTCCGAAATGCAGGCAGCTCTTCCTCCCCTATCTATATATCCACACACACATACAGTATATACCGCAATGCCCAATTTATTAGTATCATCATGAGTGCAATCTTATGCATAGTTTCTTTGGAGGAAGTTCCACTGAACTCAGTGCTGTACAAAGCACATTGACCTTTCAACCAAATAAGGACTTTGGCAAGCTAAAAATGAAATTGTTTGCTTTTAATTAGGAATGAAAACAACCTTGCAAAGAAGTGCAATCATTTAAACCATTAGTGGGAACCAGGGACACCTTCAAAGAAAAGGAAGGGTGTATCCAACCTCTGCTTGATCATTCCCCCCCCCTTTTCACTGCCTTCTTCAGTGCTAAGCTGTCACAAACAAACTTGAAAGCCTTGTTATCACCTCATTTGGTCGACAGAGCAGGCAAGGCCCATCAGTTACCCAAGCATTCCAGCAGAAGATGTCTTTACCCCTGCTCTGAAAAATGTCCCAGAGCTGCATTCATATTCACCTACATCAGGGTTTTTGGGCTAGAAACCACAGCCACTGGTCAAGATTCAGGCGTGCCAACTGGCCCTGGCTGTGACAGTCTACAAACTGAAAGCAACAATAGCAAGCTCATAACCCTTCAACTCCCTTTTAGAAATTATTTTCTGTTTCTAGCCTCCGGAGGGCTATCTGCCCCCAAAAGCTATTTCTCGCCTCTCCACTATGATCAGTCCTGCATTAATGTAATTCATATAAGCTTGAGACATAAATATGTTCATGTGTGGAATCCTTGGGGAAACCTTCAGTTGCCTAAAGCACTGGAAGAGCAGTTGTGACCTTTATCACAAACATCCCTTGACTGTAAAGCATAGAAATCAAAGGAAAAATACATAAATAAAGCTTGCCCAATATTTTCGTTTAAAGTTCTTTCAACTGGGAAGCAGAAACCTGGGAAGATGTCTCGTGCAGAGTCAGGTTATTGGTCCATGTAGCTCTGCACTGTCTCCACTGACTGACAGTGGCTTTCTGGGTTTCAGACGAAGCACATTCCCAGTCCTACCTGGAGATTCCAAGGATTGAACCTGGGACCTTCTGCATGCAGAGCAGATGCTCTGCCACTTGGCTACTGCATTTTCCCCAATCTAAGCTTGCCAGTGTCAGCAGAGAGCAGCCAGCTGAAAAGCCAACCCACCCGCCAATCACACCCAGGAACACAACACAGAGCAGACATGCAAATGCATTATACCTCAGGATGAATTGGTCCACAGTGATGTTGTTGGTGACCGTCACCAAAGCGCTCACAACTTCTCCTTGTCTGATGGGTTTCGCTGGCAACCAGATGACGACGTTGCTGTCCAGCCACAGCTCTGTCAGCTGAGAGCTCTCCGGGGTCCTGTAGAGAGTGATGGAACCAATTCTCTGCAAGTGGGACATGGTTTCCCCTGACCCTTCCTTCCCTGGGCGGATGGCGTTCCCCTTACGGATGTCTTCTGAAGTACACTCTGTATTTTCATCTGCAGGCTGAATGGTGTAGTAAAGCTCCACTGAGCTCCCTTCAGACTGATTGGATGCTTTTTTGCGGCCGGTGACAACCGTTGCTGGGTTAAACCAGGTGGGCTGAAGTTCCAGGTCAGCCACACACAAGCCGAGGTGACCCTTCAATCTGCAGCTGCCCCGAACTTCCCGCGTTTCCCGAAAGGCAAAGACTCGCATGCAAGGCAGCTGCTCTGTCATGCTGTAGTCATCCCAATCTCTTCCCACAATGTAAAAAAGAACTTGGACTTTGGGCCTGGTCAAATAGACCTTTTCACTCATGATGTACGCTTTCAGCTTCCAATTGAACGTAAATTTGTTGGTGGATCCAAAAAAGCTTGAGGTCAGCAGCAGGTCCTGGGGCACAGCCTGTTCCACAGAGAAGGGCCCATAACTAGCATTGATCACAGGGGTCTTCTTGGCTTTGTAGGTGAAGAAGGTCTCCATCCGAGATTGCAAACTGGAGTTCCGCATGAACTCCTGGTTAGTTTCTTTGAGGAAAAACGAACTCTCGGTGCTGGAGATCTGATATCTTACAGGTAGATATGTTGGCAGAGAGGAAAACTTCTGAACATTGTCTGAGGCCCCACGGCCAATGGTCACTGTTGGCAAAGAAGGAGGCAAAAAACAAAGAACAAGATGGGTCAGACAAGACAATGGCCAGTTAGCTATTTGTGCAAGAAAGCTCCAGTTTGGTTCAGGGCCCAATTTTGTGTCCTTGATCACTCCATGCCCAGCATGATCTGAGGCTTGGATGGAATTACGGACCTTGCAACCTGCTAAGGTTGGCTGTTGTGGGGGCGGGGGGAGAGATTCCTGGACTACATCACCTCCCATTTGCTGTCTCCCCTCCCCACCATATGCTTCATATCCCCTCCTTGACAGATCCAGAGCACCCTGGATGACTCTGAGCCTGTCCAGTGCAACCCAGGGCTGCCTCAACCCACTCTGGACAAATCCCAGATCAGCCCAATTCAGTTTGGGATCTGGGATTTCTCCAGACCAGATGCAGTTATGGCTGCAAATGAAGTTTTATCAATCAGTGTCTCAGGGGTGGAGAAGTATCAGGAGTGGGGAACATCATGTCCAGGGGCCAGATGCAGACCTCAACTTTTCTCTATCTGGCCCCCTGGACTGTCTTGAGGCAACATGTTCTCTCTCCAGACCATAACCTGCTCTGCACCCTCCTTGAATGTACCTCTTCCTTCCTGAATTTGTCCAATCTCCCATTTCAACGATCTAAGCCAGGGGTTATCATTATATCTTCTGGCAGCGGATTTGATTAAAAATGCCCTATGTGATAAATAACTTTCCTTTGTCTGAACATAAGAAGAGCCCTGCTGGATCAGATCAAAGGTCCATCTAGCCCAGCATCCTGTTTTCACAGCAGCCAACCAGATGCCTCTGGGAAGCCTGCAAGCAAGACCCGAACATAAGAGCATTCTCCCCCCTTTTGATCACCACCAAATGGTATTCAGAAACACGCTGCCCCCAGTAGCATAGGTAAAACATAGCCATCGTGCTGATAGCCATTAATAACCTCCCGCTCCATAAATTAGTCTAATCCCCTTTTAAAGCCATTCAAGTTGGTGGCCATTACTACATTTAGTAGGATCAGATTCCACAGTTTAGCTATGCCCCGTGTGAAAGCTCTTTCTGTTGTCTGTCCTGAATCTTTTATTCTGACCCAAATCTACCATCAGGCAAATTATTATTGAGCTGAAATAAACTGGATTTACCATATGCTTGCATCTTGGA
The DNA here is from genome assembly GCF_965153285.1 of Podarcis tiliguerta. Lineage (NCBI taxonomy): Eukaryota > Metazoa > Chordata > Lepidosauria > Squamata > Lacertidae > Podarcis > Podarcis tiliguerta. The sequence continues at coordinate 37,165,001 of NC_139549.1, forward strand.
GCATAGTTGCTATCATCATCATCATCATACCTTTTATTGGCATCATATACAAACATCACATATCCCTTCTGCCCTTAAGGTCTTCAACGCCAAATTTATAGCTCAATTGCTCTATGGTATTCCAGTCTGGCTGCCAGGGTTTACCCAGTTGGTAGAATGAGTGCAGGCAGCTTTACTCTTCAAGATTATTTGCTGTCCCACACTGTGTACCCTATGCAGCCTTGTGTCTAGAGGGAGGTCAACACACAAGGTAGAGACTGTCGCCTGGTTGCTATTAGAGACTAGCAATGCTGGGAGCTTGCAGAGGCCCAGAGAGCTGCAAGGAACTCACTTGTAGTGGTTGGGGCAGGGTGGCACTGCTCCCCATCCCCATTGTCACAGTGACAAACCAGAGGAAGAGGGGAAGAAGCAAAGGGCAGCATAGTGCAAACACACCGGCAAAGCAAATGCGGCACTCCTGCTGGTGTGTCTGAACCTTGCCAACCTTCCTGCCACCTCATCCCTCCTTCTCACCTTCCTAGCACACCACAGTGATGGCAGTGACAGATCATAGGAAGCTGTCATTTCATTGGTCCATCTTGGCTCTCCAGGGTTCCCAGAGGAGAGTTTTCCCCAGCTCTACCTGGAGATGCCAGGGATTGAACCTGCAAAAAAATCTGCAAAGCAGATGCTCTACCACTGAGTCATAGCTCAGATATGGATCTTGACATCTCAGGTTTAGTTTTGCTCATTTTTCACATTCTTTTTTTAAAAGAGAAGATTTAAGCTGTTTAATAACCCGCTAAAACTTAATTCTATGATTTACAGGTTGCAAATTCTCAGTTCCGCCACCATTGAAAAGACAGCCAGATTCATCAATATTCTACCAAGGCACTGCAACACAAACGCATCAGCACCTGTCTGCCTTTGTACAAGCAAAGAACTAGGTGGGATGCTAGCAAGTGGAAAGCAATAAAGGGAGATACTTTCTTCTGATGAGGCAGGGATAGGAAAATAGCAATGAGTGCCACAACTCCAGAATGTTAATTTAAGGTGATGGACCTTCATATTTAATTCATGCTGGAGAGATAGGTGGCAGGATTTGTTCCTTCCAAATGAGCAAACTGCCATTAAGAGCCAGAAAATGCAATAGGAAATAGTAATAGCAATCAAACAAGAATAGAATATATATTTTGATTTTGCAAGACGTGGGGAGCTGGGGGGGATGCTGAAATTCACACACCCGTCCCCAGCAACCATTGGACACCTTAATCAGCAACCTCTCTTGGCTTCTGGGATTTGAGTAAACAATGCCCACACAATTTCTAGCATTTCGTCACAGACATAAGGACTATGATTATTATTTTTATTTAAAAGAAACTGAATGGTAAAGCCTGCATGCACAGGAATTTGAATCCTGAACCCAGCACCTCCATGACAACAACACTCTCACAAAAAGCAACAACAACACACCCCTAAGGATAGGATTCAAAACAATGTACAGATACTTCTACACCTGCTGAATCCATGTCCACCTCCAATTTAAAAATCCAGAGTTCTAGCCACCAGGTTCCAATGGAAACACAAAGGCTTCTATAGCTCTCCCTTTGTCAGAGGCCCAATGTCCAGCCTGAGGACGCTGAAGCTGTAGTGGTTTACCACACAGGGAAGGCACATAAAAGCCAAAGGTTCCTGACAGTAGATATTCTTGACAGTTAATCAGACCTTTTCATTTAAAGGCTTAGGCACAGCATGATCCTTACTTAACCCTGATTGCACAGAGGTCACGGATGAGATATCAAGCAGGGCCCAGACAGAGCCATGAAGTCTAAGCATCCTGAAGACCTTTTTATTAAATTCCTCTGGGCTAGACTCTAATATCTTGGTTGGGTGCTTATTACCGGCCCGCTGCCGTGAAGCGAAAATTGCAACCCCTGTAATAAAGGGGATTTTCTATTTTCACCCTCCCCTGCAGGGATGCTTCGCCATCCATCGATGTTTCGGGAGCCTTTACTGACACAGATCAAATGCTGGAAATCTGTGGACAAAGCCACATGAGCCCTTTGTGCTGAAATAAGCTCTACACAAAGGTAACCCAAATGCAGTGACCAAAATAGTTTTGTTGGGGGGTGTGGGAAGGTGGGATTAAATGTGCCTACAGAGATATGACGGCATTCTGAAATGTAGTCCACTTGCAAGTTCCAATGGGTAGAAGTCAGTTAATTCCTACTCACAGTAGACCTGATAAAATTAATTGAGCTAAGTTAGTTGTGCCCATTACTTTCAATAAGTCTGCTCTGAGTAGGAGTAGCATTAAATGCCACCCAATGTTTCCAAAGAATCTGGAAGGTCTCGTTGTAACCCAACCTTGTGACAATTCGGGTGAGAGGAGCATTTCTTCAGTAGTAGTGTCCTAATCTCCCCCAAGGACTTAGAAATCAAACTGTTACCATGACTGGAGGTCATGGTTTATTGGTGAATCCAGTATAGTGTCCCAGCATAGATCTATAGGCTGCAAACAGGCAAATCAAGGCAGAGTATAATGAACATGGCCAGGCTCTAGCTAAGACATTGATCCAAGTTTCCTAAACCAGACAGATGGGAAGTTGCCTGCTCCTGATGGGGTTACGCTCCCTCTGAAGGAATGGGTACACATTTTGGGCGTACTTCTGGATCCATTACTGCTACTTAAGGCTCAGGCGGCCGCAGTGGCACATAGTGACTTCCACCAGTTTTGGCTGGTGGCCCAGCTGTACCCCTCTCTAGACAGGGATAGCCTAACATTTGTTGTCTATGCTCTGGTAACCCCTTGGTTAGATTACTACAATGTTTTATATATGGGGCTGCCTCTGAAGACAGTTCAGAAACTCCACCTGGTGCAGAATTCAGTGGCCAGGTTGCTCACCAGGGCAAGACGGTTTGAGCATATAATGCCAATTCTGGCCCAACTACCCTGGCTGCCGATTAGTTTCCTGGCCCAATTCAAAGTGCTGGTTTTGACCTATAAAGCCTTAAGCAGCTCAGGGCTGCAGTACCTTAAGGACCACCTCTCTCCATATGAACAGACCCTGCAGTTATCATCTGACATGCCTCCTCCATGAGGGATTTGGAGGAGGGCCTTTTCTGCAGTAGCTCCCTGCTTGTGGAATGCTCTCCCCAAGGAGAAATCATCATCATCATTAAGTTACCTGTCCTGTTGGAGATAGCAAAATAAGTGAAGGCATTCAAATGGTACCTTTAAATTCTACACAACCTCAGTAGAAGGGTAAAGTTTTGGTACTCATCATCTTATAGATATAAGGACTCAGCTGAGTTTTGCAGTTTGTCAGAAAAACTCCTCCTGTTTTGCAGAGCTCTCCTGGGTCCTGAAACGCCCAAGTTTGACCAGCTACCTTGAACCAGTGCTGTGCTATTTGCTCCATGCTTCCTGCCACTGGCTGACTTTTGCTCCGGGCTGAATTTCCCCAGATCTTGCCCAGGATTCCATGGGCACTTGTACCAGCAGAAATAAGAGGTCTCATCTGACAAAGACGGAATCAGATTTCATACATTACAGAGATGAATCACTGTATATCAGGGATGTAGTGTGACATTCATGATTATGCATACAGCAGCAGTGAGGAGACTGGGGAGTGTATGTGAACACTGTGAAGTGTCTTCCTGCACCCTTGAAATCCCTGCAAACAGACACACGCACACATACCTTTTGTGGCATAAAAGTAGGGAGGACATTTTTGCTCAGTCCTATCAAATACAGATCCATTTCAAAAAAGGACAGACCCTGGACAGTCTAATCCAGAATAGGTGTGTGTATATGTGTGAAGAACCTAAATCAGATGCCTCAAACTTCCCATCTATTTTAACACATTTAAATGTGTCTGTTAACTTCACCAAGATCAGAAGTGGTCATGTCAGCCCTGTAAGAGTCAATGTGCTTTATTTATTTGTTTGTTTTCAACATAACCTTCACCAACCTTTACGGCATCCTCCATCAGGAGGCAGCTTCTGTAAGGTCATCGACCGGCAGGATAGGAGAGGTTCACAGGTTTCAATCACAAGAATCCCACAAGGTCTATAGCCAGCTTGCACATCATTTGTGAGAATTAGCCAGGAGGTGAAGAGAAAGACAGGCCAGTGGGATGAAAGGGCACGAGTATATCCAGAGTTGGGGGGGGGGGGAAGGGCTATTCGGAGTAAAAGGCCAAATTCTCCTTGCAATACATAAACCAGAGTCAGCGCCCTGTCATGGAACGTTAAATCAATGCATGATACTTTTCTAAGATAGCAGTGGTCAGTCCAACCTCCTCCCACCATTAGACATTAAAGTGCATTTAAGAAGAATGAACAGGAAACAACCCTCCACTCTCAACACTTAAACTTCCACATTTCCTGCATAATTCTTTTGAGAGTCCACACTGGTATGGCTGAACCTTCACTGTGATATGATCAACGTCTGAACAACAGAATCACATTGAATGAGTAGATTGTTCTAAGGGACCCCAGAGCTTGAACTGAGAAGCTCTGTGACCCTCTAGATCACTGGTCTCCACTAGTGGGTCATGATCTGATCCAAGGTGGAATGAAAAAGCAGCACTAACACAATGCAAATATATGGTAACGGGTTAAAAAATGGGTCTCCGATTACATGTTTGGTTTAAAAGTGGGTTCCAGGTCTGAAAAGGTTGAAGATGTTGCTGCACTCCAATTCCCATAAGCCCTACTAGGATGATGAGAGTTGGGCTCCAACAGCATCTGGAAGGCTACAAATTCACTATCCCGGGGGGGGGGGGACTACCTATGGGAAGAATCATAGCTCATTGGTAGACCAGACGTTTCTCTTATTGAAGCATGGGAGGGAAACAGGAGTTGAGGTGCTCAAGGCAAGCAGGCACCTGTGCCACTGACATGCTTTGTCTTTAGAAGACTCCAGGTCCAATCCCTGGCATCTCCGTTAAAAGGACTAGAGCCATTAGTCCACCTAGACCAATACTAACTTATCCATTGCATTAGCAAAGCTCTTCCCCAGCCTTTCAACCTCATATGCCTTTTAACTGGTGATGTCAAGAATTGAACCCAGGACCTTCTGCATGCAAAGCACATATCCTGACACTGAGAGGCAGACCCTTCACTTTCTGATTGTTGTGGCCAGTGACACAGATGTCAGTCACCCTTGGATTCATCAGTTTCTGCTTCTCTTCCACCAAACTCCTCTTTTAAAGGTGGGCTTACGCACATAAGAAGCCACTTTATACCAAGGAAAACTGAGTGGAGGCTGGTGCACATTGGGACTGGTGGGGTGGAAGGCAGGGGGTCTACAGTAGACGGCACCAGAGCCAGTGGCAGACAAGGCCAACTAATGGTAAGTTCTACAAGGGTGACAATAAGGAAGCTGAGAGCCACTGCCACCCCCAGGACTTATTGCAAATATAAAGGCAGTGGAGGCTGGTCCATCAGCGTACATGACATACTGCCCCACCAAACTTAGTCTACTCTCAGCTAGCCCCCACCTGCCTGCCTTCTTACCTACAATCACTCCTAGGGTTGGCTCTAGCTGCCAGCTTCTTCCTCCTCCTTAGTCTCCATGTTGTCCTTGTAGAACTAAGAAGGGAGGAGGATGGGGATGAAAGTGGAATTATTTGGCTCTGTCTCTCACTGACTCCACCTCCAGCTGGCCTTCCTACACTCCACCCTACCAGTTCCAGCAATCATCAGCCACCACTGCTCCAGAATCAATGAGAGAACCACCAGCAGGAAAATGTATCCCTCTGAGCATCAGCCTTGCATGGTTGTAGGACAATAGCTTGTCACCTGTGATTAAGGAGACCTGCAGGTTGAGGACAGGGGAGGCTCTGTCAGAGTGATGCTCAGCGCCACTGCTGTTTATGTCTCCTGCTACTTTATATGCTCCATCAAGTTAATACAAATAAAATAGGTCATGCCTTTATGATATAGGGGTGGGTGTGGGAGAGAAATAATGCAGACATTTCCTAATTAGGACTGCATTGTTCTGATGTTTCCCCTGTCAGGCTGCTCCTTTAATGCATTGTTTCTTTGTGTTAGGCCAGCTAATTAAAGAGGGGGAGGAGAGAAGGGGGGAGGCAAATCCTGGATCCGATGTCATTCCCCCCCCCTCCTTTCTTTCCTTAATGGCAATGAATTTTTCTCCCCCTTTCAATTAGGGCCACCACCATTAATGGATTGCTCTGCTGAATTAATAGCTCAGAGGCAGTATAAAAATAGAACCCATTTTAATCAGAAGCAAGGACCATGACCCTGCCATTGCCATCATGGAAACACCAACACCGGCTATACTTGAAGGTGCTTCCAGCAAAAAGCTCCACGTCTCTAAGGATCTCCAGGCAGAGAATTGAAAACCAGACTTTTGTGCCCTCCTTTTCTGTGGCATTTTTACAGCTGGTCACAAGAGGCAGCAGCTGCTGCTGTTGCGCTGTCCACTGCACTTGGGTGTCACCAGTGCTGCTGGCCAGAAGGAGGTACTGCAACTACTAACTTAGAGTTGTGGGTGTCATAATAGGGCTACGTTTCAGAGCTGCAGCTAGCTTAAGGGGACTGACTACTAGGCCATGGGTAGGCAAACTAAGGCCCGGGAGCCGGATCCGGCCCAATTGCCTTCTAAATCCGGCCCACAGACGGTCCAGGAATCAGCGTGTTTTTACATGAGTTGAATGTGTGCTTTTATTTAAAATGGGTTATTTGTGGGGCATAGGAATTTGTTCATTTCCCCCCCTTCAAAATATAGTCCAGCCCCCCCACAAGCTCTGAGGGGCAGTGGACTGGCCCCCTGCTGAAAAGGTTTGCTGATCCCTGGACTAGGCAAATCCAGCCTTATAAAAACTCAGATCTCCTAAATAGGAACACCATCTTTTTTGAAAACATAGGATGTACCCTAAATCCAACATCCTGCTTTGCAGAAAAGTCAACCTCTGGAAAGCCGACAACGAGAGCATGGAAGCCAACACTCTGCCTGCTGTTCATCCCCGCCAACTGGAATTCACCCTGCCTTTAAGACAGCAATCCTATTTAGCAGTTTGGGCTGGCCATTGATAGACCTTCTCCTTCACATTTTTTCTCATACCCTTTGAGTGTCACATAAGCCAGGATGCACTGCCACACCCCTTCTAAGAATATACAACTTTCTAAGATTATACAATAATCTTCTATTTATACAATAATTAGGGATGCATTTCAACAATCAATACAGATCTCCATTTGTTGACTTTCAGGTAGAGCTTCTATTTTCTGTGCACATGTATTGGCAAATGGTTTGGAGCATTCTAGTATCTTCTTGCTGAGTGACTCAAGTTGTGTCTTTCATGAAGTTTCATTGTACCTAACAGAAGTTGCACATAATGTGTGTTTTCAGTATTCCTAAATGCTTAGCTTTGGAGCATACAATGGCTAAACACCTCCTCATTCATACTCTAGGAAGCTGGAAACCAGGTCCCTGCTACTGAAATAGTATTGGATCTTTGATCCCCCCCTCCCCTAGGACACCACACCACTGAACTAAACCTCCGTGGCTCAGTGGTTTGCCACAATGGCACCGTTTTGCCAGATGCAAACACTGCCTTAAAATCAGTAGCCATGAAAACAGAGCTCCCCCGCTAACAAAACACTCTTGAGGCGTAAAATATCTAAGCAGGGAGTTTCCAGGAGCAAAGACCATTCAAATTCTAGACTGTAGTGATGACAGGTGGGAAAGAATCCATTTACCCTGGAGTAAAATCTGCAGCAGTGGCCCATGTGCCCCAGCCTGTGGCCAGCTCCCTATGGCACCATGTTTGTGGCTGAGCATCAAAGCCACAAGTTGCACCCACAGGGCCAAGTATCTGGGATGCTATTGAATGGTCGTTTGTGCCTCCCAGTCTGCCAATTATTAATTGCAGTCCTTTTATTTACGGGTAAACCTGTCATTCTCTTTGGTATCACATTTAAAAAACAACAGCAAAATGTTTTGTAGCTGAAACCCAAATGAATTCTTTTGGAACCCAAAAGAATTGTAGTTGAAACATAACGCAGCAGCTCTTAATGAGAAACTATTAACAGGCATTCCCCCCACCGCCCAGACTCTGCCACCCCTGTTCCACCCCTCAGAACGAGCCTTGGCAACCTGAGCTGATGCCTGAACTTTCACCTTTCTCTTGGCAAAGAACCAGACTAAGTCAACATCACTGGGCTGGTTTCCATTACCAGCTCCTGATTAACATACAGAAGAGTCATTTCTCCCCCCTGCCCGCCTTCTTTCTTCCAAGCACCCAGCAGAACAGGAAAACTTCAGAAGAGGGGGCCTCCCGATTGATGTCTGACTTTGGAACTGAGCTCATAAAAAGGGAATAATTAAAACCAGGTTACCGGGGGGGGGGGGGGGCAGAGGATAGATTCTTCAGAACTGTTTTCCCCTCCTCTGCTGCTAACATTGCACTTCATCACAGCCTAAGAAAGGAAAGGCTGAAGGTTGTTTTGCATCCTGTCCAATGCTTAAAAATAATCATCTTTCTGGATCTATCAGATATGGGAATTACTAACATGCAGCTGAATGAAATAAGTTGCTTTTCTAGCACTTGGTGCACTGCTGACCCTCACGGCAGGTCAAGTCAAGGGGCTTCTTGCATCTGCCCCCTAACCTCTTTGCTAGAATCATAATTCCTTGGTACAAATTGATGGTGTGGCCGCATCTTAAATACTTTGCACTAGTCTAATTGCTCCACCTCAAAAACAATACTGCAAAACTGGAGGGGGGGAAATTAAGGGGCCACTGAAGTGATCCTTCCCTAGAAAGAATGGGGGAAATTTCATTTGATTCTCATTTTTAAGCAAAGCTGACCTTATTTCATTGTTCTGAACTATTATGAGGATGGGAATGGAGTTAGCCTTCCAATTTTGCAACACAAAGGGACATACATAGGAAGTTTCCACATACCAAGTCAGACCCTTGGGTCATCTACCTCCATATCATCTACACCAGGCACGTCCAACAGGTAGATCGTGATCTACTTGTAGATCACTGGTAGATCACTGGCTCCCCAAAGAAGCTCAACAACTTTGCCTCCCCTAAAAAAGCTTGACATTTTTGCCCTGCACCCCCCAAAACAGGGCTTTCCTTCCTAAGAAAAATTCAACAACTTTGACCTAAACCCCCCAAAAGGGGGCAGATCACTGCCAGTTTTTAACACTGTGAGTAGATTGCAGTCTCTTGGGAGTTGGCAACCCCTGATCTACACTGACTGGCAGTGGCTTTCCAGGTTTTCAGGCAGGGGATATTCCCAGCCCCACCTGGAGATACCAGGGATTGAACCAGAGGTCTTCTGCATGCAGAACAGATGTTCTACCACTGAGCTATGGCCTTTCCACACCTCTTAAGATCCACATCTTGGCTCCACCCACTGATCTGCTTGTTTGTTTTAAAAGAGGTTGTCAGATTGAAGAGTCCTACTACAGTGGAGGCTGGTTTGCTAGAGCAAGTGGTCAACCTCAGTTTGCCCTCACCAAGTCCCCATCTGTTTGCCTCTGTACTTACAGCCAGTCCTGGGGTGCCAGTTTCCTCCTCCTCCTTAGTCTTGCTCTTGTAGAACTCAGCAAGGAGAAGGAGGATGGGGACAAATCTGTTACAAGTTGGTTCTCCTTGTCATTGGCTCCAGCTCCACTTGTTATTGGGGCTCCCTGAATTCTGCCCCCAGAAGCCTCAATGGGCACCAAGCACCACTGTCAGAGGCAGAATCATGGAACTTCACATCACAGCCATCATCACAGGTGGTTAGATTTGCAATACCAAGAACATCAGATCTGGGCGAAACCTAAGCACAATTGCAAACAATGGCCTTAGATGTGGAACGACCTAATTTTCTTTCTTGGAACTTAGCAAAATAAAAATAAAAAATCCCAAGATATTCTTTTTCTGATTACTGAACAGAAGGTAGTCATTTATTTTGTGTTTTCAAATATGATCCTTTGTAGAATGTTTCTCCCCTCCCATTGTTCCCGCCAACGGTGATCTCATTTCATAGCATGCCTGCTCAGGCTGAATTGAAAGCAGAGATGCTCAGAGCTAAAGCGTCTGTTCCCATTTACTGTGGCTGCAGCAATGCAGGTAAAGGGAAACACTGGCTCGGGAAATCTTTCAGCTTGCTTTTTTTAACCATTTGGGAGATTGTGAAAGGAACTGCCACACACAGTGCTTGCAGGGTGCCTTGATGGTTCATGAAAACCCTTTGAAGTCATCCAGACTTCTATCCTGGATCTTCTCCCTCCAGAGAGATACAGCTCAGTGACAGGGCATAATAACATAGGATGAGCCTGCAGGATCAGGCCTGTGGCTCATCAAGGCCGTTATCCTGTTCTCACATTGGTTCAACCAGATGCCTATGGGAAGCCTGAAGCAGGACTCAAGCACAAGAACTCTCCTCCTGTGCTTTCCAGCAGCTGGTATTCAGAAGCATCAAGACCACCAACTGTGGGGGCAAAGCTAGTAGCCATTGGTAGCCTTATCTTCCATGAGGGTATGTTTTGTGTGCAGAAGATCCCTGTTTCAATCTCTGGCATCACCAGGTAAAGTAAGGTAAAGGGATCCCTGACCATTAGGTCCAGTCATGACCAACTCTGGGGTTGTGGCGCTCATCTCGCTTTACAGGCCGAGGGAGCTGGTGTACAGCTTCCGGGTCATGTGGCCAGCATGACTAAGCCGCTTCTGGCGAACCAGAGCAGCGCACGGAAATGCCGTTTACCTTCCTGTCGGAGCGGTACCTATTTATCTACTTGCACTTTGATGTGCTTTCGAACTTCTAGGTTGGCAGGAGCAGGGACCGAGCAACGGGAGCTCACCCCATCATGGGGATTTGAACCGCCAACCTTCTGATCAGCAAGTCCTAGGCTCTGTGGTTTAACCCACAGCGCCACCCATGTCCACCAGGTAGACTGACATAAATATCCCTGTCTGGAGCTCTACAAAGCCACAGTCAAATTGGTGTAAACCAGATGTGGGAAACCAAAAAACCCAGGGACTAAATGCAGCCTTTCAGGCCTCTTCTGCTCCTTATCTCCAAGCCATACCCCTATATGGCCCTGTGCTGTGCCCTCCTTGAGTGCTTTTGCCTGGGTGGCTTCCCATTGAGACATCTGGTTGTCCTCTATGAGAAATGGGTGCTGGACTAGATGGACCTTTGGTTCGATCCAGTATGGCTCTTCTTTAGCCATACCAGCTGGAGCTGATGGAAGTTGGGGTCCAACAAGGTCAAGAGAGCCATAGGCTTCCTCATCACTGCAATCAATTGTTCTCATTTGAAGGAAGTGCCAACTTACTCCCACTTAAGCTACTAAGGACACGGGTGGCGCTGTGGTTTAAACCACTGAGCCTCTTGGACTTGCTGATCGGAAGGTCGGCGGTTCGAATCCCCATGATGGAGTGAGCTCCCATTGCTCTGTCCCAACTTCTGCCAACCTAGCAGTTCAAAAGCACGCCAGTGCAAGTAGATAAATAGGTACCACTGTGGTGGGAAGGTAAACGGCATTTCCGTGCCCTCTGGTTTCCGTCACTGTGTCTCGTTGCGGCAGAAGCAGTTTAGTCATGCTGGCCACATGGCCTGGAAAGCTGTTTGTGGATAAACACTGGCTCCCTTGGCCTGAAAGTGAGATGAGTGCCACAACCCCATAGTCGCCTTTGACTGGACTTAACTGTCCAGGGATCTTTTACCTTTACCTACTTTTACTTAAGCTACTGAACTCCACTACTGGATCTTCATGCCCATGTGCTGTGGGTGAATATAGCTTGTCTACATGCTCCCTTATATTTGCCAATAGATGCAATTGCTGTTGAAGCCTCACTCTTGCGATTTTAATGCTGGCAAGTAAGCAGTCGACTCCCCTCAGAGCCAGGAACATTCTGCACTTGGACAATGGGCCACCAGGGGGAGCTGCTTGAGTGTCCCTTGCAGTTTTTATGCACCCCCCCATCCCACCCCATCTAACTGTTCAGGTTTCCATATCAAAATTTATCCCAAACAAGCCTCAAATCCCCAGGAAATCACAGGCATGAACATTCAAACACACAAACCATCAACACAACAGAATTAAAACAGCAGAGAGGCATTCTCCATTTAATTGTGTTCCAGCATCTCTTCTTGGAGATTTACGCCAATCAGAGTACGTGGTGAATTTCTGAAAAACCATTCATCTGTGGTTTTCATCAATGACAGTGGTTTTGCTTTGATCATACTGGTTCTGGCTGTCCTGGAATGCACTACTGCAGGTGTACATGTTTGTGTTTGCCTCCTCTAGATTGTTACAATTTACATGCCTTTGTATTTGATGGCCAGAACAATGGTAGGCAGGACTGGACCACAGCTCAGTGGCAGGGCATCTGTGGTAGAACATCTGCCTAGCATGCAAAAAGGTCCCAGATTCAAACCAGTAGAGGCTGGTCCATTAGCCTGTCTGCCTGTGGCACTAGCTGTCAGATTACTTTATTCTCCTCCTCTTTCATCTCACTGTTGCCTTTACAGAACTCATCAGGGAAGAGGCCAACTAGAAGCCGTTGGTTCTGTCTATTATTGACTCTGGCTCCACCCTCTGTAGATCAGCCTTCTGACCTGCCAGTCCCAATGGGCACCAACCTCCACTGGCTCAGTCTCTGGTGTCTCCAGGAAGAACTTCAAAGAGCTCCTGTCTGAAAGCCATTGCCAGTCAGAGTAAAGGCTAAAGTAAAGGTAAACGACCCCTGGATGGTTAAGTCCAGTCCAATTCGATTTTGGGGTCAAATTCCATGTTCAGGTCGAGGGAGCCATTGTTTGTCTACAGACAGCTTTCCAGGTCATGTGGACAGCATGATTAAACTGCTTCTGGCACAACAGGACACCGTGACAGAAGCCAGAGCACACGAAAATGCCGTTTACCTTCCCACCGCAGCAGTACCTATTTATCTACTCACACTGGTATGCTTTCAAACTGCTAGGTTGGCAGAAGCTGAAACAAAGCAAATAGCAAGGGGAGCTCACCCCGTCACGGGGATTCGAACTGCTGGCTTTACGATTGGCAAGCCCAAGAGGCTCAGTGGTAGACAATACTGGACTAGGTGGACCAATGGTCTGACTCAGTGTAAATAAAAACTTCCTGTTTGCTTCTCATTGAGCAATTTAGTCAAGCCTTCTAACATGGCTTCTCTTATTTCCTCAAATAAAATACCTTGTGCCCTCCAGATCTTATAACCTACAACTCCCATCATTCCTGGCCACTGGCCATGCTGGCTAGGGCTGATGGGAACCGGAGTTCAAAACATACAGAGAGAAAATTTTTGGCTATCCTTGGGCTAGAGGCTTGCTTTGCAAAGCTGAAAATGGTCCAGAAATGTGCAGGCAAGGGACAAGACTCCCAACAAGCCCTTCTGTGGCAACACCAAGCCTGCCTTTAAACCACAGAAACCTGACCATGCCAGGTCTTACACTGGTGAACTAATTGGCAAGGCTGCTTAAAATTCAACCATCTAACCTTTTTTTTAAAAAAAAAAAAAATGTGCTCGGATCCTTCACACACACACACACACACACACACACTTACTTTCCCACATTATTTTCCAGCCATTTCTGACATTGCCTATGTAAGCATCTTGAAACACTTTTCTAAAAAGAAAGAAAAAACCCAAACACCCAACCCTCGCTTAATCAATATCAAGATTAAACCAATATGTTTCCAGGCTTGGTTTGAGATCTGGCTCAGAGTTTGTGTAATGGAGGAGAAGAGAATGGAGCAATTTAACCACATCTGTGGAACAGAGCAAATAAAGGAAAGTTCAAAGAGGTTGGATTCTCTCCCCCCCCCCCCTTTTTTAAAGGACTAAAGTTTCAGATTTAAACACATATGCTTCAGAAATGCAAGGTCACATTTTAAATGTGTGTGGCATTTTGCTGATTAGTTTTTTATATAAAAAAGAGGTTATACAGTGGGGTGAAAGTACTGCTCCGTTGACTAGTCAAGGGCAAAAGGTCAAGCTTCTATTATTTCTATGAGGCCTTGGTCAATCCAAAGGTTTTGTTATTCTAGCCAATTTGAGAGGCTGATAGTTATAGCTCAGGAATTCTGAATCTGAACTACCACCAACATCATGATTATTTATAATGTAAATGCAAACCTGCCTGGACATTCAGATAATCATCAAGGACATGCATGTGGGTGCCCCCTGTTAGAATCCCTGCTCCGTGATTGCAGTCATGGGATTTTTGTCTTTCACATGACGGTATATGTTTTGACTCCACAGAGTGGGAAGTGACGGAGACAGGATGTTTGTGTTACTGTGTCCCGTGAAGTGGGACTATTGTCCTTTGTCCTTTCCTCTTTGCTATCTGATGTTAGAGAGAGAGGGAGCCATGTTGCAGTGCTCCGTGTGTGTTTATATGTAAATAAAATAGATTAGCCAAAATGCTGAGTTGCTGAGGTCTGTCACGCAAGCTGCAAACACTCTGCGGATCCCTAAGTGTGCCGATTTCTGTTGGCATCGGTCGCTGTGATGTTCAGGCAGAAGAAAGCTTTTGAAGCTCCTGAATGATCGACGAGGAGGGAGGGAACATGCCAGTAGGGTATGTGTCTCTGCCAAGGTCCTACTCAAGTGTAGGACGAGCTCCTGACACCCCCCTCCCACAACTGAGACAAGGGGGCTGGCTACTGGGTGCCACATACAGAACCTTTTTGGTGGTGTATTGACTATGGAACTCCTCTTTCAGGGACAGTGTATTGTTTTTGCATGTAGGTCAGATGTGGATGACCTTTGGTCCTCCAAATGTTGCTGAACTATAACTCCTTTTATCCCTGCTCATTGCCTACATTTGCTGGTGTCGATGGGAGTTGCGGTTTAGAAGCACCTACAGGGCAAAAGCTCGCCTGCATGACAGTGCCATGTTAAACCCCAGGTATATCCAGGTATTGTGAAAATTCTGGTCAACTGCTGCCAGTTAGTGTAGACTAGGCATGGGGAACCTGAATGGACTTGAGATGTCATTTTCCCCAAACCCAGTTCGCCTACCCTGCCATATGGCATCAGGTGCAGGGCAGGTAAAGAAGATGACTGCAAGACCTGATTTCAGCAGGATCATTCTATGCAGTTGAAGTCCTCCTGTCAATCAGGTTCAAGTCCACCTGTCAGGGGAAAGGGGAGGGTTTTTTGGGAGAGTGTGGATTGCCAAGCTAACTTGCTTCCAAAGCTCTGTTGCCCCTTTGCTTATCCATCTCTCTCTGGGCCTAATCTGCACAATTGCCCAGAGGCAGGGGTGCCTCTTTGCAGGCGTGTTGGCACCAGCAGAGCTAATAATAGTAATAATAATAATAATAATAATAATAATAATAATAATAATAACAACTTATTTATACCCCGCCCATCTGGCTGGGCTTCCCCAGCCACTCTGGGTGGCTTCCAACAAAATATTAAAATACAGTAATGCATCAAACATTAAGAGCTTCCCTAAACAAGGCTGCCTTCAGATGTCTTCTAAAAGTCTGGTAGTTGTTCTTCTCTTTGACATCTGGTGGGAGGGTGTTCCACAGGGCGGGTGCCACTACTGAGAAGGCCTTCTGCCTGGTTCCCAGTAACTTGGCCTCTCGCAGTGAGGGAACCACCAGAAGGTCCTCAGCGCAGTGTCCAGGTAGAACGATGGGGGTGCTTCCACCGGTATGCCCACCCAACCCTGAGCCTGCCCTCACTGTGCCCTTCCATCCACAGGTAAATGGCAGTAGCACCCCTACCAGGAGGCTATTGCCAAAAGGAATAACTGCTTCATTTTCTCACACCTGTCATTGCTCAGGAAGGACCCTTGCAAGGCTGTGATGGGCGTTGCCAGGTGGCCTAGCCATGACTACCTCTGGTACCTTCCCTGCTTAAAACCAATTCATCTCTCCCCCACTCCTCTGTATTCTTACATACTCCACTAGGCTTTTTTTAGCAAATAAATAAATAAGAGCATTCTGAACAAGAGGGAGCTACCAACATCTCTAACAGCGCCTCCTCAACAGTTCTCTTGATTAGCCCTAATGTTTTGACACAAGCTTTTTATTTATTTATTCCTATTTATTTTTTACTGTCTTTTTCCCCCTAACAGGGCACAGAAAAAGCAAACACTGCATTAGCCCATTAAGGATGGAAGAGCTGGATAAATACCCTGCTGCTTTGTTCCCAGCACTTCCCTTAATACACTCCTCTTGAAAATCACATTTCGCAGCCTCAAGAAGCCAGACTAGGTTAATGCAGACTGTTAAGACAGGAGTGGAGACATATTCAAGGCCAGCTCACGGCAGCAAGATTGGTAGAATAGGGCAAATTGCTACCTTAAGTGCTCAGGAACAGGCAGTTGCTCAAAACTCAGGTTTTTGTTGTTGTTACCATTGCTGTTGCTATATTCACACCTTGCTTCCACCATGGAGCTCAATTGTCCCCAGGTTGTCTCCCATCCAGGCCCTGATCAGACCAAGATCTTCTTACCTTCAGTAAGCAGGGTCTGTCCAAGACATTTTGTTGCCTGAGGCAATGATCAAGCTGATGCCCCACACCATCTATGAAAGCTGATTGAACTAGCAATAGGATTGTGGTCACATCCACACCATACATTTAAAGCACTGTCATTTCACTTTTGTCAGGGAACTGCCATCGGAGCGGGAGGCGGTGAGAGGGCTCCTGGATGATGGTGGAGAGGGTCCTAGTAGGAGGAGGGATAGCCCATACGCTGGGGAAGGAAATCACACCAGTGGAGAAGGGGAGGAGATAGAGAAAGCGGAGAGGTGGCTCCAGGACTCTTCGCAGGAGACCAGCGGAGAGGGGACAAGTGCTCCTTTGCCCACACCCACCCTGCGCAGAAAGCTTTTGCGCAGGCAACGGGGGAGGAGACTGGGCGTCAAGCAGCTTTTATGTTGGAAGCGGTTTAAGAAACGCCCACTGACGGATTCTGCCAGCGACTGAGGCAGCCACGGAATACAGGCTGTCCTGTCAGAAAGGGTTCAATCATGCAACCTACCCATGAGTAAAGGCAACCTACGCACAAGCAATCCCCAGAACCATTACAACTTTAAACAGACATGGCTTTTCCCAAAGAATTTTGGGAGCTGTAGTTTGTTAAGGGCAGAAGAAGAAGAAGAAGAAGAAGAAGAAGAGGAAGAGGAGTTTGGATTTGATATCCCGCTTTATCACTCCCCTTCAGGAGTCTCAAAGCGGCTAACATTCTCCTTTCCCTTTCTCCCCCCACAATAAACACTCTGTGAGGTGAGTGGGGCTGAGAGACTTCAAAGAAGTGTGACTGGCCCAAGGTCACCCAGCAGCTGCATGTGGAGGAGCGGAGATGCGAACCCGGTTCCCCAGATTACGAGTCCACTGCTCTTAACCACTACACCACACTGGCTCTCTGATTGAGCAGTTCCTTTTGGGCTCATTTGGTGTCATGGCCCAAAGAGCACTGTATTCTGCCTTGGTCAGACCACAGCTGGAATACTGTGTCCAATTCTGGGCACCACAATTTAATAAGGATGCTGACAAGCTGGAACGTGTGCAGAGGAGGGCAACCAAGATGATCAAGAGTCTGGAAACCAAGTCTTTTGAGGAACAGCTGAAGGAACTGCGTATGTTTAGCCTGGAGAAGAGGAAACGATGATAGCCATCTTCAAATAGCTGAAGGGCTGTCACACAGAAGATGGAGTAAGCTTGTTTTCTCCTGCTCTGTAGGGCAGGCCTCGAACCAATGGCTTCAAGTTACAAGAAAGGAGATTCTGACCAAACATCAGGAATAGCATTATGATAGTAAGAGCTGTTTGACATTGGAACAGTCTCCCTCGGGAGGTTGTGGACTCTCCTTCATTGGAGGTATTCAAACAGAGGTTCGATGGTCATCAATCGTGGATGTGTTAGTGGAGATTCCTGCATTGCAGGGGGTTGAAATAGATGATCTTTGGGGTGCCTTCCAACTCTACAATTCTATGATTTCCCCACCTCACAACAAGGCAGTGTGCTGCTCGCAGGTTCCATGTTGAAGTACTCCTGCAGCCCACTTGGTATGAAAAGTTGGGCTGCCCTACTATAGGAGAAGCATGGTTGACATTCAAGGAAAACCCCTTGACCCTCCCATGTATGAAATGGAATATCCTGGAGGAAAGCATGGATGGTTAGGACTCTGAAGAGGAACCCTCTAAGTGCAATATCAATTCCCCCACCTTTTTTTAAAGCACTGCATTTCAGAAGATCTCATCCACAAGGGAAGTGAATTTTCCTCCACCACCTCTTTGGCTTAGGCCTGCAGCTATACCAGGAGTAGCAGTTCCTTTTGGGCTCATTTGGTGTCATGGCCCAAAGAGCACTTTATTTCAGCAACTTCCCAATCCTCTGTCTCATTTGGCTGCCTCCCAAAAGAGCTCCTAGCATCCTTTAGGCCTCTGCAACCTTTTCACTCCAAAGAGAGGAAGCAATATGTTACCTAACATCTGGTCAGACGTGTAGTTGGCTGACCTAGATAGTGCTTACCGCAGATGTTGCCCATCAGAATATGAAGGGGGTGGCTATCAGGGAATGCAGGGCAGAGATTATATATATATATGGGTCTGGCGATTGTAAAGAAGTCTTGATTGGCTGCTGTTCAAATTCATTCCAAGGGCCAATTCACATTCTTTCGTGCACCACAAAAACATGGATCCAATGTCAGCCACAGTATACATCAAGAGTCCAGATTTTGACACAGTTGCAACACTTTTTGCAAGAGCTTTTTCAGACATGAATGATACCTGAAAGGTCATGGGGTGCCTTGTAGGTTTGAAAACGTAAGAACAGAGACCAGGGCTCTCAGGAAAGGTTAAAGGAATATGTGTGTTTAGCATGGAGAAAAGAGAACTAAGAGACAATATTGAAGCCATATGCAAATATGGCAGCCCAGTCCTGGTTTCCCATCCCTGCTGAAGTTGGCAATGTGGGCCCGAATTGTGCCCTGCCTGCATTCTGATGGATGTTCCTACCATTTTGGAGGGTATTTCCTTGTAGATAAGCAACCACTTTTTAAAAGTAAGTCAGAAGGGGGGCGGGGAGGAAGAGGAGGTTCCCTTGGGTGGAACACCCCCCCCAAAAAAATAAACTTGACAGGGATGCTCAGAAGCCATGCCCAGAGATGGTTAGCTCTAAATTGAAAGAAGAGAAATTGTTTATTTGATACTTGAAAGGGCGGCAGCGGGAGGGTGAGAGAATCGAGTGTGGGGGAAATAATTAGAGGAAGCCACTCTTGTCATTGCCTGGTTCATTTCTGTCAAAAGGCTGTTGAATAATGATCCCAAATACTCTCCTAGTGATTACAGTTTCCTGATGATTTATCAGTGCACGCTCTCTCTCTCCTTGCCCCCAATTTGCCCCCACCCCCTGAGCTCCCTTTTCTTGATCCCTTTTCTTACCCTGAAAGTACAAAGACAGGTGGTGGCTTGGGTGACTGAAACATCTGAGAGGGAGGAGAAGGGAATGGTGGTTCATCCTTGGATGCTCTGCACCAATGGCACAAGCTTCATCCTTTCTCTGTGACCTTCCCACCTGTTAGGATATTTCCGTTCCACCTTAAAAGGCAGCAGGATGTTTGTGTCACAGCCTGCGTGTTTCCTGTTTTTCACAGGATGTTTCTGTTGTGTCTTTGCTTTCGTCTCTCTCTGTGCCGGAACACTGAAGCAGGCAGTCATGTTTTTCTTTGTTCTGACCAACGCTGAATAAACTTGTAAATATGCTCTCCTGCGTGCATCTTTCGCTGTGCATTATCTGCTGATAGAGCGTGCACGGCTCTGGAATGTGGCAAGCTACTTCTGGAGCTCGTGTCACTAATTGCTGATACTGCGTGTCTACGGGAGATCGATGGACGTCCGGAGACGAAGTGGAGTCATGATGGACTTTGTCTCCCTGGCAGTATCCCAACACTGGTGGACTGAGCTTCAGTTTATCTCTTCTCCCGTCCCCACCCAACGAAAAGAAGGTTTTTTTGTTTTTGTTTTTTTTAAAAAAAGCTTCTAATAAAAACACTCCTTGTTCACACACGCACACACACACACACACACAGGTATTTATGGTCATAAGAAATAAGGGCCACATTAACATTTAACTCAGCATTATCAATACTGACTGGCAGCGGCACTTTAGAGTTTTAGCCAATGAACAATCCCAACCCTAACTAGAGACGTCAGGGATTGAACTGTCTATGCACAACGTGTGTGCTCCTCCATTGTTATGGGACCGGTGGCTATGGCAGGATGTGGGATGGTTTGGTAGCCACAGAAGCAAGAGGATGAGGAAAATAAAGAAGGAGCAAACAGTGTGGGAGGGGGGAGAGCAAGAGAGAGAGAGAGAGAGAGAGAGAGAGGAAGGAAGGAAGGAGGTGGGCAAAGCCACATCAGGGATTTTGACCAGTCAGAGGGAGGAGCTAAACAAGAGGTGACATTGGCATTAAAGTAAAGGTAAAGGGACCCCTGACCATTAGGTCCAGTCGCGGATGACTCTGGGGTTGCGGCGCTCATCTCGCTTTATTGGCCGAGGGAGCCGGCGTACAGCTTCCGGGTCATGTGGCCAGCATGACTAAGCCGCTTCTGGTGAACCAGAGCAGCGCACGGAAACGCCATTTACCTTCCTGCTGGAGCAGTACCTATTTATCTACTTGCACTTTGACATGCTTTCAAACTGCTAGGTTGGCAGGAGCTAGGACTGAGCAACGGGAACTCACCCCATCACAGGGATTCGAACCGCCGACCTTCTGATCGGCAAGTCCTAGGCTCTGTGGTTTAACCCACAGCGCCACCCACGTCCCAGTGTTGGCATTGGACGTTGGCAATCTCCATCAGCTTAATAACCATGAAAACCAGTTATCATTGCCACATTGCAACAGCTCTTCCGCTTAGCACCTCTCTTTTAATGGTTAGCTAAAACCTGCTTCCCTGCAATCTCTGCCCACTGCTTCTTTTTCCTGCCTGGCAGAATAACAGAGAAGAAATCTTCCTCCACAAGACAGCCCTTGGGATGTTTGAGGACCCTTTGATCTTTGCTTCTCCAGAAGAGAAGAGAAGAGGAACCTGGAAGGCCAACAGATGCAAAAGTCAACTTTTGTCTGTACATAGACTGCTGGTGAGGAATTAAAGGATGGAATTCTGTCTCCTGAAACACCGACATGAATATACCTGTATATAAAAAGCTAGTACATCAGGAGAAGGATAGGCTAGAACACTTCTGAATCCCATTATCTTTTTGACCTTTGCTGAGGAATTTGGGGGGTGGGGTGGCTTCTCTCTCCTTCCATCTTTCTCTCTGTAGAAACATTTTGAAAATTGGACCCCTGCAAGCAATATATAGTAGTAAAGTGGCAACACAGCTTTTCCACCTTTTTCCACACATACAGAGTTGCCATGCATTTCTCTGTATTTGAGAAAATTGATGAGAAGAAAGTTTTTTTTCTCTCTCTCATAATTCCAGAAGTTGGGGGCATTCAATGAAGCTGAACGTTAGAAGATGCAGGGCATAGAAAAGGAAGTACTTCTTCACACAGAAAATTCACTCCAGAATTTGCTCCCACAGGAGGCAGTGATGGTCAGCAACTGCTTTAAAAGTAGAATAGACTAAATTGTGGAGGTTAGACTATTGGTGGCTTTTAGTCCAGCATCCTTTTCTCACAGTGGTCAACCAGATGCCAATAGGAAGTCAGCAAGAAGGACTTGAGGGCAACATCACTCTCCCTTCTTGGGATTCCCAGCAAATAGCATTCACAGGCACATTGCTTCTGGCAGTGGATGGAAGACATAGCCATTGTGACTAGTAGCTGTTGATATCCTTATTATCCATGAATTTGTCTAATCCTCTATCAGAAGTGGCTGAACAGCCAGTCATGCTACCAGCAACTCTACTTCCCCTCTCCATTTTTATGTTTCTACTATCAGATCCAGGACAGGTAAGAACAACCAGAAAGGATTATTGTGACCCTTTAGGGTATGTGTGTGTGCTGTGTGTGTGTTTTGCATGCATTCTGCATGTGTGTGGCACGTACCATGTATAGTAGGCATGCATGCTACAGATATGGTCAAACCTGCATGTGTGCAAATTTTCATCCCAACTGATTTGGCCATGTTCACCATGCATGTGGGAGATTGAAGTAAAATACAACTAGCAAGCATAGGGCTAGTTAGTGCATGAAAGGGTAAAGGACCACAGAGTTGTACTGCTAGATAGACTCAGCTAGGTCACACCCTCTCTGCTCAGGAGAGGAAGTAAAGCCTCTCTCTCTCTCTCTCTCTCTCTCTCTCTCTCTGTAGCATGTAACAAGACAGATATATGTGAGCTTGCTCCCAAGTTTCCAGCACTTATTTGGAATTATATGCTGTACTTTCCACCCTAGAGTATTTTCCTTATGTTATCTTTGCTGCTGCATGGAACAATGCAATGACTAAAACCATGAATCTGTAAGTAAAGCATTTTAAACTTACTTAACAGTGTATGGTCTGCAAGAGAGGCGGAAAGAGGTAAGCTGCTGTGCACGGTTGAATGGGATAAGAAAGGTCTAACAACCTATATTCCTAAAGCTATACTGTGCTGCTTATTCTTGTGAGTTTAATACCCTGCTACTGGGGCTCTCTGTGTGCTAGCCCTGCATTTTGAATCCAGGAACTCAGCCATTTATTTTTGTTGTTCACCCACACACATGGGTTCAAAGGGATTCATATATTTAGTTCCCCACAAAGCAGAGGGTGGCAAAGGGCTGGAGGGGGGTTGGATAGGTTAAGGAGAGAGTTGGGGAGGGTTAGGGGGTTTGCAAAGAGTTGGAGAGGGCTGTGAGAGATAGAGGGTTTGAGAAGGTTAGAGAAGTTTGCTGTAAACATGGCTTTGCCCCCAATTTAAAAACCTTGTAAATAATAATCATGGGAATAAATCCTCCTCTCCATCTGCACTAACTAGCCACAGTAAATACAGCCTGGATAAGAATTAGGGGACCATAATGTCCATCAGGCTGCCCACTAATGCCCGCAAGAGAAAAGCCAACACCAGATTTTCTGCACATTTGTAAACCAGCTTTACTGGTTAGATTGCTGGGGGCAGTAATAGATAGATTTGAAACACACACACACACACAAACCCCGGCAGCTCTCCACAATTCATCCCCATCTGGGGAGGGTCACCACCGTAACAATACAGGATTATTGCCATCCATGAGATCAGATGGGGATGAGGAGGGGGAGGGAGAGGAGGGGGAAAGAGACATACTTTGCAAATGAAAATGTCAAATGCAAAGAATGAAGAAAGGGAACAAATGATGCCCCCCCCCCCACTAATGGGCTTGCAAAAACAACAACATATAAATTTCCAAACATGCAGTCCAGCAGAACTAGTGATGCCCTGATGCACTTGCTCCTGTTTGGAGCATATTTTTCTCGGGCACAACAGCAAGCAGGAGGTACTTGGAACATCCTGCTGTAAATCCAGCCAGATCTTTGCCTGCAAGCCTCATGCTTGCAAGGGTCACGGGAAGCCGTCTTCTAAGTCAGAGTGTAGGTCCGTTCAGTTCATTATTGTCTACACTGACTCTCAGAGGCTTTCTGAGTTTTCAGGCAGGAGCGTTTCCCAAGGGCCAAGCCTCAGACCTTGCACGTGGAAGGTGGGTGCTTTATTACTAAACAGGAGCCCTTCCTCAACTGCTTCTTTTAGGGGTTGGTCTTTCCCTGTACACTGCCCACCCACCCCCCTTCCTCTGTGCCACCAAGGATGGGAAAGGACATCAAAACGGAGACTCAAAAAGCACTATCTCTGCAACAAAGGACTCAATGTGCCTGATCAAGGCTCAGCGATCCAACCAAGTTTATGGCAGTGGGTGGCTTTTCAAGCTTTCAAGCCTCCCCATTTGATCAGAATAGCAAAAGGGCCCCTCCTTTCAGCCCCTTGACAAGTGAGCTGATATAAATCACAGTCTTCCCAGCAGGAACTCTTCCCTAGACAATCGACCCTGGCAGGATCTCAAAGCCTCACATCGGCTATTGTAAAAAAAAAAAGGGGGGGTGGGGAGAGACCATTGCCAGTTTTTTGTTTTGTTTTTTAAGAGAGAGGGAAGAGGGAGTCTGATCTTTTACAACCCCATGTCATAACCCAAACCTACAGAATCTTATAATAGGCCTTCATGGGGAGGAGGTGGGTGGGTGGTGGGGTCATTCCCGTGTCATCAGACATTGCCATTTGGTTTTAAGACATCTTGCAGGGGTTTTAGACTATTGGTTCCCAAAGTTAAGTGCACTCATCAACAGGCTGCACATTTGTTTAAAAGAGCCAATCAACCATTTTGCTGTGGAGGGCAAATACTCCTGGCTCCTCCATCTTCCATCCCATGTAGTCAAACTCAGGACAGGACAGACCCTAAGCACTGGGATGTGCCTGCTGGGGTGTGGTCTAGGTGGAGAAAGATCCCCAAGATTAAATAAGCCTCTTTGCAGGAAAAAGGTCTGTATTTCTCTGACACAGCAAGCACTGAGAACTGAACTTCCTGCTTCATGGGATCAGGCAGTGGAACGTGATGTAGGGTACTTTGAAAGCCACCTAGTCTGGCTCCCTGCTCAGTGCAGGGAATCCAGGACACCCCCCAACACATGGCTTCTGCCTGAGACCTCTAGGGAGGGACAGCAACCCCTTCCCCCAGGTAGCTAGTTCCAGTGAGGGAGAGCACTCAACCAGGTAATCGCTTCCATGAATGAGCTGCTGTTACCATTAAGGCATTAAGGACTTCTAAAGTTCATCCTAAAATTCAACTGAAAACTGCCCATCCTTCCACATAGTCTGGGGACAGCCTTGAGGGCCTGATAGAGAGGACTAGAAGGCCACATCCAGCCCTGGGCTTGAGGTTCCTCATCGTTGTTTTAGGCAATGTTTTTGGCAGTCGGTAAAATCAGATCAGGGACGCGGGTGGCGCTGTGGGTAAAAGCCTCAGCACCTAGGGCTTGCCGATCGAAAGGTCGGCAGTTCGAATCCCCGCGGCGGGGTGCGCTCCCGTTGCTCGGTCCCAGCGCCTCCCAACCTAGCAGTTCGAAAGCACTCCCGGGTGCAAGTAGATAAATAGGGACCGCTTACTAGCGGGAAGGTAAACGGCGTTTCCGTGTGCGGCTCTGGCTCACCAGAGCAGCGATGTCACGCTGGCCACGTGACCCGGAAGTGTCTCCGGACAGTGCTGGCCCCCGGCCTCTTGAGTGAGATGGGCGCACAACCCTAGAGTCTGTCAAGACTGGCCCGTACGGGCAGGGGTACCTTTACCTTTACCTTTAAAATCAGATCAGAATTGTGAAAGTTCATAATATTGGGGGTTTTTAAGCAGCTTTACACCTACAGTTTCAACAAAGGAGCTGCTGGTCAGCCTTTGGGTATGTTGCAGTGCCACTCCTGCAGGTGGCCAGAGGTGGTACTACAGTGACCAACTTAGCAGGGGTCAAGTGAAGCCCCAAACTGGATTCTAGCTGCTCTTATGAAGCTACTGGCTCTGCCCTGGCATGTCATTCAGACCACCTGGCCTGGAAAGACTCTAAACCAGCAGCTCCTCAAAGTCTGGTGTTAACCACAGGGAAGCCTGTGATTTTAAGGCTGGACCAAAATCCTCTTCCCATTTCCCAAAAAGCTTTTCTGTTGCTTTATTGGGGGGGAGGGGAATAAAATTCTCTGAAATTCAGGGGGATGGGTTGGCATGTACTTATTTCAAAGAGAGCCTTGTGGGTGGTGCTGGGTTTTTTTAAACAAAAGTTTTTAAAAGAAAGAGAAAATGTGTACCTGTGGCTCATACAGTAAAGTAAGGTGAACAGTAGCTTCCTCCCAATAACTTCATAAACAAGTCTGTTCCCCCACCTCCCCAATCTTTCAGGCACGATCAAAACATATTCTTTATATTTCTTTGAACTAGTTTTCTGACCAAACTCTCACCAGTTTCCTTAAGAAATGCCTTTACTGAGCTGCGTTTCCAAGTGATGCTGCTACAAGGTGTCTTATGTAGATAGATTTCGTATTTGCAGTCAACTTCAGGTGGAAGACATCATAGAGTCCCAAGAGATTGCTTGCTGAAAACCTTCATTCACATAAGCAAGCAGGTATATTCTGGCAGAAATGGCAATACAGTGGTACCTCGGCTTACAAACTTAATTCATTCTGGAAGTCCGTCCTTAAACCAAAACCATTCTTAAACTGAGGCGCGCTTTCCCTGATGAGGCCTCCCACCGCTGGTGCCCTTCCACCATTCGGATTCCATTCTTAGACCAAGGTAAAGTTCTCAAACTGGGGTACTATTTCTGGTTTTGCGGAGTTTGTAAACCGAATCGTTCTTAAACCGGACTATTCTTAAACCGAGGAACCACTGTAATAAATTCGTAACACACAAAGTGGCCTTCAATGCACTGGCTTGGAAAGAAATCAGGAAAAATGAGTGTGATGAAATCACTACAAGTTGTGGTGAATCTAAAATCAAGATGGATTTTACTTCTCTTTCTAGCAGCCTGGATGGTAGCTCATATTATGGGTGAATGTTCTGTATTATTTTCATAATACTATTGCTACAAGTCTGTCGTGGCCTTTGGCTAGAAAAATAAACTTAAGCTGAATTCAATAAATTCTTTCTAAAACATTTTTTACACAGCTCTTGTTGTGATAATCCAGCCCCTTTTAATCCAGATTAGGATACACGGTACTATTTACTACACACTCACAGAGATGAATCCTTGGCTAAGAGGGATTCCATAATGGAAACATAAGAAAAAGGTGTGTGTGTGTGCGCGCGCGCGCACGCACGGAAACAAAGAAGTGTAGAGAAAGGGCCATCAATGCAGATAGAAAATGAGGAAAGGAAATGAGGGTGGGGGCTCATGCTCTCGGCACAGGAACAGCATGCCCATTGAGGTGTGCACAGTGAGGCACTTAAGAGATTCTCCCTCTGGGTATCTGTGTCCCTGATCAAAAGGTCAAGAGTGAATGCAACACACACACACACACACACACACACACACACAAGCACACAATGGGCGGCCTGTCGATCAGGCTCTTGCATGAAAGGGGAGAACCCTGAGCTTTGCATAGAGTGGCTTCTCCAAAAGGGGAGCAACAAAAGCACACGTGTGTGTGAGAGAGAGAGCAAGAGCGCAATCTTCGCTGCATGGCACACATTGTTAAAGGGGGAAACGGGAGCGGGAGATGAGAGGTGCTAGCTGACTGGCCAGCTAAAGCATGGGACAGTGGTGGTGATGTAGGACATGTCTTCCACCAGGATGGGGAAAATCTCTTCCTCTCCTTTTCTCTCTCTCTTTTTCCAATCTAAGTTCAGTCCCTTGAAAATTCATCAGCATTTTAGTGTGAATTTCTCCTAATCACATTTTTTTGGGGTAAAGCAATTTACCCTAACATATTTTAAAATGTGATTTTCACAAATATATGCATTTTTATTCAAACTTTACCCTAGCCTATGCTTTTTTATACTTGGATAACTGCACGGCAAAATTTGGAGAAGTGTGATTTTTGAAAGATGGCCATGTTTTGGCTTTGGAAGGTGCAAATTAGAAAAGGTTTGAATTTATAAGGGAATTGAACTTTCTCTCTCCATCCCTAGTCTGCCACTTGGAAGTGTTGGTAGTTCCACGGGTAGAGGACCAGCTTTGCATGCACAAGGTCCCCAGGTTCAATCCCTGGCACCTCCAGGTTTTATCTATTATTGCTTTAAAAGATCAGGCAGTCCTGGGCTATGGACAAGCTTCTGCCTTCCTCCATCAAGGATGCTATGAGTATCAAGCTATGGAACAAAGGGTGGGGTTCTGTGTCAGATCAGGCTCTTTGTCGTGTCTGCTCTGACTGACAGAAGCTCTCTAGAGCTTCAGGAAAAGGAATCTCTTCCCTATCAACTGCTGTCTTAGTGGTGGGAGAACTTCTGACCCATGGACATATTTAGGTCCACCAGGCCTCCCCATATTGCCCATGAGGCCATTTTAGCCAAGTCATGCCCACCTGTCCTACGCCCAACATCACATGTAAAATCAAGTTTGGAACAGGTAAACTGGGTCAGAAAAGAGGTTGCATCATCATTGACCTGCTGCTTGGAGGCATCTGCAAAGCCCTGCACACAGCACCCTGTGTGGCTCATTGCAAGGCCCAACAACCAACTGTTTCTCAGTGCTTGCAGAGCTTGCAAAGCATGGCACTTTAAAGCCCTATGACCAGCTGGTTGTTGGAGCTTCGAAAGACTGCAGAGGACTTTCTGCAAAGACGGACAATTAACTGGTTTCCAAGGGGCAAGTATTACAAGGGGTGAAAATGGGTCACCTGCCATCATGTTGTTCCATGGTAGAAGGAGGAGGTAAGTACCCTGCTCATTGGTCAGATTTGGGACCCCATCCACGTGCTGCCTTATTTTTCACTGGAGATGCAAAGGACCTGGAACCATGTGCTTGAAAATAATGTTCTTCACCGTGGAGCCACCATCTCTCTTCAAAAGGATCTCCACCCCTTTGTCTGGTTTCTCAAACTAATTCCATCCCTCCATTAAAAGAGAGGTGGGGGAAAGCTGAATCAGGCCCCATATCAAAATATAGTTGACAATTTCCATAGTGGGTGGAGGCGAAGAGAATAATCTCCACTTACAGTAATTCTGTGGAAGTGTCTGAGGCCTTGGGATAAAACAGGTCAGAATGTATCATAGCAGGTGGTTTGAGGGGATCAATGTTGATATTTTTAAAATGCAGATCAATGGATGACATTAGATAATGAGACAGGCAAACCACAATGTTTCAGGAGAAGGGGTAGCAGACAGCTGGTAGGCAGGCAGCAATGTCTGGAACCTGCAAATGTACATGCAACATAATTATATCCCATGATCATCATACGGTCTCCCTCCTCTCTCATTATTATTATGATTAAGAGAATTTCTACACCACCCTTCATCTGAGGATCAGAGGGTGGTTTACAATTGAAATACACAGAAATACACACAGTCATTAAAAACAAAAACAAAGCCCCTCACCAGCTTAACAGGCCATATTTTGTTTTATCAGCCAAAGGCGAGGAATAAGAGGAATGTTTTTGCCTAAAAGTATGTAAGAAATGCACCAGGAGACTGTCTCTGGGGATAGCATTCCATAAGTGGGGAGCAACTGCAGAAAAGGCCCATTCTCATGTTGCCACCCTCTGGTCCTCTTGTAAAGGAGGCACACATAGAAGGGTGTCAGAAGATGCGCTCTCTCTCTCTCTCTCTCTCTCTCTCTCTCCATATTATGTACATTGCAGAGCAGTGATGCACATTCTGGACTCAGGACCACACCAGGCCAACTTGCTATCTGATACTACATATTTGGGGATATGTGAGGTCTAGAAGCTTGCATCTTTTAAAGCTGCTTCTCTCAAACTCACAAGCTGCTCCCGTGTGCACAGAGCTGGAAAGCTAGCACCTAGGAGGCTGCTTTATTTGGGGCCAGACCGTTGCCCATGTAGCTCAGTATTGTATACGGATAGGCAGCAGCTCTCCAACATTTCAGGCGGAAAACCTTTCCCAGCCCTACTGGCAGATAAATAAATCCTTTCCCAGCCTGGCTTGGAGATCACTGAAGAGCGAAGCAGGGATGTTTGCAAGCAGAGCACGTGCTCTACTACTGAGTTATGGTTCTGCCACAGCACAGGAAGCTACATTATGCAAACTATGGCTCTACCTAGCTCAGCATGGTCTACACTCACCAGCAGTGGCCCTCCATGGCTTCAAAGGGTAGTGTACAGGAAAGCAATACTCTACAGGGTAGAGAATGACTCTTTCTCAGCCTGGTTTGGAGACGCTGTGGATTGCTCAGGGACTCTGATGCTAAGCTACCAACTTTCCCCAAAGAGAAAAAAAAACCTGCAGTAGACGTATAGGAAGTGGCTCTGGCTCTGTGCAAGAGATATACAGTGGTACCTCGGGTTAAGAACTTAATTCCTTCTGGAGGTCTGTTCTTAACTTGAAACTGTTCTTAACCTGAGGTACCACTTTAGCTAATGGGGCCTCTTGCTACCCCTGCGCTGCAGCCACGTTCTGTTCTCATCCTGAAGCAAAGTTCTTAACCCAAGGTACTATTTCTGGGTTAGCGGAGTCTGTAACCTGAAGCATCTGTAACCTGAAGCATCTGTAACCCGAGGTACCACTGTATGTCTGGGGTGATGTCAGATGCTACTAGGCTGGAACCAGAAGTGTTCCACTTCCAGGGCATGTGCTGGCTTCCCTCCTCCCACAGAGCTGATGGCTGGAGGATAGTACTTACAAAGAGATCACCACAGGCTCTACCTCAACCTGTTCAATCAAGTGACCCCAGGGATCCAATTCCACCTCGCTGTCTGCTTTGCATCTGCCAGGCTTGCTGCTGCAGTCCCCCAGTTTCCCCCCTAAATATAAAATAAGATTCCAGTCCTCACAGTCTATCTATCCATTATCTCAGTTGGCTGGGTGTGTAGAACTCATCGGGAGCACCAAGGGTGCCCAGGAAAAGCCTTTTGCTCAATGCAAACCCCTCGCCTAGGCGTCTGTTGTCGTGCTTGGCAGCTACATGTCCAAGCCCCTGCTTGCTTGTATGATCCCTGATCCAGCTGGGATGCCTGTATTCTTTGTCTGCCCAGCTTCTTGCCCATTAGCATAATGGTTACTCCTCCGAGTATGTTTTCATTCAGCGAATCCCCCACCACGGCAGTCAAAGAATTAATTACTCTGAGAAGGGGCCTGTGCTTTCCCTTGGAGAGAGAAAAAAAGAGTTTCACAAGTTTGGCTTTTCACGAGCCTCCCTTTCCCGCTGAGATTGCTCCAGAGCTTGTCAAAGCATTTGGGGCACCGCCATGGGTCAGTGCCTCGCAAAAGGGGAGACAATGCCAGGGGAACTATGACACTCATCCCCAAAAGTGATTTACTTGCTGTTTGAAGCGGGGAGGGGAAGGGGGACAAAAAAAGGGGGGGTGTGACAGAAGCAAACTCTTGGGTCAATGTGCTTTATTGAAAAGAGGTGCGGTGTTTTGTGAGCTTTCTAAAACTTTGTTTTTTCTAAAAGATAATACACTAGTAGACCAAGGGACCACCAGTGGGACTTGAGATTGTGAGGGCTGTAGCTCCGTGGTAGAACACCAGGTTTTGCATACAGAACACACACACACACACACCTCCAAAGAAGATAATGGCTGGAGAGTTGCTGCCCCTCTGTCTAGACAATAATAAGCTGAATAGACCATGCAGACTGGAATCTTACATTATATTTTGGGGAAAGACTAGTTCAGTCATACAGCACAGGCATTGCTTGCAAAGTGTCCCAGATTCAATCCAGAGCATTTCCAGGTAGGGCTGGGAATGTCCACTGTCTGAAATCCCAGAGAGCCACTACCACTTAGTATAAGACAATACTGAGCTACATGGGCCATTGGTCTAGGTTCCTCTGTTCCTAGATCAGTTTTTAATTTGGATATTTGTTTGGAGGAAGGGACCTATCTCAGTGGTACAGGATCTACTTTGCATGCAGAAGGTATCAGGTTCCATCCTCAGCATCCCCAAGAAGCCCTGGCAGAGACCCCTCTCTGAAAGACTGGCCAGCTGCTGCCAGTCTATGTAGGTGGACAAGTGGTCAGAAAGGGATAATAGGAATTTGTGGGGGACACGTCATGTTCCTTCTGGGGGAGTTTGTCCACCTTTCGTCCACACACTGCACAACTCTCACCTGTGGCACCTAGGTGCTGTCTGCATGAGACAGTGACCACACTCCAAGAATGGCTTTGACTGGCCGGCTAAACCAGGTGAAGGGTGCTGATGGGTCTCAAACTCTCAGTGAGTTAGGGACTCCTTCGGCATGCAAAGGCAGGCTCTGGCAGATTGAGCACACAAGACTAATAGGTCCAGCAGTCAATAAGGTGGTTTCTGAACATCATGCAGAGAGAAGTGAGGGGGCTTGTCAACCTGGGAAGGTAGCCCACCTAGGAAAAGGAAGACTCTTATTCTAAGCCTCCGCTGCCTTGTGGGATATCTCTGGGAGAAGAAGTGGCTCAGGAGTAAACCCAACACAACTCCTGAGTGCGGTCCCCAAGACAGTTGGATGACATCTTGTACACCTCCTTTCAGCAGCTCCTGCAGTCAAGCTGGTGCCAAACATATTGCTTTCCTTTCCTTTGGACCCCATCAGCAAGGGCAAAATGGGGGCCCTGCCATCTGGAGAACCCAGTAACTCCACACGCAGCCCCAGCTTGCACCCCAAAGAGGTCACTTCGTTGGATGCCAACAAAGCCAAACCATCTGGAGAGCACCAAATTAAGGAAGGCTGGTCTACACCGACTAGCAGTTCCTTCCCAGGTGTTTTTCCAATTCCTACCTGGAGATGCTAGGAGCTGAATCTGGGACTGTTTGCAAGCAAAGCATGTGTTCTGCCTCTCCCTTCTGCGCTACTTTTCTGCTTTCAGGGAGATTTGTTTCATTTTGCATACAGCAGTGGGCAGTGAAAAAGAAAATGTGGTTCCTGCTTCCTGGTACAAGAAGCAGCTCATTCTAGCAATTCAGCACCCCATCTCCTTATTCTTCTGGATGTTTAGCCCTGTCCTCGGTCAGTTAAAAGCCTGGCAGCTGAAGCCTCTTGCATCACTTACTAGAGATGAAGTGAAGTCTGAGCTGAGGACTTCTTTGAACTTCGGGTCCCTGAAATGTCTATGTTTACCAGTGAATTTTCAAGCTTCCTCTTCAAGCACCAGCAGGGAGAGATGGGCAGGGGAGGTACAGTTTTATTTTTACTCTAGAAGAGGAACAAGGTGACCTAACCGGGAGGAGGAATATGCGGAGAGATGTAAAACAGATATAATACTGACAATAAAATCCAGTCTACTGTTCACGGCATGTACTAGTTAAATTGCTTTCTAGCTTTTAAAGACGGTGGCAAAATCCTACTCCATTTAAAAAATGCATTAAATAATAACTATAATTAGTCAGACTAAGTGTAAAATCAATTTCTAATTAATCAAAGGAAGACAAGACTGGGGACAAGGAGCAGAACTGACATTCAGAAGCCGAATTACTAAAAACCTGGGCATTGGGACCAAAAACTGTCATCCAGCTTCATTCAGATCCTTTGAAGAATTGAGCCATTATGTTCTCTTTCGTGCCATGAGGACTAGAAACCTTGCTGAATATATTCTCAAGATTCCAAGTGGCACAGAAGGATAGAGGAATGCTCCTGGCTGCCATTGGCAGGAAACATCCAAGAAAGGCATTGCTGGATTAGAAAATCAGGACTTACCGTATTTTCCCATGTATAAGACTAGGTTTTTTCCCCTTTAAAATAATGTCAAAAATTAGGGGGCGTCTTATACACGGATACATCTCCCCCCATTTTCTTAAATCTGAGTCCCCCCAAATCTTATACATGGGGGCGTCTTATAGACGGAAAGATATGGTAGTCCTTTGTCTTCAAACTCTATCCAAGGTTTCCCACTTCTGTGTTAGTAGGAAAGAGAAGGTGAAGAGATGCAGATCCTGAGAGATAGCTCAGTTGGTAGAGCATGAGACTGTTGGTCTCAGGGTTGTGAGTTTGAGCCCCATGTTGGGTAAAAGATTCCTCCATTGCAGGGAGTTGGACTAGATGGCCCTTGTGGTCCCTTCCAACTCTACACTTCTATGATTCTTCTATGATTCCTTTTGGTTGCTGACATACAGCTCCGGCTAAGGGCGTTGGAAGAGGGGGCGGGCCGCCCCAGGTTCCATCATGGAGGGGGGTGACAAATTATCAAGGAACAATAGTGCCCTGCTAGGGCTGTTCATAAAAAAACTTTTTTTATTATTTTAAAAATGCCTGCTCCAAAGGTCTTATCTTACTACACTAGGGATTATACAGCTATATATGAAATTTCATGCATATCAGTTCATATCTTGACCCTCCTCCATGAAAATAGCTGTTTACTTGGCTGTTTTCCTATGTCATGAAGGCTGAAATTTCAATTCAGTGGAGCACTTACTGTTCCCATCTCTAACCCTGCAGAAAGCCATCTAATTAGACTTTAATTTGATTTTGACATGTTTTTAGGAGGTAATTTAATTATTGTTTGATTTGATACCAATGTTATGTACAGTGGTACCTCGGGTTAAGTAGTTAATTTGTTCCGGAGGTCTGTTCTTAACCTGAAACTGTTCTTAACCTGAAGCACCACTTTAGCTAATGGGGCCTCCTGCTGCACTGCGCCACCACGGCTCGATTTCTGTTCTCATCCTGAAGCAAAGTTCTTAACCCGAGGTACTATTTCTGGGTTAGCAGAATCTGTAACCTGAAGCATCTGTAACCCAAAGCGGATGTAACCCGAGGTACCACTGTATCTGGTGCTAGCCACCCTGAGCCCAACTTCAGCTTGGGAGGGCGGGATATAAATAAAAGTTTATTATTTTATTACTTGTTATTATTCCTTTGTAAGAAAATATGAAGTAACGTAAAAAAAAATCAATGTGTGTGGAGGGGTGACAATAAATTTTCCATACCTGGTACCACCTGACCTTCCTATGCCTCTGGCTCCTGCTAGATCTGGTCTCAAAGACCAACTATTTAGAAAGGAGAGATGATATCAATGCAATCATAGAATCATAGAATTGTAGCATTGGAAGGGTTATCTAGTCCAGCCCCCTGCAATACAGGAATCTCAAACAGATTATACATGACTAATAATAATAATAATAATAATAATAATAATAATAATAATTTATTTATTATTTATACCCTGCCTATCTGACTGGGTCTTCCCAGCCACCCTGGGCGGCTTCCAACAAAGTATTAAAATACAGTGGTCTGTTAAACATTAAAAGGTTCCCTAAACAGGGCTGCCTTCAGATGTCTTCTAAAAGTCTGGTAGTTGTTCTTCTCTTTGACATCTGGTGGTATATTATTTATACCTCTGCTTAGAAACTTCCAAGGAAGGAGGGTCTACCACCTCTTGTGGAAAGAAGAAGAAGAGGAGGAGGAGGAGTTTGGACTTGATATCCCGCTTTATCACTACCCGAAGGAGTCTCAAAGTGGCTAACATTCTCCTTTCCCTTCCTCCCCCACAACAAACACTCTGTGAGGTGAGTGGGGCTGAGAGACTTCAGAGAAGTGTGACTAGCCCAAGGTCACCCAGCAGCTGCATGTGGAGGAGCAGGGAAGCAAACCCGGTTCACCAGATTATGAGTCTACTGCTCTTAACCACTACACCACACTGGGAGTCTGTTCCACTATTGTAGAGCTCTTATTGTCAGAAAGATCTTCCTGATTATTCTTCTTTTCCCATTAAAACACAGGGGCTCCAGAACAGAGCTGGGAAATCTCGAATCATTGGCATGCTAAGATCGTCATTTGGCCATTGCGTTGACTATTGATTTCAAGCCATCCCAGTGCAGTCTTTTAATGCCCAAGTTATGATGATGATGATGATGTCTCCGTGTGCGTGTGTTTTCAAAAAGGGAAGTACAAGAATGTGGCACTATCATTTTAGTACGTGCGCTTTAATGATGACTCGTCCACAGTATTTTATGAGCCGGATCTATTTCTTTCTCACCCCATAAGCAATGACTGTTATGGTGAGTTACTGTGGCGAATTAGACAGCGCCGTGTGATCAATCATGGAAGATTTCCGATCGTTGCCGTTTAATGGCTAATTCTTCAAAGCTACTAAAAATGTGAGCTCATGCAATTAGTCTCTTTCTAAACGAAAGCGATGGAAGCGCAGCGAATGTAGGGCACCCCAACAGTGCAATTAAAGCGAAAGATGAAGAGAGGACTTTATATTAGCTGAATGGAAACAGGGATAAATTTTGGCAGCAGCTATCCCCATTTTGTGTGCTGGGTTTGGTGGTGCTAGTGATTAATTTTTTTTTGCTGGGGGGGTGGTTAGAATCCCATTTGTCAATTGCTTCCATATTTACTTGTTTTAAGATTGTCTACCCCAATTTTCTTAAGGGGAATTCACATTAGCTTTTGATGAAATCCTAATATAGACAAGCAACAAATAGCAGTAACTAAAACCACTGCAAATCCCAATGGTTCACGCAGAATCAGCAATAAAAGTAGACAACAGGTGTACTTAAATTTTGGAATTATTATTAGTCAAAATAGTAAATGCAGATTCCATCTCATCAGGTTATCCATTTTGTACAGTATAGGAACTGGGCCTTTGGCACAGTGGCACCTAATCTTTGGAGCAGCCTGCTTTTCAGTGCCAACTGAAGACCTTCCTTGTTCAACTAGTTGTTTAAATGGAAATCTTTACTGCAGTCAGCATCTGTATTGGAATGAAAAATTGTTTTCATGTTCAGAATTGTTTTTTTAAACTGCTTCAACATATGAATAAGTTGTCCATTGTTCTGTTCGTTTAAAACAAGATTTGTGAAACTGTAATTGTTTTTTTACTGCTGACGTTATCATTGCAAAGTGACTTTAAGATAGCGTATGGGAAGCAGTTCATAAATGGAATAAATGAAATAAAAACAGCAGTAGGGCTACTGTTTGCTTTGGAATGTGGAATGTGACTTGTATTTCTTATACTGATTCCTGTATGTTGCAATCTGTAAACAGCTTAGAGGTTTCTGTTGAAACATGAAGTGGTATATAAATTAAACTAAATGTGAAAATGTTAAATGTTAAATGTTAATGCATTTTAGGGGGTTGGGGTTGGGCTAGAGAGCTTTTGGGGTTCCTTCTAACCCTCTTCTTCTATGATTCTAAACAAATAAAAGGTGAGTCAAGCACCAAGCACACCAGGCAAAGCAGCAAACAGCCATCAGCCTATCCCACAATCTCCATAAAGAGGCAAGCTGTTTTACATATATAAGGAACATGGCATTGGAGAGAGGAAGGCCTCCTTGGCAGGAACATTCTAAAGTATTGGTGCCACCACCAAAAATGCCCCGCTGCCCATCATATGTACCCACTGAACCTGATGGCAGAATTGGCAAAAGGCCCACCTATTCCAGCAACCTGTTCCCACAGTGGTCAATCATTAATAGGATGTGAGTGCTTCACATGTTTCAGTTTGCAATTCCCATCCTCCCTGACCACTGGCCAATACTCAGGGATAATGGAAATCCACAACAGATGGACTTGGGCCAACTGACACAGATTTATTTGCCACTGACTGCTTTCTTTCAAAGCACTCATAATCGTAGCCATATGAAGACACACAAAATGGTTTCTTAAGAGATCTCTAGGGTTCCTTTCAATTCACAGGATTCCCTTTCCATCAAGAACAATTGACAGCTAAACAAGCAGCAAACTGGGTTAAGTGTGTAGTGGAGACATACCCCACGATCAGCTGTGCTACCTGTTTCACACTGGAAAAGCTCATTAATATCATCAGTGCCTAATCTCCTGCATTCTATAGGACTGGTTCACATGAGTTGTGGGATGGCTTTGGCTTGGGCTAAGGAAGTCAGGAGTTTCCACACACCCTGCAGAAATGTATTCCTGAAAACGGGCAAGTAGTTTTCAGGACAGCCCAACAAACTCTTCTACATTATGCTTTTTGTTCTTCTTGCACATGAAGTGGATGAGATGCCAGACTGTTCTGCTGACTGGCTGGCCAGCCAGCTGGTTCATGTTTTGTGTCACCTTCTCCTCCCTCTTTCTGCCTTCACCGGCACACCCAGCTGCCTAAATTCCTTCTTTCCCCCATCCCCATTTCCATGAAGGCAGTTGGCTTATTTCATAAACGGAAGACTGGTGGCCGTTGGGTCTCTTCCCCTCCCCCATCATAGCTGAGTCAGCTTGATCGCTGACCAAATCTCTGGAGACAGAGGCCAAATTTATTTTGACCCTTGCATTCCCCAGTCATCTCCACAGGGAAGAGAAAGACATGGATACCCCCAACCCCTTCATTCCCACCAATCTCTTTATTTCGCTGACAATGTCAATGATGAGAAATAAATTATTAACAACAATTATTAAGGTGATGATGATGCAACAATCTAGGCAATTTACAGTAGAAAAACAGGAGCTCTCCCAGCTGAAATTTATTTGTGCTAAGTGCAACAGTTGGATGAAAGGGGCATTCATCAAGTTTATTATCATTATTGCTCCTTCTTTCCATCACAAATTGCAAAGAGCTGTTCCTCCATGCAGTCCAGGATATGGGACAGAGGCAGCTTCTCACCTGGACCTCTTGCCTCGTCTCCCTGCCTACAGGCTTCTGGAGAGCACCAGTTGGAGAAGACCGTTCCACACTAACAGGCTGTGGCTAAGGCCTAAACGTCTTCATCGACCTTGAAAACCCCGATATTTGGTTCAAATACAAAGGGGTGGTAGCTCAGTGCTTGAGAATATGCTTTGCGTGTGGATTATCCTAGGTTCAATCCTCAGCATCTCCATGGAGGGCTGTGTAAGATCTGGTTTGAAGCAGCTTCCTATGCCCTTATTTGAATCAATCATATATCCAGAACCATGAGGGCTAATCTTACTTCATATTTAGGGGAGGTAAAGAAGAAGAAGAGTTTGGATTTGATATCCAGCTTTATCACTACCCGAAGGAGTCTCAAAGCGGCTAACATTCTCCTTTCCCTTCCTCCCCCACAACAAACCCACTGTGAGGTGAGTGGAGCTGAGAGACTTCAGAGAAGTGTGACTAGCCCAAGGTCACCCAGCAGCTGCATGTGGAGGAGCGGGGAATCGAACCCGGTTCCCCAGATTACGAGTCTACTGCTCTTAACCATTACACCACACTGGTGTAGGGTCTCAGGTTCAATCCCTGGCATCTCTAGGTAGGGCTGGAGACCCCTGCCTGAAATCCTGGATAACTGCAGCCAGTCAGTGTTGACAGCACTGAGCTACATGGTCTGACTTGGTAGCAGGCAGCTCCCTACATTCCTAAAATGGCAGCATATGAACCCTGGAAGCTGCTTTAAACTAGGCTGGAGTACTCACCTAACCCTGTGTTGTCTATTGACAGAAACTCTCCAGGGTCTCCACATGAGATCTTTCTCAACTGAACCTTCTATCTGATGATGTCAGGACTTGGACCAGGGACCCTTTTGCATGTAAAATATATGCACCGCCATGATGCCAAGTAAGTAGAGTAACAACCTACCAAAACAGGACAGGACCTCTGTCCTTTTAAGATGCCAAGGCAACAACAATAACAACCATGGAATGTTGCCCTGCTTTGGAGCTCTTAAAGGGGCAAACACCCTGTTTCTTTGGGACTGTGGCCAAGCTAGCTAGCCCTTGGAAAACAAACAAACAAACAAACAAACAAAAACTGTTTCTGGAACCACAGCCAGACTCAAAACATCAGAAAGACTCACAGAAAGGTGAAACCAAGCCTAGCATTGAGACATTTAATTTACTGAGAGTTCTGCCCTATGGGGAAGGTTGTGCATTAGGTTTCAGCCTTGTGCTCCTTTGGCTCCTGTAGGAGCTTCAAACGGTCTTGGCTGCACCTTGCCAATATTTCCATTCTGCTAATAATAACACAAAAGCCAGCCCTGGTCAGAAAGGCAGCAAGCTCCAAAATGCACCTCGGCTAATCCAACTCAATTAGTCAGAGGCTTTTCATGTGACCTTCCCAACCTCTGGGATGTAAGCAGCCTGTGGAACGGCAAAGAGGAAGTCGAGAATTTATCTGTTGACCGATCAAACGCAGCCATCGGTGCAGGCAACTGATAATACATTCTCCCATTGGCAGGGCGAGACAGGAGGTGCCAGATGCATTATCCAGTCACGCTCTCTGACTGACTAGGCACCTTGACTAATACCTTCATGCGGTGGGAGCTTGGAAACTACCTCCGCCCTCCCCCAGGGCAGGAAAACAGTCTTTAGAAGTGTATCAAAGCGCGACCCCCTTGAAGCCTGAGCCTCTGACACAGAAACGGAAAGGTGCCACAAGGGAATGAGTCGAATCCACCCAGCACCGCAAAAAATCCCCTACTCACTCACTCGCTCACTCTCTTTCTCTCACACACAGGGAATCGTAATTTTTTTTTGGGGGGGGGGTTGCTAATGATATCCCCCAAAGAAAGGAAGAAAATGAATGGGCAAAGGGAGACTCAGATCCTGTTGAGTTCAGACTTCAGTAGTTAACACTGAGCAAAGCTGGGAATAAGTACCTGTCAGAGACACTGAGCTAGCTTCGCAACACAGTTGAATGAACCAAAGCGGAAAGGACACAAAGTTCACTGCTGTAAGGCTGAAGAGCTTTTTAAAAAACAAACCCAATGCTATTGTGGGGAAAGGGTCACAACAGAATAGTCAGAATATTCCACATGCACCCAATATTTTTAAACATGCAAGTGTAAAAGCAGGGGCCATGGAGGATAAGACCATGCATGGCTAGTAGCCACAATGGCCATCTTTGCCTTCCACTGTCGGAGGCAGTGTGCTTTTGAATTCCAGTTTTGTGGAATCACTGGTGGAAAGAGTGCTATTCTGCTTGTGGGCTTCCCATAGGCATCTTCACATAGGCTGGCCTACGTTGGACTAGATGGGCCTTTGATCTGATCAAGGATTTTAGGTTGAAGTGACTTTGAGAAAAGTATCCACCTGACTCTATTCTGACAAGCAGACACTCTGCAGGTCTTCTCGGCCCACCTACCTCTGATCCTTTAACATAGAGGCAAGGAAACCTTTCTCAGCCTCAGGGCCACATTCCTTAATAGTCAACCTTCTAGGGTCCACATGCCATTGATGAGTGTAACAAAGGGTATGACTCTCATCTTTGTTCAGTAGCCACATAATAGCCAAAGGTTTCTATATGCACATCTCTTTGTCTAGGCATGCAAGAGGCATAATGGCATTATGAACCCTGAAATTTTAAACTACAAAACTGCTACAAAACTTTTGTACCAGTTTGAAGTGAATTGGGCAATGTTGGATTTCCGCAGAATGTGGTGGCCAGACTGCTGATGAAGGCGATAGCAGAAACACAGAATTGTAGAGTTGGAAGGGACCTCAAGGGTTATCTAGTCCACCCACTGGAATCATAGCTAAAGTATTCCCAGCAGACGGCCATCCAACCTCGATTGAAGTCCACCACCTTCCGAGGTAGTCCATTCCACTGTCAGCTTTTGCCATAAGAAAGTTCTTCCTAATATATAGTCAGAAATTGCTTTCTTGAAATTTCACTCTAATGGTTTGGGTCCTGCCCTCAAGAACAGCGGAACACAAGCTTGCTCCATCTTCCATGTGACAGTCCTTCAAATATTTGAAGATGGTTGTCATATCACCTCTGGGTCTGCTCTTCTCCAGTTCTCTCAACCGTTTTTCAGAAGACTTGGTTTCCAGACCAATCAGCAGCAGTATGTTACACCTCTGATAAATCACTGCCTGACCATCTTCTTCTTCTTTGGCAATCACTCGTAGCTGAGTAAGATTGTCTTCCATAAACACAGTTTTAACAGTG
Organism: Podarcis tiliguerta; assembly: GCF_965153285.1. Lineage (NCBI taxonomy): Eukaryota > Metazoa > Chordata > Lepidosauria > Squamata > Lacertidae > Podarcis > Podarcis tiliguerta. Next base: position 37,206,333 of record NC_139549.1, read on the forward strand.
AGTCCGTAAGTGACTGTGGAGGCCAGTTCTGGATCCACACATCCTTCCACAGTGGAGACATCTGTTTCCAGGTGGGAGCTGATCACGGTGTGGATTTGCCAAGTGTGCCTTCCTCTTAGCACGTTTCTCCCTTGCATCCTGAGTTCGAGTGTCTTCAAAGCCCATGACACCTTTGGTAAAGGCTGTTCTCCAACTGGAGCGATCGCAGGCCAGTCTTTCCCAGTTGTCAGTGTTTATACTTCATTTTTTTAGATTTGCCTTGAGACAGTCTTTAAACCTCTTTTGTTGACCACCAGCATTACACTTTCCATTTTTTGCTATAGGGTCAGGTTCGAGGTTCTTGTGTTGCTAAACAAAACCCTTAACAATTTTGCTCCAGGAAACCTTAAAGGCTACTTGAGCCCTCACATCCCAGCCCTATCACTGAGCTCAAGCTGTGGCAGCAGCGGAGCAAGTCGATCGGGTGTCGGGGGCAGCACATGTGCCCTGCGCCAGGGGTGGAGCCAGTTGCCCTGCAGGGGCAGCCACCTGGAGGGTGGGGCAAGCCGGGGCAGGACATTCTGTGGGGCCTCTGAGGAGTCTACCTGCCTCCTCCCACTCAGCCGCCCTACAGCTGGGGGGGAGGCAGTGGGTGGACTGTTTGGGCAGCATGGAGCCTGCGAGCGTCCAAGCCACAATGTCTCTCCCAGGAGAGATGCGTGGCTCAGGCGTGCTGCAGGCCCCGTGGTGAGTGCTGCCCGGCATTTTGTCCCCCCCTCAGTGGTGACGCCCAGGGTGAACTGCCCCCACCGCACCCCTTTCCTCCACCCCTGTGCTGTGGAACATGCTTCCAGTAAAGATGCAACAGACACCCTCACTGTTAACTTTCAGACATCTCTTGAAGACCTTTTCCCTGCTGGCACTCCTATTCAATGGTTTACTTTTTCTCTGTGTTAGCCCATCATTTCAATGATTAGTTTGTACCGGTTTACATTTTATTCGTATAAGTTGCTGCGCCCCACTTTGGTATTTTAGATGAGCTAGCAGTGTGTATGTAACATTTAACGTTGCCTTCATGGGAACACCCCTCAACTGAACAATCCAGGCAGTTGATACTGCATAGAAAAGCCACGTCCAATTTGGGTCCGTTCCCACCCATTTGATATAAATCATTCCCTCCTTTTCCACATACCTGGCAAGATTCCCCTGATTAATCCTTTCCAATGGCAAGGACGGAGAATGCCAACTTTGTGTGAACTGAAAGGGACCGTGGAGGCGTGGAGGGGAAGCGAGAGAGGACCGGCTAAAGACAGAATCGCTTCTTGCAAAAATCCAGGGATAAATGTAAGACGCTCGGGAAAGGGCAGAGGTCTTCTCCCCATAAATATCGAAGTCCTCTAACACTCTCATGCTAATCCTTTCAGTCTTTGGAAGGAAGTAGATGGATGGATAGATAGATGATGCATAGATATAGATAGATATAGATAGATATTGATAGGAATTAATCCAGAGAGTCCTGTTTTGTTACTTTAACCTCTAAGGCTGGCAATCCTCTTTGCATGCTTTCTTCCCCCAATATCGCAGAAAGTGATTCAGGCAACACTTAATAAATCTGACTCCCTGTGATGGTTCTCATCTTCCACAAAGAGACGGGGGTGGGGGGAGGAGAGAGCTCGGAAAGGGAAAAAGAAAAGACAGCGAGAGAGGGAGGGGGATCTGAGAGGAATCTATTCACTGATTAGAGAACTGAATTTGGCTGCCAAACAGCAGCAGGGCAAAGGATTCTGGGCCAATTCCTCCCGACCGCTGTTGAACTTATCACCACACAGACACAAAGCCGCTTCCTGTATGTCATAAGTTTCAGTTTGCCTCTAATAAGCAGCTGGACCTCAGGGGAGAGGGGGCTTCGTTGTTGTTGTTGTCAACACTGCCTTTGCTCTGTCCTTTCTCACCAAGGGTGAGGAAGTTTTTTTTCCACCCGAGGTGTCCAGTGCTTCCATGAAACAGAGCAAAGCAACTTGCCTTGGGCAGCAGATCTGATGTCCTGTCCAGCCTTTGTGCCGCTACCTTCACTGCCATGGCTTCACCACTGCCACCTTGGCACCGAAACTGAGCCACTGCTGCTGCATCGTGGTCGTAGCGCTGGTGCAGTCACAGGAGAGGCTACAGCTATGGTGGCAGCACAGGCACAATGGTGGGGGAAGGAGGGCACCCAGATCTGTGGGGGGCATCAGTGGTAGGCGTTTTGCCTCCAGCAGCAGAACATCCTGGGCTGCCCCTGTTTCTGGGCAACCTTTGAGGGGTCACAGGCCAGCAGTGCCAGGGTTAGAGATAAGTGCGAGGAGCAATAAATGTCACTTTTACCTTTGAACACTAGGCCAGTTTCAGCACACTCCCACATCCTCCCTCTCCATCCTGGCAAGCAAGAACTCTGAGTTCAAAGTCACATTCCAACCGAGTGAAAGTACTCAAGGAGAGTGAGAAGCTGTCCCAACAAGTAGTGTGGCTACAGAGCAGTTATGGCCTCAGAAGAGTCCTGCAGGTCAGTTATAGAGGCTGGAGGGGGGCATATTTGAGCCTATGAACCCCAGTTTAGAACCCAACATGCTTGTTCTAGGATGCTCCTAGCCTATGAACCCCAGTTTAGAACCCAACATGCTTGTTCTAGGATGCTCCTAGCCTATGCTGGACTTCATGTAGCCCCTCTACATTTTGTCCCAGCATCTTCAGATGTTTCTGGGCCAAAGAGGAATGACTATGCTATGAAGCTGTGATGAGACTTACATACTGGGGCGCCGGATATATGGGGTGCAAGGGGCTCCAGCCCCCTCATATTTTGGGGCAGGGGGCTGCATGCCCCCCATTATTAAGGGGGGCACCGCATTCCAGGAGTTCAAGAAAACATTTTTGTCTTTCAAAAACGCTTGAGAGTGCAAAGCAAGGAGGAGAGGGATTCAGGAGGCTGTGTGACCTTGGAGGGGGGAGCCCAAGGGCTGGAAAGGGAAGCCTGGAGAACTGAATATGGCCTCTAGGCCTGAACAGACCCCCAGCCCTAATCTAGGCCCTCTGTAGGCATCATAGTGCTCTCTAAGTACCATGCCACCAGGCCATGGTGACTTGGTCTGGTAGGACCTGGTGTCTGCCACCACCAGCCCCATGCCTGCAATGGGGTAGCTCCGTCAGCAGAGCATGAAACTTTTAATCTCAGAGTGATGGGTTTGAGCCCCATGTTGGGAGAAAGGTTCCTATATTGTAGGGGATTGGACTAGATCAGGGGTTGGCAACCTAAGGCCCATGGGCCACAAGCGGCCCACGAGCCACTCCCGAACCAAGCCGCCCACTTGGCAAGTCCCCACACATTGCACTAAACCGGCACAGCGCAACACAGAGACTCGCTTCTATGGCACCGGAAATTGCGTCTGAACAGACGCAGACACCAGAAATCACTGGCGCACGCACAATCCAGTCCACAGAGTGATCTCCGTTGGGGTGAACCAGCCCAGGCGAGGTAAACCTTGCTGGCCCCTGGACTAGATGGCTCTTGTGTATTATTATTTTTTTATTTATTAAATTTGTATACCCCGCCATTCAGCCATAGATCTCAGGGCGCCTCACAACATAAAAACACAACATAAAAACACATAATAAAACCAAGAACAAACAAACAAAACAGACACAACCCCCCCCCCAAAGTATTGGAAATGCTAATATTTCACTATTACCATATTTTTCGCCCCATTAGACACCCCCCATAGGACGCACCTAGTTTTTATTGGGGGAAAATAAAGGGAAAAAAATTATTTCCCCCCCCCAGGCGCTGGGCTGGCGCGGAGGAAGCCCGAGCTTCCCCCAACCCCAGCCCCCAGAACAGCCTGCTATCTGCAAGCCTAGGGAGCCGCACCGTCTCCCCAGGCTTGCGGAGAGCTGCGTGAAGCCCGGGTGCGCTCTTCAGCACGCCCCAGGCTTCGGAATGCAGGCAGCTGTGCACGACCCTTCGGAGCCCGGCGCGGTACTGACCCCTCTCGCTCTCCAGGCTTCAGCGAAAGCCTGCATTCACCCCATAGGACACACACACATTTCCCCTTCATTTTTGGAGGGGAAAAATGTGTCCTATAGGGAGAAAAATACGGTATATCATTAGACCATTGCTTGGCTGGTTGTGGTCCCTTCTAAATCTGCAAGTCTGTGCTGTCTACTGCTGAAGAAGACCAGCCATGGACAATCAGAGGTCTCTGGGAAGCCCACTAGTAGAGCACAATAAGTACCAAAACAACTCAAAACTCACTATATATTAAGCGGCACGAAACAGTATAGGGGAAATGTAGAGGCACTTGGATTTTTTTTTAACCACACAGTTTTCACAAGACACTTGTCAGGAGGGGGTTAAGCATTAAGGAGTTCATGGTGGGGCCATGCGCTTGGCACTGAATACAGATGAAGCAATCACATTATTAAAAAGACTCCATCCTTCTCTCCCCCCCACCCACTCATAATAAATTTAGGCTCAACCCTTAAGAACACTCACATGAAGCGGTTTAGGAAAACTGAGGAGACAAATCCGCCGGCATTTACAGCTGGGGAAGGCTCATAAACCATGCAAACCGTGGGTGGTGGCGGGGACTTCCACAAGGGGGGAATCTCATATGCTTACGATTAAGTCGTTTGATGGGTAGATGCCAAGGCATTAGAACAGGTCACCCGAAGGAAAAATGACTAAAAAGTACCACTAATATGGGAACATCCGAAGAAGCAGGACTCAGAAAATATTATCTAGGGGCTCAACACTCACATGGGAAAAACAGCACAAAACCAAAAGCCCATGGCACATGCTCTAACGATTCCAGGTTATTGGAGACAGCCCTTTTTTCCAAGTACTAGTTACATTCCCCCCAAAAATCAAAAATGCAAAAACACTCCACGAAGCAGGGCTGGTAGGGAGTGCAGCCTGGTAAGGGTGGGTGGGCATGTCCTGTGGAGGGTCCTGAGGGCCAGAGAGGGGTCTGGGGGGTTGGAATTTGGCACCCAGGCCCAAAGTTCCCTATTCTTGATTTAGATGGAAACACTCCAATGTTAGCAGCAAGACATGGGAAAAACTACAACATGGTCATTGGGTAAAGTTTGAGTCTTATACAGTGGCACCTCAGTTTAGGTACTTAATTTGTTCCGGAGGTTCGTTCTTAACCTGAAATTGTTCTTAACCTGAAGCACCACTTTAGGTAATAGGGCCTCCTGCTGCCACCGTGCCGCCAGAGCACGATTTCTGTTCTTATCCTGAAGCAAAGTTCTTAACTTGAGGTACTATTTCTGGACCATAAAGTGAGAGCTGGACCATAAAGAAGGCTGATCGCCGAAGAATTGATGCTTTTTAATTATGATGCTAGAGGAGACTCTTGAGAGTCCCATGGACTGCAAGAAGATCAAACCTCTCCATTCTGAAGGAAATCAGCCCTGAGTGCTCACTGGAAGGACAGATCCTGAAGCTGAGGCTCCAATACTTTGGCCACCTCATGAGAAGAGAAGACTCCCTGGAAAAGGCTGTGATGTTGGGAAAGATGGAGGGCACAAGGAGAAGGGGATGACAGAGGACGAGATGGTTGGACAGTGTTCTCGAAGCCACAAACATGAGTCTGACCAAACTGCGGGAGGCAGTGGAAGACAGGAGTGCCTGGCGTGCTCTGGTCCATGGGGTCACGAAGAGTTGGACACGACTAAACGACTAAACAACAACAAACTATTTCTGGGTTAGTGGAGTCTGTAACCTGAACCGTATGTAACCCGAGGTACCACTGTACACCCTATTTCAGAAACCAGTAGAGGTTAGACTGCAGCACAGCAGGAAATAAATGCATCATAAAGCAGGCTGGGAAGAATCCCCAACCAACGTCTAACGGGAAGTGTGTTCTCAGGCAGAGATCCTTGGTGTGGGAACAATAGGGCTTGTTACGAGCAGACAAGAGCATCCTTATTTTCGTCGGCAAAATGTTGGACGGTATGCTATGTTTGACATTCATTCTGCCTGTACAGAGATGTGAAAGAACAGAGGCTCAGAAAACCCTGGCTAAGAGCGGACAGCTGCTGAGAGGGACAGTAACTGGGTCCTGTCACGTATTTCCTTCTTTGCAGGCACAGGCTTGAGAGGGGAGAGTCATTTCGATGTGAGCTTCCGCCTGCCTTTTCTTTGCCGACCTACTGCTGGTCATTAACTTCATGTTCACAGAGCCTTCCTGGTTTTAACTTGGGGTTAACTCACTGGTGTCGCTGAGACAGATATACCCTCCAAAACTCTGAGGCTCCATGTATCAGGGTAAACAAAATGGTACCCTCTAGATCAGTGTTTCTCAACCTGTGGGTCTCCAGATGTTGTTGGACTACAACTCCCATCATGCCTAGCCAGCATGACCAGTGCTCAGGGATGATGGGAGTTGTAGTCCAACAACATCTGGGGACCCACAGGTTGAGAACTGCTACTCTAGACAATGATGGAGTACAACTCCCATCAACCCTCAACAAGCATGGCCAGTGTCCAGTAATGTTGGGAGGGTGCCATGTCAGCTACGCCCTGGAGATGTTAGGGATTGAAACTGGACCTTCTACCTGCAAAGCAGCTGCTCTGCAACTGCATGTTGTGGTCAGTGTTGGGTGCACAGCTCAGGTAGGGGTGGTCCAGTGCCAAGTCCCAGAAAGTTCCATCTTCCCCTGTCCTGGATCTGGCTGCTCTTCGCAGTTCCTCTTGGTCCTTGCTTCCTCTCAGCAGGTGACAGTCCCTCAGTGCACCTTGCTCCTGCCATCTCTGTTACACCTCCACCCAGCACAAGCTGCTGCATCCTCCTCTGCACTCCAAAATCTTACGCCACCTGCTTGGTCTTCATTTTATTCCTCCTGCTCCTCCTCATCCCTACCCTGGAGAGTTGTGTTGACCCTTGGGGCTTGCCTCTCCTCTCCTTAAACAGGACACTACTGTTAAGGCAGGATCCAGCCACAGGTGCAGGGATCACATGCTCTGTGCTTCCAACCCTATCTTAGCCTGACCAGGCACAGCTGTGAGTGTATCCTCAAGCATTTCCCACTTGTGTTTGGCTGTCATTCTTTCTAGGCAACTGACCTAGACACAGAGCCACTCACTCCTTCTCCTAAGCCAGTGGTGGCCAAACTTGGCCCTCCAGCTATTTTAGGACTACAATTCCCATCATCCCTGACCACTGGTCCTGTTAGCTAGGGATGATGGGAGTTGTAGTCCCAAAACAGCTGGAGGGCCAAGATTGGCCATCACTGTCCTAAGCAAATAACATTGTCGCTCCCTTCTTGGAGAGCCAGTGTGGTGTAGTGGTTAAGAGCAGTAGACACGTAATCTGATGAACTGGGTTTGCATCCCGCTCCTCCACATGCAGCTGCTAGGTGACCTTGGGTTAGTCACACTTCTCTGAAGTCTCGAAGCCCCACCCACCTCACAGAGTGTTTGTTGTGGGGGAGGAAGGGAAAGGAGAATGTTAGCTGCTTTGAGACTCTTTCGGGTAGTGATAAAGCAGGATATCAAATCCAAACTCCCTTTCTTCTTCTTCAGCTGACAGCGGCAGGGGAGGGGAGTTTGCTTTGATCAGCCCCTCTGGTAACTCTTCCACTGGTCCCGTGCTCCCTCCCAGTCCCTGCTGCCACCCTTTTCTAGGTCCCCCATGTCTGCCTCATTCTGGAAACTCTGCATAGGGCATTCTTCGCCCTTGCTGTCCCTTTCCCCCAAGCCAGTCTCTTCCAGGTGATCTTCTCCCTCAGTGCCAGCCTCCTCCTCCTCCTCCTCCTCCTCCTCCTCCTCCTCCTCCTCCTCTTCCTCTGAGGCATCCCTCATCCCCTGTATTCGCTGGCACCCTCTTCTGTGCCATCTTGAGTATGTCCAATGATGGGGCACAGGCTGATCCATGACACTGAGCTAAGGTAATTCAGGAATTGTTCTGTTGCACTTGTTCACAAGGAATACAGAACAGCTCCCCCAAATGGATGTGTCCGCCCATAATTCTTCATGCACGTTCTTCAGCTGGCAATGGGTATCTCAGAAATGTATCTATTCATGACCTCCTTCCAATTTCTTGAAACCCTATAGCTTGATAGCTTCTGCAGATGCTGTGAAGGGGGGAGGGGGGGACCCACGAACCTCTTTCTGAAACTGGTTTTATGACTGCAGTCATAACAGAAGAAAATGATAGAATCAAGGAAGTCTCGTACAGAGACAATTACCACCATCTAGTCAGTGCATCACAAAATATAATGAAACAGACATGATAATAGTCAAGCGTGATGTTACAGAGGCAGCTCTTATAATTAAAGAGTGTGCTCAACAAAATACAGGAATGAGCTGTGCAGGACGTAATGTGGTGATTTCAAGAGCCTCTTTGCTTTCTGAGCGTCTAAGCCCAGGCTGCACTCCTATTATTTTCCTAGCATTGAGAAACGGCATCAGCCCACTAGTTCGCCCTCTTGAACAAATTGTTCACGTGCCATATCGACTGCCAGAACGCTAGAGCACTGCAGCACACTCTGCCTGCTCACCTGGAATTCACAGCTCCCACTGTCGCCAGACAGGCAAGTTGCCATTTTTGCAGGTTATATCAGAAGCATGACTCACTTGCATTTTTGCTGGATGAATTCTAAGTACCTAAAAGCTTCCATCCAATCTCGGACCCTGACACTGTTCTTTTAAGCTTCTAAGCCAGGCTTCCTCAACCTCGGCCCTCCAGATGTTTTTGGCCTACAACTCCCATGATTCCTAGCTAGCAGGACCAGTGGTCAGGGATGATAGAAATTGTAGTCTCAAAACATCTGGAGGGCTGAGGTTGAGGAAGCCAGTTCAAAGCTATGCCTTTGGCAATCTGCATCTATAGCCTGACCAATACCACTGCAAGCCTCAAATAGAAAGCATGGGTCTAAATAGATTTCTAGAGCCAGTGTGGTGTAGTGGTTAAGAGCGGTGGACTCATAATCTGGTGAACCGGGTTTGCTTCCCCGCTCCTCCACATGCAGCTGCTGGGTGACCTTGGACTAGTCATACCTCTTTGAAGTCTCTCAGCCCCACTAACCTCACAGAGTGTTTGTTGTGGGGGAGGAAGGGAAAGGAGATTGTTAGTGCTTTGAGACTCCTTCGGGTAGTGATAAAGCAGGATATCAAATTCAAACTACTACTACTCTTCTTCTTCTTCTTCTTCTTCTTCTTCTTCTTCTTCTTCTTCTTGTCCTATGCTTTTCCCAAAGAATTTTGGGAGTTGTGGTTTGTTAAGGACAGTGTATTCTGTCTTGGTTCAACCACACCTGGAATACTGTGTCCGATTCTGGGCACCACAATTTTAGAAGAATGCTGACAAGCTGGAACGTGTGCAGAGGAGGGTGACCAAGATGATGAAGGGTCTGAAAACCAAGCCTTAGGAGGAACAGTTGAGGAAGCTGGGTATGTTTAGCCTGGAAAAGAGGTGATTGAGATGATATATGATAGCTATCTTCAGATGTCTCAAGGACTGTCACATGGAAGAGGGAACCAGCTTGTTTTCTCCTGCTCTGGAGGGTAGGACTCGAACCAATGGCTTCAAGTTGTAAGAAAGGCGATTCCAATTAAATATACAGAAAATCTGACAGTAAAAGCTGTTTGACAGTAGAACAGACTCCCTTGGGAGGTTGTGGACTCTCCTTCCTTGGAGGTTTATAAGCAGAGTTTGGTTGGCCATCTGTCTTTAGTTGAGATTCCTACATTGCAGGGGGTTGGACTAGATGACCCTTGGGTCCCTTGCAATTCTACTATTGTACCATTCTATGACTCTATGATTCTATGTTGTAGACCTGTGGTCTTCAGCTGGTCCAGACCTGAGACCCACCTCGGCCTCCCAAGCTGCCATATGGGACCCACTTTCATATCTTCTCTTTTGATTTCTCCTTAACAGTGCTAACAATGTGCCTTATTCATCCTTAAAACTGAAATTCACAGAGCGATATATACAGTGTTTCCTCTGTGTTACTACCAAATGAAAACTAGTCTTGCACCGTGGCAGGAGACAGGCTTGTGGTTGGTCAGAAATACCGTACTTTTCCGTGTATAAGACTAGGGGTTTTTTATTTTAAAAGTATGTTCAAAATTGTGGGTCGTCTTATACACGGATACAATCTCCCCCCATTTTCTCAATTTGGAGTCCCCAAAAATAGGGGGCATCTTATACATGGGAGCGTGTTATACACGAGAAAATATGGTGTCTATTTTTTCTTTTAAAAAGAAAGGCTCGTGCCTTTGTAGCACTTGTGGAAATTGATTACAGGAGCATCTCATCAGAAGAACGCAGCCTAGTCCAGACACACACGTGGAGCTCCTTTGAGCTGCTCAGCTTAAGATGGAATACAATATGGCAGCAACAGCTTTGCTGAGACCTACCAGGTGTGTCCTCGCAACCCACCATTAGTTGAAGAGCTATGCTTAAGACCAGTGTCCCCCAACCTTGGGCCTCCAGCTGTTTTTGGACTACAATTCCCATCATCCTTGACCACTGGTCTTGCTACCGAGGGATGATGGGAGTTGTAGTCCAAAAACAGCTGGAGGCCCACGGTTGGGGAACACTGCTTTAGACTACCTCCCTACTCACAAATCCCACTCCCTCAATTTCATCTTTCCTTTTCCCCTGGCCTGAAAGGTTTGGTTCAACCCCAATGGTTATGGATCATGTACAATGGGATATGAATGGAACCAGTTAGTGGAGAAACTACATAGAGGTAGCTCTCCATTTGCACGGGGGTTGCATGCTGAGGCCTCGTGCGTTATCAGTGGGGCACGCATAAGCCCACCCTGCCCCCTCCCTGTGCCCAAAACGACACATGGGTCAGCGGTCATGCACATGCTAAACACGCACAAATGGGGAGTTGTGTGTGTTTTATATACTTTAGCCTCGGATACGACCCTCACATGGGAAGGTTTGTGGCTTTTGTTGTTTTAAAATGGAAGCAGAAGTCGTTTTCATCTTTGTTATAAACAAAACTCTCCCTCTGGTATTAACATCATTAACTAGCGTGAGTTTTCTTTTTTCTTTTTTTTTTAAAGGTATTAGAATCTGACATTTCCATGCCCCAATAAAGCGTAAGCTTTTGATTTGCTACCTTTGCAACAGATGCTTTCTTCCTTATTCCCCAGCAACAATAACACCGATGGCTTTGCCCTCTTAAACCGCTTTCGTGGTCTAATCTTTCAGATGCCTCCTTCCCTCAGGCCCTCTACCCCACTTTTATTTATTACTAGGATTAGGGGAATTTTCAAAATAATTAGAAGACCTGAAATAAGGTAGGGTTTGTTTGTTTATTTTAAAAAGCTCTGAAACCTCAGCTTATTAAGAAGCCTATCGGATTATACCATCTAATAAAGACCTACATACTCTCTATTGTTGTGGGGGATGACCCTGGTTCCATCAGGCCTCCTCTCCCCTCAACTGTTACCTGTGAGTAGCCATCAGACTACCTCAGGAGGAGATATAGGAAGTAGGGCTCATTCCCTCAGCCTTGCTGAAAGCCTAGCTCTATCAGACACTTCCTACGACTAAATTCAGTGGCATCAGGCCTTTGTTCTCATGAACGGTGGGATTTGTGCTTCAAGCATGCACAAAGTGATGCCGAAACCACTGATTCACGGTTCATTCAGGCACAGGGAATATTGTGTTAGTTTTCCTGATTATAAAGCTAGCGCTTCCATCCTTTTTTCTAACGTTGCTTTCACGCTGCAGTTCTTTGCATCCATCTGTTTCGAGAGACAATGGAGTGCGCCACCAGGGGTGAAGTCAAACCACTGTGTTAGCAGCACTGAAGTGACCTCCCCAGGCTGCAAGCCTGGGCAATGTGGATGGAGGTACTGAATTCTCCAGATGACAAGGCCCCCTCTTGCCCTTGTGGATGTGTTCCAAAGGAAAGGAGAGCAATATATTTGGCACCAACTTGGCTGCACCACTTGTCAGAAGGAGATGTACAAGGTACCATCCAACCATCTTAGGGACTCCACTCCAGATTTGTGTAGGGTTTACTCCTTAGCCTTTGTGGTGTAATGGTTAAGAGCAGTAGTCTCGTAATCTGGGGAACCGGGTTCGCGTCTCCGCTCCTCCACATCCAGCTGCTGGGTGACCTTGGGCCAGTCACACTTCTTTGAAGTCTCTCAGCCCCACTCACCTCACAGAGTGTTTGTAGTGGGGGAGGAAGGGAAAGGAGAATGTTAGCCGCTTTGAGACTCCTGAAGGGGAGTGAAAGGCGGGATATCAAATCCGAACTACCCTCCTCCTCCTCCTCCTCCTCCTTCTTCTTCTTCTTCTTCTTCTCCCAAAGATACCCCCCAAGGCAGTTTAGAATCAGTGTTTTCCTTCTTCTACATGGGCCACCTTCCCAGGCTGGTGAGTCCCATCTACCACTCACTTCTTGCCCCAGCACATGCAGAAACCACCTTCTTGACCATTCGGCCCACTTTTGATCTCATCCACAGGAGCCTGCCTTCACATGCAGGGGGAGCAGCTAACTCAGTGAGGGTTTGAGACCCATCGGGTACCCTCTCCTGGTTTAGCCAGCCAGTCAAAGCCATTATTGGAGTGTGGCGACTGTCTCATGCACCAAAGCAACCTCCCTGGGGCACAAGCCTGGGCAGTACGTGGATGTCATGGGCTGCCTAGACAACAAGACACACACACACACACACACACACGGTCTCATTGATGTGGTCCAAAGGAAAAGAAAGCAAGACATTTGGCACCAGCTTGATTGCAGGAGGTGCTGGAAGAAGGCGTACAAGGCACCATCCAGGTGGACGAGCCCTCATTTTTCTCAACAGCATGTGCAGAAACCACCTTCTTGACCATCGGACCCATGGGTGTAGCCAGGATTTATATTAGGGTGGGCAGGATCAATGTTAGGGGGGACAGAACCAAGCTACCGTATTTTTTGCTCCATAAGACGCACCTGTCCATAAGACACACCTAGTTTTTAGAGGAGAAAAACAAGGAAAAAACTATTCTGAATGAAACAGTGGGTGCGTGATTTTTTTGGTGCAGGCTGTAGCCATGGACATGCTATGTGTTCTGATGGTGAATTTGGGGTGGCCCAATGCAAAAATCCTGAGGATCCATGTGCTTTTACCTACTCCCTCCCAGGCAGTCTCCTTTATCGCTAGCGTCCCTTATCTCCCTCCTGATCACTTACTGATCAGCTGCTTCCTTTCAACACCCCCTTCCCTCTTGTTTGCCTTAGTGTCTTTTCCTTAGCTGGAGCAGTTTTTTGCCCCTCCTTTTCTTCTAATTTCTCTCCTCATTGCTTTAGTCTTCCTGTCTCCACTCCTTGCAAGTTTGCTGTCTTTACCTCCCTCCTCCCAGGCAGCCTCCTTTATTGCTAGAGTCCCTTATCTTGCTCCCGATCGCTTGCCGATCAGCAGCTTTGTTTCAACACCCACTTCCCTCTTTTCTTTTTTTCTTTTCTTTTAAAAAAAGCATGACCTGCTTTTCTCCCCTGGGCAATTCGGCTCCAGGGACCACACATTCACTCCATGAGACACACATACATTTCCCCTTACTTTTTAGGAAGAAAAAAGTGTGTCTTATGGAGCGAAAAATACGGTATCTGTGACACAATTGGTCAGTTAGTTAAGTATTATGATTTTTTACTTGATTTAGGGAGAGGCAGCTACCCCCCCCCTTTTGCTACGCCTATGGTTGGACCCACTATTGGTTTTGTCCACTCAATCCGCCAGAGTCTGTCTTTGCATGCAGGGAAGTCCCTAACTTACTGAGGGTTTGTGACCCATCAGCTACAATTGCCTGGTTTAGCCAACCAGTCAAAGCCACTCCCGGGCTGTGGCAGCTGTTTCATATTGACAGCTTCTAGGAGCCACAGGTGAGAGCTGAGTGCAGAGTGGGGACCATTGGTGGACAAACTACCCCAGAAGGAGCATGACATGTCCCCACCAGAGGTACTTACCCCTCCCCTAACACTCCATACACCCCACACTGCAGTATGTAACAGCGGCTTTTGGACCGATATGAATGAAATTAAATGTGGCATGCCGGTATAACAGCAGACATGGTGTGATATAAGAACTAATATCATTGGGCAACATGGCTATACCCCCACCTTTTCCACACATATGTGCTTCTGTTTTCCCCACCCCCCATGATTCACCCATGAAAACAGCAGGAAAGAGCTGTATGCTGGTACACTGCCCCAGTTTTCATCACTTTACTCCTGCAATTTTCTGGGTTAATGCGGTTACAAGCAGATTATTTCTGGAAGCAATTAACAAAGAAATGAGCCCCAAACTTCCGCTAGATTCTGCTAGATTTGTAGAAGTGGCTTCTATATCATGTGAAAGCTGCAATATAATGCAGAAAGTATCAGATAGGGAAACCCTGAGGAAATGGAATGATCTGCCGTGTGAATGCAGCCCTAGTTAAATGTCCCAGTTTCATCCAAATATCCTTTCAAACAGCCCTGAATTCTAGCTTTTACAGAGCCACTGTGGTATAGTGGTCAGAGCAGAGATTTGTTAAATATATATATAACCGTATTTTTTGCTCTATAAGACTCACTTTTTCTCTCCTAAAAAGTAAGGGGAAATGTGTGTGCATCTTATGGAGCGAATGCAGGTTGCGCAGCTATCCCAGAAGCCAGAACAGCAAGGGGGATTGCTGCTTCCCTCTTGCTGTTCTGGCTTCTGAGATTCAGAATATTTATTTTCCTCCTCCAAAAACTAGGTGCGTCTTGTGGTCTGGTACGTCTTATAGAGCGAAAAATACAGTATATAAGTCTTTCAGTATGATAGCACCAACACTTTGGAACTTCCTAGTTATTGATGTTAGGCAAGTGCCTTCACTGAACTCCTTTTGTTGCCTGCTTAAAACATTTTTGTTTAGACAAGCCTATTCGGATATGTAGAAGGTAACTGTGTTTTAACTCATTTTAGTTGCTGCTATTTTAATAATCTTCTGAATGTTTTTAAATACCTATGTTTTTTTTCAAGAATGTAATGCTTTGTAAATCACTTAGATTATTTTTATTAAAAAATCACAATCAAGTCGTATATAAATTTCGTTAAATTTCAGTAGGTCTACTCTAAGTAGGACTTAAGTGGATATCACCAATAAATTTATAAAATTCAGCAGCTGGCTGAATCCCACCCCCCACCCCACAAAAAACCACCTCTCCCTATTCCCACATATACATCTCACTCAGGGTATTTTATTCTCTCTATTTGTCAGTAAACTAAATATCTCCCCAGTGATGCTATGGAATTTATGTGGGTCTGGTTCCAGAAAGGGGAAATAGAACGGAATTCTTTTCCCGTGGATATTATGGCACCCCAAAAAGGGCCTTTACTTTAAACTAGGACATCGGCTGTGAGATACAACAGCTACAGAAGTCGGAAAATGACGAACGCCGAATCAACCGGCAATCAAAGGAACATCAGGCGCTTGGCTTTGAAACGAAAGCCGCATGTCAGTGCTAGACGGCTGAAACGAGAAGTTCACTCATGTCCGACAAAGGCTCAGAGACTGGGGAGGGCAGAAAGGATTTAAGACAGAATAAAAACAGAGAGAAGAGTCCAGATAACCCCAGAATGCTTTTCAAACAAAAGAAAACCTGCACACACAATTCTCAGGACCTTTGTCTAGCAACTTCTCTGGAAGGAGGCCAAGACTTAGGAGGCAAGAAAAAAAAAATATCCTGATGCTAAAAGTGATTAAAAGAAGAATAAAAATGCTAAGCTCTGAATCTTGAATATCTCCCCAGGCAGAGCCCCCACCTCCCCCCCAAAATCAGATTGAGAACTGGTGGGGAGGAGGTCTGGAATGTGGAGCGTCAGACCAAGAAGGGATTGAAGAGCAAAACTGAAGGGGAATAATTCTTTCATCTCCATCCCCAGAGCTGGATTCCCCATTGGGTTCTTTGTCCACTTGGAAGCTTAACCGTTAAGGATTTTATTACCACCTGCACTCCCTGCCTCGATTCAATCCAAAGCAAAGACTTGCTTAGCATGGACTCAGGGGTGGGGCGGGGGGGGGGGGTCAGTCTCAGAACCACTATTTACATTTCTTATTTTTATTGGGAAGACTTGAGATCCTACGGCCAGTGGTTCAATATGCTGCCTCTAGGAAGGGAAAAGTAGGGATGTCAATTTATGCAAGATCTAAAATGTTCAAAACCAGCATCTCCTTGTCATATATATCCCATATGCTCCAACCATTCACATACACTTATTTATTTATTTATTCATTCATTCATTTACATTTTTATTGTACCCTTTCCCCAAAGAGTTCAGGGTGATGTACAGTGGGTTTATTTATTCATTCATTTTACAGATTTATAAACAGAGTCACAGTCAGAAGTGACTGAAGAAGTACAATGTGATAAAAATATATAAAAGATACATGCTCTAAAAGTAATAAAACAATTTTTGCAAACAGACAGATAATTGTCCATAAAATGACTGAGGAAACTTCCAGAAAGTCACTATTTTCCTGTGGGATTCAATCTTATACCAGCAAATTTATGCTGCATAATTATAATTGATTGGAAGGTCTTCAGCAACAAATCAAAAGATCAAACTTTTTTTTCTGCAATAAGGAAAGTGATGGGGAAATGAGCTAGAAAGTGTGGGATAGTTCTTGCTTGATGCAACAGCACTTAACCACCCCACAAACAATCAAAATGAGGGTTTACTAACTAGTCAACAATGTCCAACCTACCTGCAAATAAATCAGGATGAATGTTCAACAAGCAAGTCACATGGAAACATCCTTCTTAAACAAAAGCGGTCTTCAACAGGCATCTATAAACATCAAGATGCTAGGTGTCTGTCTAACTTCAACTTGGACTTCATTCTAGAAGGCTGTTGGCCAGCACTAAAAGCCCAGTTCCTAGTACAAACTAAGAACACCTCTGGGCCATGTGCTATTCTGGACAGTGCCTCATCTGATGAATGCAGTTGCTGGGATGTGATTTAGGTTATTCCTCAGACCAACCTGGAGGTGTTGTGGATTGGGTCTGAGATCTTCCTGAACTCAAATCTTCAACAGCATGTTAATCATCTTTGTGTGTGGTGCTGGTGGGATGACGCTTCTCATGAAAATGAGTATGTTTCAAACCTGACCCTATGGCTCTCAATGCCGTCTACCAGAAAGAGTTTACATCACGCCACAACACACACACACACACACACACACACACTGCAGCTTTCAAATTTCTTTGCAACTTTCAGAGCAGCCAAATCTCTCCCGGTTCCTCATCTCTATGCTACTGCAACAAGCTATGTTGGAAAGCATTAATTACTCCCCAAAATAAGATTCATTTCCCAGTGATTATTTCAGGGATATTCAGCTTGCAGCCTCATCCCTAATTATATTTCTCATGTCAATTAATTAAAATCATCCTAAGTAAAATACTAGGGGGTGTGCATGTGTGTGTTTTACTTCATTATTTAAAGTTTAGCAAAGAGAAGGAGAGCGAAAGAAAATACATTGTGGGATACGATTAGATGTTAGCAGACGGTGGTCTCAGCAGGGTTTCAATTATCCTATGCATAATAGGTCTCTAATTCAATACAGAGCTGTAATTAAGAATGTAATTAAACACACGGAGGTCTGCTGATGTCATCACGCCAAAAAAGCACCTGATGGGGCATATTAGTATAAAGCAGGGTACGCTAAGTAGACAGAGCCCCCTTACTGAGAAAGTTAAGATAGCATTTGCCGGATGACAAACCTTATCTACTGCAGAAATATGTCTGCAATATATACTATGAATTTGGACAGTGGGCACGAACCAGGTGCTCCCATGCAGGTAACCCCAGTGTTGCACAGCCAGGTACTCTTCTCTGCCCACCAAAGGCAGCGTTGGCCAGTCGGGCTCTGCTCAGTGGGTGCGCAGGCAGCTCAGGATGGCCCCACTTTGCTCTGGTGGGGGTGGGATCGCTCCTGCGGTAAGAGCTAGGCTAGTGCCTCCCCCCACCTGGTGTGCATGTGTGTGCCCACAACTGACACTATGGGGCTGTTTCTGGGTTAAGCACAATGTGTGTGTGTGCAGTCACACATAAATGGGAAGTTGCCTGTAACAACAAGAAGAAGAGGAGGAGGAGGAGGAGTTTGGATTTGATATCTCGCTTTATCACTACCCGAAGGAGTCTCAAAGCGGCTAACAATCTCCTTTCCCTTCCTCCCCCACAACAAACACTCTGTGAGGTGAGTGGGGCTAAGAGACTTCAGAGAAGTGTGACTGGCCCAAGGTCACCCAGCAGCTGCATGTGGAGGAGTGGGGAAGCAAACCCGATTCACCAGATTACAAGTCCACCGCTCTTATCCACTACACCACACAACAACATGCACACTATAAGTCCACCTGAACTTAGCAAGACTAAGGGCTTGACTAAACTTCTGCTTGACCTGTGACAAGAATATACAGGTCAATTTCCCTGGGGGAAAGCAGTGGGGTGAGAGGAAGTTTAGGGCAAGACCTGACTCCTGAGTAAGCATGTCTAGGTTTCTGCTGTGAATCCTAAAGACTGACTGACATGAAGCAACTAAGCAGAGCAACCACAGAAAGCAAAAACGTAAAAAAAAAAAAAAAAAAAAAATTCCAAGGAACCAGAACTGATTTTTCACAAATGAAATCAAAATGCCTGTGGACTGTGAAACAGTCACTGCAGCATCATTTATTCTCTTCAGATTAAAGACAAATACTTGTGTCATTCCTGGATCCCCAACTTCAGGCATGAGGCAGTGGGAAAAATGAAATACTGTACATTCCCAGAGCTTTCACATACATTATTTCAGACATACTTACAACAGTCATGTGTAGGTCAGTACAGTGTTATTCCCATACAGATTGGTGCACTGAGAAGGAATGTGGGCCATTTCATGAGTTAGTAGCTGAGGCGAGGTATGAAACATAGACATTGGGGCTCAACTCATACTTCCACACCACCATTATAATCAAATAAAGTGATGATTATAAAAAAGGTAAAGGACCCCTGACAGTTAAGTCCAGTCACAGACGACTCTAGGGTTGTGGTGTTCATCATGCTTTACAGGCTGAGGGAGCCGGCGTTTGTCCGCAGACAGTTTTTCCAGGTCATGTGGCCAGCACAACTAAGCCGCTTCTGGCGCAACGGAACACCGAAACCAGAGCAGCACACAGAAACGCCATTTACCTTCCCGCCGGAGTGGTACCTATTTATCTACTTGCACTTTTTGGTGTGCTTTTGAACTGCTAGGTTGGCAGGAGCTGGGACCGAGCAATGGGAGCTCACCCCATCGTGGGGATTTGAACCTCCGACCTTCTGATCAGCAAGCCCAAGAGGCTCAGTGGTTTAGACAACAGCACCACCCACGTCCTAGTGATGATTATAATAGACACTAATGATGAGAGCAAGCACATTTGTCAGGGGAGCTTTTACAAGCAGCTGAATCAAAATGTAACACTTTTCCTGGGCTCTAACATGGCAGGCTGCCAGGGTATGGAGGAAACTGTGTGTCTGAATGGACGCACATGCACGCACACACACACACCTGCCACAAAACAAAAACAAGCCCCAGACACAGAATAATGGCATGGCAAGAAGGGTTTAGCAGAGCTTTCTCTATTTCCAAGGAGACCTCTGCACAGGCATGCACTGTGAGAAAGCTGCAGGGATCTGTCTGTTTGCAACCAAATAAAGCACCCTAACACACACACACACACACACGAATTTGTCACTCACCTGCTGCAGCTCCTTATTATTATTTTTATTAACAATAACAATAACAATATTTTTTATTTATACCCTGTCCTCCCCGGCTAAAACCGGGCTCAGAGAGGCTAACATCAAATGTATAAAACATTAACAGAAAATCAGGCAATCAATTAAAATACATCCTGAAATCAGATCAGGATCCAGTCAGATGGCAACCCACAGATTAGGGTTGGGGACCTTAAAGTAAATGAAAAGACCTTAAAGTAAATGAAAGTAACAAACACACATGTGGATGTGAATTTTTTTAAAAAAGAAAAAAAAAAGAGGAGAGGGAAAGTTTGCACGGGGGTTTGAAAAGAGATTGAAAGTTTGCATCTGGTTTAAAAAGAAGGGAGGGAAAGTTTGTGCTGAGAGTTTGGAAAGAGGAGAGGAAAAGTTTGCTTGGGGGTGCTGAAGAGGCAAGGGTAGGTGGAATGAGTGGAGGGGGAAATCAGCATTTGGGAAATGGGGGAGAGTAGAGATCAACATAGGGAAGAAGAAGGAGGGGGCAGATCAACACTGATAAAGTGCTGGCTTCGTCTTCTCATTCTACCGAGAAGGAGTGGGGCAGGCAGCAGCAGAAAGAAACCTAAGCAGCATGGCCCCTATGTGTCGGGGGTAGGATCTGCCACCCCTGAGGACTGGGCAGATTAAGACGCCTGAGGTGGTTGTCTCCTTTGGCCAAATGGGTGGGCCGGCCCTGACTGGGATCAAGAGACAAGGTTGTCAGCCATGAAGCTAATTGAATGAATTTAGGCCATTCCCTACCTCACAGCCTAACCTACTTTACAGAGCTGTTGTGATGATAAACCGGAGGTTGCAGAGATCCATATGTGCCACCCTGAGCTCCTAGGAGGGAAGACAATAAAAATAGATTAATCCCGGATTCCCTGAGGAGCAACGAGGGGGGCTCATAATGAGAGCCCATTATCATGTCCCTGGTTTATTTACATTACCTCAAGTTGCTTGCCTCTCATGATGTCAGATTTGGCATCTGAACTTGGTACCAAGTGGGCATTTCTGGTGCTCGAGTTCCTGGTCCCGGGGCATTTTAGTTATGGCATTTCCACTCAGCACCAACGATCCTGTTATACAGTGCTCCCCCCCTCCTTTAGAAAAAGTGTGCTCACCATGAAGTTGTTACAGTAAGTGCCAAACTTTTAACACTTGGGGTAGGCTTCTTAATTTGTATTGTATTATTTTATGTACAGTGGTACCTCGGGTTAAGTACTTAATTCATTCTGGAGGTCTGTTCTTAACCTGAAGCACCACTTTAGCTAATGGGGCCTCCTGCTGCTGCCGCACCACCGGAGCACGATTTCTGTTCTCATCCTGAAGCAAAGTTCTTAACCTGAAGCACTATTTCAGGGTTAGCGGAGTCTGTAACCTGAAGCGTATGTAACCTGAAGCATATGTAACCCGAGGTACCACTGTACTGTGGCTTGTCATTGTTTTATTGATGATAGTTTAGAAATTATTTATTGTAACGGTTGAGTAGATTTCTGTTTAACTTTTATGTGTTATTATTATTTAATAATATTCTAATAATTGTTGAATGTCACTTTTTTGATGTAGGTTGCTGATTTTAAAGTTTTGTTTTATTATCACATTTTTG
This sequence comes from Podarcis tiliguerta, assembly GCF_965153285.1. NCBI lineage: Eukaryota > Metazoa > Chordata > Lepidosauria > Squamata > Lacertidae > Podarcis > Podarcis tiliguerta. Next base: position 37,227,668 of record NC_139549.1, read on the forward strand.
TATTGCATTAGATTGTTATAAGATGTACATTTTTTGTTTCTTCAGCTTGTAAACCGCCTTGAGTTTTGTAAGATAGAAAGATGGTATACAAATTAAAAATGATGAGGATGAGGATGGGAAGGTGTTGGTACTGCGTACCCTTGAGTAACCCCAGACAAAAAGCACTGCTGTTAGATTTGGATACATGGTGACTGTAAGTTAGGAGAGATGAAGTCACTGGTGACTGCTAGCTATTCAGGAGGTAGTAAAGTGGATGCTCAGGTCGTGAACATGATCCGTGCAGGATGCACGTTCGCAACCCGCAGTGTTCACAACCCACAGCGTTTGCAACCCACAGCAGCACGTCTGTGCAAGCGCGGGTTGCGATTCAGCGCTTCTGCGCATCCACCAAAACCCGGAAGTAACCCATTCCGGTACTTCCGGGTTTAGGTGGTCTGAAGCTGAGGCTCCAATACTTTGGCCACCTCATGAGAAGAGAAGACTCCCTGGAAAAGACCCTGATGTTGGGAAAGGTGGAGGGCACAAGGAGAAGGGGATGACAGAGGATGAGATGGTGGGACAGTGTTCTCGAAGCTACCAGCATGAGTTTGACCAAACTGCGGGAGGCAGTGGAAGACAAGAGTGCCTGGCGTGCTCTGGTCCATGGGGTCACAAAGAGTCGGACATGACTAAACAGCTAAACAACAACAACAAACCCAAAAAAACACAACTAGAAGTGTCTGTAACCTGAGGTATGACTGTATCATATATACCTGTGGTATCCAACGTGGTGTACACCAAATATTGTTGAGCTAGGGCTCCCATCAGTCGCAGCCAACATGGACAACATAACATGGCCAGGAATGATGGGAATTACAACATCCATCAGCATCTGGAGGGCATGATAATGGTTACTTCTATATAGCAGAATATCAATAACTCTCTGAGTACCAATTCATATAAAGCTAAAACGGGACCATCTCTTCACTAGAAGAAGATATTTGTGAGTTTTGGGGAGAACACCAAGGTGCAACACAACAAAAAAATAACAATCTTTAGAAAAACACTCTAAGGGGAAAGAAACCCAAACAGCCCAATGGGCTAAATATAGCCAACAGGAATGCGGTGAACATAAGGAGAGTCCTGCTGGATCAGGCCAATGGCCCATCTAGTCCATCACCCTGCTTTCACAGAGGCCAACCAGATGCCTAATGAAAGCCCACAAGCAAGACTTGAGTGCATCAGTGGTTTCTGCATCTGAGACCCCCAGTATTTAGAGGCACACTACTTCCAATAGTGAAGGTAGTTCATGACTAGTAGCCCTTGCTGGCCCAGTCCTCCATTCATTTGTCCAGTGCTGTCCAAGTTGGTGTCCCTCACTATATATTGTGGGGGCAAAATCCATTATCCAGCTGTACACCGTGTAAAGAAGTACTTCCTTTTGCCTGTCCTGAATCTCCCAACGTTCAGCTTCACTGGCTGTCTATAAATTCTAGCATTCTAAGAAAATGCATGGCGTGGAGAAAGTAGAGAAGAAGACGTTTTTCATCTTATCCATTTTCTCCAGTCCATGACTTTTCCAATACATCTATGACATTTTTAGCCTTACGCCCCCCTTTTTTTCTAAACCAGAAAGCCCTAAATGCAACATTTCTTCATGGGGTGTTGCTCCAACAGGGGACAGAAACCTGTATGGATGGGAGGTTGGAGAGGTAATGAAGTGATGGCCCATGATAAAGAGATTTAGTGGTTTTTAATGGTAGGTGTTGTTGTTGTGTTGTATTATACTATCAATGTACATTGATTTATTTTTTGGAGTTAAGATTAGGACTGGGATAAATTGTGTTCACTGAGCCCGTATTTTATACAGTCTATATATGATGTTTGTATGTTAATTTGTGGTGTGCTATGCATAATAAAGGATTTTGAATTGAATTGAAGTGCCCTGAAAGAGGGCATGGCTAAACAGAAGCACTCCACAGTGCAACTTTCAAGTTGCAGTGTCCACTTGTAAAACAGGTGAAAGGAAAGCATTGATCAAGGAGTGCTGAAAAAGCATATACACCTTTTTTAAAAAAGGCCAGGGTTTTTAACACAGTCAAAAATATCCCCATGTAGTTTTGCCTTGGCCTTAATCAAAAGTCCTTTTCCCCCGCTCCGCCATATTTCCCTTGGCTGTGAAATGCTCTTCAGGCTTCTCTGTTCTAAATGGAACTGACTGAATGAAGTAATTTCCCCACAGTGAGCACATCAGGTAAGTGAAGGCTCTTTGAACCTGTAATCTCTCAATGCTGTCGGCTGTGAGCATCGCGGAAAGCCTCAAGATCCAAAGCTGGAGAGCAGAACCTTTCCCTTGGCATGAAAACCTTTGCCTGGGGGTCACCTGCCCTTCCCCCCACCCCGCCCCACTGCCACAGACTAGAAACTTAGTATGTAGTGAACTCCGCCTCAAAAGGATGCGGCCATCTAGAAGGCCAAACATACAATGAGCTCAGCTGACACACTCCAGAACTTAGAAGCAGCAGGGACAAAGTCAGAGATGACAGATCTGAGGACTGTCATTTTTCCGCTGTGTCTTATGACCTCGCCTTTAGTTAAGGGTCCATGTATGCCTTGGCCTGCTTCTTTAACCTTCTTCCCCATGACTCCTACTTCGTTTAGTTAAAATAGAAGTTGAACTCTGCTCACCAATGGGGTAGCTATTCACTATTTCCCCCTTGAACTCTCTCACCACACGGACGCTCTGGTTTTTCTTTTTTAAAATAGAATCATTTAATGCTTTCATGGGGTTTTTACTAAGGCTGCGGCAGCAGTTTGCAAAGCAGGGTTTCTTAGAAGCTTCTGTGTCACCTACAGCGAGATGCACTTCTAGATAGAGATACCATGGAGGGAACATGGAATTCTCTGCATTGAAAGCAGGTGCTGTACCACTGAGCTATGGGGCTTCCTCTAGCATGCATAGTAGGGAGAATTTGTGGGACCAGGAATGGGGGAGAAATCTGTTTGCATTTTAATGAGAGGCTACCCAATTTGCATTTCTCCAACTAATACGTAAACAAAAAGCACAGCTTTTGCTTGAAACTGGCGCTTGACTGAAGGTTGCAATTCACTTCTCCAACCAGTGGGTAACAATAATGCAAAGTGTCCAAAAAAATAAATAAAATGCACACAACAGTGGAAAATAGCATACAAAATGTGTTATACTTGGGGAAACTGCTTGCAAAACGGGTATATCAGTTAAAACTGCAAGCAAAAATGTGTTCATTAAGGAAAAAATCACACTAAAATTGAGGATTTATTTTTTAAAATCAAACAGTTTCAGAAATGTGGAGAACTGAATTTCGGATTGGAAACATAGAAACTGACAGATTTAACAATGGCCATCTATGACCAAATGTTGTGGAAAGTAGTGTTCTTGTTAAGGGTTCCAATCAGCCATGCTTTCTTTCCAGGATACTTGCCCCACCCCAGCCTTCAGGTTTCCTTCTTCCTCCCCACCCAACAACAAACATCCAGTATTCTGTGGCCTCTGGGTATGTACAAGCTTCACTGGGTTGTTTTAAAGTTCCTCCTCTTCCAGAATCTCATCTGAGTTTTTATCGCTCTCTTTCTCAAGCTTGCTGGTAGTGCCATCTTGCATAAAGATGCTGTTGCTTTGGCTGTATGAGGCTTGCCACTCAGCGAATGGGTTTGCTATTAGTAAATATGATAAGGAGCCTCCAGCGCTGTGCGATAAGATGGCATTGGGTCACAGTTCTTGGGTATGAAAAATGAGGGTGTTAAAATACAGCCTCATCTTTTTAATGAAACGGTGTGTAGAGCACAGGTGGGAGGCCCAAAGGCTCAATGTGCAGTGGCAGACATTGGGCACCCTGTGCAATGCTAAAATTTAGTGGCCCACCCACCAAATGGAGCACCTCTTGCGCTCCATTCTACGCCATTGCTGTGGTACCCTCTGCAGCCCAGCGCCCAGTGCAGCCACACTGTCGCACTACCCTAAAACCGCCTCTGAAATGTGGACCTCTAGGCCTCTCTGTTGTCCCTGGGACTCTCTTCAGGCCACACCCCCTATCCCCAAGCCACACCCCTTCATCAGCCTTGTTTCAGATAGACAGCCTGGCTGGAATGTGTTCTTGAACTCTTGCTTCCCGGAACGGAGGATAGAGAGCAGGGTATGAGTGTCTGCAGAAATTGGCCTGCAAGAGGGAAGTTTGCATTCATTGCTCCACTCACTTTTGCATCTGGCACTTTTTGCACAACCCTTGGAAGGTTGTGGTCCTTGGGCTGAAAAGGTTTCCCCACCCCTGCTGCAGAGAACATGGATCAGATTTTAGTTACGGGATGGAGCTCTATAAAAAAAATATGCCATAGGCAGGCATCAGTGATAGCATTCAGTTCACCAAATCCATTAAATTTAGAGCAGGATTTCTAGTGCTGAGGCTAAAGCTACATAGATTGGTTACTGTTTGAGAGAAGACAATGATTCCAGTCTTGACTTAGAACCTGAAACAACAACCAGCAGAGACCGGGGGTGGTGTGGGGGGGAAGAGAATTAGAAAATATAAGTCTCTCTTCAAATCGGCTCTTTACATAATTGTGATTCTCCTCAGTAAATGTCCCCTGAGGGAATGGCTGTCCCCCGCCTTCCTATGCATCGTGACATTATAGCTCAAGATGACCACGTTTAAATGTCAGGCAAAGCTTCTCATTGCAGCAATTGTGGTTTCGCCACTGCAGCTAATTTGATTCTATTTAATTTCAAATGAAGTTTCAAGAGCCAACCTGAAAAAGTTCAACGGGAGCCTACAGCTGCAAGGCTCTCCTTGCAGCCTTGAAATAGAGTGACATCTAGACTTCACCCATGAAATCAAAAGGATTCTCTGTAAACAAGGTTGGAATGTGCCAGATTCTGAACTGAAACTGTCCGGTTCACTCATCCCTACCACCAGTGCACAAAGGAGCCCTAACCCCACCCCAGGCCACCTGGCTTGGCTTGGCAGAGTCCCTTCTCATGCTTAGGCGCTCTGAAGCAAAGGTCCACTTCCCACAACAAGCAAACATATGGACAGTGGGGATCATGAGATCCCAGAAGGGCTTGCTGTCTGACATTCAGTAAACCCCACCTGCAAAGGAGGAATCGGGAGCAAGAGCTTGATCCTTTATAGCCACATCTGATGTCACTTGTGGGAGCTGTAGTACAAACAAAATCCTATCCCTGCTATATATGTATACTCAGAAGTTCAATGGGATTTATTCCCAGCAAAGTGAGTATAGGACTGCGGCCTTAATCAACAACCAAATTATCAACAGTTTCCAGTGATTTCCTAGTACTGTTTGGAACCAGTTTTCCCCTCGGTCTCTTTGCCTTGCTCCAAATTGTTGTACTGGAGTGAACATCAAAACAAAAGGAACATAATCAAGCTGCCTTATAGTGAAGCAGGCCATCAGTGCATCAGGGTCAATATTGTCTACAATGACGGGCTTTCAAGGGTTTCAGACAGGGTATGTTCCCAGCCCAACTTGGAGATGTTAGGGGATGAGCTATAGTCCCCACCATGGAGCTATGGTTTCTCAGCATGGAAAAATGCTGGGGGAGGGGTTGTAGCATGAGAACCAGGTTAAGCACCCCATGTCTACCATTTCCTAGTTTGCAATGCTTCCCCCTCCCACCTACCTATTACCATAATTAGCTAATAAACACCCATCTGGGAAAGACCTGTTTGCCAAAGTACACTGCTGTTCAGCCCTAGAGCACTACATAAACAACATACGTTATGATTATCAATATTAAGTGACTGAGTCTGGCTTCTCAGCAGCAGAGACTGTGAACCTTTAATTATTTCTGTATGTTTCCCCTTCTCCTCAGAAAAAAAGAAAAAGGAAATATCCATTTTCCAGTTTTCAAATGTAGCTTTTTTATGGAGAATTTGGAAATGCTGGTGAGTCATGCTTTACAGCTCTCTTGAAGGACAAAAGCATTACAATAATATTAATTTATCTACATACGCACAGAGAGGTGCAAGGAACACACAAGAAATAATCAACTGCACAAATATAAGATGGGTGACACTTGGATTACTAGCAGTACATGTGAAAAGGATCTAGGGGTCTTGGTGGACCACAAGCTTAACATGAGTCAATAGTGTGTTACAGTAGCAAAAAAGCTAATTCTAGGCTGCATCAACAGAATATAGTGTCCAAATCAAGGGAAGTAATAGTCCTGCTCTATTCTGTCTTGGCCAAACCATACCTAGAATAATGTGTCCAATTCAGGGCGCCACAATTTAATAAGGATATTGACATGTGCAGAGGAGGGCAACCAAGGTTATCAAGGGTTTGGAAACCAAGCCTTATGAGGAACAGTTGAGAGAGTTGAGTATGTTCAGCCTGGAAAAGAAGAGACTAAGAGGATATATGGTAGCAATCTTCAAATAACTCAAGGGCTATCCCATGGAAGATGGAGCAAGCTTATTTTTTCCTGCTCTGGAGTGTAGGACTCTAACCAGCTCTCTAATTCTATGATTGAGAACATTGATGGAGTGAGAAAGAATGTGCTGGGTGCTTTTTAATATAGTCTTATGTTTTTATTGGGTTTTTTGAAATGTAACAAAAATCACAAATAAACAAAAAATAACAAACACTAACAAGTATTACAACAACAAAAAAGTAGAAATGGAAAAGGAAAAGAGAAGAGAAAAGGTTTGCATTAAAACAGTAACATATCCATAAAATGGGATTATCCTAATCCCATGACTTCCCTCATCCCCCTCCCCTGGTTCCGTAAAGTGTTTTTTTTAACTCCAAATTTCTATTTTAACCTGAAGTTTCCTGTACCATCTCTAAAATTATAAGTGTTTTTAAAATCATGCCAATGTATTAAGATGTCCACAGTACTTTTGTAAATATATAATAAACATTTCCCATTATTTTTTAAATTTCTCGTCGTCTTGGTTTCTGAGCTTTCCAGTTAATGTCACCATTTCGGAATGTGCTGGATGCTTAACCAAGGTGTACCAGTTGACTAAAAAGTACTAGAACCGTCATGATCTTGGAATCCAGTGGTGAACAGCACATGGAGTCCGAGGCCACAGAATTGTAGGCTAAGGAGACCGACTTGAAAAGTGATGCAGGTAACCCAAAGACCATTGAATCTGAGACTGGCAAGTAGAAGCTCATCCCTGATTAAGATTACACAGCACTGGGTCACATTGAATCAGAGCTGGGACTCTCCTGAGTGCCTTCCTCTGGGCCTGAGGAATTGAGCATCTCTGAAACTACTTTGCCACTCCAACAGCACAGGAAATGTTCCAGATGGGAGTCCATTGGGCACAGGAGAATTGCCTCTCTTGAGGCCTAAGTTTTGACCCTTGAAGAACTCTAGTTCTGTACAGAGAAGCTTTTTAACGTCTAATGTTTTATTATGTTTTTATATAGGTTGGAAGCCACCCAGAGTGGCTGGGGCAACCCAGTCAGATGGGTGGGGTACAAATAATAAAATATGTTGTTGTTGTTGTTTTCCACAAGGTTATGGAGCCTAGAGGAGATGGGCTAGAGGCAGAGGCTCCAAAGGGCTCATATCTCTTCTGACCTGGTCTAAGCAAATCACCCTTGGAGCTCTCCATGGTGCTGCAACACCTGACTTGACCTGTGGGCTCCTAAAAAGGTAAAGGTAAAGGTACCCCTGCCCATAAGGGCCAGTCTTGTCAGACTCTAGGGTTGTGCACTCATCTCACTCTAGAGGCCGGGAGCCGGCGCCGTCCGCAGACACCTCCGGGTCATGTAGCCAGTGTGACATCGCTGCTCTGGCAAGCCGGCACCAGCGCAGCACACGGAAACGCCGTTTACCTTCCCGCTATAGAGCGGTACCTATTTATCTACTTGCACTTTAATGGTGCTTTCGAACTGCTAGGTGGGCAGGAGCTGGGATCGAACGACGGGAGCTCACCCTGCTGCGGGGATTCGAACCGCCGACCATACAATCGGCAAGTCCTAGGCACTGTGGTTTTACCCACAGCACCACCCGCGTCCTATGTGGGCTCCTACATGGAACCAAAGCAGGGCACGGCAGAGCAAAGTGCTTGGTTGTTAAGGTACAACAGCATCTAACTTCAATTCATAATACAAGAAATGACACACCAGGTGGAAGGGGCGTTCAGCAACTGGAAACTGAAAGCAGACATCACAAATAAAAAAGGACACACTGGGTGGTATTCATATAATCAAACTTAAAGCAGACCCTTTGAAATTAATGGACCTCAACTGATACCATTATTAAATTTATTACCCACTCTTCATCAGCAGGTCCATCAATTTCAGTCGGTCGCCTCTGAGTAAAACTTAGCCGAGTCCCACCCATTGTGACCAGTTTGGTTAATTTTGGACTATTTCTGGATGCCATTTTTGGCAGAGGAACCCACAATGGCATGAGTGCTCATTCGAACTACAAGATACACATGAGGCTCTCTGTGGATGAATAATCATTAACGTTGACAATGGCTAGCGTTCTTACCAGCTAGGATGGCTTTAGAAGAGGATTAGACAAATGAGGATAAGACTATCAATAGCTAATAGCCATGATGGCTATGCTCTGCCTCCACATGTTGCGAACTGCCCTTTGGATGAAGGGTGGTACACATAATTAATTAATTAATTACACATAATTAATTACACATAATTTAATTAATTAATTAATTAAACTTTTGAATATCAGTTGCTGGGAACTGCAAGGGGAGTGAGTGCCTGAGTCCTGCTTGCTGGTTCCCCACAGGCATCTAGTTGGCCACATTTACTGGTTTTATAACTATTACAATGAACTTTGGTACCGTATTTATTAAAGCTAAGTGCACAAAGTTTCCCCCCTATTTCCCCAATTCCAGTCTGCTTAGAGTAGAACATGTCCTTATCTTGGCACACACAAAAAAGCTTCAGTAAAAAGGTGAAACAGGTAACGAGATAGATCAGGAACTGGATATACAAATTCTACTGTTGCATATTCAGTGTATTGTAGGACTCACAGCCTAATCCAATGTGTGTTTGCTCAGAAGTGAATTCAGTGGAGCTTAGTTGAGGTTTGTTTGCTGTTTCAGAGGACAGATTTATCAATGGCTTTCAGCCACCAAAGCCAACATAGAGCTTCCATGTGCAACGAGGCAGCATTGCTCTGGGGACAAGACAACAGGTGAAGGCCACTGCCTTCATGCCTTGCTCGCAAACTTCCAGATGCATCTGTCAGGCAGCTGGTGGGATTAGAATGGTAGATGAGATGGAACCTGGTCTGATATGGAAATTTGTATGTTCCTACTATTACACAGATCGTTCACAATAGCAAACCTGTCAGCATGCAGGGAGGAATCATGGGTAAGCAACAACTCCTGTGCCAAGTGCAACAGCAAGCCAACTGGCACACAAGCAAAGATCATAGGTGAGAAACAGCTGAGCAGCATGTGCAATAACAAGCCAATCAGCATGCTGGGAAGAAGCAGCACTTATCCTAGTTCACATCCTATTATCGTATTTACTTGAATGTAATGCACACCTTTTGTGGCCAAATTATGTCATGAAAACTAGGGTGCACATTAGATTTGATGGCACTGGCAAATACATTTTGGGTTTCAAGGGTTGGAAAACTGAGGTGCACATTAGATTTGATGGAGCATCTAGGTAAAGGTAAAGGGACCCCTGACTGTTAGGTCCAGTCGTGACCGACTCTGGGGTTGCGGCGCTGATCTCACTTTATTGGCCGAGGGAGCTGGCGTACAGCTTCCGGGTCATGTGGCCAGCACGACTAAGCCGCTTCTGGCGAACCAGAGCAGCGCACGGAAACACAATTTACCTTCCCGCCGGAGCGGTACCTATTGATATACTTGCACTTTGACGTGCTTTCGAACTGCTAGGTTGGCAGGAGCCGAGACCAAGCAACGGGAGCTCACCCCGTTGTGGGGATTCGAACTGCCAGCCTTCTGATCAGCAAGCCCTAGGCTCAGTGATTTAGACCACAGCGCCACACGCGATTCCCATAAATATGGTACACGAGGGATCATTCCCACAAAGCAGGTTTGGGCAAATGCTAGGGCCCACACCTGCAAGAGGTGACCCAACCACTATCTGAAGCTGCCCTGTCCTGCCCCCCCCCCTGCAGTCCCCTTGGTAGCTATGCTGCATGTGTTTGGAGGGTTATATTATGAATAATTGTGTGAGAGCAATAAAAATGGACCATGGAACTGCCGTTGATGAGGAAACCAGCCAGCCAGTTGCCACCAAAAAGAGAGGGAGCAGGAGAGCACCAATGAGCCCCAAATGGTCCCCTGTAACATCCAACCACCTTTTCTTAAAAAAAAATACTACCCTGTATGGGACGCGGGTGGCACTGTGGGTTAAACCACAGAGCCTAGGGCTTACCAATCAGAAGGTCGGCGGTTCGAATCCCCGCGACGGGGTGAGCTCCCGTTGCTCAGTCCCTGCTCCTGCCCACCTAGCAATTCGAAAGCACGTCAAAGTGCAAGTAGATAAATAGATACTGCTCCAGCGGGAAGGTAAATGGCGTTTCCATGCGCTACTCTGGTTTGCCAGAAGCGGCTTTGTCATGCTGGCCACATGACCCGGAAGCTGTACGCCAGCTCCCTCGGCCAGTAAAGCGAGATGAGCGCTGCAACCCCAGAGTTGGTCACGACTGGACCTAATGGTCAGGTGTCCCTTTACCTTTATACCCTGTATAAAATATACATCTCTTGCAAATATGTTATCCAAATGTGCAATGTCACCTTTTTTTTGACAATGCACAAATACTTGTGGAAATCAGAGATCTTTCCACACATCCCTACCTTCATTGGGGATAAATCAGGGGACAGCGACCTCAGCCTCAGGGTCCAAATGCAGCCTTCCACAGCAGTCCTTGTTTGGAATTTATGAGGAGTTCTATTCACCTCTCTGCCCACTTTTGTCTCTGGCACCCCTCTCCACTGGCACACAGCCCCTAGGCGGTTGCCTATGAGGGAATGTGGCCCTCTGGCTGAAAAAAAGGCTCTGCATCCCTGTTATAAACAGCGATCAGAATCTGCAAACAAATATTCATTTCCAAATGCTGGCTTGGTGTAAGCAGATGGCAAGAGGCTCCTGCCTTGCCATTCCATCCTGTGGGGACTGGTGAAAATTAGCAGCTTTGGAGACATCAGTACAAAATTATCTTCTCCACGGTGGCTAGTCATTGTATGCTAGCCTTTGTTCCAGGCCAAGAGAGATATGCCTTTTGTTTCCACCAGCCACAAAAGGAAAACATTCTGATTACACGGGAGGCTAGAAATTCAAAATTAAAACAGCAGAAAGCATTTGCAGAAAGCAAGGGTGGGGGAGACTTTGCATATATTTAAGTCTCATTAAACTCCGCCAGACTTACTTGCCAAGGCTACAGTTTTTGAATTCATACCATACTTTACTAAGTGTTCAAAACACTTCACAGATATCCTCTTAGTAAACATTTCAACCCCACTGTAAGGAAGCGTAAATGCTTCTCGGTAGTGGCGCCCTCCCTTCAGATGTCAAGGAAATAAACAACTACCTGACTTTTAGAAGACATCTGAAGGCAGCCCTGTCTAGGGAAGCTTTTAATGCTTGATAATTTAGTATGTTCTGACATGTGCTGTGAGCCGCCCAGGGTGGCTGGGGAAACTCAGCTGGATGGGCAGGGTATAAATAATAAAATAAATTATTGTTATTGTTATTGTTATTGTTATTATTGAATTGTCCATGGTGCAGGAAGGGGGTGCCTGTGGCCCTTCAGATGTTGCTGGACTCTAGGTGCCCAACAATCTCTGGTAGCATCATTAGGGATGGTCATTGAGCCCACCTAGTGATGTATGGAAGTGAGAGCTGGACCATAAAGAAGGTTGACCGCCGAAGAATTGATGCTTCTGAATTATGGCACTGGAGGAGACTCTTGAGAATCCCATGGACTGCAAGAAGATCAAACTCTCCATTATTAAGGAAATCAGCCCTGAGTGCTCACTGGAAGGACAGATCCTGAAGCTGAGGCTCCAATACTTTGGCCACCTCATGAGAAGAGAAGACTCCCTGGAAAAGACCCTGATGTTGGGAAAGATGGAGGGCACAAGGAGAAGGGGACGACAGAGGGCGAGATGGTTGGATAGTGTTCTCGAAGCTACCAGCATGAGTTTGACCAAACTGTGGGAGGCAGTGGAAGACAGAAGTGCTTGGCGTGCTCTGGTCCATGGGGTCACGAAGAGTCGGACATGACTAAACAACTAAACAACAACAACATTGAGCCCACCAACATCTGGAGGGCCACAGGTTCCCTATACCTGTACTATGAACAATTCTTACTTTCTGGGAACTTTTGCCAGCAAATCACTGTCTCAGTTTGGGGGCTTTGTGGCTTTGTTAATGAGGCCATTCATAAGGTTCCAGCTTTCCCAAATTTCTCAAAAAGATCTCTGCATTATGAGGGAAGCACAGTTAAATCTTGAACTCAGGCTTGTGATTGAGACTACCTGTGGAAAAGCCTCCATGTGACTGTGGTAGCTAGAGGTTCAGACTGTAGCTATAACCACACAGGTGCAACTCCTTTCAGTCTTTGACAAATCCTATATGCTGCCACACATGTATATGGCTATATCCACAGCCCCTAGGAAGATTGATTGCACCAGCGATATCCGAATCAGATCAGATATACATTTTTAAAAGAGCTACCTTCAAACTCTGCTGAAAATAAATCCCTTTACTCGAGCCCAATCTGAACTGGATCAGGGATAGGGTCCCACACTGCTAGCAGTGTGTTTGATCGGCTGGGATGTTTCCTAGAACTCACAAAGAGCCTCTCACTTGTAAGGATGGATAGAGAGCGGTATGTTAGTATGCATAGAAACCAACCTACTCAGTACAAAGTTAATATTTACATTCATTGCTCCACCCACTTTTGCCTCTGACCCCGCCCATCTTTGCATGTGGCCCTCAGAAGACAATGCGCTTCTTGGACTGAAAAGGATACTCCTGGCACAGGCAGTATAAATGATTCGCTTTGGATGGGGATATTTAATAGCTGTACTTCTAACTTTCTAACTTCAACATTCATCAGTTTGCAAAAGGTGTTTGGTTTGCAAAAGCTGCACAGCCTAGATCTCTGTGCAGCTTTCTGCAGAAGGGAACCAGATGGATTTCATCTCTCCAATCTATGATTCTTTGCTACGCTGTTGAGAAAATAAAATCCCCACACTAAATCCTGACCTCTGTTATACCAACCACAAACCCAAGAGACTTTAGTGCTTTGTATGTACTGTATACACTCTCTTTTCGTCTGCTATAAAACCAGGCTTTTTGGAGTGCTCAAGAGACAGCTACAAATCTGCTCCTTCCAAACACACACACACACACACACACAAACACACACACACACACACACATGAACATCTTCTGGAATGGTCTGTTTTCAGAACCTTTTATTTTCCGCTCCTCCTCTTTTTAATAAAAATAAAAATATTCTTCATCAGTAAATTATCAGAGTTTTGTTTTGTTATCCCCATCACTATTCTTTGACCCAGGATTCATTCGGCTTGTTTTTTCTTTTTTTAAGAAGCCATTTTACCAAAACAGCCCTCAAATCAACTTGTTTATCTATCTGGCGAACATCCAAGTCTTTCTTTACACATCTCAGAGTGGCTGATGTTAGTATTGCCACTTAGCTTCAAGACTGAGCTGGGAGTTCTCCCTTTACTCAGAACGTCTAAATGGACTGGTGAAAGGGGAATGTGGAAATGTGTTTGGAAACCACATGCCCAGAGTGAAGTGCCCTGAATCCAGACCTGGGGTCAGCCTGCCTGAGATCCGCATTCCTTCCTGGGCCATCTTTCGAGGCCACATGCCAGTAGGAGGCAGAGCCAGAGACAAAAAGAGCAACAAATGTACATTACACTTTTTACAGTAGCCTGATTTCTATACACTCCCACACATACCCAACTCCCTCAACTATTCCTCATAAGGCTTGGTTTCCAAACCCTTGATCTTATTGGTCAGGGGAAAACCCTGGCAATATGGCACCCTTGTGAGGCCAAAATTTTATGCCCCCACCCCAGTCCTCTTGGCGCCTTCCCAAGCCGGGTAAGGGAGGTGCAGGGCTTTGGGAAGGAGGTGTGGGGCTCTGGCAGGGTCCTGAAGCCCTCCTGCCTCCTTCCCAAAACTGGGCAAGCACTAACTAGGCTTTGGAAAGGAGGAAGGATTCTAGAAGCCTGACAGAGCCCCAGTGGCAGACCTAGGGATCTAAAATTTCAGTGGTGCCCGGTGCAACACCAAAATTCAGTGTCCCCTCCTCTCGTGCTCCATTCTAAAGCACAGTTGCAGTATCCACTGTGGTGTGAGCAAACCGGTCATGGTCCTCCCCACCCTGGCTCATACCTTCTTCCCAAAGCCCGGCACCTACTAGGCTTTGGGAAGGAGATGGGAAGGTGCCCCCTTAGCCCCTCTGCCCCGTGAGGGGGGACCAGTCAAGTTATTCTAAATCCACTTCTTTCTTGGTTGCCCTCCTCTGCACACATTCAAGCTTGTCATTTTTCTCTCTTAAACTGTGGTGCCCAGAACTTGTTGCTCAACTATACCTCCCATTGGCCCCAGCAATGGCCAGGGAAAATGGGAGTTTTAGTTCAGCAACTTCTGGAGGGCCAAAGGTTCCTCACACTTGGACTAGATGACCCTTTGATCTGATCCATAAACCTTTGTGCTACCGCACGGATGTCCTGCTCATGAGTATCTAATTAGCCACTGCAACAACACATTGTTGAAGTAGGTGGACCTTTGTTCTGTTCCAACAGGGCTCTCATGTTCCTATGGAGCAGGTAAACCAACAAACAGTTGATCCTCTCCTGCTTCAGTCGGAAACGGCACAGGCTAGCAATAGATAAGAGCATGTGGGTTTTCTCTGTTCATCTCTTTTAGCTTTTAATAATAACGCCTCAAAGCGCTTCAAGCCAAAGGAAAAACAGAAAGGTCTGGATCTCCCAAGCTAGTGACCTGAAACACCAAGAGGTGCCAAGCGAGTCATCAGCAAATATCTTAAGTGGTTTTGTCAGTGTTGCGGTTAGCCAAAGCACACTCACGGAGAGCAGAGTTCATCAAATTGACTGGTAGTGCAAGAATTCCTGTAATTTCCACACACACATTTCGTGTATAAGAAAGATTCCAGCTCAAGAAATTAATATGCATTACCACGAAAGGGAGAGAAAGGGAGTGAGTGAGAGAGAGAGGAAATAAGGAGATATAAAGGGGGAGAGGAAAGGAAAAAAGAGTTGACATCCTCAGGTTAATTCACTTGCTTTTCAAGCGCGGGGCGGGGGGCAGGGGCGGAATGGGGAACCTGAGGCTGTGTATTGACCCAAAATAGACTGAACACATAAAAGAGAGAGGGCCTTTCCACTTGCTAACTCAAACAGACACTGGGAGCACCAGAGCAAAATTATCTGAAGCTGAACGTATCATCCTCAGGCTTTTACCACATCTTCATTGCTCAAGAAAGAGTTTTTCTATAATGGAAATAATAATAATAATAACAATAATAATAATAATAGCTGTGGATTTCCCACTGTGCTGTTCAGACATCCCTCTTTCAATTGACACTAGCTGCCTATCTGCATCTGGGGCATTTGAAGATGCTGGTGTTTAAAGACTTAAATGGACCAGGACCCAAATATTGGAAGGGCCAGTAGCTCAGTCCTACAGCTTTGCATGCAGAAGGTCCCAGGTTCAGTCTCCTAGTAATCCTGCAGAGATACCAAGCTGGAGGGAGCAATGGTCTGACTCTGTATGAGGAAACTTCCTATGTCCCCAAAGGAGCTCTTCTTCCTGTACTAGCGTGCTTGGGTCTTGAGAATTTCTGAAGAGGCACTGCTCCAAGTGCCCTCTTTAGTAAAGTTACCGCATGCTTCAACAAAGGAGAGAGACTTTCTGCGGTGGTTCTCCAGCCTTGAAAAGCCTTCTTTTGGAAGGTTTGCCTGGTGTAGCTATTACATGCTTTGAGGCACCAAGTGAAGACCTACTAGACAGCCCAAACCAGCACACTGACCACTAGTGCTTGTTACTGGGATGAGATTGGGTTTCTCCATTTTATACCATGTTATATCTACATGCTCACTGCCTTGGGCCAATGGTCCAATGAGTTCAACATCCTATTTCCACAGTGGCCAGTCAGATGTCTTGCAGATGTCTTCCACAAGCAGGACATGAGAACAATAGTTCTCCCAACAACTGGTATTGATACCTTACACCCTGCCTTCAAACCTGAACAGCATTCTCAACTTTTCCAAGCAAAAAATGCTACCTGGACTCGGCTTCCTTCGGAGTACACAAGAACAGATTCTTACGACATTCTGAAAACAGAAATGACAAAATATGCAGGCCAAGCAGACATCCCCAACCTGCTGCCCTCCAAACATTTTGGACAGCAACATTCATCATCCTGGACCATTGGCCACACCATCTGAGGCTACTGAGAGCCTTGCCCCACATCCATCCTTTACCCTTTACTCCAGGGATGAGGGACAGTCACTCCTCAAGATGTGGCTGCTATGCTCAGTGGGTCAATGGCACCCAAGAACATCACCTGGCTAAGGCTCTCCCCAGACCTCCTAGGTTATTTTCACAGCAGCCTACAATGTTACAAGGACTCCACAGACCTTGGCAGGATCTGCCAAGATGGTCCTTACATTCACAGAGGTGGCAGTATGCACATAGGCAACTGTGGATAGGTAGTCAAGACCAGTGGGAGCTGGTCCATTAGACCACGTCAGGCATTGCCCCATCAACCTCAGCCTGTTCTTACCTACCAGAGCTGTCAGCTTCCTTCTCCTCATTCTGAGTCTTGTCCTTGCAGAACTCAGCAGGGAAGAGGATAGGGGCAAGACTAGAATCAGGCTCTGGCTGTCATTGGCTCTGGCTTTGTCTTCTGTTGGCTCTCCCTGCCTTCTGCCCTACTGGGTCCAATGGCCATCAGTCACCACTGGTTAACACACAGGCTGCTGAAGAAATCTGGGCAAACTCACTTAGTTAATTCATAGAATTAATTACTTTCCTCGCCCCTCACTTTTTAAAATTCATGCCTCCTTCTCAGGGTTTAGTTTCCTATCCCTGCAGAAATATTCCCTATTACTTCCCTGTTGATGGCTTAGAGATTCCCAGAGGCAGCTGCTAGCAATGCTTCACACTGGCATCTCTGCAGATGTTCCTGCTGCCAACGTCACCCCCAGTTCTGATGGAATGAAATGGTGTGAAAAGGCTTGCTTGTTTGCAGCACCTGCTCCTGATCTCCTTGCCTTGCCTGAAGTACTCATCCTGTGTTTGAGCTTGGACACTTCCATCTGCAGGTGGAAAGTCATGTGATCAGACACACTCCCATACAGAAAATAGTCATCCTTGCACACAGAGAACTAGTATGTCAGACAGAAGGTTCCAAGCAAACCCTGCCACCAGTGTGCTGGATTTCTATGTGCAGGATGTTTGTTTGCATCAGGGCTGGGATGTGGACAGCAGTTGGAAGGGAACCAGGAACTGAGAATCAGGACATTGAACAAGCCAAGGGATTTTGAACAAGCCAGGAGTCGGGACTAAAGAACAAGACAGGGCCCCAGAGGTAGGACTGAAGAATAGCCAGAGATGCAAGAACATGCCAGAGCTCAGGAAGCCCTAATTGCTCAAGGAAACTTCAACTAGAACAGAAAGTCCTTTAATATTCCTTTGTTGTCCAGGACAGCCAGTCCAATTGGGTCGAGTCTGGTTGGGCCTGAAAGTACCTCACTGAGATGTTCTCACCACACCACCCATGGTTTCAATAGTTCCCACAGCTTGTTGTTACCCTTGCACACAAGCCTGAGCTTTGTCAGAATTCTGAAGTGATGCAGTCAAAACATAAGGTTACTGTCTAGGGCTTATGGCAACTGCAGATGCAATGACTCTAGGAGGGAGAGATAGTTTTGAAAGCATCTCCCACATGCCCAATGCAAATATATCTTTGCATCGAAAAGCCTAATGCCAAACATTTTCAGCATAGACAGTTAAAATTGGGGGGGGGGGGGGACTGGCTGGAGAGGGCATCTATTACCCAGCATCCATGATGCCATGAATACATTGTGATGCTGTGCATAGGTGCAGAAAGGGACATACAAAATTGATCAAGACTAGCAGAGAGCTCAATGAAAACATCAACCAAGTATGCAATGACTATGAAACGGACACAGTCCATGTTAGGAACCATTAGGAAAGAGAGTGAACATAAAACACCCAGTATTATAATGTCTTTTATGGTGCTACTATATGGTGCAACCACACTTGGAATGCTATGTCCAGTTGTGGCTAGTCTGCCTTCAGGAGGATACTGTAGAGCCGCATAGGGTGCAGGAAAGAGCCACCCAAATGAGGAGGCCTGGGGCAGCTGCCCTGTGAAGAACGGTTGCAACATTTGGGGGCTTTTTAGTTTGGAAAAGGAGGAGGGGGGCATGATAGAAGGCTATACCATTATGTATGGTGTGGAAATAAGATAGATTTGTTTTTCTCCTTCATAAGATCAAGCCAAAGGCCCATCTAACCCAGCATCCTCTTCTCACAGTTGGCTTAGAGGAAGCTTGCAAGCAGTACATGAGTGCTACACTTAGAATCACAGAAGGATAGAACTGTAGGGTTGGAAGGGTACCAAAGGGTCATCTAGTCCAACCCCCTGCAATGCAGGAATCTCAGCTAAAGCATCCATGACAGATGATCCAACCTCCGCTTAAAAACTTTCAACACCTTCTGAGCGAGTCCCTTCCACTGTTGAACATCTCTTACTGTCAGAAAGTTCTTCCTCATATTTAGTGGAAATCTCCTTTGATGTAACTTGAATCCATTGGTTTGGGTCCTACCCCTCCCCAGAGCAGGAGAAAACAAGCTTGCTCCATCTTCCATGCGACAGTCTTTTGGATATTTGAAGAAGGCTATCACATCTCCCAGCAACCAGAATCCAGAAGCATACCTCCCCACTTCTTGCCTAATACTAAAAGCTGGGGCCTCTCATCAGAGCCCAGAAAACTGGGAAGTTCAGGACTGACAAATGAAAAGAAAAAACAATGCATATTCTTCCTTGGTTCCCATTGCTTCCATCTCCGCAGCACTGAATTTGAGATTTTAACCTCCTAAGGACAGGGACCTGTATTTTGTAAAGTGCTATGCAGAAGAATGGTGCTATATAAACACGTAACAGCCAAGTCCCTTCCATGGGAAACTAAAAGGAAAACCCAAACACACCAATTCATTTCATTCATCCCATGCCTCTCGCTTCTCAGAGACTCCCATAAACTTCAGGACTATCATGTCAGAGGGGGTGGAGAAAAAGGGTTGCCAGAGGCCTGCAGCAGACAGCTTTCAAAGCCAAGAGTCTTTTATTAGTAAGATTCTTACGTCACTCCCCCAACAGCACAGCCGATGCTGGCAGGATAAGATGAGGAATAAAATTTGTTTACGGGTCAAGAGGAATGCATCAGCGACAGAGCCAAAAATGGAACCAGAGGCCATCCTCACTGGCAATATTGCCCTGTGACACCTTGAATCTTCAAAAGACACAGCAGGGCAGAAGGCACGAGGGCTAGCCCAAACTGAAAGCCAGATGCTCAGACATCACAAGGTGGTTTTGTGGGGGAGGGCTGAACTTGCTAGCATCTCGGGAGGGAGATGAGGAGGTGATCTCTGCTGCAGGATTTCAGATCAAGGAATTGAGACAAGGCTAAAAAATTATTTACATATAAAGGCATCCCAGTGTTTTGCTTAGGTGTTGTGTATTGATGAAATTGTGTGGTGTGGATATTTGTGTGTGTGTGTGTGTATATATATACACACACACACACACACATATATATATATATATATATATATATATATATATACACCTCTTCTACCTTACTTCTAGCTTAAGTATATAAAAACAAAATTCTAATATTCTTCCACACAATCTAGGAAGCTGGAATTAGGCACATTTACAGCTTTTGCATAGTTAAACAATAATGCACATTTTAGTTCTCCCTTGACTGGATGGATATCCCAATCCAACATTTTTTTTCTGGGCATAGTTGTTCGATAGCACATTCCCACCTTAATAAAATGTTCACACACACCAACTTTCGTGGATACATGGAACAAATGTTTGGTTTTTCTCCATAAACAAGGATGACACCTTGCTTCCAAACATGCCAAAGATTCTTCCCAGTGACAGAAGTGTTTCTTAAACTTGATTCAGGAAAAGCAAAGAATGCTTATTAGTTACAGCCTTGAATTGATAGCTGTCACTTACAGAAATACACAGTCTATAAAAAATTGCAACAGGGATAGTCTGTGTGGTGCCCTCCAGTTGCTGTGGACTACAAATCTCATCATCCCTGGCCATCAAGTATCCCGGCTGAGGTTTCTGGGAGCTGTAGTCCAAAAACATCTGGAGAGAACCGCGTTGGCTATCCCTGCTATAGAAGTTCAATGGGACTTATTCCCAGGTACGTGGATATGAAAAACAGGTTTCACCTCAGTCTCTGTGCCTTGCTCCAAATTGGTATAGACTGGTGTATGTGGAATGAGCATCAAAAACAAAGGAAAATAGGAAGCTGCAATTTTCCTGAGTCAGACCTTTGGTCTATCTAGCGCAGTACTACCAACACTGACTGGCAGTAACTCTCCAGAGATTTAGACAGGGGTCTCTCCCAGCCATGCCTAGATATACAGGGCCTGGAACCAGCAACCTTCTGCAGGCAGAGCAGATGTTCTACCACTGAGCTACAGCTCTTCCTCTGAGCCTAACCACTTAGGAACAAGAAGCGAAGAGAAAAGGTAAAATTGATGTGCTACTAATTGTGTCACAAACTCAACACAAACCGCCTCCCCCCCCCTTAATTAATTTCATCACCCTCACCCCAAACCCATAAGAGCAAGGATAAACAAGTGGGAAAGAGGCAAAAACAAACGTGGGAGTCAGAGCTCAGAGCCAGCTGAAAGGCACGGACTTCTAGCCCCAGTAATCTTCCATAACAAACCCAGGCTATATGCAAACCCCAAGTACATACACACACACAGAGAGAGAGGTCAAAGCACACTGCAACAAGGCAGAAGTGAGGTTGTCCCCACATCACAGGACAAAAGCCAGTAAGTTATAAGGAAGGAGGCAGCGTATAAAAGTTGGATACAGTCAGCTTTCAGGGAACCGGGAGCCTGTGAATGCGTCACAATTTCGGAAGGAGGGGGAGAAGGGGAAATCTAAGGACCTGCAACACAAGTTTTCAAGAGCCCCCACAATAGACAGCATTGTATACAATGACACATGCGGGTTGGGGGGGGGGGTGCCTGGGGAAATTGTGGAGCCAATGTGGTGAGGTTTCCCCTGTCCTCGGGCTTCATCAGAAACCCAGACAAGCAAAAGCAGGCTGACAGGTGGTTTAGTGTTGCACTCAAAACAAACAGGATGGAAGGGGTAATATTGGGTTAATGGGCTTTCCCCGTGCTTAGGGCTGGCATGGCGATGGAGGGGAGGGGGTTTTCCCTTGGAATATGTGACACAGCTCCAGCTTCAATTGCTGGGAGCCTTTTGCTCTGCGGCTGCCCCTCCTCCAGCCTACCTGCCGCCTGAGCGGCAAGTCTAGTAAAGTCACTGGTCCCTGAGGAGGATGTGCATGTTTTAGTAGCCCATCTGCTCAGTCTTTCCAGGGTTGGCCATTTGTAACATGCTGATGGCCTGGAGAAGAAAAGAAAGGGGGAGAGGGGGAAAGGACCACATCTCTTCCAGTTTGCAAAGTCTTTGTAGGATGGTTATCTTGAGCAGATGGTCGCTCACCACAGATGAATGCCGATGGGACATTGTTGCTTCAGAACAAGGTTAGTACGTATCTGGCAAGTGTGCATTACAGACTATGGCTTTCCAATTCCACGACAAGCTCCCACGGGCCTCCAAATATCGTCAAACAACAGGGAACCTGTGGCCCTCCAGATGTTGTTGGACAACAGCATCCACAATCAAGCTGCCCGAGACTGCTAGGAGTAGGAGTTTAGTAACATCTGGAGGGTCAAAGGTTCCCTTGGTTATGGGATAGCCTCTCCATTCTTGCCCATCCCTATCCCACTTGCATTTTGCTAGTAAGTTTGCCAATTGCTACAGACTGCTGTAGCCTTTATCACGTTTTCAACCTCCATACCGTGAACAACCATGCTTTTCTCTTAGCAAGGGAACAGCCCAGCCCAGCCCAGCTGTCAAAAACTTCCTATAGCTGTTACTTAAAGGGCACAGAAGCAGACACACTCACCTCGGCATAGCAGAGCGCCCAGAGTCAAGCTGAAGGCCACAGGGGCAATCGGCAGAGCACCCATGTTGAAGAACTCCCGGGAAAGGGGTGAGGAACCGGGAGCTGTATAGAAGGGATTTGCTGCAGCTTCTCCTTAGAAGTCAAAAAGCTGCTCTTCTGAAATATTTCCACCTTTGCATTTCCTCGGATGGAAGTTCCTGGCTGATCACCTCTTCGCCATGATTAGGTTCTTCCTGAATGGGGGTGGAAGGAGGAGCCCCCTCCCAGCCCCCCAAAATCTCCACAACACCTAGGCATCCAGAGACGCTTCTGTTCTACCGGATAAGGTGCAGGTGCGCGACACGGGCCAAAAGAGCATGGGGGGGGGGTTGGGGAGGCTGGGGGAAGACGCGGAGCACCCTCGGATCGCTCTGCAAACTTTTCCCCGTCCGCGGAGCCGCAGGTTCGAGACCCGCGCTGCGCAAAAGTTGGGCAGAAGAAGAAAGAGACGGTCGTGGGCGCGGGGAGGGCGGAATCTCTCGCTGTTTCTCCGCGGCGTCTTCCTCTCTCTTCTGTTTGGAAGCAACTCCAGGGGCGTCTGGAAACGACCTTTCCCACCGCTTTCGCTTCTCCCCGCCGGAATCTCTGGTGGCAATTGCTCCTCTCCGTCCAGCTGGCCGCTTTGCTTCGCTGCAAAAGCCTCCGGCGAACGCAAATCCTGGGAGAGACTTTACGAGAGACAAATCTCCATCACACAGACGCGCTCGCACGCAGAGAAAGAGCAAGCGAGCGAGAGGAGGAGGCGGTAACCTTTGGGGGCTCCCTCCAATCGGAGCAAGGGTTGGGGTGGGTTTTATATTTTTTCCCCTCCTTGCGGGTCTGGAGTGGAAAACTCCAAGGCTGGAAGGGGGGCGGGGGGCGGGATGGCTTCCTCTAACATTCCAGAAGCAGCAGGAACAGAGGCACAATTACTCGCGAGTAATCCCATTGAGTTCCGGGGTGCTTACTCGAGAGTGGGCAGCTCGGGCGCATGGTTACCCGCAGGCAAGTCCAACGGGGCTCGCTGTCTTTGCGCCCGATTAAGTAAGAACGGCTCGACTTGCAGCCCGATCCTCCGCGCGTCATACCCCCGATGTCCCTTTGGAACTGGAGGGGAGTTACTCTAGAGTAAGCGCGGCTTCGGTTGTTTTGCCGGTGCCTTCGCGTACTTACTCGGTAGGGATCCCATCGAAGCTTGTGCGCTTTACTCCAGAGGAAGTGTGACCTGGCTTTCGGCCTGATCCTGCGCGCGTTTACGTGGCAGTAAGTCCCGCTGAGTTTTTGGGGGGTGTTACTCTGGAGTAAGTATGATTTGCTTGGCGGCCCGATCCTGAGTGTTTACTCGGAAGCAAGTCTCACCGACCTGTGGATGTGAGTAGGTGTGAATAAGCTTGCAGCCTACATATACTTACTCAGGAGTAAGCCCCAGCTGAGTCCAATGAGGGTTTACTGTCAAGAGAAGTATGGAAAAGGTCAGAGCCTGACATCCGGAGCCTGCAGCCTCTGGCTACTACGTCCCGCTGAGCTAATAGCGTAAGTGTGAATAAGCTTACAGGTCGAGCTTTCACATGTTGGTTGGATAACACCCTGGTTTCAAGTTGAACAGGATCACACCCTTGCAAATTTACCTGATACCCAGAGATTAGGTCCTTGCGATTTCCCAAATAACTGTGCCTGGGATCACATAATAGCCGGTGGGTTGCACTTTCTTAAGAGTAAGTTCCCTTCAGATCACTGGAAATTCTGGTGAATTGTGGTTGCAATGCTCTCTGGAGATAATTGTGGCGGGTATGAAATGCATCGACTGTGGGGGCGGTGCAGCAGGGGTCCTAGGGCAGGGGTCGCTTCACCCCTCCCAATAAAGTATTTGACCCCCCCCTCCCCAAGTTGATGGGTATTGCCATTCAAATGGTGTGCCTGCACCACATCTTGTGGTAGATCATGCGTCTTGTGATAGATCATGCGGGGCAGAGCTTATCTGCGTCTCACCCCCCCCCCAAATATTTTATTCAAGTTGGCACCCCTGGCAAGTTACATAAAGGTAAAGGGACCCCTGACCATTAGGTCCAGTCGTGGCTGACTCTGGGGTTGCTGTGCACATCTCGCTTTATTGGCCGAGGGAGCCAGCGAACAGCTTCCGGGTCATGTGGCCAGCATGACTAAGCCGCTTCTGGCGAACCAGAGCAGCGCACGGAAACGCTGTTTACCTTCCCACCGGAGCGGTACCTATTTATCTACTTGCACTTGGACGTGCTTTCGAACTGCTAGGCTGGCAGGAGCAGGGACCAAGCAACAGGAGCTCACCACATTGCGGGGATTCAAACCGCTGACCTTCTGATCGGCAGGTCCTAGGCTCTGTGGTTTAACCCACAGCGCCACCCGCGTCCCAGGCAAGTTACATAGGGGTTTCCATTCCACCCATAAGCCTTAAACTTGCTTTGGTTTATGTGGGCCTCCTGCACAGGGCCTGCTTCTTACTCGCACCCCAAGCATTTTAGCATGGTCAGAATGTGCCTGGAAACTCTGGCAACACCCCCTTGTCTGTTTTGCTGGAGGACAGAGAGGTACATGTGTAGAAGACAGCTTACCATCCAAAGGGGGGGGGGATGTACATTGGTTGCAGCAACCACATTTTCCTCTGGCCCTGCTCATCTCTGGCATTTGGCCCTCAGAAAGTTGCCTAGAAGGAAATGCGGCCTTTGGGCTGGGAAGCTTCCCCATCGCTGCCAACCAACCGAGGCATGAGAGACATTCCATTTCTCATCCGTATTCTATCTAACCCGCAGGGAAGATAGAGCTGGGATAGCTCAGTGGGTAGAGCATGAGACTCTTAATCTCAAGGTTGTGGGTTTGAGCCCCATGGCGGGCAAAAGATTCCTGCATTGCAGGGGGTTGGACTAGATGGCCCTTTGTGGTCCGTCCCAGCTCTACGATTCTGTGACACGTGGGTCAGTAGGAGGGAATGGCCATGATGCAGGGCCAGCCCTGCTGTTAGACAGAGTGTTTTGCATGTCCCACAAAAGGGCAGAATTAATCTCGAAAGAAGACTTGTTTAGTAGCTGTTACAATAGGTGGTGGTGTGTATTTAGTAGTGGTGTGGTCCCCATTATGGTATGTACTTGCTCCAGCCAAATTCAGAATCCCAGACTGATTCAGGTCAACCCAGGATTTACCCAGAGTAAGTTGAGGTCAGTTTGTGTCCTCCTAGATAGATCCAGAGCTGTCAAGGTGGGGCAGGGGGGTTGAGTGGTGAGGGATTAGGAGAAAAAGATGCATGCAGTAGACCATAGGTCAGCAAACGTTTTCAGCAGGGGGACGGTCCACTGTCCCTCAGATCTTGTGGGGGGCCGGATGATTTTTTTGGGGGGTGAATGAAGTCCTATGCCCCACAAATAACCCAGAGATGCATTTTAAATAAAAGGGCACATTCTACTCATGTAAAAACATCCTGATTCCTGGACCGTTTGTGGGCTGGATTTAGAAGGCGATTGGGCCGGATCCAGCCCCTGGGCCTTAGTTTGCCTACCCATGCAGTAGACTGTGTGGGTCTCCTTCCTCTGACACCATGTTTACTCAGAGGATTAAAATCTACTTAAAGGCTGCGCCAGACCCCTGATTCAGTTCAGGGCCCAGATCCCGGTCAGGCACATGCATTTAACATGTGTTTGAAAGACCAAGCCAGGCCCCAAATCAGATCAAGGGACATGGACAGTCTTGGTGCCCACTAAGCCATGTTTTAGGAGACTTCAGAATGGGAGTGGTGGACTTGAAGCCAGGGCACTGAATGTGGCCCTCCAGGCTGCTTTATCTGGCCCCCAGAACTCTCTCCAGATCATA
Source organism: Podarcis tiliguerta (assembly GCF_965153285.1). Lineage (NCBI taxonomy): Eukaryota > Metazoa > Chordata > Lepidosauria > Squamata > Lacertidae > Podarcis > Podarcis tiliguerta. The sequence goes on from NC_139549.1 coordinate 37,253,800, forward strand.
CCCCTCCCTGGCCCTGTCCCCCCCCCCCAGTGTTCTTGCCTGGTTGGAAATGTGACCTTGAACTCTGACATCGCCTCTTCCTTACCTGGAGAGAGATGAGCGAAAGGTGTGTCAGTGTGTAGAAACTAGTCTACTGTAGAAAGGTAAAAAATGACATTTGTTGCTCCTCTCACATTTGCCTGTGTCTCTGCCCACTGCTAGCACAGGGCCCCTGAAAGGTTGTCTAGAAAGGAATGTGGCCCCTGGGCTGAATAATGGGGGGGGGGAGGTGAGTTCCATGGCCTTCTTTGTACTCTCACTTCCATTACATACTTTGGAAACTGCTTTGAGGAATCTGTTAGGCTGGGTACAGCATTCAGGGTAAAAAAGAACGAAATTTATTTCTAGATATATTTGTCACTCAGCAGTTTCTGGAGTCGAGGTCTGTGTCATGTTATTAAGTGCAAAAGGAGAGATATAAAGAAGTCTGTGGCTCTTGCTTTCCTGAGTTTGCTATCTGACTTGAGGCAATGTAGCTGCAAGCAGAATCTTGAATACATTTCATCTTGCTCCTCTGTTAACACACACAGAGAGACAGACTCACTGGTCATTTTCCATTTATGACATAAAATAAAAATAGGCTAGCAAGTACCATCCAAAAAAACACACAGGGAAGTAGTTAGATATTTATTTGACATATTTTTCATCCCATCATTTCAGACAAAGGCAATTCAGCGTGGCTCATCTTATGCCTTTCTGCTTTAGATGGCAATGTATATTTCTACATTTAGGGACGCTCCAAGGCTATGGTGGTTGTTGTTTTTCTTGGTGGGGAGAGGTCAGTGGCTTCGGCAGCATGTCACTGATGCAATAATAGTGCATTAATGGTGGATTTATACATCAATCTGCTTTTATTAGCTGTTCTGTGGAGCTTTCCCAATGCTACCACATCATTGTTGTCTGGAGGGGTGCAACAAGAGTGGGACACACATGGCTAGGATACTACTAGCCCCAAAATGGAAAGATGGCAAGACACCAACAAAAGGAGATTGACAAGCAAAATTGATGGAATATGCTGAGATGGCGAAATTAACAGGGAAAATTAGAGATAAGGACAATAGGTAAAGGTAAAGGGACCCCTGACCATTAGGTCCAGTCATGGTCAACCCTGGGGTTGTGGTGCTCATTTCGCTTTATTGGCCGAGGGAGCCGGCATACAGCTTCCGGGTCATGTGGCCAGCATGACTAAGCCGCTTCTGGCAAACCAGAGCAGCGCACGAAACGCCATTTACCTTCCCGCCAGAGCGGTACCTGTTGATCTACTTGCACTTTGACGTGCTTTCGAACTACTAGGTTGGCAGGAGCAGGGACCAAGCAACGGGAGCTCACCCCGTTGCAGGGATTCGAACCGCCAACCTTCTGATCGGCAAGTCCTAGGCTCTGTGGTTTAACCCACAGCGCCACCCACGTCCCCATAAGGACAATAGAGACTTTTAAAAAGATTAAGAACCATTTACGACGTACAGCCATACCTCGGGTTACAGATGCTTCAGGTTGCGCGTTTTTGGGTTATGGACATGCTGAAACCCGGAAGTACCAGAACGGGTTACGTCCGGGTTTTGGCACTCACGCATGAGCAGAAACACTAAATCGCTCTTTGCGCATGCACAGAAGCGCTGAATCTGCAGTGCACAGACCCGGCGCTGCAGGTTGCGAACTCTGTGGGTTGCGAACGTGCCTCCTGCACGGATCACGTTTGCACCCTGGGTATCCACTGTACTTACAGAAATATTTCAAAGAAGTGGACTCACTAGCAGGGCTTGAGTAAACACTTACAATTAAGAAAACAAGTATAAAAGTTAAGATGCAACAATTGGAAAAATAATAAAGTGTAAGAGGTAATTTGAAAAAATGTGATATAAAAACGATAAGAATATACTAAAATTGTATCAAAATAAAAAAAATCCTTCCAGGAGCACCTTAGAGACCAACTAAGTTTGTTCTTGGTATGAGCTTTCGTGTGCATGCAGAAGTGTGCATGCACACAAAAGCTCATACCAAGAACAAACTTAGTTGGTCTCTAAGGTGCTCCTGGAAGGATTTTTTTTTATTTTGTTTCGACTATGGCAGACCAACACGGCTACCTGCCTGTAAATAAAACTGAATGAAAAGATTATAAATTTAAGGTAGAATAAGACAAGCAGGGGTGACAGCAGCCACGAAATTAAGAGATGCCTGCTTCTTGGGAGGAAAGCAATGACAAACCTAGACAGCATTTTAAAAAGTAGAGACATCACCTTGCCAACAAAGGTCCGTATAGTAAAAGCTATGGTTTTCCCAGTAGTGATGTATGGAAGTGAGAGCTGGACCATAAAGAAGGCTGATCGCCGAAGAATTAATGCTTTTGAATTATGGTGCTGGAGGAGACTCTTGAGAGTCCCATGGACTGCAAGAAGATCAAATGCATCCATTCTTAAGGAAATCAGCCCTGAGTGCTCACTGGAAGGACAGATCGTGAAGCTGAGGCTCCAATACTTTGGCCACCTCATGAGAAGAGAAGACTCCCTGGAAAAGACCCTGATGTTGGGAAAGATGGAGGGCACAAGGAGAAGGGGACGACAGAAGACGAGATGGTTGGACAGTGTTCTTGAAGCTACAAACATGAGTCTGACCAAACTGCGGGAGGCAGTGGAAGACAGGAGTGCCTGGCGTGCTCTGGTCCAGGGGGTCACGAAGAGGCGGACACGACTGAACGACTAAACAACAATAAGACAAGCAGGAGAAGCAAATATTTAAAGAACCAAAGAAGGAGGTTGAGGGAAGTCACGGGAGGGGAGGTTGGGGGGAAATTAGTATTTATACATTTTTCTTTTGTGATAATGATGATTGTGTTGAATATAAAAATGTAAAACTTAATAAAACCTTTTAAAAAGAAAAAAGAAAAAAAAGAGTGGGACACACATGGAACATTTGCGGGAGAAAAAGCCACAGGACTTCAGCAGGAAGCCATGGGACATGCATTGATTGGAAATGGATGCACTTTGTGGCCTATGTTCTGCTGCGCAGGACCCTGGATCTCAGCCCCCAAAATCATGCTCTGATGATACCATTGACCAGTGCTTTTTTCTGGGGGGACGCAGAGGGACGCATATCCCTAAACATTTTGTGAATCTAAATTTGGCCTTGTTGAGGGGCAGTATTTCAATCCGTGTAGGAAAATGAGAGTACCCCTAAACATTTTTTTAAGAAAAAAGCACTGCCATTGACCATGTAAGGTCCCCCCTCCTTATTAATTAATTGCTTGCTTGCTTGCTTCCTATAAACCACCCTGAAGCGATTTCACAATACAATAAAGACATATATAAAGCAACTGCATATAGAAAAGCAGTTAAAGCAATTGCATGCATAGAAAAAAGGAATGTCAAATCCATTTTGCAAGGTGGGTGGGTCATTATCCCCGCATTACAGGGTGGCAGCAGAATTGCAGCCAATGACTTGCAGCCGCTAAAGCATGGTAAGGCAGAAAGTGAGATTTGAAGATGGAGAGGTCTTAGTTTGGATCTCATTTTCGTAGATTCATTCATAAATGCCTTCCCCATGAACAATCAATTGCTGGTGGGACTGGAAGGGACTGGAAGCTTGCTGGATCAGGCCAAAGACCCTTTTAGCCCACCATCCTGTTCTCATAGTGGCTGGCCAAAATGCCAGTGCAAAGCCCCTGAGTGGTATAGGATCACAGACTCATTGAGTTGGATGGGGCTCAAAAAGTCATCAGTCTGCAATGCAGGAATCGCAGCTGAAGAATCCCTGATAGATGGCATGTGAGCACAACAGCAGTCTCCCCAGCTGTGATCCCCATTACAGTGGTACCTTGGTTCTCAAACGTAATCCATTCTGGAAGTCTGTTCCAAAACCAAAGCGTTCCAAAACCAAGGCGTGCTTTCCCATAGAAAGTAATGCAAAATGGATTAATCCGTTCCATACTTTTAAAAACAACCCCTAAAACAGCAATTTAACATGAATGTTGCTATCTAACAAGACCACTGATCCATAAAATGAAAGCAATAAACAATGCACTGCAGTCACACAATCAATCAATCAGTAGCTGAACTGGGCTCCACACAGGCACAAAAACAAAACAAAAAAGCTTTGCAAAAACAAAAACGCAAAATAAGTAGCAAAAACAGACAGACTTCAGCGTAACCCTCAAAACGGAAGTGTGACACTCAAATCGTTAGCGTAACACTCAAAATGGAAGCCCAACACTCAAAATGGAGCATGTTTGGTTTCCAAAACAAGTTTGCAAACCAGAACACTTACTTCCGGGTTTGCAGTGTTTGGGTTCCAAGTTGTTTGAGTACCAAGGTACCACTGTAAAACCTCTCCTCCCTCCAAGAGGGGAGGTGTTGTGGGTGGGACGCGATTTCTGCGTCACCCACTCACCTGGCTGGCGCACCACGCCCACAGGTAAGTGCCCAACTGGGCGGCTTGGAGTGGGCATGGATTGCAGTTTATGTTACTGCTGCGCCAGCCATTCTGCCTCATCTGGGCACTCACCTTTAAACAAAACACATACTGCATATTGCTCAGGGCTTGGATGGTATTTCTCATTTTGTTCCTTCCCCACTCTCCACAATATTTGGCTCATCAGTTCAAAACAACGCACAAGGCTAATTGCCTCCCTCCCCACCAGCACACACACACACATGCACACGCACGCACAAACACACACAGAGGAATCTTCACCTTTGCAGTCTATAGCTCTGTGACTCCTAAACCACTGCCATAAATATCACATGGGAGAGATGCGTAATCAGACATTCTGAACTGTGCCCCCAAAACCAGGACCTATCACTTTGTGATGTATAAATCCTCTTTGCAAAGTCTGATACCCATACTTCTGGAGTAACACTTTGAGTCTTGCAATCTTGAAAGTGCTGTGATTTGTTGATTCATAATACGGAGTTGGTTGTTCCTAGGCTCTGTGTGGGGTCTTGTCCTGTTTTCTTTAACCGTGTGACTTTTCCACCCTGTCTCTGAAAGAGAAGAGTGCATAAATGTGGAGCCCTTGAGATAACATGCAACATGCATGAAATTGACTGGACCAGAAACAGCTTGCCATCTGCATTCGATTTGATGTAGGAGTTCTAGATAGATTCTACATGTGCCACTTAAAAGGTTTCTGAGCCTCTCTCCTGTGGAGAATGTGCATGTGTCAAAAGATGTGAATGCATTTCAAAATGCATTTTTATCAGGGTTCCCTTTTTCATTGGTTTCACAGAAGGTGGTTTTACAATTGCATTTCAAACTTCCTGCATTTTGTAAAAAAAATAACCCACAAATGCCTTTGACCCACAGCACTTTTAAAAGTGGGGCTACCACATTTAACTGAGAAGTGAGATCTATCAGTTAGCCTTCTTTGAATTCAATAAAAAGGCACCCCTCCCAAATAATAGGGCAAAATATTATTTATGAACATGTTAACAATCTGAATATAAAACCACCAATGGGATCTTAGAAGAGGCGATTCCCTCTTTAAATTCCATTTCAAATTACAATAATGCTTAACATACCTTGCTACAGTTTCACAAAATACTTAAATATAACCAAGTATGACTGAAAGAGAGGAAAGGGTTGAGGGTGGATGACATATAGTCGATACTTATTAGATGACACCCAATGCTGCTGCCTGAGGCTGCTCTGTGCTGATGCTAAGACTGTCTGTCCCTACCTTTTCATAATGTTGTTGTTGTTTAGTCGTTCAGTCGTGTCCGTCTCTTTGTGACCCCATGGACCAGAGCACGCCAGGCACTCCTGTCTTCCACTGCCTCCCGCAGTTTGGTCAGACTCATGTTTGTAGCTTCGAGAACACTGTCCAACCATCTCGTCCTCTGTCATCCCCTTCTCCTTGTGCCCTCCATCTTTCCCAGCATCAGGGTCTTTTCCAGTGAGTCTTCTCTTCTCATGAGGTGGTCAAAGTATTGGAGCCTCAGCTTCACGATCTGTCCTTCCAGTGAGCACTCAGGGCTGATTTCCTTAAGAATGGAGAGGTTTGATCTTCTTGCAGTCCATGGGACTCTCAAGAGTCTCCTCCAGGACCATAATTCAAAAGCATCAATTCTTCGGCGATCAGCCTTCTTTATGGTCCAGCTCTCACTTCCATACATCACTACTGGGAAAAGCATAGCTTTAACTATACGGACCTTTGTTGGCAAGGTGATGTCTCTGCTTTTTAAGATGCTGTCTGGGTTTGCCATCGCCTTTCTCCCAAGGAGCAGGCGTCTTTTAATTTCTTGACTTCTGTCACCATCTGCAGTGATCATGGAGCCCATAATCTACATTCATAATGTATATTAAAGCTTCTTTTCCTGACTTTATCCTATTGTGAATTGCCCTGTCACCAGGCCTTAATAAGCTAGCTTTCTGCATGCAGGGACATGTTCATTCATTCTTTCTGTGAATGAGCATTCAATCGTGTGAGTCTATACCAAGGCAAGCTTATCATCTAAGTGAGAAAACAGCAAGCTGCCTTATAAATGAATCAGACCAGTGGGTCATCTAGTTCAGTATTGGATACACTTTTATTATTATTATTATTATTATTATTATTTTATTTATTATTATTAATTGTTATTATATATTTATACCCCACCTTTTCCCCTGAAAGGGTAAATAGAGCATTGAGAATAAAGCAGCAACACTTTCCATAAGTTACCTGAACTAGTGTGTTGTAATAGACAGAAAGGCAACACATTCTGTAATGGTTCTAGGGGTTGCTCGTGCGTAAGTTGCCTTTACTCCTGGCTAGGTTGCATGGTTGAACCCTTTCTGTCAGGACAGCCTCAAGATCCGTGGCTGCCTCAGTCGCTGGCAGAATCCGTCAGTGGGCGTTTCTTAAACCGCTTCCAACATAGAAGCTGTTTGACGCCCAGTCTCCTCCCCCGTTGCCTGCGCGAAAGTTTCCTGCGCAAGGTGGGTGTGGGCAATGGAGCGCTCGTGCCCTCTCCGCTGGTCTCCTGCGAAGAGTCCTGGAGCCACCTCTCCGATTCCTCTATCTCCTCCCCTTTCCCACTGGTGTTACGCTGATTACCTTCCCCAGCAGATGGGCTATCCCTCCTTCTACTAGGACCCTCTCCACCATCGTCCGGGAGCCTCCTCTCTGCCTCCCGCTCCGATGGCAGTTCCCTGACACATTCGCTCCTCACTGATTCCTTCTTGCTTTACTTCCTTCCTGTTTCTTCTTCAGCATAACAGCTGGACCTGCTTTTTGTTAGCCAGTAGACTCCACAATGGCCACCTGCCTGCTTGTACTCAGAATGGCTTTCTTTGCCAGGAAACATAGACCTTGAGTTTCTTTATTATTCCAGCAAGCTCCAATGTAGAGAAGCCATAGCTCTGCAGATGATGTGGGACTCCAGCTCCCATCAGCCCCTGCCAGCATGGCAAATGGTCAGGGGTAGTGGGAGTTGAAGTCCAACACATATTGAAAGCTACAGGTTCCCCAGCCTTGGTCTCTACTACGTTTCCCGGGGACAGTCCCCGTATTTGCAAATAAGTCATTGAAAAAAATCTGGTAACCTTATGGTAGCAGCTCTCTTGTATTTCACACAGAAGACTCCCAGCCCTGCCTTGAGATATTGGGGGACTGAACCTGGGACCTTCTGTTTGCAAAGTGGGTGCTCTACCACTAAGCTGTGCTGCTTTCCTGTTTGCTGCCACTTGAAAAAAGCACTGAAGAGTCTCCTGGTTGGTTTTTGTGAGCTGGCCTGACCACGCCACATCTGTCTGTGCTGCATTGTGGTGTTTAGTTGTCAGGGCACAGCAAGGGAGGACAATGCAAGTATTCCAAGTCTCAGCATCATTTCATCTGGCTCAGAGTTGTCTCCAACAGAGGTGTAGCCCAAGGGCAGCAATCCCTCCTGAGAAACCTTCCAAGAGCCACATGCCAGTGGTGGTCTCAGGAGCGGGTGCCAGGAACAGGTCATCAGTAAATCACATGGAGCAAGTTCAGTTAACTCTTTATCAGAGAAAACAAGGCTGCTCAGTAGTGCTAGGTCTAATGAGCAACTCTTCCCAGTAGATCTTGCCCATATGAGGCAGTTGTGGGGAATGAAGGTCCCCACCTTCCCACAGCTACCTAAGCCCCCTTCTCCTCTGGGTTATTCCCAAGCAATCTGAGATTCTGCTGGCGTGCCTGTCTCTGCTCTTCCCTCTTCATACCTCTTCTGGTTCTAGGAGACCAGTGGATAGGGGAGCTTATCACAGCAGGAGGGGGAGGCACCCTGGCTTCTTCACCAGGCTGACTCACCTCTGACTCTTGGCCTCCTCTCCTGCTTCTGAATTTGATTCTGGACTTCTCTCTAACACAGCCTCTGCCGGCTCACTAAGCCCTGTTATCTTTTCAGCTTCTGACACCTTCCAGCCTTCTCCCTCTCACCACCCATCGTTGTCCCACCACCAATCCCTGGGCTCTGAGCCTTCTTCCCTTGGTGGTTCCCCAGATGGTGCCTCCTACCATTCATTCCTCCGTGTCCAGCCAGTCCATGACCGGTGGGTGGGGTTGGTGGCAATGGTGAGTGGAGCAGCACATGTAAATCTGACCTTTCATGGTGGGCTAGTTTCTGCACAAGCACACACCTCTCCCTACCCAGACTCGATCCACGAGCTGCTCACTCCTTGTATACACTGACTGGCGGGAGCTCTCTGCAGTTACAGGCAGGGATGTTTCCCAGTTACCAGGACTTGCGGCAGGGTGTGTGTATGTGTGTGTGAATAAGGTAAAGGTAAAGGGATCCCTGACCATTAGCTCCAGTCGTGACTGACACTGAGGTTGCGGCGCTCATCTCGCTTTATTGGCCGAGGGAGCCGGCGTACAGCTTCCGGGTCATGTGGCCAGCATGACTAAGCCGCTTCTAGTGAACCAGAGCAGCGCACGTAAATGCTGTTTATCTTCCCGCTGGAGTGGTACCTATTTATCTACTTGCACTTTGACATGCTTTCCAACTGCTAGGTTGGCAGGATCAGGGACCGAGCAACGGGAGCTCACCCCGTCACAGAGATTCGAACTGCTGACCTTCTGATCGGTAAATCCTAGGCTCTGTGGTTTAACCCACAGCACCACCCTCGTCCCTGTGTGTGTGAATACCTGGGCCTTTTAAGCTGGAAAGTGCCTTCTCTAAGCCACAGAGGACTCATTGACATGTCTACTTGTCCGATGCCTAGAAAGCTTGGCACAGAGTGGTTTTCTGCTTGTCCCATGCTTTCTAAGCACAGGTCCAAGCAGTTTTTCCTTTGCCCCACTTCTTTCCCTGGAAAGCCCACTCTTCAGTGCTAAATCAGTACAAACATCTATCCTCAGAATACCCAACTGCTGTTTGTTCCAATTCAGTGCTAAATTGCAGGTTTCCTCAGGGGACAGCGGCAGGGCGAACAGAGGGGTGCATCAGCCCTGAGTGCCATCTTGGCCACAGGCTCAGCCTAGCCTGTAACACCCTGTAGGACTGGCCTGGCTTAAAGCAGCGCAGCATGAACATGACTATTATTCGTATCAATGTTCCATTTGCAGCAGCAGCAGCAGAAGCAGCAGCAGCTCCTCTGACAATAGCTAATGAGGTGTTAAGATAAACATTTCTCAGCCCTGTTCCCGAAAACCCTTTGCTCCACTGGAGAGTCACATTGAAACACAAAGCAAATGAACTTTGGCCAAAACAAAACAAAAAAAACACCCCATCACATTATGAATGAAGCAAAGCAAGAACATCTTTGATTTGGACTTTACGCATACATTCTCCCAGTCCTTCCAGAAGAGAACAAACCCGGAGCTTGCTGTACTTTTCTAAGTGCATATGGCGCCCCCTGCTGTCTGCATCACATTTGCAAATGTGGAGACATGAACCGAAATAAAGGGGGAACAGAGGAAGGTGTCTTATACTGAGACTATTGGTCCATCTCGCTCAGTATGGTCTGCACTAACTGACAAAAAGAAAGAAAGAGAGAGAGAGAGAGAGAGAGAGAGAGAGAGAGAGAGAGAGAGGTGTGCTGGAAACTCACCATGAACACCTCCCTCGTTCTATTAGAATGACAATGGCGCCCATTGGAGAGGTGCTGGAACTGAGTTCTGGTGAGTTCTGGCTGGGAAAAACCAACTTTTGGCTATTGACCCTTCCAGGGTTTGTGTGTGTGGATAGGAAGAAGTTCAGACAAAAGAAAAGGACTTTCTTCGCATAACACACAGGTGGACTATAAAATGGGAGATGTGTAGAGATGGCCACAAATCTGGATTCAGAAAGGCTTAGATAAATCTATGGTGGATGAAGCTGTCAATGGCTACCAGTCATGATAACTGAATTTCTTCCAACGTCAGAGGCAGTATGTCTCAGAATTCCAGTTTCTGGAGAAGATAAGTAGCAGAGGGCTATTTCATACCCTCCAATGCTTCTCTCGTGGAAATAAGGATGACCCATTTTATAATGATAATTTTACTACTTACACCCCACACATCTTACTGGGTTGCCCCAGCCACTCTGGGCAGCTTCCAACATATAAAAACTCAATAAAGCATTGAAGGTTAAAAAAAACACACACAACCTCTTCCTTATACAGGATTGCGTTCAGACGGTTCGTGAGTCAGATAACTCCATACCCTCCAACATTTCTCCAGTGAAAATAGAGACATCCTAAGGAAAAATGGGGCATTCCAGGATCGAATCAGAAACTGGGACAGCTTCTTTAAATCAGGGACGTCGCTGGAAAATAGGGACACTTGGAGGGTCTGCTATTTCACATGTCCTACTTGTGGCCTGTGCAGTGATGTCTGGTTGGCTACTGTGAGAAAGAGGCTGCTGGACTAGGTAGCCCCTGGCCTGATCCAGAAGGGTTCTACTTAGGAAATTGTTCCTTTCTTTTTATACATTTTTATTAATTTTTTAACATATCAGTTCCAGCAGTCATACAACATAACTTCTCATCTTATACAATGCTTTAGACTTCCGTCAACACCTCTGATGATTTTCCGTTCTTTATCACTTATTCTGCATTTCTTAATTTCTGTATTACATTTAATTGTCCTTAACTAATAATTCTCTTCATAGTCTTTCTTGCAATATTTCAAATAATCCACCTTACAAAACTTATTGCAGTCCTACTAGCGTAATCTGTTCCTCACAATTACTTTTCAAATAGTTCATATTTTAATCCAGTCTTCTAAGAATCTCTGATCCCACAGGTTTCGCATCCTGCCTGTTAATTTGTCTAATTCTGTGTAGTCCATCAACTTCATTCTCCATTCTTCTTTTGTCGGTAGTTCTTCTTGCTTCCATTTTTGTGCCAATAATATTCTTGCTGCTGTCTACTTAGGAAATTGTTTCAATCCGAAATTATTTTGTGGTCTGGTGTTTTTGTTTCTTTGTTTTGTTTTAGCCCAAGGTGTGATCTGCCCAAAGGTGGAATCCAGTACCAGAAACTTGACATCCATATCCACACCTGGGCAGCCCAAAGCCCCCTCTGGATTGCTTTTGAAATGTTGTGAAGCCTTTCATGGACTCAGTGCCTGTAATTTCTAAGCTGCAATGAGAAAGGGGGCTTCTCCCACACACAGTTGTTGCTAGGAGCTCAAAAGCTGTGGAATGCCATGTTGAGACAACCTCTAAGACTTGTCACGGTACCCTTTAAGGGGAATATTGACTCCTTCGGGGGTCTTGAAAATCACACCAGCCTCCGGGGAGAAGAGCTGTGTTCTGGAATTTGCATCTGCAGTCGCCATCTGCCTATGTTGGGAAGAAGACAGTGGTCTGGTTCTCACTGAGATGGTAATTAAACCTGTTTCTGATCCTTATTCCTTCAAAATGCAGGTTACAGTTAATGTTGATTATCTTTAAATCCTGCTTGAAGACTTCCTATGGACATTTAGTTTATTTATATTTACGTACATTTATATTTATGTGCACGCTGCCAGCTCATATAAAATATCAAGGAGGGCACAACAATGTATACAATAAAACATCAAGCACCATCAAGCAATACAAAATGATCACTAAAATGACTGTTAAATGAGGAAAGATTAAACAGCTACATGGATCTATCGGTATAGTAAGATCTGTGACTGTGTCTAGTAAGATGGACACTACTGAGACCACATTTTAAGAAGGATACAGTGGTACCTCGGGTTAAGAACTTAATTTGTTCTGGAAGTCTGTTCTTAACCTAAAACTGTTCTTAACCCGACGTACCACTTTAGCTAATGGGGCCTCCTGCTGCCGCTGCGCCACTGGCACACAATTTCTGTTCTCACCCTGAAGCAAAGTTTTTAATCCGAGGTACTATTTCTGGGTTAGCAGAGTCTGTAACCTGAAGCATCTGTAACCTGAAGCGTCTGTAACCCGAGGTACCACTGTATTGACTTGCAGAGGAATGCATGCAGAGGACCATCTATCTGAGAATTATCTGCACTGACTGTCAGTGGCTCTGCAAGGTTTCAGATAGGAGTTTCTCCATCCTACCTGGAGAGGCCAGGGATTGATCCTGTGACTTTATGCATGCAAAGCAGATGCTCCACCAATGAGCTATAGTTTTTCCCCTATCTCCCGTACTTCACCTCTGTCTTGGGCCAGAACGTTGACACATATAAAATTCAGTAGCACACGTTTATGGATCTTGCAATGCAAATATGATTCCACAAATGCCACCCCCCACCCATGATTGAATCAAGAAAAGAAGTTCATTTACTCCTTTGAAGCAAAGGCAGACCCTCCAAGTGTCCCTATTTTCCAGGGACGTGCCTGATTTAGAGAAGCCATCCCAGTTTCTGATTTGATCCACAAATGTCCCACTTTTCCTTATGGCATTTCCTTTTTTTCATTGGAGAAATGTTGGACAGTGTGGAGTTATACAAACCCCAAGCCATATGAAGGCAATCATGTATAGGGAAGTTTTTTTCAACATTTAATGTTTTATTATGTTTTTATATATGTTGGAAGCTGCCCAGAGTGGCAACCCAGGCAGGTTGGTGGGGTATAAATTGTTGTTGTTGAATAGGGCATCCCTTTTTTCACCAGAGAAATATTGGAGGGTATGTGAAAGCAACACAGAGTCTTGTGTTACCTTAACAACGTCTATATGTATATGTGCAATTCCTTGGCCTTCAAGATGCTACAAGACTCTGTGTGATATTCAGTGATTGCTGAACTATTACCTTTTGCTGCACGGCAGAGGGCCCTGTGCTACAATGAGCGATAAGGATGATAGCTTAGTAATCCTCTAAGTACTTGCCAATGAGAGCATGTGCTAGGGAATGAATGAGAAAGACTTGTGCATTTTTGCGTTTAGCCATATATGAAAAATTAGATCTTTCTTGCACTTTTTAAAATAGAAAAATGGGGCCACGCAACATTTTCACCTTTGTTTGTGTGAAACTGGCATATATTACAAGCTGACAGCGAGATCATGTGACATCAGTTTAGAATATTGGTACCACATGGGCACTTATGTGATTTCTGATTTGCTGTCTTGGCCTACGTGACTTTGCCAAGCAACATCACGTATCTGTGGTGCCTGACCCTGCAAGGCTACTGTTATGGTTCAATTTCCCTCCCTCTGAAGGAGTGAAGCCAAATGCCACACCTGGACCGAGTGTGTGCACAGACCATAATAATTGATTTGGACCCTGCTTTGGTGCTTTAGAAAAGAATGAGAATCAGTCCAAAGTACTTCAGCTAGGGGTTCAAATCCACATGCTGATTTGGAAAAACAGAACTGCTTGCCTATCCTGTTCACTATCATGGATTGTTATAGCTATTGTCAGTGGTTTTTTCCTGGGGAGACTCGGGGGTACGCATACCCCTAAACATTTTGTGAATCTAAGTTTGGCATCATTGAGGGGCAGTATTTCAATATGAGTAGGATAATGAGAGTACCCCTAAATATCTTTTAAAAGAAAAAAAAAGCACTGGTTATTGTTATTTAAATGGCTATAACATTGTTTTCTTTTTGACAGAACTGGATGAAATTTGCAAACATATTCACCCCTCCCCTCCATAGTGGATAGGGTCTGCCAAATTATAGACAAAATGGTTCATATGTTCTTTTGTTGGCCATTTTTAGATTTTGATTCTTCCCCCAAGATGAAGCAATCTACAACTTTTAAATTTCTTTTAATTGAACAGAAGTTTGTGAAATTTGCAGGCAAGGTATTCCCTTCTGATGGGATAAACCCTGTCAATTTTTAGGAGGACAGCTGCAGTGGTTTTCTTCTAATGACAGGATTTACTGGTTTGGAAGCACTAAAAGGGATTTCCTTACTCTCTCCTAGCATTTTGTGGACAATTGATAGTAAAGCAGCATATGTGGAAGAGGTGACCTTGGACAAGAGTTGGGTTCTGGGTTTTTTTGGGGGGGGGTTGGTGTGTGTGTTTTTGTGAGGCACGATTCATTTCTATCCCTCTGGTTTTGCAGACTTCATTAAAAGTAGGACCATAGAAGAAATTGCACCATAGAAAGCAGCATGCAAAATTTCAGAAGGGCGGGAGCAGGGGCTAGGGCATTGTGATGAATGGGGGAAATAAACAGCTTCAGGCTTGTTCTCTGCACCCAAAGTCATGGAAACAAAGTACAAAGCTAATTTGACAGGAGTGGAAGCGTGGGCATGCAACACAAAGGAAGGAAGGCTTCCAGGCAAACACCACAAGCAGAAAGAGAAAAGAGCACGGAACAGACACAAGGAAGGTGATACATTATTTCAGCTTCCCTCCTCCAGAGCATTGCGATTTGAGAGACATGGTCCAATCATTTCCTTTGATTAGAAGTGAAACCTGTCAGTCACAAAAAAAGTCCCCCATTTCCACTCCCCCCAGCCTGGCATTTTCCTGATTTGGCAAGCTGGGGGAGAAAGGTTTCAATTTTTGTAAACAATGTTGTCTGCCGCATATTTCTTTAATCCAAATGTCCAAAGCACTTTGATGCTCCCCATTTTGACAAAAGGCGTTTTGGACAGAGCTCGCTTTCACTTGGGCAAACCTCAGGTCTGTCTGAAGAAGCCCTCTGGAGTGTGAACGAGGAAAGTTTACTTTCCAAATATCAGTTGCATTGAATTTCTTGTCCATCCCTATTCACTTTCCTATAACCATAAAGGTAAAGGGTAAAAGGATCCCTGACTGTTAGGTCCAGTTGCGAACGACTCTGGGGTTGCAGTGCTCATCTCACTTTACTGACTGAGGGAGCTGGCGTACAGCTTCTGGGTCATGTGGCCAGCATGACTAAGCCACTTCTGGCAAACCAGAGCACCGCACGGAAACACTGTTTACCTTCCCACCAGAGCAGCGCCTATTTATCTACTTGCACTTTGATGTGCTTTCAAACTGTTGGTTGGCAGGAGCAGGGACCGCCACCTGCATCCCTCCTCCTATAACCTTATGCTTTAATAAATAAATAATATATAAAATAGAATGTATCAGACATTCATCATAGTCACCCACCCCTTCTCTTACTGCCGGCAGCTTTGCCTGTCACTTTTCACAAAGGTTTTAGTGCTACAGCATCAGCTCCTGGCACCAAGCAGCTGGTGATAAACATTACCGGAGGTGGGATTTTGAGTCAGACAAACAGAGAACAAAATGATCCTTGCCGTGTAGGGGAATAGTGCAAACATCTTCCCACAGGCAGGTGAAATGGAAGAGGGAGGATCCATTTCTGGGGAGAAGAGCTGAAGAGGCTACCAAGAGGCCTCCTTGCATCAGCTTTGAACTTCTACAAAACCACCTCCTACCTGGGTGGCAGCTCAGAAGGTAACTGCTAAGAAACACTTAGGGATGGCTAATAGGGCAGAAGGCAGGGAGCCCAATCAAATGTGGAGCCAGAGCTAATGAGGTGCAAAGCCAGCTAATTCTACTTTTGCCCATCCTCTTCCTTTATGAGTTCTATGAGGTGGAGACTCAGGTCAGTGGGGCAGTGTCCCATTTGCTCTAATGGACCGGCACCACGGACAGCGATTCCCGAGGAAAGTGTGGCCACCAACCATTTAAGCCAGGAGTCAGCAACCTTTTTCAGCCGTGAGCCTGTCCACCATCCCCCAGACCATGTGGTGGGCCAGACTATATTTTTTTTTGGGGGGTGAACGAATTCCTATGCCCCACAAATAACCCAGAGATGCATTTTAAATAAAAGTACACATTCTACTCATGTAAAAAGACACTGATTCCCGAACCATCCGTGGGCTGGATTGAGAAGGCGATTGGGCCGCATTTGGCCCCCTGGGCCTTAGGTTGCCTACCCCTGATTTAAACAAAGAAGCAAGGAGGTGTTGGTAGTGGGGAAAGAAACCAGAGGTGGAAGAAACTATGGCAGTGGAGGAAGGACGTTCACCAAGGCCAGGACTGGCCCAAGACATTTTGCTGCCTGAGGCGAAGGACGCAAAGACATCTCCCCTGCTCCATGTGGAAAAGTTGACCAAGCTGGCAGCTGAATTTTACTTCAGCATCCTACATTGCACTTGAAGGTAGGAAACTAGCTTAGGGGGTGCAGGGCAGGCCTCATGGCACATACACAAAAGCTGTGTTCACCAGGGCTGTGCAATAAATCGGCATACCATTGAATACCTATATTGAAATAACATTGCAATAAGTGTTTCAACAAGGCAATATACTGGTGAACAAAAGGTGGACACTTAACAGCTTCCCAGGGGGTAGCTCAGCTGA
Source organism: Podarcis tiliguerta (assembly GCF_965153285.1). NCBI lineage: Eukaryota > Metazoa > Chordata > Lepidosauria > Squamata > Lacertidae > Podarcis > Podarcis tiliguerta. Next base: position 37,270,464 of record NC_139549.1, read on the forward strand.
ACTGATACTTTGCAGATAATTTGCAGGCAGGTACCTCCAGCTTTGTTTGCTCTCTCCCTCCTAACCAATAAGAAATTGTGATAAGCCCTCACACAAACCAGCAAACTCTTACAGCTTAGCTGGTATCTTTCCACTTAGAGCTCAGCTAATTATGCAGAGCCTGCTCACAATCCAGGAGGAACCCCCCATGGCTAGAGAATCAAAGATCCAGGGGCAAAGTAAAGAAGTAAACAAAGAATTGGAAAACACTTCTTTCTTTTAGAAAAAAAAGAGGGGGAAGAGTTTTATTGCTATTTTCTGGTGGTGTTTATGTTGTTGGTTCCCCCTAAATAGCTTCCATCATATTGAAAAGGAAGGTTTTTTTTTTTTTTTTAATTTAAAGGAGACTATCTTTTTGCTTGCTTGGGTCCCTCCTTCCCTCCCTTCCATAAAAAGGGAGAGATGAGGGCTTGGGAGGGGGGCTCTATGGGGCAGGTGTGGAGGGGAGAAGATTGAGCTGGCTGCCTTATGCTGAAATGGGAGGTTGGGTGCTATGTGAGAATGATGGGGAGGGTGTTTTTTGGTAAGCAGTGCAAGGAAATGTGTGTCTACTCACAAGCAAGCCCTACTGAATTCAATGAGGCTTACTCTCAGTAAGTTTAGTTGAACTCAGTGGGGCTCATGCATGCACAGATTCCACTTAGACCTCTGAGTGGGGAAGCAGATGCAGCTTGACTTAAACTACTCTTAAATTAGTTAAAAAAATTATTATATGGAAGTTTATTTAATATTTTCATTAATTCTACTACTTCTTTACATTTTAAGGCCCTCCACCACTGCAGGGAGTCTCGCCAAGGCCCTTGGCTGCCACAGGGAAGTGTGTCGCACCTTTGCCACCATGGGAAGGTATGGAGGGACCTTCTGCTGCCACGGGGAGGTGTGGCAAGGCCCCTGTGCTGTTGCAGGGAAGTACGGCACACTCTCCACCGCTGCAGGGAGATATGGCATGACCTCTGCTGCCACAGGGAGGCTTGGCAAGGCCCACTGCCACTGTAGATATATATCATGATATATCGAGATATCATTGCATTTAGCTGGTGATATATCGTGATGTTGAAAATCAGATATTGCCCAGCCCTAGTGTTTACCTAAGGCAGCTGCCTCACTTTGTCTCATGTTAGGGCCAGCCCCAACAAAGGCAGTGTGGCAGCCCAAAGGAAACACCTTACCCAGGGTGCCTGAAACCTGACTGCGCACCTAGTCTGGAGATAGACATGTGCTGCACGCATAGAGGGGTGTGTGCAGAGATGAGCAGCGTTTCTGTCCAATATAGCTCTGATATCACCCAATCACTATGTATCTCTCCCCCCTCTCTATATATAATATTTATATATTTAAAAGCATTTTAAAACTGCTTTAATATTTTAAAAATCTCTAAGCAATGTACACGTAGCACAATAAAAAAAAAAATACCCATTAAAAGAAAAAATGTAGTTTGAAATCAATAAAAAGGTATAAAAGCAAATGTATTAAGGAGATATGTACATATAAATCATTCACTTTCTTCTTCATTCCACATTCTCTACATTCTGAGTTAACTAGGACAATGAAGTGAATTCCTAAAGGGTTGCAGACTTGTTTTACTGTCTTGTCGAATAGTCTTTGACTTTCAACTTTATTGATTATTCCAGTGTTTTAAACCACTTGTGGCTCCCTTTTGACCTTTGCAAGGTGGTATGGAAATAGTGTTCTAAAGAAATATGTTTCCAAAACAGACACATTGTCTCTCCTTCTGATACCTTTTGATTCCTTTCGCTCTCTGTATCCCAAATGCACATGTGTAAAAACACTGCCCCAAAGAACCATTTTTTATATCATCTTACATAGGGGTGTATTTATTTTTTTATTTACATAATTTTATCCTGCTTTTCAGTTGAAAAAGGCACCCAGAGTGCATTAACATACTGCCAATGAAACAAGACAGTATCTGGCCTTAGGCTTGCAATCTAAAAGACGCAACACAAAAGAAAAAGAGAGATGGGGAGGGAAGAGAATAAAGTTACCTCAGGCACCAATCCTTAAAGTTCAATAGTAGTTCATGTTAGGGCCGCACACCAGATTTGGCCAAAGGCTGAACTAAACTGATTTTTGTGAGTTCAGAATCTGGGCTTTGCCTGATTGAGGTGCATAGAGCACCAGATTGGGTCTCTCAGAGCAATCTGGACTGTCAGGGGGATGGTGCTGACCTTTAAAGCCCTAAATGGCCTCGGTCCAGTATACCTGAAGGAGCTGCCTTCATTCTGCCCGGACACTGAGGTCCAGTTCCGAGGGCCTTCTGGTGGTTCTCTCACTGCGAGAAGAGGAGTTACAGGGAACCAGGCAGAGGGCCTTCTTGGTGGTAGCACCCACCCTGTGGAAGGCCCTCCCATCAAATGTCAAGGAAATAAACAATTATCTGACTTTTAGAAGACACCTGAAGGCAGCCCTGTTTAGGGAAGTTTTTAATGTTTGATGTTTTATTGTTTTTAATATTCTGTTGGGAGCTGCCCAGAGTGGCTGTGTATGTCTGTCTGTCTGAATAAAAGGCATTGGTGGGGGGAGGACACACAGACACAGCCAAACTGAGCTGAATAAACCTGGAGGATTCAGTCCTGAGGCTGCAGGGTTTGGAAGGGGAGTTAAAGAGATGCACTCTCACTCCCGGCCCCCTTCCTGAGTGTATATGTACTTAGGAATTAAAATGCACCTCCATTAAATGTTAGCCATTTCCCCTTAACTGATTAAGGGCCAGATCTAGGACATGTGTTCTTCAGGTTGGCCCAGCCTGGGTTGGGCCAGTCCCCTGGACTGGGTAATGGAGGCCGATGTGCATTGCTGCACATCAGGCATGGCTGATCTGGTCATTGCATGGTGGTGAGTAGCTCAGCTTACGTACATCTGGATCCTGCTGGTAGTCATTTCCGCCTCTGAATAGACTTCACGTTCTGCAAAGGCAAGCCACAAGATGTATGCCTTTGCAGATGGAAAGGAGAGAGCAGACTTCAGCTATTGTTGCTAAACCTTTTTCTCTGCTCGTTCCATTTCTGCCATTCTGTTTTTCCCACTGGAAACACAGCTGCGGAGTAGCCAGAAGAATTTCAGCAATCAGATAAGAACAAGTGCTGTAATTTCAACACAGCCCTTTTCTTGCCCGTTGCTTTTTGATTTCATTAAAAAAAAAATTGCTTGGCTTGAAGTTTGCTCAGTAGAGTGGAGCAGTGTGGCTCAAAAAGGCAGCCCGTCGGAGTAAACAGAAGACCACGGAGAATATATAGTCCTGGTTGCATTCTGCTACAGTGGGGGTGAAGAACCTCAGGCCTGGCGAGGTCAAAAGTGGCCCATCAGAATTCTCTAGAGAGCCAGTGCGGTGTGGTGGTTAAGAGCGATAGGCTCGTAATCTGGTGAACCATGTTTGCTTCCCCGCTCCTCCACATGCAGCTGCTTGGTGACCTTGGGCTAGTCACACTTCTTTGAAGTCTCTCAGCCTCACTCACCTCACAGAGTGTTTGTTGTGGGGGAGGAAGGGAAAGGAGGTTGTTAGCCGCTTTGAGACTCCTTCAGGTAGTGATAAAGCGGGATATCAAATCCAAACTCCTCCTCTTCTTCTTCTATTTGGCCATCAATAATCTTTCTAGGCTCTGCCTCTCCACTGGCCAATCCTGTTCCATACTTTCCTTGAGTGCTTTTGCCTGTCTGGAACATGTCCTGGTACTATGAAGGTGTCTGTTGCTTACCTGGGTGGATAAAGGCATGGACAAACCTCTGATTTATACTGTACAAAGGTAACCCATCCACTGCTCCATCCACTTTTGCCTGTCCCTGCCCACCGCTGGTATGCATGGAAGAGGTTGCACTGTTGTTTTCAAATTCTGGGGACTCCACTCAGAAGCTATAGTAAAAATATGGCATTCTCTGTGACACTGGAGTCCTTAACTCGTAAATGGGCCAGGTCTCTTTAAGAGTAGAACAGGCATCCCCAACCTTCGGCCCTCCAGATGCTTTGGCCTACAACTTCCATGATCCCTAGCTAACAGGACCAGTGGTCAGGGATGATGGGAACTGTAGTCCAAAACATCTGGAGGGCCGAAGGTTGGGGATGCCTGGAGTAGAGGCTCTACCTATCAGGGGCAAAGTTAGCTACTCAGAGGAAGCTGCAGAGGAGGCTCAGTTTGGGTCTGCTGGTTGCTTGGGCAGCATTCAGTCCTGCCTTCTTTTCATAGCAAGCCTAGTTTCCACTTGGAGCTATCCAGGGTACTACTTATCTTGCTGCTTTATGCTTTCTGATTGCCTCCCTTTACTGGTCTGGCCTTAGCTTTGTCTGACTGTGCCTTGTTGGAACTTGACATTTACTTGACTCGACTGTGCTTCCTGGATCTGGCAGTATGTGATCTATTGCCCCTGAATTCTATGTACAAGCCCCCAGCTTGAGCTTAGATCCCTGTCCTTCAGCTGGGACTGCTGCCTAAAACAGAAGAGGTTGCACTGTTGTTTTCAAATTCTGGGGACTCCACTCAGAAGCTATAGTTAAAAATATGGCATTCTCTGTGACACTGGAGTCCTTTACTCGTAAGTGGGCCAGGCCTCTTTAAGAGTAGTTCTGGGTAAAACAGAACACTTCACTTGGGTCACTTCTAATGTGATTGCATCCACCAAGGCTGGTCATTGGCTCCCCTGGACCAGGATAGGCTATAAAGACTTCCTGGGCATTCTAGGACCTTGCATGGTCCACAACTGAGACCTGAAAAGGCAGCTGAATCTAACCTAAGAACTCAAGAACCTAAGAACTCAATAAAAGCTCAGGAAAGCACCACCTCATCCATCCCATGGTGGTCAAGGTCCATTTAGTTCAGCATTGTCTACCCTGACTGATAGTAGCTTTCCAGAGTTTCAGACAGGAATCTTTCCCAGCCCTACCTGATGGCACCTTCTGTACATAGAGCAGATGTTCTACAACTAAGCCACAGACTTACATAGGAAGCTGCCTTTGGCCAGAGCATGCTATTTGTCTGACTAGCCTAGTGTTGCCTACTTCCAGCTGTGACCCAAGTAGCACCCTTTAGATGGGTCAGATATTAGGTGATGTGGAAGGCTTTCCACCAGAGTGCCACTTCCAGTCTCAGTAGACTAGCCTGGTGCCATCCAGATGCTCTCAGTCTACAACTCCCATCAGCCACAGGCAGCATGTCCATTAGTCAGGGATGATTAATTTCTGGAGTCACTACTTTGATCACTTCTGGAAGTAGACAATGGTGGCAAATGTTTAAAAAAAAATGTTTTTAAAAGGAATTTGGACAAGGAGGAAGTACAGAGGAGAATGGTCTTTGCCAGCATCCTTCCTCTCCCTAACCTGCCCTGCCGCTGCCGCCACTTCCAGGAGATCCCCTGACAAGCCACAAAAACCACTATTTTGAATCAAGCTGCAAGGACAGCTCTAGATAAAATATACCAAGCAAAAAGGTCCAGGCCTTTTGTTCTTGAATGATGGGATGATCAATCTTGTCCTAAGAATCATAGGGGAATGTCAAATGAATATTGTTGAGGGATGCAACAGGGGATTTTGGGGTGGAGGGGATGGGGAGATAAGAGGCGAAGTTAGAGCATTACTGTTCTGAGCCATTAAACAAAATTCTAGTTCTGCTTTATGTGCAGTTGAATGAAGACCTCTTCGTTATTTATTAGCGAGCCATCATGGAAGCCATAACCCAGGTGAGAAGAGGATAGATTTATTGTTGTTCTCTTTAAAGTGGGGAAAGGTTAGTGTGCCACTGGATTCCACACTAATATAACCTTTCTGCTAATGGCAGTGATTAGCATTTGGTAGAAAATGGGAAGAAATTGCTTTTGATATTTATTGATAAGTCATGACTCTAATAATAATAATGCAACACTTTCAGTGGCTGATACAAAGGCTTTGGATTTCCCCACAATGAACTCAAATAAAATGTTAAAACTATTATTCATAATTAATGCACAGAACCTTTGATGTACACAATGCTTTTAAACAGTGATAGAGCCAGAAAGTGTTTATATGATTAATTGAATAGACAACTTAATTTTTAATAATAATATACTGTTGGCTCAGAAATGTTCCCTCAATGGAGAGATGAGGAACCTCAGGCCTGGGGGCCAAATATGGCCCTCCAAGCTTCTCTCTGTGGCCCTTCAAACTCTCCCCACACCAGCACCACCTATACTCATGGCATGTCTCTCACAGATGCTGCTTTGCACCCTCATTGAGCGTCTTGGTCTGGCTTGGAATGTGCCTTCAGCTTCTCATAATACCCTTTCCTTTCCTTTCCTGGATGCAAGACAAAGAAGGTTGTGTGCAAACAAGAGGCTACCTTCAAAACACATGCTCTTCTCTATTCTCCATCCATGAAAGCAAGAAGCTTCCATGGATGGAGAAGAGAAACCATCCAGACAGCAGAAACACTCAATAAGGGGGTGAAGCAGGGGCAGTAGTGGGTGTGACTTATAGAAGGGGGTATGGCTGGGGAAGGCTGTCACCTGAGGAGAGCCTTGAGACTGGGGTGGGGGTGTCTTCTGCATGTTAGTACTGCTGGGCAGCTCCTCTGCCCAGTGTGGATGGCTGAAACGGGACTCTTGCTTCTCACTGCGTGCTAACATGCCCTGAACTGCTGCCTGGGGATGACTTAAAATATCTGAAGGTCTGTCACATGGAAGGTGGCACAAGCTTGCTTTCTGCTGCTTCAGAGGATGGGACCCACACTGATGGATGGTGAGAAATGAGAGTCCAACTAAACATTAGGAAGAATATTCTGGTGGCAAGAGCTGTTCCCTAGTGGAATGGGCTACCTCAAAAGGTTGCGGACTCTCCTTCACTGGAAGTTTTTAAATAGTGGTTGGATGAATATCTGTCAGGGATTCTTTAGCTGTGATTCCTGCACTGTAAGGGGGTTGGACTAGATTACCCTTAGGGTACCTTCCAACTCTACATTTCTATTATTCTACTGTCTGATGCCTCTTAGCTTTTTATTTATTTATTTGGAGGTCTTGCCATGCAACCCAGTGTGTTCCAGGAAAATGCCTGTTTATTTATAGAGATAATTGCCTTTCCATTTGGTATGTGTGTAAGTTGCTTTTCCCTATACAGTGGTACCTCATGTTAAGTACTTAATTCATTCCGGAGGTCCATTCTTAACCTGAAATTGTTCTTAACCTGAAGCACCACTTTAGCTAATGGGGCTTCCCGCTGCCGCTGCACCGCCAGAGCACCATTTCTGTTCTCATCCTGAAGCAAAGTTCTTAACCCGAGGTACTATTTCTGGGTTAACGGAGTCTGTAACCTGAAGAGTATGTAACCTGAAGCATATGTAACCTGAGGTACCACTGTAAATTAAACAGTTTGGAATGATCACAGAAGGTGATCCTAAGTACCGTATTTTTTCTGTGTAAAAGACTAGGTTTCCCCCCTAAAAATAATGTCAAAAATTAGGGGGCATCTTATGCACGGATACATCTCCCCCCATTTTCTTAGATCAGAGTCCCCCCAAATAGGGGGTGTCTCATACATGGGGGCATCTTATAGAAGGAAAAACACGGTAAGTGTTTGATATTCCTTAACACTCGCAAGCATCTGATTGGAAGCTTCTTTGTAATTGGGAATTAGGCTCTCAAATGCTGTCTATTTACACCCTCCTATGCTTGGAGTGCTGTACTCGAAATTACAAAGGCAGTTTCCCCATGGGAATGCAATCATGCCTGTTAGTGAGGTGATATGATTTTGTACACAAAAGGGGAGAAGTGTGTCTCTTCCGAGGTATTAAGAGGCATAAAGGATGAGGCGGCAACTCCAGAGAGGGTGGGATCGCATGTTGCAAACCACAACAAAAGCTATCTACTCATGCTATTTTTATTCTTCCTTTTCTTCTCCCTCCTTTTTTCCTTGCAGCAACAACCCTGAGAGGTAGGTTAGGCTATGAGATCGTCATTGCTCCAAAGTCATCCCAAGGTGCTTCATAGCTAAATGGGGATTGGAACCTGGGTCGTGTAGAAACACAAGAAGGAGATTATTTTGCCAGAGCTATTAGTCCCTCTAGCTCAGTATTGCATACACTGACAAACAGTGGCCACCCAGCGTTTCAGGTGGGTGACATCCCAAGCCCTACCTGGCAATACCAGACAATGAACTATGGACCTTCTGCATGCAAAGCCGTGTTGCGGGGGTGCTACAACACTGCTGTAGAAAAGAGTGAGAGGCAGGAACGTGCCAAATTCTAGCATAGTACAGGGCGCAGCTGAAACTTGAGAGGCCAAAGTATAGCACTGCTACCCTTCTGCTAGCAAGGTGATTGCAGAGAACACAGTGGCAAAGCAGGTGAGCGGACAGTTCAGTCCTGCTCGGTGTTGCTTCACATCCTGTGGGATGCAGAATCCTCCCACACCCCACAGGTCAACTTTATCAGGTGGTGTGGGGCAACCCACCTATCTATTTCTTGATGTCATCATGATGTCAGGTGATACATGGGTGGGTGGCCCTACACACCTGTCCATGTTGACCCAATGGGAAAGAGAAAGACCTGGTCTGCTGTCCCTAATATTGCTCTAACCCCATTCTAGTTATCAGCCTTGACTCCTGGCTCCTGCTTCCCAGTTTTCCCACTCTGCAGCAGCCTATAGCCCTGCACTGACAAGCACATAAAGTTTTTGAGGGACCCTTAGAATAGATTGCACCCTGTATCTAATGTCCTCTCTCCATGAGTGAAAGGGCTCTTGAAATAGAAGATGGGTGAGTTTTAACATTGCACAACAAAGGAATCCAATGCAACAGAATCTCATTGTGCAGCAAAAAAGGTAAAGGTAAAGGATCCCTGACAGTCATGTCCAGTCTCAGATGACTTTGGGGTTGCGGTGCTCATCTCGCTTTACAGGCTGAGGGAGCCAGCCTTTGTCTGCAGGCAGTTTTTCCGGGTCATGTGGCCAGCATGACTAAGCTGCTTCTGGTGAAACCAGAGCAGCGCATGGAAACACCGTTGACCTTCCCGCTGGAGCGGTACCTATTGCACTTTGATGTGCTTTCAAACTGCTAGGTTGGCAGGAGCAGGGACCGAGCAACGGGAGCTCACCCCATCACAGGGAAACCGCCGACCTTCCAATTGGCAAGCCCTAGGCTCAGTGGTTTAGACCACAGCGCCACCCATGTCCCTTGTGTCAGTGCAGCAAAGTCACCAGCAAACTGATTATGCCATTCTTTTGCACAACAATGTCCCACTGGTGCAAAACATTTCACCAGCAGAACAAGTATACAGCTAAGTGACTTTTAACTTAGTACTATATTGGATACAACCCCATTCCACACACATCCCCTTCATATTTCTGCCTTCCTCTCTGGTGGGCTGGGGAGGTGCACAGACACCTGAGTTATGACTCTACAATGCTGAACAGCTGAGGGCACAGGTCTCTCGTACATCTTTGGCAGCGAATCATGACAACCGGCAGGAACTCAGCTGAGAGACACAGAGAGCTGATGCAACAGGGAAAAGAGCAATTTATTTACAGCAGTGAATTTTTGTGCTGATTTTAGGAGCTGATTTGCAAAAGGGCAGGGATGGCAGCACTGCGAATGCTGTCCTTAATTAAAGTTCAATTATATTTTTCTCTCTTTTTTTGCCTTAGAATGCTGACAGGTTTTTCCTTTCCTCAAGACAATTAAGTACATTTGTTTTTTGCATAGAGAGATAGAGGAAGATTGAGAAAGGGGGAGTTTTTCCTACCTCATTTGTCCCAAAGGAATAGTTGTACTCTGTCTCCATCACCCAGCATGGTGAACATCTTGAATGTTGAACCGCACTACTGTAGAATTTTCAAAACAGGCCTTGCATAACTAATGGTGCTTAATCCACAGAGAGGAGAGAACAGTTGTCAGCTCTAAGATGGTGTGATAAACTCAAACTGTCACTCAGGGATGGAGTGAAAAGTAAATTAGCGGAATCAAAAAGCCATTTTCTTCATGATTAGCCACCGTGGTGATGGCACTCATTTAATATTTGCTCAGGCCTCTCTGATCAAGCTTAATGTACAGAAAAGGATGCATTCGTGTGTGTTTTAATAAAGGAAATCAAATGCAAATTAATTTCACGACTGCACTCCAGCAGCACATTTACCTGAGAGTAAGCCACATTGGTCACAGGGACTGACACATCTGTACTCCAAGTTTCTAATTTTTCCAATCTTAAATGCTATTCTCCACATTTCAGCAACAATTTCTGTTAAAAAAAAATCCTCATTGACAACCAATTGGCGTGTTAACGCATCCCCCCCCCCCATAATATACTTTTATGCATTTATTCTTTATCTTTTCTGTAATATAATTTGTATGCAATTTTGCCCAATAGCTACAATTTTTTGTAAAGGAAGTTTCCCTCATACAATGCGTTTTGTATGTTAGGGCCACTAATATATGCATTTTTATGCAGACTTTACCTGTTCATTTTTTATATATATACATATTACTCAGCTGCAGAAATGCAGTGCAAAATTCAGAGAAGTGTGAATTTCAAAGGATAGATGTGTTCTGGTTTGTGCAATGTTTCAGTAAGTGCAAATTAGATAAGCTTGCATTTAAATGCAAACTGGACTAAATTTATGACCATGTTTGTTGAATGCCCTCTTAGGCAAATATGGTCCTGAGGCAATGCTCAGGACCATATTACACTAGGAGGAGAGTCGAAATGTACTTTACGTGGCTAATTGTCTTCATTAGCCTCTGTTAAAACATTTCATTAGCTAAGGCTGCAATCCTAACCCCACCTACCTGGGAGTAAGCAGTATTGAATTCATTAGGGCAGACATGTCCAAAGTCCGTTTCGGGGGCCTAATCCTGCCTGCTGGTCGATTTAATCCGGCCCCCGTGTCAGTATATGTCCTTGGGTAAAATCCTAAAAGAAGCTCAGCAACCTGAACCCTAAAAATGCTCAACAACTTTGGGCTGAACTTCCATAGATAGATATGGTTAGGAGTGCTGCCTAAATCTTGTGACAAGGAAATTGTTTTGCGATTTTAAAAAAAACGCTTCCTCCCCTCCCCCCCTTCAATATGGATATTTTACCAATCCACGTCCAGATTCTTTTTTAATAGTCCATAAAATGCTCTTGAAATATTTACAAACCATCTGGCTCATATTTAATTGTAATTAGACAGAATCTAGGAAAATAATTTTTTTGGCCTTCTTGTAATTAAGCTAACCATGCAAATATGCTTGCTTTGTTGAAGACATGGTGACGTTCATTCCGTGCCTTGGGCTAATTTTAAAAATTGCTTCTATTCATCATTGATCAAGGACTGCTAAATTTTCCTCTTTGAACTTCTTAAGGAAATTTGGTGTGAGGGAGGTCAGGTGGCATGAGATGATTTACTGCAGATCTTTGAATGAGCAGAATAAGACTTGAAGTATATTCCATATACTTCGGACAGGCCAGACAGAGCAGCATTTTAATAAGTATGTGAACACATATATTTTTCTTATTCCTAGAAGACTTAGGCCAGGAGCCAAAGACCTACTTTAGTTTCACCCAAGGGTTAGCACATAGGTAGGCAAACTAAGGCCTGGGAGGCAGATTCGGCCCAATTGTTTTCTAAATCTGGCCCATGGACGGTCCAGGAATCAGCATGTTTTTACATGAGTAGAATGTGTCCTTTTATTTAAAATTTGTGGGGCATAGGAATTTGTTCACCCCCCCCCCAAAAAAAAATATAGTCTGGCCGCCCCACAAGGTCTGAGGGACAGTGGACCGGCCCCCTGCTGAAAATGTTTGCTGACCCCTGGCCATTAAGGTACCCCTGCCCATACGGGCCAGTCTTGACAGACTCTAGGGTTGTGCGCCCATCTCACTCAAGAGGCCGGGGGCCAGCGCTGTCCGGAGACACTTCCGGGTCATGTGGCCAGTGTGACATCGCTGCTCTGGCGAGCCAGAGCCGCACACGGAAATGCTGTTTACCTTCCCTCTAGTAAGCGGTCCCTATTTATCTACTTGCACCCGGACGTGCTTTCGAACTGCTAGGTTGGCAGGCACTGGGACCGAACAACGGGAGCGCACCCCGCCGCGGGGATTCGAACCACCGACCTTTCGATCAGCAAGCCCTAGGTGCTGAGGCTTTTACCCACAGCGCCACCCACATCCCTCGTGGGACATTAGCATGTCCTAAAAGAATGGACTTGTTTTTCAAAGGTACCAGATAATGTTGTTATATATGATGAAGCAGCCTCATACCTAGCACTGCTCAGGAATTCTAAAAAAAAAAAAAATCAGTGCAGTTTTGAGATGTTCAGTCTGAAACCTTCATCCAAAAGGGCATCCAATTGGATCCAAACATAGACAAAAACCTGATCCATGAAGTCAGGAGCCATCTGCAAATTTTGGTTATGTTATCTTAAGATGTGTCCAAATGCACAAAGAAGAAACGGCTTTCCAAAATACGATACTTTCCATGCGGGTATTGGCATATTTGCCACAATATGGAATTCAAGGTGCTCCATACAATTAGTGTTTAAAGACTTAAATGACTGGGGCTCCAAATATTTGAAAGATCACCTCAATTTGTACAGACCCACTTGGGTGTTACGATCAGGAGAAGGAAGCCTTTTTAGTAGTTTTAGAGGAACAGGAGGGTAAGTGGTGAGCTAGGACAGGGCATTCTTCATGGCAGCCCATAGCTGTTGGATTTGATACCTTCGTTTTACCACATGCTGAGGAGGCACCTCTTTTCTTTGAATTTGATACCTGAAGAAGCAGATTTAGGGCAGTATGGCTGCACCATGTGTACAGCTGCAGAGGGCGCCTTCTCAAAGCCCAGGAAGTGCTTGCCCAGCTTTGGGGAGAAGGTGTGAGGGCTCTGAGAGTGTTCGAGAGCCCTTCTGGCTCCTTCTCAAAGTTGGGCAAGTGCTTACTGGGCTTTGGGAAGTAGAAGGAAGGAAGTAGGAGAAGCTAGAGCCTTGCTCTTCCTTCCCAAAGCCTGGCTTAAGCCGGGGCTGCAAGGGCTGGGAGGAGGGTGGCATATTACCAAGATCCCCCCCCCCCCCGGTACCTGAGATGTATATATTTATTCCTCTGACTGTAAATTGTTGTAACTGATACTAATATTGTGTTTTTGTAGTGTCGTAACCTAAGCTATGGTTTTCCCAGTAGTGATGTATGGAAGTGAGAGCAGGACCATAAAGAAGGCTGATCACCAAATAATTGATGCTTTTGAATTATGGTGCTCGAGGAGACTCTTGAGAGTCCCATGGGCTGCAAGAAGATCAAACCTATCCATTCTGAAGGAAATCAGCCCTGAGTGCTCACTGGAAGGACAGATCCTGAAGCTGAGGCTCCAGTACTTTGGCCACCTCCAGGAGACTCCCTGGAAAAGACCCTGATGTTGGGAAAGACTGAGGGCACAAGGAGAAGGGGACGACAGAGGATGAGATGGGTGGACAGTGTTCTCGAAGCTACCAGCATGAGTTTGACCAAACTGCGGGAGGCAGTGGAAGACAGGAGTGCCTGGCGCGTTCTGGTCCATGGGGTCACGAAGAGTCGGACATGACTAAATGACTAAACAACAACAACAACCTGCCTTGAGACCTTATGTTGAAGTACAAACTAGAAATTCTATAAATAATAATTGATATCAATAAACTCAAGTTGAGCAAGTGCGCCATACGGTGCTGCATAATCAGCATAAGGAACATACGAAGATCCCTGCTGGATGAGGCCAAAGATGACCCATCTAGTTCAGCATCCTATTCTCTCAGATGCATGTGGGAAACCAGCGAGCGGGACCTGAGCACAACAGCTGTCTCCCCACCTGAGATTTCTAGCAACTGGTATTCAGAAGCATACACCCTCCAAGAGGAGGCAGAACATAACCATCAGGGTTAAGACCGTTGCTAGCTTTATTTGCTATGATTTTCTCCAGTCCTCTTTTAAAGCCATCCAAATTAGAGGCTGTTGCTGCATCATGATGAGTCAAAGTCCAACCACACCTGGGGGGCCACAGACTCCTCATCTCCACTGTAAAGGTGCACCCCTTTCCATCCATAACTGTTTCACTCTCTTCACTGTGGCACATGTCTGTGATAGCTTCATTTTCAAAAGCCATCTGCCCAATCACACAGGGGGATGTTGTGTGATAAATACCTCATCAGGATCAAGACCTAGTACAGTGGTACCTCTGGTTAAGAACTTAATTCGTTCTGGAGGTCCGTTCTTAACCTGAAACTGTTCTTAACCTGAAGCACCACTTTAGCTAATGGGGACTCCTGCTTCTGCCACGCGATTTCTTTTCTCATCCTGAAGCAAAGTTCTTAACCAGAGGTACTATTTCTGGGTTAGCAGAGTCTGTAACCTGAAGCGTCTGTAACCTGAGGTACCACTGTGGCAGGTCCCATCACCAGCATCTCTGCAGGCTGCCACACTCACCTTGCCATCGCAAACTGCTTCTGTCAGGTCCATGAATGGATTGTGGTTGTGTACTGGAGGGGTTTGCCGCACCTATGTGTGGAGACAATAATCATGCAAAATGGGGTGATGGGTCAAAACATATTGTCAACAACTCCACCCCCCACCCAAGTTGTAACCTTTCCACATAGGAAAGTTGCTGCAGCCCTTCATTATTTGATCTGCCCCTTTCTGAACCTTCTGTCTAATCAGCCAATCACCTGAATCAACTAATTGAGGCACCCACCACAATTTATAAGCTCACATTTCCTACATTCTCATAAATCTGCTCTTAAAAATGTGTACCCATCTATCTATATATATAGTTTTAAAAATCAATATTTCTTCTTCTTTTCATTATTCAGTAATAAAACAAGGTCCTATTCTCCCTTGTATCTCATTGTCTTCCTTGGCATTGAAGGCCCAGGTAACCTTCTCAAGTTTCCCTGATTTACGATTTAATTTCATTTGCTCTTGTCTTGGTTTTTTATCGTGGCATTGAAAATGGAGCATGGAGTTGGGGATTGCTTACCATAAAATCATATTTTCATTCTCTGGCAAGGGTATCCAAAAAGGGAAAGAAATTAGACTGTCCCAGTCTTTTGAGCAATAAAAGTGACATGGAAGTCTTGAGTTAGGACATGAGCTAAAGCTACAAAGGTCAATCTGTGTGTATGTGTGTGCTGGGGGAAGGCGAGTTAGCAACTCTTTTTGCAATGTATTCCCTGGATGGTGCTGAGCATGCTCAATACACAGCATCCAGGGCTGCTACAAACTGGTGAGGGCTGCTCCACTAGGGCGAATGGGGCATTGACCCATTAACCTTAGTCTGCCCTCAGCCAGCCAGCCAGCCTTCCTACATATCACTCCAAGGGGGGTGAAACTGGCATGCCAGTCTTCTCCTCCTCAGTCTCGGTGTTGCCTTTGTAGAACTCAGCAGGGAGGAGGACATGGGCCCAACTGGAATTAGGTGGCTCCACCAGTCATTGGCTGGGGCAACCCAGCCTGATGGGCAGGATATAAATAATAATAAAATTGTTCTTGTTGTTACACCTACTGTTGGTCTCCCTGCTTTCCACCCTGCCAGTCCCAATTGGCACAAGCCACCATTGCTATAATAAACCATAGGAGCTGCATTTTCCATGGCACCAAGGATCCCTGGCTACTGCTGTGCCTCTTTCCTGCAACTAGAGTTGGCAGGCCTCTAGTATACCAAAGCCTGAAGCAGAAGAGGCAGGACTTGGGGAAGTCACAGAGATGCCAATTCTCAAAACTCAAGAAACTGGTAGCTGGGTTCCACCTGGGAGTATAGTCCTGTGGTGAAATGGCAGAGTTTGGCAGTAAAGAGGGGAAGCTAGCAATGGGATGACCCAGAAAAATGGGAAGCATTCAGGATGGGGCAGGACCTCATTTCTCTACTTCTGCTTCTTTGGGGTTGTGGTTGTGGTGGTGGAATGAAAATCTCTTATGAATGGTTAGTGAGATGTTTTCAATAGCACTTTTCCCAGTTCCCCATGCTTCTTTCTGCAGTAAGCTAAACAGCAATGTGTCCAGGACAATGCACTAACACTGGGCACTGCAAATTGATATGGCTGCTGGTGTTGCATGTATGAATGCCATGTTCAATAGATACCACAGTGTCATGAATGAGACAGCTCCCAGTGAAGGTTTGCAGCCAACTCCCAGTGAAGAAAGCAGCCAGGAACAGAGAGAGAGTTAACTGTCATGCAGGATGAACATCGGCTAGTGCCAACGTCCCCACCCCTTGGGATGCAGACGGATAAGGGATTAGCTAAGAGCACGCTAGAAAGCAGTCAAAGCTTGATGGAAGCACAAACAGGAAGGAAAGAGTTAAGAGACAGCCTCTCAGAGAATGGGGAAGAGGCGGGAGCTGACCCATTAAGTCCGAGGTCTCGGCAAATGGGAGGTTTGCAAGACAGGAAGCAAAGCAAAAGACTTAAGGTTCATCAGTTCAGTATCTTCTGTCGACATCATAAGGAGTCTTCAGAAGGGTCATCTTGATTGATGATGGCGGAGGCTGTGTTAGCAGAGCTATCTGTTGTTTACCAGAGCTATCTGTTGTTTTGACAATAAATTATCCTTTTTAATTAACTACTCTTACTGTATGATCAAGCCGGGGACTGGACTCCTGACACACAGGCAGGCACCTGCTACTCTACCATACCTGCACACTTTGAAGAAGCCATGCTATGAACCATTGCTATTCCACTTCTGATCATGGAAAGTGTTCATGGGCACTGCTGCGATGTCATAGCACCCAGGGGTGGTATGTAACATGGGTTCTTCATTACCCTTACTTCCCAGTGTCCCTGGATGCTGCTGTAACCATGCTCAATAGCATCAATGGCTTCATGGAGACCCTTTCAACAGCTTTCTAGGAGTTGCCATTTCCATTCCTGCACAAGTAAGGAAATAAGTTGCCATAGAGGGTTCTTGTTGGTTGCAGGCTTTAGGGAGGCATCTAAACCAAGGGTGAAGAATCCCAGACACAGGGCTCAAGTGTGGCCCTCCAGGTATAGGGCAGTATATAAATTCAGTAAATCATCATCATCATCATGTTGCAGGAATTTATGTATAGGTTGGGGGGGGGGGGGTTGCCCCTCCAGCAGATATCATGCACATGCAGACCACTAGCAAAATCAGCAAAATCACTTTTGTGACTGTTGTGATTTGTCCCCGCAAAACATTTCATCACAATTTCTTGTTATCTATTCAGAGGGCCTTTGCTGCATGATACCAAATGTAACAATTCACTGATAAATGTATCTATGTACTTGCTCACTGGAAAAAACTTCAGAAATTCATATAGACATGTGAGCTCAGATACTCAGCAGCCCCTCTGCCTGAGTGATAATCCCTGGCGTCCTGATACCTGAGTGCCAGACAGGTAGCCGTTCCAGAAATAACAAACCCAGATGAAGGCAAAAGGATGTGATTAACTTGGCTGGGAAACAGGAAAATGTAAATATATCTTTTGTTACACTTAATGGGGGTTTGGTGGAGGGCAAGGAGCAGGGTCCAGGATGCTCAGATTACTGCCACCAGACCTCCCCTTTCATGATGTAACCATGATGTATTAGTGATGTAGTTGGGGGGGGTGTAACATGGGGATTAGCAGCTAATAAAAGTTTGGGGGCTCTTTTGTTCGGGGCTTCCAGCTTGTTCCACCTTGTGGCAGGTGGGGGTCCTGTCGTGACAGTCTTCTACTGGCTGCTGTTTTGCTCTGGTATTCCTGGCTGGTGTCCTTGTTTTTTTGTCCAAGGGAGCCCTCAAATTTCTCTGTTAACATCATCATCTATCTGGCCCCCAGCAATGGACTGCCTGAGAAGGTGGAGGTCTCTCCTTTGTTGAAGGTTTTTAAACAGTGGTTGGGCTAGACTCTAGGGGTACCTTTCAACTCTACAGTTCTGTGATTCTGTGATTTACAGACTGAACACACAACAGCAATGAATACTGATCGTATTCACTGGGCTTATTTCCATCCCAGATATGAGTAGAATAAGTGAATACCGGCAATTACTGCGCCTGCTTTTCTTGGAATTCTCCAACATTTCTACTCTGAACATGGAGGTTCTAAGGTTGCTGTTGTCGCTGCCATTGTCATAATCAAAATATATTTATCTCCCAGCTTTCGTTCTAGCAACAGGTCTTCAAGGAAAATAATGTTAAGGCACACAGTAAACATACAATTGTTAGAGAAGCAGGTGAAAGCTGTAGGGATTGGAACAGTGTAGTTTATGAGGCTAAATATGGCAGAGGAACAAAATGAAGAAAAAACATAGCCACGTTTTTTATATAACTTAGATGCATTAGCAGTGCTATTTTTCTAGAAAAAGACATGCTGGAGCTCACTATAAACTTCTCCCTTATTCTCTTAGAATGGCAATGGCGCCCACCTGAGAGGTGCTGGAGCTAAGCTCCACTGAGCTCTGGCTGAAAATAAGCCCTGTGTATTACTGAGATAAACTCTGAATGCTGCTGCCAAACAGTTTAACATATACAGACTCCATGATAAAAGCAAAATATGGAGATAATCGTCTGTTCAGATATGTCTTCCCACTTCCCAGCTTCAAACAAGTAGGGTGTGTTTTCCCTGAAAAATTTCATTGGTAAGCAAAAAGTGGGGGATCTGAAAACGTTATAACAATTAAATGTACCTTCCTTGCTGCTACTTATATCACTCTAACTCTCCAGAAGACATTATTTCCCCATCCAAGGGACAGGAAGATCTCATCCAGTAGAAAATATTTCACAGTATGTGCGCATAATACCTATTTTATATAAGCTGCATTTGTTGCCAATTTGTTTTCGAGGTCAGTTGAAAGTGGTCATAATGAATACAGTGGTACCTTGGGTTACAGATGCTTCAGGTTACAGACTCCACTAACCCAGAAATAGTACCTCGGGTTAAGGACTTTGCTTCAGGGAGAGAACAGAAATCGTGCTCCGACGGTGTGGCAGCAGCCGGAGGCCCCATTAGCTAAAGTGGCACCTCAGGTTAAGAACAGTTTCAGGTTAAGAATGGACCTCCAGAATGAATTTAGTTCTTAACCCGAAGTACCACTGTACAGTGCTTGACCTTGGGCTGAAGAGTTCCCTAATGCTGCCCCCCCCCCCCCCATTTTATCTTCACAACTCTGTTAGGCTTAGAGAAAAAGTCACTAACTCCTGGTCTGGACTGGGGAAATTGAACCAGGATCACGTGATTTTAGTTCATCAACGCTCACAACATCACATACCACGTTCACTGTTATTGCTTCTGGAGATCAGGGAGGGGAAATCTATGGTCCTCCAGATACTCTTGGACCCCAACTCCCAATAGACCCTAGGCCAGCATGATCAATGGTTAGGGATAATGGGAGGTGTAGCTCAGCAACATCTGGAGGGCTACAACTCCCCCAGCCTCATTATACTTGATACCCTTCCCCTAATCCTTTTCCAGTGAATATTCTCCAGATAGTCAGGGCACTATAGTGGTACCTCGGGTTACATACGCTTCAGGTTACAGACTCCGCTAACCCAAAAATAGTACCTTGGGTTACTATTTTTATATGATGATGATTGATGATGAATTCTCTCAGCAAAACCAGAAGCAGGTAGGGTGGAATGGAGTTGAGGAATGACAACCATCTACTCCAAGTGTTCTAGTTATGTGATATCTACAGTTAAAAGGGCAAATACCCTTTTTGTACATGGGTAAATGTATACCCACAAGTATATCAAGTTAGGCTGGATCTAGACACACCAAAAAAGCGACTCAGCTAAACGTATTGTAAACTTCGTAAAAGGAAATCAAGGTGGTGAAAGATGGGACTCCACAGTGCCATCTGGTGTCACAGTGTTATAACTCATATAAAACGCCTTTTCTTTACTAATGTAGCTGAGTCCTTAGTTGAGTTTGGTGCGCAATCTCAACTGTACAGTAGACTAGTTTCTACACTCACGCACTCATTCACTCACCACTCTGTATGCTCCATGCAGTAGAGTAACTATTGAAGGGCACATTCCAGCCATGCAAAATACCCTCAAGGATGAGTGTGAAGCAGGGGGCATAGCAAGTGTGGCCAAGGATGGGGCATTTACATTGGGGAGATTCTCAAGGGCCAAACAGAGAGGCATGGATTCTCACATTTGGCTGCACGGTCTAAGGTTCCCAACCCCTTGTCCACTTCTCACCATGAAAAAGTTAAAAGCTTTGATACTTGGGGGGGGGGGCGAGTTGAATATGGCAGAATGACTTCTTTTTCAATGCTCTCTTCTGATGAAGTCAGGTCAAAGCTACAGCTGGGCTAATGTAGCATTTTTGAAAAGGATATAGATTTTTTAAAATGGGATGTGGATGATCTAATTTAGTTCTCCCACATCTTCTCAGCCATAAGGGGTTATTTATTATGAAAAGGGTTTTTTTTTTTTTAATTGAACTGTGAATTAAAGGGAGGCTTTCTTCCCCTCCACTTCTCCTCATATTTGAATCAATTTTTTGAATGTACCTGCCTGCTGTTTCACTATCTAATTTGAGAAAATGCATTTTTCTTTCTTATGAAGCTCGTACTTTGAAATCCTCACACACCGAGATGCAATTTTCAGATAACATACAAGTGGGTTTTGTGCTGTATATCCGGCACTGAACACATGTAGGTGGGGGTGGGGGTGGGGGAAATACCCATAAGCCATTTTATAGAAAAGCACAGTTAATAACAGCTCAGGAGTGTAACAATAATGCCTCAGAGCAGGAAATTTAGCCTGCGAACAATTATTCTTCCCCCTGCATTTTGCCCCGGAGAATCTATTTCAGTTTATGAAAGATTTGAGCTGTAAGTTATTAAAAACACATCTTTTATTTGGATTACGGGTGACATGTATTTATGTGCAAAGGGCTTGTTCCTCTTTAAGGGGTTATTAGTCACTTCAAGGTGATCCGATTCTGAAGGGTGTTCCATTACTGTAAATAGATTTGGATTAAGGTGGCGGTGAATATTCTGGGATTGCAATATTTGCTTGCAAAGTAGCATTTACAGGCAGAGCTGGTGTCTTGCATTTGCCTAGGTACCTCAATCGGGGTGCAGTGCTGGCACCCAGGGATAAGTGGCCCTCAATCCTTGCAATTGCTGCCTGTGTGCATGCAATCAGGGGCAAGGAAAAGGAAAAGGACCAGCAGCTTTCATTTGCCTTGTGCTGTCCTTCTGGGCAGTTGTGAGGATTGAGTCCAAGTTAATGGGCAGTGATGGCAGCAGCAGCAGCAATTGAAGGCATCTTGGCCTAAGGCCCCCCAAAATCTGGAGCTGGCACTGCATATCATGCAGCTGAACAATATCCCATTCCCCAACAATTTCCATTGCCCAGGATGCTTTGGTAGTGTTCAGAACCCGTTTATTCCCCTGGCATCTGCTTCATCTCATGCTACTTCCCTTCTTTGCCCTCACAGCCTTCAGCCTCATTTGAACCTTCTTCTGGTCAGCTGTGGAGGTTTTCCAGATGGGTTTACAAGCACCTTAATATCAGAGACATCATACATAGCCTTGTGAGAGCGCCAACAAAAACCTGTGTGGCCACATTCAACACACAGGATTAAGCAGCAGCATGGACAAATGAGGTCAGGGACAGTGAGGGCAAAGAAGAAGTGGAGGAGGGAAAGTGGTGCTGAGAAGAACACCAATGTAAAATCATAAGGGTCTTTGCAATGAACGTTGAAAGATCAATGAAAACAGGAAACATTTTCTGACACCTGCAAACTGAACAAGAAAGGAAATAAACTGTGTGGGCTCAGCCCCAAAATGATCAGGAAAGCAGTGTTTGATGCTTGGTGCTGTTGACTTCCTATCAGTAACAGATCCAGCATTCCTAACAGCTTCTGTTGGGATACTGCCAGGGAGACAAAGTCCATCATGACTCCATGTCGTCTCCGGACGTCCATCGATCTCCCGTAGACACGCAGTATCAGCAATTAATGACACGAGCTCTAGAAGGTAGCTTGCCACATTCCAGAGCTGATGCACGCTCTATCAGCAGATAATGCACAGCGAAAGATGCACTCAGGAGAGCATTATTTACAAGTTTATTCAGCGTTGGTCAGAACAAAGAAAACATGACTGCCTGCTTCAGTGTCTCTGGCACAGAGAGAGAAACGAAAGCAAAGACACAACAGAAAAATCCTGTGAACAGGAAATACACAGACTCTGTGACTCACAAAGCCTGCTCCCTTTTAAGGTGGAATGGAAATATCCTAACAGCTTCATCTTTCTCACGTGCAATGGTGAGAAAACATGTGAATCTGCTTTGTAACAAATCAGACCACTGGTACACCTTGTCAGGAGTTGTCCTACACTCGAGTAGGACCCTGGCAGAGACACATGCCCAACTGGCATGTTGTCTCCCTCCTGGTCTTTTGTTCAGGAGTTTCAAAAGCTTTCTTCAGCCCGAACATCACAGTGACTGATGCCAACAGACATCGGCACACTTAGGGATCAGCCGAGTTTGTGCAGCTTGCATAACAGAACTCAGCATTTTGGCTAATCTACTTTATTTACATATAAACACACACGGAGCACTGCAACATGGCTCCCTCTCTCTCTAGAACATCCTGTCTCCGTCACTTCCCACTCTGTGGAGTCAAAACATATACCGTCATGTGATAGACAAAAATCCCATGACTGCAATCTTGAAGCAGGAATTCTAACACACCTAACATAATATTGTGCCTTTCTGATTGGCAGTAGTTATCCAGGGACTCAAGAAAAAGACCCACCCACCACTAGGCATGCCAGGTTGGGCCCAGCATTGGACAGGGGGCTGTCCTATGTGCATGACATCACACGTGTGACACACAGACACACACAGTTGGGCCATGCCTTCCAGGGACACATAGGCAACCCTTTGAGGACTGCCAGACTGCCTTCCCAGAGGCACTCTGGTGATCACAGCAGGGGGCACAGAGGGCAAAAATCACCCTCTGAGAATGCATCTTGTCCCCACCCAGTGAGCCAGTGCTTGCCCAGGGGCAGCCCCTCAATATTGGGGGGAGGCTCAGCCCTCTGCTTCGAAATATTGATTGGGCTGAAGCACCTTCCGCCCCCTATAGCCAGCCTCCCTGCTCCAGCCCCTCAATATTGGGGGGAGGCTCAGCCCTCTGCTTCGAAATATTGATTGGGCTGAAGACCTTCCGCCCCCTATAGCCAGCCTCCCTACTCACCACCAATATTCCATTATCTGAGATCCTTTTTGAATGATGAACCAGGGAACATTTGCATGCAAAGAATGTGCTTATGGGCTCTTCCTCCAAGCTGCAGACCATCTCTCCTGTGTTTCATTTCTGCTAGTCCAGCAGCTTTGGAAGACTCGGAAGTGGCAACTCAAACCTTTATGAAAACAGCCTTTAGCACCTCAGAAATGAAAATCCAGAAACTGTAGAACAGGAAAAGGTGAAAAGCAAATAGTCAGATAAATCCCTAGAGAGGCAGAAACTGTAGTAATCAGAATCCTATATGCATATGAAATAGGAATTTTCCTTATACTGTATCAGACCATTGGTCTATTTATCTCAGTACAGTGGTACCTCGGGTTACATACGCTTCAGGTTACAAACTCCGCTAACCTAGAAATAGTACCTCAGGTTAAAAACTTTGCTTCAGGATGAGAACAGAAATCGTGCTCTGGCGGCACGGCAGCAGCAGGAGACCCCATTAGCTAAAGTGCTGCTTCAGGTTAAGAACAGTTTCAGGTTAAGAACGGACCTCTGGAACAAATTAAGTACTTAACCCGAGGTACCACTGTATTGCCTACATTGACTGGCAGTGACTCACCAACATTTCTTCTTTTTTTTTTAAATAATATTTATTGAGATTTTTCAACAACGTAACATCAAAACAAAACATATCCGCAAAAAACAAAGAAAAAAAAAGAACAGAAAAAGAAAAAAAAGGAAAAAGGAGAAACAAAAATCAAAGAACCCTCTTCCCCATCCCCCAACACAAAAATCCCAAAAAACAAAACACAAAAATACCCCACACAACACAAAATCTCACATTCCCTTTTTTCCTTTAACTTGTTTCCATGACTTCCTCCCACCTCCCTCTTTATATTCCTGATTTTAATCTAATCGGCAAATTCCCTCCAACTTTTGATACTTTTTCCCTTATTTACCTTTACCTCTTTTTTATAAAAAAAACAATAATAATAGAAAAAGAGAATTTATCTTAAGACTTCTGATCTCAAATTCTATAATTATATACCCTTATATCTTAATTTTTCATTTTCCTTATCTTACCCCTGGAACCAGTTAACTTCCTTCTGTCATCCCCTCAAAATACTTATTAAAACCATATTTTGTCAAATTTTACTTAATAATCTCCAATTTTTTCCCCCATCTCATCCCCCCGGTTTCGGTGCTGCCAATCCTTTTTACAAATTTTTAAAGTCTTTCCAATCCATAAATTCAGTCCATCAGCCAGGTTGCCTGGTGTCCGAAGCCTTTAAATCATCTTTCTGGCCTGTCTGGAGAGTCTTTTTTGAGCTTAAAATTATGTCCCAAACCACATTCCCCTCAACATCTCCTTTGACCTTTGTGAACAAGCTTGCCCGAACTCTGTAGTTCCTCTTGTAGACCAAAGAGTTGTCCAAAGTTTGCTCCACACTTTCTTTAAGGTTGCTGAAATTCACCTCTTCAAACTTTCTCAGAGTGCCAATTTCCAAGATATATCTTATCAAACCTATGTCTCTTAGTCCATACATGGCACTCCTTTTCCAGATCTGTCCTTTAAACTCTTTACTCTCATAGTCCACTTTTTGTCCATCAACTTGAGGCTCTATTACTGTATTTTCCACCAGAAATTCCTCTTGTAAAGACGGAACCTGTTCTGTTTGATCCATATTCTTCTCAGTTGTCCTTCCTTGTTGGTTTAATTCCAGTCCTTGGGCCGAGTTTAATAATTTTTTCCCTTCTTGAGCCAGGCTGTGGACATTTTCCTTCAAATCAGAGATGCCAAATTCCAAAATAGACAGTTTTTTTTGAAATTGCTCAAACAGAGCTGCTATTCTTCCCTCCATGTTCCCAAGTCTGTTCTTTCAATGTTATCTTACTGTCAAGGTCAAATGCTTATTTAGTCTGTAAAGTTGCAGCCTGTGTGAAAGTTTCTATCCAAAGGTACAACAATTGTAGCATTCCAACATGAGTTTCTGTAACTTTCCACAGCCACCTGATTACAGTTTCCTTTAGTTAATTTTTCATCCACCTTTCAAAAACAATTGTCATTTAGCTCCTTTTTTCCTTTCCCAGACAGTAAACAACAGATTCAGTTCTCTCTTAATCCTTTTCTTCTTAATAATTCTTAGTAATTTATTTCTTGTTATAAAGATTCTTTTTCTTGTTTTGGCCCGGTCCCGGGCTCGAGATGGTAAAAGATAAGTTCAAAGTACCCTGCTCTGCAGGACTATAAACTGTTAAAACAATCTCCCCCTCTTCCCTGCTTCCGAGGGGGGGTTTAAAGGGCTTAGGTGACAGATTTATTTCCTTGTGAAGTACTTTTTAAAGGCTCCAGTTCTCACACTTTTGCCTTGATCTTTCTACAAAGTGGAAGGTGAGCTTCCTGTTTTAACCTTCCATCTGATGCCGAATTTCAGTAATTTATAATCCAATTTCCGTTTACTTACGAGAGTTTCTTTAATCCAAATGTCCACAGGAAAAGTTAACGCTTCCTGACAGCAGCTGTGCGGCTTCACTCCCTGAAAACAGCGATCGATCCAAAGTGCCGCGCCGCTCACCCCACGTCGCTCCGGAGCCCGGAGCCGGGTCTCCCCGCGAGTAAGGGAGGCGCTACTGGCACCAGCCGGATCCCAAGTCCACGGTCTTCCTCCGACCGTGGTTTTTAGCGGGTCTCCGCCTCGCCGTAGGCGGTCAGACCCTTCTTTTCAGAGAGCAGTCTCCTCCGAGACGAAGGAGGTCTGCCGTTGCCAGGAGCGTCAACCCGGAAGCCGGACTCACCAACATTTCAGACAGGAGCCTCTCCCAGTCCAACGTGGAAATGACAGGTGTTGAAACTGAAACCTTTAAATGTGAACTAAATCAAATTTCCCCTCCATCCTTCTCTCTTTCAACCCTGGTCAATGTCACCACAGGGATAACAGATGTCCATTTCCCCCCTCAAGAATAAAAGGAAATAAACATCCTTCTAGTTGGCATTTTGAAGTACTCATGCAGCGATTTCCAGTTTTTGTTTGCGTGTAAAATCTGCATTTATTTAGGCTTCCATCCAAGCATACCTCCTGGTGTGCAAGCCCCATTGAACTCAGTGGGACTTCCTTCAGTGAAAACAAGCATGGGATAGGTCTGAAAACAGTTCAGCAGATTTGTGCAGCTTTAGGCATCACGGTTTAAGAAAGTTGTCAACAAAGTGGAATGTGTTCTGTGACCAGTTGTGACTGGTGCCCTTGGCACTGGTAGGGCAGAATGCAGGGCAGAAGTCAGCAGGTGGGGCCAGAGCCAATGAGAGGCAGAGCCACCCACCAAACTGTAAGTGAAAAGGCAGGCAGGCAGGTGTGACTGATGGATGGCAGGCTGAGCTGGGTGGGTGCCCTTTCGCCCCAATGCACTCCCCTTCTCAGCAACAAAGATGGTGAGGGACCTGGAAGCCAAGTCCTACAAGGAAAGGTTGAAGGTGTTGGGTATGCTTGCCATTAAGAGGCAAAATGGCACCTGCTTTCAAATATTTAAAGGACCACCACATGGGCTGCATTTGCATTACTCCGTTTCCCCCAGTGTTTCCTTACCTGCTAATTTTCACATTTCATGTTTCACATAATGCAAAAGCCACTTCTGGAAAACTAGCAGAATCTTGTGGAAGTTTACTGCTCACTTCTGTGTTTAACAAAGGCTACAATATCTGGGCCTTTTCAGTTTAGAGAAAAGGCAAGTAAGAGGAGACCTAATCGAGGTGTATAAAATTATGCACAGTGCATTTTCTCCATGTCTCTTAACCAGTGCTTTTTTCCTTAAAAAAATGTTTAGGGGTACTCTCATTTTGACTCAAGAAAACTCCCATTTTATAGTTCAAATCAGGAAAAATAAATACAGTAAATGGACAAAAGTACAAAGATGCACAAAATGCTTTGGGTATGTGTCCCCCTGCATCCCGCCAGGAAAAAAGCACTGCTCATAACACTAACCTGGGGACATCCAGTGAAGCTGCATGTTGGAAGATTCAGGACAGGCACAAAGTAACAATTCTCCACACCCACATAGTTAAACTGTGGGATTTGCTTCCTCAAGAAGTGATGATAGTCACCAACTTGGATGGCTTTAAAAGAAGCTTAGTCAAACTCATGGTGGACAAGACAGAGTGGGAAGGGGCCCAAGGATCAGAGAGCCAGTGTGGTGTAGTGGTTAAGAGAGGTAGAGTCATAATCTGGTGAACTGGGTTCGCTTCCCCGCTCCTCCACATGCAGCTGCTAGGTGACCTTGGGCTAGTCACACTTCTCTGAAGTCTCTCAGCCTCACTCACCTCACATAGTGTTTGTTGTGGGGGAGGAAGGGAAAGGAGATTGTTAGCCGCTTTGAGACTCCTTAGGGTAGTGATAAAGCGAGATATCAAATCCAAACTCCTCCTCTTCATCATCTAGTCCAACCCCCTGCAAATGGCTACAATCTAACCTCCATTGCTGAAAGTAGCATGTGTCTGAATACTAGTTGCTGGAGATCACAAATGGGGAGAGGGCTGTTGCACTCAGGTCCTGCTTGCAGACTTCCTTTGGGGACATCCAGTTGGACATGATATTGATGCTCTATTGGCCTGATCTGGCAGACCCTGTCTATTTTCTTATATATCTCCATCCCACTGTTCCTCAAAGAAGCTCCTGTTGATACAAGGTTCTTCCCCCTTCGCATGTTATCCTCACAACAACCCTGTGCAGTAGGTTAGGCTGAAATAATGACTGGTCCCAAGGTTGCCCTGTGAGCTTCACAGTGGAGTGGAGATTTGAATGCTGGTCTCCTAGGATCTAGCCTGACACTCCAACCACAACACCATGATCACTCTCAAGTTCCACCACCACCACCACGTGTGAAATACCTTTGACCCTCCCTCCTTCCCTCATCTCTGCTGCTTGGGGCTGTTAGTCACCAGCCCTTATTTGCAGCTGGCATTTCCTTTTCCATCGACAGCTCAACAAAGCCAATAATAAAACCGAGCTCTCCGTGCCAGTCATTAGGTGAGACAATGAGAAGTGGCCCCTCAAACATAATAAACTGCTCCAGCCTCCCACGTAATGGCAAGTGTGAGGTGGAAATCTTCTCTGCGCCTCATCCAAGGCCTTTATTATTGCATTTAGCTGTCAGTGTGCCTCAGCAAACAATTCTAATATCTCTCGCAGCCCCAGAGCGTCATGCAATTCGCTACTTGAAATGCTTCCTTTATGGGCCTCTAGCAAAGAATGGATCCTTTTTGCTATATTTCTTTCTCTCTCTCTCTCTCTCTCTCTGTCAGGTGGGGAGAAATAGAAGCAGGAGGGAGCAGGACAGCTTCTGGAATTTTGGAAGCTTCAGCCCACAGATGTCTGAGTTTTTTTCCATTTAAACATAAGGGCTAGAAACTCAGAATAAAACGAGAAGCGTGAAAACACGTTTGCATTCATGGCCAACACCTATTGTAGGATCCACAGCTGAACACGTGAATTCTAGAGCTCAGGAAGGAGCACAGGAAGCTGCCTTCTTCTGAGTCACGCCACTGGTCCATCTAGATCAGTATTGTCTGCACTGATTGTCAGCATCTCGCCAGAGCTTCAGAGCTTTTCCCAACTCTACCAGGAGATGCTGGGGACTGAACCAGGGAGTTTCCGCATGCAAAAATGCAGGTGCTCTAACAATGAACAAGGGGCTTGCACCAAATAAATACAGTAGTACCTCAGGTTACATACGCTTCAGGTTACATACGCTTCAGGTTACACACTCCGCTAACCCAGAAATAGTACCTCGGATTAAGAACTTTGCTTCAGGATGAGAACAGAAATTGTGCAGCGGCGGCGTGGCAGCAGCAGGAGGCCCCATTAGCTAAAGTGGTGCTTCAGGTTAAGAACAGTTTCAGGTTAAGAACAGACCTCCGGAACTAATTAAGTACTTAACCCGAGGTACCACTGTACCAAAGTTAAAACCTGATATAGGAATCTGATTTACTCAGATTCATCTTTATTGGTTTATCTTGTTCGGTAATGCCCATCATCATGATGACAACAGGACTGGACAATAAAAATAAATTATAAAGATACATCACTCTCTCTAAAACTGACTAGGAGTTTCCTTCTACATTCCAATACAGGTTTGAGGCCTCAAGTTCAGCCCAAGGGACACATTCATTTCTGTGGACCACATGCCAGTAATGGTCAGGGCCAGAAGCTAAAGTGAAGGGAACAACAAATACCAATTTTACCTTTGACCAGTAGGCTAATTTCTACACAATCACACTTATGATGCAAAGCTCTTTCCTGTAGACCATTTTCCATGCTGGTGTATAGAAATGGGACCGCTGGCCAGTTACTGAACTTTATGGGAGCTATGCAGATGTTGGTTGTATCTATATGTCCAAAAGCCTTGGGGCAGTTGGGTGACTGTGCTTAAAATGGTTCAGTTCTTAATGCAGAAACATAGCATCTAAGTCAGGGGTCAGCAAGGTTTACTGGCCATGGGCTGGATCACTCCCATGGAGATCGTCCATGGGCCAGACTGGTGCAGTGCAACGCTGGAAATTGCTTCTGTGCATGCCCAGATGCCCAAATTCGCACCTGCACAAAAGCGATTTTCAGCATCTGGATATGCGCAGACATGATTTCTGGTATCTGTGTATGCACAGATGCAATTTCCACCCCGCGCCATGCTGCGCCGGTTTAGTGCAGTGTGTGGTGGACTTGCCGAGCGGGTGGCTTGGTTCATGGGTGACTTGTGGGCCCGTAAAACGGTCATCGTGGGCTGCACCCGGCCCGTGGGCTGCACATTGCCGACCCCTGATCTAAGTGCTCAGCCTCTGGATCTGAAGAGCTAGGCTTCCTTTGCCAAGCATCTCCCAACAAATGCCTCCCTCCCTTCTGCATTTCAGCCTCTGGGCTGGTCATTCCAAGTATCTCCTATGAACATCACAAACAGCCTCTTTCAGTGGCACATCAGTGACACATCTTGTCATCTAGGCATCTCAGGACCTCCTGACACACTGCCCAGACTTGCGCCCCAGGGAGGTCACTTCAGTGCTGCTAATGCAGTGGTTTGGTTTCATCCCTGGAGGGACACTCCATTGTCTCTTGAGACAGACGGGTACCAACTAATCAACCAACCAACCAACCAACACAGACCCTTCTCTGTTCTCCATCCAGGCAAACAAGAGTTCCTGTTAGAGTTGAGGGACACATTCCAGCCAGGCAAAAACATTCAAGGAGGAGGCAAAGTCAAGCCGATGAGTGGTGTGGCTTGCAGAAAGTAGGGGTCTTGAAAGAATCTTGAGGGCCAGGAAGAGAAAGCTGCAGGGCTGCCTTTGGTTCTCTGGTCCAAGAACACCAATTTCTCATGCATCTGCTTCTGATTTGCAAAAGTAGACCTCTGGCGCAGAGAGACCCATAGCATGGCCTAGAATGACTTGGCTTTTTTTTTTTTTTTTTTTAAATAATATTTTATTGAGTTTTACAACAGAAACTTGAAACAACATTAAACAAACAACCTCAGAAGAACAGCATAAAGAAAAAGAAAAGGAAAAAACAGAAAAGATAAATACTACAACACACAAACACAAAACAGCAAAATACAACATAGAAAATAAAACATATTTAAAACAATTTTTGTCTCCTTGAATTCTTTACATTAACTTATTTCTCCGACTTCCCCAGGCCTTCCTTCTCTGTATTCCAAATCATATATTCTGTCTGCAAATTCTTATCCTCTATCGTACTTTGATTTTCTAATACTCTTAAAGACTAATAGATAATTGCATTTCCTTAGTCTGACAAAATATTAAATCTTTCTCTGATCACTTTTTCCCAAATACCCATTCATCCTCAATCCGATGTCATCAAATGTTCGTTATCTTATAATGTTTCTGTAAATAATCCTTGAATTTCCTCCAATCTTCCTTCACCGTCTCTTCTCCCTGGTCTCTGATTCTGCCGGTCATTTCTGCCAATTCCATATAGTCAATAACTTTCATCTGCCATTCTTCCAGTGTGGGTAGCTGTTGAGTCTTCCAATACTGTGCGATGAGTATCCTTGCTGCTGCTGTAGCATACATGAAAAATGTCCTATCCTTCTTATGCACCTGTTGGCTAACCATACCCAGGAGAAAGGCCTCTGGTTTCTTCAAGAATGTGTATTTAAAAACTTTTTTCAACTCGTTATAAATCATCTCCCAGAATGCCTTTATCCTTGGGCATGTCCACCAAAGGTGAAAGAATGTACCTTCAACCTCTTGACATTTCCAACACTTATTGTCAGGTAAGTGGTAGATTTTTTAGAATGACTTGGCTTTGTTCCTGTGTTTGAAAATCTAACCTTCTGCAGGAGTCGTATGACTTTGGGAGATGTTATAAGTTTGTAACCTGGTGAGTGAAGGCCGGCGGCCGGGGGGGCAGGGTGGGAAAGGGTTCAACCATAATTTTCTTAAGACTCAGTCTCATTGATGTAACCCTTGGAGCAATAGACTGTAGGGAAAGAGAAGAAAACATCTCAGAGATGATTTCCCTTGAGATCTTTGCACCTCGGTCTACCTGCTCTACCAAGGGGCTGCTGTCAACTGATGGTCTTTGCTGCAAAGGTTCTGTTAGTAAGATGACAGGTTAAGAAAAAAGAATTCCTAATCAAAATGATTGCCGGAGTCTTGCTTCTGACAGCTCATTGTTGGAATGATCACCTATCTTTCATTATGACCTTCAAATGTTTTAAAACGAGTGTTCTGCCAAAAATTCTCCCACTTTTCTCTCTCTCTCCCTCCTTTCTCCAGCAATTAATTGGGGGTGGGGGAGGAATGCGTTTGAAAATTATCAGGGAAAAATATAGGATGAAAGACACCTGGCTTGCCAGCAGTACATGTAAAAAGGATGTTGGGATCTTAGTAGACAACAAGCTTTGCATGAGTCAACAGTGTGATGCAGCAGCAAAAAAGTTAATGCAAGGCTAGGCTGCATCAATGGAAGTATAGTGTTCCGATCAAGGGAAGTAATAGTACCACTCTATTCTGTGGGTGATGCTGTGGTCTAAACCACAGAGCCTAAGGCTTACCGATCAGAAGGTCGGTGGTTCAAATCCCCGTGAGCTCCCATTGCTCGGTCCCTGCTCCTGCCAACCTAGCAGTTTGAAAGCACCTCAAAGTGCAAGTAGATAAATAGGTAGCGCTCCGGCAGGAAGGTAAATGGCGTTTCTGTGCGCTGCTCTGGTTTCACCAGAAGCGGCTTAGTCATGCTGGCCACATGACCCGGAAGCTATACGCTGGCTCCCTCGGCCAATAAAACTATATGAGCGCCGCAACCCCAGAGTCGTCCACAACTGGACCTAATGGTTAGGGGTCCCTTTACCTTTATTCTGCCTTGGTCAGACCCCATTTGTAGTACTGTGTCCAGTTCTGGGCACCACAGTTTAAGAAGGATAGTGACAAGCTGGAATGTATGCAGAAGAGGGTGACCAAGATTATCCAGAGTCTAGAAACCAATCCTTATGAGGAATGGTTGAGGGAGTTGGGTATGTTTAGCCTGGGAGGTGATATGATAGCGATTTTTGAATATGTGATGGGCTGTCACATGGAAGACAGAGCAAGCCCGCTTCCTGTTGCTCTAGAGGGTAGGACTCAAAACAATGGATTCAAATTATCCAACTGGGATAGCAATGTCCACTTAGATGGGTCACTGAAGAGGAGCATCATCATCAGGCACTGAAAAGACAATAGGGATTAGGTCAGTCTGACATGGAACAGGAGGCAGTTGCAAGGGAACATGGCACCACACTAAGGGCCTGATTCCAACATGGTGTGGAACACTTTCTGATCAGATGCCTCCTCCTGTAGAGCACAACAGTCAGTTGGGTAGATAAGGGCTGAGACAATATTTTAGGTTTCTTGGTTCCAAGCTACATATGTATTTGTAATAGTAGTAGTAGTAGTAGTAGTAGTAATAATAATAATAATAATAATAATAATAATAATAATTTATTTATACCCCACCCATCTGGCTGGGTTCCCCCAGCCACTCTGGGTGGCTTCCAACAGAATATTAAAATAAAATAGTCTATTAAACATTAAAAGCTTCCCTAAACAGGGCTGCCCCCAGATGTCTTCTGAAAGTCTGGTAGTTGTTTTTCTCTTTGACATCTGGTGGGAGGGTTTTCCACAGGGTGGGTGCCACTACTGAGAAGGCCCTCTGCCTGGTTCCCTGTAACTTGGCTTCTCACAGCGAGGGAACCGCCAGAAGGCTCTCAGTGTCCGAGCAGAACGATGGGGGTGGAGACACTCCTTCAGGTATACTGGACCAAGGCCATTTAGGACTTTAAAGGTCAGCGCTAACACTTTGAATTGTGCTCGGAAACGTACTGGGAGCCAGTGTAGGTCTTTCAAGACCGGTGTTATGTGGTCTCGGCGGCCACTCCCAGTCACCAGTCTAGCTGCTGCATTGTGGATTAGTTGTAGTTTCTGGGTCACCTTCAAAGGTAGCCCCACGTAGAGCGCATTGCAGTAGTCCAAGCAAGAGATAACCAGAGCATGCACCACTCTGGTGAGACAGTCTGCGGGCAGGTAGGGTCTCAGCCTGCGTACCAGATGGAGCTGTTAAACAGCTGCCCTGGACACAGAATTTGTAGATCAGTACCAACACCTTTAATTTACCCAGCTAGCTAACAACCAGTATAATTCTTTGAGCAG
This sequence comes from Podarcis tiliguerta, assembly GCF_965153285.1. Taxonomy (NCBI): domain Eukaryota; kingdom Metazoa; phylum Chordata; class Lepidosauria; order Squamata; family Lacertidae; genus Podarcis; species Podarcis tiliguerta. Next base: position 37,304,302 of record NC_139549.1, read on the forward strand.
TAGCATAATATGACAGCCATATTCTGCCTCAAACCCACGACTACCAGGCAACAAGAAAATCTGCTCAACCAGAGCCAGTGTGGTCTAGTGGTTAGAGTGTGGGACTAGGATCTGGAAGACGAGGGGTCAAATCCATACTCAGCCATCACTGTGTGATGTAATGGTATTGACGGAGAATGAAGGGGAGGAGAAGAGACAGGCAGAGGAAGGGGGGCAGGAAGTGGCGGTGGAGGAAAGAAGGAAAAGCCAGGAGGAGGGACAGTTCACAGATGTTGGACCAGAGCCTCAACACAGCACAGGAAGTTCTGGCACAGGCAGTGAAACAATGCCTGTTCCGTCTGCCAAGGAAAGGAGAGTGTTAAAGAGGAGAGGACAGAGACATCCAGTGGCGTAGCGTGGGTTGTCAGCACCCAGGGCAAGGCAAGTAATTTGCGCTCCCTAACCCGGGGCAAGGCAAGTAATTTGCGTCCCCCGCTGCACTGTCCCTCCCCCAGATAGTCCCTCGCTCTCTCTTCGCACCGCACCACACGCCTGGCACCCCCTCTCCACAGTGGGCGGCGACCTGGCAGCTCGGATCGGATTTGCACAGCCAGCACTGCAGTGAGAGAGAGTGAGTGAGCCAGGTAGGGGCAGAGAGCTGCGAGTGCAAGCGCCCCCCCCCCCGATGTTGCAGCCGGTGCGGCCGGCCCCCCTGCACCCCCCATGCTATGCCACTGGAGACATCACATGGAAATTCCACGCCTTTTCTCCTGGAGAAGGGGCGGGCATAAGGCACTCCAAGAATCCGAGCCGGAGGATTCGGATGCATTGATTGTAACGTGCTGCTTGTACATATGTAAAATAAAGACTGTATATATGTATCTCTGAGTGAGCAGAGGCATTTCTTGCAGAGAGGGTTCACAAGCCATCATACGTGACCTTGAGCCAGTCAGCACCTTTTAGCCTAACTTACCTCACTGGGTTGTTGTGAAAATAAAAGGGGGAGGGGTGAAGCATGTGTGCCACCTTGAACTCATGGGAAGAAAGGGGGTGGTATAAGTGTAGCAATAAATGAAACAAAACACATACCCCCCAAGAAAAATCATAAAGAAATTCTAAAGTGCCTCTTTTGCATGGGAAAAGGTAGTTTTGAGAAACTCAAGGACAAGTTTCCATACAGCACTGTTTTAAATGGCAAAGTGTCTTACCAGACCCAACTGGATTGCTTGAGGTTGGAGAGTGTTAATTGTGGGAGCTGTACACAAGGGCTTAATTACTGTTATTTTCCATTATTTCACCTCCCCCTCCTCACCTCATAATTATGGCACTTGGAACATTGGCATTGTGTAATTTTCAGACTTAGAAGGTTAAGATGACCGCTTTTATAATCATGCTGTTCTTTTAAAAAAGAAATAGCAACTCTCGCCTTAGTAGCAACACACAATGCTGTGGAATGATGCAGTCAGCATGAAGTCATGGCTACAACTTGCAACATCCAAGTCCACACTTCAGGTTCCCAAGGTCAAGAGTTGATGAGTTTCTGAGTGTCTGCTCCCATTTGGCAAACCACTGAACTGCAGGTCAAGCCTTCTTGGTGAAGAACTTTCCTGCTCTGAAATGACCCCACCTACTCAGACTAGTGGGACGCGGGTGGCGCTGTGGGTAAAACCTCAGCGCCTAGGACTTGCCGATCGCATGGTCGGCGGTTTGAATCCCCGTGGCGGGGTGAGCTCCCGTCGTTCGGTCCCAGCTCCTGCCCACCTAGCAGTTCGAAAGCATCTCCGGGTGCAAGTAGATAAATAGGGACCGCTTACCAGCGGTAAGGTAAACGGCGTTCCGTGTGCTGCGCTGGCTCGCCAGATGCAGCTTGTCACGCTGGCCACGTGACCCGGAAGTGTCTGCGGACAGCGCTGGCTCCCGGCCTATAGAGTGAGATGAGCGCACAACCCTAGAGTCTGGCAAGACTGGCCCATACAGGCAGGGGTACCTTTACCTTTACCTTTACTCAGACTAGCCATTGGATCATATTGGACATGAAGGAGTATATGAGTCTTTCTTATTCAAGCTGAGTCCTGATGTGTGCCTGTGTCCTTGGCTAATTTTCTTCTCTGATGTCTGGTTGGCCATCAGACCCAGTTTATCCTCTTCAGTTATGCGCCCTGGCTTGTACTTTAGTCCTAACTTGGCCCTTGATCCTGACTACTGGTTAGTCTCATAGGTCCCAGTTCCTGGGTCACCATCAACTGTTCTCCAACCCTGAGAGTTTGTGAGGTTGCCAGCAATCTCAGTAAGAAGCTGGAGACTGAACCCATAAGTTCAGCATTCAGTTTGCCCCCATCAGCCTCAGCCATCATGACTAATGGCCAAGGATGATGGGAGCTGTAGTCCAGAAGTTTCTGAGGGACTGCAAATTCCACTCCATTGACCATCCTATGCATAGCAGAACCCCACAGGTTATGATGGCCTACATAGGGTTTTATTTTTCTTTCCTCTACTCTCTCTTTTATATGGATATATATGTGATATATATATATATATATATATATATATATATATATATATATATATATATAAAATAAAAATAAATTATAGATGGGCAGAATGTGTAAATGGAAATCTACGCAGAGAGGAAGAAAACACTGCCTTGGAACATGCCCGTAACTTGAAACAAATCTAAATTATTGTGCCAAACATGAACATAGATATGGAAAGGTAAACTGTATTCCCCCCCCCCAAACTATCACATTCAAATAATGCTCATTTCATGCAGAAGGAAATTCAATACACAGAAGACTATAATATTGAAATATGGTGAGCACCAAGATTGGTTCTTGCATGCACGATGCAAGGTGTTTGAAATGAACATTGGAAAACAGATGTTTTAACTACATTCCTCTTCTACATTGTGCATGGTGATAATGCAGAAATGTATTGAGCTACAGACAAGTCTGAACTCTACACTGGAGAACAGAATAATGTAGAATCCCCAGCTCTTGTACATGGCTAACTTGGTATATGGCCCCTGATTTTCCCTTTAAGCTCCAAACAATCAATATCCAATGAAGCTGAATGTTGGAAGATTCAGAAGAGACAAAACAAAGTCCTCCTTCACACAGTGCATATTTAAACTATGGAATTTGCTCCTACAAGAGGCAGTGATGGTCATCAACTTGAATGGCTTTAAACAGTGGAATCAGACAATTTCATGGAGGAATAGGCTATCAGTGGCTAGTAGCCATGGTGGTTATGTTTTATATCCACCGTTGGAAGCAGTATATTTCTGAATACTTTGTTGTTGTTGTTTAGTCATTTAGTAGTGTCTGCCTCTTCGTGACCCCATGGACCAGAGCACGCCAGGCACGCCTGTCTTCCACTGCCTCCCACAGTTTGGTCAAACTCATGCTGGTAGCTTTGAGAACACTATCCAGCCATCTCATCCTCTGTCGTCCCCTTCTCCTTGTGCCCTCCATCTTTTCCAACATCAGGGTCTTTTCCAGGGAGTCTTCTCTTCTCCTGAGGTGGCCAAAGTATTGGAGCCTCAGCTTCACAATCTGTCCTTCCAGTGAGCACTCAGGGCTGATTTCCTTAAGAATGGATAGGTTTGATCTTCTTGCAGTCCATGGGACTCTCAAGAGTCTCCTCCAGCACCATAATTCAAAAGCATCAGTTCTTTGGCGATCAGCCTTCTTCATGGTCCAGCTCTCACTTCCGTACATCACTACTGGGAAAACCAGAGCTTTAACTATACAGACCTTTGTCGGCAAGGAGATGTCTCTGCTTTTTAAGATGCTGTCTAGGTTTGTCATTGCTTTTCTCCCAAGAAGCAGGCATCTTTTAATTCCGTGACTGCTGTCACCATCTGCAGTGATCATGGAACCCAAGAAAGTAAAATCTCTCACTGCCTCCATTTCCTCCCCTTCTATTTGCCAGGAGGTGATGGGACCAGTGGCCATGATCTTAGTTTTTGTGATGTTGAGCTTCAGACCATATTTTGCACTCTCCTCTTTCACCCTCAATAAACCCTCTGTTAGGTCCTTTCCACTTTTGTCCTTTATTATGGTAATCTTTGTACAAAATGTTCCTTTCATATCTCCAATTTTCTTGAACAGATGTCTGGTTCTTCCCATTCTGTTATTTTCCTCTATTTCTTTGCATTGCTCGTTTAAGAAGGCCCTCTTGTCTCTCCTTGCTATTTTTTTGAAATCTGCATTCAATTTCCTGTATCTTTCACTATCTCCCTCACATTTAGCTTGCCTTCTCTCCTCCACTATTTGTAAGGCCTCATTGGACAGCCACTTTGCTTTCTTTCTGAATATTAGTTTCTGGAAAATGCAGGAGGAGAGAGTTTTGCTGGATATCTGCGCCCTTCTCATGGATATCTGGTTGGCCACTGTGTGCTACAGGCTGAGCAGGCAGAGGGCAGGCACAAGGCAGAGTGGCCAGCAGTAAGTGAGGTGTTTGCAGCACCGAGACCTGGGTCCCATCTGTCTCTTGAGCTAGCCTGCTGCCCTCAGATGCAGTGATGGTGGCTGTTGTCATTGACTGGCTGAGTCAGGACGATGCAGATGAAGGGTTTGTCATTGGGAGGGCTCCAGCGGGACGTGGAGGTCTCTGCTGGATTTGGGGAAGCCTGCTAGTGAGGTTCCAGGATGTGGGTGGGTTTCCCTCAATTTACTATTCTGCCTTTCCCATCTCCACAATGAGAGTTGTGAGACTTGCACTTACACTTGTCTCTGCCTCCATCTCCACCTCTCTCTCCACAGCTGTTGAAGCCTCTCTTTGACACTTCCATGGTGCCTGTCATGCCACCTATGCAGATCCCATCAAACACTGCGAGTGGCCCCGCCTCTTCAGAGAGGGATGCTCCACCAGCCTAGGGAGGGGGGCAGATACACCTCCCCTATCACCTAGACCCAGGAGGATGAGAGAACAGATCATTCTGTCTACTAGACACAGTGAGAGATTGCAGACACACTTGCTGCACTGAGATGAGGCTGCCCCATTCCTCATAATAATAATAATAATAATAATAATAATAATTTATTTATATCCCACCCTCCCCAGCCGAAGCCGGTCTCAGAGAGGCTAACAACAATAAAAGTAACACAATTTACATAAAATCACAATCAATTAATTGAAATGCATTCTAAAATCAATTCATTCTAAAATCAATTCAAAATCAAATTAATGGCAACCACTGGGTAAGAGTTCTATGAGGATTACCGAAGGAGGGGGTCAGACTGTGCCTTGGCCAAAGGCCTTTTGGAACAGCTCTGTTTTGCAGGCCTTGCGGAAAGATATCAAGTCCCGCAGGGCCCTAGTCTCTTGTCTCCACCAGATCAGGGCCACGGATGAAAAAGCCCTGGCTCTGGTTGATATAGGCTACTAAGGGCGTGTGTCAATGTCAGATCAATGTTTTGGGAGTTAGATCACCTGCCTTTGTGTAGCTGTACTTTGGATTAATCATGTGTTTTGCCTGTAGTGCCTTAAGCCAGCGATTAGCATATGTGTCACAAAAATCTAAACATTAAAGCCTTTGGAAAGAATCCATCTTTGAGTTCTTGTTCCTCAGCAGCTGGGAGCTAGGACAGCTGTCTTCTCACCACGATTGAAGTGGGATTCAATTGCCAGTTCCGCTGACTCCTGAACTTGGAATGGAGGCGTATGTGTATGAGGGTCATCTTGTCCTTTGCCTCAGGCAGCAAAATGTCATGGACTGATCATGGCTGGAGTGCCTGATCTGTAGAGAAATCTGGAGCTTAGGTCTCCAGAGCCTTGTCCTTTTCTGTCTGTAAGACACTGCAAATGTTCGGGACGGCTGCTGCTGCCTTTGTCTCTCCAGATGACTCCTTTTCTCTCTTCCAATTCCCCTTAATTACCAGAGGAATTACGACCAAAGTGCCAGCCTTCACTGTGAATTTACTGACTTCTGTCAGCTTGTCATGATCGGCACAATTTAAAAGTTTGATTCCTTTGAATTACAGCTTCTTCACTTACCTACTGAGAAGTACAGATGTGTGTGCTGAGAAGAGCTTAGGCAGAGAGCAGAGGCACCTTCTGCTGAAAAGGATTTCACAAAGAAGGGAAGATGTTAAAATGGGTAAAGACTCGAGTTTGCAAAAGTGGGCTATGGCTCTTCATGATGTTGACTTACAATTATGGAAGTCACTTGTTCTTCAGGTCCAGTGCCAGATCCCACAGTGAAAGCAGCAAGGCTGGAGGCATGGCAAGGCTGTTCCAAGGTTGCTGGGTCATGGAAAGCTCTGGCTGAGCAATTTGCTCCATCAAAGACTGGGAGCAGGCTTATGCCTTTCAAGCCTCTGGTGCTAAACTCTGGTGCCCTCCCTGCACTGCCAAACTGGTGGTGTGCAGTAGGAGGCATCTGGTTCTTTGGGAGAAGGTGCCTGTGAAGATGCAGGCTCTGAGAGCCCTACAGGCCCTCGTGGTCTAGAAGGTTCCTCTGGGGATTTCTGTTCAACCAACTCAATTGCAAAGGTCTCTCTATCTTCAGTTGTGTGTTCTGAGACCTGAACCTAACCTGGCTCCCCATCTCATGCCCTTTGACTTCTGACTCCCTGTCTAGATCCCTACTAGATTCAGCCATGATGGCATCACTATTCCATATATTGTTGGACTTCATTAACTCCAGCCAGCATGGCCAATGCCCAGAGATTATGAGAGTTATAGTCCAACAACATATGGAGGGCTCCAATGACCCCACCACTGAGGTAAACAAGTAAGCATGGTGCACCATAACCAGGAGCAGTCAACAACAGTGTGGACAAATGAGATCAAGAGCAATGAGGACAAAGGGGGAGATGGGAGGGGGGAATGCCACTGAGAAGAAAGAGCAGCCAATGAAATTAAAGGTCCCTAGATAACATTGGGAGAGGGGAGGGAATGCAGAACTTGTTCCTGAGTAATTTTGTTTGACTTACTTCAAAGTGACTGCCAAACTTTAATTATAAAACTCAAGACTGATCAATGGAGGAATAAAGAGATGAACACTAGTGTAATCTGGTCCATTTGGGCAAATGAAACACTGGCCTACCAGGCTCAGTCTGACTTTAGTCATCTTCCATCTGCCTGCCATCTTACTTAAAACCAGTGCAAGGGATGGCACTCTGGGCTTATCAACACTTCCTGCAACTTCCCCCCAGTTAAAGCCACTCTTGAGCACTCAGTAGGAGCAAGTAGCAATTTGGGTTTTCTCCAGATTGATGTTTGCTCCAATTTAGCACCAAAGAGCAGGTTTTCCTTGGGAAAGGAGTGGGGCAAGGCGAAAACCACTCGAACCAGTGCCTAGAAAGTGTGGATCAAGTGGGAAACTGCTTGGACCTGTGCTTTCTAAGCATGGGACAAGTGGAAGTGTGGACAAGCCTTGAATGCCAGCTTCCTCTTCCTTAGGCTCAGTTTTTCCTCTTGGAAAACCCAACAGGGAGGAGGATGGGAACAAAACTAGAATTAGTAGGCATGCCATTGGCTCTGCCTACTGTTGTCCTCCCTACTTTCAGTCCTACAAGTCCCAAGGGGCAGCAGCCACCACTACCACCCTCTACTGTGCTGTGAAAGTTGAGAGGAAATGCAAGAGGCTTTATATTGAGCCAACCTCCTTGCTCGTGCTGGAGGAGGAGAGGAGGGCTTGCTTGCTTGCAAGCAGGAGTGGAGGTGGGGATCTCTCAGAAGTGGAGTGGAGGCTTCGTGCTGAGAGATCCCCATCTCCACTCCTGCTTACATTCAGGTAGGAGTGGATCGGGCAGCTCAGCTGAGGAGCGTGAAGCCTCCACTCCACTTCTAAGAGATCCCTGCCTCCACTGGTAGGGTGTGTGTGTGGCAGCGACATCCCTTGCCTGCTCACTTGCCACCCCGGCCCAACCTTTCCTCACTCAGCGCAGGGGTCTGCCAGAGCTGGAGGAGGGGGTGGTTGCTGTTGTGGTGTCAGTGGACGGACCCAGCACTGAAGGGCCACAGCTGCCTGCTCGCTTGCCACCCGGCCCGCGTTTCCTCACTAGGAAAACAGAAGTGTGGCACTCAAAACGTACATAAATTATACTCAGAACAGAGCACATTCCACTTCAGAAAAAAGTTCCCAAACCGGAACACTCATTTCCCGGTTTGAACTGTTCAGGTTCCAAGTAGTTCAAGAACTAAGCTGTTCGAAAACTGAGGTACCACTGTATTTATTTTTCCCAATTTGAACTGTATTTGCTTCTCCCGATTTAAACTGTATTTATACCCACCCACCCCGGTGGTGATTTTCTTGAGTCAAAATGAGAGTACCCCTAAACATTTTTTTTAGAAAAAAAGGACTGAGTTATACCATAAAATTATATGTCAATGAAAAGATAATTTAATGAAGAATGTCATGCAGTAACTTTTATGAAGGATTCTTTATCACAACAGCAGTCATAAAGAAGAAATGTGAATCACACAGAAACAATGAGATAAACAGGTTAAATTGCCATGTTGGCACTTTGAGATGAATAAGTGGGTTTTGGGTTGCAGTTTGGGCACTCTCTAAAAGATTCACCATCACTGCTCTAGTGTGATTAGTGTGATGTTAACTATGAGTCAGCTATTTCGTGTGCCTCAATAATATGATCATGCAATACATTAGGTGGGGGGAGGAAGCCACCAGATCCAGCTTGACAGCTGTTTAAAAACTCAACAATCACTTAAATACTTTGCTGACTTCCTGCCAACACCCCCTGCCCCCTATCCATATTACCCAAGCTTGTGTGTTTTGGAATGTTGGAAATTTTGTCCATTAAGTATTGCTCTTTGCTAATGTGTAGTTAATTGCATAATGGAAAAAGCTTTTAAACCACTCCAAGGGTTATATGGCTGTTTAATTGCATGACTTCCTAATTGACTGAAGGTTGGATTTAATATTCTGCCTTTTAAAATAATAAAAAATATTTAAAAATATTGTCACATGGTAGGAGAAAAAGAGACCTCAAACAGCTTGTACTAAAAAATGGCAGTTAGTCATGTTGAAACCCATTGATTTCTTCATATATATTAATGTCAGTTAATAAAAGATGCAACAGTGACACCATTGAGCCCATTATCTAGCTAAGGTGGAACTGAAAGGAAAAGCTAGTTTAAAGAAAGAGGACTGGGGTATTTTTATCTGGCCAGGATTGTGCCTAAAGGAGCTTCTTTGAAACCAGCATGGCTCTTGCTTCAGTGGGAACAACCATAGGCTCATAATCCCAGATCAGTATAGCTTGGGAAAGCATTTGAAAACCAGGGTGTAACAGGGTCAGCCTGTTGGTCCATAGTTCAGCAACAGAGCCCATGCTTTGCCTGTAGACAGACCCAGGTTCAGTCCCTGATACCTGCAGGTAGGGTTGGGAATGTCTCCTATGTCCAAAACTTGAGAGAGCACCTACCAGACAGGGCGAACCTGTGGCTTTTCCAGGTGCTGCTAAACTCTTCCCAGCCAACATGGTCAGAGATGATGGGCGTTCAGACATGTTTGGCTGTAAAGCACATACGTTACATATAGAAAGACCCAGGTCCCGTACCCAACATCTCTAAAATGAATGGGGAAAGACACTTTCTGAAGCTCTGAATAAACTAGATGCACAGCTGGTTTAACTTGGCATAAGCCAAGACTATAGGTAGCTGCTGAATACTTCAGACCACTGGTCCATCTAGCTCAATATTGTCAGCACTGATTGGTAGCAGCTCTCTAGGGTCTAAAACAGAGGGTTTCTCCCAGCCTTACCTGGAGATGCCAGGAATTGATCGCAGGACTTTCTTCATGTAGAGCAAATGTTCTGCCACTGACTTATAGCCTTTCCCAATTTCCCACTAGCAACCTGGTATCACCTACTCTGGATTGGGGACATGTTGCCAGAGGTTCAGGAAAGGCGTCATTGCCATGCTGTGACCTGAGAGATCCCATAACTGGATAGTGCACTTGGAAACCTCTGCATGGGCTCTGTTGTGGTTGTGTCATTTAGTCACGTCCAACTCTTCATGACCCCATGGACCAGAGCATGCCAGGCACTCCTGTCTTCCGCTGCCTCCCGCAGTGTGCTCTACCACCAAGCTTTGGCCACTTGCCAAAAGCCATGCCTCACTTCTGAAGTTGGCACCACCCAAACCAATATGTCTGCTGTAGCTCTTTAAAAATCTAGCTCCTATTTATTGATAAAAATATTTCTGTACCTCCAGTTCATAATATATCCGGGTAGTGTACAGCAATAAACTGTAAGACACCATTAAAAACCATGCAAATAATAATTACACTGTCTGGATAATTCAACAGCTGCAAAAGGCCTTATGGCATAGAAAGGTCTTCAAAAGGATTCCTGAAAGTCAAAAAGTGAATGCCTGCCATATCTCAGCTGGAAGTGTATTCTGTGGCATGGGAACAAAAGCAACAGGTTTCTCCTGGGCGATCTCAGTGATGGAACTGAGATATAAAGCTTCAGGTTTTCCTTAAGGTATCCTGGAACCAAGTTGTTCAGGGCTTTGGGCCCAAGAATCCAATATCCTTTTCTCCCCGTTCAGCATCATGTTCTCACAGTGGCCAACCAGATGCCCATGAGATGCCCACAGGCAGGGACTAGAACCTTGTGACAAGACTCATATTATTTGATTGTTCTTATGTTGCAGCTTTTTGTATGCTCTTTAGAGAAACATCTTTTAAATGAATACAATAAAGCAACAATATGGGGTGGTGGCAGCAAATGCCATTTTAGCCATGCTTTTGTTGTTGTTGTTTAGTCGTTTAGTCATGTCCGACTCTTCGTGACCCCATGGACCAGAGCACACCAGGCACTCCTATCTTCCACTGCCTCCCGCAGTTTGGTCAGACTCATGTTTGTGGCTTCGAGAACACTGTCCAACCATCTCGTCCTCTGTCGTCCCCTTCTCCTTGTGCCCTCCATCTTTCCCAACATCAGGGTCTTTCGCAGGGAGTCTTCTCTTCTCATGAGGTGTCCAAAGTATTGGAGCCTCAGCTTCATGATCTGTCCTTCCAGTGACCACTCAGGGCTGATTTCCTTCAGAATGGATGCGTTTGATCGTCTTGCAGTCCATGGGACTCTCAAGAGTCTCCTCCAGTACCATAATTCAAAAGCATCAATTCTTCGGCGATCAGCCTTCTTTATGGTCCAGCTCTCACTTCCATACATCACTACTGGGAAAACCATGGCTTTAACTATATACGGACCTTTGTTGGCAAGTTGGCAAGCCATGCTTATTCATCCTGATTCCAACTATATTCCAATGCTATTATTGTTGGGAGTAAAGCAGCAGCGCTTGGAATAAGTTACCTGAATCAGTGGGCAGAAATGGACAAAAATGCAATCTATTCTTCCCTCACTGATTCCTTCTTGAGCAGCTATCTGTGTATTAATAGAACTTTAGAATTGGAAGAGACCCTGAGGATCATCTAGTCCAGGGGTCAGCAAACTTTTTCAGCAGGGGGCTGGTTCACTTTCCCTCCGACCTTGTGGGGCATCTATTTGTTTTTTATGTTATATTTTGGAAATGTACACCCAGTTTGTTTTTTTCTTTAATATTTTTTGGGGGGCCCAAGCGAGTGGAGCCCTAAGCCAGGGGTCAGGAAACCTTTTCAGCAGGGTCCACTGTCCCTCAGACCTTGTGGGGGGCCAGACTATATTTATTGGGGGGGGGGATAAACGAATTCCTATGCCCCACAGATAACCCAGAGATGCATTTTAAATAAAAGGACACATTCTACTCATGTAAAAACACGCTGATTCTCGACCATCCATGGGCCAGATTTAGAAGGCGATTGGGCCAGATCCAGCCCCCTGGCCTTAGTTTGCCTACCCGTGATCTAGTCCAGCCCCCTGCAACACAGGAATATGCAGTTGTCCCACACGGGGATTGAACCTGCAAGCTTGGCGTTATCAGCACCACTCTCTAACCAGCTGAGCTATAGATGTTGTTTTCTTTTTCTCACTGGTTTTGCTTCCTGCTTCTTCTGCAGTGTTCAACTTGAGCCTTCTTTTTATTCGCCTCCGGATCCATGATGACCACATGTAAGCTTGTACTGAAAACAGCTTTGTTTGCCAGAAGTCATAAACCTTGACCTTCGTCATTCTTTCAACCAGAGCTCTTACCAAACTGTTTACCTCTGCACTCCACTCCTACAGAGGCCATGCCCCAATAATTCTCATTCATCTCTCCTGCCCCCATCAAACTGTAGCAGGATGGAAAAGGATCATGAGTGTTAAACAAAGTTTAAAAGCAGATTTTTCAGAGAATTAACCAACACACACACACACACACACACACACATTCACATGCTAAGATTAGACTGAGCTTTGCAGCTAGTGGGATTAAAGAGATCCCCTCTGTTTTGTCCTTTGATCTCTCTGCCTCTTATCGCCTCAATGGTCTTCCGGGTCAGTGATACAGAGGATTATCACTGCTCCAAATGGCTCTTGGGCTCTGAGGCCATGGATTATGGGCTGGAAAGAAACCTAAATGGGCGGACTGTGAACATTTTCAAGACTGTTGGGTTCCTGGGCAGAATGATATGCCGTCCCAGCAAATGAATTCTCATCTCATTAAGCGACATAGGAAAAAGAGGGAGAGGGAGGGAAGGAGAATATAACACCCATATAGTGATAATTGTTTTCTGTTTGGTTTATGCAGTGAGTGAAAAGGTGGCATCTTATACTGGTGGTTGGCTGCATGCCAGGGATCTGTCACCTGAACTAAAATCCAGTAATGGTGGCTGGTGTCCATTAGAACTGATAGGGTAGAAGGCAGAGAGGTCAACAGTAGACAGAGTCAGAATCCGAGACCAGGGAGAAGAGTCAGTGGAAGAAGATTGGAAGAAATTTAAAGACTATTTACAGAAACACTGTAAAATTAATGAATGTTAGAATGATGCTGGATTGAAGTTAAGTGGGATGTTTTAGCAGCAATGTTAAGGAATATGAAAAAATGGATTGTTAACAGGTGATAACTCAAAGTTATAATATATTAAGATAAAAGATAAGATAAAATTAAAGAGGGAAAGGATTTGCTGAATTAACCAATTGAACTGGAATGCAAGAAAGGGAGGTGTGAGGAGGTCAGGGAAACAAGTAAATGAAAGATAAGATATGGAAAGACTGATTTGTTTTTAACTGTTTCTATTTTGTATTTTCCTTTTCTTTTTCTTTTTCTTTATTCTTTTTAATTTTTGTAATATATTGAAAACTTTAATAAACATCTTTTAAAATAAATAGACAGAGTCAGAACCAATGTTAGGCACAGCCAACTCATTCTGACTTTGTCCTGTCCTCCCTCTGCAGAGTTATGTAGAGGAGGAGCTGCCTCAGGCATGCCACCCCCTTGAACTGAATCACAGAATTGTAGAGTTGGAAGGGATCCCAACGATCATCTAGTCCTACCCCCTGGAATTCAGGGATCTCAACTAAAGCATCCATGGCAGATGGCCATCCAACCTCTGCTTGAAAACCTCCAGTGACACAAAGTAAACAAAGTAAGAGAGCAGGAACACCTCCACACACTGCAAGATTGTTATCTGTGACCTTTGTCTGCATCACTGAATTTCACACCTCTGACAACTTTTGCCAAAGCATGGAGGTGTACTCGTAGGCTGAACATTGACCCCCAGAAGCTTGTAATGAATCACATGGGTAACTCCCATTCGCTTATTAAGAGCCAGCTGGTTGGAGATCAAGTTCAGAAGATGACAACCCATCTCATGAGACTGGACTGATACTTTCTCACACTGAAGAGGGGCTCTCCAATTAGTCCCCTTTAACTCCTCTCTAAAGACCTTGAAGAATTCACCTGTCACCTCGCTCATACAAAGATTTGTGTTCTCTGGAAGTCTTTCAGCACCTTTTGAATATGATTTGAATTATAGCAATCCATTCTCAGAGCTCTCTTTCTCTCTCTCTCTCTCTCTCTGTGTGTGTGTGTGTGTGTGTGTGTGTGTGTGAGAGAGAGAGAGAGAGAGAGAGAGAGAGAGAGACTATAATCCTGATTGGAGAGATTCGGCCTTTTGAAAATCAGCCCATGATTCTCTTGCCCAAATAGTTGTGCCTACTGTGAAACAACAAGGCAGTTGAAATTGAAAGGCTCTTCCCAGATTTCCAGAGCACTTAATTCCTGCTTTTAAATCAAGGTTCTATTTAAACCCAGGCACAAGTTTCCAGTTTCTTCAGCCAAAAAAATACCCCTCAAACAAGGGTTGCTAATGGATTTGTTTCTTCCAGTCCTCACATTGCCGGTCAATTTGACCTGAAATGTAATGTGATGCCATCACACAAGAGAAGCTTTTCCAGTGTATGGTTCCCAGTGGTGTCCTCCTGCTAGAGGAACCCTCCGCAGTGGAGAATCTGAGCCAGTAGCATCAAAGGGTAGTCCATGCTCTCAGAAGAAACTTCTGGAGGAGAGAAGATCCACCTCAAAGGCAGAACTACCCTCAAGCCCTTGGGAGAAATACTGCATCAAGAAGGAGGTCAGAGATCTTCAGGAAAAGTCCCCATTTACAGAAAGGGACTCCTCATGAGTAAAGGGCTCCTTGTGAGTGGGACCTTCCCTATGCTGAAGACCTCTTCAGGAAGCCTCTAAGAAGCTACCACTGAACCCTGGTTGGGGTTCTGGCAGCTCTTACTTAAAAACCTCAACTCCAGGTTGAGTAGGCTACTGAAATAATATTTGCACTATAGATTTAAAGCAGCATAATAGCACTTCCCTACTGCCCCAAGAGACCCCTGTTCCCATCACAGCTACATTCTCAGAGTGGTTTGACCATCAGTCTCTCTTCCCAGGGAACTCTGAGAATTATAACTCTGTGAGGAGAATAGAAGCCTCCTAACAGCTCTCAGTACCCTTTAAAAAATGGCACTTCCCAGGATTCTTTGGGGGTTCCTTGCCCTTTCTCTGCTGGACCTTGTCCTTGCCTGGATTGCTGCTATCTGTTTGCCCTGACTTTAGACGGCCTGTGGAAACCGCCTTTTGCCTTTGCTATTGCCTGGCCAGTTGCTGCCTGGTTGCCCTTGGACTGCTTGTTGACCCTACTGTAGAAGGTGTCTTGGGCATGCTTAAAGAAGGGCATATGGACCCCTTCCTCCCTTTGCACACAATAAGGCTAAATACACTTCTCACGTTTACACAGTGTAGATTGGCTGGAACCTATGGAGTCATGGATTTGGTAGATGCAGAAATTCCCAGTTTCAGCCCTGCTAGCTCCAGGCAATTAGCAAGCACTTGGTTTTGGAGGGCTCCTGTCCTCCCGGAGTGGGGCCCCCTCTTCCAAACTACCCATTCATTTTTTCTCTCTCTTGCAGCTGAAACTTGCCCAACCACCCAAAGCGAGAGTGTAAGGCAAGCATCTCCTCACTGCTTGCATGCTAAGAGAGGGCAGGTGAGCAGGGAGCAATAGCAAGGATGCTCCAGTGATCGACAGTGGACCCCTTGCAGAGGCATGGGCCTTCGCAGCTGCCCAACAAAGCTGCCTCTGACGCCCCGGTAAGCAAGTAGGCATACAAGGGTTCTTGTAAACACATCCTTTTTTACAACTGCCTTGATTAACGAAAAAATGAGATTGTAAGAAACACCTGTGTTTCCTCCTTCCCCCCTCCAAACATTGTGCAGCTTGTCACACGGAGGATCAAATCAGTCATTTACGGATGTGGCTGCTCATCCTTTATGAACCGTCACCTGCTTATAATATCCAATATGATGCTTATCTGCAAAAGGAACTTGAGTGGGTGGAAAGCTTTGTGTGTGAGAGTGAGAGCTTCCTTTAATCTTTGGAGGAGGGGGAGAATCCAAGGATGAGTAAGCTCTTCCCAGCTGCTGGTCCAAATATTTATCGCACCTCTCCTTGTTGATATTTCTCGCCCAATATCCTCCTGAGTACAAAGGCCTAATTGTCTTGATTTAAATGAGGCTGATTGGAAGAACCCAATGAGATGTGAAACAAAAACAAATTAATGTGCAGCGTGGCTGTAGCTTTCTGCGGCAAAAGCCAAGCTCCTGCTTGCTCGGATGAATGAGAAGGCAGACAATCAGAGGGGAGGGAGGCATACTGGCTGCCCCCTCTGAGGTTGGCTGGATCCACCTCCCTGGTTGTATGGTTTGAGCTCTGGAGGAGGAACTGATCTGCCCCCTACAGTGATGTTTGGGAAAATTGAAGGTGTCTCAGCAGGATCTAACCATGGGGAGATCTCTGGTGGATCCACCCTCCCCGGAATATCCATTCTCCCCCAATGTTCAACTTTTTGTTTGTTTTTTAAAAGGGCACATCACTCCCCATATTCTCATCTTCTGTGTTCATGTGTTCATGATTCCAAACAGGAGCTTTAGGTATCCTCTACTGCTATGTTTATTGAAAAAGAGGAACTTCCCTTTGCAGAGTCAAACCATTAGCCCATCTATCTTAGTACTGTCTACAGTGATTGGAAGCATTTCCCCACTTTCCTCCAAAGTGGGCAGCCAGCTGTCTCTAGGCAGCCCATAGCCATACTATTTGGCTAAGGAACTACAGTGGTACCTCGGGTTACAGACGCTTCAGGTTACAGACACTTCAGGTTACAGACTCCACTAACCCAGAAATAGTATCTCGGGTTAAGAACTTTGCTTCAGGATGAGAACAGAAATCGAGCGGTGGTGGCAGCGGGAGGCCCCATTAGCTAAAGTGGTGCTTCAGGTTAAGAACAGTTTCAGGTTAAGAACAGACCTCCAGAACAAATTAAGTACTTAACATGAGGTACCACTGTATAGGGAAAAGCAACTTACACACATACCAAGTGGAAAGGCAATTATCTCTATAAACAAGCAGGCATTTTCCTGGAACACACTGGGTTGCATGGCAAGACCTCCAAATAAATAAATAAAAAGCTAAGAGGCATCAGACAGTAAACCAGCCAAAGAATAATAGAAATGTAGAGGTGGAAGGTACCCAACAGCTTCAGGTTAACAACAGTTTCAGGTTAAGAACAGACCTCCGGAACGAATTAAGTTCTTAACCCGAGGTACCACTGTACACCACAAAATTCAGGTCAGTGCTTTTTGGAAGGTTCTCATGTTCAGGTTCTCATGTTGTTTCCCACAGTGTGGATTTGTATCAATATGACTTTAGATGTGAACCAAATAGAGTTTCTCCCTCATCCCTACTTGCCACCCCTAAGCTTCAGTTACTTGAAGTGAAGGAATGGGTTTCCCAAACCCAAAACTGACCGTGCAGGCAGTTTTTAAACTGCACCAAAATCCCTATTTTTCCTTAGCTAAAATGCATAAACCTGAGCCATTGAGCAAATGCCTAACAAGAACACAGCTCTCTCTTTTATCAGTTTGTGACGGCAAGGCTGGCCTTGACTCTACCAGTAGAATAGACACAGACGCGTCTGTGCCTTATCTTATATCCTCACCACAAAAGAGGCACAGACCCAGTCTGGGAACAGTGTCAGCGTGTTCTTGGAGATGGTGACCTCTGGCTCCAAGATAGGAGTAGGAACAGGAATATCCTTTTATGGTCAGGAGTGCAGGAAGGAAATCCCTTTTATGGTTAAGAGTGCCGGAGCAGGAACATCTGTGATGTCAACTTGCGTGTACAAGCTGACATGGCTGGGGAAGGGGGAGAGGGTGTCTGGAGGATATATATACTGCATGAAACCTTGTCATTTCTTTGGACTTGCTGTGGACTCGCCATGCAAGTGCCTTCTGCTATCCAGAGAGCAGAATAAACTCTTTCTTTGAACCAACCTTGGTGTCATTTGACTTCCTTCCTCCTGTCCTGGAGCAACGCAGACCCAATCGGTGAACTCCAATAAGGCTACAGAAGAAGCCTCCTCATTCTGCATCTTGGAATGCAGTGGTGTTTGGTGGCTGGTGCCCACCAGGACTTGGAATGAAGAAGGCAGCAGAGACCATCATCTCCTTCAGACCCAACAGACAGAGCCAACTCATTCTAGCTTTATCCCCACTTCCTCCTCCCTGATGAATTCCCCAAGTGCAACACTGAGACTGAGGAGGGGGAAGCAGATTGTGAATGCCACCCCACTGAAGTGGTTGCGAGTAAGAAAACAAGGCAGGTTTGGGCTGCTTGATGGCAGACTGAGGTTGGTGGGACCTGCCCCATTTGCTCCAACGGACCAGCCTTTGCTGATGGAAGACTTTCACCTTAAATGACTTGTTTGCCCTGAATTGCTGGTGGCAAACAGTTTGCAATTCTTTCAAGTATAAATGTGTGTCAGATGGGAAGCGGGGGGCGGGGCAGGGCGGTGGGGGGGGGAGTCAATGCCTCCCTTGTCAGCAAAGGTTTAATTGCTTTCACCTGTATGGAGGTTGACACTCTTTTTCTTCCTTGAAAGGGGGATGCCTTTTGTCAATTAAATAGCTTTGAATATTTATTTGGAGGAGAAGCTCCTGGCTGCTGTTTATTGTGCAAATGCAGCACACTAATGATGGCGACAGGCAAGCCTCCCTCTTTCCCGTTTTGTTTTCAAAAGAGGAGATACCTTTGAGCTCCCTTGCCCTTGCTGCACCAGCTTCTGCCGTTGGGAGGGGAAACAGCAGCTGTTGGGGGCTTCTGCTCTTTGGGGGACAATGTTGTTGAAGGCACCTTGGCTTTCCATGCCTCTTATCTCCCCGCTTTCTTCTTGCGACTTTTTCAGATTGAGTTTGCATACCCTCCAACGTTTCTCTGATGAAAATAGGAACGTTCCCATTCCATAAGGTATGCAGGTGGCGCTGTGGGTTAAATCGCAGAGCCTAGGACTTGCCGATCAGAAGGTCGCGGTTCGAATCCCCCCGACGGGGTGAGCTCCCATTGCTCGGTCCCTGCTCCTGCTCACCTAGCAGTTCAAAGCGCGTCAAAGTGCAAGTAGATAAATAGGTACCACTCTGGCAGGAAGGTAAACGGCGTTTTTGTGTGCTGCTCTGGTTCGCCAGAAGCAGCTTAGTCATGCTGGCCACATGACCCGGAAGCTGTACGCCAGCTCCCTCGGCCAATAAAGCGAGATGAGCACCGCAACCCCAGAGTCGGTCACAACTGGACCTAATGGTCAGGGGTCCCTTTACCTTTACCTTTACCTCCCATTCCATAGTGATAATTTTACTATTTATACTGGGTTGCCCCAGCCACTCTGGGGCTGAAAAGTGGTATCAGTGGTATATAACACTTCACAATAGTTATATTCTTCCTTCCTTTACCGTTTAAGGCAGTTCGCCTCTGAATATCAGTTGCTGGAAACCACAAGCAAGGGGACGGCTCTTTGCACTCAGGTCCTGCTTTCACATACCCACCAACACTTCTCCGATAAAAAAAGGGCTATCCCATTCCATAAATGATAATTTCACTATTTATACTCCACACATCTGACTGGGCTTCCCCAGCCACTCTGGGTGACTTCCAACATATATAAAAACATAATAAAACATTAAATATTTAAAAAATCCCCTATACAGGATTGTCTTCAGACAGCTTGGGGTTTGAATAAATCCCTACCTCCAACATTCCTCTGATGGAAATGGAAGCATCCTACCATACACTCCAACATTTCTCCAATGAAAATAGGGACGTCCTAAGGAAAAGCTAGGGGATGCAGGTAGCGCTGTGGGTTAAACCACAGAGCCTATGGCTTGTTTCCTGCTTGGCAGGGGGTTGGACTCGATGGCCCTTGTGGTCTCTTCCAACTCTATGATTCTATGATTCTATGATTCTATGATCAATAGGTTGGCAGTTCGAATCCCTGCGACGGGGTGAGCTCCTGTTGCTCTATTCTAACTCCTGCCCACCTAGCAGTTTGAAAGCACATCAAAGTGCAAGTAGATAAATAGGTACCGCTCCAGCGGGAAGGTAAACAACGTTTCCGTGCGCTGCTCTGGTTCGCCAGAAGCGGCTTAGTCATGCTGGCCACATGACCCGGAAGCTGTACACCGGCTCCCTCGGCCAATAAAGCGAGATGAGCACCACAAGCCCAGAATCGGCCAGAATCGGCCATGACTGGACCTAATGGTCAGGGGTCCCTTTACCTTTAAGAAAAAGCTAGATGTCTGGGATCAAATCACAAACCGAGACAGCTTCTCTAAATCAGGGACACCCTTGGAAAATAGGGACATTTGGAGGGTCTGGGATGGGGAACCTCCAGCCTTTGAGTCAAATGCAGCCATTTAGGCCTTGCTGTTCAACTCTCGGGACACTCTCCGGGCTAGTACACTTACCCCAGGCCATGCCCCCTCACCAACCCTGCTCTGCACCCACTTCAAGTGCCTTTGTCCAGCAGGATGGGTCCTTGAACTCTGACAATGCCTCTTGCTAGCCTGGATGGAGAATGAAGAAGTGCGTCTTAAGGTTTGGCTTTTGTGTAGCTAGAATGCAGCTAAGAGTACAAAGGTAGTTGCATCCAATGGTCTACCCACTGTTGCCTCTGGGCCTGCGCACCACTGGTATGTGACTCCTGCGCACCACTGGTATGTGACCCCTGGAACATTGCCCCGGTGGCAGAGCTGCATGCTCCAGCACCTGGGAGCAGAGAGCGGGCAGGGGCATGGCTGGCGCATGTCCCAGGGGGCATGGCGCACATCCCAGGGGCGTGGCGCGCCACCCAAGGGCGTGATGTGCATCCCAGGGGCATGGTGCACCGCCCACAGGGTATGGCGCCACTGAGGTGGGGGCTATGTGGCATGTGTTGGGGCAGCCACAATTGTACCCCCCTCCCCAATGGTCCCGGGGGCACTCCCTCCGCCCCCCTTTCTTCTGCCAGTGCATTGCCCACAAGAAAATGTTCCCCTCAGACTGAAAAGGGAGGCCTTGTCCTTATCTTTTCCTTATCTTTTCAAGAGGAGAATGAAGTGTGAGCTGAGATGTTCTCAGTTCTAATCTCTGCTCCGGACAAGAACTTCCTGGGTGTCTTCATTCCAGCTTCTTTCTCTCAGCCCTGTCCCCAAAATATGCATTCTAATTAGAATAAAACAGGTTGATTCTGTAACTCATGTTTTGGGGAAACCAGTTCAAGGTAGCTTGAGACAGGCTATGTTTGAGCAGAAACGGGGCAGGCAAGGGGGAGGCTGTTTGACTCATCGCCCTGCCATCATTTTTCAACTCAAAATCACCCTCTCACTTCCCCAGGCTGCTTTTCCACCTTGGAAGGGTTCTTTTCTAAGGTGGTGTTGCTTATTATCATCCTCCTACTTATCTATGGACGTTCCTAAGTGGTATACATATTTTCTTTGCTCCCTTTTCTTTTTAAAAACATACAATGGATAAGATCAGATAAAATAAATCATAAAAACAGAAAACTTCATTACAATGGGTGCTGAAATAACAACAACAACAATAATAATACTCATAGAATTGTAGAGTTGGGAGGGGTACAAGGGTCATCTAGTCCTGCAACCCCCTGCAATCCCTGAGTTTTGTCAGGCACTTGAAGTTCAACAGGCCTTTCCAGAGCCTCCAAGTGTCCCTATTTTCCAGGGACTTCCCTGATTTAGAGAAGCCTTCCCTGTTTCTGATTTGATCCCTGAATGTCCCATTTTCCTTAGGGCATCCCTATTTTCATTGGAGAAATGTTGGAGGTTATGCCTTTCTAGTAAGGGACGCGGGTGGCGCTGTGGGTTAAACCACAGAACTTAGGACTTGCCGATTAGAGGGTCAGCGGTTCGAATCCCCGCAAAGGGGTGAGCTCCCATTGCTTGGTCCCTGCTCCTGCCAACCTAGCAGTTCAAAAGCACATCAAAGTGCAAGGAGATAAATAGGTACCGCTCCGGCGGGAAGGTAAACGGTGTTTCCCTGCGCTGCTCTGGTTTGCCAGAAGCGGCTTAGTCATGCTGGCCACATGACGCGGAAGCTGTACGCCAGCTCCCTCGGCCAATAAAGCGAGATGAGCACCGCAACCCCAGAGTCTGGACCTAATGGTCAGGAGTCCCTTTACCTTTATGCCTTTCTAATCTCAGGCAACACAGAGCTATGCAGAATCAGGCCCAGAATGCCGAATGCACAAGTTCTGGTGGAATAGAGCTGTGCATCTGAGCCATGGAGGGCCACCAACAGGAACCAATCATGGCCAGGAATCTAAAACCTGTACCCTCCATATGTTGTTGGACTACAGTTCCCATCGTCCCAGGTCATTGGTCATGCTGTCTGTGGGCTGATGTTCGTTGGGATTCAGCAACACCTAAAGGATTTTCCATCCATGATGAAGGATGGGCAGCTAATCAGTTAACAGTGTGTCTCATCCCTCCTCCTTTAAAGCTATGTCTTTGAAAGACGGGTCCTCAGTATGTTCAGCCTCTGCTTTCTTCTGGACAAACGTTAGCTCAGCTTGACATCTTCCATTCTCTCTTTGTGATACTGCGCCTTGTGAAGCAGCAGGGGGAGCTCCTGAGTCATAGCTGCTTATGCGTTGCCTTGAAAGAAGGCCCGAACTTTTTGAAAGTTAAATACGGCATGTCTGTGTTATTCCTTGATCTCGTTTTGGAGACGTGTGAAAACATGTTATTTGCTAGGCTTAGGGGCTTTGTCAATTGCTGTTTTGTTTCTGACCTTTTTATTTTTTAAATATATATATATATATTATATGGATATCATTTTTTGATATATGAATATCAAATATTCATATAAGATGGCTATCAGATCACCTCTCAGTCTCAGGTGCTGACAGAGCCATTGGTCCTGTGTGCTGCTGCTTCAGTATAAGGCAGTTTATAAGGCTGTTCCTATATGAAGTTTTCTATAGGAAGTCTCCTGAGAAATCTCTATGTGGGACAAGAAGCTACAGTTAGAACTGGATATGGAACAACTGATTGGTTCAAAATTGGGAAAGGAGTACGGCAAGGCTGTATATTGTCTCCCTGCTTATTTAACTTATATGCAGAATTCATCATGCGAAAGGCTGGGCTGGATGAATCCCTAGCCGGAATTAAGATTGCCGGAAGAAATATCAACAACCTCAGATATGCAGATGACACAACCTTGATGGCAGAAAGTGAGGAGGAATTAAAGAACCTTTTAATGAGGGTGAAAGAGGAGAGTGCAAAATATGGTCTGAAGCTCAACATCACAAAAACTAAGATCATGGCCACTGGTCCCATCACCTCCTGGCAAATAGAAGGGGAAGAAATGAAGGCAGTGAGAAATTTTACTTTCTTTGGTTCCATGATCACTGCAGATGGTGACAGCAGTCATGAAATTAAAAGACGCCTGCTTCTTGGGAGAAAAGCAATGACAAACCTAGACAGCATCTTAAAAAGCAGAGACATAACCTTGCCCACAAATGTCCGTATAGTAAAAGCTATGGTTTTCCCAGTAGTGATGTATGGAAGTGAGAGCTGGACCATAAAAAAGGCTGATCGCCGAAGAATTGATGCTTTTGAATTATGGTGCTGGAGGAGACTCTTGAGAGTCCCATGGACTGCAAGAAAATCAAACCTATACATTCTTAAGGAAATCAGCCCTGAGTGCTCACTGGAAGGACAGATCGTGAATCTGAGGCTCCAATACTTTGGCCACCTCAGAAGAAGAGAAGACTCCCTGGAAAAGACCCTGATGTTGGGAAAGATGGAGGGCACAAGGAGAAGGGGACAACAGAGGACGAGATGGTTGGATAGTGTTCTCGAAGCTACCAGCATGAGTTTGACCAAACTGCGGGAGACAGGAGTGCCTGGCGTGCTCTGGTCCAGGGGGTCACGAAGAGTCGGACATGACTAAACGACTATACAACAACATATGAAGTTTTAATTTGGATATTTATTTGAGGAGGGGCAGTAGCTCTGTGGAAAAGCCTTCTGCTCTGCATGCAAAAGGTCCCAGGTTCTTTCCCTGATAGCCTCAGGTGGGGCTGGGCATGCCCCTGCCTGAAACCCTGCAGAGCTACTGCCAGTCAGTGTAAGAAACACTGACCTAGGTGGACCAATGGTTTGATCCAGTATCGGGCAGCTTCCTATGTAGTTCAGCAATATCTGGAGGACCACATGCTCTCCACTCATGAAACAGTGGGCTGCCCTCTGTAAAGTGCATCACATGGCCACCGCAAAAGGCAAAGTATTCTTATTTACTTATTTTTTTAAAAAATGTATTTTTATTAAAGATTTTCTTGATTTACAAAGGTATGTGCAGTGTCTCTCTCTCTCATATTTTTTTCATGTAACACTTTTTTTTTTTACAAATTGGTTTCAGTTGTTGAGACATTAGGAAGAATAGGGGGAAAGAGGTGGAGGGGGGAAAGATGTGTGGGGTCGGGTGGTGATGTTTCTATTTTACTTAATATATGTGGGGTTTTGTGTCAGCGTTGCTTTGTAGGTTCTTTGCTGTTCACTTGTGTTCCTTTGGTGGTGAGAGAGGTTGGGGTTGGCCTAGGGTGTGGTTGTTTATTTGTGATTGGCTGTGGTGATCTTTGTTTCCATGTGTGAGTGTGGTGGGTGGGTGTTTTGGATCAGGTTAGCCATGTTGATTTGTATGCTGTTGGTGGATTCTTGTCATTGTCTTGTTGGGCTGTGTATGTGATAAAGGGGAGCCATACCAGGGTGAAGGCATCTTCTTCTATTTGTCCCTGTGTCAGTTTCAGTTTATTGGTTAATTTTTCTAGTAAGGCTGTTTCCCATACTATTTGGTACCATTGGTCCATGCTTACTCCTGACAGGTCTCTCCAGTGTCTGGCTATGATGTTTCTGGTTGCTGAGAGTAGGTGGGTTACGAGCTCTTTGTGGTGTAAGTGGGCATTGTTGTCTTGGAAGATGTTGAAAAGGATTTGAAACTTGCTTTCTGAGCATGTGCTCCACAAAGCAGCTCACGACACCCAAATGCAACCTTTAAAAAGCCTCCACCTGTTATTCTTGCATCTTAGAATCACCCTCACCAAGCTGCTTTTCTTTACCTGCAGAAGGAAATATCCCCATGATTTTCCCTGTCCTTATTGCCATGTGGTTGAAATCGCAGCTGGGAGAGCTGGATTGTGAGCCGAGGAAAAGGAGTTGAACTAGGACTGTGTACCAAATTCATCCTGGCAAATAAGGCGTATTTGGAGGGACTCGGGTGCCAGATGAGTTGTGTACAGACAGCCAAAGAGTGGGGGAAGGCACACAATCTTTCATCCCTTTTCCCCTCCCAGCCATGTGCCTAATTTTGGGATTTTTAAAACCCTAGTTACCAGGGGCAGCACAACCTGTTTCGCCAGCTAAGGCAAAATGGGAAAGTGCTGCCCCACTGCTGCTAAAGCCTCTCTTACCTGGGTCTTTTGGTGGTGCCCATGAAGCAGCAGTCATGACAAAGGGTTCCAGTGAGATCTTGTGAGATTTTGACCAGATTTTGCATGTGATTTCTGCAAGATCTCACTGGATGCTGCCACCTCTGCCATTGCTTCTCCACTGCCTCAGCCTGCCTCATGGATGGTGCAGAACTGCTAGTTACACATTAGCTCTGCCATCAAACTAATTTAGGATTAGATCCAGGGCAGGGTAGGTATTGCCTGGGTTGGCCCAGGGTTGGTGGACCTAATTAGGGACTCCTGTACCAGAGAAGAAGAAGAAGAAGAAGAAGAAGAAGAAGAAGAAGAAGAAGAAGAAGAAGAAGAAGAAGAAGAAGAGGAGTTTGGATTTGATACCCCGCTTTAACACTACCGCGTCCGGGGGACACGGGTGGCACTGTGGGTAAAAGCCTCAGTGCCTAGGGCTTGCCAATCGAAAGGTCGGCGGTTCGAATCCCCGCGGCGGGGTGCGCTCCCGTTGTTCGGCCCCAGCGCCTGCCAACCTAGCAGTTCGAAAGCACTCCCGGCGTTTCCGTGTGCGGCTCTGGCTCGCCAGAGCAGCGATATCATTGCTGGCCATGTGACCCAGAAGTGTCTCCGGATGGCGCTGGCCCCTGGCCTCTTGAGTGAGATGGGCGCACAACCCTAGAGTCTGTCAAGACTGGCCCGTACGGGCAGGGGTACCTTACCTTTTTAACACTACCCTAAGGGGTCTCAAAGCAGCTAACAGTCTCCCTTCCTCCTCCACAACAAACACTCTGTGAGGTGAGTGAGGCTGAGAGACTTCAGAGAAGTGTGACTGGCCCAAGGTCACCCAGCAGCTGCATGTGGAGGAGCAGGGAAGCGAACCCGGTTCACCAGATTATGAGTCCACCACTCTTGACCACAACACCACACTGGCTCTCAGAGATATCACCTTGCTGATAAAGGTCCATATAGTTAAATCTATGATTTTTCCAGTAGTGATGTATGGAAATAAGAAGGCTGATTGCCGAAGAATTTTTTTCCCCAAAAATTTTTTTATTCATTTTATAACACAACTAAACAACACAAACAGAAAAACAAACAATACAAACAAATTCTTGTCTTATCATTATTTTTTTCTAAACATTGTTAGGTGAGCTTCCCCAGGTACCTCCTATCTGATTTTCATCTTTAGCAGTTTACATATATCATAATTTTTAACCATTTTTTAATCACACTTACTTTTACCATAAAAATCTTCACATTCCATCCCTTACAAGTAATACTGTTTTAAAATACACTATCTTCTACTTCTAACCCTACATCCTATATCCACTTCCAAAGCTAAGATTTAAATATTAACATATTTTTTTCAAATATTCTTTGAACTTCTTCCAATCTTCTTCCACCGTTTCTTCTCTCTGGTCTCGGAGTCTCCCAGTCAATTCGGCAAGTTCCATATAGTCCATCATTTTCATCTGCCATTCTTTGATAGTTGGTAAATCTTGTTTCTTCCAAGGGCACAAGGAGAAGGGGACAACAGAGGACGAGATGGTTGGACAGTGTTCTCGAAGCTACCAACATGAGTTTGACCAAACTGCGGGTGGCAGTGGAATACAGGAGTGCCTGGCGTGCTCTGGTCCAGGGGGTCACGAAGATACGGACACAACTAAATGTCTAAACAACAACAAAGTACCAGGGCCATGAGGAAGGGACTGTGCACAGCCCTAGCTTGAACCCACATCTCCCGATCCTATGTCCAGCATGCTGGCATACTGTTATGCATTGGTCTGGTGCCCTTTTCCCTAGCCCATGCCACCTGCATTGCTAAGCAGAGCCACAAGGTGAGATTACCTGGAAAGGAAAGCATGTGCCTATATATGTGTGGTTGCCTGCCGGAATGTGCTTTCCTGTAAATCACACAGATGAAGTGAGACACCATGATTGTAATGCGAAGCTGACATTCTTTTACAGCGTATAGTCATCTAATATTGGTTGCCATAAACACTATAAATCAAAGCCCAGTGCGAGTGTGCAGCACTTTTTTTATATATAAAAGCCCTGCATTTGCTGAAACGATGCAAGTGTCTGGCAGTAAAACACCTACCTCTCCCATTACTCATTTGTTCACTCGCCAGGGCAGGTGCAAGTGGTCAGCAAAATCGGGCAACTGCCAGGGGCCCATGCTTGCAAAAGGGCCCCATGGCTGATCCATGAAGCCTCCTCCTGGCCCTGTTGATCTTCTTGCATATTGTTGCTGCCTCTTCACATGGTCTCCTTTGGTGAGTGAGCAATAACAAGAGCAATCAGACTGGGCAGCCACAGGGGTCACATATTTCCCCCACTGTTGTGAGATGTATTGCATTTCTCTTCAGATTCCAGTCATCCTTTCAGAATCTGCTTCTGTATCTATGGGACCACCTCTCCTGGTATGCCCCGCAGAGGACCTTCAGGTCCATGAATAACCATAGTTTAGAGGTCCCGGGCCCTAAGGAAGTTAGACTCCTCCACCAGGGCCAGGGCCTTTTCAGTGATGGCTCCGACCTGGTGGAATGCTCTGTCCCATGAGACTAGGGCCCTTCAGGATTTAACCGCCGGGCCTGTATGACAGAGCTATTCCGCCTGGCCTTTCATTTGAATTCAGCCTAATCTTTTATTTCCCTTCCCTCCTCTTCTCTTCCCTCTCCCTTCCTTTTAATGAAGATCACCCGCTCTGAGACCCCACAGCTAATTCTCCCCTGGCCTCCTCACTGGCCCAAGTAGGACCAATTCAGCCAGCTAGCCCTCGTGATTATCTAATTGATTTTTTAATTTTATTGTTATTCATGTTTTTATACTGTATTTTATGCTGCTTTTATAATTAAGTGTTTTAAAGTGTTTTAAATTTGTTGTTATCCGCCCTGAGCCCAGTTTTTGAACCGGGAAGGGCGGGGAATGAGTGAATGAATGTATGAATGAATAGATAAATAAATAAAATAATTACATATAAACGAGTAAATGCAAACCTGTGATCCCCTTGATTTGGTAAAGAATCACCCCTGCTTTTGGGCAATAGGTAAGTGGCAAACAAAGGAACCAGTGACTGTCTACCAAAAAAAAGTTCGGTTGAAAATTCTCTTTTGCAACCTTTCAGCCCAGCAATTCCTGGGTCCTCTCTGACCATGTGTGACCCAATGTGCCAGAGCTGGGACATGATCAGCAGGGTGAGATGAGTCAGGTACCAGAAGCCATGGAGCAAGCCAAGAGGAGACCGGGTTGAAGAAAAGCCAAAGAACCAGAAACACACCAGAGCTTAGGAAGACTATGTTGCACAAACAAGGCTCTGCTGGGACAGGAAGCCCTCTTCTGCTCCTCCCTGTCCAGAAGGATTCAGTGGTCATCCTGTGGTTCCACAGCTCACCATACAGGGCAGCTGCACCCTGGCCCAGATGCTCCTGACACAAGGCAATGGAGAATAGAACTTCTATACCATGAACAGCTATGCAGAGGAGGTAATGTCAGCACAAGCACTTTCATTCCACGTACCTTAGAACTTCTGAAATATTCTGCTATGCCAAGTCACAACTACCAACTTTTTCTCTTCTGCATAATCGTTAAAAGTTAGAGAAACCTCTCTCTCTCTCTCTCTCTCTCTTAATCCCCCTTCCATTGGATAATTCCGCAATCCTATGTGGTGGATTCAGGTGAGAAATTGTGACTGACTAAAGGTCACCCAGTGGGTTTTATCACCCTGCTGTGATTTGAACTCAGGTATCCCCACTGACGGGACGCGGGTAAAACCTCAGCGCCTAGGACTTGCCGATCGCATGGTCGGTGGTTCGAATCCCCACGGAACTCCCGTCGTTCAGTCCCAGCTCCTGCCCACCTAGCAGTTCAAAAGCACCCTTAAGTGCAAGTAAATAAATAGGTACCGCTTTATAGCGGGAAGGTAAACGGCGTTTCCGTGTGCTGCTCTGATGCCGGTTCGCCAGAGCAGTTTCGTCACACTGCCCACGTGACCCGGAAGTGTCTGTGGACAGCGCTGGCTCCCGACCTCTAGAGTGAGATGGGCGCACAACCCTAGAGTCTGTCAAGACTGGCCCGTACGGGCAGGGGTACCTTTACCTTTTTATCCCCACTGACATTCTAGCCCTGTGGGCCTCCAGTTGTTGGACTCCAATTCCCATCAGCCCTAGCCAGAATGGCCAGTGTTCAGGGAAGATGGGAATTGGAGTCTAGCAACATCTGGTTCCCCGCTCAGTCCTAGCCAATACACCACACCGGATTTGACCTTCGTTGGCTATTTCTGCTTTCCCCATCCAGGTCTTTAAAACAGGATTGGGGGACCTCAGGTCCCAGGGGTCAAATGCAGTCCCCCACACCCTTTATCCAACCTATGAGATCCTTCCGAGGTTATGCTCCTAACCAGCACTGGTCCTCCTGCTCCTTAGATGCCTTTGCCTGACTGGGATTTGTTTTTGAACTGTGATCATGCCTCTTGCTTGCCTGGAGGGACAATGGAGAGATTTTGGATTGTGTGGCTAAGAGTGTGACCTTCTATACAAAGATAAGAGTCAGTTGCTCTGCCTGTCTGCCTCTGGCCCCAGCCACCACTAACATGTGCCCCCCCCCCCGGAAGGTTGCCCCCAAGGTGAACACATCCCTTGATCTGAAAAAGGTCTCCCCCTCCCAATCCTTTAGAACATGCAACTTCAGCCACCTTTGTGCATGCAAAAGCTGCTCGTGTCAATCTTTTGCATTCCCCTCTTGTGCTGACCCCCCCCCTTTTCTTTTTGCTAAATCATTTGCTATGCATTTAGGGGTCCCTTTGCAGCCTTAGGAAGGAAGGGAAATAATGACACCAAGCAAATTTGGATCAGCTGGGGATCCCTCCTCCTGCCTAGTTAGGTCTCGCCTCTGGTAAGCTGGCTTTTTTGAATCGAGGAGGGTGGTAATGGGTTTTTCATTTCCCAAAATGTCCCCCCACTGAAAAGAAGATGAAAAGCCACATGAGAAAATAAAATATAACTAAGGCTATTTTTTATTCCACCCATCAGGAAACAAAGGGAGGGGCTGTCATTACATCTGGAGCATCTTTCTATTCTGATGCAAGCAAGGCACACAAATGGAAGAGTATTGTAACATTTTCCTGGGCCATCAGCCACTGCCTTCCTTAACTTGGTGCCCTCCATATGTCTCGGACTACAACTCACATCAGCCTCAACCAGCAGGAGGTGGCAGCCTGATCTAACCAGTGGCGTAGCGTGGGAGGTGCAGGGGGGGCCGGTCGCACAGGCCGCAACATCTGGGGGGGGGCGCTCGCACTCGCAGCTCTCTGCCCCTACCTGGCTCACTCACTCTCTCTCACTGCAGTGCTGGCTGTGCAAATCCAATCCGAGCCGCCGGGTCGCCGCCCACTGTGGAGGGGAGGGTGCCAGGCGTGCGGTGCGGTGCAGAGAGAGAGCGAGGGACTATCTGGGGGAGGGACAGTGCAGCGGGGGGCACAAATTACTTGCCTTGCCCCGGGTGCTGACAACCCACGCAACACCACTGGATCTAACCACTGAATGTTCCTGAATTGGCTCACCAAGGTGGAGAGGCAGACCTTACGCTTCCCATCTCTTTTGGACTCTGCTGTCAAGCAGATGACGTGCATCGCTCTGATGCTATAACTGCCAGAGAGGAGACTGATTTTCATGCTGTGCTATTTAAGGCAGGGGTGAGGAATCTCAGGCCCAGTGATGGAATGTGGGCCTACAAGGAGGGCTGTGCATAGCCCCCTCCCCACACCCTTGGGAGTCCATGATACAACCCAGTTGACTCCTCCCCAAACTCACCCTCTTCTCCTTTGTAGTGTTTTGATTTGGTTTAATCTTGCCTGCAGTCTGGGCAGAAAATGATTTTCTTTTTACATCTCACCAGCTTAATTTTCTGAGGCATTTATGGGCCAGGGGCTTTGGCATTCCAGCTCACCTAGGGTTTTCAGGCATGGGGGTGCTTCCCTGGAGATGTTCTTGATGGACTCTGGCTCACTCTGCATGCAAAACTTATGTTCTACCTTGGTTCAGCCTGCAGAGGAGCTTCACAGGCCATCCTTACATCCTGTGTCAGAGCGATCCTTTCCCAGACAGCAGGTGCAGGCTGCCCTGGGTCCTGGTTGCCTTTGTTCCAGCTTTTGGAGAGAGGATCCTACCTTTCCGAACCCAGTAAAAAGGTAAAGGTACCCCTGCCCATACGGGCCAGTCTTGACAGACTCTAGGGTTGTGCGCCCATCTCACTCAAGAGGCCGGGGGCCAGCGCTGTCCGGAGACACTTCTGGGTCACGTGGCCAGCGTGACATCGCTGCTCTGGCAAGCCAGAGCCGCACACGGAAACGCTGTTTACCTTCCCGCTAGTAAGCGGTCCCTATTTATCTACTTGCACCCGGGAGTGCTTTCGAACTGCTAGGTTGGCAGGCGCTGGGACCGAACAACGGGAGCGCACCCCGCTGCGGGGATTCGAACCGCCGACCTTTCGATCGGCAAGCCCTAGGCACTGAGGCTTTTACCCACAGCGCCACCCGCGTCCCGAACCCAGTAGCCAGCTGTTATCTGCCCAAGAAAGAGACATTACTAGCTTAAAATGCAGCTAGGTTGTTCTTTTTTTGCAATTTGGATCAAAGCTCATTGGGCAGGGGGATGCGCAAAAATGAAGCATTTTGTAAGAAGCGAATGAATAGATATGGATTGCGGTTAATGTTGTGAGTACACAATATGCAGGGGAAATGGGTGTGTCCACAGCTTTAAATTTTGATGCACCCTTCACCTTCTGACAAAATTAAGCTCCCTACAAAAGGCATGTTGGCAATAGGAGATGCAGTGAAGGGGTCTAAAATAAGTTAGATTCTGGAGAGCTAAATGGCATTTACCAAATATATATATATATATCAATTTATTTATCTATGATAAAAAAGAAGGTGTTCCAAATGCCATTTCTTATTTTCATGCCTGGCAAAGTCCATTCGGAAGCCCAGTGAAGATGCAAACACGACTCCTGGGTGGTTTTGAAATGTCAAGGGATACAAAGACAGTTTTCTTTTTTAAAGAAAAAGAATGAAAAAGAAAAGAAAAGAAAAATCTTCTCGTTCACCTTCTTAGTGGCTCATGCATGCAACAGGAGGAATGCTTGAGACGTCAGCATTGCCCTTGTGCTTATGCTCAGTAATCTTTCTTGGAGTTGTCTTCTGTTTTGGGAAGGAGGTCTGGCAAGGTGCAAGGCCAACTACTTCCTGGCTTCAAAGTTTTGCATTTGCATTTTTTTACTTCTTCTTTGCCCTCCCGGTTATTGGCATCATTCATCCACATTGTGTTTTAATCCTGTTCTTCTTGCATTTCCTCACTGGCAGCGTCTGTTACGTCATGACATCTGATGTCATCTCAAGATGCATCATTGAAGAGTAGGAAGGCAAATCTGGTTTCTCTCTGTTTCTCTCTTCCCAACAACCATCTGAAGTCCAGTTCTCCACATTTTCACATCAGTTTGCATTTTTTTTAAAAAAGAGACCCCATGATAACTCACCAGCATTTCTCCGAATGTACACATTTTTTATGCATTTTTGCCAAATACACACAATTCTGCAAAGCCATTTTCCCTGATAGAAAGCATTTCTTTTGTGTGTTGTTTTCACTAATAAGTGCTTTGTTATGCCCACTTTAGTACATACATTTTTGCACACAACACTTGGCTGAAGAACTGCATTGCAAAATTCAGAGGAGTGCAAATTTTGAATGAGAGCTGCGTTTTGGTTCTCATGTTGCTTTGGAAAGTGCAAATTTAATAAGTTTGCCTTTAAATGCAGACCGAAACAGGTTTCTCTCCCACCCCTAGGGGGCAGTTGCTGCAGTGCTCAGCTTCTGCTTGTAGGCTTCTCATGGGCATCAGGTGGTCACTGTCAGAACAGGATGCTGGACTGCCAGGGCCTTTGGGTCTGATCCTGCACGGTTCTTCTTATGCACTTAAGTAGGTTTCATAAAGGTTTTATATAGATAGATAGATAGATAGATAGAGATAGAGATAGAGATAGAGATGATAGAGATGATAGAGATGATAGAGATAGAGATAGAGATAGAGATAGAGATGATAGAGATGATAGAGATAGAGATGATAGATATAGATATAGATATAGATATAGATATAGATATAGATGATATAGATATAGATATAGATATAGATATAGATTAGAGATAGATTAGAGATAGATTAGATATAGATATAGATATATAAAGCTTTCATATTTCTGGGTGGATTTTAAAGGATCTTCTCTTTAAAATCCACACAGAGGTGAAGTGGACTATCTGAATAAGAACCAAGATGGAGCAGACTTAAATGGGTCTCTCCATCCTTATTCTGGAACTGATATTTGCACATCATTTGTGGTCATCATCTGAGCCCTGACATCTGTTCCGCAGCCAAAGTTAGGATGCTTTGCATAAACAAATGGCACCTTTTCTTCTCTTTGTTTCTGTCTTTTTTGTCTTTTCTAAAAAGACTTTATCACCCAAAATTTCTTCATTCAGCCTCCACCTGAAGGTGGACTGACTATCTTTTTGAATCTCCATAATTATAGAATTGTGGTCTGACAATGTTCTTGGATCTATTTCATTTTTTAAAAAATTCTTGACTCCAATTCTTTAGAGACCCAAACTGCATCCAGCCTGGCGCTGCTTCCATAAACATGAGAGAAAAAAGTGAACTGTTTATCAAATGGATATTTTACTCTCCAAATATCTACCAATTTTACTGTTTCTGTCATTTCAAAAAAAGTTTTGGGAAGCCTACCTTCTTTCGTGTCTTTTTTCCTAATCGTTCTATCCATCTCTAGTGATGGGACTCCATTAAGGTCCCCCAACACTGTTACTTTCTCATCTGTGAAATCTAGCAATGCTGTTTCTAAATCTTGGAAGAATTTTGATTTATTTTCATTTGGTGCATAAATACCCACCAAAATTATTCTTTCTCCTTGTGTACCACCAATTTCCTCCCTTTCTCATCTTTCTGAATTAATTGTGGTTCAAGTGCAGGTTTAATATAAAAGACCACTCTATGTTTTTTAAAAAATATCTGCTGCAATAAATTCCATCCCTAATCTCTTATTAATCAAAATTTTCTCTTGCTTCCTCACAACATGGGTCTCTTGGAGACAAATTATATCAAGTTTTTTTCTTCCAGTGGCAGCACCACAGTTGTTGAACTGTCTTCCAACAGACATTCAACTGCCCCCATCTTTGATGTTTTTGTAGATAGGCACCAAAGCATGTTTATTCCACCAAGGTTGACACTTCATCAACCCTTGGGATTCCTGCAGGTTCTTCTTTCTGGTGTGCAGATGCTGTCATATTGGCTAATGGGGAGTCAACATTTATAGAACTGAGATGTGATGTGATGATGGTTTTGATCAGTGAGTCTGAAGAATGTTTTCTTACTTAGTTACTTTTTACTTAGAGAGATTTTTCTATCTTGCTCTCCAGCTGAAAAAGGTTCCCAAAGTAGCTCATGCATCAATTGAAACAAAAAAATAATCAATTCTTGCCCTCCCTGCCTTACAGTCTAAAAAGCAATGACACAAATGAAAAATAGTTAGGGGTGGAGGAGGGAATATACAAACTCAGTTTCAGATTCTTAGTTACAATTCCTCTGAGAACATTGAACAACATGAATTAATTTGGGATGAGTACAGAAAAGGGCCAAAATGCTGCAGCTGCTTCTCAACTGTCACCAAACTGAACTCAAAACCAGGAAAATGATTTATTCCCAGTTTTATTAAAACCAGATTATTGTCATTCTTTCTTCTCAGTGAATTTTTGTGTGTCTGCTTCCTTTTATTTCTAATTTCTGCCTTAGCTTCCTTCTTGAATAAGATGTGACCCTTTCCAATCTGTCTGTCAGCCATTTTGGCTCACAGGTAACAAACCGTATCCAGTTCTGATGTGAACGCCAACTGTGAAAGCAGAAATAATAAAGGAATCAATCTGCACTTTAAAGAAATTTTAATTCCGAGTGCTTGGCTCAAGACAGTCAATTGGAGCGAAGCATCTGAATCGGAGGCAGAACCACAGTGCAAATTAATTTTCTACTCATTTTGTTTTATCATTCCAACTAAGTAATGCTTCGTTTATAGGCTGAGCCTGAATGGTGTTTGAAGATTAGCTTACAAAATAAATCTCATACAGGTTGAGTTTGCAAAAGCTAAAAAATAAAACGAAATAAATGATGATCTAAACATTCTAGTTATACAGTCACCACCTTCAAAAACTGCTCCCAACTCTTTTTTCATCGCTTGTCATGAAATGACAAGGCAATGGAGAAGAGGAAGAGGATCCTGGCAAGGGGTGCAGCCATGACTGGAACCCACCAGGGCAAGATGGGGACATGAAAGGAGAGGTTGGGGTCGCAGAAAGTACACATAGGATGACAGAGGACAGCGAGGGGATGGGGACCAGTGCGCAGGGACCAGAAGAGCAGGACCCCCCCATCAGAGCCAGAGAGGCCCCCATCTCCATGAACAAGGTGAGTTCTGAGGCACAGGAAGTAGTAGCAGGTACACTCTGGGAGGCTGAGGTAGGCAAGGACACACAGCCCAGCTCACTAGCTGGCCAGGTGGGAGCTCAGGTGGGGATGTCCACCCTACAGTATTTCTGTTTCTTTGGACTTGCCGAAGCCAAAGGCTGCAAAATAAAACAAGGGCAAGTCAGCAAGACCACTTCAGGTAGTCTACATAACACTTCTTTTGGCTCTAGCTCCCTGCAGAGACAACATCTCTTATAGCTTCCTTAGACGGGCTCCTTGGATCTGCCGTACATGTTTTCACTTGATGTGACTGAACACTGCTAGCTTCTCCTGTGAGAGTCAAGCTGCCACAGAAGTGAAATAAAATGGAGTGAGAAAGAATAGACTGGTTCACTGCCAGTCTAGGTGAAGACCATTTTATTCTGACAGGCTTTGAGAAACTGACTGCTTTTAAATCATATTCCAAGACAATAATGCCCACTCATGTCACAAAGAACTCATAACCCACCTACTCTCAGCAACCAGAAACATCATAGCCAGACACTGGAGAGACCTGTCAGGAGTAAGCATGGACCAATGGTACCAAATAGTATGGGAAACAGCCGTACTAGAAAAATTAACCGATAAACTGAAACTGACACAGGGACAAATAGAAGACGATACCTTCACCCCGGTATGGCTCCCCTTCATCACATACACAGCCCAACAAGACAACGACAAGAGTCCACCAACGGCATATGAATCAATATGGCTAACCTGATTCAAAAACACCCACCCACCTTACTCACACACAAAAACAAAGTTCAACACAGCCAATCACAAACAAGCAACCGTACCCTAGGCCAACCCCAGTTTCTCTCACCACCAAAGGAACACAAGTGAATAGCAAAGAGAACCTGCACAAACGACACTGACACAAAAACCCACACATACATTAAGCAAAATAGAAAAATCGCCTCCCGACCCCACCCCCACCCACTATGGCTCCTTCCACCTCTCTCCCCCCCTCTTTTTCTTCCTAATGTAACCCTAATGTCTCAACAAATGAAACTGACCTATGGAAAATGTAACTTGAAAATAGAGACCTTGTGCATACCTTTGTAAACCAAGAAAACATTAATAAAATGTGTGTGTTTTTTAAAAAAAAATAATCAAGGGCTTTGAATAGTGCTGTGTTGTGTTAAGTTTTGTAAGCTGACTTGATTCCTAGTCTGGGGAAAAGGTGGAAAGAGGAGGAGGAGGAGAATAATCTATAATTTTACCCTGCCCATCTGGCTGGGTCTCCCCAGCCACTCTGGGTGGCTTCCAACAAAGATTAAAAATACATTAAAATGTCACACATTAAAAGCTTCCCTGAACAGGGCTGCCTTCAGATGTCTTCTAAATGTCAGGTAGTTGTTTATCTCTTTGACATCTGATGGGAGGGAGTTCCACAGGGCGGGCGCCACTACCAAGAAGTCCCTCTGCCTGGTTCCCTGTACCTTTGCTTCTCGCAGTGAGGGAACCGCCAGAAGGCCCTCGGTGCTGGACCTCAGCATCCAGGCAAAACGATGGGGGTGGAGACGCTCCTTCAGGTATACTGGGTCGAGCCCGTTTAGGGCTTTAAAGGTCAACACTAACACTTTGAATTGTGCTCGGAAACGTACTGGAAGCCAATGTAGGTCTTTCAAGACCAGTGTTATGTGTCTCGGCGGCCGCCCTCAGTCACCGGTCTAGGAGGAGGAGAAGGAGATATATAAACTATGTAACATGTTAAATAGCAGACAGTGAGATGAATAATGTAATATTTGATGGAAACCAAACTGCAGTGGAATGAAAACAGTGCTGATGGGGACAGATACAGGACAGGATGGAAATCACTACTTTCTTACAATTTTTCAAGTATGAACTTTCAGAACTGCAACCGTATGTTTGCTCAGCTCTGACAATCAAGCTCTTCATAAGCATGCAAACGGGTTGTTCATGGGCCAGACAAGAGCTGAACTATTACTGCTGGATTCACCCCCCATACTGACTGGGAAGTAGTACCTATCACTTTATTGGCCCGATAATGTTGAAGCTTCTAAATTGCACCTGGGAGGAGAAAAACATGCAGGTGTTAAAACCTGATTCTCTAAGGACAATTTATTGTTTTGGAACATTTTGCTTTTTGAGCACATTATGAAGAAGAAATGATTAAATAGACAATAGCAAGGGCATTAAGGCTGACTGGGAGAAGAAATTATGGCTTTCAGGATGGTTTTCACTTTCATTGGTTAGTCAAACTTATGTTTTTGCACTTAAGGGCATAAATTGAAATGTGTTTTTAGACACATTTTATTGTGTGTTCCCCCCCCCTCTTCTTTCTCTCTCTCTCCTGTAATATGTGGCAATTTGCAATTTTTGAAGGCTTTTGCTTGTGTTGTTTCTGTTATGCTTCCATTCTCTTCTTTCAGAATATGCAGGAAGGAGGTGAAAAGGTCTGAGCCAGTGCTACTTAGCTTCTTCCACGTTCCTGTTAATGAGTGAAGAAAAATGCCTCCCACATGCAGCAATTGCCAGCAGTCAGGGACAGTTCCATATTGTTCCAATACTTTTTCTCTTTGCTTCTAATTCCTCACATCTCCCCTTAAGAACATAAGGAAAGCCAGCAGGATCAGGCCAATGGGCCATCCAACCCAACAATCTCTTCTCATAGTGGCCAACCAGATGCTTATGGGAAGGCCATGAGCCCCAGTTAGTTGCCTAATTCTCTGTAAAGCTGTCCAAGTTGGTGGCTGCCACCAGTGGCATAGCGTGGGTTGTCAGCACCCGGGGCAAGGCAAGTAATTTGCGCCCCCTAACCCGGGGCAAGGCAAGTAATTTGTGCCCCCCCCCGCTGCACTGTCCCTCCCCCAGATAGTCCCATGCTCTCTCTCCGCACCGCATGCCTGGCACCCTCCCCTCCACAGTGGGCGGCGACCCGGCAGCTCAGATCTGATTCGCACAGCCAGCACTGCAGTGAGAGAGAGTGAGTGAGCCAGGTAGGGGCAGAGAGCTGCGAGTGCGAGCATGCCCCCCCAGATGTTGCGCCCAGTGCGGCCGCCCCCCCCTGCACCTCCCACGCTACGCCACTGGCTGCCACCACGTTTTGTTGGAGCAAATTCCTTAGATTACCATATTTTTCCATGTATAAGACTAGGGTTTTTTAACCCAAAAATTAGGTTTAAAATTGGGGCTCATCTTATACACGAGTCCCCATATGATGTGCCTTGTGTGCAACACATCATATGGGGACTTCCAGAGATGGAAAATGGTGGGCACCATGGCAGCGAGCAGCTCCTGAAGCCAGCCAGAGCCAACTGCGCTACCAGGCTGGCTCCAGGCTGCTGACTGCCGCTGCCGCCGCCACTGCCAAAGAAGAAACGGGGACGTCCGGTGGTACAGAACTCCTGCCCCCTTCACCCTTTGTTTTGACTGATTGGGGGAGGCTCGGGCAGTGGCGTAGCGTGGGTTGTCAGCACCCGGAGCAAGGCAAGTAATTTGCGCCCCCCCCCCGCTGCACTGTCCCTCCCCCAGATAGTTCCTTGCTCTCTCTCTGCACCGCACCGCATGCCTGGCACCCTCCCCTCCACAGTGGGCGGCGACCCGGCGGCTCGGATCGGATTCGCACAGCCAGCACTGCAGTGAGAGAGAGTAAGTGAGCCAGGTAGGGGCAGAGAGCTGCGAGTGCGAGCGCCCCCCCCCAGATGTTGCGCCCGGTGTGGCCAGCCCCCCTGCACCCCCCACGCTATGCCACTGGGCACGGGAGTTGTGGGCGGTCGGCCATTGCCCAGTTTTTTAAAAACTGTGCATTTATGTTTCACAGGGTGCAAAAGAAGGGCTTTGCACGTTTATACAATATGCATGTGTGCTTGTGCCCAGGGTCTTTTGCCTCACCGTCCCCACTACTGACTGTTCAGCTTGGTCATGTGACCTGACAAGCCAGCATAAGTTAAGCCAGAAAAGAGGGTGGTGTAACTCAAATTAATTTAAAGAATTGTTTTGCCTCTGTCAGCAGTAGCTCTCCTCCTGAACAGAGTTTGGATCTGGTGTACTTTATGCCAGCTTCTTGTGTATAGGATTTCTCCCCCAGTGTTGCTGATTTCTGAGCCACTCATGCAGTAGGGGGGTTTAAAATAAAAAGTCCAATTAATTATATGTCAAAATT
Source organism: Podarcis tiliguerta (assembly GCF_965153285.1). Taxonomy (NCBI): domain Eukaryota; kingdom Metazoa; phylum Chordata; class Lepidosauria; order Squamata; family Lacertidae; genus Podarcis; species Podarcis tiliguerta. The sequence continues at coordinate 37,344,139 of NC_139549.1, forward strand.
ATACAAAAATATGTATATTTACGCATGTAATGCGTATGCTACACTATGTGTAAGGGCAGCATGGTGGTTGGAGTATTGAACTAGGACCTGGGAGACCAGTGTTCAAATCCCCACTCAGCCAATGGGTGACCTTGGGTCGCTCACTCACTCACTCACTCTCAACCTAACCTACCTCACAGGGTTGTTGTGAGGATAAGATGGTGAACTGTATACACCACCTTGAGCTCCCTGGAGGAAAAAGATAGGGTAGAACTTTGTTGTTTAGTCGTTCAGTCGTGTCCGACTCTTCGTGACCCCATGGACCAGAGTATGGCAGGCACTCCTGTCTTCCACTGCCTCCCGCAGTTTGGTCAGACTCATGTTTGTGGCTTCGAGAACACTGTCCAACCATCTCGTCCTCTGTCGTCCCCTTCTCCTTGTGCCCTCCATCTTTCCCAACATCAGGGTCTTTTCCAGGGAGTCTTCTCTTCTCATGAGGTGGCCAAAGTATTGGAGCCTCAGCTTCACGATCTGTCCATCAGTGAGCACTCAGGGCTGATTTCCTTAAGAATGGATGCGTTTGATCTTCTTGCAGTCCATGGGACTCTCAAGAGGGTAGAACTACAATACATAAATAAATAAATAACTTTATTTTGGGGATCCATATTGTTCTGCCCGGACACTGAGGTCCAGCTCTGAGGGCCTTCTGGCAGTTCCCTTACTGCGAGAGGCCAAGTTACAGGGAACCAGGCAGAGGGCCTTCTCAGTGGTGGCGCCCGCCCTGTGGAACGCCCTCCCATCAGATGTCAAAGTGATAAACAACAACCTGACATTCAGAAGACATCTGAAGGCAGCCCTGTTCAGGGAAGTTTTTAATATGTGACATTTTAGTGTATTTTTCATCTTTATTGGAAGCTGCCCAGAGTGGCTGTGGAAACCCAGCCAGATGGGCGGGGTACAAATAATAAATTATTATTATTATTATTATTATTATTATTATTATTATTATTATTCAGAATTTTGAAGTGGTGTGTTGTTGTTGTTGTTGTTGATTTGACTTTGTCCTTCACCCTAAAATTCCAAGCTTGGTCATAGTAGTTTAAAATATAACTTTAAAAACAGTTTAAAACAAATTGCCATTAAAGTTATATGTATAAAAAATTATGCATACACATTTAAAAAGTCTAAAATAGTCAAGCCCCATCCTGTATTATATTATAAGAGCCATCAATAATGCACATTATATGTGTCTGGGGCAGAGAGACAGACAGACAGACTTCAGCATGAGATGGGGTGAACAAGTCGGTCGATTTTGGTTTCTCCCACTTTTTCATTCAAACCACTCTATGTCCTTCTCAGGTTGTAATTTTATTTTTTGAAAAGTCAGAATGAAAATTTCTATGCATGCTCACATGCATTATTCCTAACATAAGCATTTTGCATGCCATTTCACAAGCAAATTCCCCCAGCACAATGCATTTCTTCACATCACTTTCACTAATGCACGCTCTCTTTTTTTACACTAAACAATTTGGAGAAGGACCGATTTAGTAGGATAGCTGTGTTTCGGTTCGCACATCGGTTCAGAAAGTGTGAATTAGGTGGAGTCACCAGAAAATGCAAATAGAACAATTTCTTCCCCAATCCCTACCATCCTAGTGGCTGATATCTGGTCCTAACCCTCAAACACGATTTCTTCCAGGGACTTATGTTCTGAATTAATACCTTGTTTCCTGGCTAGAGTAGCATTTCCATTACAGGCGCATGCCACTTCCTTTTAGCGAAGTCATTAAACAAGCCATTTGCATCAATTACCTGTCCAGCCACCGCTTCAGCCTTCTGATTCATTTCTCCAGTGTTTATGATATTCCGGGACGAGTAATGTGCTTTGTGAATCAGAGGAGCACAAGCAGAGAAATGCTAACACTGAAATCAATGGGCCTTTGCTTTCAGTTCCTTGGATGGTCGTCATCAGCTCCCTGGTCAGTTTTCTGGCTTGGATCATTCTCTAAAAGAACAACACCATATGCACTTGGAAACAGGCTCAGCCTTCTCTGAACGCCCTGACTCAGGTGTTTTCCAGCATGTGTGAATGGTCACATACCGGGTCGTCTTTAGAATATGTGCCGCCAGGGTGCTAACAGTGGCGGAGCTTCATGCTCCAGCACCAGGGGGTGGAGAGCAGGCAGGGGTGGGGCTGGCAAATGTCCTGGGGGTGGGGCACACCGCCCACAGGGGCGGGGTGGGCGTCCTGGGATGGGGTGTGCCACCTGCAGGGGTGGGGCACCCAGCACGGCGGGGGGGGCAGCCGTGATGGGATCGCACTGCTCTTCCTCTGCCACACTCCTCTTCCTCTGCCAGTGGGTGCAAAGACCCGCCCAGCACCCCCAAATTTAGTTTAGCCCCCAAATTAACTTCTATTATGCTTACGTCAGACACCATGCTTATGCCTTATCTCTTGTTTATGAAAGAAGGAAAAAGAAACAAAAGTGTCTAGCTGTGGGGGTGGCTCCAGGAGGGGTCAGCAAGGCTCTGGCACCCAGCACCAGCCAGCAGGTGGACAGCAGAAGTAGCAGCAGCAGTGCAGCCAGGGCCCCCCACAAGCCGCCTCATCCATGCTGAGCTCCAGGCAGGTCCAATGTGGCAGAGTGGCGATCCGAGCCAGCGGGCTCCCGAGAGGGGTGCATGGAGCTCAAGGGGGCAGCCAGGAGCCAGGAGGGGCATTATGTTTGGGAAGACATGGGAAGGCTGGCGGGCCAGATCCAGGCATCCCCCTTGTCGTGCCAGCCAGCAAACAGGTTGGCGGGAGGCAAGGCAGTGTCAGGAGTGCATGTAGGAGCCAGACCCTGTGACCAGTAGGGCTTCGCAGGACTGAGGCCTTCCTAAGTTTGTTCTGGAGAGGCAAGGCACGGCCACACAGGTGAGGCTGCTTGGTAACTCACTGCACCTGGTGGCAAGAGTCAGGAAGGGATCTAAGGTCAGCATTTTGCTTTGGCTCTTTGCCACAGCAACATGTTTCCTCCCTTGCTGAGTTTGGCTCCTTGCTTCCTGATCCTCGGACGGCAGCTCCTTGCTTCTAGACCCTCAGACCCTTGACTTCATGACTCCTTGCTTCTCGACCCTTGGACCCTTGACTTCGTGACTTCCTGCTTCCTGCTTCCTGCCCCTTGGAGCCCTGGCTTCTGGACTCTTGTTCCTGCTCCCACCCTGCCAGGTGCCCCTGGTCCCACTGTCCTCAGCTGGGACTTCGATCACCCGTAGACCAGAGCATGACAGGCATCAAGTTCAGTGCAGGTCCTCTGAGAGTGGCAGGGCGGGGTCGGACGGAGAAGGGGTCATCTCAGAGAGCCTGAGTCCCCCAGCAGCCTCCCGGCGGTCAGTTGCCCATGGGCATCTCCAAAGCCCACAGCTCCTGCTTCATGGTTTCAGTTTGTTCACCTCCAGCTCGTGCAGAGTCCAGCCAAAAAGGAAAAAGAGGGGTGGGGGGAGTGTGGACACCTGGGATGGGTGAGGAGGAGGGTGATCTTTTTGAGTGCAGGTTTTGGCAGGTTTTGGGATCTGCTGGATCTGTGTGCAGCTGACCCAAGTGGTGACCCATTGAACTGCAGGTGGCATCTTCTCAAGGAAATGCTTTCAGGGCCTGGACTGACTGCCCACCCAGGACAGCCACTGGATATTTTGTGGGCAGAAAGGAGCACAAAGGGCTTCTTGTTCCAGTTGAGCTTTCCTTGAGCAATAATGCTTTCCTGAGCTTTGGTGTAATCTTGTATCCTTATTCCTTAGTCCTGACTTTTGAGCTGATCCTTGACCCTGCCTCCTCTTTTGTCCTTTGATTTTGACTTGCTCTTTGGTCTTGACTTCTGGCTTGGTCTTCAGCAATGCCTTGTGGTTTGATCCTTGGCCTCAACTTCTGGTTTGCTCCACAGCCTCTGGTTCCCAGTCCAATCTTGATAGAACTGTGACCTGTCATCTCTCTTCTGACATTGTACCATCCACACAAGTAGACTCCTCATACAACCATTTGTGTGTTAGAGTTTAGCCAGCTCAATATGAAATAATGTATAAAGGTGCCATGTACAAAGGCAAACCAATGGTCCATCTTGGCCAGCATTGCCCATCCTAATTGTACGCTGTAGTTTGCTTCCAACAAAATTAACATTTTTAAAATAACGATCGTAAGCAACAGCCTATAAATATTGGATATAAAAAACATTATATAAAAGCATGGCCAAGAAATGGAATCCAAGGCAGTGCTATTTATTTATTTATATTCATTTCATGAAAATTATGCATGACTTGATTTTTTTATATATTAACAAAACCTTCAAAGTGGTTTTTAAAAAGGTAAAACAATAAAATCAATAAAAAATTACAACCATACTTTAAAACATGCAAAAGTAAAACAGCTTAAAATCACCCAAAATTTCAAAGCATCTGGGCAGGCTTCTCTAAACAAGAGGGTTTTTAGCAGGCACTGGAAACAGCACTGATTGATATCAATGGGCAGGGAGTTTCAAGTGCTACCACACTCAATGGCTGAGTACTACAAATGCAGAATGAGGCTGAGACTCTAGGAACCATGACCACAAAGTCTGGCCTGTAATAGTAGAGGAAGGGGTGGGGCTATGCAGATAAGAGGGCATGGTCAGTCCTCAGTGGGCTCTGCCATCACTCTGTCTATTTCTGAAGTTTAGACATTCTAATGTTTCTTTGTGGGTGAGTGTATACCTAGGGATGGGTGGCCTCTTTCAACAAGGAGCCTCAGCCCCTAGCAGTAGCATGTCTTTGCCATTAAAAAAATAAACTAGGTGTCATCCCAAATATGTTATTGATATCTTCTTCTAAAACTACTTGGCAATCCTTTTGCAATAAAATGCACTCCTTACAATGGTGAAGTTATCAATGTCTTCTCCTACCTTGCAAATAAATCACCTTCCAAAACAAGAGTGGGAGGAATGGCTTTCGCCTAAATGGAGCCATCCCTCTCCCCCGACCATGAGAAGAGAAAAACTTTGCAATAACTATCATATTAGTCTCCATCCAAAATATCACCACGGTTGAGTAGCTTTGTACTTGAGGCTGAGCTAATGAGTTCTCCAAAAGCTAAGGAATAAAAGAATTCCTAGAAAGAAATTGGGGGTGGAGGTGGGGAGGGCGATTACCACCTACACTTACAAAGAATTTTCTCCATAAGTGAAGTGATTCATTGTCGAATAGGCAATCATGGCGGCAACTTTGTTAATTATTTTTTCATCGTTTTGTTATTAGGCTATTAATAATGCATCAGAAGTGGGGCTCCTTCTGCCGTAGACATTTGTTCAAAAATGAGTTACCCGACATCTATATTCCATTATTGATGGGATTCAAAAATGCATTTCATTAGAACGCTTTGAGAAGGGAAGCAGCAATTTGAATGCATTTGGGGGGCAGTAATAACAGCAGTGAAATTATGTTTTGCAAAACGGAGGCTGACAAAGTTGTCCTCAAAGTATTTCATTAGTTGCATCCATAGTAACAAAAGGAAGGCATTCAATAAATGTTGAAGGGACAGTAAACTCTGTCGGGGAGCAGAACACATACTTCTTTCCTTTGACAGCTGTACCATATTTATGAGATACAAAACAGGATGTTAGAGGAAGTGGGTTTGTGCTTTTTATTACAATGTGTTTTGCTGGTATACTGTTACACACCACCCTGATCTCTGGGTGGTGAGATACCACAGGGGTTGTGTGCTTACCCAGGGCTTGGTGTCCTTGGAAGGAAGGTCAGTGGAGACTGTGGCACCTTTAAGATATGTGGTTTTAATTATACATATATACAATTTGAGCATGGGATGGGGGGAGCTCACAGCATCAACACCCCAGAAGATATTGTTTCTCTTTCAGCCACAGCTTTGAGTCCAGAACACAGCAAGACATGTCTCTGTCGCCAGCTTTCCCAGCAACTTTCCAGCCCTACTTGTTGGCCCTTTTGGTTCTTCGCTACCTAGATTCAGTTAATTGCAACCCAGCTGAACCCTTTGAAGTGAAGCAGAAGACATGGGTAGGCAAACCAAGGCCCAGGGGCTGGATCTGGCCCAATCGCCTTCTAAATCCAGCCCATGGATGGTCCAGGAATCAGCGTGTTTTTACATGAGTAGAATGTGTACTTTTATTTAAAATGCATCTCTGGGTTATTTGTGGGGCCTGCCCGGTGTTTTTACATGAGTAGAATGTGTGCTTTTATTTAAAAGATGTTATTTGTGGGGCATAGGAATTCGTTCATTTTTTGCCTCCAAAATACAGTGGTGCCTCGCAAGACAAAAAGAATCCGTTCCGCGAGTCTCTTCGTCTAGCGGTTTTTTCGTCTTGCGAAGCAACCCTATTAGTGGATTAGCGCTATTAGCGGTTTAGTGGCTATTAGCGGCTATTAAAGGCTTAAGGGATTAGCGGATTAGCTGCTAAAAGGCTATTAGCAGCTTGGTGCCTTAGAAAAAGGGGTTGGGGAGCGGGGAAAAAATCGCAGGAATCGCAAGACGTTTTCGTCTTGCGAAGCAAGCCCATAGAGAAATTCGTCCTGCGAAGCACATTGAAAAACGGAAAACCCTTTCGTCTAGCGGGTTTTCCATCTTGCGAGGCATTCGTCTTGCGGGGCACCACTGTATAGTCTGGCCCCCCACAAGGTCTGAGGTACAGTGGACTGGCCCCCTGCTGAAAAAGTTTGCTGATCCCTGGCTTAGGGCCCCACTCTCTTGGGTGGCCCCCCAAAAAATAAAGGGAAAAAACTGGTTGTACATTTCCAAAATATAAGATTAAAAACAAATAGATACCTATTAGGTCCATAAATTACCATCTAGCATATATTCAACACAAAAAACAGCAACAATTTGTTGTTGACAAAGGATAGCTGGACATATAAAGGGCCCCATTACCTTCAGTAGGTTAGGGCCTCATCAAACCTAAATCCGGCCCTGGCCTGACCCATTTCCTAACCTCCTCCAAACTCATAATAGTATGAACTGCACATTCCTCACCCCACAGACAGCTCATCATGTGATTAAAAATGTCCCTGGATTGCACCACTTCATTCTGCTGGTAGGTGGAATTGCATGACTGTGGAGATGTGGGGGAGTTTGAAGCAGGGGCCTGGACAATGTGAGCACCCCTGAAGTCTTGTGAGAAGAATTAAATTGGGCATAGACTGCAGCAAGGAGTTCTTTCCCTTCAATTCTTCCTTGGAAATCACAACAGCTAAGTGGTACAGCGGTTGCTTTGCCCATGAAAGGTCTCAGGTTCAGCTCTTGGCATCTTCACTTAGAAGGACCTTGTTGGCAGGTGATCTGAGACCCTGGGAAACTGCTACCAGTTTCTGTAGACCAGGACTGGGGAAACTGGCTCTCTAGAGATTGTTTGGTACTCCAGCTCTCTTCTGCCCCAGGCAGCATGACCGCTGTCAATAAATGATGGGAGATGCAGTCCAGCAACATCTGGAGGGCCGCAGGTTTCCCAGCGCCAGTGTAGACAATATTGAGTCAGATGGACCAACATTTATAAGGCATGCTATGAAGCATTTGTTCAACTCATAATGGGTTGAGGACAACTGAACTGAAGTCTGCCATCATTTGACTGAAGGTTGCCATCATTCGACCCAGACACCATTTCCTAAATTTGCTGCCATCTCTGGTTAACAACCAATACATACTCTAAAGGCAGGTTCAGCAGGCCTGTTGTGTTGATGTAGATAAACTATCTTGAAAAAGAAAGGGTACACCAAGACAGCCAGATACAGGTGCCATCTTTCCTTGGTTTTTGCTTTAGATGATGTTGCTGGACTCCTACTCCCATCATCCCTGTCCACTGACCATGCTGACTGATTTTGACGTCCAACAATGGCAGGAGAGCCCAAGTCTCCTTTCCCCTCCTATGGACCTTTATCTGGCACTAGCTGCAGAAGCACAGCTTGAGTGGGGGGGGGGCACTGGGCGCCACACCGTGGGGGGCAGCACTTACCGCAGGGCCTGCAGCATGCTGGAACCACACGTCTCTCCTGGGAGCTACGCAGTAGCTCATGCGCCTAAGGGCTCCTTGCTGCCTGAAACGGTAGCATGGGGCTTGTGTCTGCCTTCTGCCTCTCCCTCAGCTGCCCTACAGCTGAGCAGGAGGTGGTGGCAAGACTCCGTGCAGCACACCCTGCCCTGGCTCACCCCGCCCCTGTGGGTGGCTCACCCCACCCCTGACCACAGGGCACGGGTGCCACCTTGGGCACCCAAGCAGCTAGCTATGCCACTGACCAGCTGAATGTAGAATGAATAGCATGTCTCTGATTATTACTATTTTTAAGCAGCTTTGAAAATACTGTCCAACAGGGTCTCTTGTACATAGCAAGGCATGCAGGCGGTTGACTCCCCACCTTGGTGAAAAGACCCAACTGACTTTAATTAGCAAGAAAAAAAATGAAAACTGACTTTTCTCTCTCCCAAGGCTATGGAGAAATCATACCAACAGTCTCTTCCTTGAGGCTCATTCATTTGTCATCACAGGCCTCCATGGTGCTCCTGGGGTGAAGAACATTAGCCACTGGCTCAGAGTCAATAGGAGTGCCGCAACATTTTCTGTTTTCTTTTGCATCCGTCATACAAAGCAAACACTTGCATTCACTTGTCACTGGGGACACAGCAAGAATTTTAGTGGGGAAGCTCAACATGGTGACCATCTGCAGTTTCAATTGGTACAAGGCAAAATCAAGGCGGGCACAGCTTCTGCCTCTCAATTCTGCTCATACCCCGTCTTCCACAGGCTGTAACCCCATCTTCCTGTTCCAATGCACACACACTACACCTTAGCAAAAGGGGAATGGGGGAACTGTGGTGGAGGGCTCCAAGAGATAGTGGAGGGATTAAGGAGGTTGGCAACCCCAGATGCTAACTGCATCATAGGAACATCGGAATCTGCCTTATATTGAGTCAAACCACCGGTCCCTCTAGCTAAGTTTTATTCATACTTACCTGAAGCTATTCCCCAGGGTTTCAGTTTCTTCCACTCCTACCAGGAGATACTGGGAATTGAACCTGGAACCTTCATACAAAGCAGATGCTCTGCTACTGAACTGGGGCCTCCTGTTCCAACACACACACCCCTTTGCTAGTGGGGGAATGAGGTAACTGTGGTGGTCCCCAATGAGTTTTTGGAAGGGATTCGGGAGACTAGTAATCCCCCCCCCCGCCATGGATCCTTAGTTAATTTGGGTCTACATCCCCCACCATCCCTCACTGTTGACCAAACTGACTGTGATCAATAGACATTGTAGTTCAGGGAAGGGGAACCTTTGCTCAGTCCCAGCCAGTGTGGCCAATGGCCATGATGGGAGCTGTGGTTCAGCAACATCTGGAAGGCTAAAGGTTCCCAGCATCTGTTGTAGTCAACAAATTGTCCTCCACAAAATGATGGGGACCATGCCTTCATTAGTTCACATAGGGCACAGACAGAGCACCTGTGGTTCACCAGGTGTTGGATCATGCTGGCTAGGGCTCATGGGGGTTGAAGTCCAACTCTATCTGGAGGGCCACAAGTTCCCCATCCCAGGCTGTGGGCTGCATTGAAGGGCTGAATCTTTGGAGACTGCTGTTAGGTAGTAAAATTCCTGCCTTTCTTAGCTCTGTGCACAAGGTCCATGTTTTTAAAACCAAAACTGAACAATTATTTTCAGTGGCTTTTCTCCACCCCATGCCCTTGTGTTGTGCCAGCAGCCCATGTCTCCCACGTCGCTATAATCTTCTGCCCTTTGTGGTGAGTCACTAGGGCTGGGGGGAGGGGGTTTGACTCAGCCCACATTTAAAGGTGAACCTACCTTATTCACACTTTCTGGAACAATACAACAACTGAAACACAGCCAGGCTACAAATTTCACACTTCTCTGAATGTGGCAATGCAGTTCTCTAGCCAAGTAATGTGAACAAATATGTATATAGCTACAGTGGTGCCTCGCAAGATGAAAAGAATCCGTTCCGCAAGTCTTTTCGTCTTGCGGTTTTTTCGTCTTGCGAAGCAAGCCCATTAGCGGATTAGCGCTATTAGCAGTTTAAGGGCTATTAACGGCTATTAAAGGCTTAAGGGATTAGCGGATTAGCTGCTAAAAGGCTATTAGCAGCTTAGCGCTTTAGAAAAAGGGGTTGGGGAGTGAAAAAACCCCTCAAGAATCGCAAGACATTTTCGTCTTGCGAAGCAAGCCCATAGGGAAATTCGTCTTGCGAAGCACCTCTGAAAACGGAAAACCCTTTCGTCTTGCGGGTTTTCCATCTTGCGAGGCATTCATCTTGTGGGGCACCACTGTATAACCATAAAAAGGATTATATAAAAGCAAAAATAGCCTGCAAAATGCATTGTTTTGAAGGGAAATTGTTTTGCCGAAATGTTCCTATTGCACGAAAGTGCATACTAATTGCAAATTGCAAATATGCGTTTATCAGGAGAATTGTGCATTAAAATGCTGGTGAATTTTCACGAGGGCTTGTGTATCACAAACTGGTGTGGGAATGTGAAGAACTGAACTTCAAATTGGAAAAACGAGAAACCAGGAAAATCTGAAATGGACAGATTTGCCCATCTCCATGAGTTACTAAGTCAGTTCCCACTAAGGGGAAGGACCATAGCTTAGTGGCAGAAAGTTCCAGGTTCAATTCCAGGAGAAATACTCCTGTCTGAAAACCTGTTAAGCTGATGCTACATGGTGTAATACTGAGTTAGACAGTTAAGTTGCTGTATGACTGTTAGTAAGCCAGGAACAGTTACAACTCTCATGACAGACTCCACGCACCTGAATGGCTCACTGGCTTCTTCTAGTCTGGAGGAGATATAAAGGCTTCTGAGTCAGGTTAAGAACATAAGAAAAGCCCTGTGGCATCAGGCCAAAGTCCATCTAGTCCACCACACTGGTTTCATAGAGGCTAACTAGAAACCTATGAGAAGAAGCCCACTAGGCTATTGCCTGGGTAACAATCATATCTACTGAATGCAGTTCTTGTCCTCAAACCTCTCAGCCATTGTGTCACAGCAACTCCCAATTTGGGTCTGGAGGAATCCCATCTTCTCTGAAGCTGCCGCAATTTGTGTGTCCACCTGAACCAATTGTGGGCAGCATGTCTGCTTCATTTCCTTGCCTTCCATGTGTGCTCCGAATGCTTTAATAATTTCATTAACGTGATGAGATTTTTTTCAAGCAGAGCTACTGAAGTGTTATTTCCCAGGCAACATACTGAAGCACTTGCCTTGTTCATATTCCAGCCTAACTACATGCTTAGGAACTATTCAGGGGCTGTGTTGGGTTGTGGGAGGAAGTGCACCTCTGTGTTCTCTCTGGAACAAATAATACCTAGCAGAATTATGATTAATTGGCATAAATTATTGCAAAACAGCAAAGCACAACAAAGAACCTGTAGCTCAGTGGTAGAGCACACACTTTGCATGTAGAAGACCCCTGGTTTGAGAGCCAGTGTGCTGCAGTGCTTAGAAAGTTGGACTAGGACTTGGGGAACCCAGGGTTAAAATCGCTGCTGAGCTATGAAACCTGCTGAGTAACCTTGGGCCACTCACAGCCTCTCAGCCTAAACTAGCTCACAGGGTTATTTTGAGGAAAAAATGGGGAGGAATAGAAACATGTGCAGCACCTTGAGCTCCCTAGAGGAAAAGTGGGGTAGAAATGCAACAAACAGACAAACAAATGACATCTCCATTTCCAGGAAGCAAGGATGGGCACCACCTCTGTCTGGCACCACGGAGAACCATGGAGAACTACGATGCTAGACTAGATGGATCCTACTAAACCCCAATACAGCTCTTGCATCCTCTTATTTGCTGGATTGACCATTAACAGGTGAAGAAGTCACATCATGACAGCCCCCTTTTAGCCAGAATCCAGAGACATGTCCCCAAGGAGAGCCCAAGAAAGCAGGCAGCTATGTTGCTCCATAGTTACACACAGATAGGCATACATGAGTGGCAGCCATTTTGTGCTATGCCAGCAGCCATTTTCTCATTATGCCCTCCTGTGGAAAGGAAAGTGAATTCATTGGGGAAAGTCGAAGGGGACGTCTTTCAAAAGAAACCACTAGAAGATTCATTCTTTCTCCGTCTGTCTCCTACAGAGTGTCTGTTTGCTGCTGGAGTTAAAATGAGAAGGAACTAGGTGTCAGTTGGGCCAGGAAGGGCAACGGAAAATGCCTTGCTCTTGCTCTGTAAAGTGATGGTGGTCAACTGAGTCCCAGTGCCTCAGAATGGTCACAGCTATTCTGCTGTCGTTTTTCTCCTGACCCACACTGTACTTGACAGCCGTGACCTGTGCCTTGCCCCTGACTGTCAGGGCAAGGCAAGTGAAATCAAATCTCAGCCAAGGCAGGGAGCAACCACCACTCCCTACTCGGCTACCCTAAGGCCACAATCTCAAGGGCTGGAGGAGGTGGCAGGCTGCTTCACACTGAAATGTGAGTGGAGGAGCAACTCTCAGATGGCTTTTTCCTCCCCTGTATAAGACCATAATAGCCTACTGGATCAGGCCAGAGGTCCATATCTTCCAGCATCCTGTTATCACAGTGGCCAACCAGACCACTGTGTTGAAATACTGGTTTAATATCTCAGTATTTGGCCTGGAGAAGGGATTACTGGTACATCTATGCAACGAGGAGTTTATCAGTCCATGGCTCAAGACTATGGCCAGAAAAGCCACCCCGATTGGACTGTCACCATCCCTTTTGTATCAACTGGGTTACGATACCGCCCTTGTGTCCCTGAGGCAAAGGCTTTGGGACATCTCACACCTGCGATCCAGATCCAATGTAATCTGTGGCCCGATTACAGCTGGAATCCAATACGGACACGACTTTCAGTTAGCCTCATATCTTAGGAATTTGCCCATACCCACCTATCGGCGTTTATTTACCAAAGCTAGATTAAATGTATTTCCACCGGAAGTTCTAGATGGTAGACTAAGAGGCATCGCCTACCAGAATAGTCCTTGTTTATGTTCTCAGGATGACGATTGCATGAACCGTATCCTACTGCATTGTGGGCAGTATGAGCAAGCAAGAGATCAACTGATCAAACCCTTACTAGCAAATTTTCTGGGAATATCTGAAGCCTCACATATTAAGTACCTTCTGGAGGATAGGTCAAATGATATTACACTGACTGTGGCAAAGTTTCTTTCAGAGGTCACAAGAAACAAAGACCATCACGCTCTAGACATAACAAAATGACTTCCTCGGTCTCTTTCACTTGTTGTTTGGTTGTCTTAACTGCATCTTGTTTTGAAACTGTTTTGTGGTTCTATGGACCGATATAGATATAGATAGATAGATAGATAGATAGATGATAGATGATAGATATAGTTGATAGATAGATAGATAGATGATAGATAGATAGATAGATAGATAGATGATAGATAGATAGAAGATAGATAGATATAGATATAGATATTGATAAATCGATCAGAAGCCTGAAAGAAGGACCTGAGCACAACAGTGCCCCCTCTGCTTGTGATTCCTAGCAACTGGTATTCATGGGTGTATTGGCCCCAACAGGTAAAACATTTCACAATCACAGCTTGATGTCCTCTATGAATTTGTCCAATTCTCTTTTATTTTATTTTTGTTAAAGATTTTATTGATTTTCCATTTTCAAAACAAATATCCAATACTAAACATTAGTTTTTCACACACCCTTCCCTGTTGACTTCCCTCAGCTTCCATTTCTGGTTTATTACATCAAATGATACGTTCTGCTGTTTATATACAATACTATATTATCACAGTGTTATATTCCTTGTTTTATGTAAACAAAATTGTAAATGTTTATTTAAATCCTGCCAACGAGTCCATGTTTTTTTGGTGTTTCTGCAAATATATTGTAAAAGGTTCCCATTCTTTTTCAAAGTCCCTGTTGTCCCTTTCTCTTAGTTTGCCCGTTAACTTTGCTAACTCTGCATAGCTCATCAGTTTTTCTTGCCATTGTTCTTTAGGTGGTACCTCTCCAGTCTTCCAATTTTGTGCTATTAGAATTCTTGCTGCTGTTGTAGCATACATAAATAATGTCCGTTTTTCTTTCAGCAGTTCTTGTCCTAAAATACCAATTCTCTTTTAAAGCCATTCTAGGTGCTGACTTTTGCTACATCTTCCATTGTTTAGTGTTGCGAAGAAGAGTTTTCTTTCGTCTCTCCTGGATCAACTTCATGGGAAGGCCCTGAGCTTGAGTATAATGAGAAAGAGAGGAAAAAACTGTTCTCCATGCCATGCATAATTTTGTACGGTTCTATTATGTTCCCTCAAAATTGCACTTTCCGTACTAGAAATCATTTACACTTCATGTTAAGTATTTGCCCACCCTCCCCTTTCCATTGCATGATAAAGAGTTTTAAATTGCCTGAACATAACATAAGAAGAGTCCTGCTGGGTCAGACCAAAGGCTCAACTTGTTCAGCATCCTGTTACCACAGTGGCCAAACAGATGCGTCTGAGAATCCTGCGGACAGAGTGCTCTCCCTACTTGTAATCCTCACCCCTTAGTATTCAGAGGCATTCGGCCTCTAACAGAGGCATTAGAACATAAACATTGTTGCTAGCAGCCATTGGTTGCCTTATCCACCATGAATTAGTCTAATCCAGGGGACAGCAACCTAAGGCCCATGGGCCACAAGTGGCCCACGGGGGACATTTAACCAGCCCATGAACCACACTTAAACCGAGCCGCCCAAACCAAGGCACCCACAGATGCAGACACCGGAAATCATGGGCAGGCACGATCCGGCCCATGGAAGGATCTCCACTGGAGTGGACCAGCCCAGGTGAGGTAAACCTTGCTGACCCCTGGTCTAAGAAGAAGAAGAAGAAGAGTTTGGATTTGATATCCTGCCTTTCACTCCCCTTCAGGAGTCTCAAAGTGGCTCATATTCTCCTTTCCCTTTCTCCCCCACAACAAACACTCTGTGAGGTGAGTGGGGCTGAGAGACTTCAAAGAAGTGTGACTGGCCCAAGGTCACCCAGCAGCTGCATGTGGAGGAGCGGAGACGCGAACCCGGTTCCCCAGATTACGAGACTACCACTCTTAACCACTACACCACACTGGCTCTCACTCTGTAAGAACAACCTGAACATCTAGCCATGCTACTAGCCTCATGTCTTCACCTTGACAGGGTGTGGCAATGCCTCCCACTGCCACTGAAGAGTGTTGTGATGGTGGCGATACTGCAGGGAGCTAGTAGATTTGCACATGTGGCCTATTTGCATTGTTCATCTTTCACAATACAGAATTAACAACTTGCAACATACAAATTAAATGATCTTTCATTATTATGGAAACTCCCTCTTCTGTACTCTGACACCAATGAAGTCAACATGGATCCCTTTGCAGGCTTTTAGAGAGAAATTAAGACTGATTTTCCTGAAATGCGAGGTTGTAGAGATATGGGGAATGGTGCTGAAACAGTGCCAAATAAAGACTTGGCTGCCAAACCACAATTAAAACAATGACCTTAATAAAAATTATTTTTTTAAAAAATAGAACAATGACCTATGGCATATGCTCACACATGCACACACATTCATCCTTGCCCTTCCACCCCCATACCTCCTCCCATGCTGAGCATCATTTTGTTTATCTGTTATTACAGAGAAACCCTGTGGTGCCCTCCATATGTGGGGCCAACTCGAATCATCCCTCAACCATTGGCCATGGTGGCTGAGACTGATGGGCATTGTAATCCAGTAACATGAACTGCTGCCTTTGGTTTAGTATGCCTTTGAAAGATTCAGCTAAAAAATATAATGAAAAATGATGCTAAAGGAAAGAATCTGGCCCATTTTTTAAAGCTTCATTGCATCTATCACAAAAAGCTTCTTTGTGCAAGATCCCAGGTCATGTTCTGGAATGCATCATCAGTGCTTGTACACAGTACACTGACCCCATGGGAACTGGAGCACATCCAGTGCTCTCCTGTGACTGCACATTGCAGAACATCACTAGTAATGTCACATTATCTTTTAGGGAAGTTTGCCTACCATTACTGATCTTCTTTTTGGAAAATTCCTGACATGCTTTCGCAGAAGACAGCTTGCCAGCCGCTACCCTAAAATGTTCACCTTTTATGCAAACCTCTTAAAGATCCCCTCTTTTTAATAATGAACTCCCAGGCCTCCTTTACAACTAACTAATGCCATCCAGTGGTAATGATAAGACATACATTTATTTGGTGAAGGAATTAGACAAGAATTCACTTGTAGTTGCCACCAACTTTGTCCAAAAGTAAAATTCAAAGTGTATTTAGTTCCTTCTGGATTGGGCAAATGGTTTGCAAAAGGAAGACAAAACTTAAGAACAGATCTGCTGGGTTGTACCAATGGTTGATCTAGTCCAGCTGTTCTCATAGTGGCCAAGCAGATGTCTATGGAAAACCCACAAGCAGGACATGAGTGCAAAAGTGTTCTCCCCACTTGTGGTTCCCAGCAGCTGGTATTCAGAGACATACTGCCTCCAACGGTGGAGAGAGAACACAGTCATGATGACTAGCAGCTATTGTGTTCCTGCCTAGTTCACTCTCCCCTCTGGACCAAAGGGCCTGAGGCTGATGATGGGGAAGGTCCAAGAGCCAGCCAGGGGCCCAGACAACTGATATGGGGACCTCCAGCCCTAGTGCTCAGATGGCTGGATCCAATGATGGCTGGATCCTTGGAGAGTGGAAGTGTGGAGATCAGTTGGAAGGTCTTGCTCTCCCTCTGAGGCAACCTCAGATTGGAAGTATGGGTGGGGGTGAATGCGCCATCCTGCCACTTAAAATGTCCCTCACTCCCACCTTCTCCCTCCCTCCCTCTCTCCTCAAAACTGGAAACCACCAGTACAGCCAGCTCCTTCTACTGTCCAAATTGCAGCTATGAGCTTCCATCCTACAGCTGAACTAAGGCTCAAGGCGAAAATTAATTGACCGATTTTCAGTTATAAAACTTTCATACACAAGGGGTGTGCATCTGCTTCAGACAAACCCCCCGAACTGAACGGAACTTGCCTCCCAAGCTGAAGTGTTGTGGACTGTTGCTAAAGCATCAGACTCACTCTGGAGCTTCAGGAGGTGGCCGGATTCAGTTTTGCATAAGCCTCCAAACTGGCACACTTTTGATCTCCCTCCTGGCATGCTTCCTATAAAAGGAAAATGCCAGACAGGAGGCAAGGAGAGAGATGGGCGAAGGGGTCTAGATTTGTGGCTGAGAGCTATAGGTTCCAGGTGGGAGATGACTATACCAGTCACAGTGCTTTTAGGAGGTACACTGAAATAGCATATCAGAACTCTGTTGTTCCCGAGTTTTTAATGATTTTGCAAGTTGACCTTACACTATTCCAGAATTTTGCAGGGAGTTGTACTCGAAAAACCTTTACATTGCCTGCCATGGCCATGCAAATTACTTACAAACCACGGATTTGCCTGTCTTCATATACTTACGGTGATGGAGCTCAGCTAGAGTTGTTTCATCCGGGAGTAGGAATGGGGTCGACATGATAACTTTCCCTCTTGGTCTTCTGTGTGAATGGCTTGGTTCAGGTTACAGCATAAAGTTAAACCATTGGAACTGTCTCTCACAGGAGGCCATGATGGCCACCAACCTAGATGGCTTTAAAAGAGGATTAGACATATTCATGGAGGAGAAGACTATTGACGGCAACTAGCCGTGAAGGCAAAGCTCTGCCTCCACAGTTGGAGGCAGCGATGATTCTGAATATAAGTTGTTCTCGCCAGAAGCTTGGTTATTTTTCTTAATATGTAGCAAAGGTTGTTACTGGAACTATTTATTAAACATGGAAAACAAATTACAGTGGTGCCCCGCAAGACGAATGCCTCGCAAGACGGAAAACCCCTAGACGAAAGGGTTTTCCTTTTTGG
Source organism: Podarcis tiliguerta (assembly GCF_965153285.1). Classification (NCBI taxonomy): domain Eukaryota; kingdom Metazoa; phylum Chordata; class Lepidosauria; order Squamata; family Lacertidae; genus Podarcis; species Podarcis tiliguerta. The sequence continues at coordinate 37,362,010 of NC_139549.1, forward strand.
AGGTGCTTCACAAAACGAATTTGCTATGGGCTTGCTTCGCAAGACGAAAATGTCTTGCGATTCCTGGGGTTTTTTCCCCCTCCCCCCCCTTTTCCGCAAGCCCCTAAGCCGCTTAACAGCTGTTCACTAAGCCGCTTAACAGCTGATCGCTAAGCCGCTTAACAGCTGATCGCTAAGCCGCTTAACAGCTGATCTAAGCCGCTTATCAGCTGATCTAAGCCGCTTATCAGCTGATCTAAGCCGCTAATAGCCTTTTAGCAGCTAATCCGCTAATCCCTTAAGCCTTTAATAGCCGCTAAACCGCTAATAGCGCTAATCCGCTAATGGGCTTGCTTCGCAAGACGGAAAAAACCGCAAGATGAAGAGACTCGCGGAACGGATTCTTTTCGTCTTGCGAGACACCACTGTAAATAAACACACATACAAGTTGTTGGAAATCACAGTCAGCAGCTCTTGTGCTGAGATCCTACTTGCCAGTTTCCCACAGGCACCTGGTTGGGCACTATGAGAACAGGTGGGCCTGATCCAACCGGCTGCTCTTATGTTCTTATGCAGATACGTACATTATATTCGAATAAATATAACCTAATACCAGCCTTCTCCAACCTGTGCCCTCCAGATGCCCTACAAGTGTGCATATGTTGGGTGAAACTGATGGCAACTGCTGTCTAAAACAGCTAGAAGGGAACAAGGGTCTTGAAGGTCACTTTATGCCAAAGTCCTGTCTCTCAAGTCTTCATTCCGCGTGTGCAGGTCAACAGCAGCAACACGCACAAACCCTAACACTTCATTTCTTCACTCCTAGAAACTCTGTCACTCAGTAGACATAAGCCTTCCGCGATAAAGGCCACTTACATCTAGACTTGCATTTTAAAACCAATTAGTTGCCGTGATTTCTCTGTACCAGCACCTGAAGGCACAGTCGACGAGGTGTCTTCGAGGCCGCCTCTCCAGCAAGTCATTGGAGACGATATTGCCAAATAATGTGATTCTTTCTATATTAAAAAAAACAAACCCTGCTTGAACAGAAATATATTAAAAAATCTGAGATGGCAACAAAGGACCTTGCTGTGGGAAAGGGGAGAATGTTAATTGCATCACATTGATTTCATCAAGAGAAAGTCGTGAGGCATAATTGAGAATGGGCAGCGTGATTATTAATTCCGTAGATATGTTTTACAGCTGTCACATGCTTTTTTCCAAGGGGGGTGGCGAGCATAAGTTTCTCAGGACTGTGTCTGAAGAATTGTTTCCCTTAAACATTCACAATGGGTTTCTCTATCTCTCTCATTGTGTCTTTTCTTTCATTAATCTTTTACTGACACAATGCTGCAGAGACCTGTTGCCAAGCCGTAGACTGAGAGCTGTAGCTGAACAAGAATGTGCATTTGTTTTCCTTGCTCTGCAGGCAAAGAAGCTCAGGCCTGGGGAGGGAGCGCAGACTTCCAGCCCTCTTTCCCTGGGCCAGGGAACTCTCCCCAGACCATGCCCATCCCTAGCCATGTCTTGTCTGCTCAAGCCAAACCTTTCTCCAGCCTTGCTTCATGCCCTACTGTGATATTTTGCCTCCTAGGAGATGCATGTCAGGGGTAGGTGGAATCAGAGGCAAAACAAGGCAGAGCAATCAGTGTAAAGTTCAGTGTAGGCTAGTTTCTACACACACAAACACACTCACTGCTCTTCTGTATTATCTCCAGAGAAGAAAGAGGCATTGTCAGAGCACAAGGATACATTCAAGGCAGGCACGAAAGCTCAAGGAGGGTATTAAGTGAGGCTGCTGATTAAGGTGGCCTGGGAGAGGGATGTGCCCAAGGAAGAAGTGTGATCTGGAAGAGAGGGCCAGCCCATCCATGAGGTGGAATGAAGCAGCCCACCTCAGGCAGCAGAATCCCATGGTACCCTCCAAAGCATCCACTCACCCCTCTTGCCACAACCTCCCCCAGCCTAGTCATGGTTTGATGTCTCTGCTCTGTCTTGTGACATTTTGTCTCTGCACTTTTTTTATCTCGTTTTGTTTTACATTTCATACTGTGTGACCATTGTATATTACAGACACGTCCAACTCCCAAGAGACTGTGATATACTCCCAGTATTACAAAAAAACCAAAAAACTGGCAGTGATCTACCCATTGTGATTGCCAAAAGTTGTTGAGCTTTTTTTTTAGGGGAGAGTGACCAGAGATGTAGAGATTTTTTAGAGGGGGTGGTCCAAAGTTGTTGAGCTTTGGGGAGGGGGTCCTCCAAAAAACTGTGATCGACTCGTTGAACATGCCTGGTATATTACTTTAAGCTGTGAACCACTTCTCCCTCTCATCCACCCACCCTCCCTCTCTGTTGTATGCGCTTCGTAAACGATAAAATACAGTATAAGAAACAATTCAAAATGGAAAACTCTTAAAACAATACGAGCTCAACCCCCCCCCCCAAAAAAGTAAAAAGTAAAAAACCAAGCAAATTCCCTCCTCCCCAACTAAAATAATTTTAAACACAGAAGCTAAAATGGTTTACGATCAGTCCAAAACATGGCAATGGGGAATTTGGTGCAAAAATTGAAGTACGCAATGTATTTTAATTGAGAGATCCAAGAGAACAGAATAATCTAAAAGACTACAGAGCATGTGCCAGGTGAGCCTCTCTGAAGAGGACATTCTCTAAATGGGGTTCCACTTAGTAGCTTCCTGTCTTATTTCATTACGTGGGGAACCTTAAAAATTCCTTATGAAGAAGATCTTGAGGTCCAGGATTGTAAGAACGGGAGAAGGTGATACTTCCAGTAACCTGGTCGGAAGCCTTTTAGAACTTTAAAAGTTTAAGCCAGCATTTAATAGAGCCCAGTATTATTCAATCTTCAGTCCCCATATGTGATTGGACTCCAATTCCTATCAGCCCGGACTATTAAACTGACTGGGGATTATGGGAATTGTGGTCCAACAACACCTGAGGACCCAAGGCTGAAGAACACTGCTATAGTCCAATGTTCACCACCATGGTGCCCTCCAGATGTGTTGGACAACAACTCCCATCAACTTCCAGCCAGCATGGTCAGTGGTTAGGGATGATTCAGTCTAGCTTTACCTAGAATCCACCAAGCAGAGAAGGCTGCTGGAGTCATTCTAGAGATGGCACGAAGGTGATGGTTCTTGAGGACCATGTCAGTTGTTACATTTAGGGTGATGAAACCATAGGACGGCCATGAAGAAAGAGTCACAGGGTACAGTTATATGAACACAGAAGTGGAAGCTTCCAATCCCAGGGTGGCAATATGTGGATCTGATGACTTTTCATATTTGGGTGTAGTTGAATCCTGACAGTGAATTATTTGAAAGATTGAAACAAAAACTGGCTAATGTGTAGGCAAACATAAAGAACTTTCCCTGACAAACTAGTCATGTAGGTCTGGGGGATTAGCTACATGCCTTGATTCATGGTGGACCCAAGAAATTTTCTGGCCTTGGGTGAACGACAAGATGGTATACCCACCAATCCAGGTGCAGAAACAAAATGGCCTGGTAGTTGAACCTTATTTCAGTTGTGGCAATGGAACTCTCCTCTACCACACCTGAGAGCAGCAGCTAGTCATAGGGTTGCAAGATAGACCACTTGGCACACACAATCCTAGAGAAAGCTATAACCAGGGGGCTGTTCTGCTGTCCCTGCAGCAATTGCCTCCTGAGGAAGTCAGTTCACTTTGCCTAATTATAGAATAATAGGATTGTAGAGTTGGAAGGGACCCCAAGGGTCATCTAGTCCAACCCCTTGCAATGGTAGGGCCAGATCTGCCTTGGCCACCTTCCATGCAGCAAGGCATTCAAACTTGTGGTGTACTTTTATACATAGAATTAGGTTGCTTGAATTCTCATTGGGAAGGGAAATGATTATTTACGCCTTAATCTGATGCACACTTAGTTGGAAGAAAGTCACCTTAAATTCTGGGGCTCATATTTATTTTACTTGCATAAACATGTAAAGAAACCTACTGCAAAAAGTCCTTTGCATTCTATGGACTCTCCATCCCAAATGTTTATCATCTTTCACTAGCTTGCTTTGAATTTTTTTTTTTAAAGCTTTTAAGCTAAGACATAAATCCGTCTTCAGACCGTCTACAGTATGCACACACCATCTAGTCACTGTGGAATCTGCAACTTGTGGGAGGAGATGTAAGGAAAATCTTTTCAGGGCTCTTTCTAAGACTTAAGCGTGGGGAAAACATCGCTTGAGGTATAGCTTAGGAAATTCTGAACACAGTACTTAAAAGATTAGTCATGGAAAAAGTACTCTAGTGAATTCTCAATTCTGCTTTTTGGAAACCTTCCATGGACAGCTTAGAGCAGCCTCCCCTCAGCCTGCTGCCCTCCAGATGTTTTGGTCTACAGCTATTTAACCCAGTGGCCAATGGTTGGCAATTATGGCCAATGGTTGGCAACTATGGAAGTTCTGCTCTAAAACATCTGGAGGGCACCAAGGTTTTTTTTACACTTACCAGAAACTGGGCCTGAACCAACTTTTCCAGATTGGACAAAAGCAGATATGGTGGGAAACTAGGGCATGCATGGTGACATGCATCTAAGTTCTGGGCCCATTCTGTAAACACACCACAACTGGGTATTAATTCAAACCAGAGTGTCCCTAGGCTCTGTTTTGCCCTTTCGCCATGTCTGAAGTACCCTACAAAATTGAGGAAGTGGTGACATCAGTGTCCCATCAGCATGACAAAGACTTTGAAGCTGTTGAGGTGAGGCCTTGTGTAGCTCACAGAACATTTCTGGATTGTGCTATGCCATGTCTCACCTGCTTCAAGACCTCCAGCAGGCTGAATGGATGGATATTCTTTGGGCATGGTAAGTTTTGCTGCATATAGAATCAAAGGATTGGAAGGCACCTCAAGAGTTCATCTAACCCAAACCCATTGTGTGGCAACTGCAAAAAAATCATGCTAGGGATCGTTAAGAAAGAGGCTGAAAATAAAACTGACAGTATCAGGAGGCCACTATACAAATCTATGGTGCAAACACACATGGAACACTGGATTCAGTTCTGGTCATCTCACCTCAGAAAGGACATACGGAGCTTAAAAGGGTAACTGTAATGCCCAAAGAGATGTAGTAATTCCCTTAAGAGGAATCTGGGGATTTTTAAGTTTGAAAAATGGTGAGGAAGAGGGGACGTGATAGATGTGTATGAAATTGTGCATGGTGTGGAGATAGTGGATAGAGAGATGTTATTCTTCTTCTCCCATAATGCTAGTACTTTGGGACACGCAATAAAGCCAAATGTTGGAAGGTTCAGAACATACAAGAGAGAGTAATTCTTCACATGGCGCATAGTTAAATTGTGACAGCAGCCTTCTTCTGTTCAGCACATGGGTGGGCTTTGGAATGTGGACTACATCACGTCAGGTAAGGTCAACCTTCAGTGGCATCATTTCCTGCAAGCCACAACCTACGTTGAGTAAAGTTTGTGCAAGGTGGAAATGCATCAGGAGCTCATTGCAAGCTATCCGACGCCTCTCATTTCCCTAAACAGAATCTCCTGTCAATATGGAAAGCCCCCATTCTGCTTCCTCCCCCACCATCTCTTTTTACGTCAGCTAGGTGAAAGAGATGTTCCCATTGTGCCACTGCTAAATAAGCAGCCAGCAGCCTTATTTCCCCTTGATTCGCATGCATGAAAATTCAAACAAAAACAAAAAAATAAAAAAGATGTGTGCTTTCCTCTTTTGTCATAGCGGTCCCATTACTTGTCAGTCTCGGTGCATAAACGTTCCACCACTTGCTGTTGTTTTTTCTACCGGCTTCCTTTAAACTTCACATCCATTTGACATCATAAGTAGCTATGAAGGCCATTTCCTTCCCTCCCTGTTTTAAAACACCTTTTCTTCAAGAAGCATTCTCCAAGGAACTGGTAAATATTATAAACTTTTTTGAAAAGGCATTTAATTACCCACAGGGTGAGTTGCTACAACACACACACACCCGTCCCTCCACAGTGGCAACTTCTTTTGTGCCAGATCTTGGCTGTAAGGAAAGAATTGTTGTGTGAGTTTTTCTTAATTGCTGCTCACAAGCTGGCCGGGCTGCCTGCAGTCTCACCCGTTTTTGTTTGCTTGTTTGACTTGTTTGTCAGCCACAAATTGGCCTTGTCATTGTGACTGGATTATCGAGGTGTTTAAAGAAATCACGCTGGATTAAAGGATGCAGCAGGGAATGGCTCCAAAGTGATGGGCTGGTTCACAAGGCAAAAGCAATAGCTTGAGGGTGGGGGCAAAGCACATGCTTTGCATGCAGGAGGCTCCAGATTCAATCTCTGGCAACTCCAGTTAAAAGGACCAGGTAGCAGGTAGATTGAACAGAATCTGTTAGCCTGAGACCCTGGAGAGCAGCTGCCAGTTGGAGTAGACAGTATGAGGCCACAGGGGAAAGTAGTTTGATCTGGTGCAAGGCAGCTTTATTTTCTGGGGAGGGTGGTGGTGAGTCCCCTACACCACACACTGCATGAAATGGATAATGCAGTTGTTGTTTTTTGGGGGGGAACCCTTGATGTGCAGTAGTGATGGGAAACCTCAGACTCAGGGGCCAAATGTGGCCTTTCCTGGCTCTCTGTCTGGCCCTTAGGAGTCTTCGCAGGCCATATCCACTCCCTGAGCCACAGCTCTCACCAGCCTTTGCACCCCTGGCTAGAATGGGTTATATTCAATGTTACTCCTAGGTAAAAGGTAAAGGACCCCTGGACGGTTAAGTCCAGTCAAAGGTGACTCTGGGGTTGCAGCACTCATCTCGCTTTCAGGCCGAGAGAGCTGGCCTTTGTCCACAGACAGCTTTCTGGGTCATGTGGTCAGCATGACTAAACTGCTACAGGTGCACACGAGTGCCAGAGCGCACGGAAACGCCATTTACCTTCCTGCCAGAGTCGTACCTATTTATCTACTTGCACTGGTGTGCTTTCGAACTGCTAGGTTGGCAAGAGCTGGGACAGAGCAACGGGAGCTCACCCCGTCGTGGGGATTCGAACCGCCAACCTTCTGATTGGCAAGCCCAAGAGGCTCAGTGGTTTAGACCACATTGAAATGTATGGTTATGACTAACTTACGAAATGTTGGGAAAATGGAATAAACTGCCATGTGAAAGAAGCCTGGGTTGGGTACCACCCATTATGGAATAAATGAAATATTCCATTGCTTGATTAATTGCAAGCCATTCTTCCAGCTGTTAACTGGCTTATACTCACAATTTCCCCCCCTTTTTTACTCAAAGTAAATATGCAAACTCATCTGAGGCACTTGCAAAAAGACTTTCCAGTGCAACCTTTGTTAGTGTTATGAAGCAAAGAAGGTTTTCTTTCAAAATACAGACAAACCTGAATCCTCTCCTATCGTTTCAGTACAAATGTTTCCTTATTGCTTTCATTAAGCACAGCTGTCCTTCCAGCAGCTGAGTTCCTCGCATTCAAACCATTTGTCCTATGCCAGCAGGTTTCTTTCATTTCCCCAACCTGCCAGTCTGCTAATATATATTTAAACATCAACAACAAGTCAACCTTCTAGCCAAACACCAATTATTTGAGATAAATCGTCGGGCAATTGACAATAGCACACTTGCTAAAATGAAGGGTGCCTGTCCATGTAATAGAACCATTATATGCTCTTAGTAACAGTTGTTAAGAATTGGAAAAGAAACAGCAAAGAACTCGGTGTTGCCACCATGGTTTTTGAAACTCTGTGCATGCACAGGAGCAATGTGCACAAAGCTCCTGGGTTTTCCAAACCCGTCAACAGTATTGATTTGACCGGGACACCCCAGAATTACAGAGGCCCCCCCGTCTTCTGATTGGATGACCCATTTTTGGTGCTGAGCTCTTCTGTGAGTCGGCTGGCTCCTGTAACAGCTCAACACCAAAAGATGCTTGTCTTTTGTGCAAAAGAAGGTGGCCTAGCCAGATTCATTTAAAGCTGTATCATACTGCTTCAACAGTCATAGCTGAATCCCAAGAACTGTAGTTTGTTAAGAGTGCTGAGAATTGTTAGGTGACCCCATTCCCTTACAGAGCGAAAACCCAATTAATTTGGCACCAGTTCTAGGGTGTAGCGACCCAGGGTGGATAAGTCTGACTGGGGGGGCCTTGGATCTGAGCCACAGGGTGGATTGGGTGGGGATGACCCTAATATTTGGCCCAACTGTGGATTTGAAGGGCTTTCTCTCTCTCTCTCTCTCTCTCTCTCTCTCATCAACCAATATAGCTACATTTGCTTTTTTATGTTCTGGGCATGTAGAAGTAAATACCACAGACCAAGAGGAAGGGACTGTAGGTCAATAGTGGAGCATATTTCATTGCCTGCAGAAGATTCCATATTTAATTCCTGGAATCTGCAGCTGAAAATATCAGGTAACAGGTGATTTGCAAGACCCCTTCCTGAGACCCTGGGAAGCTACTGCCTATCAGGTTGGAGAATACTGGGCTAGATAGATGAATATTCTGACCTGGTGTAAAACAGCTTCAAAGGGTGCCTTAATATATTTTTTGTTGTTGTTTACTTCAGAAAAACAGCATGCATTGTTCACCAGCCTTTGGGGACTTACTAGGCATTTTGGCTTACTATGGTGGGCATTGGCCTTGCTTTACAGAGGACAGCTCTGAAGAGCTGTGTGGCTGAAGTCCAGTTCAAAGTTCAAGAATCCTCAGAAGGGAGAGCAGGATTTCTATTTAACTCATAGCCCTTATTTCTAAATTTGCATCTCTCTTGATATAAATGAGAGTGTACAATTTCCATTCAGTTCTGTCCCCCCCCCCATCCTCTTTTTCTGCCTTGCGTTTTCTCTTTTGGGGGGACGATGTTTTAGTGGCCACCCTTCAGCCTATGTGAATGGTCCTCCCCAGCAGGAGTTGAAACATGTATGACAAAATGGGTCAGACGTATTGCAAACCATCCCATCTTCCACTTCCCTCTTCTGAAGCATGATATTCATAGCTTATGTTCATGCCTGTCGTAAATGTGTCCAGCGTGAAAACTGAAGTCCGCAGCACATTCTCTGCTTACTCCTAGAGTGTTGGCTGAAGGTAAAATTTACCCAATGTCAAAGGCGAGTATTTAATGTAGCTTTCAGCTGCTAATACACTGTTAAATATTTGAGAAGGATGAACTGCTGTGTAAGCTCAACATCAGCAGCTTGCTTGCCTGTGATTACCATCATACTAGGTTTGCCAGATGTCCCTTAGTTTCAAAAGATATTCCAAGGCACCATTACCTCCGTGGATATAGCAAATGCTTCTTATTTCAAAGCATGGGAGCTTAGTGCTGGCATGCATTTGGTCCCAGAAATACTGCCCTGAGTACTTCAGTGTAAAACATACCCTTTAAGATTTGCTGAATCTTTGATGTCTGCATTTGATGCCCTGTGTTATGTAATTCCAATATTTAATGATGATGATTATGATGATGCTTTGCCCTCCCTTCATCCGAAGGTCCCAGGGCAGTTTACAACATTAAAACATAATTTTAAAAACAGTTTAAAACAATTTGCAATCACAAAAAAATTAATGATGATGAGTCATACTAATCATATTTCTTACCTTTCATGAGAAAGTGCCAGATCAGGTTACAGCAGATAAAACCATGATACTATTAAAACAATAACAGCAACCCCATCCATAACCCCAGAATCAATTTTGTCCAACACATTACTGAGAAGGCACTGAAATAAATTCTTCAGTTTTGAAAGGCCAGGATAAAGAGGTACAGTGGTACCTTGGGTTAGGAACTTAATTCATTCTGGAGGTCCGTTCTTAACCTGAAACTGTTCTTAACCTGAGGTACCACTTTAGCTAATGGGGCCTCCCGCTGCCGCTGTGCCGCCGCTGCGCGATTTTTGTTCTCATCCTGAAGCAAAGTTCTTAACCCGAGGTACTATTTCTGGGTTAGCGGAGGGAATCTGTAACCTGAAGCGTCTGTAACCTGAAGCGTCTGTAACCCGAGGTACCACTGTACATCTTCAGCAATGGTTGGAAGCAGTAACAAGATGTTGCCGGATGCCCTTGTGGGGGGAGTGAGTTCCACATTCTTGCTGCCATCACAAAGAAGGTCCTCTCATGAGCTACCATCACCCAAACCTCTGAGAGCAGAAGAACCACCAGAAGGTCTTCCTCCACTGATCTTAATCCCTGGGTTGGTCTACAAGGAAATAAGCACTCTTTCAGATATTTGAGGCCCAAGTCTTTTAGGGCTTTATGCATTGAAGTGAGCATCTTGAGTTCTGCTTCAGAACAGGTGCTACGGACATTCTGGCATCTGTTCCCAACAACAACCATGTTGCTCATTCTGAACCAGTTGCTGTTTTTGAACCACTTTCAAGGACAGGTGCATGAGGAGAGCACCTTGGTGAACACAGGACAATGCGGCCCAGCATGTGTCTGTTGGTTCCACATACTTAAGGTTTATGTATGGAGGGAACATGTCCTTTCACTCCGTTGCTACATGGCCAAAGACTGCAGCTGTAAACATGTCCAGGTGAGAGGATGGATTTAAGCCTTTCATATCACTTCAGCTCACTTTCCTAGACTCCTATGATTTGATTAATTTGTTTGATTGGTTGAAGTTCTTCTAGCTTGCTATATTTAATAAATACAAACATTTATACAGTGGTAAAGAGTTTCAGACTAAGACCTAGGAGACCAGGGTAAAAATCCTCACCTCATTGCCTCTCAACCTAACCTACCTTACAGATTTGTTGTGATTTGGATTTGATATCCCGCTTTATCACTACCCGAAGGAGTCTCAAAGCAGCTAACATTCTCCTTTACCTTCCTCCCCCACAACAAACACTCTGTGAGGTGAGTGGGGCTGAGAGACTTCACAGAAGTGTGACTAGCCCAAGGTCACCCAGCAGCTGCATGTGGAGGAGCGGGGAAGCGAACCTGGTTCACCAGATTACGAGACTACCGCTCTTAACCATTACACCACACTGGCTCAAACTACCTTGAGGTCCTTGCAGAAAATGTTGTTATATAAATGCAATAAATATAAATTGAGTCATAAGTCTTCTTTATAGATCTGTTAGATTTAACAACCTGTGTGTGTGTGTGTGTCTATAACTACACATTTTTTATAAAGAAAGAGAAACACTGGGGAACATATGCTTCAGGTTACATACACTTCAGGTTACAGACTCCGCTAACCCAGAAATAGTACCTCGGGTTAAGAACTTTGCTTCAGGATGAGAACAGAAATCGTGCAGCGGCGGTGCGGTGGCAGCAGGAGGCCCCATTAGCTAAAGTGGTGCTTCAGGTTAAAAACAGACCTCCAGAATGAATTAAGTTCTTGACCCGAGGTACCACTGTATTAAAAAAAAGATGCATGGAGGGGGGTAGTCCTGTGACATTCCAAGCTGGCCCACTTCACTACTGCTAATTACCCACTATTCCCCAAAGCAAACCATGTTAGGATCTCGTTCAGCACAAAAGCGACAACTTTATGTCACGTGAAAGGGATGTCTTTGCTCTCATGATCTCTTTGCAGAAGTTATTTGCTTTCCTCCTGGCCATACAAATGGAATCAGGTTGGGGGAGAGAGAGAGAGAGAGAGAGAGAGAGAGAGAGAGAGAGAGAGAGAGAGAGAGAGAGAGAGGTAGAAAGACTGCCCTACTTCGCCGTAACATCATTTTTATAACTTCACTTCCTTCCCCCGCAGTCTCATTTTCAGATAATGAGAGTGACAACTAAGTACACAAACACACCTCGTTTTGCTGTTTTCCTTTCTCCCTCTTCCAACAAAAAACTCTCCTCCGCTGACAAGTCGCTTTTATCTGGCACAGTCAGAGCTGGTGATGGACTCCTCGACACAAAGCAAAGAGAGAAGCTGTCGTGCCAAACCCATCCAAATAAATATAAACAACTCAGCGAGGGGAAGAGACTTAAGGCCCCCACCCACGTGTATGTGTGTGTGTGCCTGTGTGTGTGCGGCTGATATCTCATAATTGGGAAACTCTGTTGCTGATTTGCTCTGGATTCCCAACTGTGAAGGCTGAGGGTGGGCAGATCAGTCAGCTTCCAGTCCACATCTCTTTCACATGCATTAGTTCATCCGTCAATACTGGCCGCTCCCAGACAACCTGCTTATTCAACATCCATCCTGATCTGTTTGCACAAAATTTGCAGGTAGTTTAGACAACCCTGACTATTTTTTTTTAATTTTTTTTTAAATGATATTTTATTTTCCACATTCATTGAACAATAAAAATACAAATCAACAAACACATCAAAAAGAAAGAAGAGGGGAAAAAATAAAATAATACATACATTATACAAAGGCAAAAAGAAAAATAAAAAGAGATAAAAATAAAAGAATTAAAAACAAATATTGTGTCATTGTGTTCTTCAGCATTAACTTAGGTCTGCGACTTCCCCATGCCTTCCCACTCTGTATTCTAGGTCTTATATTCTGATAGTAAACTCTTTCCCTCTGGCGTATCTTTGGTTCAGATTAATGTTATTGTCTTAATAGTCTTTACCTTTCCCTATGTCTTACAAAATATACTTTCTTTATCATTATCATTTTTATAATAACATTCTTTTACATTCAATCTGATATCCTCAAACGTTCATGACAACCCTGACTATTTACTAGGGCTGAGCATAACCCCTGCCACAACCTGATCTGGGGGCCCCAATCTCCACCTCGGTTTGGATCCAGCCCCAAATCAATCCAGAGTTGGGGCTAATGTTTTACAACTCCAGTTGGACGTGTGTTTGAAGAGAGGCAGAGAAAGAAGGAGACTCTGTGTCTCCTCACTACCACCTCCCCAACTGAGAGCAGGAGGTTATTTCATGTAGGAGACCCTTTTGCTACTGGACCCGGAAGAGCACCCTGCAACCTACAGGATTAAACCAACTAGCTGGTGGGCAGGTGATTCAACGCTGCCAGGGTGTGCTTTGCAAGCTCGTTCACTGTGGAGAAGGCGATAGCAAAACTGATCTTTGCAACCTTCCTGCCCGATAGCCCGGCCCCAGACAGTCGTGGATCACTTTGGGCAGGCCAGGGCCACCCACCGCTGTCTTGATCTGATTTGGCACCTAGACTAAACGTCTTTCCTTCTGCAGTGTTGGATGGCAGGTTGAGAGGAGTTCCCTACCAGGACAGACTTTGCTCGTGTGTTCAAGACATTGATTCTATAAAACATACTTTGCTGCACTGTGTGAAATACAAGCAAGCCAGGGCTGAACTGATATTACCCTTGCTGGTACCTTTCCCGGGAACATCAGAGGCTCACTATGTCAGGTTCCTACTGGAAGACCGGACAAACGCTAGAACATTAGCAGTGGTGAAGTTTTTATCGGTGGTTGCAAGAACCAATGATCCCTATCTTTAAGTCTGAACAAAATGCTTGTTTAACCTGGAGGTAGACTGTCTGAATTGTGCATTGCTTTGTAACGATTTGTTGGGTCTCTGGACTGTAATAACGATTGATTGATTGATTTGGCACCAACCTGGATCCCTGCCCCTCCCCCCTGAGCATCCCATTTTGGTCCAGGCACAGCTCTCCTAATGACTCCATAGCCACTTGCATTGCATAGCCCTGCATTGCAGGGGGTGGACTAAATGAGCTTTGGGTCCATTTCAACACTATGATTCCATGTTTCGGATCTGTTTGCGTGGGGGTTACATTATGTACCGAGCAGCCATCATCATACACTTTCTAGTGCATTTCCCCATTACTTTCCTTACAGTAAAATGTCTGATTTGAGGGAGAAGAAGGTTTGTTGTGCAAGAACCCCAAATCATCTTTAATTGTTCAAGATGAAGTTGCCAGTGTGTGGATGGATCTCATACAAAAGTAGATGGTCTAGAAATACCCTTCATTTCATTTTCTACACCAATCTGTAATTATTATTTTTTAAAAATGCACAAACGGAATTTTAAATTTTACTGTGTTTTATGCAAAATAAACAGTTGCAGGGTTGGTGTTGTTTTTTACCCAAAGTACATATTTTATAAGCATTTTATCCTTGGCACTCTGGAAACATGTGTGCACTTTTTTTTTAAGCAGAGTCTCCTCAGTCAATGAGGAGTCGGTACATTTTGGATAGCAACTTAGTTTTGTTATTTAACAGATCTCTTTCCAGCTTTGAGGGTTCTGTGGCAAAACTGCTTTTAAAAATCTTGTTTAAAGGACTCGAAAATTTGGAGAAGTGCAAAAACTGAAGGATAACTTGATTCCAATCTGCCTCTTGGTCCAGAAATTGCAGATTGGTGGCATTTGGAACTGCCAATCCAAGCTTCCGAGAACAGTTTGTGGCTTTCTCCCCCATTTTCCACCTGTTGCCTTATGTGCCTTTGGGAGCTGAGTCAGCATCTTCAGGCTTCTGAAACAGCCACACCACATTCCTGCCAGCCTGCCCATGGTAACACTCAGCTGTGTCAGAGCTGGTGGGTCACAGCCTGCAGGTAGGTCTCTGGCTTCTTTTCAACATGCAGCCCTCGAAAACCTTCAGAAACCTGCTGCTCTTTGTAACCCCTAAATCCTGACTCATGCCTCTACACTTTGGGGGTGCATGTGCAAAAGTCCTCTTCCTGTTGCCCCCATCAGCCAGTGGTCCCAGGATGCTTCAGGGTATATGAAATGCCAAAGCCATCTCCTTGAATGGAACCTGGAAACAAAATGAAAGCCAATGGATTTGGTACAAAATTTCCCTAATAAGGGAGACACTAAAGCAGGGGTGGGGGAACTGTGGCCCTCCAAATGTTCCTAGACTACAACTCCCATCGTCCCTGGGCATTGCCCATGCTAGCTGTGCCTGATGGGAGTTGGAGTTCAAAACGTTTGGAGAGCCACACATTCCCCACTGCTGCTGTGTGGCAACCCACCTCCTGTGGCCTGCGTGGGTCTATAAAAACATCTGAACCTATAGTGGTCTTGATGTTATTCATTACATTTTTCTTCTGCATGGTTTTTCTGCTCTCAATATTTTATCTCCATGATAGCCCTGTGAGGTAGGTCTACACTAAGAGATAATGAGTAACCCAAGGTGATCTAGTTAGCTTTGTGATTGTATGCAGATTTGAAGCTGGACTTGCCTAGTCTAGCACCGTAACCCAGGGATGGGGAATCTGTGGTTCGCCATATGTTTTTGAGTTATAGCTACATCCCTGGCCATTTTCCAGGCTGGCTGGTGCTGATGAAAACTGGAATTCCAAAAACATCTGGAGGAGGGCCAGAGTTTCCACATTCTTAGTGTTTTAAGTCAGGAGCAGCCAACATGGTACTCTCCAGATGTTGTGGACTACAGCTCCCATCATCCCTCACCACTGCCCGTTCTGACTCGTGCTGGTGGGAATTGTAGTCCAGAAAGCTAGAGGAACACCATGTTGACTACGCCTGCTTTATGTCTGCTACAAGACCCAAGGAGCAGTCTCGCTAACCCTGTGAATGCATTGTGGTATGTGTGCACCAGCTGAGCACAACTGGCTGCACACAGTGATTCACATCTGCCATCTTTAAAAGCAGCAGGACTATTAACACTGCTACCATGGGTTGATTAAGGATATGTTGTCAGAGCCGAGTCTTGTTCTCTGCATAATGCAGCCATGCAATCTAATTGCTGGTATGGAACAAATTGATTTACAGCAGGAGGTGGGGGATAATCTTCCTTCCGTCTCTTTTTTGTTGATAGGAAACTCAAAGCAAAATGAATCTGAAAAGGGACACTGACACACTCTGCTTCACAAGAGTCAGCGGTGGTGTTTTCCTCCCCCAGAGAATGTCAGGTAAATCACGCTGCAGAAAGAAACAGTAGGAACCAAAGGTGACAAGGTTGTCCAGCTTAGCTCTGAAATTACCCATCATGCAAACAGAGCCGTTTTAAGTTCATAACCCAGTTTTTTTAAGTTTGAGGTGGTTAGCTTCTCCATAAGGGCCATATTCCACAGTCTATTCCAACATGTGCTAGAGTTACATTGGCACCTGTTTTCCAATATTGTGTTATTATATTTCTAGTTGCAGACATGCAGCTCAGAGGGTCCTCAAACAATAAAACTATATAGTCACCTGTAAATATATTTAATAGGTCTATAAAAAGGGAAAGGGACCCTGACCGTTCGGTCCAGTTGCGGACGACTCTGGGGTTGCGGCTTTACTGGCTGAGGGAGCCGGCGTACAGCTTCTGGGTCATGTGGCCAGCATGACTAAGCTGCTTCTGGCGAACCAGAGCAGCACACGGAAACGCCGTTTACGTTCCCATTGGAGCGGTACCTATTTATCTACTTGCACTTTGACATGCTTTCGAACTGCTAGGTTGGCAGGAGCAGGGACCAAGCAATGGGAGCTCACCCCATCGCAGGGATTCGAACCGCAGACCTTCTGATTGGCAAGTCCTAGGCTCTGTGGTTTAACCCACAGCGCCACCCGGAAAGTCTATAATATGTATATGTATGTGTGTGTATATATATGTATATGTATATATATATATATAGTATACACACACACACACACACACACACACACACACACTATAGGTCTATAGTCTTGAGCTAATGGAGAAAGGATATAAGAAATCAGATGAAAAGTTAACAGATGAACCATCAGGGCTTTTCTTATGTCTAGTTCCAAGCAAGCGCTGAAATAGGGAAGCTCTTTCTGACACTACAGAAAGCCACTCCAGCTCCATTGAAAAGAGCCAGCTTTCCATGCAGAACATCCTAACTTCAATCCTTGACCTCTCCAGTTTGAAAAACCTCTCTTCCTCTGCCCAAGAGTCATTGTCGATCAGTCAACAATGGGCATACAACATGTTGTTCTCTAGATAGGGATGGGAGAGGAATCTGTTCTTTTCTTTTCTCACAGTGGACCAACCTGATTTAATGCTTTGAACTTGTTCAAGGATCAGGACACAAGTCTCAGTTGGCTACAACACTTCTCCAGATGCAGTTTCAGTCCCCCAAAGTGGGCACCAAAATATGTATTTCATGTCAAAATGTGACTTTTGGGGCTAAGTTAATGCATTGAACACATGCATCATTTACGGAGACAGTCCATATTAAATTTGTACAATTTACATGCTGGCGTTTAATGTGTTCTTTCAGAAAGTGCATGGAAAAGCAAGATGGAACAGACCCGTGATTGACCACCAGTGAAACTGATACGGAATAGCCCATTCTTTGCTACCTTCAAATGTTGTTGGACTACAATGCCCATCTCCCTTGACCTTTGGCCTTGATGGCTGGGGCTGATGGAGGAACTGAAATCGACAGATTTGTCCATTCTCACCTCCATATGGAGCATCTCCTCCAAAGGATTAAACCATGGGTAGGCAAACTAAGGCCCAGGGGCCAGATCTGGCCCAATCGCCTTCCAAATCTGGCCCGCAGGTGGTCCGGGAATCAGCGTGTTTTTACATGAGTAGAATGTGTCCTTTTATTTAAAATGCATCTCTGGGTTATTTGCGGGGCATAGGAATTCGTTCACATTTTATTTTCAAAATATAGTCCAGCCCACCACAAGGTCTGAGGGGCAGTGGACCGGCCCCCTGCTGAAAAAGTTTGCTGACCCCTGGATTAAATACTGAGGGAATCAGAAGTGTGCGTTGTCTGAATGGGATTTGTCTGTGGAAAGGCACATTGCCGCTGTCTCCCGACCACTCACCGGTGTGCCAAGCTTAGCGAATCACAGAAATGCTGCATGTCATTTCCCAAACCTTCCTTGGCAGTGGAGGGGAGAAGAAAGCCCTCCGGCAGAGTGGTTTGGTCATTTTATAGCCTGAAGGAAGAATGGATCTCCGCTATATAATGTCGTTTGGCTTTAACATTCTTAAAAGAGTGACACTGGGAGCACAATGGAGATAAAAGTGTCATACCTGTCTGGCAAGAGAGACTGAAAACTCATTTCCCACTGATAAGTCATTCATTATTACGCTGGACAAACAACTCTTCCAAGAAATTCATGTCAGGCAGCTCAGCACGCTAACTATCCGGGAGTTCCCTCAGGAGATGGCCTGTAAAAAGAACTCTATCCGAGCATTTACTGCGGGACTTGGAGAAGGTGAACTTACATCGACCTCTACCGCTTTCGTATTTTCTCTTCTCTGGTAAACTCTAATAGCCTTTTACAGGAGTACTCCCTGTTCAGTCGCTAGTCAGCTGCCTCGCAAAGGAAAGGCCTTCTGAGTGGGCAGAGTTCTAAAGGGCCATGTTCTAAAGAGAGCAGTCCACAGCCTTCAGCAAGACCTCTGTGAGAACCACAGGCGAAGCCAGCTGCCAAGATGCTAATGTGTGCAAGGGGGCATAGCAGGAAAGAGGTCCTTTGCATCTCCCCAATTTCTGTTGTGCTTAAAAGTTGTTTACCCTGCCCTAGCTGTGGGAAGAGACGGGTTATAAATAAAAAAATTATTATTATTATTATTATTATTATTATTATTATTATTAGCTGTCCTGAGGCTCAGTGCAGAGAATAATGCTCTCCTCTTGGCATACAGGATGGGGAATGTAGGAGTGTATCTCCAGTATTATTAATATTATTATTATTATTATCATTATCATTAACATCATCATTATTATATTTTCAGACCACGAGGGATGATATAATTGACTGTAGCAGCAGGGTAACTGGGGGGATAGAAATGGGAGAGACAAGCTTGAAGCCCCCACTGTAACAAAAAGCACCCCCTAGTTAGCCTGCCCCATAGGGTTGCTGCAAGTCAACCAGAAAATTTGTTTTTTGGCTTCTTCTTTTTTTAAAAAAAAAGTTCAACAACTTTCGAGTTTTCTTTTAATAAGTTCAAAAATTTCAGTGGTTCCCTTAAGAAGCTCAACACTTTTGGGGTCTTCCTTAAAAATGCTCAACAACTTTCAGGGTGTCCTGGTTTTTACTTTTTTAAAATATGGCAACCCTAATGGAGGAAGACTCAACTGCCATGCCAACTGGCTTCTGTATGTGTCTTGGGGGAGGGTGCCATTGTGGCCTTGGCCTCAGGCCGCAAACTTGAGCTAGCCCTGTCTGGAGGCATCAGGTATCAGGTGCCCATTGCCCTAAGCTCCTTGGAGGTCATAGTATGATAAAAATGCTATAACACAGAAAGATCTCACCAGTATGGGAAGCAGTATAGTGGTCTGTTCATCCCCAGATCTCTGCAGAACCCTTTTGTTATCCACACAGCACCAGCATCGATGATTTGCACAGTCTAATGTCTCTGTCTGAAAACACCTTGGTTGTTTTCCCTTTAGCTACCAGACATCACACTGAGATAACTTTGATAGAAAGAGGCATATATTAAAATTTTAGAATGTTGCTGGGCAAGACCCTGATGCTCTCATTAAGCGTGTGGCTAGTTTTATTCTTAATTAAGTTACCGACAAGCTGAAGGGGAAGGAAGGGGGAAAACAACCCACATCCCATTAGCTCTATAAACTCTTTGAAACCTTTTGATGACAGCCTCTGGCCATTAATATTTCTCCACTCCTCCTCAACCCCCTTCTCTTTTCTCTTAGCATCTCAAAATTGAATCATGAGAGTCATGTCATCTGTAATTACTGGAGCCCATTACACAGACCGGGGTTGGGCGGCACTTAAAGAAATTGCTCCGGCGATTGGATATGTCAGCAAAGGCATCAACTTCAGCCAGGAGAACTCGCCACAAAGCTCATTGCCACTAATGCCACACAGCGGCATCTTCAGAGAGCTACTGAAAAGGTAAGGACACAGGTGGCGATGTGGGCTAAACCACAGAGCCTAGGACTTGCCAATCAGAAGGTCGGCGGTTCAAATCCCCGTGACGGGGTGAGCTCCCGTTGCTCGGTCCCTGCTCCTGCCAACCTAGCAGTTCGAAAGCACGTCAAAGTGCAAGTAGATAAATAGGTACCGCTCCGGCGGGAAGGTAAACGGCGTTTCCATGCGCTGCTCTGGTTCGCCAGAAGCGGCTTAGTCATGTTGGCCACATGACCTGGAAGCTGTACGCCGGCTTCCTCTGCCAATAAAGCGAGATGAGTGCCGCAACCCCAGAGTTGGTCACGACTGGACCTAATGGTCAGGGGTCCCTTTACCTTACAGAAGTGAAAGGAGACCAAGTGTCGCCGCAAGAGGAGAAACCATGCACACAAATCCACAACTATTTTTTGCATGGTCAGGAGAGGATCGGCTGCCTGTGTCAAAATAGCATGAGGGACCAGCTGGGTCAGGGATGAGGAACCTGAAGCCCTCTAAATGGTGTTGGACTGGGCCAACTGGCCAGCTAGGCCAGTGGTCAAGAATGATGGGAGCAGCCTCTGGGGGGACACAGATTCCCCATCCCCAGTCGAGACTGTTCCTGTATCATCAGCAACAACAGCAACACTGAGGCTGCAGTTCTTTAGAAAGGTTTATTATTATTAACCACTCTTCATCCATGGACTTCAGGGCAGTTCACAACATAAAACTACAATGTAAAAACCACAAAATGCCTAATAAAAATAAGAATCGCAAACCAATAAACCCCCTTCCCCCCAAAAATACAAATAGAGAGAGGAAAATAAATACATCAATATTAATCCAAATATACTTTGTACATAAGCTACGTAAATCACAGAAACATATATATAGTGGCTGATAAATATTAAATGTGCTTGTGGGCAGGGGAATTATTACTTTTTTGCCATATTTCAAAAAGTTTTTTTTTCAAGATCTAAAAGATGAAGAAGAAGAAGTTGCAGTAGTAGTAGGTTTTGAGCTATTTTTAACGAAATTCGCCAAAATCTACACTTCTGGCCTGGGTTGCAATATGTCCAGATTTTCGAGGACATTTATGGCAACCTTAGTTTAAACTATTTATTTGTGCTTTTATCTCATGTTTTTGTCTTGTGAACTGCCCTGAGATCTTTTAATGAAGGGCAGTATATAAATCTAAGAAATAAATGAAAATAGAATAGTGATTTTGTTAACATGATTGGTGTTTTTTTTTTACGTAATGAAAATAGTGCTTATTAAGCTTAAATGTCAAGCATACACATAGAGGCAAATCCCATTCTTTGCTGGGATAAGCCCTACTGAACTCACAGGGACTTACTTCTGAGTAGACGTGTAGAGGATTGCACTACAGTGGTACCTCGCAAGACGAATGCCTCGGAAGACGAAAAACTCGCAAGACGATAGAGTTTTCCGTTTTCTGAGTCACTTCGCAAGACGGATTTCCCTATGGGCTTGCTTCGCAAGACGAAACGTCTTGCGCCTTTTTTAAAAAACCGCCAATGCATTCCTACGGGGAACCATCAATACGCAGTGGTGCTTCGCAAGACGAAAAAACTCGTAGAACGAAAAAACTCGCAGAACGAATTAATTTCGTCTTGTGAGGCACCACTGTATTACTTAATGTGCTTTCCTCCGCAAACTCCATCGCCCAGGCCATGCAAGAGCCTACAGTAGCTCCTTCTCTAATGATGAAATCTCATTCAAGACTAATATTGGGTGCTGATAAGTCCTGAGAGCCTTGTCTGGGGTGAGGATATTTAAGCTTCCTGCTCCCGGTCACCCCAGTCATCCGAAATAAAGTCTTGGCTCTTCCGGGGCTCAATTTGTTGGTCATACCAGTTTGACACAAATTGTGTGCAACTGGGTTACACATAAAACCCCGACATTTTCTTACATGTGTCATTTGGGTAAGCTTTTCCATTCTTTTCTTTTTTTAACCTCATTCTGTCTACAGTGAATTGCAAGTGGCCTGTCATATTAAAAATAACAATAATGAAAAACCGCAAAGAATTCACACCCAAATAATATAAAACACTGTAGCAGGACTCTTGTGTTACATGCCTTGTCTTGCCCTCCTGGACTTTAAAATACAAATCTTTCAGCAGGAAAGTTTTATGTGTTTCTTTACGCAATTCATAACCTCTCATCACACTTACCAGCATACCTTTTCCAAGAATATCATGCATTGGGGATCTCACCCAGGAAAGCAATAAACCTTTCCATCTTTTATTTCACTCACATAACAGCAGCTGCAGGGTAAATTTGCAACCTTGTGTGCCATTACAAGATTTAAGGGCCAAATTGTCTGGTCTATTGCACCTGCATCCCTCCAGTTAAAATAATCCTTTTTCTTTGGACTTACATCACCAGCGAGACAGAAAGAATCCCAGTGACCAGCATCTCACCTAACATACAAGCAGCTACTATATTTTACTTTTAGACAAGCAGGAAAAATGATATCTGCTCAGACAAACATTATATACAGCCAATAGAAATTTATATCATCAGGGTTTAAGACGTGCTGCAGAATGTGCCTGTTCAAAGAAGAAGAAGAAGAAGAGTTTGGATTTAATATCCCGCTTTATCACTACCCGAAGGAGTCTCAAAGCGGCTAACATTCTCCTTTCCCTTCCTCCCCCACAGCAAACACTCTGTGAGGTGAGTGGGGCTGAGAGACTTCAGAGAAGTGTGACTGGCCCAAGGTCACCCAGCAGCTGCATGTGGAGGAGCGGGGAAGCAAACCCGGTTCCCCAGATTACAAGACTACCGCTCTTAACCACTACACCACAATGGCTCTTTGGGTTTACTTTCCAAGCCAATTTGCTTTCTGGGGAAGGGCCATAGCGCACTGGTAGAGCATCTGCATTGAGTGCAGAAGGTTCCACATTCAACCACTGGCTTCTCCAAGTAAGGTAAAGATAAAGGACCCCTGGATGGTTAAGTCCAGTCAAAGGCGACTATGAGGTTGTGGCGCTCATCTCGCTTTCAGGCCAAGGAAGCCAGTGTTTGTCTATGGACAGCTTTCCAGGTCATGTGGCCAGCAGGACCAAACCGCTTCTGGTGAAATGGGACACTGTGACGGAAACCAGAGAACACAGAAATGCCGTTTACCTTCCCACCGCAGTGGTACCTATTGATCTATTTGCACTGGCGTGCTTTTGAACTGCTAGGTTGCCAGAAGCTGGGACTGAAGAATGGGAGCTCACCCCGTTGTGGGGATTCAAGCCACCGACTTTTGGATCAGCAAGCCCAAGAGGCTCAGTTTAGACCACAGTGCCACCTGTGCCTCCTAGGCCTCTCCAAGTAGCACCTGCATGTCCATTGCTGGAAATCCAGGAGAGCCACTGCCAGTCAGTGTAGCCAATACAGAGTTCAGTGGACAAATATTAGCCAGCTTCCTATATCCCATCATTTTACAGAGTTTTGCTGAAAGCTGGAGCTGAGTTCTTGTTAACAATGACACAGGAACACAGAAAGCTGAATTAACTGCTTAAAAGCCTCAGGCTGCACAGGATCACACGAAAGAGCATTTTTGTATGCCAATTAAAAATCCTCAGAATAACAATGGATTTATATTGTTTGCCAATACATGGGTCTACAGAGGCAGTTTTAGGGTGGCATGACCAGTGTGGTCCCACTGGGCACCACACTGCAGAGGGCACCAAAACTGCAGAGGGCACCAAAACAAATGCTGCAGAATGGAGCGAGAGATGCAGGGGGTGCGGTGCCAAATTTTTGTGTTGCAAGGGAACTGTTGAAAGTCCACCATTGGACCCAGATCCTGACTCAGCATGGCTCTTCTTATACTCTTCCATAGGCACCAACTCAAAGGGGCCAAGGTGTCTTCAGCCCCCCACAAAAAAATCATATTTGAGGGGACTGTGTCTCTCCCCCCCCCCCCAAAGATGAGAGGCATTGCCCCTGCGAGAAAGTGCCAGGAACACAGCTGCCGCCCGGCACTTGCTCGTGCTATTCAGTTCCCCTCCCTCTCTGACCCATCAGAGATCTGTTGGGGCTTGTGGGTCTCCACCAGGGGATTCTTTAGCATATGCGCCACTGGGGTGCAAAGATCCACCCAGTGCCCCCAAATTTAGTTTTAAAAGGTAAAGGGACCCCTGACCATTAGGTCCAGTTGCGAACGACTCTGGGGTTGCGGCACTCATCTCGCTTTACAGGCCGAGGGAGCTGGTGTTTGTCTGCAGACAGCTTCCAGGTCATGTCGCCAGCATGACTAAGCCACTTCTGGCGAACCAGAGCAGCGCACGGAAATGCCATTTACCTTCCTGCCACAGTGGTACCTATTTATCTACTTGCACTTTGATGTGCTTTTGAACTGCTAGGTTGGCAGGAGCAGGGACCGAGCAATGGGAGCTTACCCCGTCGCGGGGATTCAAACTGCCAACCTTCCAATCAGCAAGCCCTAGGCTTCAATCAGCAAGCCCTAGGCTCAGTTGCCACCGCCTTCAGCTCTGCCCCCTGGCTCCTCCCGAAATGCATCGTGACGTTGAGCATCTCACATGGCATCACACACATGTCATCAGCCCCCTCAGTCTTTAGCACAAATTGGCGCCTCTGTACTCTTGTGTTATTGATGAGTGGCCTGTAGAGAAATCCATTCTGGTTTGATGTGACCTCTCAGAAGCATAGAAAATCAACTGTTTAATTCCAAATCTAGGGATAGTGAGAATTATAAAAGCCTCTCTATGTTTCTTTTTCTGTTCCATCACAGTCCAGAGTGTTCCTTCCAGTTGCTCATCTAGATTTAAATGTCAACAAGTGCTTGCTAAATATATGCTCAAAGTCAAAAGTCTTTCTCCCCCCCCACACAAAAAAACTCTCTTTCTTTTCAATAGCAGATAGCATAAATCTTAAGCAAGCATCACCACTTTCCCTACACCCTGTTTTCTGTTTTGTAATTAACTTCCAGATGTGTGTGGCATGGTTAGCATATATATCCCCACACCACATGGTATAGGAACAAAGGAAGTGACACACTTTGATGTCCTACCTAAATATTTGAAAACCAAGAGCATTGTGATCATGATGCACTCCTCACGAATGTGACAGCCCCAGGCAAACATCAAGGAAGAGGTATTATAATGCAACGTGGCAAAATAATTGGAGCTGTGAACAGCTCTTTGTCTACACCTGACAGCTGGGGAAAGTTAGAGGTCTTCTTCTGCTCTAACTTGCTAACAGGGCATTATTCCATATTGCAACAACATGGGAAACATGTGGGCAGCCAGACTGGCCTATGTGGGTACACCAGAGGGAGAGGAAAGAGACAAAGCTCAGAATGGGGCAAAGATAGCAATATAGGAAGCTGTCTTATACCAAGTCTGACTTTTCATCCCTCTTGCTCAGTACTGGCTGTAGATCTTCAGGGCTTCAGACAGGAGTCTCTCCCAGACCTACTTGGAGATGCCTGGGGTTGAAACTAGGACCTTCTCCATGCAAGGCAGATGCTCTAACATTGGTCTGGAGTCCTCTACTTAAACAGGAACACAGGAAGCTGCCTCTTACCATGAATCCACCTGGCTCCGTATTTTTGGCAGTGGCTTACCAGGGTTTCAGGGACACAGGTGGCGCTGTGGGTTAAACCACAGAGCCTAGGACTTGCCGATCAGAAGGTCGGCGGTTCGAATCCCTGCGACAGGGTGAGCTCCCGTTGTTTGGTCCCAGCTCCTGCCAACCTAGCAGTTCGAAAGCATGTCAAAGTGCAAGTAGATTAATAGGTACCGCTCCAGCGGGAAGGTAAACGGCGTTTCCGTGTGCTGCTCTGGTTCATCAGACATGGCTTAGTCATGCTGGCCACATGACCCGGAAGCTGTCTGCGGACAAACGCTGGCTCCCTCGGCCAATAAAGCGAGATGAGCGCCGCAACCCCAGAGTCGGTCACGACTGGACCTGATGGCCAGGGGTCCCTTTACCTTTACACCAGGGTTTCAAGCACTGATCTCTGAGGTCTATCTGAATATGCTGGGGATTGAACCCATCTGCAAGGCAGATGGTGCAGCTAGGCACAAACCTAAGATGATCCTAGAGGGACCAAGCCAAAGTCCCATCTAGTCTAATCAGATGCCTATGGGAAGCCCACAAACAGCAGCTGAGTGCAATAGTATTTTACGGTACATTCAAATATCTCCATATCACCTCTTTGTGACTATTTCCTCCTCCTTCAAACCTTGCTGAGAATCACAAGTGGGGAAAGTCTTGACAACTCCCATCACCAGCAGTCAGCGTGACCAATAGCCAAGCATAATGAGAGTTGAAGTCCAACAATGTGAAGGGCCACAGATTCCCCATCCCTGATCTAGACAGGTAGCAATCTATGTCCAGCCTATGTCCCTGTCAGGTCCAAGCAGGATCATAGATACAGGCAGTAGGAGTTCAGAGCGCACCACATTGGCCGACCCTGCATTAGAGCACCAGCATTTTCTAATAATGGGCTTTATATCCAACAGTTTGGGAAATGAAAGCAGTAATAACTCAAGAGGGAGACAAAAAGGAGTGCTGATCAATGATAAACACACTCAAGATGTTTGGAGTGTGTGAACAAAATATTCAGCTTATGAAAGAAGAACAAGATGAGACAAAGATCTTAAGAGGGACTTGCCTTAAGCAGAGGAGGGGGTCATGTAGCTGGCTTTATACAGAAGAAATAGACAAAATGAAGGATGGGGAGGGAGAGGAGGGAGGGAGGCAGATCAGTGTGGAAGACAGCTTTGTTTTTATAAAACTGCTTTGGATAAGAAGATGAGACAAAGATGAGCAAAGGCCAGAAACACAGAGTGAGGAATCGAAGAGAGGAGGCAAAATGAATCTAAGAGAATCTGAAAGCAAGGGAGTGGATAGCCAGACCAAAACCAGAACAGAGGGTAAGTGACAACGGCTGAGTTTCCATTGCAATTCATGTTTCTATTATTATTCAATGTGAGCTAGGGCAGGGGTCACCAAGTTTTTTGAGCCAGTGGGCACATTTAGAATTTGGAGAAACAGGATTTTTTGAATGGTTAAGAATTTTTAAGGTGTACCTCTTGGGAATTATATCAACTGACATTCCTGCCGCTAGGAATAAAGTTTTCTTATATGCAACCGCTGCGGCCAGAATGATTATAGCTAAAAATTGGAAGGGAGAAAAATCTCCCTCGATAAGAGAATGGCATATAAGATTTTGTGAATATATAGATTCAGCAAGACTTACAGCCCCTGGTAGGAGGCCAATCAGACCAAAAACTGATAGAGGACTGGACTTGCGTGATGGAATACATCAAAAAACATTGTTCTGGTATTAATATATCGACATGCAGTGAATGAAACTTACAGAGTAAAAAATTAAGAAGAAATGGGTATAAGATGAGATAGTCAAAAATAATATTGATAACACAGCGAAAAGAAGAAAAGAAACAAAGGAAGTCACATATAGGTGGAGGGAAGTCAAAATTTATGTCTGTATGTTTACTTTGTATGTTTGTTTTCTTTTTTTGTAATCTAAGTTGAGAGGTGTATGTAGCTATGTATAATAAGTTTGTTTAGTGTTCTGGTCTGTGTTTGTAAGTATTACATTTATCAATGAAAATTTAACAATAATAAATATATTTTTAAGAATCTTTAGTTGCTGTTCAAAAACATTACAAAAACACAAATTTTCCCATAAATTTATTGCGTTGATTTGATTGACTGAGCGCAAGCCAACAAAATGAATTTCAATAGGAACAAATGTAAGGTTCTGCACTTAGACCGGAAGAACCAGATGCACAAATATAGGATGGGGGACATCATTACTAGCAGTACATGTGAAAAGGATCCAGGGGTCTTGGTGGACCACAAACTTAACAAGAGTCAACAGTGTGATGCAGCAGCAAAAAAAGCTAACCCTATTCTAGGCTGCATCAACATAAGTATAGTGTCCAGATCAAGGGAAGTCATAGTACCACTCTATTCTGCCTTGGTCAGACCACACCTGGAATACTGTGTCCAATTCTGGGCATCACAGTTTAAGAAGGATGTTGACAAGCTGGAACGTGTACAGAGGAGGGCAACTAAGATGATCAAGGGTCTGGAAACTAAGCCTTATGAGGAGTGCTTGAAGGAGCTGGGGGAGGATGTATGTGACACAAGGTTGCAGGCCCCACTTGTCTACTCTGACTGAACTCAGCAGAACTCATTCAATCATCCTGCTCCATGAGGGATTTTTTTGGAGATTTGGACCAGAGCAAAACAAGCACCGCTGGCCACTCTCCAAGGAGGGGATCATTATTTTCCCATGGAGAATCTTAGATGGGAAGCTCAGCTTTGCCACTAAACCATGGAAATCCTTTCATTTTAAGATAAGATTAAACCCCATTCTCTCTGTTGTGAGCCGCAAGCTTCTGTTTCTATTGCACCTTTGCAGAGAAAAACATTTAAATCAGCACCTAAAATGTTCCTCTGCATTCCAAGCCCTGGTGTTTGCTATACAATTGAATGCTATAATATATATTGATTTTAGTTTGGTTCCCGCTGTGAAATGTTTAATGTCGCTCTTTGAGAGATGAATTTTTAGATGTATGGGTTTCTACTGAGTTGATCCAGACACAGACACACACTTATATTCGCAACTGAGGAAAACGGAAAGGATAAGTAAGCAAAGAATATCATGATGATTAATTGTCACATTAGCATTCAGCCACTGAAAATATGCTTTCCCCCATACACACTGCTTGTTGCTAGGGCTCTGATCACAGCTTCAGAACTGCATTATTAAAAAATGTGCATCCATGGTAGTGATACCTAATTTAAGAGGGATTATGCTGTACCAGAGCGAGGGGACCAAATATCTACAATTAAATGCCAGCATCACATAATTTTCAAGAATAAAGCCCCTGCCAATGTGTGAGATGCTTTGTCATTCCAGAGACGCAGGTACAATAAGGTGATCTGATCACAACTTGCATGCATAATGCAGAGGTTTGCCCATCTCTAAGACTTCTCACCAAAAGGATGTCCTAAGCAAGGTTGTGCTCTCTCCACGAGGCATGGCTGTGACAGCAGCTACTAAAATGTTGTGGGGCTTCTTGCTGTCAGATTCTGGTGACAGCCTTAAAGCAAAATACAGTGGTACCTCGGGTTAATTACTTAATTCGTTCCGGAGGTCCGTTCTTAACCTGAAACTGTTCTTAACCTAAAGCACAACTTTAGCTAATGGGGCCTCCTGCTGCCTCAACGCCGCCGGAGCACGATTTCTGTTCTTATCCTGAAGCAAAGTTCTTAACTGAAGCACTATTTCTGGGTTAGCGGAGTCTGTAACCTGAAGCGTATGTAACCTGAAGTGTATGTAACCTGAGGTACCATGTACTAAGAAGCCCATCTTCTGAAGCATAGCTGTGTTTCTATTTGCAAAAGGCCTAAGGAAGTTGTTTACATCTGTCTGTCTTGAAGGACAATGGAGTGTGCCTCTGGAGGTGAAGGCATACCGCTGCGTTAGCTGCACCCAAGTGACCTCCCTGGGGCACAAGCCTGGGCAGTGTGTATGAAGGTCCTGGGCTGCCCAGATGCCAAGACCCTCCCCCTCCAAAGGAAAGCAGAGCAATACGCTTAGCACCAGCTTGGCTGCAGGAGTTGCTGAATGGGGGCATACAAGGCACCATCCAACCACCTTAGGAACTTCACTCCTTAGCCTTCTCCTTTCCTGAAGATGCCTTGCAAGGCAGAAGGTATGGATTGCTCCTCAGGGTTTACTCCCAAACCCTTTCTCATGAGTAAGTAGAGCTGCAAGGCAATGGAGGTTTAGGATCAGAGTTTTCCTTCTCCTAGATGGACTCCCTTCCCAGTTTGATAAGCCTCATCTGGTATGATACTCCTTTAATGCACAATGCAGGTGCAGGCCTCAGTAGAAAGCAACTTCCTGTGTTCCTATGCATGTACATGGCAATTTCCTGTACAATATTCATACGGTTCTTTAAATGCTGCCTAGTTATTAATAGCTTGTTTACCCCAAAGTAAAGCTTGGAGCTCTTATTGAGAACAGCACATTCTGAAAGATCAGCTCGTCACTTTAAAGGTGATTTAAAGGTGATAGGACTAGGTGAAGAAATTTAACACATTAGTTTCCATTCACAGCAAACCATTTTGATGACCTTTCATGAAGCTCAGCCTTGATGCAGTATAAATTAGCCTCTCTTCATTTCCTTTTAAAAAAAAAAAAAAGTTAACTGGCATGTATGTCTGGTAACTTCCTTCCCAGCTCAGCTTTTCTGAATGCTTTTAAAATATAAAAGGTGTTTTTTGTTCAAAGAGACGGGGAGGATAATGATTTCTGCTATATTTATTTTCCCTCTGGGAAGTGTTATATTTGAATAGAATAGGGGCTTTCTTGTATTATTATTTTTGAAAATCAGCTAGCAAATTGAAGACACCAGAAATTGTCAAACATTGCCATTTTGTTCCTAATGCAATTTTTTAAGAAGAATAATATTAAAAGAGAGAATGAAAAAGCTGATATGGATCAGTCCAAAACTTCCAGAAGTTCCGGTGTCTGCTGTAGCAAAGTCTGTAGAACAGGCGGGCAGGGGAACCTTTTTCCAAGAGTCATGTTTCCTTGTGGGCTACATTATGTGGACCACACCCAATGGTGGGCAGGGCCAGTGAGAAAAATGGGTGGAGCAACAAATGCAATGTTCACCTTTGTAAGTAGGCTACCACCCTCTTTGTCCTTCATCCGAGCAAGCAAGGACAGTTCAGGGACTGCACTGGGGAAAACATTTGGGGTGTGAAGCAAGGCTGGGGAAGGGTGTGGGCCTGGAGAGAATCCCTGAAGTTCACCATCACAGCTGTAGAAAAGCCCTAGACCAGGTGTGCAGCCTGGGAGTCATTTTGGACATGCAGCTGCCCATGGAGGCACAGGTCAATTTTGTGTCCAGGACAGCTGTTTACCAACTACATCTGGTACGCAGGCTGAGACCCTACCTGCCCGCAGACTGTCTTGCCAGAGTGGTGCATGCTCTAGTTATCTCCCGCTTGGACTACTGCAATGTGCTCTACGTGGGGCTACCTTTGAAGGTGACCCGGAAACTACAACTAATCCAGAATGCGGCAGCTAGACTGGTGACTGGGAGCGGCCACTGAGACCACATAACACTGGTTTCAAAAGACCTACATTGGCTCCCAGTATGTCTCCTGTATTTACTCCTTTCTCCCTTATTAGAACATTTGCGATTTGTAAGATAAATATTTCAGTTCATCATCCATCCACATTAAGGATTGATTTGTTCTTTACTTGAAGACTTGGAACAACCCAGTTTATGTCTTTTGCATTTGAAACGAAACCAACTTTCAAAGAGTCATCATTTTAAAAAGAAAAGTGATTCCATTGTGCTAACATTATTTATAGCTCTCTTAACTTTCGCCAATGCATCTATTGGAGTTAATAAGCCTATGGTTCATTCTTTCGTGTGCCTTCAGCACGGGGTTGGAGGAAACAATAACAATGCAATTGAAAATAAGGTCTAAGTCACTGTGATACAGGAATAAATTGGGACAGACCTGACACAGGAGCACAAAAAGCTGCCTCATAGGTCTCTCCAGTGCATTTTTCTGGGGGAATGCAGGGGTGCACATACCTCTAAACATTTTGGGAATCTAAGTTTGGCTTCACTGAGGGGCAGTATTTCAATATGAGTAGGAAAATGAGAGTGCCCCTAAACATTTTTTTAGAAGAAAAAAGCACTGAGTCTCTCCCAGCCACTGGCGGAGGAAGAGGAGTGCAAAGGGAGCAGCACGATCCCCAGGGTGCCATTGCAGCTGCCCCCCACCCGTGCTGGGTGCCCCACCCCCACAGGTGGTGTGCTCTCTGCCACTGCTCCCAGCCCTACCTGGAGGTGCCTAAAGTTGGACCAGGGATCTTCGGCATGCAAGGCAGATGTTCTGCCACTGAGCTATGAGCCTTTATTTAAATAGGAATACTGTGGTACCTCGGGTTAAGTACTTAATTCATTCCGGAGGTCGGTTCTTAACCTGAAACTGTTCTTAACCTGAAGCACCACTTTAGCTAATGGGACCTCCCGCTGCTGCCATGCCGCCGGAGCACGATTTCTGTTCTCATCCTGAAGCAAAGTTCTTAACCTGAGGTACTATTTCTGGGTTAGCGGAGTCTGTAACCTGAAGCATATGTAACCCGAGGTACCACTGTATAGGAAGTTGCTTTATGCCAAGTCTATACAATCTACCTCAATATTGTTCACACTAACTTGCAGGAGGGTTTCAGACAGGGAACGTTCTCAACCCTAGCAAAGCAGATGCTCTCACCGCGGGATTGTAGCCCTCCCCACAGTCACTGGCGGAGGAAGAGGAGTGGGGGGGGAGCGCACCACCCCTGGCAGCGCAATCCCAGTGGGGTGCCATCACGGCTGCCCCTCGCCCATGCTGGGCGCCACACCCTACGGGCGGCACACCACTCCCACGCCTGCTCTCTGCCCCCTGGTGCCGGAACATGAAGCTCCGCCACTGCCCACAGTTCCCACATGGGTCCTCTTCTATTTTTGATCTCTTTCTCACCTGATGGACAGATTTCAACGCTCCTTCTTAACCCCTCCCCGCTTCCCCACACAAGTGAAAAGGGGGTAAGCTCCCTTGACACCAGTGATTGACAGAAAGGGGGACCAGGGCGCTGCTGGAAGACCTCTGGATGATTTGTAGTAGATCAACAAAGATTTCTTATGCTCAATTATTTATCAACGGCAAAAACAAAACTACTTTCTTCTTCCCTCAAAATAGACTTCTGGAATAAACAGACCAGTGTGAAAGGTCTGCAAGGTCAGTTTTTGAAAGAGAGCACACACAACACCCCCACCCCCCGGGGCTTAGCTTGTTTTCAAATGTGCCACAATCCTTTTATCAAAGTGTGTGTCCCGTAAAATGCAACAGGAAGGGAAACAGGAAAGAGTGTCAATATTCCAACTTCCTCCTTCAGCTGTATGCATTTTTCAACTGAGGGAAAAGGTGATTGCCCTCACAACCTCATAACCAAGAGGGCGGTGATGGGAGGCTCCCAAGCTTTTGGGCACTGTGTCCATTGGAATCATGTTGGTGACCGCCCCCAATCTAGGGTTTCCCTGGAACTGGTGGAAAGCCAAGGAGCCCAGCTTAGCAATCTAGGCAAATGATTATGAAGGTGTTCTGCAATAGCAGTGCTAATCCCTCTTTCCCTGTACTTTTTTCTCTGCAATTGCTCAACAGGACTAAGGCATGTGACTAGTCCTCATGCAAGGATACCACTTGATTGGGGGGGGCGGGTATTGCACAGTTGCCTTGGAATGATCCTTCTGGTTTGATTCGTGTTAAGACGTTGCTCCATTCATTTACCACCCACTGGAAAGCTGCGTCTATTACTTTGCCCAGTTACTATCATTCTAAATTATATGCCATGTTTAACGCAACAAGTACTTCAATGTGCCTAACGCAGATATAAAAACTCTATAGAAAATGAAATCCCTGAAAAAGAACAGTAAAACTATGAGTTCTCCAGATGGAATCCATTGTTCGGCAAGCTGAGCTGATCTTTACAAATTGCAAATATGGGGAAAAGTCTCCCCAAAGACTGGTTATTATTTTCTAATCGTAGGGGGGAAAGACTGGCTATTATTTTCTAATGATAGGGGAAAAGACTGTCCTGTTTCATCTTACCTCCCAAATAGCTTATCACAATGTAGCAGCTTGGAGAAGTCAAAAAACCCAATTATTTACTAAGGAAAGGGGGGGAAAGCTCGCTTGGAAAGGCCAGCATCACTGATGCACAAAAAATGCTGGATTAATTCCAGGTTCTGTTGCTGTGGTCTTATTAAACTTTTAAAAGATGTGGCCTGGGATGAGTTTTACATGCAGATAGGTGTGGATTAATCTGAGTTTTAGACTGCAATCCTGTGGTCCCAGGGGCCATAGACGAGAGTAGACCCCTCCCTCTGTGGGCAGAGAGTGAGATTTGTGGGTAAAGCAAGAATGCATCCTCTTTGCAGCCATAGACACTTCTATGGATGTTCCTTATCTGATGAAAAAGAGGTGTTTAGGGGGAATCTCATGGCGAATCAGTGGAAGCTTGGAATCCATCCGCTCTCCCAATAACATTCCCCTTCACTGAAATTTGCAATGCAGTTCTCAAGCCAAGCAAATTGTACAAAGTTGCATATACAGTGGTACATCTGGTTAAGAACTTAATTCGTTCTGGAAGTCCGTTCTTACCCTGAAACTGTTCTTAACCTGAGGAACCACTTTAGCTAATGGGCTTCCCCGCTGTCACAGCCGCACGATTTCTGTTCTCATTCTGAAGCAAAGTTCTTAACCCAAGGTACTATTTCTGGGTTAGCGGAGTCTGTAACCTGAAGCGTCTGTTACCTGAGGTACCACTGTATTAGTGAAAGTAACATGCAAAGATGTGCTGTGTTAGGGGACATTGCTTGCAGCTGTCAACATGCCCAGGGGACTAGAGGGATATGTCTCTGCCTGATTTTCCCCGAATTTCACCTGCCCATACTTTTGGACTTTGGTGAATCAGGTTGCTGATCTTCTGTTATATTTAATGAATACCATTTCCTTGCCTATGGAGCCTCCTTCCTGGGTGTAGGGGGCAAAGCTTGTTTCACAAATCGCCTCCCAATTCCCCACGACTTTCCATAAGGATGAGTCCCATTCTGAGCCAGGAGGAAATTTCCAGGGACTTGGACCCAATTCGCAATGGGATATAGATTTCAAAACTGGGGTTCATATTGTGAACAGTCCAGTCCTCTCACTGCAAAGTGCTACGACTCTTCCTGAGCAGCAGGCTCCCTCGCTGCCTTGTCATTGCAATTATAACACAGACCTCCTGTTCCAGCCACTGCAAACAGAAGAGCTACAAGCATCCTTCAAGGCAGAATCTCTCGACAAACATTGAATTGCTTCTTGGCAAACTTTGCAACTGACAGTATCTCCAAGCAGATCTTTTCTACACCACAAAACGTGTAAGTGGTCAAATACCATTTGTTGGCAGAACGGCTCTGAGGTCAATAGAGATAGCAGAGGGATGTGTTTGACCATCGGGGACTTAATTTAGTTCATTATCCTGCACAATTTGCTGATACCTCTCTTCCATAATTACATGACTCTTCCCAACACTCTGAATGAGCATCATTGAAGCTGTCTGTGGAGCTGCTGTAAACTCTTAGCTATAATTATCCTGTTATTCAAAGCCCTTGTTTTCCCATTATCCTAAGAGTGAAGTCTGAACCACTGGAAATCTCCTAGAGTGGTTCATCTAAGCACATAAATTGGATACTGTCTCTGTGCTGGTTTACACATGCATATTCAGCACTTGTTGACAGCTGGATTGAATAAAGGATCAAGCAATAATGAAGGACCAAATCACAGTCTTAGAACACCTGTTTTGGAGGCAGAAGACCTTAGGCTCAGTGCCTGGCATACCCAGATAGGACCACAATAGACCTTTGTCTAAACCCTGGAGTACCTTTTCCAGCCTGTGCCAATCATGGGCGGTGCACCTATGGCCCTATGGATGAAGTTGGACTCTCATCAGTCCCAGCTAGCATGGCCAACGGACAGGGGTGATGGGAGTTGCAGCCGAACAGCATATGAAGGCCCCACAGTTTTC
The DNA here is from genome assembly GCF_965153285.1 of Podarcis tiliguerta. Taxonomy (NCBI): domain Eukaryota; kingdom Metazoa; phylum Chordata; class Lepidosauria; order Squamata; family Lacertidae; genus Podarcis; species Podarcis tiliguerta. The sequence goes on from NC_139549.1 coordinate 37,397,326, forward strand.
CCATCCCTGATCTATAACAAGAATACATTGTAGAAACAAGGGAGAAGAATTATAACTACTGGTTCCTCATCCCTGGTGTGAACAGAACTGATCAAGATGGACCAATGGTCTGACTTTATATGAGGCATCTTCCTCTTAATGACTGAGCCATCTCATGTCAATCACTAAGTATGAAAGCAGAATCATCAAATCACCTCTGATGAAATGTTCTTTCCCTTGATGGCATCTCACCACCTTCTCTCCATCATCTCTGCCACCAGCCATTTATGTAAATAGAAGAAGAACAAGAACAAGAAGAGGAGGAGGAGGAGTCGTCTCAAAGTGGCTAACAATCTCCTTTCCCTTCCTCACCCACAATAAACACTCTGTGGAGTGAGGTTGAGAGACTTCAGAGAAGTGTGACTAGCCCAAGGTCACCCAGCAGCTGCATGTGGAAGAGCGGGGAAGCAAACCCAGTTCACCAGATTGCGAGTTCACCGCTCTTAACCACTACACTATGCTGGCCCATGACACCATAGGGCTTTTAGTCCATTGCTTCTCTTCTTTTGACCAATCATTCAAGATGACAATTGCTCCCTGATGAAAGGGAACATTAATGCAAACTCAACAAACGGTGTTAAGTTAGTGAACTAAATCCATTAAATGCAAACAAACAAACACCACTGAATTTATTTCATATATGTATATATATATATATATATATATATATATGAAAGAGAGAGACAGAGAAGGTGGTAGTTCAGCATGATTTGCTTATAGGAGTTGTACTTTGAGCTAGTGCTGAGACCAATTACAGACCTCATGTTGAAATATATTATTATGTCCAAATACTCATTATTGGATCGGCGCTTACACATGCACATACAAACACTTCTGTCATACAAATTAAGTTGTCCAAGAGTTCGAACTCTCTGAGACCAACCTACAAACATCATGCAACAAATTAAAGCAGAAACACAGTGGAAACTATCTTTGGTTTGGGACCAATGGCCTGGCTCTGTATAAAGCAGCTTCCTGTATTCCTGTGAAACTCTCTTTCCTGGCAGAACAATCACAAGGAAGGTAGGGTTGCACTTTATAGTGGCAGCAAGCGGAACCTGCAACAACCCCAAAATTGCAATATGGAGTTCCACTGTTCAGGATTTCGATCATGCCCTTCCCTCTCCCCGCTCCAAATTTCCATTCTGCCTTCCCGACAATTTTCCCTTGTTAAACCACTCTGGGAATTACAACTCTATGTGGGGAACAGGGGCCTCCTAGCAACTGTCAACACCCTTAACAAATGAAACTTCCCAAAACTCCTTGGGGAGAAGTCATGACTGTTAATGGGAATCACAAATGGGCAGAATGCTGTTGCACTCAGGTCTGGCTTGCAGGCATCTGGTGATGCATATGGTTGGCCATTGTGAGAAACACGGGATTGTGAGAAACACAGGCCTTTGGCCCAATCCAACCTATGTCTCTTCATGGGACCAGTTAGAGGAGAAAGCACTGAGTTAGGATAGACCTAACTCAATATAAGATGCTTAAAAATATGGATGAGTAATTTTCTTTTGAATTCTTCTCTGATCTACTGTGGAGATGTAAAATGGTTACCATGGTACAATACTGTACAAAGCAGTGAAATTACAACATTTAAGATTGCCTTTAAGAACAAGAACATTTGGTTCCTGCACTCTTGACAATGCTGTGTTGAATTTAATGGAGTTATATAACCTGCAGATTATGGAATCAACTGTGAAAGTGTTTGGCTCACAATTTTCCAAAGAAGTGCACTCATCATTTGAAAGGGCCAGTGCTTTTACTCGGGATTACTAGAACAGATTGAGAGGGACTCGAGAAATTGACCTGTTAAGGAGGTAGGATCTTGAAAAAAAGATATTGATATTGGTTAGGCCAACACTATTGCTGCATAAAACACAGCATTCTTCTTGCGGATGAGTCATTCTTCAGTCTATTTTAGGACCATATCAGTTTTGCATGTGTTTACTCAAAAATCTGTTTCAACTTCTTCCTGCATTAATCTGGGATTGATTGTTTGATTGATTGATTGATAAATATATATACACAGTCCACACATGGGACTCTAAGGATTGGTCTGCTGGGATAAATAAGAGAAATTTACTCTACTCATGAAATGAACCTGGGATTGTTCTTCATCCACATTTCACTGTGAAAATTAGATCTGTACAAGGGTCCCACCACCCACCCCAGTCTGGATCCCTGGTTTGGGACCTTGGATTGGCCCAGCCTGGGGAACATACAACCTGACCCAGATCTGGCTGTGGGGAATAAATGGGTGGTGGGACTAATGTTTATTAATTCTTCCCTCTCACCAGAAGCTTGTCCAGTTTTAGGAATATTTTATTCCAACATAATCATGCTTGACAGCCATGGCACTTATCATTGAGTGAAGTATGGTAATCTGCACCATTTAATCGCCATTTGGTACTGGCTCTTGCCTGTTTGAGGACTCATCTATTAGGATAATCCTTCAACCAGCTCATTAAACAAGGTAACTCCTAATCTCTGGGCTTTCTTGTTCCAAATGCCGTTCCAGGCAAATGTTCCAGCTACAACATAATTGTGATATGTAGAACTGCTGCTGCTTAAATGGAGAAAACAAAATCTAGATCACTCAGTCGAGTTTATTTGTCAGAAACTATTGTGCATCACAAAAAATGCAAACAGTGAAGAAGCATGTTTTAGCATAAGTGGTTCCTCAGCACACAAGACCCCAAGTTGTCCATTGAAATTCTGTCTAATTCATTGGGCTGCTAAGGTGAACCTTCTATGTGGTCAGTGTATCCCCACCCATCAGCAAATAACAGATTTTCTGCTTATTTTTCAGGAAGGAAGCTCTCTGGAGAATTCCTTAGAAATATCTGTCCCTTGGAGAATTATACAGGGAGCAATAAACTACATAACAAACAATATTTTCTACCTCTCCTAGGAAACCGATACACAAATGACGATTTGCAGGTATTTTGGAATATCTGTTATCCAGATACGGCATGGGCATGGTTCAAAATCAAAAGCTGTAAATGCCTTCCTCAACACTCTTTAATATTTTTTTAAAAAGTAATCTGGAAGGCAGTTCATGCAGTGCATAAACTATGGAACTTTCTCCCCCCCAGGAAGCAGTAATGGTGAGTAAACTAGATGACTTTAAAAGAAGATTAGGCAAATTCATGAAGGATGAGGTTATCAGGGGCTTCTAGGCACAATGGCTATACTCTACTTCCACAGCTGGAGGCTGTCCTGCTTCTGAATACCAGTACAGTGGTACCTCTGGTTGCGTACAGTGGTACCTCGGGTTACATACTCTTCAGGTTACATACGCTTCAGGTTACAGACTCTGCTAACCCAGAAATAGTATCTCGGGTTAAAAACTTTGCTTCAGGATGAGAACAGAAATCGTGCTCTGGCGGCACAGCGGCAGCAGGAGGCCCCATTAGCTAAAGTGGTGTTTCAGGTTAAGAACAGTTTCAGGTTAAGAACAGACCTCCAGAACGAATTGAGTTCTTAACCCGAGGTACCACTGTACTTAATTTGTTCCGGAGGTCCGTTCTTAACCTGAAACCATTCTTAACCTGAAGCACCACTTTAGCTAATGGGGCCTCCGGCTGCTGCTGCGCCACTGGAGCACAATTTCTGTTCTGAAGCACTATTTCTGGGTTAGTGGAGTCTGTAACCTGAAGTGCCTGTAACCTGAAGTGTATGTAACCTGAGGTACCACTGTAGCTGGAAATGGCAGGAGGGAAGGGTGCTCTTGTGCTTGAATCCTGCTTGTGAGTTCCCCACAGGCATCTGGTTGGTCAACATGAGCACAGGATGCTGGGCTGGTTGGGCCATTGGCCTGATCCAGCAGGCTCTGTCATGTGACAAAGACACACGAGAGCAGAAGCAGCCAAGCAGGCTGGGAAGTGCTGGGACTGCACAATCATTTGGGCCTACTAAAGTTATTCAGGCCTAACTGCTAACTGTTGAGTCCCTCTGACATGTGACTCATTCTCCTTATAAGTAGCCGCCATTTTCTCTCTGTGTTCTCTGCATGTTTTCAGTTAGAGTCAGTCCGCCTCAGCTGTGAGCAGAGTCAGTATGGAATCTCAGTCAAACTGTTTGGAACCATGTTGCTTACGAAGAAGTTTATTTTAATTCAGTAAAGCTCTTATTCTTTCACTAAAAAACTCTGCATTATTAATTTACGCTGCACGTCAGGCTCTTCTTACAGTTTGGCTTTGCAGCAGGCTGCAGCTGACTCTCACAACAGTATTGTAGGTGGGGATGAATGGGCCAGAGGCAGAAAACACCTACAAAAGACAGACTGCTGGCTGGGCACTGGAATGGACAAAAAGGCAGGAATTGCCACTTCCACTCTTTAGCAGGGGCAAATTTGCCACACACACCTTTGGAAGGAGGCCCGATGAGATGACCATATGTGACAAGAGATGTGGGCAAATAAAGATATGACTAGGGCAAAAGGGGTTTCTAAGCACAGTTGTTCAGATAACTGACAACACCCGCAATACCGCTCCCTCTTTAAGAGGGGTGCAAATTTGCCACACCCCAACTCCCCCAGGAAGAAGAAACAAGTTGTTGTTTTTTCCCCAAGGGTGGAACTGGGGTAGGCATGGGTTACCACTTTTGGTCAAGCAAAATATAGAACAGGTTGGGGAAATAGGGGACAGGTTGGGAATTTCTATTCTAATTTTGCTCTCTGACTCCAAGTCTCCATCTCCAACACACACACCTCTGCCTATGCAACAACTCTCTCTCCCAAACCAGACCAGACCCTCACCCCCACCCCCTCTCTTGCTCTTTGGCCCTCCCGTCCCCATGCAAAACCCGAGACTCCACCATAGCACTGCAAAAAACAAAAAACAAAAAAAAAAACCTCGCTTCCCGCAACCCAACTTCTGCCTGCAAACTCCTCCTCCTGGCTACAACCGACCCTCTGTCCACATCCCATGATAACTCTTGCTCTGGACTCTCCTCATGGTCCCACCCTCTGCCTGCACAAACTTCTGCTCAGGGTCTCACTCTCCTCTTCCAGATGGACCTACCCTATGCCTGCGCAGTTCTGGGGAGGAGAAGGAGCCTGAATACATGAAAAAGGGTGTTCTGTTTGAAGTCCAATAAGAACAGGGGACATTTTTCTGCAAAAGAAGAAGAAGAAAGGACAATCACATTTTTCTGGGGACAGGTGGAAACCCTAGGCGCAAGGGCCAATCAGAACGTTGGAAGTGCTGGGTTTTATAAACCAGCTCCTCCCCAAACGACCCCCCAAATAACTCTATGGACTTCTGGCAAGCGATGGGCTGGCAAGCGATGGGCTGCACCTCACAACGGTTGGGAGGAATGTTTTTGCCAAAAAACTAAGAAACCTCATCAGGAGGGCTTTAAACTGACTAATGCGGGGGAGGGAGACAATGCTCCTGAAGGTAGGAGTCTATTAATTGATGAAGATGGTCATCCAAATGTCATAGACCAAATGGAGCAAACAGCAAGCAGACCTAGTGGTGGGAGGAAAAAATCCTTAAATAAGAGACACGGGGGAATGACTAATGGACTTCAATGTCTGTACACTAATGCACAAAGCATGGGAAATAAACAAGATGAGCTTGAGCTCTTGGTACAGCAAACTAAATATGACATAATAGGCATCACTGAAACCTGGTGGGATAAGTCCCACGATTGGAATGTAAAAATGGAGGGATACAATCTATTTCAGAGAAACAGACCAGACAAGAAAGGAGGAGGGGTGGCGTTATATGTCAGGGATGTGTATACCTGTGAAGAGATCCAAGATTTAGAACCTCAAAGCCAAAGTGAGAGCATTTGGGTCAAAATTAAGGGAGAGAAGAATAATAGTGACCTCATTGTGGGAGTTTACTATAGATCCCCAAGCCAAACGGAGGACATAGATGATGCCTTCCTGGAACAGATGGCCAAGCATGCAAAAGGAAGGGAGATAGTAGTAATGGGGGACTTCAATTACCCAGATATTTGTTGGATGTCAAACTCAGCCAAGAGCATAAGGTCAAACAGATTCCTCACTGGCCTTGCAGACAACTTCATTGTCCAGAAAGTGGGAGAAGCAACAAGAGGAACAGCCATTTTAGATCTGGTCCTAACCAATGTCGATGACCTGGTCAATGGGGTAGAAGTGGAAGGATCATTAGGCGCAAGTGATCATGCTCTTCTGAAGTTTACTATACAACGGAAAGGAGCAGCCAAGCATACTAGGACTCAATTTCTTGACTTTAAGAAAGCCGACTTCATAAAACTTAGGGAAGTGCTGGGTGAGATCCCATGGACAGTAATGCTAAAAGGAAAGGGAGTTCATGATGGCTGGGAGTTTGTTAAGAGGGAGATAGTAAAAGCACAACTTCAGGCAATACCAATGAGACGGAAACATGGAAGGTGCCTAAAGAAGCCAGGGTGGCTATCTAAAGAACTTTTAACTGAGTTAAGATTAAAAAAGGATGTGTACAAAAAATGGAAAAGGGGGGAAACCACCAAAGAGGAATTCAAACAAATAGCCAGCACGTGTAGACACAAAGTCAGAAAAGCTAAAGCACAGAATGAACTCAGGCTTGCTAGAGAGGTTAAAAGCAACAAAAAAGGCTTCTATGGGTATGTTCGTAGCAAAAGGAAGAACAAAGAAACAGTGGGGTCACTCAGAGGAGAAGATGGTGAAATGCAAACAGGGGACACAGAAAGGGCTGAACTCCTCAATGCCTTCTTTGCCTCAGTCTTCTCCGATAAAGAAAACAATGCCCGACCTGAAGAATTTGGAGGAAATGATTCAGCAGAGGAAACACAGCCCAGAATAACTAAGGAGATAGTACAAGAATACTTGGCTAGTTTAGATGTATTCAAGTCTCCAGGGCCAGATGAACTGCATCCAAGAGTATTAAAAGAACTGGCAGATGTGATCTCAGAACCACTGGCAGTCATCTTTGAGAATTCCTGGAGAACAGGCGAAGTCCCGGCAGACTGGAGGAGGGCAAATGTTGTCCCTATTTTCAAAAAGGGGAAAAGAGAGGACCCAAATAATTACCGGCCAGTCAGTCTAACATCAATACCAGGGAAGATTCTGGAGCAGATCATTAAGCAAACAATCTGTGAGCACCTAGAAAGGAATGCTGTGATCACCAATAGTCAGCATGGATTTCTGAAAAATAAGTCATGTCAGACTAACCTGATCTCATTTTTTGACAGAATTACAAGCCTAGTAGATGAAGGGAACGCAGTGGATGTAGTCTACCTTGATTTCAGCAAGGCATTTGACAAGGTGCCCCATGATATTCTTGTAAAGAAGCTGGTAAAATGCGGTCTTGACTATGCTACCACTCAGTGGATTTGTAACTGGCTGACTGACCGGACCCAAAGGGTGCTCATCAATGGTTCCTCTTCATCCTGGAGAAGAGTGACTAGTGGGGTGCCACAGGGTTCTGTCTTGGGCCCGGTCTTATTCAACATCTTTATCAACGACTTGGAGGATGGACTCAAGGGCATCCTGATCAAATTTGCAGATGACACCAAACTGGGAGGGGTGGCTAACACCCCAGAAGACAGGATCACACTTCAAAACGACCTTGACAGATTAGAGAACTGGGCCAAAACAAACAAGATGAATTTTAACAGGGAGAAATGTAAAGTATTGCACTTGGGCAAAAAAAATGAGAGGCACAAATACAAGATGGGTGCCACCTGGCTTGAGAGCAGTACATGTGAAAAGGATCTAGGAGTCTTGGTTGACCACAAACTTAACATGAGCCAACAGTGTGACGCGGCAGCTAAAAAAGCCAATGCAATTCTGGGCTGCATCAATAGGAGTATAGCATCTAGATCAAGGGAAGTTATAGTGCCATTGTATTCTGCTCTGGTCAGACCTCACCTGGAGTACTGTGTCCAGTTCTGGGCACCACAGTTCAAGAAGGACACTGACAAACTAGAACGTGTACAGAGGAGGGCAACCAAAATGGTCAAAGGCCTGGAAACAATGCCTTATGAGGATCGGCTAAGGGAGCTGGGCATGTTTAGCCTGGAGAAGAGGAGGTTAAGGGGTGATATGATAGCCATGTTCAAATATATAAAAGGATGTCACATAGAGGAGGGAGAAAGGTTGTTTTCTGCTGCTCCAGAGAAGCGGACACGGAGCAATGGATACAAACTACAAGAAAGAAGATTCCACCTAAACATTAGGAAGAACTTCCTGACAGTAAGAGCTGTTCGACAGTGGAATTTGCTGCCAAGGAGTGTGGTGGAGTCTCCTTCTTTGGAGGTCTTTAAGCAGAGGCTTGACAACCATATGTCAGGAGTGCTCTGATGGTGTTTCCTGCTTGGCAGGGGGTTGGACTCGATGGCCCTTGTGGTCTCTTCCAACTCTATGATTCAATGATTCTCTTCTTCACTGTGTGACCCTCCCTCCCTGCCTATGCAGTGTGAACTTGGGCTGGCTGCCTGCTAAAGAGCCTGGGTATAAATTTGGCCCTCAGGAAATGGGGAAAAGCTGATCCCTCCATCGTTAGGGAACTTTTCTGCTCAGACTATTTCCATTTGGCTAATCCTGTTTAATCTGGTTTAATTGTTTGACTGCAGATCCTCTAGGTGGTTGTATATTTAAAATAAGTATAACCTTTTCTTCGCCACAGTAACTGCATCTTGCATCTTTATTAATGTGATCGCAAAGCCTCATATGTGGCACTTTGCCAGCCTTGATGATCAGATGATCATCAGGCCTTGCATACCGCAGGGTAGAAACACCAGGCAGGCCCCACATTTTAACTAAAAGGACACATTTTTCTCATGTAAAAACATGCTGATTCCTGGACCATCCGTGGGCCGGATTTAGGAGATCCAGCCCCCGGGCCTTAGTTTGCCTACCCATGGTTTAGATCAGGGGTGGCCAACTCCCAAGAGTCTGTGATCTACTCACAGAGTTAAAAAATGGCAGTGATCTACCCCCTTTTTAGGGGTTCAGGTCAAAGTTGTTGGGTCAGGAATGGCCTCAGCCTGGGAGCTATCCTGGTGGTTCATCCTGGTTCTCCAGTTTGAGATTCTGGTGTCCTCCTGTAAGATTTAGTAGAGATACCAGGGGATGCTCTTTGGTGCTGTATATGGCTTAGTTTGCATGTATGAGCCATCTGCCCTGCAGGCTTCTTAAATCCCACAGATCTGTCTTCTGATTACAGTGGTACCTTGGTATACTAACTTAATCCATTCCGGAAGTCCCTTCTTAAACTAAAGCTTTCTTAAACCAAGGCGTGTTTTCCCATAGCAGCGGGGGACTCAATTTACAAATGGAACACACTCAACAGGAAGCGGAACATGTTCTACTTTCAAGGCAAAGTTCACAAACCCAAACACCTACTCCCTGGTTTGCAGCGTTCTTAATCCAAGTTGTTCATAAACTAAGCTGTTCTTAAACCAAGGTACCACTGTATATGAAGCTATGCTTAGGTTAGAAGCACTAGACCAGTGGACTATAATGTTGACGTAACAAAGCCTTCTCCAAACCATATCATCTTCAGATTGGAATGGGTAGCTTGCATATTATGTCCTTGCAATAAAACTCACGATGCACAGAAAAAGGGAAGATATCACAGTGCTTTTCTCCATAAAATGCCAGTCTTCACCCCCTAAAGGAGGGGCCGCTCAAATCTGCCCTCCCACATCTGCAATGGTTAAATTGCTTTATGCCTTAATTTTGCTGATGGTATTGAATATAATTTGTAGATGCAATGCTAAAATGCAGGCCCAAATTCCTCTTGTCATATATGGAAATGTCAGGAAGTAAGCAGCCCCCCCCCCCATGGCAATTCTGTCCGTTCCCACTTCCTACCCCACACTGGATCCTGCTGCAAGGCGGCCACATTTTTTTCAGCCACATAGCATGAAATTGTTATTGAGAAAGCAAATGGTAGCAACAATTATGTTAGAGTAATTGTGTTGTGCACTGGCTCTGTTTGCAAAATATAATCCCCTTATGCAAAATGCATGTGATTAATAAAAGATGAACATTTTTAATTCTGCTATCTTTGCCCTTCCAAATCCTACTTATCTACTGTTTTAGCTTTTTTGAAAAGAAGAAAAGAAAAGAAAAAAAATCCAGGCCACCCATTATTATTATTTTTATTATTAAAGTTGCATCCACAAATTTGGTTTTTGAATTATCACATCACTCCTCGCCCCTAGAGTTTTTAAATCACCATCCCTTTGCCTTAGAGTAGATGGGTAAATCTGTTTGTTTTGGTATCTTCTCTTTTTTGCAAACTTAAATGGATTTCCCCACATTTCTGCATCCGTTTGCAATATTTTTAGGGGGGGGTTTCTGTTTTGTTTTTTAAAAAAGTCTTAATGAGTGTCAGAATTTTATGTTGGGTGATAACGCTGCCCCCCCCCCAATGCAGCATCGCCCGGGATTCATCACTCGGGTCTCCCGTCACGCTGATGTGATCCATATCCAAGGACATGAGCACACGACTAGCAGAGTCCAGACAGAAGCTGAGCCTTGAGGTGTAACATCTAAGCCTAATTTTATTGCGCACGAAATCAAACATAACATAACATAACAAAGAAAACATGGCTTCTCTCTCTGTCATTCTTCCTCGGAGATAGAACTGCAAAAGCAATAGCTATACAGAACGGAACAGCGTATCTCAATTTCCGCTCACGAGACTCCAGCAATCAGTGCTGGAATGTAAACACAGACATGTGACATGTAACAATCCCACACATCTGCAGCACGGGAGGAATGGAATTCCCAACATTGTAGTGACTATTTCTCTTAATATATACAATTTCCCCCCATATAATGAATATGATATGCCATTTTCACTCATATATATTATATGCGCTTTGTCCTAATACATGCATTGTATTTCACACTTTCCCCCTAATGAATTTCTGGACACATCTTTTGGTTGGAGAAATGCACTGCGAAATTTGAAGAGGTGTAGATTCTGCATTCTGCTTCAGTTGGGGCAGTATCCAACGAATGTGTCCTGTCAGCAGAAGGAATTATACCGTATATTTTGCTCTATAAGACTCACTTTTCCCCTCCTAAAAAGTAAGGGGAAATGTGTGTGCGTCTTATCGAGCGAATGTAGGCTGCACAGCTATCCCAGAAGCCAGAACAGCAAGAGGGATTGCTGCTTTCACTGCACAGTGATCCCTCTTGCTGTTCTGGCTTCTAAGATTCAGAATATATTTTTTCTTGTTTTCCTCCTCCAAAAACTAGGTGCGTCTTGTGGTCTGGTGCCTCTTATAGAGCGAAAAATACGGTACTTGCACAACGGGACCTCACCCCCTGTCTTCTCCCCACATGCACCCCAGACCATCTCCAAATGTGCTCTGGAAGGGGCAGGGGTATGTTCTGTTTTGCAGCCATAAACCTTAGCCCCGATAAAACAAATTACTTAGCAGTACATTGGATACAAGCTTATTGTTTGGGGAAGTGCAAATCAGGTTGATTTACATTGAAATTCAAACTGCACTGAATCCACCACCACCATTTCTATCAAAGGAGCAGAGACGATGGTGCAACTGGGTTATTTTAAGCACTGAACTTGATGGTCTTGTGGGGAAACCCCTAATAGTTCACTGCCTTCAAAATATAGAAAGTCAACCCCACAGCATTGCAACATTGGGAGACTGTGTTTTGGTTCAGGAAGTGTGGATTAGGTAAATCCACCTTTAAATACAAAGTGAATCAAATTTCTCCCATGTTTCTCATGGTAGAGCACCTGCTTTGCATGTGGAAGGTACCAGGTTCAATCCTTCGCATCTCCTTGGGGATGTGCCTTGCCTGAAACCCTGGACAGCTGCTGCCAGTGTAGACAATGCTGAGAAAGGTACCGTATTTTTTGCTCTATAAGACTCACTTTTTCTCTCCTAAAAAGTAAGGGGAAATGTGTGTGCGTCTTATGGAGTGAATGCAGGCTGCGCAGCTATCCCAGAAGCCAGAACAGCAAGAGGGATTGCTGCTTTCACTGCGCAGTGATCCCTCTTGCTGTTCTGGCTTCTGAGATTCAGAATATTTTTTTTCTTGTTTTCCTCCTCCAAAAACTAGGTGCGTCTTGAGGTCTGGTGCGTCTTATAGAGCGAAAAATACGGTATATTGTCAGTCTGTCTCAGTATAAGGTAACTTCCTATGCTCCTAATTAAACATGCACATTGTGTGTGTGTGTGTGTGTGTGTGTGTGTGTGTGTGTGCATGTTGCCTTCCCTTTAGGGCGTTCTTTATTGCTTTGATGAAAAACAACAAGAACTCTATTGTTTGAAAACCAAGGGCACCTTCAATAACCCCAGAAAAAAGGAGAAATTGGAGATGGTCACCTTGTTGACATACAGCGCAAAACAACTTCTTTCTCTCTGTTTTCGAAGGGGGCTGATTTGAAGCGGGAGGAAACCTAAGTGGAGTCAGAGAAAAGGTCTCTCTGCTCACTGAGACTTAAGCTGCAATTTCCTGGCTGAGGAAAGAGAGACGGAGGGAAAATAAACAAAGCCTTGTGAAATAAATAAAGTTAAAAGACACAGTTCAGACAAAAGCAGGTGAAATTAGGAAGTGAAATGCACAATCGGAAGGGTCAAAGTTTCTCGTTTCTGCACATATGAAGAACAGGGGAGGGAGGATACTGTGGACTGGGCAGGGAGGTCAGCACAGTGCAAACCAGAGCTTTTTTTCAGCTGGAACTCAGTTCTGGCACCTCTCTGGTGGGCACCATTGCCATTATAAGAGATCAAGGGAGGTATTCATGTTGAGTTCTGGCACCTCTTTTTCTTGAAAAATAGCATTGGTGCAAACACATAAGCAAGGATTGTTGGATTGGCTCTATCAATGTGTTTGCACTGCACTGACCTCCCTGCCACCTCAGCCTCCTAGCAAGCCACAGTCAACCGTCTAGGGTAGTGAATAGTGCAGCGAGGTCCTGGCGAGTCGCTTGCGCCTGATATGAATACTGGAAGATTCAGGACAGATAAAACAAAATACCTCTTCACACAGCATGCAGTGAAACTGTAGACCTCACTCCCACAGGAGGCAGTAATGGCCACCAATTTGGATGGCTTCAAAAGAGGATTAAACAAATTCATGGAGCAGAAGGCCAACAGTGGCTATGAGCCATGATGGAGGCAGTATTGTGAAGTATTGGAAGACACAAGAACTACCCACTCTGGAAGAATGGCAGATGAAGGTGATGGACTATATGGAATTGGCGGAAATGACCGGCAGAATCCGAGACCAGGGAGAAGAGCTGGTGGAAAAAGATTGGAAGAAATTTAAAGACCATTTACAGAAATATTATAAAATTAATGAATGTTAGAAGGATGTTGGATTGAGGTTAAGGGACTTTTAGTAATAATGGTATGAAGGAATATGTAAAAATGGAATGTCAACAGGTTAAAATTTAGAGGTATAATATATTAAGATCAAGATAAGGACAAAGTAAAGAGGGAAAGGATTTGCTGAATAAATAAACTGAACTGGAATACAAAGAGGGGAGGTGTGGGGAGGTCCGGGAAACAAGCAAATGCAAGATATGTTATGAAAAATTGAATTGTTTTTAATTGTTTTTCTTTATTATTTTTGTATGTTTTCTTTTTTCCTTTTCTGAAAATCTTAATAAAATATTATTAAAAAATAATAATGATGGAGGCAGTTCTTGTGACTGGGTCCCACTTGCAGGTTTCCCACAGGCATCTAGATGACTACTGTGAGAACACAGTGTGTGTGTGTGTGTGTGTGTGTGTGTGTGTGTGTTACTATACATTTGTTAAAAGGTACAGGTATGTTTTGTGCTCTGTATTGTTTACTTTTATTCTTAATCAGAGTGTCTTGTGGCACCTTAAAGATTAACAAGTTTAGGTCGGCATAAGCTTTCTTGGGTCTGATGAAGTGTCTTGAGTCCAGCAAGGCTTAACCTATACTGAATGTGTTACAGTCTTCAAGGTGCTAACAGACTCTTCCACTGTTTTCACTGCAAGAGACAGGGCTGGACATTTCATGCAATTTATCTCACTACCTCTATAGCCCACATTTCTTCCAGTCATGGAATCCAATATGGGTGTGGTTCCCAATTAGCCTCCTGTCCAAGGCACTGCCCTGACGCAGCTCTCCTGTGCCTTCAGACCATATTATGGGAATCCTGTGGTTTTAACCGTGTTGTAAGCTATGTTGTCTGTACCTCAGTATAAGTGAGATGGGTATGTGTGTGAGAGTGAGTGAGTGAGAATGAAAACCACAGATAATGTCGATCCCTAATGCATTGTTCTCTCCAGTTCAGTATTTGCCTTATGCAAACATGAATATTTCCCCGGGCTTTGTAATAATATATATTTTATCCGTCAAAATGTTAAAACACCAGATTCTCTTTACAGATTTCCAAACCTCAGCTGCACCCCTGCTAGCTTCCTTGCAGAGCACAGCATGAATCTTCTGCAGTCCAATAATAATGAGGAAAGTAATTAATTACCAGTGGAGCTAACAGACAACATGAGTGTTTTAGCAATCAGAACAAATTACTGTGGGGGCAAATACCGAGTGTAATGAAATCCGACAGCCATGTGAATTTACATGTATAATTCAAAAAAGTTCCCTTCTAAGGGCTTGCTTCTTTCAAAACTTCACAACTGGGTATTCTGAGTCGGAGGAAATGATCTCTTTGTTTCTCTATCTATCTATCTGGTTTTAGCACAGATGCTTCAACTCTGTTTAATTTATCCCCTTGGCTTTCTGTATTAATTTATGGCTGCTGTGATGTTTTACTCTCTTAAAATCTCTGCTTTGGAATGATTTGGGTTCAGCACACAGAGAGCCAAGTCCTTGTTTCTTCTCAACTTCAGGCTCTAGGTAAGACTAGTCCACCCCCTACATCTGGCGGGGGGGTGGCCTACAGCTGTATGTGAGGAAGGTAGATCTGCCCATTCCTTCTGGAAGCATCAGCAGCTAGTTGTTTTTATGGCGACAGGAGGAACTCTTGTTGCCCTGTCAAGAAAAAAGGTGTGTAAAAAAGGATTCCAGGCAGGCTGGGCTTGGGCCATGAACTTAGCAAGAAGATTGGCTTGACTGCTTTAGAAGTTCCTTCTACTTACAGATATAAAACCACAGACTTAGAGGTGATGGCATCTATTGCATGTTCCATGTTTGAAACACTGGACCAGGGTCAGCAAACTTTTTCAGCAGGGGGCCAGTCCACTGTCCCTCAGACCCCCTGTGGGGGGCCAGGCTATATTTTGAAATTAAAATAAAAATGAATGAATTCCTATGCCCCACAAATAACCCAGAGATGCATTTTAAATAAAAGCACACATTCTACTCATGTAAAAACACGCTGATTCCTGGACCGTCTGCAGCCCAGATTTAGAAGGCTATTGGGCCGCATCCAGCCCACAGACCTACCCATGCAATGGAGAAATATGTCAGATGCTTGATTTTCATAATGCAAACCCAAATCATGGCTGTGCTTTGCATGCATATTTGTTGGCTTAATTGTGTATCGTATTCCCCAGTTCAAATGTACATGCACATATTTAGGCAGATGAATGGGGAACTAAATCATTGTTGCACACCGCAGGTGTATCCATGAGTTGTACCAAACATTCATCCTACTCCAATTAGCCCCATTGAAATTTATGGGCATGGCTAACTCAGGTCCGTTAATGTCAATGGTTCTACTCTGAGTAGGGTTTATTTATTTATTTGATTGATTGATTGATTGATTGTCTTTCTAGCCCAACTTTTTCTCCAAGGAGCTCAATGAGGTGTTTCAAGGTCCCTCCCTCCTTGTTTAATCCCCACAACTACCCTGTGAGGTAGATAAGGCTGAGAGGCAGTGACTAGCCAAAGGTCACCCACTGAGCTTCATGTCCAAGTGGGGATTTGAACCCTGGTCTCCTAGGTCCTAGTCCGACACTCTGACCACTACACCACACTGGCTTATTTGGTAACAACCCATTGTCTTTGTGCAACATGTTCCCTGTTTTATAGCACAGGCACCTCCTCCATACGGACAATGCAACATGGTCATGAGTCATCATAGCACAGTATTGGTGCAAATGGAAATAATTTGTGTATTCAGGTACCACATTCCCACTACCAACCCCTCCTGGGTCTAACAATGATGCTCTTAAAAGCAGCTGCCTGTTTCTTTCTCACTAAGGTGTTTCCATTGATTTGGCTGCTCACTCACTCTCCCCTCCCATTCAGTGATGATATGAGAAGCATCGCTGTCATCGTAAACTAGAGTTGAAGAAAGAGACAGACAGATCCAGCATTCTGGAATCCCATGCTGACAATGCGTGAATGGCGCTCTTCACGTCCTCACTAGCAAAGGAGCAAGCAATAGAAAATGACATTGAAATGTAACACACAAAAAACAGCTTCCTCCTCCGTCCCTGGCTGAATTGGTTTTTATTTCTTTGGGGTTTTTTGCATCATAGTGCATTTTTGCAGCAAACCAGGACCTTATGCAGTTCAGGGCCGAATCATCCTAATACTGAACTTCGTCATCATAGTGTTCATGTGCTTGGAATGCTGTTATTGTGCACTGGAAATGCGTACTGACTCCCTCTTTCCCCCACTGCATTTTCTTCTTCCTTTATTCGTTTTTTACACCCATATCTCACCTTTTCCTCCACAGAGTTCTAGGTGGTGCACTCCCCATTTTATCCTGACAACAACATGTGAGATACGTTAGGCTGAGAGACAGTGACTGACTGACCCAAGGACACCCAGTGAGCTTCATGGCTGAGTAAGAATTTGAACCCTGATCTCCCAGGTCTTATATGCAGAATTCATCATGCGAAAGGCTGGGCTGGATGAATCCCAAGCCGGAATTAAAATTGCTGGAAGAAATATCAACAACCTCAGATATGCAGATGACACAACCTTGATGGCAGAAAGTGAGGAAGAACTAAAGAACCTTTTAATGAGGGTGACAGAGAAGAGCGCAAAATATGGTCTGAAGCTCAACATCAAAAAAACGAAGATCATGGCCACTGGTCCCATCACCTCCTGGCAAATAGAAGGGGAAGAAATGGAGGCAGTGAGAGATTTTACTTTCTTGGGCTCCATGATCACTGCAGATGGTGACAGCAGCCACGAAATTAAAAGACGCCTGCTGCTTTGCAGAAAAGCAATGACAAACCAAGACAGCATCTTAAAAAGCAGAGACATCACCTTGCCAACAAAGGTCCGTATAGTTAAAGCTATGGTTTTCCCAGTAGTGATGTATGAAAGTGAGAGCTAGACCATAAAGAAGGCTGATCGTTGAAGAATTGATGCTTTTGAATTCTGGTGCTGGAGGAGACTCTTGAGAGTCTCATGGACTGCAAGAAGATCAAACCTCTCCATTCTTAGGGAAATCAGCCCTGAGTGCTCACTGGAAGGACAGATTCTGAAGCTGAGATTCCAATACTTTGGCCACCTCATGAGAAGAGAAGACTCCCTGGAAAAGACCCCGATGCTGGGAAAGATGGAGGGCATAAGGAGAAGGGGACGACAGAGGATGAGATGGCTGGATAGTGTTCTCGAGGCTATTAGCATGAGTTTGACTAAACTGTGGGAGGCAGTGGAAGACAGGAGTGCCTGGTGTGCTCTGGTCCATGGGTTAACGAAGAGTCGGACACGACTAAACGACTAAACAACAACAACTCCTCCCAGGTCTTAGTCCAACACTGTAACAACCACACCACACCAGTCATTTCTTTGGTTCAGTCATAACTTCTCACGGTAGTTCTACATGCTTTTTTGGAGATAAAATAAGGAGAGGGCGAATCATATATGTTACCTTGAGTTCCTTGGTGGAACGGCGGGATATAAATGTCATAAATAAGCCACATGTGCACATTATGCAGATGCACACTGGACATTATCAGCTGCTTTGTGGAGGAAGTTCATTAAATAGCAAGGTATTTCTTGAAGAAATTAAAAAGAAACTGATGAAAATGAACAATGCATGACTTCTTAGTATAGAAGAAGAGGAGTTTGGATTTGATATCCCGCCTTTCACTCCCTTTAAGGAGTCTCAAAGCGGCTAACATTCTCCTTTCCCTTCCTCCCCCACAGCAAACACTCTGTGAGGTGAGTGAGGCTGAGAGACTTCAGAGAAGTGTGACTGGCCCAAGGTCACCCAGCAGCTGCATGTGGAAGAGCGGGAAAGCGAATCCGGTTCACCAGATTACAAGACTACCGCTCTTAACCACTACACCACACTGGCTCTCAAAACCAGGCAATGTGGAACTGCACGATCCTGAGAGAAATTTGGATGAGATGCATCTTGGGTAGGGATGAGTTAGTTGGTCCTTGTTACTTTTGCATGTCCTGATGCATAAAAAGTAAGCATTTTGATTTGGCTCTTGAGTTGAGAACTGCATTAGAATATTTGAGGTGTACAGTGGTACCTCGGGTTACATACGCTTCAGGTTACATACGCTTCAGGTTACAGACTCCGCTAACCCAGAAATAGTACCTTGGGTTAAGAACTTTGCTTCAGGATGAGCACAGAAGTTGTGCTCCGGTGGCGCGGCAGCAGCAGGAGGCCCCATTAGCTAAAGTGGTGCTTCAGGTTAAGAACAGTTTCAGGTTAAGAACTGACCTCCGGAACGAATTAAGTACTTAACCCAAGGCACCACTGTATAAAAAATGGTGGTTAACTAAGACTGCAATGTGTCTTCCTTAATCCGAGAAGATGTTTAGGGTTCCAACTCCCATCACCCCCAGCCAGCATGGCCAACAGTCAGGGGTATTCCATTAAAAAGATCCAGGGGAGATTCTTCTTTCTGGATCCCCAGGCGGGGACAAGGAGCCACAGAATTCCCAAGGTACAATCCAGTGGGGGAGTTACTCCTTGATGTAGGTCAGGGACTCCCTCATTTCTGGTTGACCCCCCAAAATGTAAGTTCTTCCAGCAGGTGAGCTGAAAGAGGTAGGGTCTACCCAATGCTTATGCCAGACCTCTTACATCTGTAGTCAATAATGTTGTGGCCTGATTTCACCCAAATGATAATTGTCTTGCCTCTTATTCTTGGTATTGTGAGGTCTGAAGAGTAGGGGTCTGCCTTGCCTCACAACAGGGATTTGCAAATATCAAATTCCTCAAACATTCCAGATTTCACAAACGTCCCTAGGGTGTTTCTTATAAACTGCTTAGAGGTTTTATTACAATCGAGCAGCATACATAGTTGGTTAAATAAAAGTGTTCGGTTTGTGAGTTCATGGAATGGTCATTTTCTCTCCCCGCCTCCACATTCACCTCTTGAATCGAAACTAATGCAAAGGAAGGTAAACCATCCTATAGCACTTATTTCAGATTATTGAGTCAATATTGTCTGTCAATGGCCTCGACTTAAGTGGCTCATAACCAGGTTTCCTGAAACAAAGGTTGACGTGGGTTGGTTCGGTATTCGGCCTTGAAACAATAGTAAAAGAGTATGAATGGGATTTCAATACATTGCTCTGCAAAGTGCTGTGTTTTTGCAAAGCAACTGGTTGTGCCATCAACTCTTCCTGTGGCAACAGCCGAGCACTTTTCTGCTTGCTGTTTCCCCAGACATGTTCTCCTCCAGGACAAGTCTTTTGAAAAGCAAATGGTGAAGCTTTAGCCCTTACCATCCCCTACTCAGGGCTTTTGTCTATCTACCATTGAACTCTTTAGCAGTGATGGGCAATGGTTTCCAAGGTTTCAGAAGAAAGTCCTTCTTGTACATAGAGATGCTAGGTTTGAACCTGGAATGAGTTAATCTCCCTGGGGAACATTTCAAAGTCAGAAAGCCAGCCCGCCCCCACCCTGGCTTTTCCCTGATCATCACCTGTTGCACATCAGGTAGCAAAGGAATATGGATGGCCATCCTTGAGGAATTTTTACTTGTAATTACTGCAATGCAGGGACACGGGTGGTGCTGTGGGTTAAACCACAGAGCCTAGGACTTGCCGAGCAGAAGGTCGGCGGTTCAAATCCCCGCGATGGGGTGAGCTCCCATTACTCGGTCCCTGCTCCTGCCAACCTAGCAGTTCGAAAGTACATCAAAGTGCAAGTAGATAAATAGGTACCGCTCTGGCGGGAAGGTAAACGGCGTTTCCGTGCACTGCTCTGGTTCGCCAGAAGCGGCTTAGTCATGCTGGCCACATGACCCGGAAGCTGTATGCTGGCTCCCTCGGCCAATAAAGCGAGATGAGCGCCGCAACCCCAGAGTCAGTCATGACTGGACCTAATGAGGAAGAAGAAGAAGAGTTCGGATTTGATATCCCGCCTTTCACTCCCTTTAAGGAGTCTCAAAGCGGCTAACATTCTCCTTTCCCTTCCTTCCCCACAACAAACATTCTGTGAGGTGAGTGGGGCTGAGAGACTTCAAAGAAGTGTGACTGGCCCAAGGTCACCCAGCAGTTGCATGTGGAGGAGCGGAGACGCGAACCCGGTTCCCCAGATTACAAGACTACCGCTCTTAACCACTACACCACTTTACCTTTACCTTTACTGCAACACAGGGGTTGGGCTAAATGACCCCTAAGATCCCCTTCCAATTCTCCGATTCCATGAACGTGTGGTGGACAATGAGTGTGCCACTGTTTCCTTAAAGATTCAAAATAACACATTGAATTGACGTAAATCTGGAAACATCTGAGCCACACAGGACCTAACTCTGCATCTACAAGCATACATGGGCACAAGACAAATACGTGGAGGGAATTTAGTGGTGGGACCAAACATCAACTTCAGGCCATGTTTATGAAGGCTTAGACTGCCATTAAGTAAGCTATAGTATAATAACACCCAAGGTTTTTGAGCAGTTGCATTGAACATCTTTTGCACCACAATTTGAGACTCTCTCCTGATTGGTAGTCAGCAAAAGTCCCATCACACATCACTAATCTCAGTACAAGGATGTGATCAGGAATACCAAACAGGATCATCTTTAAGGTTTTTTTGCCCTCATAATGAATGGAAATTGAATCGATCTCTTGAGACATTAAGGCAAAGTGTTTTAGTTTTTCACTCACAGGAAGCCCATACATACACACACCCGAAATGTGAGTCCCTGTGCCAGTTTCAACTCCTATTAAAGGCTCATAACTTCTCTCTGATCTCATTTCCGTGAAGAAACTCATTAGCTATTGAAATATGTGGCTTCTTGGTGAATGATGGCAGCCAAGCTTTTTTTCCGCAAATGAAAATAACAAGTTGGGCTCAGTCATCAGGTCTGACAAGATTCATAGGATTGTAGAGTTGGATAGAACCCCAAGGGCTGTCTAGTTCAACTCCCTGAAATACAGGAATCTTAGCTAAAGTGACAGGTTGCCTTCCAACCTCTGTTTAAAAACCTCCATGGAAAGATAGTCCACCACTTCCTGAAGGAGACTGTTCTACTGTTGCACAGCTCTTACTGTCAGAAAGTTCTTCCTGATGTTGAGTCAGAATCTCTTCTTTGAAATAGTACCCATTGGTTCTAGTCCTACCTTCCAGAGCAGGAGAAAACAAGGTTGCTCCATCTTCCATGTGACAGCCCTTGAGATATTTGAAGATGGCTGTCATATCTCCTCTCAGTTTCCTCTTTTCCAGCATAAACATACCCAGCTCCTTCAACGGTTCCTCATAAGGCCTGGTTTCCAGACCCTTTATCATCTTGGTCACCCTCCTCTGTACATGTTCCAGTTGCTGGGAATCAGAAGGGGCAGGGGTTAGAAAGGGCTTTTTGCTCTGCTTATGGGCTTCCCATGGGTATCTGGATGGCCACTCTTGAGAACAGGATGTTAGACTGGATGAGCTACTGGCTGATCAAATGCAATTGTTATTAGTGTGTGTGTGTCACGGTCTGGTCTACAGGCGATCGAAGTCCTGGCTGAGGACGTCAGGACCAGGGTCAAAATGGCAGGGTGGGAGCAGGAACGAGAGTCCAGAAGCCAGGGGTCCAAGGGTCAGGAAGAAAGGAGTCACAAAATCGAGGGTTGAGAAGCAGGGAGTCAGGAAGCCAAGGTCCAAGGATCAGGAAGCAAGAAGCCAAACGCAGCAAGGCAGGAATCGTGTTGCTGTGGCAAAGAGCCGCAGGGAAATGCTAACCTTATATCCCTTCCCAGCTCTTGCCACCAGGTGCAGTGAGTTACCAAGTGGCCTTATTCTCCAGAATAAACTTAGGAAGGCCCCAGTCCTGCGAAGCCCTACTGGTCACAGGGCCTGGCTCCTGTGCGCACTCCTGACAGTGTGTACCCACTGCTGGTTGAAGATTGCTTGATCTATTTTTAGATTGTGTCATTGGTAGGCCCCCTCCCACCATAATTGTTAGTTAACTTGAAGATCCCATTTGGCATGGAAAAGGTTGTGAATGAGCAAACAGACATGAAGCATGGCTAATTCAGTAGCCACTCTTGAATAATCATCCCCTTCTGTATCCACATGATGGTAGTGCTAGCGAGAATCTAATACTTAGTGCCCAATATAGCATGACGGGCTCCATCTTGCTCATTAGGTCACCCGTGGAGATTCTGATTGGATAGCATGTTGAGCCAAGCGTCTCTGCAAATTAGGCAAGAAATGGAAATGTGTGCAAAATATTGGCTCAGTGGAAGCCAGTTCTTCTTCTTCTGTTCCACCCCACCCCAACCTGCAAGACTTCCTAGAGGCATCAGGAGAAAGGTGAAAGACAGCTGACTGTTAGAATGCCAAAGCAGGTGGCAGGCCATCTGTAGCTGTCTGTACAAATATTTCCACCAGCTGACTGTTGCTGACACATCAAAAACACTGCTGTGACTTTACAGGAGGAAACTGTACCAGGAAACAAATTAAAGACTGGAAGGGGGGGGGAGAGACTTGGGTTTCCTAAAAATCAAGACATGTGAACATGAATAAACATGAATAATAGAATTTTAGAAAAAACATGACTCATAGAATCGTTGAGATGGAAGGGACCCAGGGGTCACCTAGTCCAACCCCTGGCAATGCAGGAATTTCAACTATAGCATCCATGACCGATGGCTATCCAACCTCTGCTTAAAAGCCTCCAGTGTAGGAAAATCCATAACTTCCCAAGGGAGATGGTTCTCAAACGGCTCAGTTTTCGAACATTTCAGCTACCAAACACCAAAAACCCGGAACTAAATGCTAAATGCCACCTGACCTTGCTATGCCACTGGGTCAACAACTCTGGGGAACGGGGGGGGTGGGGGGGTGCCAGAGGGATATTTGCACCATGGAGCCGGAAATGCTGAAGACAGCCCTGTTCACTATAATGGGAGATATAAACTTAGTTATACGTCTCCCCCATCTTTCACATGTGGATTAAATCTGGAGGCAAAGGAGCACTTGCATATAGATTAAACCTGACAAATTTTAGGCAGACCCATCTTCCTTTCCAGAAACCTTTAAAGTATCTCTCTCTCTCCCTTCCTCCCCCCCCCCCCCCGGCGCTTTTCTGAGGGGATGAAGCCAAATTTCAGAATGATAAGTGCTCTCCTACAATGACAGATTTTATCGCTTTAGGGTAGGACAAGAAGGGTTTGTGTAGACAGGTTAGTTTGCAAGTTGGACTCATGAAGGAGGTGTCCTTGGGTCAGAAACTCACCACAGTTCAGACAAATAGCTCCTGGAGCTACTGTGCTAGATGATTTGACCTTCATGAAAACGTGGTTTTTTTCCCTTGACGTTCCCCTCCTTCTCTTGAAGTACCCTCCATGAAGGGAGGAGGGGGGAGGAGAGGGAGAGCACACTATCATATTTAATGGTTTGCCAAAACAAAGACTGAACAGGAAAGAAAGCAATAGTCTAACTTTACTATTTATGCCCTGCTCTCACAACCAAAACTTGGAGAAGAATGATGAGGGAATATCGCTCCTCCAAACCCCTGTGATTGGAGTGCCTTGGTAAAACAATTCACTGTGATTTAAAGGTGTGCCTGTGCATCAAAATATCCCAATCTTTGCATCCCTCTGTCATTCCCCTGCATATTAAATCATATACTAGCCCAAATTTCCATTCAGCACATTCCCCACCCCCACCCCCAAAAAATCCACTTTGTGGGTGTATGCACTTCCCCCTCAAAATACACATTTTCATTGGGTGGGTGGGAGAGAATTGCATTTCAATCTATGTATGATTCCAGAAAGTGAAAATGAGTTTGGGTCACTTCAAAATGCAGGCTGAGAATTTAATTCTCTTTCCACTGTACCCCCAAAAAGGAATTTCCTCAAACTCCAACAAAAGCTGGCATTGCCTTGTCAGGGAGGGTTGCTAGTTTGGGTTAATTCACTGGATCATTCCATTTAGGAAGCCCGCCCACCCCTCCCCCTCCCCTTTACCTTTGCATATGCTAATATGTCATGAAACACTGTCATTTCTCTGCTCCGAAAGCATTAGAATTTAATTAGTGCTGGCACGAGCATCGCCAACCTTGAGCAACAGAAATGCTAAATTGCTTCAGTGCATCCATAGAAGGCGAGAATATATATCATGCGCTTTCTGTTCAAGCTTGATTTTCATTTCATTATGCCTCTAAATGGATTTACAGGAGTCTATTTAGGATTAAAAAGCCGCTGGCCTATTTAAACATTAAAATACAGCCAAGGGTGGGTAATTTCAGCCAGGTACGAGAGAGAAACTTTGTCTTGTGGTGATTAGCAGAATCCATTTCCAACGTGGTGAGTTCATTACTTCTTGAGGTGAGCAAGGGGCTGCTCGCTGGAGCTGAACCAAGATGACATGCGCTCAGGGAAGTTCACATTTGTTGAATTTAGCTGACTGAAAGAGCCGTGATCCCTGACCAAGGCTCTGCTTGGTTGATGTGTGTGTTTGGATAACATGACAAGTGAAGGACTTTCATAGATGAGGAACCTCAGACCCAGTAGCCAAATGTGCGCACACACCCACCCAGACCTTTCTACCTGGTTCTCAGAACTCTCTCCCGCCACACTGATTCTGCTTCGCACCCTGGATTATTTCAGCCTAGCTGGAAAGTGTCTTTGAACTATGGTGATGGCTTTTACTTCCCAGCAAGAGGCCCTGCAAAAAAAAAAAAGGGACGCGGGTGGCGCTGTGGGTAAAACCTCAGTGCCTAGGACCTGCTGATCGTAAGGTCGGCGGTTCGAATCCCCGCGGCGGGGTGAGCTTCCGTCATTCGGTCCCAGCTCCTGCCCACCTAGCAGTTCGAAAGCACTCTTAAGTGCAAGTAGATAAATAGGTACCGCTTTATAGCGGGAAGGTAAATGGCATTTCTGTGTGCGGCACTGGTGCTGGCTCGCCAGATGCAGCTTCGTCACGTTGGCCACGTGACCCGGAAGTGTCTTCGGACGGCGCCAGCTCCCGGCCTCTTAAGTGAGATGAGCGCAAAACCCTAGAGTCTGTCAAGACTGGCCTGTTCGGGCAGGGGTACCTTTACCTTTTTTAAGAGGCCCTGCAAGAGGAAACAGGGGTGCTTAAACAGCTCAGGACCACAATACCTTAATTATGTATTTTTCGATCCATAAGACGCACCTGACCATAAGACGCACCTAGTTTTTAGAGGAGGAAAACAAGAAAAAAAAATATTCGGAATGAAGCAGTGGATCTATGATTTTTACGGTTCATGCTGTAGCCATGGACATGCTATGTGATCTGATGGTGAATTTGGGGTGACCCAATGCAAAAATCCTGAGGATCCATGTGGATCCGTGCTTTGTAACCACGTTTTTGTGCATTGCGGCCCCATGAAACAGTGAATGCGTGATTTTTTGGTGCACGCTATAGTCATGGACATGCTATGTGATCTAATGGTGAATTTGGGGAGACCAAAAGCAAAAATCCTGAGGATCCATGTGCTTTTACCTCCCTGCTCCCAGGCAGCCTCCTTTATCGCTAGCGTCCCTTATCTCCCTCCTGATCGCTTGCTGATCAGCGTCTTCGTTTCAACACCCCCTTCCCTCTTCTTTACCTTAGTGTCTTTTCCTTAGCTGGAACAGTTTTTTGCTCCTCCTTTTTAGTATTCCTGTCTCTTCTCCTTGCAAGTTTGCTATCTTTACCTCCCCTCCTCCCCCAGCAGCCTCCTTCACCTGTAGCCTTATCTCTCTCCCGATCGCTTCCCTATCAGCGGCTTCGTTTCAACACCCCCTTCCCTCTTTCTAAAAAAAAAAAAAAAAAAAAAAAAAAAAGCACGATCTGCTTTTCGCCCCTGGGAAATTTGGCTCCAGGGACCACGCATTCACTCCATAAGACGCACAGACATTTCCCCTTACTTTTTAGGAGGGAAAAAGTGTGTCTTATGGAGCGAAAAATACATTGCCACTTCTTGCCATATGAATTTACTGGGACCCTGAAATTACCAACTGAGGCCCTTCTTTATATGACTTCTCCATGAGAAGACCGGAGGGTAGCAATATGAGAACGGGCTTTTTCTGTGGTGGCTCCCCATTTGTGGAATTTTCTCCACAGGGAGGCTCACCCAGTGCCGTCTTGATACAGTGGTACCTCGGGTTACATACGCTTCAGGTACAGACTCTGCTAACCCAAAAATAGTACCTCAAGTTACGAACTTTGCTTCAGGATGAGAACAGAAATCGTGCTCCTGCGGCGCGGCGGCAGCAGGAGGCCCCATTAGCTAAAGTGGTGCTTCAGGTTAAGAACAGTTTCAGGTTAAGAACAGACCTCCGGAACGAATTAAGTACTTAACCCGAGGTACCACTGTATATCTTTTGGTGCCAGGCAAAAACTTTCCTCTGTAACCAGGCCTTTGACTAATTAAACAATCTGTGGCCTTTTAAACTGTAGAAGGGAGATTGTTTTGTTTTTAAAATGTTGCACATTTTTTTGTGTTTTTATATTGTAAACTGCCCTGTCATCCTCAAATGAAAGGTGGTACAGTGGTACCTCTGGTTACGTATTTAATTTGTTCCAGAGGTCTGTTCTCACAATCAGCTGCTACATCCAGGGGCGGAGAAAGGGGTGTGTGGTGTGGGTGGGCTGCTGAGGGGGGTGACAAAATGCCAGGCAGCACTCGCCGTGGAGCCTGCAGCGCGCCCAAGCCACACGTCTCTTCTGGGAGTGACACAGTGGCTTGGGCACCCACAGGCTCTGCGCTGCCCCAAATGGTCCACCCACCGCCTCCCCCTCAGCTGTAGGGCGGCTGAGTGGGAGGAAGCAGACAGACTCCTCGGAGGCCCCGCAGAGCACCCTGCCCCGGTTTGCCCCGCCAGCGGCTGGCCCTGCCCCTGGGCACAGGTCATGCGCCCAAGCCACAGGTGCCCGATCAGCTTGTTCCACTGCTGCCTACATCCTGCTCACTGCAGATGCATCACCATCTCATCCTCCATCCTCTCACTTTGTGCCATTAATGAGCAACGAAGGTGCACACGCAGGGTTTAGCATTGCATTTCCTTTTCCTTCCATCCCTCTATCCCTTTGCTTTGCTTTTGACTGCAGCTGAAGGTCCACCAACCCTCTCAATTTTAATTAAGTCTCTCTGGAATGGGGTTGCCTCCATCTGCCTGTCTTCCGGCGCTGATCAGGATTCCTACCTATGCTTGAAATAATTGCCCTTAAGGAGAAGGAGGGCAGAAAGAACCCAGGAATTAAACCAATTTCTACAAACAAATAAACATAAAAAGGTATTTATTTACAAAGAATGCTTTGGACCGTTTGTGCATTATCAACTTTCCGCACACTTCACTGCCTTCGCCCTTTCCCCCCAACTTCAATTTAGTTTTCAAAAGTCTGAAAACGACAGAACAAAATCAGTATATCAAAAAAGTATTTTTATATTAAAAAAAACCATTCTCTTTCAACGAATATGTTATTATGCGCACATATTTACAAAGCTAAGATGCCCATTGTTATGAATGTCTACTGACAATGCGAAAGATTGTTCCTCAGGTCACATCTGCACCTTATATTTAAGACATTTAATTATATTACTTTAACAATAATGCCCCCCCCCGAACCCTGGACTGTGATTCATGCCTTGCAGGGGGTTGGACTAGATTGAACTCTACAACTATATGATCTACTGTCCAAGAGAAAAAGGCCCTGTTTTCAACTCATATCTTATTCAGTTCAATATTTAACTTGTTCCACATCTCTCCATTCTGGCACAGGGAGAATTCTTACTCCTTTTCAAGTAAGCAAAGCATCTGGAGGGCTGAGGTTGAGGAAGCCTCATGGAAATGAACCTCTCCAGGTAAACAGCCTAAGGCCAATGGAGGCTGGAATTCAGGTTGTGAGTAGAGACAAACCTCTGCTTCTAGATCTGTTGGAGTTCCAAGTTAAAGTTATTTCTAAGATGTTGAGCCTGTACAAGATATTGTATGGATATTTTGGTTGTATCTTTGATGCTTTTCCCCCCTCTCTTTTTAAAAGAAAGTTCTGCAAGTAAACTTTTGAATTAAACTTATGGGCCTTGACAATGTTTTTATTCCAAAAGAACTCAGTTTTCATGCATCCGGTCACTTCAAACTGCACATTATTAATATCTGCAATAGAGGAGTGGCTCCATCTCTTTGTCTGATGGCTGTGAGGGGTCTCCCACAAAAGAGAACACCCTTAGCACTGGGTCCACAAGACCCTGACAACATCCTCAACCTGTGTATTATTTGTCTTCACCTGTGAGGACCCCATGTCTGGAATCACACTTTTAGTGTGACAACACTGTGTTGTATTCAGTGCCTGCTAAAAACACGTGTTTTTTTCAACAATCCTACTTAGACGTGTAGATTATTGATATATGTTTTAATCTGTTTTCAGTATGTTGCCAATTTTGTCTTTAGAACATTCGAAAAAGTCATTTTTACTGATAGTTTTGTTATTGTATATTATTTTTGTAAACCGCTGAGGCTTTCTCTTTACAACCAAGTGTTGCATAAATTTTATGAAATAAGTAAATAGGGGGAATGTGTGACACCACCTCAGTCAGCAAAATGACTCCTGGGGCAACCTGCTTTCTTGGTGCATCAGTTAAGCTGTCAAAATTGGCCCCTGCTTCCTCCCTGCTTAGTTCAGCTTCAGTGACAGTGTCCCATCTGAGTCAATGAAGTTATAAAAAGCCTTCCAATTGATCGCTCCCTTAATAACACTCCTTATCACCGAGGTACTGCTGCACTGACTCTTTCTCTCCAGTGCCTCAAATCTGCTAGACATTGTTCTGTAACAATCAATGGGTCACTGCATAGATGGCCAATGAGACTCCATCAATTCAAAATATTTAACTGCAGCTTTGGGGAAATTACTGGTTGAGAAGAATGCAATTAGCTACCCTTCAAAGACAGGTATTTTCAGACTGAAAGTGGTCTTTTCTTTGCCCTATTCTATTATCTTGGATGATTAGGTAGCGACATTTTAAGAAAATTGCCCACCCCCACAACCCCCCAGCAAAGGCTTCCTAATCTTTGAAGCTTTAAAATGAACCCATGTATTTCTCTAGTGCTAATAAAGTCTTTGCACAAGTGAATGTTTTGAGCAGGAAAATCAATTCTGTACAACAGAACAAAAATTTTATTTTCCCTTTTTAAAAAAAGATGAAGAAGAAGAAGAAGAAGAAGAAGAAGAAGAAGAAGAAGAAGAAGAAGCATGCATTTAATTAATGTTAAACTGTACCACTGTCAGCTTTCTGCCTCCCTCAGAACCCAAGGTGATCTCTTGTTCTCAGTAAGTCTCCTGGTGGGAACTTGGCTCAAAGAGTTTGGTTGCCTCTTTCATCACAGGAAGGCACTCTGTTTGTTATTACAGTGGTACCTCGGGTTACAGATGCTTCAGGTTACTCAGGTTACAGACTCCACTAACCCAGAAATAGTACCTCGGGTTAAGAACTTTGCTTCAGGATAAGAACAGAAATCGTGCGGCGGCAGCAGCGGGGAGGCCCCATTAGCTAGAGTGGTGCTTCAGGTTAAGAACAGGTTCAGGTTAAGAACGGACCTCCGGAACGAATTAAGTTCTTAACCTGAGGTACCACTGTATTTACAAAGATATTTATTCTCCTGCCTGTCTTCTCTTCCCTTTTCATCTTTCACAGTCTCTTGTCTTGCATATCATTTCTTCCTTTAATAATAATAATAATAATAATAATAATAATAATAATAATAATAATTAAACATATTAGCTCTGGAATCACAAAAGCCACCCCGGCTTCTGATTTGACCCCGGAATGTCCCTACGTCCCCTGCCAGCGCTGCTACCACCAAACTCAGGGGGGGGGGAGGAGCCAGCGCCTGCCCTGAGCTGCAATCACAGCTGCACAGGAACATCCCATTGCCTCTCCATGTCTTCTCTATGGCCGCCGCAACTGGCTTCCTCCCTTGGGCAGCTCATAGCAGCTGAAGGAGAGCAGGTGAGGAGGAGGGTAGGCTGCCGCTGTTAAGGCCCAGCCCCAGCTCTGAGAGGCAGGCAGAGGGCAGGACCGCCCTGGGCAGGAAGAAAGGAGGAGCAGAGTGCAAGGAGTACTGATTTATTTTTATTTTTTAATGCTTTGTGTGCCCACATCTAATTTTGCCCATTCCTGAAATTTATTTATTGGTGTATGTTGTTTTTCTTTTTGTAGATCTACCGAAGAATAAAATAAAATTGGGATTAAGTGTTGGACTTTTTCGCCAACACAGAGTGTGCACAGCGACTGGAGCATAGAAATAAAAGGTTGTCCGCAATATGAGAAAGCTAGAGCAATAATCTGCCAACAAATTTGGGATGTGGAACAGCAATGCCACGTGAGTGAGATGAATAAACACCCAGCAATAAAAGATAATGGGAGAGGATTTACCCCAGCAAATTATTTGTCAAAATTACAAATACCTAAATACAGACGGTCATTTACCCTTGCTAGATTCAACGTGCTGCCATCTGCATTATTGCAGGGCAGATTCGAGGGTAAACTATAAGCGGAATGAGTCTGCCCCTGCGGCTTGATGGAGGTAGAAACCGTCTCTCATGCCTTGTTATGCTGCTGTTTCTATGGGGATATACGCTCGGTATTTATTACCCCTGCTATGCAAAAATCTCCAAATGAATCCAAACTTCAGTGTCTAAAATCCTTGGTAGAGGACAAGGATCCTGAGATCACGTTAAAGGTAAAGGGACCCCTGACCATTAGGTCCAGTCGTGACTGATTCTGGGGTTGCGGCGCTCATCTCGCTTTATTGGCCAAGGGAGCCGGCGTACAGCTTCCGGGTCATGTGGCCAGCATGACTAAGCCACTTCTGGCAAACCAGAGCAGCACATGGAAACGCCGTTTACCTTCCCACTGGAGCGGTACCTATTTATCTACTTGCACTTTGGCGTGCTTTCTAACTGCTAGGTTGGCAGGAGCAGGGACCGAGCAACAGGAGCTCACCCCGCCACGGGGATTCGAACCGCCAACCTTCTGATCAGCAAGTCCTAGGTTCTGTGGTTTAACCCACAGAGCTACCCATGTCCCTTGAGATCATGTTTTTTTTAAAAAATAATATTTTATTTTCCACATTCAATAAACAAACAAAAAACAAATCGACAAACACATCAAAAAGAAAATAGCAAAAGAAAAACAATACATACATTGTACAAAGACAAAAAGAAAAATGAAAAAGGTAAAAATAAAAGAATTAAAAACAAATATTGTGTCATTGTATTCTTCAGCATTAACTTAAGTCTGCGACTTCCCCATGCCTTCCCACTCTGTATTCTAGGTCTTATATTCTGGTAGTAAACTCTTTCCCTCTGGCGTATCTTTGGTTCAGATTAATGTTATTGCCTTATTTATCCTTACATTTCCCTATGTCTTACTAAATATACTTTCTTTAACATTGTCATTTTTATAATAACATTCTTTTACATTCAATCTGATAACCTCAAACGTTCGTAATTTTATAATGCTTCTGTAGATAGTCTTTAAATTTCCTCCAGTCTTCCTTCACCTGGTCTCTGATTCTGCCAGTCATTTCTGCAAGTTCCATATAGTCAATGAGCTTCATTTGCCACTCTTCCAGCGTGGGTAGATCTTGCGTCTTCCAGTATTGCGCGATGAGTATTCTTGCTGCTGTTGTAGCATACATAAAAAAAGTTCTGTCCTTCCCTTGAACCTGTTGGTTTACCATACCCAGGAGAAAGGCTTCTGGGGTCTTTCTAAATGTGTATTTAAATATTTTTTTCAATTCATTATAAATCATTTCCCAGAAAGCCTTAATCCTTGGGCACGTCCACCAAAGGTGAAAAAAGGTACCTTCTGCTTCTTTACATTTCCAGCATTTGTTATCAGACATATGATACATTTTTGCAAGCTTGACTGGTGTCATGTACCACCTATAAATCATTTTCATTATATTCTCTCTTAAGGCATTACATGCCGTAAACTTTATTCCAGTGGTCCACAATCTTTCCCAGTCAGCAAACATTATGTTATGACCAACATCTTGAGCCCATTTAATCATAGCCGATTTCACTTCCTCATCCTGTGTGTTCCATTTCAGCAGCAAATTGTACATTCTAGACAATATTTTTGTTTTGGGTTCTAACAGTTCTGTTTCCAATTTTGATTTTTCCACCTGGAAGCCAATTTTTCTGTCCATTTTAAATGCCTCCATTATTTGATAATAATGAAGCCAATCTCGGACTTTACTTTTTAGTTTGTCGAAACTCTGCAATTTCAATTTGTCACCATCCTGTTCTAAAATCTCCCAATACTTTGGCCAATTGGCCTCCATATTGAGTCTTTTTACTGCTTTAGCTTCCATTGGAGACAACCACCTTGGGGTTTTGTTTTCCAAAAGATCTTTGTATCTGCTCCAAACATTGAACAGTGCTTTTCTGACAATGTGAATTTTAAACATTCTATGCACTTTAACTTTGTCATACCATAAATATGCATGCCAACCAAATGCATTATTAAACCCTTCTAAATCCAATATATCTGTGTTTTCAAGAAGTAGCCATTCTTTCAACCAGCAAAACGCTGCTGCTTCATAATAGAGTTTCAAGTCAAGCCCCCTCTTTCTTTAACGTCTGTTAGTATTTTAAATTTTATCCTTGGCTTTTTGCCCTGCCAGACAAATTTAGAAAGGTCTTTTTGCCACTTCTTGAAACAATCAGTTTTATCAATAATCTGCAATGTCTGAAACAAAAATAGCATTCTTGGCAATACATTCATCTTGATTACAGCGATACGTCCAAGTAGTGAGAGTTTCAAGTTAGACCATATATCTAAATCCTTTTTTATCTCCGTCCAGCATTTCTCATAGTTATCTTTAAATAGGTTCCCGTTTTTTGCTGTCATAGTTATTCCCAAATATTTTACTTTCTTCACCACTGTTAAACCTGTTTCTTTCTGAAACCTTTCGTTTTCAATTTCTGTCAATTTTTTTGTCAAAACCTTAGTTTTTGTCTTATTTAATTTAAAACCTGCCAATTGGCCAAATTCTTGAATCAGTTCTAGAGCTTTTTTCCCACTAGATTCTGGTTCCTGCAACGTCAAAACCAGGTCATCTGCAAATGCTCTTAATTTATATTGTTTAGCTCCGACCTGTATCCCCTTAACCAATTGGTCCTTTCTAATCATATTCAGCAACACCTCCAGGACCGATATAAAAAGTAAAGGGGAAATTGGGCACCCTTGTCGTGTTCCTTTTTCTATTCTGAACTCTTCTGTCAAAACATTGTTTACACCCTTGAGATCATGTTAAGGGTATCCAAATTCTGTATGATTGCTATAAAACTTAGGGTTTTAAACATTAAGGTTTTAAATGATAATTTTAGGTTATATGTTAATGACTAAGTTTTAATTTATATATATTTTTAACTGTTGCTATATCTGTATTGTCCCTGTTATACCTAATTGCAAATTCAAATGTATCCCTATCGTGTTTTATGACTTCCTTGATATTGTATGTGGGCTGGAACTTCTGTGACCGAAATAATAAAATTCAAGCTTGTCCGCAATACCTTTGCTTAGTTTTAATTTTCAAAACCTAACGGTCAAAAACTGCAAGCCATCACTTGCACTCCTCACCAGCAGCATACTAAACATTTGATCAACTTAAATACAGTTTTCAAATAATCGATTATCCTATCACATCCCTTCCTGCAGCCAGTGCAGAAAGTAACTCCCCTTTCTAATTAGGCAAAAAGTCGAGAGACCACAGGTGTGCGGATAAGTAGGTCAAACTGCAAACATACACCTGTGAGCTTCAACCAACCAACCGACTCAGTTCCTGCGTAGCATCATTGACCGCTTTAAGATAAAGAAAAACCAACATTAAGGGGTTTTCTTGTGGGGGGGAGAAGGGAAAAAGAGGCAGAGTCGTGCCTTGCTCAGCGCTCCCTACATACTGGAGTCCACATGGAGAGTGAGAGAGAGCAAAGGACTGGTGACCCATTTCTTCTCAAGGTGGGAAGTGATGACAAAGGCTAAGCCAGGCAAGACAACTTACTCTCTGATTTAACTGCTTCATGCAATAATTAGATTCAAACACTCCAGGGTTATATGAGGCTGGAACCTTACATCCTGCCCATTTGGATCCCCCCGCAGTCACTATTGTAACATTGGCAAATGCCTCAATGATGGCTGTCTGCAACAACGGCAGCAACTAGCTTATGTTTGCCTTCTGAATATTCAGTGCAAACCCTCCCACAACAGCTCTGCGCCGAAAGAACCCAAATACAAATCCTGAAAACTAAAGAAAATACCAGGCAAACTTTAGCAGAGGCTTAGTGTTGCTGTAACACAGCTGCAATGAATCCTGTGGGGTTCTCCAAGGCTATTTTAAGGTCGTTTTCTGTTTATATGGTGAATTTTAATTGTTCTTCTTGTCAATGTTCTTGTAAAAAAAATATTATTTGAACTGCTTAGAAATCCTGAATATTAAGCAGTTATCTGAAATAAATAAATAAAATGAATAATTTTGCCTGGATCATCCCAATGTCTCAATCTGAGGAACAGCCCTAAAGATGTGTATCTAGGGATGGATGAGAATTCTCTTCAAGCCTCTTTTTTTTAAGCAAAGAATTATTAATTTGCAATTGCTGGACCTAACTACGCATCAGAATATAATTGCATTTCAGATTCCATTGAAATGCCCCCAAACACAATAAAATGTGTATTTTAGTATCAAATTCATTTATAAATGTATACATTAAGATAAAGTGCATTTCTAAATGAGAATTTCAATGTGGCTTAATCACAGGGTAATGCAGAAATGGGATGGGACGGACTTAGGCATGAAGGTTGAAAAAAATGATATGGACCAGGAACAGGCTGATCCGTCCATTCTTACAAAGATCCTTACTCAGAGTGAGGCATTATTTGGTGAAAGTCAATAGGCTTCCCTGTATGATTACTGCTGCAGTAGCAGAAAAACTCAAGGATGGGGAAATCAGGTTGAAGGTGTAACACAGGCTTCCTCGACCTTAGCCCTCCAGATGTTTTTGGCCTACAACTCCCATGATCCCTAGCTAGCAGGACCAGTGGTCAGGGATGATGGGAACTGTAGTCTCAAAACATTTGGAGGGCTGAGGTTGAGGAAGCCTGGTGTAACACAATTCCACTGGATTGTCCATGGTAAAAAGAAGGAACTGACTGGACGTGTCGCAACACGTTAGTGTGTCGGCTGCAGTGTGTAGGTGTGTCGCACGAATGTTCCCCCCTCTCATCCCGGGGCTGGAAAGGGGTTAGTTTAACGTCCAGTTTGCTAGTAAAACCGAATTACTGTGTTGAGAAATGATGCATATCTAAAAAATGTGTCACCAACATGAAAAGTTTGGAAAGCTCTGGTCTAAAGTAAGAATTTTAGGGAAGTTCTTAACTATATCTCTATGGAGCATTTGTCTGAAACAAAGTATTGTGCCTCATTAAGCTATAACTCTCATTGTGTGTGTGTAAATAAATTTCTAGTTTTGTTCCAAACGTTCATCATTATTTTAATCCTCTGGTTGAGGGATAAGTGGCAACAGGTTTTCCTTGTGCATAATTTCCATACCTTGCTGCTGGTGATTAAGCAAAACTGCCACTTTCAGATAATAACAGACCTCTCAAGCGTTCTGACAGGAAGAGTCTATTTTTTTTTTTAAGCCACCCAAAAATCTGGTCACATTACCTCGCTCCCATCTTTCTTGAAGGAGGCTTTAAAACACACCCTAACCCTCTGGAACAGAGTCAGGGGGCATGAAGAAAGAGGGGCGGAGAAGCAGTTCCATTATGTAGCCCAAATTGCTTGCCATAGCAGAACTTGAAGATTAAATTTGTTTCCCCATGAATGGGATTTGGAACTGTGCTTAATGTTTCCTTCTCATTTTCCAGCCCATGCCCAGTATGAAGAAGCATTAGCATTTATTAAAAATAACTCAGGGGGCACAATCCAGACAAGGTCAAGCACTTTCAAGTTCCATTGATCTCAGAGAGAGAGAGAGAGAGAGAGAGAGAGAGAGAGAGCGCTAAGCTTAATTTTTAAAGGACCCCCCCCTTTTTTGGCAAATGGATCATGCTAAAAAAGAGAGAGGTGACCAGCTCATTTCTGCATTATTACTATTAATAATAGTTTTACATCAAGTAGACTTTCAGGGTCACATCCTATCTCAAACATTCCATAGGAAAATAGATTTTAATTGTAATAATTTACAATTCCCCCATGTACTTTCATGTTTATGTGTTTATTTCCAATTACCATATGAATAACTCCAGAGGACATCCCCCCTCCTTTGCCGATGATTAAAGTGAGAAAATGTGGTTTAAATCTGAACGATTCCCCCCTTAATCATGTTTGCAAATGAATTACAATAACCCACTATTGGGAGCCATAGAAACATTTAATTAATTAATTAATTAATTAATTAATTAATATCCCCACCCCACCCCCCCAAGGAGATCTAGGTGGTATTCACAATTTGTCCCTCATTTAATCCCCACAACAACCCTGTGAAATAAATTAGGCTAAGAGGCTGTGACTGGCCAACCTTCACACAGTAAGTTGCATGGCTGAATGGCATTTGAACCCAAGTCCTAGGCTAGCCCTCTAACCACTACACAACACTGTCTCTCTTTAAACCAGGGATGGGCAACCTTTTTTCCCCTTCTGAGGGCAGTGCCGGATTTACATATAAGCTAAACAAGCTATAGCTTAGGGCCCCACTCTCTGCCCCCCCCAAAAAAAAATTTAAAGGAATAAAAACACACCTGGATGTACATTTCCAAAATATAAGATAAAAAAATAAAAAATAAAACCTACATACAGCAACAGTGTTTTGTGTTGTGTAGGCTGCTGTGATGTAAGTAATGGGCCCCGCCTGCTAGCCTGCTCCCTAAAATATCACTGGTTTGCTCATTTCTATATATAGGGTACCTACATTCTGCATGTGCAAATGGCTTTAGATACCTATTAGGTCCATAAATTACCATATAGCATATATTCAACACACAAAAACAGCAACAATTTGCTGTTGACAAAGGACAGCTGGACATATAAAGGACCTCGTTACCTTCTGTAGCTTAGGGCCTCATCAAACCTAAATCCAGCCCTGTCTGAGGGCCACGTTACTTTTCAGGTACCCTGTCAAATAACATGGAAATGAGCACTGAACATGTGCTATATATTATATTGGTTTTCCAGAAGTGGCTTTTAAGTTGCGTGAAAGTTCAAATATAATGCAGAAATTAACAGTTAGGGCAGGGGTAGGCAATCTAAGGCCCAGGGGCCGGATGAGGCCCAATCTCCTTCTCAGTCCGGCCTGCAGACGATCCAGGAATCAGCGTGTTTTTACATGAGTAGAATGTGTTGCGTGTCGAGGTCCCCAGGGCCACCGCAATAACTCACACATCACACAGAATTTTTTGTTTAAGATTTTTGGCATAATTTTGGCCACAACTTTATTGAAATATAGATTTGTGAGTGGTTGCTTAGGCATTGGTTGCGACTATCTGCCCCCACCATGGGGGACAGACTGACATTCCACACGATATGAAAGTCAGAATAGGGGAATACACTTGGGGGTTACACGGAGCAGTGAACCTGCCCTCACCCCAAATGCAACCAGGACCTCATTGCTATGGCCCAAGCCCCCTTGACAGAGTGGACAAGCAATAGTTAGCCCCCAATTCCTTTAACGGAATCCCTTGCAGCAGCAGCATTAGAGGGGCAGGCTCTCAACCTACCAAGGGCAGGCACTCAACCACTTCCCCTCAACCAACCAAACCATAAACCAATGCCTAACCGCAACCTTACAAGTTGTGAAGATTTGCTACGCAGTAGGCAAAAACCAAAAGGCCCCAGCCAATCAGCCAGATGGACAAAATTCCTACCAGGCCCCTGCCCCAAGAGCAGACGACCCCCATGACAGGCATAGCAAGGTCAAAGCGAACAACCCTAATTCTAGGGAGGGGGGGACAGGCAATCCGATGCACGGTCGAAAAGAGGAAGCCCTAGCCTCGTGCAAGGAGTTTTAGCATTTCTGGCTGCCAATCAACAAATGGCAACATTAACTTTATCCCAACAACAAGGGAAGCCCCAATCGCATCAGTGGCCAACGAACAATTAGCCCGCCCCCAACTTTGGAGTGTCCTGGCGGCCCCCACCGCAACACATGTTCTCCATGAAGGAGAACACGCTTTCTTTTATTTAAAATGCATCTCTGGGTTATTTGTGGGGCCTGCCTAGTGTTTTTACATGAGTAGAATGTGTGCTATTATTTAAATTCCTCTCTGGGTTATGCGTTCATTTCCCCCCAAAAAATATAGTCCGGCCCACCACATGGTCTGAGGGACGGTGGACCAGCCCCCTGCTGAAAAAGCTTGCCGACCCCCTGAGTTAGGGGAGCATCGGGGAAATGGAATAAACTTCCATGTGGCTGCAGGTGTAATAATTCCCTTTGTGCTGGGAGATCTGTTTTAAATGGGGTGTACATGTTTGTGGGTATCCGAGCCTGCACTCCTCAAATAAGCCACAACGAAGGAGGCGGTTGTTTGCTGCTGCCTTCTACCGAATGCTTAACTGGCCCCCAGACTGCACTGCTCGGGAGAGAGAAGAGCTTGGGATATTTGTTGTGCTTTGTCTTTCCAGTTCACCTCCTCACCTTACGGTCTTCCTCGGCTTCCACGCCTCAAGCATCAAGGCAGCATCAAGATCCGAGCTGATTGAGTTTATTGATTTCTCACTGATCTCCCGGGTCTTATTATTTGAAATTCATGTTCTGCCAAGAGTTGCATCAAGAGCTCCATGTCGGACGGCTTTGCATTATTTATTATACATAAACTTGGCTGGTGTGGTGTTTCCCCAGCCCCCACCCCTCCTTTTTGACAGCTTTTAGAGTTCAGCTTTCAAAGCTCCGCTTTCGCTGGGGAGATGCGGACACAACGTGGCTTCTTGCAAATCGCTTTGTATTGGAATCTTCTTCTGAGGCAGCCAAGATTTATCCACCATTCCACCACATGAATGCTAAAGGCATACTGCCTGCATCCCCCCCAAATACTAAGCTAGCATTTAGCCAAGGACTTTTTTTTAAGTGCTCAAGTAAAAATTCCCTCTGCTAGTGCGGTGACCCTCACAACAGGGATGGGGAACCTCAGGCCAAATGCAAGCCCTCCAGACCTCTATCTCTGGAGTCTCATAAGTCAAAGCCCCTCAGCAAGGCCACATCTATCTTCTCCAGATGGTGCTCTTCACCAGCCATGTGCTACCCCCTCCTCAAATGCTATTTTGTGCCTGGTGGGAATTTGTCCTTGAACTGTGATACTACCTCTTGCTTGCTTGGGTGCAAGACCAAGGTGTGTGTGAATGTTCTTTTTTTAAAAAAAACAATTTTTATTAAATTTTACATTTTTTTTTCATGTTACAACATATCCAATCATCAAAATGAAAACAGACAAGAGAAAAACATCCCCCCAATTTCCCCCCCTCTCCCCCAACTTCCTCTTCTGGTTTTTCCCAAAATTGGCTTCCCCTCCTTGCTTTCTTATACCTTCATATAAATTCTCTGTATAATTTATATTTTAATTATTTTAAAAATTATTGTTATTTTTTCACTTGAACATCATCTTAATAGCTTTTATACTTATTTTTGTTAACTGTTTACTCAAACCCTGCTAGTGAGTTTGTTTCTTTACATTGTTTATGTAAATACAACATAAATGATGTGTGTGAAATTTCATGTGGCCTAACGAACAAAGGTTAGAGTGGGGTTTTTTACATTAAGAATCACATCCATTGCTCTACTCGCTTCTTACAGTCCCCCTTCCCACCACTGGAATGTGGCTTCTGGAAGGCTGTCTGTAAGGCAATGGAGCCCTGAAGCTGAAAAATGGCTCCCCAACTGTGCCTTACCATCAACCATCCTGTAATGTAGGCCAGGATGGCTGTCACCATCTACGACAGGGGATGGAGAACGTGTAGACCTCCAATACAATTGGATTACATCTCCTGACCATGGGCACAGCCTGGCCTCCAGCAGGTATAAGGCTCCCATGGCCCTTCCATATGTTATTGAAGTTCAGCTCCTACCAATCCTTGGTCAGCATGCCGTAGAACAACAGCATCCAGAGGACCACAAGTTTCCCCAACTCTGTCTTAGATCTCAAAATGCATCTCAGGGATTCCATAGCCTCCCATGGCAGCTTGAGGTTCATTCTGGGATGTGTGTTTTTGTCCAAATCAGGTGGACTTAGTGCATTTCATCTCCATGTGAGCTGCAGTGTTCAAGAGAGGAAGCAAATCCCACTGTTCCAATCCCACCCACTCCATGTGCTGGGTCCGGGGGTAACCTGTGAAACGCTGTCCAGGACTGGACCAGAATCCAAAGGTTCTGTTAGGAGTCAGTCCGACAGGGCCAAGGCAGGACTCGAGGCAGGAAACCAGGCAAGGACAGGTACAGGATCTCAGGCAGGATCTAGCAAACAGCAATGTTGCTCCGCAACCTGGGGCGGGGTCTGACAGCTTTTTATCTTTGTCGGGGTAGTGGCCAGTCCTGATCCCCCGGCGACTCACCTCCCTGTTTCTCCCGAAGGCGAGCACTCCTCCTGCGAGTACTCAGGTCTCTCCTTCTCTCAGACCTTAGTCTCTGTAGCTCGGGAGACATCGGTAGGTTACTAGACCCAGGGGCCACCTCAGCCTCCCCTGACCCAACCGGTAGTGGAGCAGCTGTAAGTGATGGCCCAGCTGAAGGCAACAAGGTCATCCCCGCATCTGGAGCCAGGGCAGGCTCAGGCCCCTGACTCGGCCCAGCTGGTGTTTGTTGCAGGGGAACCTGTGCAGACTGGGACTCTTCAGGATCAGGCCCCGGACTTGGTTCAGATGATGCCTGAGGCAAAGAATCCGGTGCAGACTGAGACTCCTCTGGTTCCGAGTCCGAGTCCCAGGCCATCACACCCCACTAGCTTCCAAACTTAGGGTATAAATAGTTCTTTGTAGTTGCTGAGGGCAGGCATATAGTATTGCTCTGTGTGGTGTTGCTGGACTCAAGGATGACTCTGTTCACCCAAGCTTGACATTGACTATCTCTGACCTGGAAGAACTATAGAGCTTCCAAGTCAGGCTTAGTCATAGACTAAGTAGAAATCCAAGTTTTCACAGACAACTGTCAAGTTGCTCTGAACACCAGCATCATTGAAATGCCAGAGCTTTCTCGTGAATGCTATGATCCATAATGTCATTCAGTCTTTCTTCAAACAGGAAGTCCCAGAAGGAATCGACCATTCATAATGTATGTAAGTGGCATTGTTGGGGGAAGAAAATGGAGAGGCCCGAGGTTGTGAATTCACAATTTGCTTTCTTGAACCCATTGGGAAAGTCTAAATAGCTAGCAGAGACCAGACAGAGTTCACTAATGAAGATAAGAGGTGTTTGGAAAATTATCTGAAGTCGCTCGTGGATTACAAAATGAAGATCAATGAGGTTTGTGCGTCAAAAGGTTAATGGTGATAAAAGAGTCTAGAAGCGTTGAAGAAGTAGCAATGCTCAAGAAGTAAAGAAAAATAAGAGGCAGAAATTTGAAAGCTTGACTATCAGATTTTTACCCCACCTTCCCTCCAGTTTCCTCAGGTTCCCCCAGATCTTTACAACAATCCCATGAGATAGATTAACCTGAGTCCTAGCAAGAGTGAGTTTTGTGGTTGAGAGGGGGAATTTGAACCAGGGCTGACTCAATCAATCAACCAACACTCTAACCACTACACCACACTGCTTGTCCAAACACCACTATCATGGGAATGCATTTCACACATTAACAGAGAGAGGCAAATCCAAGTTTTCCACTTGGATCTGTGCTAGGTGGTGACTTA
Source organism: Podarcis tiliguerta (assembly GCF_965153285.1). Classification (NCBI taxonomy): domain Eukaryota; kingdom Metazoa; phylum Chordata; class Lepidosauria; order Squamata; family Lacertidae; genus Podarcis; species Podarcis tiliguerta. The sequence goes on from NC_139549.1 coordinate 37,439,500, forward strand.
TATCCCCTGTTAAGCAGCACCAAAGTGACCTTCCTGGGGCACAAGCCCAGGCAGTGTGTATGGAGGCCCTGGGCTACCCAGACGACAAGACCCCCATCTCTGCCTAACTGATAAGGTTCAAAGAAAAGCAGAGCAATACATTTGGCACCAGCTTGGCTGCAGGAGTTGCTACAAGGCACCATCCAACCATCTCAAGGACTCCACTTGTGATTTGTGTATAGTTTACTCCTTAGCCTTTTCTTCTCCTGAAGAAATTCCTCAAAACTATAAGCTGCAGGACTCCAGATCCCATAACTTCCAGCTGATGTGCATGCCAACATCTGGGGGGCCACAGGTTCCCCATCCCTGCTTTATACTACACTTTGCACATTAAGGCTCCATTAATCAACATGTATCCCTTTGAAAAGCAGCTCCAGGAAGCAAAAAAAGAAGAGAGATACTTTATATGAGGAACCTAGCATTAATAAGCATTAATAAACCCTCTCCCCCTTTTTGTTTTGCTGAGAACCTTGTCAGAGGCCAAGCAGGGACACTCTGTTCTCTTTGCAAAGGATGAGAAAACATGAGAGGGCTACTGGAAGCCCAACTGCAAGCTTAGCTTTGGTTTACAACAAACATTTAAGTCCCACCACCACCACCCATGAGACCAGGTATTGGAGGAAGGGTTTTATTTGTTGACTGCAACAACTTGGAGGAACTGCAAGACAAATTAACTAAAATCATGAAGTCCGAGCAGGCGACGGTTTTGACTAACTCTGGTAGCGAAGTGTCTCTACCACACATGGGCATCCAGCCACTGGCTTCTACAAGTTCTTGGCATCTAAGCCTCCTCCTGGCTCCAGATCATGAACAATTTCAGTGTTATACTATTTCCCCCATCTGTGTTTATATTTTTATAAATATATTTTGCAAGGTGCAAAACAAGTGGTGCAAAGTATGTGGTGAAAATGTAAGGCACTCTCAAAGAAACCACGCCAACAGTTTCTCCTAACTTGTGTTTTTATCCCCAGAGAAAGAAAGGCGCCTCAAGAAGGTCTTGGATGACATCTGCCAGGAGATTTGCCTTAATAAAATGGGCAGTCAATTTACACCAGTATCATGCATTGTTCAGTAGGGTCCCTTTCACCTCTTGGCTGATAAAAATGAACAGGGGAGTGACAGCTGGCTGGGCTAAGGAGGTGATTAATTCCTCCATCCAAGAGGGGGTGGTCTCCACCTGCTTGAAGGAGGCAGTGATAAGACCACTCCTTAAGGAACCCACCCTAGATTTAGTAAATCTAATAACCACAATTCCTAATCTCCCCTTCTTGTGTAAGGTTCTTGAGTGAGTGGTTGCAGATCAGAGCCAGGCTCTCTTGGAAGAAACCTGGTTTCTAGATCTGTTTCAGTTGGTGTTAGTGCCCAGTTTTGGCATAGAAAGTGCATTGGTCACCCTGTATGATGACCACTGCTGGGGGGCGGGATGTGTCCCTGTTAATTCTATTTGACCTCTCAGTGGCTTTTGATACCATCAACCACGGTATCCTTTTGTAGCGGCTGTCTGAGTTGGGGGTAGACAGCAGTAACTTGCAGTGGTTCCAGTCCTACTTGAATGGCTGTCTGACCCCATGGAACTTCAATGTGGGGTTCCTTAGGGTGTCCCTATTTTCACTGGAGAAATGTTGGAGGGTATGGAATTATCCAGCCCCCAAGTTGTCTGAAGGCAATCCTGCATAGGGAAGATTTTTTAAAAAAATCTTTAATATTTTATATATGTTGGAAGCCACCCAGAGAGGCTGGGGCAACCCAGTAAGATGTCTGGGAAATAAATAGTAAAATTATCACTATGGTATGGGATGTCCTCATTTTCATCACAGAAATGTTGGAGGGTATGTGAAAGCAGGACCTGAGTGCAAACAACCGTCTCCCAGCTTGTGGTTTCCAGCAACTGGGATTCAGAGGTGAACTCCCTCAAACAGTGAAGGAAGAATAACTATTGTGAAGTGTTTCCAACAAATAAGACATACCTCTCCCTCCTGCAAGCTTTCCCTGACCACTGGTGCCACTTTTCAGCTACCTTCTGTATTGTTCTGATGATGTTACAGCATTGCTATGTTTTATTGAGGTTATGTTATTGTGTTGATGCAAGTTAATCTGCTGTTGTAAAGTGCTTTGGGAACGTGAACATAATAAGAGAAAATGTTCAAGAAATGCTTTTAAATAAAATTGTTGTACTGTATCTTGGTGCTTTAATGGTTTAAAAACATTGTTATTATATATTAATTCCAAGGCTACTGAAGCAAAGCTCTGTTTTGAGAGGCAAGCTATACACCCTGAAATAAATATATGGGAGGCCAGAGTTTCATTGAACAATACAAGGAATGTCTCAAGGATCAGTGCAGCCTAACCATGTCTACTCAGAAGTAAGTTCTATTGAATTCCAAGGGGTTTACTCCCAGGTAAGTGGGGGCTTAGATAGCAGTCAAAATCAATTCTTTGTCTTCTCTGTGTTGGAGGGTGTGCACTAATGTAGGAACCATGTATCATATGTGGGGGAACATCTAGCAAATGTCAACCATTCTGAACAGATATTTTCAAAGAGATAAGTCTTGTAACGCCACAGACTGTGCATTGAACGCCACCATTGGCTTTATTGACCACCTTTCAAGAAAAGCAGAAAGACTTGCAACACAAAGAACTCATTACAGACTTGCTTGTGGTGGCTTGACAGCTCATTGCACAGAATTGGAAAACACTGGATCATCTTCAGCTCTCTCGGTGGAGAGAGAAGGTGTGGTCAGGAACACGATAGAGAAACAAAGTAAGTATGTTAAAACATGAAACGGTGCTCAAGACTCAAATGACTTTATAGAAGGATGGCATCCATTCATTACTTTTCCTAAGAACAACAAAGATATAGGGCAGCCGCCAAATACACATGCTCACTTGTGGTGTGATGAACTTTGCTGACATTGTTGCCTGTTCCATTATTAGGAGACAGAGTGTTTCTAATTGTACTTGCGAAGTTATATAAAATCAAAAATGAAGGGTTGAGAAGGGACTCGATCCTTCTTTGGAAGTCCTTCAGCAGAGGGTCAAGAGCCTTAAGAATATAGAGTTGCCACATCTAGTCCAGCATTGTATCCTCCAAGTGGCCAACCAGATGCTTCTGGGAAGCCTGCAAGCAAGGCGTGAGTGCAGCAACATTCTTTCCATTTGTGACTGGCAGCCACTGGAGGTTTACTGGCTCTGTTACTGAAGGTTTTATACATCTACTGTGGCTTGCAGCCACTGATAGCCTTGCTCCTTCATGGATTTGTCTTCAGAAGCCATTCAAGTTGGTGGCCATGGCCACGTCTTGTGGCAACCAACTGTTGAAGGTGCTCCAGCTCAGGATTTCCTGAATCAATAAGTGTGCATGTGAGATGACCCTGACTGTGGATGTCCAACCATGGGCTTCAGTAGGAAATTTACTAGAGGGACAGCAAAGTTATAATAATAATAATAATAATAATAATAATAATAATAATAATAATAATAATAACAACAACAACAACAACAACAACAACAAATAAATAATTTGTACCCTGCCCATCTGTCTGGGTTTCCCCAGCCACTCTGGGCGGCTTCCAACAAAGATTAAAAATACATTAAAATGTCACACATTAAAAACTTCCCTGAACAGGGCTGCCTTCAGATGTCTTCTAAATGTTAGGTAGTTGTTTATCTCTTTGACATCTGGTGGGAGGACGTTCCACAGGGCAGGCGTCACTGCTGAGAAGGCCCTCTGCCTGGTTCCCTATAGCTTTGCTTCTCGCAGTGAGGGAACCGCCAGAAGGCCCTCAGAGCTGGATCATGGGGGTGGGGGCTTCTTCAGATATACTGGGCCGAGGCTGTTTAGGGCTTTAAAGGTCAACACCAACACTTTCAATTACGCTTGGAAATGGGGGATAAGGAATGGTGATAAGGCCAGTTTCTCAATAATAATGCCTGTACATAGTATCTCAGATTCTGCAAATGCTATAATCTACACCCATTCCATAATATAAAGCAGATGGCTTTAAAATACCCTGGGAACTGTATTTTACCATTGGACAGCTACAATTCCAAGTATCCTTAGCAAACTACAAGTCCCAGGATTCTTGGGGGACGTATAGTGTGGGTGTGATCTTACTCTTTTTATTAAACAAAAATGGAAACTGGGAGTCTGGAGATTATGGGGTGGACTGCCGCCCTTGACCCCACCATTCTGGATGTCCATGTCTCCAACTCTATGATTCTCTGGGGGTACGTCAAATTCTCCATGCTCCACATACTGTCACAGAATCCTACAACCCAGCAAAATTGTTGTGTACCCTACTTGGCATGTGTTAAAGATGATATAGTCTACTGCATGAATGTTTGGCTTCCTAAGTTGTGGTTATCCAGCAACGAGACCACATAAGCATGTGCAAGCTCCTAAAACCCCTTTCTGAGTTTTGCAGTGGAAGGAAATCCTTTCATTTATCAAACCTCATTTCTCAATGCTCTTTCCTAAATTAGATCCTCTATCAGTGTGCATTGCTCCTTCTTCCTTCATACGGTGCTTTTCATCCAGGTCATAAGGAATATAGTACATTCTCCTGTGACCCAGCTCATTGTATTCCCATTGCATCTTCTAATTTATGAATTTCAGTAGTTGGGACAAATCTTCCATGCCGTAACCTCAAAACATGATTGATGAGAGACTCAAGCTCATGCAAAAGGCGACTTATCAGCTGGTGTCAGACTTGCTCTCGCTTGCAATTTTTCTTATTTTCTTTGCCCTGACCTTGAACGCTTTCCACAACCATGGATTTTGTGCATAAACAAAAGCCCCTCTCTCAATGAAAGAACAAATGCAAGGAGGCGAGGAGAGAGTAGTTAGGATTGGAAAGAGGCAAGGTGGAAGTGGGAACAACATGTATTCTTCTAGTACTAAAATGTATGTTAGTCTCACTGGGATTTCCTACCTGCCTTTGATACAGTTTTTCCGCCTTTGCACAGACAAAAGGGCAATTGTGTGGTTAGGAGATCTTGACAAGTATGGATTTTTGACAACGAGCCGCTATACTTTGTGATGCCTTCCCGGTCCACAGATAGCAACACTGTTCCAAAAAGATAATCTAGGGTTATATGCAACTAAGGTCAGATCCACTGACACTCGGGTCAGATCCACTGAAATTAATGGGCCTCAGTCATGTTCATTAATTACAATGGATTTACTTCAAGTAGGACTAAAATTACTGACAAGTTTAATATGTAGCAATTGCCGACATCTAGGAACTGAGGATAACTTCAGTTTGCATTTAAAAGTGAACCAGCCTGATTTGCCATTTCCAAAACAGTATCTGAACCAAAGCACCATCCATCCTTCAAAATCTGCATTGCTCTGAATTTTGCAGGGCCATTCTGCAGCCAAGTCATGTGTACAGAAATTCATATTCTAGGGGGGAGTGTGCCTAAAAGCATATATTAGGGAAAATATCAGACAAAAGCTAATTCTATTAGGGCAAATTGCTTTGCAAAAAAAAATGTGTATATTAGGAGAGATTTGCAGTAAAATGCTAATGAATTTTCATGAGCACTTTTCTTAAAAAATGCAAACTGATATGCAAACGTGGATGGTTAAGTTGCAGGAAGCAAGGAGTAAGTATAAATAGACAGATCTCTGAATGGAGAGATGTAGATGGTAGAGTCACCTAAGAATTAGTATTGGGACCAGAGGTGCACTTAGGGAAGCGCTACCATTTCCGTTGCATTGGGCATGGAGCCTTGGGGACACTGCAGGAACCAAATTCCATGTGAGGAATCATTAGGAAAGGAACTGAAAATGAAATTGCCAAAGTCGTAAAGCCATTATATGAAACCATGACGCGACCACATTCAGAACATTGCCTACAGCTGTAGCCACCTCAAAAAGGATACTGTAGAATTAGGAAAAGGTTCAGAAAAGGGCAGCCAAAATGATCAAGGGGATGGGGAGAGTCCCCCATGAAGAAATGTTGCAGCATTTGAAATCCTTCAGCTTAGAGAAAAGGTCAGTAAGTGGTGATGTGATAAAAGTACCTAAAATTATGCATGGCATGGAAGACGTGGACAGAGAAAAGTTATCCACCCTCTCGTCTAACACTAGAACTCCTGGACATACAATGAAGCTGAGTACTGGAAGATTTAGGGCAGGTGAAAGGAAATATTTCTTCACGCAGAACATAGTTAATCCATGGAAATCACAGGAGGCAATTTGCCTCCACAGTTGGAGGCAAAAATAGTTTTGAATATCAGTTGCTGGAAACCACAAGAATAGAGAGTGCTCTTGTGCGCAAATCTGCTTGTGGGTTTTCTGCTTGTGCGAAGAGGATGCTGGACTAGGTGGGCCATTGGCCTGATCCAGCGGGCTCTTGTTACGTTCTTTTGCTAGAGCCAGGCATTGATGAGGAACTAACAATTGTTTTCAATGTTAGTCATATCCAGGGTAGACCGGCTGAAATTAATGGACAGGGCTGATGCAGATTCATTCATTTCTCTAGGTCTACTCTCACTGGAGCTTTCTTGGGTATGGCTTTAAGCTCCTAGTCTTGGGGAAACAAGTTACAGCAGCGAGAATACTTCTGGCCCAAAAATGGAAACAGGAAGAATTACCGACGGTGGAAGAATGGAGACTGAAATTGACTGATTATGCAGAACTGGACAAACTAACAGGGAAGATTCAGTATCAACGAGACCAAAAGTTGATTGAGGACTGGGGAAGATTTACAGATTATCTGAAAGGCATATGTGATGAACAGATAACATTTGTTGGTTTTCAAGAGACTCTGTGAAAAACAGAGGAATATTGTTAAAAAGAAAATAAGAGGAGGGAAGGAGATATCTAAAGGCAATACTAAGTTAAGAAATGCGTTAATAATATTGATGCAAACGAAAGATCGGCGGAGGAGCTGAGGGAAGTCAAAAAAAAGAGATGAATGTGTGATAAAATGTGAATTGATTGTATTAAAAAATGTTTTTTTTTCTTTTTTGGAAAATGAATAAAAATATTATTTAAAAAAATAGTCTTGGGGAAACAAGCATGGGATTGTAAATAAGAAAGGTACCCTCTCTTGAGACACCTGGGATTGAGCACAGAGCTGCCACATGGACCTCTATTGGAGGAAGTTATCCCTGGTCACCTTGCAACTATCATCTGAGAAATAATGAATGCTTTGTTTCTGGAGTGCTGCACCTTTGCCATTGGGACAGACTTATCATCATCTTGAGACACAATCTGCTGAGATAGCTCCCTTCAGTGCCAGACAGTCCATAAAGTGAAGTGAGATAGCTGACCCTAGAAGGCAAGGTTAAATGCAGCTGGCTAGATAATAAGAAAACACCCATTTACAATGCATTTCCTATAGCTGGGGAAGACTATCACTGTAAATTATTAAAAAGACACACTCACAAAACATGAAGCAACCCAAGGCAAATTATATATGTTTGCTGCTAGAAGTTTACTTAATGAGGTCCTCAGAGTTTTCCCTCTACCTTGGGTCCACCTAGGGGACCCATTGTCATCCAGAGCTGTAAAGGGCTAAAGGCCCTTCACATCATGAGTCTCCCCAAGCTGATTTCTCTCTTTGTCTTAAAACAAGGATTGGGAGACAGTAGCACTCCAGAGGTTGTTGGACTACAGCTCCCATCACCCCCAGTGTGACCAATGGTCAGGGGTGATGGCAATTGTAGCCCAGCACCACCAGGAGGGTCACAGGTTCCCCAGCCATGCTCTAAAGAGTACTGGTACTGCCTCCCCACTGTGCTTTACACACAGACCTACCTAAGGAGGCTCTCCAGTTCATCTCCACTTCTTCCATTGATTCATCCTACTTTCCAGAATGTCTTTCCCACTACTCTTATCTCTGTTACCTTTCCACTCCTCCAGTTCTTGTCTTCCCCTTCAAACTTTCAGGCACGATGGGAGTTGTAGTGTAGCACCACCCGAGGGGCCATAGGTTCCCCATCCATATTCAAAATGGTGGCCTGCTTCTTAAAAAGGTGGGTTCTTTGGATGCTCCATTCTTGCCTAGATTTTAGCTGCAGTCATTCACTTTATTTATGTTCTTCCTTTTCCTCGATGGGCACCAGGGTCGCAACTGCAGGGCTCAATAGTTTTTAACTTCACAGCAATCCTGTGTGGTAGGCTAGGTAATTTTGTGGGTGCTTGGGGGGAAAGTCCCCTTGAGAGGCTGTTGAACTCCAGTTCCCATCAGCCCTACGTAGTGTGACCAATGATCAAGCATGATGGGAGTTAAAAGTCCAACAGTACTGTATCTGTGTCTCTGATTAACTGTTTCATTTGCTATTAATGTATTACATTTTCTGTTTCAATTTTAAATGTAGTTCTAGTGAAATATGGTAAGTACAATAAATCAAAATCACATCACAATTATGGAAACACTAAGATGCCTCCAAACTTTTTTGAAGACTCCAGTAGGACTGACTCACAACTCTCTTTCTCTCTCTCTCGGCTTGACATGAGACATTAAGCTTCATCACAAATATCAAAACATGAAAACACTTCCAAGACTTATAACTCCTTTGAGAGCCACTTATAATTTTGAAGCCTTGTATTCCAATAAATTAACTCCCCAAAATATAAAGCCTTAAGATTCTTTAACAGTACTGCAGTACGTTGTCAGTAAGGATGAGCAAACCTCAATTTCAATTTCTCCCAGTCTTAAATACAGTTCTGCACATTTGAGGACATAGGAAATGCCTGCTGTATCAGGCCAATGGCTCATTTAGAACTATATAGAGTATTCCCAATGTGGTCACACCAAAGATTTGTATAATGGCATTATGATGTTGGCAGTTATATTTTCAATTCTTTTTCCAGTGTTCCCTAGCATGGAATTTGTCATTTCACAGCTTCTGCACACTGGGTCCCCATCTCCATTGAGCTATCTGCTACAACCTCAGGGTCTTGCTCCTGGTCCATCACTGCCAGCTTAGACCCCCCCCCCCCCCCGAGTGTATATTTGAAATTAATATCATTTTGTCCCAACATACGCCACTTTTCACCTGTACAGACAAAACGCTTCCACATGTCTCCTCTTCATGACTCCCCATCACAACCTTCCCCACCTCCTTTCCTGAATGTCAAGTGAAATAATCAGACGTCACCTCTGACTGAGAATGAATCTCCTTCATAACACACATCTTCTGGGGTATTTCAGCGCTCAGTAGACTTTCATCTGCAGCTGGTATACACTGCAAGTCTAAGTGCCCATTGTGCTAGGCCCTGCAGCTGGATTAGCATGGTGTGCTCCCCACTGTTGTCAATTTACTTGCTCCTTGCCACGCTCAACAACCCATCTCCAGCTCGGAAAGCAGAGCCCCTGCCCCTCAACATCACCCACCACACCACCTTCACTGTGGGCTTTGCAACATTATGCGGTTGTCAGCTCTGAGGTTTCTGCTGTGTCAAGCAAGTAGTGATCATGTCCTCTGGCATTCTGGAAACCATAGAGCACAAACAGAGATGCACATGTCTAGAAGAGATTGCAGGACTCATTGCAAATGCCACAATACACCCCCAGAGTCTTGGATTGAACAAAATGTATTTGGCAGAGCAGAATAACTATTGACAGCTCCAGAAATGGGAGGTGGACATAGCTGAAGGATTAACACCTCGGGGGCATGCTAAAACTGCTGCCAATGTATTTCTGTAATAGGTCCAGAACCGTACTGGAAAATGGCAGAATTATCGATCAATCCCAGAATAGTGCAGAACAAGTGACACAGATTCCTCTTTGTGCAGAACACCACCATTCTTAAGCATATAAGAAGAGCCCTGCTGGATCAAATGGAAGGTCCATTGAGTAAATAATGGCTAACCAGATGCCCATGGGAAACCCATCAGGGCAATTCTCTTTCATGGATTCAACAGCTCTAAGGTTTCCAGTTTAGATCTGGTCCTGCTGATGTGCACACTTAATTCTTCTAGTCTTTAGAATAGAGATAGTCTACCAAATAATTGTTGGACTCAAGCTCTCATTAACCCCAGCCAAGGGATGGGAGTTGCAAATTAGCAACATCTGAACTTGGATTTCCCCAGCTGATGATGAATGGGCTGGATGAGATATGAAGAAACTAAGCGAGTCAGACTTGGGTTTCAGTGTAGTCTTGATACCCTTGAGATGAAAAAAGGAATATGTCCTCTGACATTTACAATAGCAATGTATGCTGCAGAAAGAGACTTAAACTTCAAAAGTCCTGTTATTTCCAGTATGTATCCATTTTTTGTTTAATCATTTCCACTGTGGTTTATCATCAGGTTGATTAATTTATCTCTTCAAGGAACCTTTAGTTGGCTCTGCTGTCATGTCATTCCTCACCCCACTCATTCAAACGCCTGCAGAAAAGTGAAAAACTAATTAGTGCCATTCTTTCTTCCTCCCTGTGTGTGTATTATTTTATGCTTCTTTTTTGTATCTCATGTTTGGGGTTTGTGGGGTGGGCATTAAAGTGGCATAAGAACCAAGGGGCTTTCCCCTCCCTCTTCTCCTGAACAAAGGGGGAGCCATAGCTTGTGGAGTGAAGGGAGTCGTCAGATCTGTTTTAATAGATGTCCAAGCTCTACTGAACAGAACAAGGTGTAAAGGACATTCAGTGTGAATGAAAGTTGAAGGTACCTCAGAGCAAAATCTGAGCGTGGGAATCTGTTTACATTACCAGGACAGAACTGAGCTCACAGTCCTTTCACACAAAAGTCTACTCCTCGTTTACTTTCTTCATTCCAGTAGCTTAATTTAGCTGAGAAGAAGCCCTGATATATTTAAAGAATTGGAACATAGGCTCCATCTGCACTGTTCCTTTAAAGCAGTATCATACCTCTTTAAACAGTAATGGGCTCCCCCAAAGCGTGTTCTCCTTCAGGGAGAGCACGTGTTGCGGTGGGGTCTATTGAGCCACCCCCTTTGTTGCTAGGTAAGTTCTCCAAGATGGCCAGGGGGCAGTGATTGGATTGCTGAGTTGCTGGGGGGAAAGTTATGTTGCAATTTTGGTGGGAGGGGTAAAAGGTTTAAATACTCTGCACGCAGCCTTGTACTTTCTCTTTTGCTGCGTGCAACGGATCACCCGCCCACCCACCCTAGAGTAAGGGGTTGTTGCGTTGACCTTGCTATGCCTGTCATGGGGTCGTCTGCCTTTGGGCAGGGGCCTGGTAGGAATTTTTCCACCTGGCAAATTGGCTGGCTGGGTGGTTTTTGCCTACTGCGTAGCAAATCGTCACAACTTGTAAGGTTGTGGTTAGGCATTGGTTATAAATTGGTGGAGGAGGGGTTAGGATAGGCTGTGCCTGCCCCTCCATGGTTGCTGCGGAAAGGGAATTCCATTAAAGGAATCCTGGGGCTTGCCATCTTTTCGTCCAATCCCTGGAATGGGACTAGGGCCGGCAAGCCTTCGGGGAGCAGGCGGGTGAGAGTTGAGGGTCTGTGTCTCAGCTCCAATTTCTCCCCAACTTGCTTCCCCCCGCACTGTCTTTCGGTGGTGCCTGGAAGTCAGTTCTGTCCCCAGGCAGGGGGACAGATAGTCTTAACCAATGCCTAAACAACCACTCATGGTTTGTATTTGAATAAAGTTGTGGCCAAAATCATGCCAAAAATCTTAAACAAAAATTACGTGTCCGTTGTGAGTTATTTTGGGGGGTGGATTGGGGACCTCGACACGCAAAGAGAGAGAGAGGGGATGGCTATTGAAACGATTGCAGCTCTGTGAGGGGAATGGGGCTCTCCTCACAACTCTTAGCAGCCTTAACAAACTACAGTTCCCAAGATGTTTTACACGGCAGTCATGGCTGGTTAAAGTAGCACAATACTGCTTGAAATGTTTAGTGCTGGCGGGGCACTGGAAGTCCTTGCTGCAAATCACATAGAGATCATCTACCAGTAAAGCCCAATCTACCTTCTCCTCACCCCTCCTACAGATGGCCATTGAAACAGTAGCAGACAATGGGTGGAGCGGGTTGTTGGGTTTACCTAGAGATAGAAGGGGAGAGGTGAGATGGTGAGGTCAGTGCAGTGCAAACCCAGCAGTAGGGACACCAGATTGGCTCTGCTGGTGCATTTGCACTATGCAGACCTTGACACTACCTTGTCCCATCCCCCCCCCCACCCCACCCCAAGTGTTAATGCTCAGGGATATTGGGAGTTGTAGTCCAACATGGGGGGGTGCAGTTCTATACCCCTGTTTTAAAGGTTTGGGCCTGGAGAATAAATTCCGAAACCACTGATGCATTTTTCGTAGCCTGGGATTCATCTCCCACTGCCAGCTCTCCCTCTTTTTCTTTTCTTTCTTAAATTTTGCAAGCTATTACAAATACAGAGAAATGCTCTCAGGATGCCATTGAACTCAGACAGCACCTGGTATCAGAATGGATTGCTTCAATATGGGATCAGTCCATGTTTTCTCTTTTGCCCAGGCCTCAATCTCTAAGGGAATAATATCATATTAGTCTTCAATAAAATGATTCTGGCTCCCCCCATTGCCTTCCCCCAGCTAGCAGGAGATTACAGGAGGAGAATGGAATACTCAAATACCCAAAGGTGCCATGAATTCTCCAGAGCTGACTCTCTTATTTATTTATTTTGTTTCCTTGGTTTGCTTCACTGATCAAGAAAGAAAAACTCTGAAAAGTTGTGGATTTCAGTAATACCTGGCTTATTCACTGATGCAACTGGAAACTGCATTATCCCCTCTCTTTCCACCACTCCCACCCCCTGCTTTTTCACCTGTCACACACGGGGGAAAAGTCTGCTTCCCCCTGACAATGTTGTAGCTGCTGCTCAGCTGGGAGAAGGGGTGACTGTGAGCTCATTATTTTATGCTCAATTTCCCTCTTTAATACCTAGGATAGGCCACCAAGAGGAGGAAGGGGAGATGGGAAATAAACACAGGTAAGAGGGATGGGAGGAGAATTTGGTTCAGGGTGCATTTAAATAAAAATGAACCCACCCTTTGCAATTTGTACTTCTCTGAATTTTGCAATGCAGTTACCCAGCCACGTAATGAATGCAAAAATGTATGTAGTAGGAGAGCAGTATTAGTGGAATTCACATTCAAAAGAGAACACTGCATTAAGGGAAACTGTTTTGTAAAAATGTGTGTGTTAGGCCAAGTTGCACCTGAAAAGGGTGGGAGAAATTCGCACTAAAATGCTGGTGGATTTTCAAGAGAAATGTTTAAAACCAATCAATCACAAAGCACATGTGGAAATGTGAAGAACCAAACGTGGTGGTATTCAACTAAGTTTTACTCTGAGTAGACCTGCTGAAATTAATGAACCTAATGAAGTCATGCTCATTAATTTCAAAAGGTCTACTTTGAGCAACAGTCAATTAAATACAACTGAAAGAGTTGTACCGGAACAGATGCACTGAAAATAATGAGCATGGCTAGGTTAGGTTCATTAATTTGATAAATCTACTCTGAGTAGGACTAACATTGGCTACAACCCTTATATTTGAAAAATGTGAAACAAAGAAACAGAAATTGACAGATCCACCAATTCTTAGGAAAGTTCCACTTGCAAGCCAAAGGGAATTAAATTTCCATTCCTCTTTATAACAATAAAACGATTTGCCCCTCTCCTGCTTCTCTAAGGTCCCAAACACCCCCAAACTGCATTAGAGGGAGCGGGGGACAAACTCTAAGCCTCGTTGGGCCAAAGAACAAGGTATGAGAGACATTGCCTGCTTGCAGAAGCAGACTTGGGCTTTGCAGAAGAGATAAATTCTTCATGCTCCACTGCATTCTTAGGCCCACATCTCTTACAAATGAAAATAATTGGATTTCTTGCACCCCAGTTAAGAAAAAAACAAAACCCCTTTTCTCACTGCTCTCAAACAATTGCCTGAACTTACTAATTGTCTCCAGATGTCTCTGTGAGAGCCAAAAGAACATGGTGTGTAGAAAGCAGCTTGGGAGTGTATTGTTGACGTCTCTCTCTCTCTGTGTTTCATATTTAGCTAACGGGCTAAGTTCAAGATGCTGGAACCTGGTGTACAAGGCCCCAGTGGTGGCTGGTGCCCATCGGTACTGGTGGACTGGAAGGCAGGGAGACTAACAGCTGGTGGAGCCAGAGTCAATGGCAGGCATAGACACACCTTGACTAGTTGGAAGCAAGAAGGCAAGCTGCTGGGAGCTGTCTGAGGTTGGTAGGGCAATGCCATGGAGCCAGCGCTGACTGCTTCTAGAATAAAGATTCCTAGGCTATATGGACTAATGATTCTGTGAAGTCAACTGTGAGTAGGTCCATGGCAGACTGAAGCAGCCGTCTCGTGTGGCTTAATCCCACGGGGCCTACCCTGCCATTGCGACCAGAAGAGAAGCAGTGGTGGCTTCTGGAGAGATCTCTTGAGATCTCTGTGAGATCTTTACAGATGCTGCTGCCATGTGACTCTGGCAAGTGAGGCTTTGGTGGACCAGATGGTGGCACCTTCCAGTTTCGCCTCAAGCAGTGAAAGGGAATGGGCTGCCCCTGAGTCAACTTCATACCAGTTAAGCAGCTGGCATTGAAGAAGGGAAGCTCAGAGGGTGGGGTGTCAGTCCAGCAAAGCTGGATGAAGCCTTTGGATTTCTTGGATGAAGTTCTGTTGGAGCGGGCAAAGAGGGGTTGGGGACGCAAAGACGGGAAAGCAATTGAAAAATACGCTTCAAGAGGCTGCCCAGGCATTTGGTGTAAATAAGTCAAGCGAATTAGTTTGTGCTCTCTTGGAAAGGAAAAAGACGACATTTCCACAGGACACATTGCTAAATAGCTTGGGCCTGAGACAACAGCAGCTGCAAAATAAATGAGGCAGAGATAAAGGGGGGAGAAAACTGGCCTTGATGTGGAAAGAAGCATCAGGCAACTCAGCCAAGAGCAAACACAAAGGGAGTCTGGCAACACAGGAAAGGGTCTGGCAAGCCAGCCGGCCCACTGCAAGGCCGACATATGAATGTCACTGATTTAGTTGTGTTTTTAATCCACCCCACTCCAGATAGTGAGAGCAAGGTTCTTTTTCAAGCCCCATCTGCACATTTAAAGCGGTTGTCAAGGCACTGTAAACCACCAGGGTTTCCCCCAAATAATCCTGGGAACTCGAGTTTGTTCACAGTGCTGAGAGGTGTTAGAAGACCCCTGCTCCTCTCACAGAACTACAGTGCTCCGAGTTCCTTGTGAAGGAGGATTTGTTGTTAAAGTACCCTGGGAACTGTAGACCTGTGTGTGGAGTAGGTGATATCCAACAACTCTTGGCAATCTTAACAAACTACAGTTTTCAGGAAGTGGTGGCATCTTAAAATGGTATGGTGCTGCTTTAAATGTACTGTGCAGATAGGGCCTGGACTGTACATTTAAAGGGAAGGACAGAAGTCACCAAGGAAAGAACATTGGTCAAGAAGAATGCAGGGCTGGCTGTCACATGTGCAAACATTAAGAACATGAGAACAACCTGTTGCATCAGGCCAATGGCCCATCAAGCCCAGAATCCTGTTTTCACAGTGGCTAACCTGAATAAAAGGACGCGGGTGGTGCTGTGGGTTAAACCACAGAGCCTAGGACTTGCCGATCTGAAGGTTGGTGGTTCGAATCCCCGCGACGGGGTGAGCTCCCGTTGCTCGGTCCCTGCTCCTGCCAACCTAGCAGTTCGAAAGCACGTCAAAGTGCAAGTAGATAAATAGGTACCACTCTGGCGGGAAGGTAAACGCCGTTTCCGTGCGCTGCTCTGGTTCACCAGAAGCGGCTTAGTCACGCTGGCCACATGACCCGGAAGCTGTACGCCGGCTCCCTTGGCCAATAAAGCGAGATGAGCGCCGCAACCCCAGAGTCAGCCACGACTGGACCTAATGGTCAGGGGTCCCTTTACCTTTAACCTGAATAATACATCACATGCATAGTTAGCTTGGGATGGGGGTGACATTTGTCCAGTTTACATTTTAATGTGAATCCACAAAATTCACAATTTCTGAACCAATGCAATTTTGCGTATTCTCCAGCCCAAGAATGCTTGCAAAAATGCATATATTGGTGAAATTGGCACACAGAAATGCATTTTGTTGCATGAGGGGGTGGGGGAATTGCTTGCATAAATTCATGTCCTACGTACAGTCCTACGTACACTTATAAGGCTGCAACGTATATAGGGAAGTCAGGGCTTGAGTTGAGGATTCCCAATCTTCAATTTGGCTTCTTGTAAATTAAGTAAATGCAGAGTCCTAGAGCAACAGTGGAATGGCATATAAAAATGTGTAGATTAAGGGGAAATATACTGCATGTGAAAATGGGGCAAACCAAAGTTGGGGAAAGTGAGAAGCTGAAATGTATCAGTAAGTCCATTCCTATAGATAACTCATAATGAGTGATGTGGCCTTCCCAACTCAATTCAGAATAGGCTTTAGCAAGTCAAGCTGTTTCCCACCACCAACAAGGGAGGAAAAATCTGGAAAATAACACATTTTTCTGCAATCCAAGCTAGTATCCTTTGCCACATGCTGAGGCAGCAAATTCCATAAATTAATGATCTGTTGTGTCAATGGCTTTCTTCTTCCCTGAATCTACTGCCAAATGATTTCACTGATGTTCTGTTCGGATGACATGGGCGAGGATGGGGGAGAAATGCCTGTCTCTATTCACTTTCTCTAGGTCAAGCGTACTTTCTCTCTCTCTCTCTCTCTCTCTCCCTCACCACAATTATCTTTTCTAATGAACAAAGACCCCTACATTTCTAACCTTTCCTTTGAGGAAGGAAGGAAGAATTGAGGAGAAATCTAAGTTCCTTTTCCATTTTCATGCAGATCTGCTTAATTCACACAGAAACAATACATGAACTGAAACTGAAATGCACACTTCTGCACTTCTCTGAGTTTTACGAGGCGTTTTTCCAACTGCACAAAAAAATACACATTAGTGAAAATGCACTATATATAGGGGCAAGTGCTTGCAAAAAGAAGTGTATTGTGGATTAAATGCATGCTAAAATGCTGGCAATTTCCCCCCCAGGAAGATTAATAATTAAAATAACAAACTGATGCAGGAATTTGACAAACTGGACCAGACTGGGGAAAATGAGAAACTGACATTTTACCATTTCTTTATTATTTCTATTTATGGACTGCTTACTTTCTGGAGAGATTGAGGCAGTTTAATATGGATAGATAGATGCGTGTGCACACTCACACACTCACACAGTACAATTTTTTAAAAGTCAAATGATTAACATAAAAACAAAAAACAAATACATAAAAATATCCCTAAGTATAGTATCAATATAAAGTCAGAGAGCATTACAAGGGAGCATAATGTAAATTCCCATCTTACATGAAATGCACTGTTCATACCTGCTCAATTTCACCCTCACCAATCTGTTGAATGAAATTGCCGTTGAGCCCAAGGAACAACCAGGAGGGCACTTTCAGCTCCTGATTGTTCCTTTACAGCCACATATTTACCTGCTGTACACCTGACTTCCCATATAATGGGCAGTGGGGTTTGGGGGAAACAGCCTCATGCAATGAAGAAAGACCCCTGATTGATGAATTAAGGTCATAGGTTGGAGGCTATTGAAATGGATAGATGATATAGATAGATATCTATAGGAGAAATAGATAGATGATAGATATAGATAGACAGATGATAGATAGATAGATGATATAGATAGATAGATAGATGATAGATAGATAGATAGATAGATGATAGATAGATAGATAGATTAGATGATAGATAGATGATAGATGATAGATGATAGATGATAGATGATAGATGATAGATGATAGATGATAGATGATGATAGATGATAGATGATAGATGATAGATAGATGATGATAGATGATAGATGATAGAGGATAAATGATAGATAGATAGATGTTAGATAGATATAGATAGAGATAGATAGATGATAGATGATAGATAGATAGATAGATATAGATAGATAGATGATAGATAGATAGATAGATAGATAGATGATAGATAGATAGATAGATAGATGATAGATAGATAGATAGATAGATAGATAG
The DNA here is from genome assembly GCF_965153285.1 of Podarcis tiliguerta. Classification (NCBI taxonomy): domain Eukaryota; kingdom Metazoa; phylum Chordata; class Lepidosauria; order Squamata; family Lacertidae; genus Podarcis; species Podarcis tiliguerta. The sequence goes on from NC_139549.1 coordinate 37,457,524, forward strand.
ATAGATAGATAGATAGAAAGATAGATGATAGATAGATAGATAGATGATAGATGATAGATAGATAGATGATAGATGATAGATGATAGATGATAGATAGATGATAGATAGATAGATAGATAGATAGATGATAGATAGATAGATAGATAGATGATAGATGATAGATGTAGAAAGATGACAGATGATAGAGATAGATAGATGATAGATAGATAGATGATAGATGATAGATAGATAGATGATAGATGATAGATAGATAGATAGATGATAGATAGATAGATAGATAGATAGATAGATAGATAGATAGATAGAGATAGATGATTTCCTGGATGCCAAGATCCAAGATTGGGGCAAATACTTTTTGGTGTGAAAACCCAAGCACAGATTTAAAATCACAAAATATTCAGCAAAGTAAAGTGTGGAAGCACAGGCTGTAAACCTTAACATGTGCCCTTTAAAATTCATTCCAAAATTTCCCACTTCCCCTAGCAGGGAAAAAGACCACAGGTTTGGTTAGTTAAAGATAGTTTACCTACAAACTCTTCAAAGGTCAGGTTCATATGGTTCAGAAAAGTTGGACTGGCAATAAAACTAAGCTTAGTTCCAAAGCAGTAAAAGTTCCTATTGGGATAGGAACTCAAGAGTGGCTGATGAGAGCCATGTGGTTGAGATGGAGCAAGCCTCTAAAACCTCTTCACATGCTGAGCTTTTCAAACAGACGGGAGGTGAACAAAAGGCTTGATTACTATTTCCTCCCAAGGTAAGGGAAGTGATTTAGCTAAGCCTGGCAGGGCAGCTCACTCTATGGTATTAACACCTTCGTGCATCAATTAGACTTAGGCATGTTGATTATATGAGGCTGGTTAAAAAAGCCTCCATGGAAGAAGTTATCACATGATGTTTCCCCCTGGACTTCAATTGAAGTACAGGAAGCTAGGAAGGCTGAACAGTGATTGTAGTGTGCTTGCTGAGTTTGTTTTTTAAGTCCTCCTTTCCCCTTTTCTTCACTTATTTGTTTAGAAGTTAAGAAAGACTGCACCTAAATAAATAAAAAAGAACAGTAGTCAGACACATAGTAAGCAATGTTCCCATGCTTACAGGACATCCTAGCAAATGAGCATGAGCACCCAGGGAGGCTGCAGAATGCAGATGACTATAGAGATAATTTGTACAAAGAAAGAAAGGACACTTACCAAAGACCTCCGCCACCTCTAAAATAAAGTAAATGTGTTTTTAAAACTTCACACACACCCCTTCAAAGCTCTGAGAATTTCACAGTTTCTTCCCCTTCTTCAAAGACAATTTCAAAATGCAGTTTCTTTTCACAATAATTGACAATGAATTGTTGGTGGGGAGGGGATGCAGATTAATTTTTTTATCACAGCGCTAACAAAAATGCACGGCTACGTAGAAGAGCGTAGCTTTGGCTTAAATCATAGCAACCTTTCCTAAGAGAGAGAGAGGGAAACCATATCCTACACTATGAGAAATGAACAAAACATTTGCCTGCCAGCATTTTGGAAAGGCTCTGTTGGAGCTGAATGCTGATGGAGAAGAATATTCAGATTGGGAACATGATGCCCAGAATAGATTTAACAAGTTAAAACATTAATGACAACTACACTCTTCCCTTTGGGTACCATTATATCTGTCTCGCATCTGACTGAACTGACTAATCATGGGCTTGCCTGCATTGCCCTCTCTTTCAGAAACACAGGAAGCTGTCTTGCATTGAGTCAGACCACTAGGCCGTCTATCTCAGTTCTGTCTCAGCTCTTCCGGGTTTCAGAGAGGGAACATTTCTAGCCCTACCTGCAGAGGCTGGGGCCTTGGACCTTGGACCTTCTGCATGCAAAGCAGATGCTCTGTCACTGAGAAATGGCCCGTCCTATTTCAGTCCTTGTATTGCATCAAATCCTTGGCCGTGCACTTTCTCCTCTGATGTACTGCTTTCATCAATGGCTTCTAGCCATTATGACTGTGCATGCTACCCCCAGTATCAGAGGCTGTTTGCCTCTGAATACCAGCTGCTGGGAAACCTGAGTGGAGAGACTACTTAAAGAGGGAAGGAATGGGTTTCTGTGCAGTCAGTCTGAAATGGGACCCAAAATCCTCATTTTTCCTTCTCCAAGGGAGCATTTCTAAAATGCTTTAACTTGAGCTCTTGAGCCAAAACCCAGCTGTATAAACAAGTGCTCAAAGCTCTCTCCTTTATCAGTCCATGATGCCTAATGAATGGCCTTGTCCATTCCAAAGTGGAGCAGGGATGACGCATCTTGGTCTTATCTTACACTGAGGCACAGATCACAGGCACCAGGGAACGGCGCCAGGAGTTGGTGACCTTTTAATCCAAGATAAGACAAGATAAGAGTATAGGAACAGGAAGACCCTTTTATGGTCAATAGTACAGGAAGAGGAAAACCCTTTTATGGTTAAGAGTACCGGAGCAGGAACATATGTGATGTCAACCTGACGTGGCTGGATTCCTGGGGAAGGGGGGAGAGAGTGCCTGGAGGATATATATACTGCATGAAATTTCTTATTTCTCATTTCTTTGGACTTGCTGTGAACTGACCATGCAAGTGCCTTCTGCGATCCGGAGAGCAGAATGAACTCTTTCTCTGAATCAACCTTGGTGTCACTTGGCTCCTTCCTCCCTGTTCTGGGAGCAACGCTCACCCTACCATCGGTAAAGTCTAATAAGGTTACATACTGATGTATTCAGATTCTGCTTGTAGGCTTCCTAAAGGCATCTGGCTGACTACCATGAGAAGAGGACGCTAAACTAGATAGATGGGCCATTGGACTGATCCAGCAGAGCAGTGCTTACATTCTTATTCCCAGCAGTAAGTGAAGCCTAAGGCCCCATCTACACCGTACATTTAAAGTAATAATAATAATTAATTTATTTATACCCCACCCATCTGGTTGGGTTTCCCCAGCCACTCTGGGTGGCTTCCAACAAAAGATTAAAAATACATTAAAACATCAGAGAGCCAGTGTGGTGTAGTGGTTAAGAGCGGTAGACTCGTAATCTGGTGAACTGGGTTCGCGTCTCCGCTCCTCCACATGCAGCTGCTGGGTGACCTTGGGCTAGTCACACTTCTCTGAAGTCTCTCAGCCCCACTCACCTCACAGAGTGTTTGTTGTGGAGAAGGAAGGGAAAGGAGAATGTTAGCCACTTTGAGACTCCTTTGGATAGTGATAAAGCAGGATATCAAATCCAAACTACTACTACTACTCCTCTTCTTCTTCTTCTTCTTCTTCTTCTTCTTCTTCTTCTGTCATGAAAAACTTCCCTAAACAGGGCTGCCTTCAGATGTCTTCTAAACATCAGATAGTTGTTTATTTCTTGGACATCTGCTGGGAGGGCATTCCACAGGGCGGGCGCCACTACTGAGAAGGCCCTCTGCCTGGTTCCCTATAACTTTGCTTCTTGCAGTGAGGGAACCGCCAGAAGGCCCTCGGCTCTGGACCTCAGTGTCTGGGTTGAATGATGGGGGTAGAGATGCTCCTTCAGGTAGCACTATGATACCACTTTAAACAGTCACAGCTCCCCACAAAGCATCCTGAGAGCCCTAGTTTGTCAATGATGCTGAGAGTTGTTCCCCTCCCAGGGCTACAATTCCCAGAGTCACTTCTCAATCCCTCTTCATGGGACATGGCTCCCTTGCCCACAGCTTAGGAAGGAGGACACCCTTGCCTCTTCCAACATGGCTTCCAGATTTTAACTGTAGGTGGATGGTTTAAATCAAAGATAGGGTATCTGTGCCCTTCAAGACGTTGCTGGATTTCTGCTTCTATTATCCCTAACCATTGGCTGGGCCAGCTGGGGGTGGGGGGGAGAGGAGTTGGAGTCCAATGACATCTGGGGGCCACAGGTTCCCCCTTGCATGATTTAGGGGAGAGAGATTTTGTGCTGGCCATCAGGCAATGGCTTTTTTCCACCTGCTTTGTCCTACCTGCTAACCCTAGGAGCCTTCAACAGGGAGCTTTTTCCAGAGGAAGAACTATGAGAAGAGAGAGACTGGCCGGTCATCATGGGGTGGTTGGTTTCACCTGTGCTGCCATACCTCCAGCCCAAGGAACCTTCAGAAAGGAGTTGCTGCCATGGCCATTATGCGTACCTGACATTTAATGGACTGAATAGAGGGAAAGATGATGGGTCGTGGGGGTGTGGAGAGTGTGTGGGTGAATTCAACAGCGCTTAGTTTACTTTCTGGGTTGCTATTTTGTTAATGTTGCTAATATTTTTTTATATTATGGTTGTAGTACTTTGCCAATCCTATAATACAGTGGTACCATGGGTTACATACACTTCAGGTTACGTACGCTTCAGGTTACATACGCTTCAGGTTACATACGCTTCAGGTTACAGACTCCGCTAACTCAGAAATAGTGCTTCAGGTTAAGAACTTTGCTTCAGGATAAGAACAGAAATTGGGCTCCGGCGGCGGGGCGGCAGTAGGAGGCCCTATTAGCTAAAGTGGTGCTTCAGGTTAAGAACAGTTTCAGGTTAAGAACGGACCTCCGGAATGAATTAAGTACTTAGCCCGAGGTACCACTGTATAGCTTTTGCTGTTATTGTGATGTTTAGCTTTTTTAAAGTTGTTTTGTTAATAACATTTTATAGATTGTAATTGCTCCTACTGATGACTTGTAATTGTTTTACTGGTGATTTGTTTATGATTCTATACCTGTGATGCTCCATTATGTTAATATTATTGTATGCAAGCCGCTTTGCTATTCATTTGAATGAAAAACAGCATAGAAGTATAACAAATCAAATCAATAATCAAGTTGTGTTAGCCCAACAGCTTTCTCCTGCCCCGCTATTCCTGGCTGTGGGTACAAAGGAGCACTGTGGTTTTTACTGCAATGTGATGCAATGCACTGAAATTCTATTTGAACACCATCTCCCTCTCACATCCACTTTGAATTCCTTTTGCCCTGGTGCTTTCAATAAACCCACGTTTGTCCACGCAACAGAGCTTTTACAGAAATGCTGCTCCTTTTAGTGACCTGGATTGGCATGGTGCTTTTTTTATTCCACAGCAGCATACAAAGGGTTTTGGGAACAAAAGAGAGAAAAGAGCCTATGGGAAAGAACAACAATTATATTTTTTAAAAAGCGTAACAATATCACAGCTTCCTCCCACCTCCTCACTTAAGGAAATAAACCCCCCTTTTAAGTTGTCTGAACTAGAAAGCTGAGGTCTAAGCTGAAGGCCGAGAATGTGGAGATCAGAGGCAATGCAAGGAGGGGGTGAATTTCGAGTGCATGGTTGGAAGAATGAACAGGTCTACAGAGGCCTGGGATCATCCCACAGAGAAGGCGGCTCCCATGAAGATACAGAAGAAACTGACTGCAATCTTAGCCATGCCTACGTAGAAAGAAGTCCTACAGAATTCAATATTGCTTACTCCCTGCTAAGTTGGGTTAGGTTTGCTACCTAAGTAGGGGGACGTGGACTATCAAGGCCAGAAAGAGGAGCAAGAAGGGCCATAGCTCAGTGGTAGAAAATATCTACATGGTGCCTAGGGAACAACTTGCACCTTAATATCAGCAAGACAAAGGAGATGGTGTTGGACTTTCGGAGGAAGAGAGGAGAACTAGCCCCGCTGTAAATCGGGGAGGGCTGTGTGGAGAGAGTCTCTTCCTTTAAATTCCTAGGAGTTTATCTCAGTGAAGACCTTACTTGGAAAATCAATACAACCCAGGTGGTTAAGAAAGCCCAACAGAGACTGCATCTCCTCAGAGTATTGTGAAAGAATGATGTCAATCAACATTTGATCATCTCCTTCTACCAGTCCACAATAGAAAATGTCCTTTCATACTGCATCACAGTGCGGTACGCTGGTTTGACATCAACTGATAGGAAGTGCCTACAGAGGATGGTGAATGCAGCACAAGATATTATGGGCTGTTCTGTGAATCCGCTGGTTGACATCGCGAAAGAACGTTGCCTCAGTAGAGTGAGGAAAATTCTCGGGGATGATTCACACCCTGGCCGGCACTTTCTTGATCTCCTGCCCTCGGGCAGAAGATAAAGAAACATGATTAGTCACACCAACAGGGTAAAGAACAGCTTCTATCCGTGGGCTGTTAGGCTGCTGAATGAAAAGATAACAACAGGGCAACTGACTTTCGGGTTTGGTGGGTGTGCGTCAGTAAACGAGGGGAATTAAGACTAAGAGAGCTGAGTGGGGGGTGCTCGTGTAATCTCACTGTATACAAGTTGTACAAGTGTCAATAAAGTATAAAGTTATAAAGTTAAAGTTAGAACATCCTCTTTCCATGCAGATGGTGCCAGGTTCAATCTCCAGGTAAGGATGCAGGAATCTCCTGCCTGAAACCCTGGACAGCTACTGCCAGTCAGTATACCAGTAGATAATACTCAGCTAGATGGATCAGTGCTCTGACTCAGTATAAGGCAGCTTCCAAGGCTCCTTTGTCACTTGGATATAGTGGGGAATCCTCCAGTACACAAACACACACTTCACCTCCCCCCAATTAGCTTTGCTCCCTTCATAGATGCATTGTTTCGTTATAAATGTGGCTTTGAGTTCCATTACATTTCCTTCCTCATGAAATATGACCATAATCAATACAAGAGGGAGGAAAAGTGGGATGTGAGCAATAAATGAAAAGAAGCGGAACTTGTAATTAGCAAAGAATAATTTTATTTGGAACTCAAATATAAATTAAGTTGAATAGATCCATGCGTGTACATAGCAAGTGTAGTATCTTGAAACTAATGAATGTTTCCTACCACCTAACCCATGTGAAATCTTACTCTGGAACAAAATCGATATAGATATGTAGCAGTAGTTTATTAATGCTTGAGCCATAGGCCATTTGCATATAAGATAAATAGATATGAGTGCGCTGTCTGAAGCCCAAACAGTTGACAGAAAAGTTTAACCATATGCCATTAAATATAGGCCCAGTTTCTGCTGAGAGTGTACTACTCCAGCCTGCAGATGAAGGCTTAGCCTATAGACTACATCTCCATACCTGCCCCCACCAGAAAAATCCTAACCCTGCCAACAAAAATTATATGTCATGGAGAAGGGTTGCCCTACTCTGGAGTGAGGAAACTTTTTCAGCCTGAGAGCCATTTTTCATTCTGGCCAACTTTCTGAGGGCCATATGTCAGGGGTGGCAGCGCAAGGGCAAAAATGGCTGGAGCAACTGATGTAAATTATACTTGTGGACACCTCTCTATCCTCCAAAGGTGTCATGGGTTTTGAAGATGCTTGGACTCAGGACGAAAGGGAAAAATGCGCTAAGAGGAAGGCACGCTTGGCAAATCCTCACCATGATCAACTCCCGCCCAGAAACCTATGTCCCCACTGCGGAAGGACGTGTAGATCCAGAATTGGTCTCCACAGTCACTTATGGACTCACTTTTAAAACCGTGTTTATGGGAAACAATCTTACTTGGCTAAGAGGGATCGCCAAAGAAGAAGAAGATGCTCCACCCACAAAAACAAGAGACATCATCAGAGTTCAAGGACGCATTGCAGTGAGACAAAAACACTCAGGGTTGGGAAGTGGATGTGGCTTGGGGAGAGTTCCAAGAGCCAGACATTGAGGCCTGGGGGCCACATTCAGCTCTAGCCTAATGGGACAACAGTTTTCCCTTTGATGGTTTTTGGTGTTTCCATGGATCATTCCATTGTGAGCAGGACTCCCTGCAGCCCAGTGTGGTGTTCTGAGTGCCCCTACCCTTGTACCCAAAATGGAGGCTTTCCACTTCAATGTTAACTAGGTGACAGAAAGTGACTGCAGATAGTTCACCTCCCTAAGAGTCTATATTGGAAAGCTGAGAGTGGCATTCCCAGGATGAGGAATGGTTAAGGGACTTGGGTATGTTTAGCCTGGAGAAGAGGAGACCGAGAGCAGGTATGGTAGCCATCTTCAGATCTCTTAAGTGCTGTCACATGGACGATGGGGGCAAGCTTGTTTTCTCCTACTCTGGCGGGTAGGACTCGTACCAATGGCTTCAAGTTACAAGAAAGGAGATTCCAGCTCAACATCAGGAGAAACTTTCTGACAGTAAGTTTCCTTCAACTGTGAAACAGACTCCCTTGGGAGGTATTGCACTCTCCTTCCTTGGCAGCTTGTAAGCAGAAGTTGGATGGCCCTCTGTCTCTGTCACAGATGCTTTAGTAAGATTCCTGCATAGCAGGGGGTTGGACTAGATGACCCTCGGGGTCTCTTCCAACTCTGCATTTCTTTTCTTTTTTCAATATAATATTTTATTGAGTTTTCCAATTTAATAATCCAATAAGAACCACATTATAACATTTCAAATTACAATACAATAAAAAAAGCCAAATATATTGCCAAATTATATATCTTTGGGTGACTTCCCATGCTGTGAATTTCACGGAGTGCTAATCATCTAATATCACATTGCATTTCTTAATTAGTTGCATTTCCATGGGAATCTATGGGACAGTTTGTGTGAAAGCTAATGAAAAGTGGCACAACTAGTCTAGCATCCTGTTCTCACACTGGCTAAACAGATGCCTGTGGGTATCTGAGCACAAAAGCACTCTCCTCTCCTGCAGTTTCCAGGACCTGGCATTCAAAAGTCTACAGTTTCCAACAAAGCATAGCCACCATAACTAGGAGCTATCAATAGCCTTATCCTCCATGTGTTTGTCCATCCTCTGCTAAAGCCATCCAAATCAGTGGCCATCACTGCCTCCTGTTGAAGTGAATGCCATAGTTCAACTATGAAGCAATGCTTTCTGTTATCTGTACAGAGTCTTTCAACATTCAGCTTAATTAGAGGCCCTAGTTATGAGAGAGAGAGAGAGAGACTCAATGTTGTCCACTTTCTTCACACCATGTGTGTTGTGTTGCTGACACCCCTTACTGATAAGCACACCCTCTCAGGAAGGAACAGACTGCCCCAGAAGGCAGTAGACTCTCCTCCTTTAGATGTTTTTGTGCAGAGGCTGGAAAATCAACTGTCAAGGATGCTGCAGTAGTAGGTTTCCTGCACTGACATGGTGCTAGACTAGAGGACCTTTGAGGTCCCGTCCATTTTTAAAAAAATAATGTTTATTGATTTTTCCATGTATACTTCTTCTAACAATATATCTTTAACAATTTTTCATATTTTGACCCTCCTCCCCGGACTTCCCCCACACTCCCGTTTTGTTTTATTTCCATATTGTTCACCCTGCATATTGTTTCCCCAAAATTTTCTCAATACATATAGTCTTATTTTTTGTTGTATACAGTTGTGATTGTTTACTCAAACCCTGCCAATGAGTCCATTTCTTTATGTTGCCACTTCATATATGTTGTAAATGTTTCCCATTCTCTTTTAAAGTCTTTGTTGTCCTTTTAATGTAATTTTTCTGTTAGTTTTGCCAGTTCTGCATATTCCATAAGTTTCCCTTGCCATTGTTCTTTCGTTGGTATTTCTTCTGTCTTCCAAGTTTTTGTGCTAATATAATTCTTGAGGTCCCTGTGCATTCTCTGCTATCTCCACACATTATATTTTTAGATGTACACCTAAGATGTTGGGGTAAGGGGTCTAGCTGTGGTAGAGCACAGGCTTTTGACCCCATTGTTTGCACCCGTTTGCTTCCCGCTATGGCTGAGTGGCTGGCTGAGAGATCTTTAATTGTTTCTAAGGCAGTTTCTGGAATGGAAGCGCACCCTCAGGATTGAAATTCTGAAGCTGCCATCTCACTGCTGTCTATTCTGACTGGCAGGAATTCCACAAGGTCTCAAACAGAGGTCTTTCCCAGAACAGATACCTGAGACTTTTTTGAATAGAGGCACGAGCGATTTAAGCCAGGGCCTTCTGTGCACAAAGCGTGATTTCCACTTGTTGTTGCTATTTTCCACTGTTATGTACTGAGTTGAATAGGATCCAAAATGCAGCAGTCTGATTGGTCCTAGAACAATAGGATCCAAAATGCAGCAGTCTGATTGGTCCTAGAACAATAGGATTCAGAATGCAGCAGTCTGATTGGTCCTAGAACAATGCAGCAGTATGATTGGTCTGCAGGAGCCACCCAATCCGGCTCCAGATGGAAGTGAATCCACAACCTGATTGGCCTCCAGGAGAATTCCGGAATTAGCCAATCACGTGCAGCCCATTGTGTAAATAATGTATATAAAGCAGATACTTTGAGGGGACTTCCATTCCTCCTCACCACTATGAGCTGAATAAAGAGCATGAAATCCACTCTCGACTGAGTATATTTCATCCACCCTTCCCCCAAGGTCCCAAGGCAGGTTGTAACATGAAAACACAATATTAAAAAACAGTTCAATACAACTTACAATCACACAAATAAGGTGGGTCCTAAAAATATGCACCTCAAGTGTCAAAAACCAGGTTAAAGAGGTGTTGGGTCTTCCTGAGAGAGAAAGCAGCTCTCCTATTTTCAGTTATTCCTTAGAGGAAAGGTTAAAAGAACACAGCTCTCCAGATGGAAGGATGGGAGAAGTTTCTTTCCAATTATCTAAGGCCCTGTACACAGTAAAATCTATTCTGGTGCCAGTACACTCCCACCCCAGGGGTCTGTACTTCCTAGAGAAATGCTGCTGACAGATGCGCTTTCCCTCAACTAACATCCATGTGATGCGAAAATATAAACTGTGGTTAAGCTGAGGTGTGTGCAAGTTAGACATCAGCATGAGTAGAGCATGTGCAGAAGATAGCTTCATGTGTTGCAGCCATGAAAAAGCAAATCAAGTTAACAATATGTGGCTTCTGAAATGCATATTTCCCTTGAAGTATCTGAAGACTGCACAGCAATGCTCCAAAGAATGTTCATGGAAATGCAAGTATTAGGGCAGGCACAGGCAAACTCAACCCTCCAGATGTTTTGGGACCACAACTCCCATCATCCCTGACTACTGGTCCTGTTAGCTAGGGATGATGGGAGTTGTAGTCCCAAAACACCTGGAGGGACGAGTTTGCCTGTGCCTGAATTAGTGGAAAGCGTGCATAAACCGATTCTCTTCATTAAAATAATAAGGAAAAAAGCCTTCTGTTTCAGAAAACAGCTTGCAAAAATGTGAATCTTTGCATTAAAATGTTGGTGAAATTCACAAGGATTTTTAAAAAATGCAAACCAATGTAGAAATGTAACATGTTGCAGTTATGACTGGAATAATGAGAAACAGAGTGAAATTGAAAAAGACAGATGTAATCCCTCCCCCAGATTTTGGGGGAGGGCTTTTTACCTGAGTTGACTTTCGAAATTGGCAAGTACGCTTGCTCCTGTTTCAGCATATTTTAAATACACACACACATCCCGGTTCTAGGGGAGCACGACTAGTGTGGTCATACCAGGAATGTGGCTTCTGGGTCACTGCAGCAGGCACCACAACTGTGACATCCAACGGAAGGCGAGAGGCGGGGGTGCCAGATTTTGGCTTCACTGAAGACACCACTGAAATTTGAGATGAGATAAGGTCCACCATTGGGACAAGGATGGCGCTGTGGGTTAAACCACAGAGCCTAGGACTTGCCGATCAGAAGGTCGGCGGTTCGAATCCCCGCAACGGGGTGAGCTCCCATTGCTCGGTCCCTGCTCCTGCCCACCTAGCAGTTCGAAAGCACGTCAAAATGCAAGTAGATAAAGAGGTACCGCTCCGGCGGGAAGGTAAAAGGCGTTTCCGTGCGCTGCTCTGGTTCGCCAGAAGCAGCTTAGTCATGCTGGCCACATGACCTGGAAGCTGTACACCGGCTCCCTCGGCCAATAAAGTGAGATGAGCGCCGCAACCCCAGAGTCAGCCACGACTGGACCTAACAGTCAGGGCTCCCTTTACCCTTTACCTTTTAAGGTCCACCATTGCACACAACCATGGTCCCTTGTAGCCTCCCAGACCAATGGCATTTCCCTCGGCCACATTGCAAGGCTAACTAAAGCAAGACATGCCCTTTCCACACATACCCCAAAATTCTGAAAATTCACCCATCCGCTCAGAAGTAGTTAGCTCCCCCACGTTTTCAAGGAAACCAGAAGAGGATCTTCATTCCACCTTTAGTTTTTACCTTCTGAGCGAGCCTATCTTTTTTGGCTTATTCCAGGTTGAAGGCTTTGGACATGCTATTATGCATGGCCCTTTGTATCATATCCAGAGGGAACAATACTTGGGATGGATTTAAGGGAGATATGTGGAAATGCCTATCCATGAAGCTGTTATCTATCTTCTGGGTGGACAAGACTGATATGCAACTCTGAAGAAAGCATGTTTTCTGTCTGCGGTAATTGATGACAGAGTGGGGAAAGTTAAGGGAGAATGCTGTGTCTTGCTACAAGAATAATTAACATTGCTAAAAGAATGGCGCTGGCTGCCAGTTCACTGCCAAGCCCAAAGGTGAGTATATCAAGCCCTATACAGCTTGGGCTCTTGGGACTTGAAGGATCACTTCTTACACCTCTTAGTGAGGGCATGCTGAATTTTTCAACATTCAGTTTCCCAAAATGAGGGGTGCAAAATTTGTGTAAAATTGCACAGACATCATTAAAAATGATTGCCAAGTACTTGCAGTTTTTATTTCTTTATTTCTTTATTCATTCATCTATCTATATCTATCTATCTATCTATCTATCTATCTATCTATCTATCTATCTATCTATCATCTATCTATCTATCATCTATCATCATTATCTATCTATCATCATCATCTATCTATCTGTGGGACGTGAGTAGTGCTGTGGTCTAAACCACTGAGCCTCTTGGGCTTGATGATCAGAAGGTCGGAGGTTTGAATCCCCACAATGGGGTGAGCTCCCATTGCTCGGTCCCAGCTCCTGCCAACCTAGCAGTTCAAAAGCACACCAAAAATTGCAAGTAGATAAATAGGTACCGCACCGGCAAGAAGGTAAATGGCGTTTCCGTGCACTGCACTGGTTTTGTCAGAAGTGGGTTAGTCATGCTGGCCACACAACCCAGAAAAACTGTCTGCGGACAAACACCAGCTCCCTCGGACTGTAAAGCGAGATGAGCACCGCAACCCCAGCGTTGTCTGCGACTGGACTTAACTGTCAGGGGTTCTTTACCTTTTTTATCTATCATCTATATCTATCTATCTATTATCTATCTATCTATCTATATCTATCTATCTATCTATCTATATCTATCTATCTATATCTATCTATCTATCATCTATCTATCTATCTATCTATCTATCTATCTATCTATCTACCTATCATCTATCTATATCATTAGCTATATCTATATCTATATCATTTTCAGAACAAATTTCCAAGAACAAATTGTGTGCTTTTTAATCAAATGTAGATTTACCAAGGTAAATATTGTCCAGTCACAAACATAATAGCAGATTTGAATTCCTCACACTCCAAACATATTTTTAAGACCCCTCACTGAGGAAATTTGCAAATATTAAGTTCTACCCGCTACTTAATCTTGTCATAGTGACTCATACCAGAACCTTTCTGGTGATGGCTACCTGGCTGTGGAATACCTCCCATAGGAGATACACACATCCCCACTGCTGACATCACCTACTGAAAAAATATCTGACCCATTTGATATAGGAGGGCACACTAGTATATTTTCTGACACTGTATTGTGTTGCTGCTGAGTCTTCTTGTGGCATTTAGGTTTTATGATTTTACTGCTGATGATCTATTTTTTTAGGTACTCACTTGAGAACTTTTGTTTAAGGCCAGTCTGATGACAACAATGATCTAACCATAGTAGAAGTAAATATGGATTTTTGTATGCACTTCTTGCACACTGAAATTCATTGCAAATTCTGGAGAGCTTCATCATCTGGAAGTCACATTCCAATGAATAAGCAAGTTTGGGAGTGTCAGCTGGGGGTCAACCTACTGTGAAAAGCAGAGCTAACAAATTCATCTCCTATCCTTAAAGGTAAAGGGACCCCTGACCATTAGGTCCAGTCGTGACCGACTCTGGGGTTGCGGCGCTCATCTCACTTTATTGGCCGAGGGAGCCGGCGTACAGCTTCCGGGTCATGTGGCCAGCATGACTAAGCCGCTTCTGGTGAACCAGAGCAGCACACGGAAACGCTGTTTACCTTCCCGCTGGAGCGGTACCTATTTATCTACTTGCACTTGATGTGCTTTTGAACTGCTAGGTGGGCAGGAGCAGGGACCGAGCAACGGGAGCTCACACCGTCACTGGGATTCGAACCACCAACCTTCTGATCAGCAAGTTCTAGGCTCTGTGGTTTAACCCACAGCGCCATCCACGTCCCCTCCTATCCTTGGAGATACCACAAATGGAACCGAGGCCTTTGTGAATGCAATCATTTCCTCTTCTTCTGAGCATAGCTGTCAACTTTTCCCTTTTCTTGTGAGGAATCCTATTCGGAATAAGGGAATTTCCCTTAAAAAAAGGGAAACGTTGACAGCTATGCTTCTGAGCCATAAGAAAACATGGGGGAAGCCCTGCTGGATCAAGCCAATGGCTCATCCAGTCCAGCATTGTGTTCTCACAGTGACCAACCAGATGCCTATAGGAAGTCCGAAAGCAGGACCTGAGGACACCTGCCCACCTGGGATTCCCAGCAAGTACCATTTAGAGGTTTACTGCCTCTGACAATGGAATATAGCCTTATCCTCCATGAATTTGTCCACTTCTCTTTTAAAGCCATCCAAGATGGTGGCCACCTCTACTTCTTGAGGGAGTGGATTCCAAAGTTTAACCATGCACTGCATGAAGAAGGACTTTCGTCTGTCTGTCCTGAATCTTCAAATATTCCGTTCTGTTCGGGTGTCCACAAGTTTTACTGTTATCACCTTTCCCTGAAAATGAGCTCCCTGGATTCAAACCTGCATTGCAGATGTTGCTGGACTCCAACTCCCATCAGCCCCAGCCATGGATGATGAAAGTTGTAGTCCAGCAACATCTCAGGGGACAAAGGTTCACCAGCTCGACCCTAAATATTCAGCCACAGAAGGCTGTCCTGACCACTACCCTCTTCCGGTTTTAAATAGCTTTTAAATAGACTAATTCCAGCCTGCCAATATAGACACGTTCAGCATTTTGATGGCTGCAGAAAACATCTTAACAAAGCCATTTGATTCCCCCCCCCCCTCGGCTGATGCCCACAGAGGGAAGCTGATTAAAGCTGCCTCTGAGTTTGTGAGGCAGCAACAAAGCTGTTAATTAATTCTAAAGTTCCTACTCTCCACTTTCATTCCTTTAATCGGCACTAGGATGACAGAGGACTTAATAAAAGGGGAAAAATCAGCAAGGGTTTTAATTATCATCAGGAGGACATGAAGCTGGCATCCAAAAATCTCTCGCTGTGTGTATGTGTGTGTGTGTGTGTGTGTGTGTGTGTGTACAGGGACAAATCTTTTAAGTTTTTATGCACAAGGAGGCATTTATTTGCCACTGCTCTTTCATTGGTGAGGGAAGGTAGATTGTATCCTAATCATTTTTTAATCTGCATGCAGATTAATAATTAGGGCAATCTTCCTTTGGAGTGGATGATACCCAAGGAAAGAAAAAGGCAGCAGCTGTTTAGTCCTCTGACCTTTTCTGATTCCAAAGCTATTCCACGGTGACCCAGCTGCTGTCTTCGAACACATGGCATCATTTGCATGCTGCCTTTACAGATCCAGCTAAGTTGGGCCTGTTTCGTTTTATAAATAAATAAATCAATTCACATGCTCCAGGCACAGACACACAATATCAGACAGAAATATCGGAAATCAATTCATGGTGACAATAAAGTGGATGCAAGTGGCTATGTGGAGCTGGGCTAGCTAGAATCAAAGAATTTTAGAGGTAGAAGGGGACCCCAAGGTTCATCTCCATGGGTAGGCAAACTAAAGCCCGGGGGCCGGATCCAGCCCAATCGCCTTCTAAATTCAGCCCGCGGACAGTCTGGGAATCTGCGTGTTTTTACATGAGTAGAATGTGTCCTTTTATTTTAAATGCATTTCTGGGTTATTTGTGGGGAATAGAAATTCGTTCATTCCCCCCCCCCCAAAAAAATATATAGTTTGGCCCCCCACAAGGTCTGAGGGACAGTGGACCGGCCCCCTGCTGAATAAGTTTGCTGACCTCTGATTCTAGTCCAACCGCCTGTGTAAATGTCAGTTGGATCCATCCCCAAATGTGGTTGGACTCCAGCTCCCCTTTTCCCTTACCATTGGCTAAACTGGCTAGAAATGGAGGGAGCTGTAGTCCAGGCATAGGCAAACTCTGCCCTTCAGATATTTTGGGACTACAACTCCCATCATCCCTAGCTAACAGGACCAGTAGTCAGGGATGATGGGAGTTGTAGTCGCAAAACATCTGGAGGGCAGAGTTTGCCTATGCCTACTATAGTCCAACAACATCTGAGCTGAGGGTGATGGGAGATGTAGTCCAAAACAACCAGAGGGCACCAGGTTGGGGAATGCTGCTTTGGATGAAGCACATTCTCCTCTAGAAAAGTTTTGGTACTTCTTGCATCAGGTTTCGGTTTATTTATTGTTACCTAGCCCATTGGGACGCGGGTGGCGCTGTGGGTTAAAGCCTCAATGCCTAGGGCTTGCCGATCGAAAGGTCAGCGGTTCGAATCCCCGCGGCGGGGTGCGCTCCCGCTGTTCGGTCCCAGCGCCTGCCAACCTAGCAGTTCGAAAGCACCCCTGGGTGCAAGTAGATAAATAGGGACCGCTTACTAGCGGGAAGGTAAACGGCGTTTCCGTGTGCGGCTCTGGCTTGCCAGAGCAGCGATGTCACGCTGGCCACGTGACCCGGAAGTGTCTTCAGACAGCGCTGGCCCTTGGCCTCTTTGAGTGAGATGGGCGCACAACCCTAGAGTCTGTCAAGACTGGCCCGTACGGGCAGGGGTGCCTTTACCTTACCTAGCCCATTACCATCTGTAGGAGCTGATTTTAGCCCTTCCACCATTTCAACTGTGATGAATGAAAATGAGAAACAGAATTGGCTATCATCTGCATATTGATGAGCTTTCACTCCAAATCTTCAATTGACCTCACTCACTTAGATACTAAAAAGCATGAGGTGGGTGGTTGGGGGTGGAATCGTTAGACTGACCTTAGAACAATGGATTTTATGTGTGAGCATTTTGGGCCAATCAGAAAGGTCCTTAATGATGTATGTTCATATCAAAGCATGTCTTCCTCTCGCAACATAAATACAATTACAGCTAATGCGTGAAGGCTTAGAGTTCTTTTCACTCACATGGAGTTGAATCAATAAGGCCCGCTGGATTCATTGAAGCACAATGGATAATTTGGATTAAAGGCTTTAGCTGGAGCGAGTTTGCTAATATGAAGGCATGGGGAAGACCGACATGGATCAAGCAATGCAAAATCCTTCTGACTGTGTAGGATTTCACCATTTGTCAGATGAAAGGGGAGACGTGAGCCACACCCCACAGGTCTCTGAGCATCGCTGCAGGAAGACAGTTGCTTTGTAGAGAAAGAGGAAGATCCTTGAGACTAGCATGCTTTCTGTAACTGAGCGGCACTCTTGTGGAACAAATTCAACCCATGAATGAAATGACACCGAATTTGTCATGTAATGCTTGTTTAAAGATGAACATACAGGAAGCTGTTAGCAGACTCTCCATGTGTGCCTATTTTCCAGGGACATCCCTGATTTAGAGAAGCCGCCCCAGTTTCTGATTTGATCCTGAATTGTTCCACTTTTCCTTAGGATGTCCCTATTTTCATTGGAAAAATGTTGGAGGGTATGGAGTTATCTGACCCCTGAGCTGTCTGAAGGTAATCCTGTATAGGGAAGTTTTTAAAAAATGTTTATTTTAAAAATGTTTTTCATGTATGTTGCAAGCTGCCCAGAGTGGCTGGGGCAACTCAGTAAGATGTGTGGGGTATAGGTAGTAAAATTATCATTATGGAATGGGACGTCCCTGTTTTCATCGGAGAAATGTTGGAGGGTATGTGATGTGTGTGTACAAGAGGTAAGAGCTTTCACAGGTTTGTGTTGCGCCTGGGGGTTAGCAAATTTATATTTTATTTTTTAAAAATAATATTTATTACTTTTTGAACAATTTAAACACTACAAAACAAAACAAAAACAAAAAAAGAACAATACAATACAATACAAAGACACTACATAACACTAACACATTAAACTAACAAAACCAAACAAAAACAGTTTAAAACACTCAAACAGTTTCAATATCTTGTCTTTCATTCACTTATTTCACCAATCTCCTCGCACCTCCCTTTTTGTATTCCACTTCTATCAATTATTTCAGCAATTCCTTTCCATCTTCCTCTGTTTTCTGTCCTATAATTATCTTAACACATTCTAACCTTATTTTACCTATAATATTCTATTAATCTATTTATACTTAAATCCTTATAACATTTCTACTAAAGCCATATAACTTCATTCCACCATTCTTTTAACATTCATTAATTTTGCAGTATTTCTGTATTTCTGGCTGGGGCTGATGGGAACTGGAGCCCAACTACATTTGTGTACCCTCCGGCATCCCTCAGTTGAAAATAGGGACATTTCTCTCTCACACACACTCCTGACCTTCCTTGACTGCCCCCCCCCCATTTTTGCTTCCCCCAACACGGAGCATTTCCACCACCACTACACAAACAGGACACAGCGCAGACACTCCACCACCCTGAGAAAACCTGTTAATCCCAATTTTGTTTTATTTTATTCTTTGTTAGATTTGTTGTTGTTGTCACTCTTCGTTACCCCATGGACCAGAGCACGCCAGGCACTCCTGTCTTCCACTGCCTCCAGCAGTTTGGTCAGACTCATGTAGTTAGATTTACAAAAAGAAAAACACACAGCAATAAATAAATTTTAGAGATTAGACGCAGATGCACAAAACATTATTTTTTTAATAAATAAATAAATAAAAATCAAGAATCCATGTGCTCCATTCTGCTCCCCCTTTCTTCCCACCCAGGACAGCCCTGCCTTCCGCCTGCCCCTCAGAGCTGGTATGTCACACGAGGCTGGGACTCTGTGCCAACAGCCTCTCCTCCTCCTTGCCCACTCTCCAGCAGCCACTATGAGCTGCCCAATGAAAGTGGCTTTCACCGGCGACCATGGAGAGTGCCACTGCCACCACTCAAGACAAGTGATGGCTCATCTACCTCTCTGAGCTCAACGGCTGCTCTGGTGGAGGAAATGGGGACATTTCAGGATCAAATCAGAAGCCAGGCTGCCTTTTGTCATTCTGGGACTGTGCCTGGAAAATAGGGGCAGTTGGTGTCAGGAGCTCATCCTACACTCGAGGAGGACTCTGGCAGAGACACATGCCTGACTGGCACGTTCTCTCCCTCCTGGTCATTTGTTCGGGAGCTTCAAAAGCTTTCTTCTGCCCAAACATCACAGCGAACGATGCCAACAGACACCGGCACACTTAGGGATCCGTAGAGTCTTTGCAGCTTGCGTGACAGACCTCAGCAACTCAGCATTTTGGCTAATCTACTTTATTTAAATATAAACACACACGGAGCACTGCAACATGGCTTCCTCTCTCTCTAGCATCAGACAGCAAAGAGAGAGAAATCAAAGGACAATAGTCCCACTTCACGGAACACGGTAACACAAACATCCTGTCTCCGTCACTTCCCACTCTGCGGAGTCAAAACATATACCGTCATGTGAAAGACAACAATCCCATGACTGCAATCATGGAGTAGGAATTCTAACAGCTGGAATGTATGCCATACAGAGTTCCCAGCAAGCATGGATGATTTTCAGTGCTTGGAGAGAGCTGCATGGGGTGATATGAACTGGGTTATGAAGGCATTGCTGCTCATCTCATCATTGGTGGCTTGAAACCCCATTGTGGCCCAGTCCCTTCCTTACTTGCTGTGCACCTGATATCATATATGACATTAGGCATAGGGCAGGTGTGTGTAGCTTGATCCAGATGGCCTTGTGGGTGAAGCAGGGAGGGCCTGGTGGATTTAGTTATTCCTGCAGGTTGAAAGTTCCCAACTCCTGATGCCATCCATTCCATGTATTACATTCCACCCCTGAATCTGAGCAAGAGTGGAATGGACACACCCTGGGCTCAGCCAAAAATTCTCAGCATGGGGGGAAATGGTTCCAATATATCCCAAGAAAGGAGATGGGCACTATGCATGTCAGCTAATTTTTCATGAAGAAAACAAGGAATGGCTTCTAGAGATCCCACAACACTTACACTCCAGAACCTTTCAGAAATATTGTGAAAGCAAAACAAAAAGTATTGAGGTATACTCACTTTAGGAAAAGTGGGTACATCCAGTCAGTATCTTGTTTCAAAAGGAATTGGAACTATAAAAGTACGTGCCTTTGCCCACCATCCTGCTAGGTGTGATCCCCAGTAAACCAGGCTCCATCGAATCAAGAAGGGCAGTTGAAGAGTGTGGAAAGAAATGAAGGGATTTACAGATTTCAGTATGATCGAGATGAAATGAAAAAGGAATATGAATATCTGTGGGAACAATCAATGTGTGATATGGCACATAGCTTAAAAAGGCTTAAGGGGAGGATTTTGATAGCTTAAGGTTCCTCCCCCAAAACATTGTTTTCAAGCTTGATTTCAAGGCCATGGTTTATTTATTTGGAAGAAGAAGATTTGATTGCCATGAAAGTAAATCCAACAAAGGTCTTCATCCATTCTCCATGTACCATGGGGCTGGACTGGGGAGCTCATTTCAGTTTTCCTGGCACCCATAGGGTCCACCGAACCCCATCTTTCAGCAGAGGCTGCTTCATTTGGGTGCCTGAGACACTGCCCCACCTGCCACCCCAGAACTCTGAGCAACCTGCGTCCAGCAAACCAAAGAGATGATCTTCCATCCTTGTTGTCCACCGTTAGTTTCTGAATTGATTTGGAATGCCCTTTTATGTCTGGGGCGCGGGTGGTGCTGTGTTCTAAACCACTGAGCCTCTTGGGCTTGCCGATCAGAAGGTCGGCAGTTCGAATCCCCGTGACGGGGTGAGCTCCCGTTGCTCAGTCCCTACTCCTGCCAACCTAGCAGTTTAAAAGCATGCCAAAACGTGCAAGTAGATAAATAGGTACCTCTCTGGCAGGAAGGTAAACGATGTTTCCATGCACTGCTCTGGTTTCAGTGCTCCATTGCGCCAGAAGCGGCTTAATCATGCTGGCCACATGACCTTGAAAAACTGTCTGCGGACTAACGCCGGCTCCCTCGACCTGTAAACAGAGGGAACGCTGCAACCCATAGTCGTCTGCAACTGGACTTAACTGTCAGGGGTCCCTTACCTTTTCCTTTACCTTTATGTCTACTGTCTTATGCATTAAGCTTGGACTTGTGTGAGCCTGTCCATTTATGGATTGGGATACCCTTGCACCCTACCTTGGGGTGGTGAACCCTTTTTTGATGCTGAGACCACATTTCTTTCTGGGCAACCTAAGATGGGTATGGCTGAGGGGAAGAGTTCCAAGAGCTAGATAGAGAGTCCTAGAGGGCCACATTGGGCCCCGGGGCCTGCGCTTCCCCACCCATGTTCTGTATCACAATGCGACATTTTGTTGCAAGCCTCACTTGTTAATATAAACATAGATCTGCGGTAGCTAATCTGTGGAGTTCAGCAGCATCTCAGGGGCCACAGGTTGTCTCCCACCATGATACAGATATATAAAAGAGTCAGTATGGTGCAGTGGTTAGAGTGTTGGACTTATGACCTGGGAGACCAGGGTTCGAATCCCCAGTCAGCCATGATGAAGCTCACTGGGTGACCTTGGGCCAGTCACTCACTCCCAGTCTAACCTACCTTACAGGGTGTTTGTGGGGATTAAGTCGTGGGGGGGGGGGACCCTGTACACCATCTTGAGCTCCTTGAAGAAAAAGTGGGGTATAAATGCAATAAATTAAATAAAATAATGAGAGAAAACTGATTTATCAGATTCCTTCATGTGTGTGAACATGTCTCATGTGAATTGGTCTGTATACAATGCTTGTGATTTGTCTTTAGTTATTCCAGCACCTGCTCCTTCCTGTCATCACTCTTGAGCTGCAGGCCAAGTCCATCAAATCTACCTGTACTTTAGTATTGGTGGGACCGGGAAGAAGAAGAAGAAGAAGAAGAAGAAGAAGAAGAAGAAGAAGAAGAAGAAGAAGAAGAAGAAGAAGAAGAAGAAGAAGAACTGATAGACTTCCATGCTTCATTCTCTGTGCAGAAATCATCTTCTCCAGAAACATTCCCAGCTGCGAAGATGGATATGAAAGGCTTATTATTTATCCTGAAGCTCAGAACAACAACAAATCTTTCACATGCTAAAAACAAACAAAATAAAAATAAAAACTCAAGGTATTCTATAACTCTACATGTTTTATTTGGGTATGCATTTATTCTGTTTTTTGTGCATCAACAATAGAGGAGAGTTCTCAAAATTGTCAGGAAGTCTTTTCTTTTCAAACAAACATGAAATAGCTATCAACCTCCTTAAAAGAGATTGCTACAAGTAATTCTCACTTCTTATGTGCCCTACATCCTTCTCAGCAGATAGATCTCTGCACTGTAGGTCTGCTGTACATTTTGCAAGCTTTTGACCTACTTTTATCTAGGGATAGACAGGTCAATGTCTTTCCAGGCCATGTCAATTCCCTCCAGCCTGGACATTTCTGCCAGCAGCAAACGCTGATGGTTTCTCACCCTTGTCCAGAGGCTTCAAGACTGTGCTAAGCTTTATGAAGAACTACTGATCAGCTTCTTCCTATTTTGGAACGGAATCTGCACTCAGGTTACTTGAACTCATAGAGACTAGGGGACAGGGCTACAACTAAACCTAAAAGATTCTCTGAGAATTTTCTACCCTAGGTTCTCCTCCAACTATTGGAGGGTGTTGTTAATGAAAGCGCACACATCTGTTTGTGTATTAAATGTTCCTTAATAAATAAATATATTAAATCTATTAATCGTGTATATTAAATAATATTATACTGCAAACACTTTAATTTACAATCTGAAAAGGTTCCTTGTTGAAGGACTCTTGTGGCCCACTTGGTCTGAGAGGCTAGACCACCCTGGTCTAGCTCAGTACCATTAGCAATGTCCAACAGCAGCTCTCTGAGGTATCAAGCAGAGCTCGTTCCCATCACCCACTTTCAGAACCTCAGGGGATCAGATGTTGTGTATGCAACCACAGGCTCAGCCACTGAGCTACTCTGTGTCCCCCAAGCCTTGGGATTATGATAATCAGCCTCTTCACAACAATTTCCACCCAAATATCTGAGATATCAGCGTGGTGTTTCTCTCCTATTCCTGCATTGGGTCAAGTGGATGTTTTGGCAACTGTGCCAAATTTGCTCAGTATGCTTTGCTGTGGGTTTTTTTTTCCCCCTCCACCCCTTGGCAGTGCCTCTGAGGCTATTCCCAATGCAATATCTTAATTTATTTTATTTCAGGGCTCTTGGCAGAAGCTGCCACAATTGGTTCCAAAAAGTTTCCCAACACCTTTGCTGCACCGCATATTTTAAGGAGCTCATAGCCTGAAGGGAAGATAACAAATGTGAAAGCAGGGAAGATCTGATTACTGCTACTGATTCCGTGATGAGATAGCAAGTTATTTTAACAACTTAAAGGCAGACAGACAACGCAAAGAAGTAAAAACTCCCCAGGCTGCAGTATTATTATTATTTTCTTAATAGGATGCATTCAACTTAGTACATGAATTAGCCAGGAGACAATAAACATCCATGTGGTTATTTGCTTTTCAATATTTTTTTGCGGATATTTGTGAGCTCAGTCTTCTGCAGTGATGTAGTGAATCTTAGTGATCCAACTTTGAATTGTCATTTCGGAGCGGACTCATTCTAAAGTCCACCTTCATTCTAAAGAAGTGTTAAAAGTATGCTTACTTGAACAAGTTCACCTTCCTGCAAGCGGGTGGGGGCTGGCTGAGAGTGGGGTTGCACCTTTTTTTTCGTTCTCATCCTTGACATTGTAGAACTCAGCAGGGGGGGGGGGGAGATGGGGAGAAAACTAGAATCAGCCGGCTCCCTCTGTCATGGGCTCTGACTGCATTTGCTATTGGGCTCCCTATCTTCTGGCACACCAATCCCAATGGCCGGCAGCCGCCACTGGTGAAAGACATGTTGTCATGGCAGATGCTGGGAGAACAACTTTCTGTGGAACAAAATATGGATGCATGGGGAGGACTAACTTCATGCATTCCTAAAACAACAAGAACCATGATGCTAAAGAAACCCACAAGAATGAAATTGCACACTTTAACTAAAGTGAGCCTTGGAGGATTTTGGAGACATGGCTGCAAATTCATCCAATTTGTATTTGAAACCTAAGGAAAGGACACAATTTCTACCAATACTTTTCCCCTCTTAAACTGTATATTGTTCCCATCTCCCCATGATATTGTTGTTGTTGTTTAGTCGTCTTAGTCGTGTTCGACTCTCCATGACCCCGTGAACCTTGGAAACTCACTTTCTTCTCAAAGCTTCTCCTTTTTTTATGTCCAGGGAGTTTTCTTGGCAAAATACTGGAGTGGCTTGCCAGTTCCTTCTCCAGGTGGATCACATTTAGTCTAAAGTATCAGCTATGACCTGTCTGTCTCGGGTGGCCCTGCATGGCGTAGCTCATAGTTTCTTGGAGTTATTCAAGCCCCTTCACAATGACAAGGCAGTGATTCATGATCACTTGGTATACTTGGCCATAAAAGCAACTTCCTTTGGAGAAGGGGCATAGCTCAGTGATGGAGCCTCTGCTCTGCATGCAGAAAATCCCAGGTTCAATCCCAAGTATCTCCAGGTAGGGCTGGAAAAGTCCCTGCCTAAAACCCTGGAGAATTGCTGCCAGTAAGTCTAGAGAATACTGAACTAGATGGACCAGTAGCCTGACTTGGCACGAGGCACTGTCTGATGTTTTTGCTATGTTCCCTTGCTATTGACTTATTCATGTGACAACCAAGGGAGCAAGCAGCAGCATTTCTAAGGCTTCAAGGAGGCAAATTATTTTCCAGTGAGAGAAATCTTCAAATCCATTAACCTCCCTTTCCTTTCGTTTACATATTGCTAACCTCACTTTCCATCTGTTTAAGACTTCTAATTTTATTTTATTTGCTTCACATTCTTTCCAGAGTTTGCACCCCAGCTACTACATTACTTCCATTAATATCTTTGGCAAAACATCTGGGAGAGTGGGGGGCTTTTGTGTCTGCTTGCATTGCTATCCTGGTGTGGTTTTCTATATATATATATAAAATAATAAAATAATAATAATAATAATAATAATAATAATAATAATAATAATGGGATTTTGGTTTTGGGATCTGCCAGGAAGATGATCTAATAAGAGTTCCCTGTGAAGAGGGATTGACTGTTAAATCACTCTGGCAATTGTGAGTGGAACAGGGGAAAAGTGGGGTGGGAATGTAAGATCCCACCCCACACCATGAAGACCAGCATTCCTCACTGCAACATGTTGCTTTAGGTCTCCTTTGGGTGTATAGTCATAGCTTTCAGGCATCCTTCCCTTCTCCCCTGCCCACTTCTGGAAATCCAGCTTTGCTTATTGAAGTGCTCTGCTCTGGCATCACAAATAGTCCTACCAAGGAACAAAGGCAGTCCATCAGCATAAGTTCCAGAACAGAAACTTAGGCATTCCTTAGCCAGGTTTGTAAAACTTTTGAAGGTCAGCCTAATTGCAAACTCTTATTTATAAATTGCTTTCTTGGCCTAACAATGCCACTCACTGTAGATTAAACTTGATACCCTATCTTTGCCTCTTTTTCTCTTTTTTGCCTTTATGGGAAAGATGGATAAGCAGTTTATTCCCCATAGAAGATTTTTATTACAAAGGTGTTGCTAGATAAGCAACTGAGCTACGTAGATATAAAAAAAATGCTCATGAAAATTAAACATTTTAGTGCAAATTTCTCCTAATATACACGTTTGTAGCTTTGATAAATATATACACATTTTTGCAATTATTTTTTGTATATTTTCACCAATATATGGATTCTATGCATACACCCCCTAATGTACACATTTTTTCCCCTCACTACGTGGCTAGAAAACTGCATTGCAAATTCAGAGAAGTGCGTATTTTGATGGCTCATTGTGTTTCTGCTCGTGTGTTGGTTCAAAACATATGAGTTAGGACACTTCTCATTAAAATGTAAACAAAATCGAATTTCTCCTTCATCCCTAGCTTGGAATGGTGATTTACAATTCAGGATTATACCAAATATTTGCCTGAATATTCACTCCACATCAATGTTGACCAATTCACAAAGGAGGAAAAAGTAACAGTGGGTTTTTCCCTCGGATTGGAGATCATAGCATGATGATGTCATGATGTTACGACAACACATTGGATGTCAATAAAGTAGCATCATGTTGGGTAATCATGCACAATCCCAGTGGCGTAGCGTGGGGGGTGCAGGGGGGCCGGCCGCACCGGGCACAACATCTGGGGGTTAGGGTTAGGGGGTGCAAATCCACGGGTTAGGGGGCGCAAATCCATGGGTTAGGGGGCGCAAATTACTTGCCTTGCCCCGGGTGCTGACAACCCACGCTACGCCACTGCACAATCCTAGTTAGCTGCGTGATGGCATCACCAAAGGTGATTAAGGGCAAGTGAGAGCCTTTTAAACAAATGCATGAACATTTTTGTGAGAAATGCTCTGTCTTGCCAATGGTGCATGCTCTAGTTATCTCCCGCTTGGACTACTGCAATGCGCTGTACGTGGGGCTACCTTTGAAGGTGATCCAGAAACTACAACTAATCCAGAATGCGGCAGCTAGACTGGTGACTGGGAGCTGCCGCCGAGACCATATAACACCGGTCCTGAAAGACCTACATTGGCTCCCAGTACGTTTCTGAGCACAATACAAAGTGTTGGTGCTGACCTTTAAACGGCCTTGGCCCAGTATACCTGAAGGAGCATCTCCACCCCCATTGTTCAACCCAGACACTGAGGTCCAGCTCCGAGGGCCTTCTGGCGGTTCCCTCACTGCGAGAAGCCAAGTTACAGGGAACCAGACAGAGGGCCTTCTTGGTAGTGGCACCCACCCCGTGGAAAACCCTCCCACCAGATGACAAAGGAAAAAAACTACTACCAGACTTTTAGCAGACATCTGAAGGCAGCCCTGTTTAGGGAAGCTTTTAATATCTGAAGGACTGTTGTATTTAATATTTTGTTGGAAGCCACCCAGAGTTGATGGGGAAATCCAGCCAAATGGGCGGAGTATAAATAAATTATTATTATTATTATTATTATTATTATTATTACCAACACCTCAATGGAAAAGGTGTCCTTCAGCGCTGCAGAAAATACTGAGACACAACAGTGAGTCATTTGGGCTGAGCCAAAGTTATGCATCTTCTAACAGGAAAATATGGAAGCAGTTTGTTAGAAATGCAGATGTATATTCAAGAGCCAGCTACACATGGGTTGTCTTTATCAATATGCAGCCATTGTTCAATGAGCCAACTATTCCTACAGTTCTATCTACCCCACACTCATCAGCGTCTGTCCATACATGCATTTCAATAATTTATCTCCCTATAACTTTTGTGACACTTTATTACACTTTTCATCCTAGCTGTAAATATGCAGAATGCTGTGAATCAACCTTTTGTTCCTGAATATTTGATTAATAGCTAACAGATGCAACTTGCCTCTGTGTATACAATGTTAAATGTAATGTACCAATGCACAATTCATTATTCTAATAACATGTCAGGATAATAAATCAAAGAAACACTCCAGAAGACAGAACTGTAAATGGAGGAAGCCATTTTTTGACCTATGATCTTAAAATGTGATTGTAAAAATGTGATCGTTAAAAAAAAAAATACTATTGAGACTGACACTTAAATTTCAAGTACAGTTACTCACAAGTAACCACCTCAGTTTTATATTTCTAGCTGTAGGCAAGCTGTAGCACATCTACTCAGGAGTAATCGTCTTCAGCTGCAATCCCATAGACCAAGGACGGAGAATCACTGGTCTATCAGAGGTAGTCAGATACCATAAACCCCAGCCAGCATAGCCAATGGCTGGGGATGATAGGTGTAGCAGGCCAGAAACATCTCGAAGGCCCTCACCCCTAGCACCTACAGGTAAGATGGCCCTGTTGTTAGACTTCAGCTCCCAATGACCCCCGACCGCATGGTCAAGGATTATGGAAGCTGTAGTCTGCAGACAAGGTCCGTATAGTAAAAGCTATGGTTTTCCCAGTAGTGATGTATGGAAGTGAGAGCTGGACCATAAAGAAGGCTGATCACCGAAGAATTGACGCTTTTGAATTATGGTGCTGGAGGAAACTCTTGAGAGTCCCATGGACTGCAAGAAGATCAAATGCATCCATTCTTAAGGAAATCAGCCCTGAGTGCTCACTGGAAGGACAGATCCTGAAGCTGAGGCTCCAATACTTTGGCCACCTCATGAGAAGAGAAGACTCACTGGAAAAGACCCTGATGTTGGGAAAGATGGAGGGCACAAGGAGAAGGGGACGACAGAGGACGAGATGGTTAGACAGTGTTCTCGAAGCTACCAGCATGAGTTTGACCAAACTGCGGGAGGCAGTGGAAGACAGGAGTGCCTGGCGTGCTCTGGTCCATGGGGTCATGAAGAGTTGGACACGACTGAACGACTAAACAACAACAACAGTCTGCAGACATCTGAAGGGCCCCGGATTCCTCATTCCTGGTATAATTCTTTGTGTATGAGCTGTATGCTTTCCCCCTGTTTATTATCTTCCTAAAGATACATGATTTTAAAAAGTGTTGTCAGAGCTGGTAGCTGTTGGCACGCCTTTAACATTGTTACCCACCGTGTAAGGCACATAATACACATTCACAGACACAGCAAGCAATTTGTTTTATTATCTAGCGATGCATTTCAGAAACTGCTGTACTTTGTCGTGACCTTGGCGCCTCTCAACAGCTTCAGCAAGCAAGCTCGTGGATACCGAGAAGGGATTATCAGATTTGATAGGCCTGGTGTATTTAATTCTGTGTCTTGTACTGAAAGTCTCAACGCTCAGCATTGATTTCCATGGGCAATTAATATGTTTTGTTGGCAATGCGGTTTTTTTCCTCCCTAGGAGAAATGTACATGCCTCATTTGTGTGTGTGTGTGTGTGTGTGTGTTTCATTTATTATTTCAAATATTAGCAGCTACTGGAAAGGACATATTCCTAACAAAGAAATGCATTCAGAGCAAAAGAAGTGGTGAAACATTGCAGACTGTGTGCTTTATTTTCTTGCGATTTTATCTTGTTTTGCAAACAACAAAATGAAAGGTAGAGTGGAGGGATGGAGCAGACTGAGGACACGGGACCACTGGATGAAATGTGGTGGTGCTAATGCTTTCCTGAGTATTATTAGTGGACAGGGAATGCCAACTCAAGTAGGAAGCTTACGTACAGGTGAACACCAGCCTTGTTCCTAGTACAGTGGTACCTCGGCTTACATACGCTTCAGGTTACATACGCTTCAGGTTACAGACTCCGCTAACCCAGAAATAGTACCTCGGGTTAAGAACTTTGCTTCAGGATAAGAACAGAAATCATGCTCTGGCAGCATGGCAGCAGCAGGAGGCCCCATTAGCTAAAGTGCTTCAGGTTAAGAACAGTTTCAGGTTAAGAACGGACCTACAGAACGAATTAAGTACTTAACCCGAGGTACCACTATAGTGTCATGCAGAGGGTGGCAGTGAGAAAACAGGCTTTTTCAGTGGTGGCACCTCACTTGCTCTCCTCAAGGAAATGCACCTGGCACCATCACTGCCAATTTTCAGGTATCAAGCTATAATAATAATAATAATAATAATAATAATAATAATAATAATAATAATTTATAGCTCACCCTCCCCAGCCAAAATCAGGCTCAGGGCGTCTAACACCGAATATAAATACAGTAAAAACATTAAAAACAAAACAAAGCAAAGCAAAAAAACAAACAAACCCATAGCTGATTAAAATATGTTAGATTACAGTTTAAAATGCAGCTTCAAATGCAGCCTCGTTTTAGTGGTAACCCATAGATCAAAGCCATAACGGGAGAAAACGTGAAATATTCACCGGGGCCAACTATCCATGTTGGTCCTACATGGGCCAGCAAAAGGAGCTGAGGGAAAATTTACATACAAAATCCCATATAAGGGGTTCCATCAAAAAAATGAGAGAGGGGGTTAGACTGAGTCCAGCCCAAAGGCCAGGTGGAACAGCTCCGTCCTGCAGGCCCTGTGGAAAAATGTCAAATCCCGCAGGGCCCTGATCTCCTGCGATAGGGCTGAAAAGGCCCTGGCCCTGGATGAGGCCAATCTAACCTCCTTGGGGCTCGGGACTTCCAAAGTGGTGTTATTTATGGACCTTAAGGTCCTCCATTGGGCATACCAGGAGAGGCGGTCCTATAGGTACGACATTCCTGTTTACTCCAGGCTTTGGGTCATTAATTGGAATCACACTGTGGTCTGGTTTCTGGTCTGTCTTGTAGTGTTCAACAGGATGATGTATAATTCTTCCTTTTTTATCATTTGAATGAGCACTTTTAGGAATATTATTCTACCTGACTTTTACGTAATTGACTGATAATGATTGTCAAGCTGTTTTGCATTTTACGGATTTGTAAGTCGCTTTGAGACTTATCTTTTCATAGAAAGCAATGAATAAATTAGAATGAGAGCATCCTCTCCCTTGAGGGCCAATGTGTCTCTGAACTGGGCATGGCAATGTGAGATCATAGAGATGGAAAGACGAAGCTCAAGCCCGGTAACTGTCATCTCAAGGCTCTGCACGGTTCTGCAAGGAGAATGAGAAGGGTAGTCAAGCCTAGTAAGAATGAGGGGGTTCAATTGAAGCTGAGCTCCTGTTAGAAACAGTAGTCATGTATACCGTAGTTAGTTAGGAAGCAAGATCATTTTTGCACTAGCTGAGAAAGTATTTAGAACCAGATACAAAGACTTTTGAGGATTTCTAGGGTTGATTGTGTTTTTTTGAGTTTCAATTCCCCCAATAGTGTTCAGCAGCTTTGGATTTAGCAAAAGTTTGAGTCAAGTTTCTAATCTTTGAGTGAAGGAGCCAGAGATTTGTCTTATGAGATCAAGGATAGACCATGCTTTTTTGGGGGAAAAAGCAAATATCTACATTGAGGATCAAGAAATAGGTTGACCTTTTGCCAGGAACTTCTATTTCCTTATGTTTAATTTATTTATATAAGATCTCAGCTTGGATCCCGCCCCCTTCTCATTAATAAAAGAGAGCCATTGTGGTGTAGTGGTTAAGAGCAGTAGTCTCGTAATCTGGGGAACCGGGTTCGCGTCTCCGCTCCTCCACATGCAGCTGCTGGGTGACCTTGGGCCAGTCACACTCTCTCAGCCCCACTCACCTCACAGAGTGTTTGTGGTGGGGGAGGAAGGAAGGGAAAGGAGAATGTTAGCCGCTTTGAGACTCCTTAAAGGGAGTGAAAGGTGGGATATCAAATCCAAACTCTTCTTCTTCTTCTTCTTCTTCTTCTTCTTCTTCTTCTTCTTCTTCTTCTTCTTCTTCTTCTTCCCTCCAGTCTAGCGATGAGCAGTTCAATTCCCTAATTGATATCTGGATTTCAGAGCAATAATGGGATTTTGTACATCTCCTTAGAAGCAAAATATATGCACGCACACACACACACACACACACATGTATACGTGCAAATTATGATTTATTGCTATAATATCACTGTGCAATTGAAGAAATTCATCAATTGGCAAAATAATAATTTGAAAAAGAAGGAGCAAATGGTTCACTCTCTATAAGAGGCAAAAAAGCACTTTAGTTATTCATCCACTGACCCACCTGGAAAATTTCCAAAAAATACTCCTCTGGAATCAATCCCCAAGCAGATTCCATCTTACCAAGTTTATATAATTTCAATATAGTAAAAAAAGTGTATAAAAGTGTACAGATGAAATCCACCACAGCAACGTATCACAACAGTTGAATAATGTCACTACTCTAACCTAACAGTTCAGTTACTTAAAGGGCAGGTATTCCTGTTAGTGCATACTGACTGTACTGATTATTCCAGTTAATCACAAACCAATTCCAGCTTTCCGCACCATCCTATATATTAATAGCAAACTTATTCCCAGAGTCTAGATCCATATGTAACAAAAACTGAACCAAACACATACAAGAGGGAAGACACAAGATCTACCCACCCGGGAAGAATGGCAGATGAAGCTGATGGACTATATGGAATTGGCGGAAATGACTGGCAGAATCCGAGACCAGGGAGAAGAGTTGGTGGAAGAAGATTGGAAAAAATTCAAAGTATATTTACAGAAATACTGCAAAATTAATGAATGTTAGAAGAATGCTGGAATGAAGTTATATGATTTTAGCAGAAATGTTATAAAGAATTAAGCAAAAACTGATTGTTAATGGGCCAAAGTGGAAAATTTAAAGTTAGATTGTGTTAAGATTAATTATAGAACAAAAAATGGAGAAAGATGGAAAGGATTTGCTGAAATAGCTAACTGAACTAGAATACAAAAAAGGGAGGTGTGAGGAGGTCGATGAAGCAAGTAAATGAAAGGTAAAGATATGGAAATATTGGATGTGTTTTTAAATGTTTTGGGGTTTTGTTGTTGTTTTGATGTATTGTTTTTTTGTTTTTGTTTTTGTTTTTATTTTTGATGTACTGTTTGTTAAATTTTTTATTGTTTCTTTTTTTCCCTTCTTTTTCTGTAACTATTAAACTTCTAATAAATATTACTTTAAAAAAAACACATACAAGAGGGAGATATCAGCAGGCTTGAAACCCCAAGGTTTTCAGGAATACAAAAAAGGGGAGGTAAGTGTGGATCCCAGTTTAGTGCAGTGGTTAGAGCACTGGACTAAGAGCAGGGAGACCATGGTTCAATTCACCACTCAGTCATGAAGGTGACTGTGTGATCTTGTGCCAGTCACTCTTAGCCTCACAGGGTTGTTGTCAGGATAAAATGCAGAAGGGGAGGACCGTGTAGGCCACCATGAGCTTTTTGGAGGAAAGGTGAGATATAAATATAATAAATAATCATACACTTAGGACTGAGCATGCTCGGTGGGAATGCTAACTGCTGGAGACAAAGTCGTCAGGAGGGAGGGTATGGAATAATAGATCCTGGAAGAAGGTATGGCTGGAACACTGAACGGGAGCACTCCATACTGCAATATTTTGTGGAAGATTGGACTTGCATCTTTCATTTATCTCTCCTCTTCCCTTACGTTTTCAAAATCTAACTGATCATCAAATAGACTGTGTTCTCTGAACTGTTCAACCAGGGATGGGCCAAGTGTTGCCAATCAAAAGTTCTTGAGATCTCGACTCCCACCAACTCTAGCTAACATGGCCAATGTTCAGGGATGATGGGTATTGTGGTCCAACAACATCTGGAGGTCCTCAGGCTCCCCATCAGTGGCCCCACCTGTGCTACACATTGAAAGTAGGATAGTGCCACAAGCTGTTATGGCTTCTTCCAAAACACCCTGGAAACTGTAGTTTGTTGAGGATGTTGAGAGTTGTTAGGCATCTCTATTGCCCTCAGAGAGCTACAATTCCCAGTGTTCCCTTCGAGGAGGGATTGAGTGTTAAACCATTCTGGGAAGTGTAGCTCTGTGAGGGAAATCAGGGTTTCTTAGGAACATTCAACACCCTTCACAAACTACAGTTCCCAGGATTGTCTGGTGGAAGCCTTGACTGTTTAAAGTGGTGTGATACTGAATTAAATTTTTAGTATTGATGGGGTCTGTGTCTTAAGCCCATTTATATCTGCTCCTGTGTTGTTCTTCCACGGTGCCGTTGTCGAAACTGCAAATTGTTCAGTTATAGTTGAATTATTAAACACTCCCTGATGATTACTATGAACTATCTCTGAAATATATAAGCTAAAAGGGACATGGTTTGACAAGGATTTATCAGATTTCATTTTAGGCAAAATGTCAATGACAACTCTAGTCAACAGATCATAGCATGAAGCTACAATTGAGCGGCGATCAAGCTGGTCAATGAATAAGAGTGTGATTCAGTAGGACTGGGGACTGGAGACTGGTTTTGACAAGGTGGTTGGGGAGGAACAGGAAGAGCCAGAAGAAAAATCCAAACAGGAGGCAAAGCCAAGCAGTGTGTATCATCACCAGCAAGCTTCCTCTTTTGACATCACCAGCAATTTTACTAGTTTTGCTGTAGAAACAGATTATTGAAATCTGAGGTGCAAAATTGCAGCAGCTCCTCCTGCAAGTTTTCCATGAGCTTGGGTTTTCTTCCGGGGGGGGGGGGGGATAGAAATAAAAAATAAAATAAACAGCACCACTATGCACCTTTGCCAAGCATGCTCATCCATTTTGCATTTCGCAGACAGGCATGAGAATGCTTTATAAGCTCACTTTTCCTCTGCCTTTTGAATCTTTCTTCATTAGGAAACTCTAGCATCTGACAGGTCATTTGCCTGCCTACCGCTTTCTCCATTAACATTACCCTTAGATAGAGTGAGTATGAGAAAATGGATAATGGATAGTTTGCCATTTAATGGAGTCCCCATCTCTCATCTGATTCCTTCATGCTGCTTCCCCCAACCCCCCACTGCATGTTTGGTGGAATCATTGTGCACTAGGCATCAACCTGACATGTATTATATTTTGTCTTCTGCTGCTTGGGGTAGGCAGATGGTAGTCTTGGATCTCAATCAAGGAGCCAGGAGCTCTTTAGCAATGGCAGGGGGGTGATGGTCTTGAATGTGGCCAGCCGTCTGCTCTGCTGGGGTACCATCAATGCAGCAGGCCAGGAGGAGATACTGCAGCTTGCTTCTCGGCAGTGCCAGATTTACGTATAAGCTAAACAAGCTATAGCTTAGGGCCCCACTCTCTTGCCCCCTCCCCCAAATTTCACTATTAATATAAAGGTAAAGGACCCCTGACAGTTAAGTCCAGTCGCAGACAACTCTGGGGTTGCGGCGCTCATATCACTTTCAGGCCGAGGGAGCCGGTGTTTGTCCGCAGACAGTTTTCCCGGGTCATGTGGCCAGCATGACTAAGCCACTTCTGGCAAAACCAGAGCAGAGCACGGAAACGCCGTTTACCTTCCCGCCGGAGTGGTACCTATTTATCTACTTGCACTTTTTGGCGTGCTTTCAAACTGCTAGGTTGGCAGGAGCTGGGAAAGAGCAACGGGAGCTTACCCCATTGTGGGGATTTGAACTGCCAACCTTCTGATCAACAAGCCCAAGAGGCTCAGTGGTTTAGATCACAGTGCCACCGGTGTCCCTCACTATTAATATACTTTTTCTTCATTGTATTTCAGTTCAACAATTACCGTACTTTGATAAAATACATATTTTGTTATGTGCAAATGGCTTTAGATACCTATTAGGTCCATAGATATAGCATACATTCAACACAAAAACCAGCGACAATTTGTTGTTGACAAAGGACAGCTGGACATATAAAGGGCCCCATTACCTTCACTAGCCTAGGGCCTCATCAAACCTAGTTCCAGCCCTGCTTCTCAGCAACAGTCAGATGACACAACTGGCCAATCAGAGTCTACCTGACCATATAAGACCTCAGCCTAAGCTGACCCTTCAGTCTAAACAACTTGTGTCTTAAGTAAAAACCAAGATTTTCTCAGTCTATGCTCACCAGCATGCATTTATGCCTGCATGTCATGAGCTGCTAGATCTGTAAGCTGCTGTCCCATATGGTGAGCCACTAAACTGCAGAAAACAGGCTTCTCAGTGAACATAAGGGGGAAAGCCCTGAAATCAAGCCAAAGGCCCATCTAATTGAGCAGCCTGTTCCCAGTGGCCAGCAAGATGCCTGTTGTTGTTTAGTTGTTTAGTCATGTCCGAATCCTCGTGACCCCATGGACCAGAGCACACCAGACACTCCTATCTTCCACTGCCTCCTGCAGTTTGGTCAAACTCATGCTGGTAGCTTCAAGAACACTGTCCAACCATCTTGTCCTCTGTCATCCCCTTCTCCTTGTGCCCTCAGTCATTCCCAACATCCGGGTCTTTTCCAGGGAGTATCTCTTCTCATGAGGTGGCCAAAATATTGGAGCTTCAGCTTGTTTTTGTCCATGGAGTTTTCTTCGCAGGGATACTGGAGTGGCTTGCCAGTTCTTGCTCCAGGTGGATCATGTTTAGTCAAAACTCTCCACTATGACCTGTCCCTCATAGCTTCTCTGAGTTATTCAAGCCCCAATAATATAATAATAATTTATTATTTATACGCTGCCCATCTGGCTGGGCTTCCCCAGCCACTCTAGCCAGCTTCCAACAAAATATTAAAATACCGTAATGCATCAAACATTAAAAGCTTCCCTAAACAGGGCTGCCTTCAGATGTCTTCTAAAAGTCTGGTAGCTGTTGTTCTCTTTGACATCTGGTGGGAGGACATTCCACAGGGTGGGTGCCACTACTGAGAAGGCCCTCTGCCTGGTTCCCTTGGCTTCTCGCAGTGAGGGAACCACCAGAAGGCCCTCGGCACTGGACCTCAGTGTGCGGGTAGAACGATGGGGGTGGAGACACTCCTTCAGATATACTGGACCGAGGCAAGACCTGAGCAAAACAACACCTCTTCCCACTAGATATTTCCCTGCAGCTGGTATCCAGAGGCAATATGCCCCCACCAATGGAGGGGGAATATATCTATTCTGCCTAGTTGCCATTGATAGCCTTTTCCACCATGAGGAGGATAATGAGAAGTGACAAACCTTCCAGGCTTACCGCTGGAGATTCTTGAGCAGGAATGGGGTATAAAAGAACTTCCTCTTCCAGTTGAGCCCAACTCAGCACGAGCTCTGAAATTATATGATTCTATGATTCCTTGGATTCACATAAGATACAATATAAGTTTTTTAATCTAGCCAAAGGCCACGGCAAACCCACAGCAAAGTACCAATAAAACAGTGCAGGTCCTACATCCATAATATGAGCCAATATCCATGAGGTAAGAAAGAGTTTACTAGAGGCACCAACAAACTCAAATCCAGCTTGGTTTTATATTAAACCTCTGAATCACCACAACAATTTATAATGATTTTATTTAACTCCTTTTTCCTGAGTTGATTTTCAGCCAGTCCATAGAGGGCCACCCTATGCGGTACGAAGCTATTATTGTCACTCAAGAGAAACCCAACCATTTCTGCTGGGCTGTACCTGCTTGCTTGCGTGAACAAAGGTTTCAAAAAGCAATTTCTTAGGCCTCCATACAAGGGGCAGGCTAACCGATAATGAGTGATGTCTTCAACCCGAAGTTGACCAC
Source organism: Podarcis tiliguerta (assembly GCF_965153285.1). Lineage (NCBI taxonomy): Eukaryota > Metazoa > Chordata > Lepidosauria > Squamata > Lacertidae > Podarcis > Podarcis tiliguerta. Next base: position 37,494,733 of record NC_139549.1, read on the forward strand.
AAATACAAAGTGTGTCTGTATACAGGACCCTGTTGTAGCAGCCACCCAAGACTGCACTGGGCATCAGTTGGAAACACCATTCAAGGAAAATGGTGAGAGTTTGATCAGATAACTATCTCCAAAATGCTCTGTTCTCAAGAGTGAATACCAAGTGGGAAATTTGGAGTTTCTAATTAATTTCAGGTCCCTTCTGGATTCCATCTAGAAGAGCCAATCACTTAGTTGATACTTATTTAAAATGGAAGTAGAACCCAGTTCGGGGGGGGGGGCAGTCTAAAATGGTCTAGCTTTTTTTGGACTACAATTCCCACCATCCCTGGCCACAGGTCCTGCTAGATAGGGATGATTGGAGTTGTAGTGCAAAAAACAGCTGAAGGCTCAAGTTTGGGAAACCCTGGTTTAAAACATATTGACATAAGATAATAAAGAAGAGTCCGCTGGATCAAGTCCAATGCCCATCTCATCAAACACTTTGCTCTCACAGTGGCCAGCCAGAAGTACATGGGAAGCCCATACAAGCAGGGTTTATGTACAAGAGCCCTCTCCCTACCTTTGATTCCCAACAGCTGGAATTCAGAGGCACGCTGCCTCCAGCAGTGGAAGTAGAACACAGCCATCATAGCTAGTAGCCATTGACAGCTCTATCCTCCATGAGGTCTTCATTTTCCCTCTGGTCCTGGCTCACATCAGGAGGCGTCCCTAAGCTTTTCACAGTTCCAGAGCCAGGATTTGTACTTGGAATATGTGATGAGGAACAGATCGTGTGCCCAACTTCATCTCCAGCAAAGGATGCAAATGACTGGAAGCCTAACACATGCATACAAAAAGTGATATCCTCAAACAGCAGGCCTAGGGACCAAGGGGCCAAGAGGGACTCTTTATTCGGTTGTGCAAGGCTAAACTGTGCTGCTCAGAGATGAATGAGCAAAATGACATCCTAATCAAACCCGACAGCAGCATTGCATTGTAATTATAGACTGCCGCGGGCGCCTTTGAGACTATGAGTACTTTTGGGGTAGTTTGCATCTAAATTAAAATTGAACATCAAAGTAGTTAGATAGGGGATGCATTTCCAAGGAGGGTTTTTGTTTTTGTAAAAAGAATTGGAGAAGGGAGGGGGGAAACTATCAATGAAAAACACTAACTGATTAGTATTATGCTGCATGCCAGATGCTTGCTAGCATTAGAAATAGCCCAAAATGTTGATAACTAGAAGCCAGTCTCTTGAATCTTATTAATTTTGCTTCTGAATTATGTATGTAGGGTTTTTTCTTGCTGTTGTTCCATTTGTGCCATTCGTTCAAAAATGTTTGTTTAGATTTCCTTAAGATGCACATGCAGAAATTAAAAAAGAAAGAAAATAAATGAGATTGCTGAAACACTTCCAAAAGGCACTCAGCTAAGAAATGGTACAAATCTGGAACAGGGTCCCCTTCCCCTGCCTTGCTTAAAAGTTGCTTGATCTGCTAAATATTTATGTCAGAATTAATAAATGAATCTCTCTCCCTCCCACCACCCCAAATTCCTTTGCAGTAAAACAAAAGAATAAAAATCTGCTGCTTTTTCACTCTCAAAAGGAAGGATAGAGGGAATCATCTGCTTCTAAAGAAATCAAATACATTCAGCCGAGATGGTATCATTAATACGTGCTGATGTCTTGAGTCGGGGAAATGTGGAGCTGAGCACCGTAAACATCTGCTTGTCTGCTTTACAGATGTTCTGCCTGAAGCTTTGTCTTTTTCTGATTAAATTTTGAGACAACAGCCAGGAAAAAAGAAATAGGCATACTCCACTCCAAGGTGTTTGCTCTTTGTTGTCACACAACAGTTTTGTGAATTGGAAGCAGCAGCAGCCAGGCTCTCCAGAGCTCACTCCTGCTATAATATGTGGACCACCTATTGTTAGGATAGCAGTCCTGGTCCAAAGCATTTTTCTAGCCAAGGCAGAGCAGTAAATGGGGACCTCTGCCCACCCTAAGACAAAGGGTTTTGTTTTTGTACCCAAACTGGTCCAGTTATTTTGGTACCTATGGTAGACAGCTTCCCAAGACCATTTCTCCCTCTATGACCGTAAAAATGCAACTAGCATCATGAATTAAAATAACTAGCAATTTGTTGTCTTGGATGTTTGCCTCACTCTGTCTAATGACAGAACCAACACTGTTTAAGAATGCACTCATTACATATTAGAAGTTAGGCCAACAGTACCTTGCTTGTCCTTGGCCGCAAACCTTGAAGGTATGCCAGGAAGACTCTGCCAATGTCAACAAATCCCCTCCATCTGCTGAGCCTGGGGATGAGGTCAAAAAATCCAGCATTGCTCAAGGATGCCACCTGTGCCACAAACCCTTGAGCTGGTAAGCTGTGAAATGTTGATTGGTAAGCCATCCAGGCGGATGCCTCAAAGGTGCTCCACAGTTTAGCTTTGATCTTTTCTTCTGTCCCAGGGATAAGGGACCTATAGACTTCCAGATGTTGTTGGACTCCAGCTCCCATCAGTTCTAGCCAGAGAAGGTTGATAGGAGTCCAACAATGTCTGGAAGACCACAGGTTCTCCATCTCTGCTCTAATCCCACAAGCATTCAACCTTGCTTGCCTCCTTATTTAGAACCAGTCCAGGTATCTTTCTAGGCATGGTCTGTGATTTAAAGCTCTGTGTCCAAGCACCTTTCCACCCCCTCCAGAGCTTTCCCCATGAAAACTTGCTATTTAAAGCTCAATTGAAGAAAAGCTCAGTCCACAGAAAACCCGAACTGATGTTTGCTTTACCTGTCATTGGGTCTGGCTGTACCTACTGTTGGTCTCCCTGCCTTCTCCCTACCAGTCTCAATGGCCACCAGCCGCTGCTATCTATGGGTGCAACACTGAGGCAAAAGAGGAGGATGATGATGGACAGGTTGACTCCTTGGACTGGCTGTATGTAAGAAGGCAAGTCAGTGAGGGCTGTCTCAAGATACTCTGCCACTTATGGGGCAGTGCCTCATTTACCCTAATGGACCAGCTTCTACTGATTTTGGTGACCAACAATAGACTTTAAGAGCCATTGGCCTAACATTATCTGGAGGAGGGGAAATACTCAAGTGGGTTTGTAAATCCATTACAATGACTTTCTGAGTTGCTACAGCAATGGCATCTTTGGAAAGCTGAGCTCTTGTACAGCAGTACTTCATTGATGCTGCAAGTAGAGCAGATATATATGGGACATCAGTTTGCTTTGTGGAATAGACAATCTGGATTGTATCTCTCACATTGGCAAATAATGGATTCCCCAAATATTTGCAAGAGGTTCATTATTGCTTTTCAACCCATTTCAGGCTGTCTTTCCCCGGCTACCTCCCTCGGTTGACAGCTGTTGTGTTTTATGGCAGAGGATTGCGCTCGCATTTTGACCTGTTGATACTCAGCATCCATCATGAGAAGATTCCTCTTCCCTGCAACACTCTTTATTGACTTTACACCAGTCGGGGGAAGAAAGATACACTTCATGCACAACGGCAAGAGCCCTTCGAAAATAACTCAAACAAGAGACTTCATAAACAAGGATGGGAGATGTTGGTAGGAGACCAAGCGGGGTTTGCCAGGAATAATTCACTGCACAATATGCAGAAATGGGGATGCTGGCAACAAAGATGTTCCAGTCTATTGAACTCATAATCTGTTTCAGACAGTGTCGTGCCAGCTGCCCCCTGAACCTTTGAGTTGCCTTTCAAAACTCAAAAGCCTAGTAGTGTTTGTTTGTTTTTTCTCCACTATGTCATTGTCACCTTAAACTGTATTTAATCACCCAAGCTCTCACACCTTCCTTTCACGTATGGGGGTTTGACTCAGCATGACAAAATGGCTATCCTGTGCTCCTCCAGAAGTTGTTGAACTACAGCCTCCTTCGTTCTTGACTGTTGGCCCTACTAGCTTTGGCTCATGGGAGTGATAGTTCAGCCAAACCTGGAGAGTTATAGGTTGACCACCCTGGTGTATGGTGTTTAACAAAGAGATAAGACAGAGCTAACAAAATGAATTTCAACAGGGACAAATGCAAGGTTCCACATGTAAGCAGGAGGAACCAGCTGCTTCCCTCTTGTGTCCCCCTGTCCTCCCTCGAACAAGTCCACTCTGTTCCCTCTAACACAGGACGTGTTCATGGTGTTGCTTCACTACCATAGGGTCAACGCAATATAAAGGGAGGTGTTGGTGGCAGGGAACTGAAGGGAAGCAGAAGTTCAGAGTGACTGCTGTTCTCTGAATAGAGCAATGGAGTGATGTCGTCGTCAAATCAGCCAGGATCAGGTGCAGCCCTCTCCTTCTCATTCAATGCCTTTTGTTGGCTGAATGGCCTTTGCTCCAGAGACACAGCAGAGAAATTGGACTGCAGGCTTAGGGAGCAGTGCCATTCTCTGATGCCGAGAGGCTGCTTCTTGAAATGTCTTTCATGACAGCTGGCTTGGTGCAAACTAAACCTGGCTGTGTTTGCAAGTTAAGCAAAAATTAGCATAAACAGCAGCTGCCGCACTACCCCCAAAACATGCCACAATGAAGACATTTCCCCTCCTTTCCCTCCCCCTGCCCTCTCAGCACCCTTTGCCTTCAGAAACAAAGGCAGGTAAAAAGCTGTCTTGAAATAATGAGTTTGTTAACCACCTGTTAAAAGTTCTGTGTGCCATTAGAATAAAAGCAGTGTTTACTAAAGGCGTATGCAGCATTTTTTTCTTAGATCTGGGTTTCCTAATTAAAGTCAAATCGATACTTATGATTAAAAAGAAGCAATTCAATTGCTGTGCAACATACATTTCTACACAGAAAAAAGGCAGCTTTTGTTATTATCCCAGATGTGTTTGTTTTTTTCTGTGCCAGGAGCGGTGGTGTTGAAAGGGGGTTAACCCCCTCCCACCCAGTAAATTTGGAAGAGGGATTTAGCTCAGTACTAGATGATCTGCTTTGCTTGCAAAAGATCCCAAGTTCAATCCCTAGCATCTCCAGGTAGGACTGGGGATGTCAGCTGCCAGTCTGTGTAATATAATAATAATATAATAATAATTTATTATTTATTCCCCGCCCATCTGGTTGGGTTTCCCCAGTCACTCTGGGAGGCTTCCAACAAAATATTAAAAACAATACAGCATCAAACATTAAAAACTTCCCTAAACAGGGCCACCTTCAGTTGTCTTTTAAAAGTAAAATAATTGCTTATTGCCTTGACATCTGGTGGGAGGGCGTTCCACAGGGCAGGTGCCACTACTGAGAAGGCCCTCTGCTTGGTTCCCTGTAACCTCACTTCTCGCAATGAGGGAACCGCCAGAAGGCCCTCAGAAATGGACCTCCGTGTCCAGGCTGAACGATTAGGGTGGAGACGCTCCTTCAGGTATACAGGACCAAGGCTGTATAGGGCTTTAAAGGTCAGCACCAACACGTTGAATTGTGCTCGGAAACGTACTGTAAATGACAAAGAGCTAGATGGAAGTTTCTTACTAGCCTTCAAGCACACCTCTGCGTTTGTTGTAGTAGTCAAGTCTCAACAAGGTATGGAAAACCTGTTTAGGAATTGGATTTGATTAGGGTTTGTGTTGGGAAGAGAGATGTGGTCTTTGGAATTAGCTGTTTTATTAATTTTGCTTATGTTCAACTTTCTTCCATTGACCTGGAAGCAGATGAAGTGATATTTAAGGCTAGGAAGCCACCTGTCAGAGATGCTGGAGTTGGCATTCCACACTGTAGATGCTGCATTGAGCAGGGGATTGGACTAGGATAGACCAATTTTGGATTTCATTGGACTACCATTCCCATCATCCCCAGGCCATTTATCCAATGGTTAGAGAATGGTCATGGGTGTTGCAGTCCAACAACATCTGGGGACTATAAGGCCTCCAAGGGACCTTCCAGCTCCAAGATGTTATGATTCTGTGTCCCTAGTGTGGTATGAAGTTTCAACATGGTCTTCCATCAAACCACTAACCAAAACAGCTCTGCTGCAGCAAGATTGATTATATCATATAGTCCAGGCACGTTGAAGGGGTAGATCATGATCTACCGGTAGATCACTGGACGTCTGTGGTAGATCACTGGTAGATCACTGGCTCCCCCCAAAGAAGCTCAACAAGTTTGGTCCCCCCCCCCCCAAAAAAAACTCAACATTTTTGCCCTGGACCCCTAAAAAATGTGGCTTTCCCCCTCCCTAAAAAAAACTCAACAACTTTGACCTGAACCCCTAAAAAATGGGCCTGCCTCCTTCCTAAAAATAAGCAGAAAAGCTCATCCACTTTGACCTGAACCCCCCAAAAGGGGTAGATCACTGCCAGTTTTTAACTCTGTGAGTAGATCACAGTCTCTTGGGAGTTGGCCACCCCTGCAATGAATATCAAAGTTGGAAGATTCAGGACAGACAAAAGAAAGTACTTCTTCAGACACAGCACATAATTAAACCATGGATTTCACTCCCACAAGAGGTAATGATGGCCACCACCTTGGATCATTTTAAAGGAGGATTAGACAAATGCATGGAGCATAAGACTAGCAGTAGCTTCCAGCCACAATGACCGCTCCCCGCTTAAAACAGGGGGGCGCCCTTTGCGTGGACGCGCACAGCCCTAGATCTGGAGTGGCCCCATCAGCATAGGCTTGGCTTTGCCTTCCCTCAGGTGGGATACCTGGAGGTCTCCACCTACCTCAGTCAGTTGTCCAATCCCACCTGGGGGAAGCGTTGCCAAGGAGACCAGGCCAGGTAGGGGAGGGATTACCTGCCCACACAATAGAGGGAGGATCTTACCTGGGAATCCTCACTTGGCTCCAGAGCTTCTCCCACCCTACCCACCCTCAGTTAATGTCTTCTTTTGCAGGTTAACTTTTCTTCATAGGTTTTGCAGGTTAACTTTTCTTCACAGGTATGCGGGCGCTGCTACGTTAAGGTCGCTGTTAAAGGGCCGGAAAGGAATTTCCCTGCATTGGCAGGTTTCGCCTTTCCCGTAGCAAAACGTCACAACTTTGGCGGTATCAGGCCTTGGGCGGAATCCTTTAGTCCATCTTCCTCTTTGTGGCGGCGATACCAGGGTTCCCCGTTAAAGGGGTTTCTGAAGGGAGGCTTTGACCGTACGCCGAAAGGTCATCATTGCTCTCCCCTGCGGCGGCGGCGTAACGGGGGCGGCTATCTCTGCTTGAACATATGTTCTCCAGAGCCGGCCCATCCCCCCCCACACACACACTGGATAACCCTGAAACTCCCTAGGTCCGCGGCTGGGGACTGGGGAGGGAGAACGCCCAATGCCTGAGCCAAGGTCTACCCACATTTGAAATTTAATAAAGTTGTGGCCAATTTAATCCCATAGCACGTTGTCTTGAGTCCTTATTCCACATGACGGGGGGGACCACTCGGGATCTGGGGACTCCGCCTGTCCACGCAATAGTTATGTCCTACCTCCAGCTTCTGACACAGTATGACACCAGTTGCTGGAAACCACAACCTGTGTTTGTGCTCAGGTCCTACTTGTTGCCTTCTCATAGGCACCTGGTTGGCTAGTGTGAGAACAGGATGCTTGACTAGGTAGGCCACTGGCCCGATCCAACGGGGCTCTTCTTGACTTCCAACAGCGCCCTGTTTAAAGCTGATCTTCAAAAGCTCCAAAAGGATAACGACTGTCTGATTCCCCTGCTCGCTTGCTCTCTACACAGACACACCCACAGAGAGAGTGAACAAATGTGACAGGAGAATCACAAACCAGGAGATGACATATCTTATTCCTCTACCATTTGCTGTTTGAGAGTGATTTTGATTTGGTTTTATTTTTGGAAGCCTCTCGTTGGCTTTCATCTCTGGAAATATCTGATCCTCTCTCTCTCTCCCTCTCTACATCTGTAGAGAGAATTTTGTTCTCGCTCTCAGCCAGCATCCATGAAACATTCACACCTCAAAGCTGAGGGAAAGGCATCTGGTCCTTTTGCTCTGTCCGGGTGTTTTTGGCGTTTGCAATGAGTCTGTGGCCTAGCTTTTGTTTGAAGTGCTGGACATGTGTCTGGACTCTAGCATCCCAGACTATAGCTCATGTGATCAAATGCCCCAGCCATCCCTAAATAAACAATCACAGAAAATGAGATTCCAGTGGGAAGATTTGCAGCACAGTCTTCAAATGTCTAAAAGGCTGTTAAACAAACGACAGAATGGATTTGTTTTCTGTTGTTCCAGGCTGCAGGAGTAGAATCACATACCCTCCAACATTTCTCCAAAGAAAATAGGGACATCCTGTTCCTTAGTAATAATAATAATAATAATAATAATAATAATAATAATACTTTGGGCGGCTTCCAACACATAATACATAATAAAACTATATAGAGCTGCCTTCAGATAGTTACTTATCTCCTTGGCTATGGGGTCAAATAATTCCACACCCTCCAAAATTTCTCCAATGAAAATAGGGTCATCCTACCATACCGTCAAACATTTCTCCAATGAAAATAGGGATGTCCTAAGGAAAAGCAGGACCTTCTGGGGTCAAATAAAAAAAACTGTGGCAGCTTCTGTAAATTTGGGATGTCCCTGGAAAATAGGGACAGTTGGCGGGGGGTGGGGTCAGTCTGGAATCAATATGCATAAAGCAGGGCTATGCACTGGATTCAACCAAATCTGGGATCTTGAACCAAATTGGGCTGATTTAGGTTGGCCCAGGATTCAGCCAGATCGAGTTGAGGCAGCCCCAGATTGCCCCTGGTTGGATCAGATCCACCCAGAGAGATCTAGGGCTGTTCAAAGCAAGGTGGTCTGGCAGCAAGGATGGGGGGTGCAGGAGATTCACAGGCATCTTCGTGTAACCCTTCACAACTGCATGAATGTGCAGTCCTAATTAAACCCACAGGTATATATATTTTTTCAAGGTGTGTGGGGAGAGAAAGAGATTAAATCTTTTTCTCCCACCCACCTACCATATGACTCTGCAAGGCCCCCAAATTGTACTGGAGTCCATATCCTGATTGGGTCAGACCTGGATAATCCTGGGGTGGATTAGGACCACTCCAAAGTGTTGGATCAGGTCCCAAATCAGGTCAGGGGGCTGTGCACAATCCTGGCAGACATGGCAAAGAAGCGGCTTTGGGGTCAGCATTAGGGGATATGGCCTAACTCTGAGCGGAGTGGAAGAGACTGCCTCTGGAGGGTTGGGCTCTTCTTCCCTGGAGGTATTTAAGCAGAGGCTGATGCTGGAGCTGCAACCCACATTACAGATCCTGCTTTGAGTTTGGGTGTGTTATACCAGAGCTGAGGAATTCCTCATCAGACAAGGATCAGGAGGTCCTGACCTTACACCAAGCTCTGGGTTAAGTTCCATCTGGGGGCAAGGAGCCAAGATGATGAGGAGTCATCTGCACCAAGGTTGAGTTTGGCCTCTGACATCAAGGCTGAAGTTGTCCAAAGCCTGAGCAGAGGTGCCTTACATGTCACATGAAAGCCCAAACCCTTTCAGAGATGTGATGGGCTACAGAAAGGGCTCTTTGGGAGTAAAGGTCTCCTTAAGGGTAAGACTCTCTTCTCAAGGAAGCCTCTGAAGGGAAGGGATGGAAATCAGGTTGTGCTTCCAGCAGCTCTTCCAGCCCATCACAATGTCTATGTGCCAGCTCCAAACCCTACCTGCTACTGGATTACCTGCCTTTGCCAAACCTAACCATGAACTGCTTTGACTTTGTCTCTCACCTGACTCCTTGTTGCACATCCTGCATGCTCAGACTCTGACCTTGGACTGGCCCTGGAACCTGCTCTGCTTGCTACTCCTGTTGATGTGACTTCTGGCAATTTGCCTGGTTATTGAGGTGCCCAGTGAAAACAGGACACAAGGGGTTGGACTAGATGACTTCCAAGGTATGGTCCAACTCCAGGGTTCGAGTATTCTCTTATTTGTTTTATTCTGAAGCACCATTCTTGCTGCTTACTCTACTTTCACCCCCCCCATAGGGAATGGGCAGGACCCAGATTGGGTCTTGCTACCCTCCCATCCAGTTGAGTCTGTTGTCTATTCCTCACTGTTGGAAGCCGCCCAGAGTGGCTGGGGAAACCCAGCCAGATGGGCGGGGTATAAATAATAAATTATTATTGTCACTGATATTTCATCTGCCTGGCTGAGATGACCCATGAAATTTTGTAAACAATAGTGATCAGAGCAAAAGAGGTTATGGACAGTGAGGACAAAGAAGAAGAACCCAGGCCATGTCTAGGGGAATAGTTGAGTGTAGCTAACTTAGTTCCACTGAGAGTAAAACCACTGAAATTAAAGGTCTTAAGACAATCATGGTGATTAGTTTCAGTGGGCTGTATAAAACAATGTTCTATAAGTCAGAGTACACCTATTTAAATTAATGGATCTAAGTTAACCTTGCACGATATTTTAAATGTGTATGACTGTGGGCCTCATCAGTGCATACATGTTCACTCCTCCAGAATGAGAGGCCGATTTTGATGTGTACAAAAACAAACCAGAATGTGGGAAGCATTTTTTTATGGGAGCATTAAAGAAGGAAAGTTTGGGCACAGCCTTAATTTTGACAAATAGGGCATTGCCACCATCCTGCCATAATGCGCCACAAACTCAAACATATGTTCTTAGATCACCAGTTACCATTTAATTCCTTTTCTCTCTCTCTCTCCTTTTACCCTGCAAAAGCAATTTTATGCGCATCCCATGGAATCCCTTGGTGCATGCAGACATTTCACCAACTAACACATGTCTGAGACGTGTCACCAGTGCTCCCTGTCAATTTCTTCCTTTGTGTTCAGTTGAGCTCCCCCAAGTCCAGCTGCCGCACTCCAAGGTATAGTCACAATGACAAGCAACCTTGCTAAGCCAGTGCATTATGCATTATCTCCCCCCTCTCCTTATGCATATTACTGGAAAGAAGGGGAAATGATGGATGACCCAAACAGCAGCATTTTCCAGTTGATGGAGAAAGATTTCCTGGGAGTAGAGAGGCTTTTGAAGGCAGAGATCAAGAGGTGGGTGACTGACAACCTCTGAAAGCTAAGTACAGGCAATGGGGATGACTCTTATTTTGTGTGACAGTTGCCAAGGCTGGCATTTTATTTTATTTTTATACATGCATGTTTTAATTCTCCTGCAGTAAGGAAGAAGTGTTTCTCAGTTCAGTGACCTCGGGAAGGTTTCTCCCCCACTTCGCAAGTTTATCAGCCGTTATGATGGCAACCTGCTATCATATGCATTCGGTGTTTGTACGGCCTTTGCAAATTTTCACTGTCAACAGTTGGTGGGAGATTCTCCTGTCTACATCAAACTGATGTAAATGATATTTAAATGAAACTAGAGTTCAGGAGAAGAGGGAACAGAAGCAAACCTTATGGAACAAGAAAAGAATGTGGGGAATCTGTTTATCCAGGGATATGTGAGGAATTTGATCTTTGCAAACATGGAGGTTTTTAGCAGAGGTTGGCCATCTGTCGTGGATGCTTTAGCTAAGATTCTTGCATTGCAGAGGGTTGGAGTCTCCAGCTCCCTTTCAGCTGTACAATTCTATGATTCTATGTACATTCTATTGCTATTCCTTAGTGGTGTTTCTTTACTGTTTAGTACCCTCTAAAAAAAATTGTGCTGTGGTTTAAACCATTGAGCGTCTTGGGCTTGCCAATCAGAAGGTCGGTGGTTTGAATCTCCGTGATGGGGTGAGCTCCCATTGTTCGGTCCCAGCTCCTGCCAACCTAGCAGTTCGAAAGCACGTCAAAGTACAAGTAGATAAATAGGTACCGCTCTGGCGGGAAGGTAAATGGTGTTTCCGTGCGCTGCTCTGGTTCACCAGAAGCGGCTTAGTCATGCTGGCCACATGACCTGGAAGCTGTCTGTGGACAAACGCCAGCTCCCTCGTCCTATAGAGCGAGATGAGCGCACAACCCCAGAGTCGTCTGCGACTGGACCTAACAGTCAGGGGTACCTTTACCTTTACATTTCAGTTCAGTGAGAATTACATAGGTTCCCCTTTAAAGGCAAAGCGAATCTAACTTTTCCCCATCACTAGTGAAGGCAGAGTTTTGCATGAATCAGATATCTGGCATCTGCAGCCCTCCAGACACTGATGGACTACAGCTCCCATTCTTTCCTGACCATTGTCTATGCCAGCTGGGCTGATGGGAACTGGAGTTCAGAAACACCTGGAGGACCAAAGGTTCCTCAGCCATGGAATAAACAGTGAGAAGGATTTGAGGAGCCTTTATTTTGAAGAACAATGAAGGCAGATAACACGTCAGTGATGAAGGAGAACTGTGGTTCTGTTTGCACTGAAAGGTCAAACTATCCTATTTGCACTTCCTGAAACAGTTTGTGGACGAAAACACAACCAACCTTTGACATTTCTCCAACTTTTGCGATGCAGCTATCCAACCAAGGAATGTGCACAGAATGCATATACTAGGTAACGCCTGTGCATGCAAGCATATATTAGTGAAAATAACATATGCAAGTACATTATGGTAGGAAACGTTGCTTGCAGAAATGTGCATACTGTGAGAAATTCACACTAAAATGGTGGCAAAGTAAAAGGAGTTCACAAACTGACGTAGAAATGTGGAGAATGGAATTTCCAATTTGAAAAATGGCAAGAAACAGAAACCAGCAGTTTCACCCATTCCTAAACAGGCCCTCTAAAAATGAGAGGCATTTCTTTGGGGGGGATAAATTGTGCAACTATTTGTAATCTTAATTTTCTTGCTCTCAGAAGTCTCAGCTTGGGCAGGGCCTGCTTCCTGATCAGAACTTCTGCAACATTCCATTTTTCTTTTTTGAACTGCAAGCCTACTGTGAAGTTTTAAAGATAATTGATCTTCAAAACCCATTAGGCTCATTCCATCTCTGCCTCTCAGAGAAACCCTCTTAATATCTCCCCATTTTTCAAGCATATGGTAATTAAGCCTCATCATATTTAAGCGCAGGGAGAACTTCGACGAGGAAAATAAAAACAGAGCGAGCTCATGGCGGGCAGCCGTTATATCCTTTAATGTTCTGTTTTTATGTCTTATTGCTGGGGCTGATCGCGCTAATAAGCTTTTAATGACTGTTCCTACTGCTGCGGCTGTACCAGATCCTTTGCATATGAGCTTTATTTTCTGGAAGGAAAAAAAATCAATTAAGCTGCACGACTCCCTGACCTCTACTTGTATTAAGGCTTAGCTCAACAATTAGGATCTCATTATAACACCCAGTCCTTTGAAAAAGGAAAAGGTTCTGCAGCTGTTGCAGCCACTCACATACCACCAAAAAGATTAACTTTGCTGCAAGACAGCTTCATGTTTTAGCACTCATTGCTAGCAGATCAGTTCACTGGCATAATTATAAGTCGTACATCAGGAGCGGAGGGCCCTCCTCATGTGGCCCTCTGATTTTCTCTGTCTGGCCCTCACAACTCTCCCCATGCCACATTCTCTGGATGTACAGGACTCTGTCATGGGTATCCATGTTGTATTCCTTTTAAAGTTTACCTGTCATGGTTTTCTCTGTGTTTTTAACTGTTTTGTTGAATTTTGTTCATAGTCTTAAGATAGGAGTGTGGAAGGAGGAGGAGGCAGAGGAGGAGGAGGAGGAGGAGAAGAAGAAGAAGAAGAAGCAGAAGAAGAAGAACTACTGATAGGTGGAAGATGGAATCCAGCAACTGATAAAGTTTGCAGTTCAGCTTTAGGTCTCAAAAAGTTGTTGGACTACAACTCCCATCATCCATGACCAATGGTTAAGGTGGCTGGGGATGGTGGGAGATGGAGTCCAACAACATCTGGAGAACTGGGTGCTTGAGGACTTTGTGCCAAGGACCTCCTGGAGGTGCTTGAATAGGGACAACTGAGAGCATACAAATTTCAGGAGAGAATAGACAGGTAGACTTCACTTAAGGTAGACTAGCCCATTAAAGATCTTCATGGTGCTTTAAAAGAAATTATCAGAGGGGCGGGGGGAGCAGAAGCTTGCAGATGTGGCTACTATGACCATGTGTTTAGCCAAGAGCTTTAAACTATTACTCACTGCAGAGAGGATTAGGGGAAGCTTTGTCTTTTCCTTCAATAGGCCCTTTCCCCAAGGAGAGCTTAAAAGAAATTTAATATGCGTTCCTGGCAAGAAAACTACAAGGTAGAGAAGGGGAGACAATAATGATCCCCTGCCTTGCAACTGCTCAAATTAAAGGAACAGGGTAAAGAAGAGAGAATTTAAGGGGGTGTTATAAGAATTTTAAGGTCTTATATATATATATAAATAGATGTTCATATATGTACCAAGCAAACACATACAAATATGTAAACCACATGTCTGAAACCCACAGAAAAGTCCTGAAACCATTTTCTCTCTTCCAAATCGACCTCAAATATTTCTCTGCAAGGTCTAAGGAAGTGGGGAGCCTCCCCATTGTCTCTTTGCTCAAATCCTGACTCAAGGGCACATTTAAGATATGAATAGGGTGACCCTGTGACCTGGATTCAGGAAAACAAAAGAGTGGCCAGGATGCCCAGGTAATCCAATCAAGTAACCTAGCAGACGGGAGAAAAAACAACGCGCTCAGATTTCTGTTGTGGTCCGCCCCTTCTCTGATGTATTAAGGGGGTGGTCTTGGCCTACACCCCTTCTGTGATGTATGCATGATGTTTCTGGGGGTGTTCTTGAGCTACAGGGTGAGCAATTTCACAGTCTATATAAGGGCTTGCACACCTTTGTCCAGGGTCCTCCTCCGCTCCCCTGTGGGGGGGGGGGAGCACCCTGTTGCAACAGCTTTAATAAAGATCAGGCTTATAGCCGCTTTGCTTTTGTATACCCTGGTCTGGTCTCTGTTCAATTCCCGACCGGTATGAGCCTTAAAAGGTACACGCTGTCCGAAGGTCCAGTCTTCCTTAAGAAGCTGAACCCCTTGAATGGACCCCTCAATATTCTTATTTCACTGTTATTTGTACAAATCATGAAGGTTGCTTCACAAACATTATGTGAATACCAGGCTCTGTTGTTACAGTTTGTACTGGTAGCAGGACGGGGGGGGGGATGCAGTGTGTGTGTGCGTGCGTGTGTGTGTGTGTACATACATACATACATACATACATGCATATCCTGAGAGGAGATTTGATAGCCATCTTCACATATCTCAAGGGCTTCAACATGGAAGATGGAGCAAGCTTGTTTTCTCCTGCTAAGGAGGGTAGGACCCAAACCAGTGTCTTCAAGTTCCATGAAAGGAGATTCCAGCTCAACATCAGGAAGAACTTTATTCCATTTGACGGTGAAATGGGCTTCTATGGAAAGCAGTGGACTCTCCTTCCTTGGAAGTTTTTAAGCAGAGGCTGGCCATCTGTCGTGGATGCTTTAGCTGAGATTCTTGCATTGCAGAGGGTTGGAGTCTCCAGCTCCCTTTCAGCTGTACAATTCTATGGACGTTCTATTGTCATTCCTTAGTGGTGTTTCTTTACTGTTTAGTACCCCCTAAAAAAAAATTTTGTTCTGTGTTCTAAACCATTGAGCCTCTTGGGCTTGCCGATTGGAAGGTCGGCGGTTCGAATCCCCATGACGGGGTGAGCTCCCTTGCTCAGTGCCAGCTCCTGCCAACCTAGCAGTTTGAAAGCGCATCAAAGTGCAAGTAGATAAATAGGTACCACACCGGCGGGAAGGTAAATGGCATTTCCGTGCGCTGCTCTGGTTTCAGTGTTCCATTGCACCAGAAGTGGCTTAGTCATTCTGGCCACATGACCCAGAAAAACTGTCTGCGGGCAAACACCAGCTCCCTCGGCCTGTAAAGTGATATGAGCGCCGCAACCCCAGAGTCGTCTCCGACTGGACTTAACTGTCAGGGGTCCTTTACCTTTACCTTTACCTCCTAAAATTACTTGAGATATTTGCACTTTCTGTCAGGTCCTCTAACACTTTGTTTTCCATCTGGTTTGATACAATGCGAGTGAATGAAAATATGTTGGGAAAGGGTATGCCTTTGGTTGTCACTCACATCACACAGTCAGAAGGCTTTGCTGTGTGATGTGAGGGGCAACAAAAGGTGTGCCCTTTTACAGCATATGCTCACTCACATTGTATCAAACCAGATGGAAAATAAAGATGCCAACTCTACAACTGGCATAAGTTCGCCTCCCTCATTTCTGGTGTGTGCACATAGGGATTCAGAAGGTGAAGGAGTCTTCAAATCCATGCCTTCTCCCAAATCTGCCTCCTGCATGCCCTGAAACTGCCCTGAGATGCCCTTCTTTGCTTCAGAGTGTCAGAGTGCCAGCATCAGTAAGGCAAGAAGGTTTCCGTGGCATTGGGGGACAGAAGAACACCTGGTGAACCTGTTGGATCAGGTAAATAGTCTATCTAGTCCATCTAGTGAGAACTGGACCATAAAGAAGGCTGATCGCCGAAGAATTGATGTTTTTGAATTATGGTGCTGGAGGAGACTCTTGAGAGTCCCATGGACTGCAAGATCAAACCTAAACATCCTTTAGGAAATCAGCCCTGAGTGCTCACTGGAAGGACACATCGTGAAGCTGAGGCTTCAATACTTTGGCCACCTCATGAGAAGAGAAGACTGCCTGGAAAAGACCCTGATGTTGGGAAAGATGGAGGTCACAAGGAGAAGGGGACAACAGAGGATGAGATAGTTGGACAGTGTTCTCGGAGCTACCAGCATGAGTTTGACCAAACTGCGGGAGGCAGTGGAAGACAGGAGTGCCTGGCATGCTGTGGTCCATGGGGTCACAAAGAGTCGGAGACGACTAAACGACTAAACAACAACAACAACAATCCAGCTTCCTGCTCTTACAGTGATTCACCAGATGCGTGTGGGAAGTGTGGAAGCTGGTCATGAGCTTTCTCCCCAGTTGTGATTCCCGCAACTGGCATTCAGGGGCATAGTCCTTAAACGGTCAGGTCTCCTTCTCCAAGAACAGACCTCTCTTCCTTGGAGATACTGCTCTGAAGTTTTGAAACCATCCTGGGATGCACTTAAAGGGAGCCATGGGATTTTGAGGTTCATTTATTCTTTTTAGCATAATTTAATACCACTGAATCATTATTCTACATCTTATATCAAAATGGCTCAGGAGCAGGACAGTGCTTCTGCTATTATGGCCTGCTTTCCGGCTCCTACAGGCATCTGGCTGCCCAGTTGTGAGAACAGGAAGCTGGACTATGATCAAAGAATGGTAAAGGTCGAAGGGATCCCAAGGGTTAATGCAGGAATCACAGCTAGATGAGCCATTGTTCTGTTCCAGCAGGGCTCTTCTTATTTTAGTCTCTGAATTCATGACAAATTTGTTGGCTATATTGCTTTTATGCCTAAGAGGGGGTGGGCTCTGTTGATGTGTAACTGAACCAGTTGTTAATATCATGTGTTTGCATGCTGCACTGATGTATATTTTAAAAATTCCCATCTCTCTCCTTGATTTCCATGAGAAGCGAGTTGTGTTTTTTTACCGCTTCCACTAAAACACAAAACAATTCTCACATATTATCCACATTATTATATGCATAATACTTTATGTGAAATGTTTCTATCCTAGTGGGTGTCTGTATTGGATTTGAAATTATTCTTATATATGCAATTGCATTCTATGCTTTATTGTATTGTGCTTCACGGTGCTTCGTGGGAAGTGATTCACAAATTAGACGCAGAAGCAGAAACAGACTCCAGGTTAACTAAAGTAACCAATGCATAAATGGATCAATAAAGAATACCAATGTTATCCCAGTATTTCAGAGTGTGTGCAGTTTGTTTTGGGATGATCTGGGGCAGAGGCGGATTTGGGGGCCTGTAACCAGTTTAGTCGGGGATGTGGGTGGCGCTGTGGTCTAAACTACTGAGCCTAAGGCTTGCCGACCAGAAGGTCGGCAGTTCGAATCCCCACGACAGGTGAGCTCCCGTTACTCAGTCCCAGCTCCTGCCAACCTAGCAGTTCGAAAGCACGTCAAAGTGCAAGTAGATAAATAGGTACTGCTCCAGCGGGAAGGTAAATGGTGTTTCTGTGCACCGCTCTGATTTCACCAGAAGCGGCTTAGTCATGCTGGCCACATGACCCGGAAAAACTGTCTGCAGACAAATGTCAGCTCCCTCGGCCATTAAAGAGAGATGAGCGCCTCAACCCCAGAGTCGTTTACGACTGAACTGTCAAGGGTCCTTTACCTTTACCTTTAACCAGTTCAGTTGCACTGGGTGCTGTCAGCTGCCTCCCATTGCTGACAGAAGGTGAGAGCTTGGAGAGACAGGAGGATGTAATTAGGCAGGAATGCGGAATGAGGGACGAGCAGTCTAGTTGCAGTAGAAGCCTGAGCTCCGAGAACATGGAGAAGGAAGGGGAGAGTTCAAGGGGGAAGACACAGACCGACAGTTTAAGCTCAGACTCAGCGGAAGGGCCACCGGAAATAGCCCATCCAATGGTGCATAGGCACGCAAGAATTAATGAGAGGCATGAAAAGGGAAGGGAGCGAAGGGGGGCTTTAAATGTGGGAAGAGGAAGGGACGAAACTCAGACTTGGCAACAGCTAATTTGGAAGCAGACGCTGAGTGACTGAGCTCCAGAGTGATTTGTGTGTTTTGAGCAATAAACCTGAGTTAATTGCTGCCTGGTCTTGCTTCTGTGGGAGAGACCCAACCATTACTGATGTGGAGCCTCTGGGGCACTGCTGGGGATGCCACAACTATGATTTACAATGGAGCGAGAGAGGCAGTGGCGGGGGGGGGGGTGCTGCAAAATTTTAACATCACACAAGGTCCACTGAAATTTGACACCCCAAGATTGGCCACTGTCTGGGGCCACCCCAACACAGGCCCCAAAATGATTTGAGAATCTTCAACATGACTATCATATCACTTCTCAGGGTTATTTTTCTCCACGCCTAACATACCCAACTTCCTCAGCTGTTCCTCAAAAGGCTTGGTTTCCAGATCCTTGATCATCTTGGTTGCCCTCCTCTGGAAACGTTCCAGCTTGTCCACACCTTTCTTAAATGGTGGTGCCCAGAACTGGACACAGGGCTCCAGGTGTGGTCTGACCAAGGCAGATCTGGACACTAGACTTCTGTTGATGAAGCTTAGAATAGCATTAGCTTTTTTTGCTGCTGCATCACTCTGTTGACTCATGTTAAGCTTGTGGTCTGTTAAGTCTCCCGGATCCTTTTCACATGTCCTGCTGGCAAGCCAGGTGTCTCTCATGCTATATTTGTTCATCTGCTTATTTCTGCCTAGGTTTTGTAGGATCCATCTTTTACTGAATTAACAATGTTCTTTTCCATTGGGATTTGTATATTTGTAAAATATTAGCCGTTTTTATAATGGTGTAATATTGTTGGGACGCGGGTGGCGCTGTGGGTAAAAGCCTCAGTGCCTAGGGCTTGCCGATCGAAAGGTCGGCGGTTCGAATCCCCGCGGCGGGGTGCGCTCCTGTCGTTCGGTCCCAGCGCCTGCTAACCTAGCAGTTCAAAAGCACCCCCGGGTGCAAGTAGATAAATAGGGACCGCTTACCAGCGGGAAGGTAAACGGTGTTCCGTGTGCTGCGCTGGCTTGCCAGATGCAGCTTGTCACGCTGGCCACGTGACCCGGAAGTGTCTGCGGACAGCGCTGGCTCCCGGCCTATAGAGTGAGATGAGCGCACAACCCTAGAGTCTGGCAAGACTGGCCCGTATGGGCAGGGGTACCTTTACCTTTTACCTTTTTAATATTGTTGTAAACCATCTTGGGACCTTATGGTGAAGGGTAAGGAATCCTATAAATAATTGAATTAAACATAATTCGGCCAGAAAGCATATAAAATGCATATGAATTAAACACATTTGGGGTGGATTTTTATCCAATATGCAAAAAAAAAAAAAAAAAAAGGATGGAACTGATCTATTCATTCATTTAATTTGTATGCCGCTTTTCTTCAAAGAAATAATTCTCATAGTGGCTTACAACAGAGAAACAGGGATGCATTTCAAACAAACAATACAAAATAATTTCATAATAGCATAGCAAAACAATAATGATAACCATTTCTTAATAACATAGCAAAGCAATAGTAAATATAATAACATACCCCCCAAAAAACACATTCCAATATTATAAATATAACAAGATGACTTAAGTAATATACAGAACCCAATAGCAAAAAGAACACGGGAGCTTCACAGATCTATGGCTGAACATCCACAAAACGGACACAGAATGAAAATACGTTGACCCTCCCTTCCCTTCGTACCAAGTGGGCTTCATAACAACATTGTAATATTATATCACAGGGTGTCTTCATTGCAAAACTCCACTAGGCAGCCTTTGTTCCCTCAAAACAAGGTCACCTTGCTTTCAAATATTTAGACACCTTTTTCTCCTTAAGGTTCCCCTCAACCTTAATGTTAAGTGACATCCCATAATCAATCAAAATTCAGACTCTGTGTATCATTTCCCCAAAGAAGACAGAAAACCAATTTCAAATTCATTTGGAAACGTCCACCTGGAGGACTTTGCAGAGTAGCTTCTGTGAATTCAAGTGCCAGCCAATTCCTGCCCCCCCCCCCATGAAAAAAAAATAGAAAGATGGCCCTAGTCCTGCATTTCACTGGGTTGAATAAAAGACTCTCCTCAAAAGTAATCAGGCACAACATGGGCAGAGTTTAAGACTGTAGTTGGCTGATCAAAAGTATGGATGCTCCCCTGTACGCTACTAAAACTCGCTGGACATCCAAAAATAGCATTGGAAAAGGCCAGGCTTCTGAGAGCCAAGTGTGGTGTAGCAATTAACATAATGGACATGGGAAATCCAGCTTCAAATCTCCACTCAGCTACGGATGGGCAAATATGTCAACTTTGGTTTCTATAAGTTTCTCTTTTTTTTCTAGCCTTAAATTTATTTCTCCACATTTCCACATCAGTTCGCGATTTTTTAAAAACTTCTTGTAAAAAATAATGAGTGTTTTAGTGTGAAATTATCCCAATATATGCAACTTTGTATACAATTTCCTCTGATATACATAATTTAGCAAAGCAACTTACTCTAAGATAATGCATTCTTGCATGACATTTTCACTAATACATGCACTTCCATGCACACACAATCCAGTATAGGCTTTTTTTGTACATATTACCAGGTTGGAGAAAAATATTGAAATAAATAAGCCTTTTAAGTCAAAATCTTTCCCAGTCTGCATCCAGGAACTCTGGGAATTGTAGCTCTGTGAAGGGAATGAGGGCCTTTTAAGAACTCCTGGCGCCCTAAACTACACTTCATAGGAGTCTTTGGGTGGAAAGCCATGACTGTTTCAAATGGCAAGAAACTGCTTTAAATGTAAAGTGCAGATGCAGACCTAAGTGCCAAGTTGAATGTGACCCAATTCTCTGATACATAGCGAAGGCCACCTTAGGGCTTCCTTGAAATAATATAATTTGAAGCAGTTGCATTTACACCAATTTGAGATTAAGACCTGCAAACGTAAATCTGAGCAGCAAGAGGCAGAACGTGAAGACAACCCCCTCTGGTGTGCCTTGCTTTGCATTTAATCCTTTGCTGGATTTCTTGATTTTCAAAGCTTCTCCACCCCTTAATATTTTCCTAATGTAGTCCTCACATATGCCCCCTCCCCCCTTTCTTTTCTGTTACTGGCGCTATTCAAAAGTGAATTTGTTCTGGATTATCGCTGTTTGATGTATTTTGCTGTAATTCTGGCAAAGAGAACAATTACTAGTGATAGCATCATCTGATTTCTCCCAGCGGGGGAGCTGGGAGATCCTTCTGGTTCTTCATGACAACTTCAAAATAAGGGAGAGGGAAAAGAGGGAGCCCAAGGAGTGTGTGGCGTTAGGGGACCCTCAGTGGCTTTAGGAGCAAGAAGTAAAATGATGAAGCGTGTTCTCCAATAAATGAGAGCATGTGTTGCGGTGTGGGCCACCGGGCCAGGCCTCTTGTTGCCAGGCAGGTTAATAGTAGTTGCTTGGCATTGTGATTGGATAACCGGGTTGCTGGGGCAAATTGTATGTTGCAAATTGGGTGGGTGGGACCATAGTCTTTAAATATTGGTGCACTCTGGTTTCTCTTTCTCTTTGCAGAGTGCATCGGATCACCTGCCCGCCCGCCCTCTTTTCCGGTTGACCTTGCTTTGCCTGTCATGGGGTCATCTGCCTTGGCGCAGGGGCCTAGTAGGAATTTTGCCATTTGGTGATTGGCTGTGCCATTTGGTTTTTGCCTACTACTCAGCAATTCGTCACAACTTGTAAGGTTGTGGTTAGGCATTGGTTATAATATGCTGGTGGTGGAGGGGTCAGGACAGGCTGTGCCTGCCCCTCCTATTGCGCTGAAGGGAATTCCGTTAAAGGAATCCTGGGGCTTGCCATGATTTCGTCCGATCCCTGTCATGGGACCAGGGCCGCCCAATCCCTGTCAGGGGAATCCCTGTCATGGGACTAGGGCCGGCAAGCTTTCGGGGAGCTGCTGGGGTGAGCGGCGTGGGTCCGACGCTTAGCTCAAATGACCCCCAAGTTTGACTTTCCCTTCTACTGGCTACCGATCGGACCTCGGGATGTCAGTTCTGTCCCAGGCGGGGGGACAGATAGTCATAACCAATGTCTAAACAACCACTCACTGATTTTGTATTTTAATAAGGTTGTGGCCAAAATAGTGCCCAAAAACCAAAACTAAATTATGTGTTATGTGTGAAGTTATTTGAGGGGTGGCCTGGGGACCTACACACGCAACTTCATGGATTATGAAAAGGAAGCATGTGCAATGGATTCAGTGAAAGCCCCAAGCAAATCAGAACCAGGAGTTGGCCAAGTCAGGCTGAAGCAGCCCCTTATCACCCTGGATTGGGCCATATGAAGCAATACTGGCTTGTCTGAACACAGGGTGGTGGGACCAGGGTAGAGGGAGAAGGAGAAGGAGAGGCAGGCAGCTTCTGCAAGCAGTGTGCTCCCTCCCATTAAATCAGTTTGGGGCCCGGATCTGGATCGAGGCCAATATGAATTTCCAGACTGAGTACCAAATTGGATGGGGGGGGGCAGGGGATGTGCAGAGCTCTAATGGAAAACACAAAAACAGCCCAGCTGGAACAGGCCAAACACCAAACTAGTCCAACATCCTTTTTTCACACAGTGGCCAACCAGATGCTTAAGGGAAGCCCAAAGCAGAACCTGGTGCAATATCACTCCCCACAGTTACTCAGAAGCAAATCTCTATCTTTTCAATGGGGCTTTTCCCTAAGGTAGCATTGTCATGGACGCTTATTCTGTTTTGAGTAGATTCTAACGACAGTTACGGCCTTGGCTCTCCCTTCTCTGTCTGATGCTTTCTTTGGAACATATTAAGATTGTAACAATATGAGAAGAGTGCTTCTAGATCAGGCCAAATCCAGCATTCTATCACAGCGAGTGGCCAGGTGCCATCGAAAACCTCACAAGAAGGTTCTGAGTGCAACAGAACCCTCCCTAGTCGTGATTCCAAGTAAGTGGTATTCTAAGACATATTACCTCTGACAGTGGATACAAAATTTAGCCGTTGTGGTGTCTGTCATGGCTAAAAATTGGCCGCTGTTCTTTTTATTATTTTTATTAAAGATTTTCTTGTTTTACAGAAGTATGTGTAATGTCTCTCGTATTTCTTCCATGTAACATTTTTACAAATCAGTTTCATTTGTTGAGACATTAGGAAGAAAAGGGGTGGAGGGGGGGGAGATGGGGGGTGGCGGTGTTTCTATTTTGCTTAATGTATGTAGGGTTTGGTGCCAGCGTTACAGATTATTGTCATTGTCTTAATGCTAAAAGAACTAAGTCAGCATGAGTCAGCGGCCTACTCATGCAACCTTTCCCCTAATTGTACCTGTATATATATATAATAATAATAATAATAATAATAATAATAATAATAATAATAATAATTTATTATTTGTACCCCGCCCATCTGGGCGGCTTCCAACAAAGATGAAAAATACACTAAAATGTCACATATTAAAAACTTCCCTGAACAGGGCTGCCTTCAGATGTCTTCTGAATGTCAGGTAGTTGTTTATCATTTTGACATCTGACTGGAGGGTGTTCCACAGGGCGGGTGCCACTACTGAGAAGGCCCTCTGCCTGGTTCCCTGTAACTTGGCCTCTCGCAGTGAGGGAACCGCCAGAAGGCCCTCGGAGTTGGACCTCAGTGTCCGGGCAGAACGATGGAAGTGGAGATGCTCCTTCAGGTATACTGGACCGAGGCCGTTTAGAGTAGTCAATGTTAGTGTTGGGTGTGAGTTGGTTGGAGAAAGCTGGTAGTCTAGATGTGTGTACAATTGGTCAGTCGTTTTCAGTGGCGTAGTGTGGGTTGTCAGCACCCGGGGCAAGGCAAGTAATTTGTGCCCCCCTAACCCGTGGATTTGCACCCCTAACATGTGGATTTGCACCCCCTAACCCTAACCCCCAGATGTTGCGCCCGGTGCGGCCGGCCCCCCCTGCACCCCCCACGCTACGCCACTGGTCGTTTTGCAGATATTTTGCAGATAAAGACTTTTAAGAATAAAAGCAGAAAATACTCTGCAAGGATACTTTCCTCGTGGACTCTTTTATGCCGACAAGGGTCTGAGGACCAGGCTGAGGAGACAAAGAAAGTCAGGACCTTTGCTTTTTTCAAACACTGACAGTGTCTTGGGTGGCTGAATGCCTGTCGCTCTAAGAAGTTGGACATTGGCTGCAAATCAGAGCCACAAGGGAATCAGTGAATTAGCCAGTGGCACAAGTTTAGTTATTGCCATCAGTAAATGAGATGGTCTGCCTGTATCTGGGAAATACCACTTGCAGCTGCAGGTTCAGGGGCGTCTCATGACCTATTCCCAAAACAAACCCTCTTGCACACAGCACAGCATGGATGTCACTGGAACTGGAACCATTATTTCTGACACCAAGCTTATCACATGGAGAGAACTGAATGGAAGAGGATGTCAAGTGCCATTGGCCAGTCTCAAATGGCCCAGAGACAGGCTGACCCTCTCACTGGCTCATCTGCCACAACTACAAGAATATAAGAAGTCCCTTTTACTACAGTATTCTGCTCTCACAGTGGCCAACTAAATGCCTGCAGGAGAACCCCAAGCAAGACCTTGAGTGCACAATGCTCTCCTACTTCTTCCAACTGTGGAATACAGCCATAGTGGCTAGCAAATAGTCACTGGTAGCAGCACTTGCTACTCATATATTGCATTAATTTGTTGTGTTCAACCAAAAAACATTCTCTTTTTTTATTAAATTTTTTTTATTTATACAACAAGAAAAACAAACAAAAAACACAAATACAAAATTATACACAAATTACAAAAATAACCATAGATACATAATATTCTTAACAAACAATAAAACATCTATTGGTCTTAACACTAAAGACCCAACCTCCCATCTATTCCATACTTCAAATTCATATTACTTATTGCCAATACACATTTTTTTTATAGTTAAACTTATTCTCATTAAATCTAATTTCTTATATCTACCTTACAACTATTACTGAAGTTCCTCGAATGCTGCAACAGAATTTAAACTACTATATTTATTTTTCAGATATTCTTTGAAAACCTCCCATTTAGAAACAAATTCCTGTTTTGATTTATTCTTTATTTTTTCTGATAAACCATCTAATTCAGCATATTCTGTCAGCTTTTGGATCCAATCTTGAATAGAGGGGATTTCATTACTCTTCCATTTTGCTGCGATCAAAACTCTTGCTGCCGCCGTGGCATATAAAAAGATACCCTTCCTCTTTTGTGGAATATCCAAATCTGTTATTCCCAGGAGGTAGGCCTCTGGTTTTTTATTGAAAGAGATCTTTAGCATTTTTTGCAGTTCTGCATGTATACTCTCCAAGAATACCTGTATTTTCCTACATATCCACCACATTTTCAAAAGGACTTGCTGTTCCTGCTAAGACAAGTCAGCTGTGTTATCCCCATTTTGCAGATAGTGGGGGAGAGCAACTGAACCTAGCTAGGAACCACCTAGCTAGCGAGCTATCTGGTTTTCATACCAGTCTTCAATATCAAATTACCAGGACAGTTTTAAAATAGAGTACGATTGCAATTAAACACCTGGCGAGTGCAATTTAAACTGAGGTCCTCCTGCTTCATAGTTGAACTTCTTTGCAGCTTCATCATCTAAATCAGGGGTGCAGAACCTGTGGCTTTTTACCCACCATTGGACCCCAACTCCCATCATCCCTAACCATTGGCCTTGCTTCCTGAGGGTCATAGGAGTTGGAGCCCACAGCATCTGAAGAGCAGCCCAGTTGGCTTCTCCTGCTTTGTGTTAACCTTTCGTTCTTTAACTTTGCTTACAGGTCAACTGGGGAAGTTCCAGGAAATATACATTGCTGACATTATTAGTTTTTAATTGTAGATTATTAAGGATTTAGGATTTAGCTCAATGGGACTGATATGAACCGAACCGTGAAGGTTTTGCCCAAATCTGTTAGGAATATTCCCGACGTCTTTTCATCATGCATTTCCTACTGATGGCTCACCCAGTTCATCTCTTTATTGACTTTGGTAAAGGAGTGATTTATTTCTATTTGTTTTTAATTCCCCCCGCCCCCCCGGCCCCCGTCTGGGTGTTGCAAATGGCACGACGAGTTATGAATGGGTTAGTACTAAATTATGCGAAGGTGCCCATATTGCTTGCAGATGCCTTCCTTCTGATGAAGTTATTACAACGGTGACAATATATAAATTACCATAGCAACCAAAACCATAAATCTAGGGTCAATTCCTATATTGAGGATGTGGCGGGTGGGGGATGGAATTAAAGCTTGCAGACAATTACTGATGGGACTTAGATGTAGGGGTGGGCTGAAATGGACGTTGCCAATCCCTCCCCTTCCATGCTAGAATTCTAAGCCCCCCACCCAATTAATTGTTTTGGACCCCAAATCATTCCCCCTTTCCCTTTCATTTTTATATGGGGTATAGGTCAAACTGTTTCCCCAAGTCGGACTGAGGTGCCAATCCCCTGCAGTGTTCATCTCGCTCTATACCACTGTATTTTAATACTTTGTTGGAAGCCACCCAGAGTGGCTGGGGAAACCGAGCCAGATGGGTGGGGTATAAATAATAAATTATTATTATTATTATTATTATTATTATTATTATTATTATTATTAGCCTAGGGAGTCGGCTTTTGTCCACAGACAGCATCCGGGTCATGTGGCCAGCATGACTAAGCCTCTTCTAACGAACCAGAGCAGTGCACGGAAATGCCATTTACCTTCCCACCGGAGTGGTACCTATTTATCTATTTGTACTTGACGAGCTTTTGAACTGCTAGGTGGGCAGGAGCAGGGACCGAAAAACGGGAGCTCACCCCGTCACGGCAATTCAAACTGCTGACTTTCTGATCGGCAAGCCCTAGGCCACCCGCATCCTTTAACAGGAGTCACCACTAAATAATCCCATCCAACCTCTGTTGAAAAACCTCCAAGGAAGACGAGTCCACCTCCTTCCAAGGGAGCCCATTGCACTGTTGAACAGCTCTTGCCATCACAAAGTTCTTCCTAATGTTTAGTCAGAATCTCCTTTCTTGTCATTTGAATCCATTGGTTCAGGTCTGGAACAGCAGAGCACTACCCTATGAAGCAGCCGAGCCTCAGTGCATTGCCAGAGGAACCTTTCTTTGAACTGAGTCATGCTTGTTCCTTGCTTACACCACTAGGCAGACGGTTGGATTGTGGGTGAGATGGGGCAGGGGGAGCACCCCCCCATCAGGTAAATAAATAAAAATGCTTAACTAACTGACCAATTGTGTCAACATAATGCCTGCCCCCCCCAAAAAAAATAAATCCTGGTTATGCCCATGGGCTCGATGAGGCCAATGGCCCATCTAGTCCAACATCCTATTGTCATAATGACCAACTAAATGTCTCTGGGGAAACCGCAAGCAGGACTCAAGCACAAGGGCATCCTGTGGTTTCTAGCAACTGGTATGCAGAACCATTTCTCCCTCTGGCTGCAGATGCCTCCTCAAGAAGCCTGAACATCAGTAGCTTTGACAAAAATCTGAACAGAAATATATATGTTATCTCAATAACTGGGGGGAAAGGGAGTCAAGTTGTGAAGCACATTTTAACTTGCTGTATCTGTGGAAATTTCACACTTTCATAGACATTATCAGGTATTCCATGTTTCATGTTGTTACCCCCAACAGATGCTATTTTTATATGCTATAGAATTTTGAGTCTTAAAAAGACTGGGTCTTGTTTTTGTTACTCGTTTTAACTATAGAAACACCCCCCTCGTGCTCCTATCACAATGACTTCCTGTGCTATTAAAAAACAGTTATGGGGTTACAGCCTGGTTCTAATTAAGTCCGTGACACACCCTTGTAATAGATGCAAATTTTGATGTCGAATGCTTTGTGACTCAACAAATATTCATCAGATATTTTAACAGCATTTTATATTTAAATAATTTCTCAGACGCAGCCAATGTTTGACAAATCTGACTTTTAACAGTCATGTTTGATGTTATCTGACAGCTAATTTGCAGCACCAGCAACACTTGACAGTATCATGGCAGCTGACATGCAGTAGCATTTAGCAAGCATTGTTCCAATACCATTCATTCATTTATCCAAGGGGCAGGAATCCTGTGACCTTCCAGCTGTTGCTGAGCTCCAACTCCCATAAGCTCCAGCCATCCTGGTCAGGAATGATGGGAGTTGGAGTCTGTGGCTTCTCAAGGACCAAAGGTTCCCCATCTTTCATTTTACCAACCAGGAAATAATCTTTGATCAGGGGACACCATACAGTAATATATGTGCTACACACACCTATGGTTTTATATATGTTAAGGATATTGAGAAATGGTAACCCCTTTTTGCAGACTGAAATGATATGGTTCATTCAGGATCCCACCACGTCATAAGCTGGAGAGGGGCTGAGTCTGAGAAAAAGGGGAAAGCAAGAAAGACGAAAAGAGTTCAACTGGTGCTCAACACCTGGAAGTTTACTGTGGTGTTGAATATGCTTAGTGTGGTTCAACCAATTGTTGTCTTCAGGAGCACTACAGGAATTATAGAGGTTTTTAAAAAGGTGCTCTACATGTAAGTGAAGCAATTTTGATGTTATCTGCAATCAACAGTGTTCACAACAGTTGCAACAACACTTGCAATCAGCAGTGTTCACAACAGACACTCTAGGTGAAGCACCCGCCATCAAAACATGTCAGGCTCAGAATGGATAGAGCTCAATTGTGAAGCATACAGCTTGCATTCAGAAGTTCCAAGGTTCAGTCTTCATGACAGGGATGGGAGAAGCTCTTTTGCCCCCCAAGTCACTTCCAATCAAAGTAGACAGTACTGAGCTACATGGACCAATGATCTGCTTTGGTATAAGGAATATGTTCCTATACTCAATACCTTAACACACTTCTATTTCCTGAGTATAACTGAGAGCTTCTCTTTTGGCTTACGTTATTTGGTGGAGTTCAAGCACTGAACTCCAGTGTGGAGAGCCAGTGTGGTGTAGTGGTTAAGAGCGGTAGTCTCGTAATCTGGGGAACCGGGTTCGTGTCTCCGCTCCTCCACATGCAGCTGCTGGGTGACCTTGGGCCAGTCACACTTCTTTGAAGTCTCTCAGCCCCACTCACCTCACAGAGTGTTTGTTGTGGGGGAGGAAGGGAAAGGGGAATGTTAGCCGCTTTGAGACTCCTTAAAAGGAGTGAAAGGCGGAACATCAAATCCAAACTCTTCTTCTTCTTCTTCTTCTTCTTCTTCACTGCCCCTGGATCAGACCAGCAGCCTAACTCATAACAGTGTTCCCACAGAGGCTACCCAGGTTCCTGGGGGAAGTGTCACGGTCCGGGTTACAGGCTGTTGTAGTCCCGGCTTGGTACGTCGGGACCCTGGTAGAGGTCGGGAAGCAGGAATCAGCAGTCCATGGGCCAGGAAGCCAAGAGTCTGAGGGTCAGGAAACCAGGAGTCAGCAAGCCAAGGGTCCAAGAGTCAGGATACAAGGAGTCAGGAAGCTGAAGCACAGCTAGGTGGGTAGCGTGTTGCTGTGGCAAAGAGCCAGAAGGAAATGCTGGTCTTATGTACCCCTCCCGGCCCTTGCCACCAGGTGCTATGAGTCTTCTGTCAAGCCTCACCTGTGCGGCCGTGCCTTGCCCTTCCAGGTCAAACTCAGGAAGGCCCCAGTCCTGCGAGGCCCAACCAGTCACAGGGCCTTGCTCCTGCATGCACCCCTCACAGGAAGTGCTTCTCATCCATATTCTTCAACCACCAGTCTTCAGAGGCAGGCTTTCTCTAATCCTGCAGGTCATGTAGCCATGAGGATCTGTAGCCATTGGCTGGCAGGGGAAGGGGGATTTGTGAATATTTATTGTGAACAGACCAAATGTCCTCCTCTGAACACAAAACCCACCCCAGCAGATCCTCAGCACTCTGATGGCCCTGAGCATCGAGATTCAGCCACGGTCTGAAATAGTTATTTTCTATAACAACCCTTGATTGGCAATATTGTGCCTTCTCATTTTTCCTGATGGCTTGTTTGGCTCTTTTTTGTTGTTCTTGTGGCTATTTAATAATCATCATTGTTTCTATAACACACTCGGCTCTCAACATTATACTGTTGCATTTTCAGCAATCACATTATTCGAAATACTCTCATGCACAGTTCCTATTTAAAGAGAAAATGTTGTCCTTCAGCTAGACAGGGATATTGAAGTACCATAATCAAAAAATGATGGTTGGGGTGCGGGGGGGGGGGTGTGGGCATCTACACCTTTCCCTGCCATATTGCTGAATATGAAAGGAGCAGTGTGTGTATATTTAGAGCAATGTGTTCTGTGAATGGTAGAGAACTTTGCTCTCTCCTCAGAGAAAATACACATTTTGAAATTGTGAACTGGGTTTCCAGTGATGGCTGGCACTTGTTGCAGGAAGAAAAGTCTGAGGTCGATATCATGGACTCACCCGTGGTTGAAGTTCTGCCATGATGGAAAAGACCACCTTGGAGCCAAGAATGAGTGCTGCACAAACGGGAACCTAAAGCATTGCATCCTGCACAAGTTGCAACTGGAGAAACCATTAAAAGCCCCCCAATAAAATCAGGGTGTGTGTGTGTGTGTGTGTGTGTGTGTGTGTGTGTGAAAAGGATGAGCATGGAAGCAGAAGGGTTGTGGCCTTCTGAGTCCCAGGAAGAAAAAGTTGATTGAGACAGAAAACTAGGGGTTGGGAAATCTATGGCCTGCCAAATGCTGTAAAACTACAACTCCCATCATGCCTGGCCATTGCTAAAACTGGGTGGGGTAGATGGGAACTGGAGTCCAGCAACAATGGGAGGACCACTCATTCCCATTCCAGATTTCTCGTGTTAACCCATCATGTCTGTCTGTCATAGCTGCATGCATTTTCAATCCCTGGCATCTCTACTTAGAGCTGAGAAACAGTCCTTTCTGAAAACCTGGTGAACTGCTGCCAGTCAGTGTGGACAATAATGACCTAGATTGGACAATGGCATGACTCAGTATAAGGCAGTTTTCATTGTTTCTACATCAGGTTTCAACCTGGATATTTATTTGAGGAAGGGATATAGTTCAGTGGTAGAGCATCTGCTTCCCCTGTCATTTCCAGGTGCACTGGGAATGTCCACTGTCTACAGCCAGTCAGTGTAGACAACATTGAGCTAGATGGACCAGCTGTCTGACTCCATATAAGGCAGCTTCTTATGTCCACACAGGAGCCAATCCTGCACTGTCACATCTAGCTTTGTCCTGAGATCTGAATGTAGGACTTTCTGGCATCTGCTGTTTGCCACCACGATACACCAGCCCTCAGAAGGAGTTTTTTTTAAGAGAACAAAATGGGTCCGCTGACTGCTTGACATATTCTAAGTAATTGCAGTGTTGTACACGTCTGTTTTCCATTAAAACAACTCCTAGTGCAGCTGTTTCTAGACCTAGAGACCAATGTCAATAGGAGTCAATAGTTGTCCCCCATCAGGAGATCCAAATGCCAAAAGAAACCCTATCAAGAAAACAACCTTTGTTGTTACTGAGTCAAAGCAATGCAAAGATTATGAAGACGAGTTCTTTATGCAGCTTTTAAGAGAGGCCAGGGAGTAGCTAAAGGGCAAACAAAGCCAGTCACTCTGTGTCATCGCTCTGATCTCCCTTCACCTCATTAGTAAATGGAATCTCAAGTGGCTGCGCTCAGGCATCCTAGGACATCCATTCAGGAGCAGGGACACACAACACACTCTTTCTGTGTCCAGAGAACTAATGGATTCTGCAGAACCATCAATGTTGGCTCTTTCCAATTTGCTCCAAGAGCTTTGTTAAACTATAGATTTCACTCCCACAAGTGGTCGTATTGGCCACAAGCTTGGATGGTTCTGAAAGAGGATTAGACAAATTCAGGGAGGATAAGGCTAGCCATGATGGCAATGTTGTAGTAGGGAATAAGCTTCTGAATACCAGTTGCCAGACACTGCAAGAGGTTTGTTGCAATCAGGGGTGGTTTGCGAGCCCTGTGAAGGAGCGGCTCCAACCCCATCATTCAGCCCAGACACTGAGGTCCAGCTCCGAGGGCCTTCTGGTGGTTCCATCCCTGCAAGAAGTAAGGTTACAGGGAACCAGGCAGAGGACCTCCTTGATAGTGGTGCTCACCCTGTGAAACGCCCTCCTATCTGACTTTTAGAAGACATCTGAAGGTAGCCCTGTTTAGAGACGTTTTTAATGTCTGATGTTTTATTGTGCTTTTAATTTTGTTGGGAGCCGCCCAGAGTGGCTGGGCAAACCCAGACAGGTGGGCGGGGTATAAATAATAAATTGTTGTTGCTGCTGTTGTTAGAGAAGAGGATGCTGGGCCAGGTGGGTCATTGGCCTGATCCAGCAGGGCTCTTCTTACATTCTTGTCAGCTAACTTCCGAGGAAGGATTGGCCATGGATGGGAGGGAAAGGGAACATAGAACAGCAGGGGTGGCTGGCTCTCCTGGTGCATTTTTCATGATTATAGAAGTGACCTAAAAGAGAAGCTACTACTGGGTTTTCCCAGTAGTGATGTATGGAAGTGAGAGCTGGACCATAAAGAAGGCTGATCACTGAAGAATCAATGCTTTTGAATTATGGTGCTGGAGGAGACTCTTGAGAGTCCCATGGACTGCAAGAAGATCAAACCTATCCACTCTTAAGGAAATCAGCCCTGAGTGCTCACTGGAAGGACAGATCCTGAAGCTGAGGCTCCAATACTTTGGCCACCTCATGAGAAGATAAGACTCCGTGGAAAAGACCCTGATGTTGGGAAAGATGGAGGGCACAAGGAGAAGGGACGACAGAGGACGAGATGGTTGGGCAGTGTTCTTGAAGCTACGAACATGAGTTTGATCAAACTGTGGGAGGCAGTGGAAGACAGGAGTGCCTGGCGTGCTCTGGTCCATGGGGTCACGAAGAGTCGGACACAACTAAACGAATAAACAACAACAAAAAGAGAAGCACATGCTAGTTTTAGCCCAAACCATGAGCACCTAATGGCACAGTGTGGCACCTGCACTGCTTGGTTGGTTGGTTTTAAGAGTGGGCTGAATTTTTGTGGTTCAATATTTTCAATGCAGCCACCCCACCCAAGCCCCCAAAATTAACACCACCAACCTTGCCGCTCCCTCTGCCCTCCTGCTGCCAATAAGCCACAGTGACCCCGGTGATGGGCTGTCAGGTGAGTGCTGCTGTCCCTCTGGCTGCTACTGAGGTAAATGAACTCATTGCCATCGTCACCAAAGGGTAAGGCTATTAAGTTTGGAGCTTGAAATGAACTGACTGCGCCACTGGTTTGTCCTTTCTTCTCCCTCCCCTTCCCTACAATGGCAAAGGGGTGAGCAGCAAGGCCAAAACATGTTCCCCTCTCTCCTGGAGAATGCTGGGAAATGTAGTTTCTCAAGGAGGTCCTGATGTCCCCAGGGCTCAACTGAGGTGATAGGAAAACAAATGGCCCCCATGACAGTTCCCAACTGGGGCAGCAATAGAATTTGAACAGCTTGGAATAAAATGAGGCAGTAAGAGCACAGGCAGCCCACAGTTTATGCATGTTGAATATGCGCATGACCGTGTATACATGCATTGCGCCAAACCCAAAAGTGACCGAGAAATGTCATTGAAACATCACTAAAAGAGGGGGGGTGATGGGGGGGTTGCAGGCTTTTTCAGTTTCAATTATACACAATTTCACTAACGCACCTGGTGCCTCAGAGCATAACCCCTGTGTAAACAGGGGGCTGCCTGCATTTGTTTTGGATGCAGACCCGTGTTCAGTCCAAGCAGCGATGTGAGAGTGAAAACCCAGGGAGCTGCTACCAGCCAGTGTAGACAATACTGAACCAAGATGGCCCAGTGGTCTAAGTAGAAGGCAGGTTCCTGTGTTCCTAAGAGGTATTTCCGAGTTGAGGAGAAATAACTCCTCTTATTCCAAGCCCAATTGTGAGGAGAACCAAGGTTCATCCATCACTAATTGCCGCACTCTGCTGTCGTTACGCTAAGGAGGCGAGAAGTTGACTCCGGTTTCAAAGGAGCCATTAATTCATTTTTTAAAAGTGCCTGTCACTGGGATCTTTTGTTCTTTCCATAATTAGAACTGCCCAGCAAAGTGCCTGGAGTTTGTCACAAAAACAGCAAAGCAGATTTTGTTTTTTGTTTTATTTTATGCTAATGAAAATGCCTTAGCGAAGGTGTAAAGAGATGACTTTGCCTTTGTTGGAGGAAAGAGGGTAGTTTTTAAAAGTTCTACATTCTGTGAACCAGCGTTGGACTCTAAATACAACTGAGCTACACAATTAGGACTATCACATGTTGGACATTTGGACTCTACCATTTCAGACCGTTAATGAGGAACTGCATTGAGAAGCTTCCCTGCTACAATAAAGCAAAAACACCTGAACAGGTATGTACCTTCTAGAGCTACTCAGTATGATCCTGAAGTCTGTGTAGCTTGGCTCATGCAGGAAGGAAATATCAAGGAAATAGTTAAATCTCAACGGAAATGGCCACGTAGGAAAGCCACCAGTTTGGGGGTATAAACCATCCTGTTGCTTCTTGGTTGACAAATTATGTAAGGTGTGAGAGTTATGTGAGCGGAATTCCCTGATGCAGCTTCTGAATCAATAAGCTCTCCACACAAAGAAAAGAGATCCAAAGTTTTACTGCAAAATGTCTTTAAACTTGTTACAAAAAAACCCGTTGTGAATAGAAACTTGCTGTTAAACAAGTAGCAATGTGGTCCAGTTCTCTGTAGGTTCTTCCTTGTTAAGCTCGCCCAAGATGAACTAGGGTATTCTCTCTCTAGTCCCAGAGAGAGAGATTCAGATAAGCTGTTTCCTAAATTTGGTGGCAGTTTCTGAGAGATACCCAGACTCCCAGGGATGAGTCATCAATTAGCATAAACACTGAAACAAAGACTCTGCTCCCTTGCTGCAGAATTAGCTGCACAAGCATCTTTTCGGCACTCGGTACTGTTCTCTGCAAAGCAGATATTCTGCAAATGAAAACCTCCACTAAGGGTTCATCCACACATCTGCTTGCTCCATTTCTTAAAAGCACAGGCCTGAATAGTTTTCTGCTTGTCCAATGCTTTCAGGGCATAGGTCCAAGCAGTTTTGCCTTTGCCCCTCCACTTTCCCCAGAAAAACCCACTCTCTAGCAATAAATCGGATTGAATGA
Source organism: Podarcis tiliguerta (assembly GCF_965153285.1). NCBI lineage: Eukaryota > Metazoa > Chordata > Lepidosauria > Squamata > Lacertidae > Podarcis > Podarcis tiliguerta. Next base: position 37,530,332 of record NC_139549.1, read on the forward strand.
CAATGCATGGAAAACCTGGTTGCTGTTTGTTCCAATTCAGTTCTAAAGATCAGGCTTCCCCAGGGGAAATGAAGGTGTGGATGAGCCTGAATTTTCATTCTCAAGGCACACAAATACTGAATTTTGTGCACATTAAACTTACATAAAAATATTTTTTTGAGAGACTCGAGAAAACAGGTCTGGTGGCAGCAGCTGATCAGGCTGAGCAATGGATGTGGGCCCCAGGATTCAGGAACCACCTTAAAATGTTGGCATCCATCTGTCTCAAGAGACAATGGAGTGCGCTTTTGGGGGTGAAGCCAACCCGCAGTGTTGAACTGGCCTCTCCAGGACTGGGCAATGTGTATGGAGGTCCTGGGCTGCCCGGACAACAAGACCCCACTCTCAGCCTTGCAAAGCAATACCTTTAGCATGAGCTTTACTTACAGGCGTTTCCAGAAGCAGTGGTGAACTTGGGGCTCTCAGATCTCAGCCAGTCTCTCACGCTCCATTCTACAGCATTGTTTTGGCGCTTCCTGCAGAGTGGCACCCAATGCGACTGCAACAGTTACGCCACCCTAAAACTGCCTTTTTTGGGACGCGGGTGGCGCTGTGGGTTAAAGCCTCAGCGCCTAGGGCTTGCTGATCGAAAGGTCGGAGGTTCGAATCCCCGCAGCGGGGTGCGCTCCCGTTGTTCGGTCCCAGCACCTGCCAACCTAGCAGTTCGAAAGCACTCTCGGGTGCAAGTAGATAAATAGGGACCGCTTACTAGCGGGAAGGTAAACGGCGTTTCCGTGTGTGGCTCTGGCTCGCCAGAGCAGCGTTGTCACACTGGCCACGTGACCCGGAAGTGTCTTCGGACAGCGCTGGCCCCCGGCCTCTTTGAGTGAGATGGGCGCACAACCCTAGAGTCTGTCAAGACTGGCCTGTACGGGCAGGGGTACCTTTACCTTTACCTTTAAAACTGCCTTTGCCAAAAGGAGGCATCCAAGACACCATCCAACCACCTTGGGAACTCCACTCTGGATTTTATAGTGTTTACTCCTGTGCAGTACTCACTATGAAGTAAGTGCCACATTTTTAATATGGGGGGGGGGGAGGAGCAGGTACTGCATACCCATGAGTAGCTCCCCCCCCCCCCAGCACTGCTCCTGAGCCTTCACTTCTCCTGAAGATATTCCACAAGACAGCAGAAGTTTAGAGTCCACGTTTTCCTTGGAAATCAGCAAGGACCCAATTCCGTGCACTCGCATGTCTCTCACCTTCACAGCTAGTTTTCTCCTGAAATTAGCCAGTATGTCTCACACACGCATAAAAAAGGACTTGTGGGGAGGGAAGCTCAGGACCCCCTCCCCGCAGCAAGACTTAGCCCGAAAGTCCCTTTGTGGAGGAAGGGTGGGATGTAAATTCAGTTAATAATATTAATTCATTAGTAACACGTATATTATTTATACCCCACCCATCTGTCTGGGTTTGTTTATTTATTTATTTACATTTATTTGTATGTGCACATGCAGACAATCCATTATTATACCATATTAAATTGCTGTGTTGGAACTCTGCGATAAATAAGTGGGTTTTGGGTTGCAGTTTGGGCTCTCGGTCTCTGAAAGGTTCGCCACCGCTGCTCTAGGCAGACGAATGTCAGCTTTAGTCTGAAGCCTACCAGAGTCTTTCATGGCTGCTTAGCTTGCGTAAAGAGAGATTTCCACTTCTAAATAATAAAACCTCCATTGGAACAGCTCCAGAGTCTTTGATGCTAGGAACATAGAAATATTATAAATGCTTCTGGATCACCAATCAGGGGTAAGGGACTGAATTTTGACATCTTCGCGTTGCTTTTTAAATATTTGGAGTAGTGGTAAGATTTTTTTATTATTATTTGGGGGTTGCATCTTTTTGTCACAGAAAAAAAATCAGACCAGCTCAGTGATGAAAATCCCTCATCTGCTCTCACTCTAATGGGATGGTTATTAAAGGTGCTTCAAAATTACACAGACAGGACAGGTTTCAAAGAAACAGACAGATAGTATGGTTTGGTTTTCTTCAGAAAATGTGACCGCTTATTACTTTGGGACTCAACGTCATGAATTTTGGGTCCTTCCGTGTTTTTGTAAGGTTTTGTATGATGCCAATCAACAGGGTTGGGGAAGCTGTGGCCCTCCAGATGTTGCTGGAGTCTGATCGAAATTACCCCTTAATCCTAGACAGCATGGCCATTGGTCAAGGATGATGGTAGATGAAGTCCAATGTCACATGAAAGGGTACAGCTTCCCCCACTTAGAGGAATCCCTGCCAGACAGAGTTGAGCACATAGCAAAGGACAGATAATGCTCTAAGCCTTTAGCCAGTGTGGTGTAGTGGTTAAGAGCGGTAGTCTCGTAATCTGGGGAACCGGGTTCGCATCTCCGCTCCTCCACCTGCAGCTGCTGGGTGACCTTGGGCTAGTCACACTTCTCTGAAGTCTCTCAGCCCCACTCACCTCACAGAGTGTTTGTTGTGGGGGAGGAAGGGAAAGGAGAATGTTAGTCGCTTTGAGACTCCTTAAAAGGAGTGAAAGGCGGGATATCAAATCCAAACTCTTCTTCTTCTAGCCACCTTTTAATTTTTTTATTTACAGTATACTTTTCAGGTTTATACATTTCACCGATTTTACAATCATTTTGACATTTCAAAACTTTACTTTCTTCCTCCTCTTTCTGCGGTTCCTTAAATTTATTTTTAATATCTTCTGCATATCCTAATTAACTAAATTTGCTCATTTGTTCATCTTCTTTAAAGATATATACTCTTATAAAACTGCAATTTATTACAATAATCCTGCCAATGTTTTTAGCTTTTAGCCAACTTTTAATCAGAGCATATGAATGCTTAAAAGGTAAAGGTTTAGGACCCCTGACAGTTAACTCCAGGCGCGAACAACTCTGGGGTTGCGGCGCTCATCTCACTTTACAGGCCGAGGGAGCCGACGTTTGTCCGCAGACAGTTTTTCCAGGTCATGTGGCCAGCATGACTGAGCTGCTTCTGGTGAAACCAGAGCAGCGCACAGAAACGCTGTTTACCTTCCCACTGGAGTGGTACCTATTTATCTACTTTCACTTCTTGGGGTGCTTTCGAACTGCTAGGTTGGCAGGAGCTGGGACTGAGCAACAGGAGCTTACCCCGTCGCGGGGATTTAATCTGCGAACCTTCTGATCGGCAAGTCCTAGGCTCTGTGCTTTAACCCACAGCGCCACCCGCATCCCGTGTCATAAAATAGAGAGTCACATTTCTGAGGTAAGTTTTCGTTTACTTACCTGGGACCACTTCATTTGGTCTATCAGCTTCACCATTGTTCTTACCTCCCCCACCTTTCACATACCAGTTCCTGGTGCCTGGGAATTGCAATACCTTACAGTCTCAATAGCATTTAAATTCTGGAAGACCATTTTAAAACATGGGGTGGGAGGAGGTGGAATTTTCAAGACACAGCTTTGTGGGGGGAAAATATGCTCCAAATGGATAATGGTTGATGGAGGCCATTTATATTGGGTGTGACAACTTGTTTGTCAGTTGACGCGGATGCAGGGCAGAGAAGCCCAGGACTGGGATGCATAACTTAAATGCATCAACTTTTTGAAATGATGGACAGCTGTGTCAGTGGCCACTGCAGCCTGTTCCTCAAAATCTGTAAGAGATGCTCTTGGGCCTAATTCAGAATTACTGGCCCAAACTAGGGAGTGCTCATTAGTTGCAAAATGGGACTTCTTTAAGCGAAGGAATAGAAATGCAAATAAAATATAAATCTACCATTATTCAGAATGCTTCTCCCGTTCTCCCTCTCTTGGATTTTTTTTAAAGGTTTTTTAAGGTTTACAAGAAATGTAATTGGAATAGAGTAGGTTTGTGTGTATCTACCCAGGTTTGTAAAGAGAGTGAAGGAGTTTAGTTAATTACACTTCATGCCTGTGGGTAAACAGTCGGGCTGGATGACAATGAAATTCTGAGCTGCATGTCTTGCTAAATAAACACCGGCCAGTTCATGAAGTTGTACCGTATTTAGAATCGCTAGTGGTATCGAGTTAAAGGAATGCAAAAATGTAGGTCACTGCCAGAACGACTGCTGTGTTTGAGATGGCTGGTTCGGAAAACCAATTAGAGTGGGTCATCCTTACAAAGGAATGTTGGAAGACACCTTATACCGGGTCAAAACATTGGTCCATCTAGCAAAGCATTGTCTACACAGACTGGCAGCGGCTCTCTCCCAGCCCTGCCCGGGATTGAACATGGGACCTTCTGCATGCAAAGCAGCGGTTTTCATCGAGCTATGGCCCTACCTAGCCACTCAGAGTGGAATATGTCTTTGTGAAGGTCACACAAGAGGGTCAGGTTGGGGTTGATTCTCAAAGAACAGAATAATAAAGTTGGAAGGTAATCTCATCTTGCAGGCCATTTGCTGCAAATGAAACGTCTGTTGCTTCAGATGTCTTGGAAAGACATAGGGTTGTATCCCACGTTCTGTAAGTAAGTTAGTGGTATACTTGTGCTGACAGGATGTTGTTGTGCAAGGAAAAACTCAAGTACATTACCAAGGGATGTTATGTAATGGATTACACAACAAGAACCCCACTGTTGTGCAAGGGAAAACACAAGAACATGACTAAAGATGCTTTTGCAATGGATCACACAAAAACCAGCTCTTGCATAAGTTTCTTCTAGTCATGCAACCTTTAAATTCTGCCAGGTTTTCCCCAACTCTTAAGATTGGCCCTGCTCTGATGGAATTCCAGTTTTACCTTCTTTTATAATACCTTTTGGCTGCTTTTCAAATCACAATTGCATTTTTATCAGTATTCTTTATTATTATTTTGAAGTATTTTTGTGTACCACTTAAAGGGTGCTTTTTTAAAAAAGAAGAGAAATATTAAGTGGCTTAGAAATCCTTTTAAACAAAATAAATAAATATTTGTCCAATCTCACGCTCAAGGCAAGAAATCTGGGCATCAGCAGCAGTTGGCTTGTGTCAGTGTGGATCAGGCACATCAAGAATGCGCCACCCCCTTCCCCAGTTCTGAGCAAAACCAAAATTGACACATTTGCCAATTCCTACTGAGAGTTAAGAGAACATGTTATTGTGGCTAAAATAATAAATGAAATATAACATTTTAAAGATGAGCTTTCCCTGCCACAGTGCCTGGTTGTTGCCTTGGTTTTTTTTTTTTTTAAATAATATTTATTAAAGGTTTTATAGTTGCAGGAAAAAAGAAAAAGTATAAGAGAGAAGAAAAAAGACAATAAAAAATTACATCAAAAATAAAAAGAAAAAACAAGACAAGACAACAAAAACATTTAAGAAACACATCCAATTTCCATATCTTTATCTTTCATTTACTTGTTTCCTCGACTTCCTCACACCTCCCTTTTTTGTATTCTAGATCAAATTAGTTAATTCAGCAAATCCTTTCCCTCTTTCTCAACTTTTTGTTCTATAATTAATCTTAACACAATCTGGTTTTAAGTTTTCCACTTTGATCCATTAACAATCAATTTTTACTTAATTCTTTATAACATTTCTACTAAAACCATATAACTTCATTCCAATATTTTTCTAACATTCATTAATTTTGCAGTATGGTTGTTGCCTTGCTTTATTCACTGCTTTCAAGTGGGAGAAGCATGGATAACTGAGATATTTGTAATGACCGCTCCCCACATCAAATGGGGGGGCGCCTTTTGTGTGGTCGCACGCAGCCCCCCGGATCCCACTGCGGCTCCTGGTAGTATGGGCTGGCTTCGCCCTCCCCAGGCTGGATACCTGGAGGTCTCCGCCTACCTCAGCCAATCGCCCAATCCCGCGTTGCCAGGGGATTGGCCAGGTAGGGGGAGGGACTGCCCTGCCCGCACAACAGAAGGTGAATCTTACCTGCGAAGGGTCAGTGGGATCCAAAGCTTCTCCTACCCTGCTTTCCCTCAGTTAAGCCTTCTTTTGCAGGTTAACCTCTTCTCCGCAGGTACACGGGTGCTGCTACGTCATGGTCGCTGTTGAAGAGCCGGAAAGGGATTTTCCTGCATTGGCAGGTTTTGCCTTTCCTGTAGCAAAACAACACAACTTTGGGGGTTTCAGGCTTGGGCGGAATCCTTTAGTCTATCTTCTTAAATGGGGTGTGTGTGTGAAGCTGTGACCCACACCCCCCTTGCGGCGGTGATCCCAGAGTTCCCCATTAAAGGGGTCTTGAAGGGAGGCATTGGCCATATGCCGAGAGGTTGTCATTGCTCTCCCTTGCAGCAGAGGCAAAGTGGGGTGTGGGCTCTCTGTTTGAATATATGTTCTCCAGAGCCAGCCCAATCCCCACACATTCTGGATAACCTTGATGTCTCCCAGATCCCCAGCTGGGGACTGGGAAGGATAAATGCCCAATGCCTGAGCCAAGGTCTGAAACTACACTTGAAACTTAATAAAGTTGTGGCCAATTTTAATCCCATAGCACATTGTCTTGAGTCATTATTCTGCTCGGGGGTTGCCTGGGGTTGAGGGGACTCCACCTGTCCACACAATGCCCAAATGTAAGTTGGGGTTCTGTAGTGGTTAGAGCTCTCCCTTAAGTATCCTTACATGAGAACCTTAGTGATGTATGGAACTGAGAGCTGGACCATAAAGAAGGCTGATTGCCGTAGAATTGATGCTTTTGAATTATGGTGCTGGAGGAGACTTTTGAGAGTCCCATGGACAGCAATAAGATCAAACCTATCCATTCTTAAGGAAATCAGCCCTGAGTGCTCACTGGAAGGACAGATCGTGAAGCTGAGGCTCCAATACTCAGGCTACCTCATGAGAAGAGAAGACTCCCTGGAGAAAACCCTGATGTTGGGAAAAATGGAGGGCACAAGGAGAAGGGGATGACAGAGGACAAGATGGTTGGACAGTGTTCTCGAAGCTACCAGCATGAGTCTGACCAAACTGCGGGAGGCAGTGGAAGACAGGAGTGCCTGGCGTGCTCTGGTCCAGGGGGTCACGAAGAGTCGGACACGACTAAACAACAAGTGGTTAGAACATCGCACTAGGAATGGGGAGTTTGAATCCCCATTTAGCTGTAAAGCATATTAGGTGACCTCTCCTTCTCAGCTACCTCATATGGATAGTGGGATAAAAATTGGAGGTGGGAGCCCTATATACCACTTTCTAAAAAGTACATTTATTTTATTTATTATTACATTTCTACCCCAGCCTTTCTTCTAAGGAGCTCAATGTTCTTTTCTTCCCGATTTTATCCTTATAATGACCCTGTGACATAGGTTGGCCTGAGGGATCGTAACTAACCCAAGGTTACCCAGTGAGTTTCATGGCTGAGTAAGGAACTGAACCTTGCACTTTTGGGTCCGGGTCTGACACTCAGTGCCTAGGGCTTGCCGATCGAAAGGTCGGCGGTTTGAATCCCCGCGGCGGGGTGCGCTCCCGCTGTTCGGTCCCAGTGCCTGCCAACCTAGCAGTTCGAAAGCACCCCTGGGTGCAAGTAGATAAATAGGGACCGCTTACTAGCGGGAAGGTAAACGGCGTTTCCGTGTGCGGCTCTGGCTCTGGCTCGCCAGAGCAGCGATGTCACGCTGGCCACGTGACCTGGAAGTGTCTCCGGACAGCGCTGGCCCATGGCCTCTTTGAGTGAGATGGGCGCACAACCCTAGAGTCTGTCAAGACTGGCCCGTACGGGCAGGGGTACCTTTACCTTTTACTGACACTCTAACCACTGCACAATACCGCCTCTGAGTTAATTAATCACTTTAATCTATTATTTAATTTGCCCAGTGTAGATGATTAAGTCTCCAGTCATATACAGACTTGGGAACAAGTTCCATGGAAATCATTTGGGAATTGCTTCTCCGTAGACAAGTATAGGATTGCACTGCAAAATACTGATTGTTTAATCCACTGACCATCCTGTTTCAAAGAGGCCCGTCCTTAATTCACTGAGACCAGAATCACAACCTTAAGTAAGTGTAAAGGAAGTTAGCAGGTCTAAAAAGCAACTGTTCTACAAAGCTGACCTGTCATTCTGGTATAATAGAGGTCCAAAGCCAAGCCAAGCCAGCAGAATAGAAGATATATCCTCTTGCAAACAAAATTATTTTTCAGCTGTTCAGCAATTCTCACCTAATGTTCCTCTCTTGAATAAGATTTGCCCAATGAACTCTGCCCAGGGAAACTTCATCATAGCTCTAAATTTGCACCAATTATGGGACTGAGCCCCTGACAGGATGAGGACAATGAGGAAATGATACAATTTGGCCAGCAGGAGAAGTCCTCAACCTCCGATAGACATGAGACACAAGAGGCAAAGTGGGCCATTTGCAAGTAGCTCGCAAGAGACTTAGCATTACGTCAAGAGATCTTGGCCTTCTCGTTCCCAATGATGGGCTTTCTCCTCTATGGTCACAGTACTTCCCTTGAGAACATTTCCATCTTTGAGCAGTCAGTGAAGGGAAGAGATAAAATAGTTTGCTACACATGCTGCATTTTTATTAACACAATGGTAATGTGGGTCACCTTCACACAAAAAACACTTTCCTGTATAAATGAAGAAAGATTGCTGCAGCCTTCTTAGAAGCAAATAATTGACTTCAGCACCAAGGACTGTATGTTTTTAAAATAATGTTCTCTTACACATTCAAGTCAATGACTCGTTTTTTTAAAAAAATGTATCTATGGGGAATGGAAATGGCTTCTTGACATTTAAACTGCTTTATCAATAGAAGTGCACAGCAGAGTTTGCTAGGATTTACAGATCTTACAGAGGGATGAGTGGATTTCTTCTCCCAGTTTTGTTCCTTTAGAATTCAGTGAGTTTACTCTGTCCTGTGATCCCTGGTGAAACTAGGATGATTTTGAACATTAATTCCAGAATTGGGAAGGGTCATAGTTCACTGGTATGTTAAGTATAATTGTTTAATGTACCGTATATAGAAATGGAAATAAATCTATAATGTGCCTGTATGGTACTGTCATTTGACTATGTCAAATGAAAGAGATACTGCTACAGGTCTATGCATATGCTAATCTGTAGGCATCCATCTTGGGTGGGGTGAGCTCTTTGCTTCCCAGCTACTGAAGAGAATGGGCATGTTGATTCTCTGTCTCCAGCAAACAGTCTTAGGCTAATGGGAACAGGAATGGATAAGAGACTGAGCTTTGACTTTTAGTTCAGGATGCAAGACATTTGCAATCTAAGATATGATGCCTTACGCTGGGACACGAATAAGATATTATGCAACTAAGTGAATGTAACTTTAAGTTGTTTCAAAGTTAAGTTAAAGGTAATGTGGGATATTTACAATGCAGCCAAACCAAAAATGCACTTGGAAGCAGCTGAAGCTCACAGTTTTCCTGTAATCTGCCAGAGAGAACTCTGAGAGCCACTCCCACTGTGCCCTGACAGGGGGAAGGCATAGCCATATGTAATCTCCTCACCTGGGCAGGTACTTCCTCTTTGCTCTTTTACCTCATTCCAGAAATGTGACAACATCTGCACATCTGAGCTCCATTGCTCAGACATTATCTTAAGCTAGACTTAAGCCTGTCTTTGTAACTCAATTACCATTTTAAGCTGCTGTATCTGTTACTCTTCAACAAGTATTCCGAGTGGGTAAGTGCTATTCTTACCTTTTACAAGACTGTTTGTGTGTTTATTAAGGGGGAGAAAAGTGGGAAATACGGGGAGAATCCAGCCTGCCTTAAAGAATCCTGGATTACTTAAACTAAAAGGCTAAAACGAGCCTATATAAGCTTCCTTTTAAACTGCAAAGGAATCCACACTGCGGAACTCACAAACATGAGGAAGGATAATATCAAATAAATATATCATTTCCTAGCATCTATATACGTCCCTACAAGTAAAGCTTTTGAACCATATTTTTGGATGGGAGAATTTTTATTTCAAAGATGAGTCTGTTTATTCATCCAACTGCTTCCATAGGCACAATATTAATAACCTCAGTGTGGCAGAGCACCTGCTTTGCATGCTGGAGGTCCCCGGTTCAAGCGCTGGCATCTCCACATAGCACTTGGAGGGAACCATGCCTAGAACCCCGGACACTGCAGACAACACAGAGAGAAAAAGACCAATGGTCTGAATGAGCATAAGGTAGCTTCCTACTGGAACATGCCCAAAAGCACACTCAATGGCAGAGCACATTTTTGGCACCCAACAGACCCCAGGCTCAATCTCCAGATAAGGACTGGAAAGATTCCTGCCTGTAATCCTGGAGGACCACTGACAGTTGACGTTGATAATATTGAGCTAGATCGATCCCTGATCTCACTCAGTATAAGGCAGCTTCATATATTCCTAATGCTGCTTCAACTTACAGTTCCTTTATATGTGTGTCAACATTTCCAAGTCACCAAGCACAGGTATGCATGAACAAAACACTGGCAAGAAGCAATGACAATGCAATTGTACATATGATTGCACATGTGCAATGTTTTACTGTTCTGGTCTAAACCACTGAGCCTCTTGGGCTTGCCAATCAGAAGGCTGGCGGTTCGAATCCCCGCAACGAGGTGAGCTCCTGTTGCTCAGTCCCAGCTCCTGCCAACCTGGCAGTTTGAAAGCACGTCAAAGTGCAAGTAGATAAATAGGTACTGCTCTGGCGGGGAGATAAATGCTGTTTCCATGTGCTGCTCTGGTTTTGCCAGAAGTGGCTTAGTCATGCTGGCCACATGACCCAGAGAAACTGTCTGTGGACAAACGCTAGCTCCCTCAGCCTATAAAGTGAGATGAGCACCACAACCCCAGAGTCGTCTGCGACTGGACTTAATTGTCAGGGGTCCTTTACCTTTTACATATAATCCCATACAGAGAAAGAACATTTCAGAGCTAGCTATCTGACCAAATTCTCACCAGTTTCCTTAAGAAATGCCTTTACTGAGCTGTGTTTCCTCATGATGCCCACTGCAACAGGGTCCTGTAAGCAGAAAGACTTTGCATTTGTGGTCAACCTCAGCTGAAAGACATCACTCATCATCTGTTAGCCTGCCCCTTGAGATCTGTTAGCCGGCAAGAGATTGTTTTTTGAAACCTTTGTTCACACAAGTAAGCAGGTACACTCCAGCGTAAATGGTTTGGTTTCTTTTGAGTGACAATAATAGCTTCGTAACACAAAGACTGGCCCTCTATGCACTGGCTGCAAAAAGAATTGGGAAAAGGGAGTTAAATGAAATTGCTATAAGGTGTTGTGGTGTTTCAGAAGTTTAATCTGAAATCAAGCTTGTGTAAAGTTTGTTGGGACGAGATGGTTGGACAATGTTCTCGAAGATACCAACATGAGTTTGACCAAACTGCGGGAGGCAGTGGAAGACAGGAATGTTGGCGTGCTCTGGGTCCACAGGGTCACAAAGAGTTGGACACTACTAAATGACAACAAAAGTTTGTTGGTGTCTTCATTCTCTTACATCATTCATGTTGGTTTATATATGGATGTATTTTCTGTATTATTTTATTAATACCATTGCTCATAGCTGTCAATTTACAGATTTGAAAATAAGGGACCAGCAGCCAAAATAAGGGACCAGCAGCCTCGCCTGTTGCAGGCACTCCAGTCTTCCCGTCCTCCTGCAGTCTGGTCAAACTCATGCTGGTAACTTCGAGAACACTGTCCAACCAACTTTGTAACCAGAGGTTCAACTGAATATAATCTGAATCACATCACCACAAGGCCTATGCAGCCTCAACTTAAGATGGCTCCCCGGCCTGGCTTTGCACTGAAAAGTTTGCAGCAGCACGTGCAACAAAATGGCGTCCAGCATTCAAAAAACCCCTCAGCTTGCATTAACTAGCCACACACAAGGCATGCAAGCTCCACCCTCCAGTTGTTCTTAGACTTCTTATTCGGTGAGCAACACAACCAAGCAACACAGTTGGAGCCTCCCTCCTCCCTGGCCAGCAGGGAGGGAAGGAGAGGAGCTGCTTCCTTTGAAATTTAAGGGACATCATTTAAGGGACATTTAAGGGACATCCATCAATAAGGGACAGCAGCAGGACATGGCGCTGGAATAAGGGACTGTCCCTTCAAATAAGGGACACTTGACAGCTATGCCATTGCTACAAGCTTGTCATGGCCTTTGGCTAGAACAATGAACATATGAACTGATTTGGGGGGGGCACCCTGAACTATAGGGTCAGGTTTAAGTGCTGGTTTTAACCTTTAAAGCCCTATACGGCCTAGGACCCTCGTACTTACGGGACCGTCTGTCCTGGTATGCCCCACAGAGGACCTTATGGTCCACAAATAATAATATCTTGGAGGTCCCAGGCCTCAAGGAGGTTAAACTGGCCTCAACCAGGGCCAAGGCCTTTTCGTCTTTGGCCCCGGCCTGGTGGAAAGCTCTATCACAGGAGACCAGGGCCCTGCGGGACTTGACATGCTCCCACAGGGCCTGCAAGACGGAGCTGTTCCACCTGGCCTTCGGTCCAGGCCCAGTTTGACCCCCCCCCCATGGGACCCTGTAAGTTACATCTTTGGCCCTTTTATCGGCTCATGTGGGACCAACATGGATAGTTGGTCCTGATGAATATTTGAGGTTCCCGACCCCTATGGTTGTAATTCGTGGGCAGTCATTTAATTTGATCCTGATTCTAATGTTTAAGCTGTATTTTAATCAATTGTTTGATTGCGTTTTAATGTATTTGATTTTTGTTGTTAGCCACCCTGAGCCTGGTCTTGATGGGGAGGGTGGGGTTTAAATAAAAATTTACTTACTTACTTTACTTACTATGCTGCACAAAATTAGCTACTAGTCTTGAGGGATATATATGCTACTTCTAGAATGAGTAGCATCCATTTATATCACCAGCAGCGGGCTGTTTGCAGGCTGCCTGGAGGAACCACTTCAGGAAAAAGGTTGCTGGATTTGATAGACCTTTGGTCTGATTCATCAGGGCTGTCTTATGTTCCTCTGATAATCATGCATATGTAAAACAGTGCTTAGAAGTTCACCAAAATCTATGCAACATTTGCTATGTAGGTGGATGGAGCACAGTTGCTTTTCTGATACCTTATTTTATTTCAAAATTATTAAGAAGACAATTACTTGGAGAGATGGAGGAGGCATAATCAGTTCTGGTCATATTTCTGTTGGGCTGTTGGATTAATTTTCTTTGTTATTTAACTTCTTGTTATTTTCTCTTCTTCCCCCTTGTGGTTGAATAAATGTGTGCTGTTTCAACCTGGATCATCACAGTTGTCCATTCTAGAGGATGAGAGCTGTGGTGATTCAGATGATGTTCAAATGCACCAGGAAGTCATTTGAAAAGCAGAGCAAACCCTTGCATTTGCCATCCACCATCTCCGCCATTGTCACCCTATTACGCAACTTCTTGGCACTGCAATCCCAGCAGTGCCCATGGAACCAATTAACAGTAAATTATTTAGATTAACAGCTGTTCCACACTGTTTCACAGCTGTTATTTCACACTTTTAATTCCTGGTGTGTATTTTTATATACCTGAGGTCATGCAACTGCTGCACTGATGGTTTGTGTTGCATTATATTATTATATTATATATTATATTATATTATATTATATTATATTATATTATATTATATTATATTATATTATATTATATTATTATGCAAGATTTGGACTGTATTCTAAGTATACTTACCCAAACAGCATAAGGAATAATTCTCTGATAATAAGTAAGGCTGTTTGCCCTTCAGCACTGTGGTCTATTTTAATTTGTTTTTATTCTGAATAGTTTTAAAGTCAGTTGCCTCAGCTGTTAATGTTAACTGCAACAAACAGACAAGGAGCATATGTGTTTTACTTTTACTTTTAAGTGGCCTTAGAAGCCGTATATTTTAATTGGAGGACAGGCACTGGGAGAGCAGCTGTTGTGACTTAGCTGATAAGGAAAGATTAGAAGCTCATCTCTACTGAAGGAGACTCTGCAGTTGCAACAGTCTGAATATGGTTACCACATGAGCACAGACCCGCAGTGCTTCAGATAAATCATCCGGAACTTCTTTGCCAAATTTAGGCCAAACATCTATGCTGCAATATTGTGAATCAGCAACTGGAGCAGCTGGAGCAAGGGAGGTTGGGGATAACTGCAACTCATTTGCGGCAATATGCTATTAATTTATCTTATATAGACAGCCCCAGTACCTTAAATGGCGAGTATACAAGAAGTGGGACTGGAGATTCCTTATCTCAAGTTAAAGGATTTGCTACATAGGCTTCTAATGAAAGCTTTGATGATCCAGACTTGTTAGTACAGTGGACGCTCAGGTTGCGAATGTGATCCGTGTGGGAGGCACATTCGCAACCCACAGCAATTTAGCGCTTCTGTGCATGCGCAAGAACCAAAACTCGGAAGTAACCCGTTCTGGTACTTCCGGGTTGGCGCAGTGGAAAACACACAACCTGACGCATCTGTAACCCGAGGTATGACTGTAACTGATACATATGCTCCCAGGCAACCTCGGCTTCCTCCATATAATGAAACTTCAACAGTATGTGATAACAATTTTGGCAAAATAGGCTCGGCCACAATAGAGACCGAAACTCACTCGCTGTGGGAACTTTTACGCGACCAATATCTCTTGACAAAACGAACAGCAGAGGGAATCTGTAGCAGAACTGGTGCATTGGAAAAGGAGGTTTTTGATTTGAATGCCATAATTGGTACACTGGTTGGGTTAGTGAAGACAGGGATGCTGACTTTAGCCCCGCAGACAGGACTTACCAGCAAAGAAACTGAAGTTTAGAGGTACATCAAGATGTGGACAGGTCTGAGCTCGTTAAGTCCCTATTAGATTCAGTGGCTAAAAAAAAAAAATGACATCTATCAAGGCTGCAACTTGAACTCAGAGACATGTTTTTACACCATTATGAAGGAGTCTTTTCCATTCTTGACCTAACCCCCTCCCCCAATCCAAAGCTACTAACGATAGTGGATGAGTATGCTGATGACCCACTTGCTACCTTCCAAGGAAAAGGTATCAAAGAAAGGGAATTGCAGTCTGGAAAAGGCAACCAGAGAGGAAGGAGCAGGAAGTTCTAGAGCTGTAAAACTCCGGTCTTTATCACCTATTCTAATAATATCCAGATATGCTCCAATAGACAAGGAGGGAAGATTCATTATACTGGCCCGAATGCAAGTACTGGGAGAAATATGTCCAAGTTAGAGGCATAAAACCCCTACCCTGTCAGCAAATTTCTGATTCTGGGCTGGAGGAGCAAGGACAGCAGTTGCAGACTTCAGAACTGCGAGGTGACTGTGGAAGGTACACTGGGGGAAGAGACCTTTGGTGGTAGGTTCCTCTACTGAGGAGGACAGAGGCAGCATTGTGTGGAGGTAACAGGATGTCCTGTTAGGTGTGCCGTCTTCTAGGTGCAGAGATTCAAGATGTGGCAGAGAAGTTGTCAAGTCTTATAAAGCCCACTGACCACAGCCCCTCACAGAGCTACCATTTCCAGCAGCCATAAACGCTATAGTTCCGAGGATTCTTTGGGGGGAAGTTATGTGTTTAAAACATACTTTAGATATGTTTAAAATTTATGGCCTAGGATTTGCCCCAGTATTCTTTTCAAGCTGTCTACACTGGTGGCCATTGCAACTCCTTGTCAAAGCAAATTCTATAGTTTAACTGTGTGAAGAAGTCCTCCATTTTGTCTGTAGCCATCAATTGCCTCAGCATGCATTTGTCTAGCCCTCTCTTAAAACCTTCCAGGTTGGCAGCCATCATTACGTCTTCTGGGTGAGAATGCCAGAGTTTAACTATGCACTGTGTAAAGAACAACTTCCTTTAGTCTGTCCCAAATCTGCCAGTATCCAGCTGCATTGGTTGTCCCTGAATTTTAGAATGGGAGGGGGGGGGAGAGAATAAATTTCTCTCTCTCCACTTTCTCCCCACCATGCATAAGTTGATATGCCTCTATCATGTTGCCTCTCCTTTAAATTTTGCTGAATTTTGGCAGTAGTTTGCATGCATGCAAAATATGAAGAGGGTGCTTGAGGCACCGGGGTTTTTTCGGTTTTTTGTCTTAAACAAACCCTAAAGAAATCTGCTTTTGATTAAAAACAAAAATTACTCTGGTGAATAGTTTTTTCTGCATATTTAGTAGCGCCGTTTCCCATCATTTGGCAATCTGCGCCAATTGTCTTCGGCTCCATTCCTATAGAGGATGGTGTTTCTTTTGACATTTACAGAAAAAGAAAAAGAAAGAAAAAAGAGACATCAACTGCAAAATTGAGCCAGCCAGCCTTCCCTTCCCACCCCTTTTGGGGGGTCTTTCTTTTTATTACTCAATTCCTTCTGCAGCTGCTCTGAATGCTATTTACATTTTGTTTATCTCAGCTGTGTTCACAACCGCTGTCGCCAACAAATTCCTCCCCTAAAAGAGACAAAAAAGATCAGCGCTACTCTGGGAATGGAGATGGAGGAGAGCAGCTAAGTTTGGGTTCCAAAAATGCTAGGACTTAGGTTGGACTGAGAATGTCAAAATGGTCAAAGGCCTGGAAACGATGCCTTATGAGGAACGGCTAAGGGAGCTGGGGATGTTTAGCCTGGAGAAGAGGAGGTTAAGGGGTGATACGATAGCCATGTTCAAATATATAAAAGGATGTCACATAGAGGAGGGAGAAAGGTTGTTTTCTGCTACTCCAGAGAAGCGGACACGGAGCAATGGATCCAAACTACAAGAAAGAAGATTCCACCTAAACATTAGGAAGAACTTCCTGACAGTAAGAGCTGTTCGACAGTGGAATTTGCTGCCAAGGAGTGTGGTGGAGTCTCCTTCTTTGGAGGTCTTTAAGCAGAGGCTTGACAACCATATGTCAGGAGTGCTCTGATCGTGTTTCCTGCTTGGCAGGGGGTTGGACTCGATGGCCCTTGTGGTCTCTTCCAACTCTATGATTCTATGATTCTATGTAGAGTCAGAAAAGCCACAGGAGAGACTTGTAAGCCAGGGGTGGAACTATAACAACATCCAGGGGAGGTGGAGCCAAGCAGGAGCTTGGACAGAGACTGGAAAGACCAGGAAGATGATGGGCAGAGTTTCATAGAGTTGAAAGGGACCACGACGGTCATCTGGTGCAACTCCCTGCCATGCAAGAATCTTAGCTAAAGCATCCATGACTGCTGTTCATCCACTCCAGAGGAAAATCGGGTGGGTGGGTGGGGAGGGGAGCCAGCATCTCTGCTCCCCTTTCCAAAGTGGCTGAAGTCAGGGTGAAAAGGGAAAATCTCCACTCCACCAACCAGGGTTTTCAATACTGGGCCCTCTCCCCTCTGTTTCTTCCCCCCTTTCCCAAATAAGAGACTCCCAGGCCAAGCCTGGTCCCAACAACTCTGTAGTGCTCCTGGCAACTTCTAAAGCATTTGGATCAAACCCGGTACTTTGAGCTGAGCTTGAAAGCAATCTGATAAATGGAGGATTTGTGTCATGTGGTATGATGAGGCAACTCCAAACTCTTTGACGGGATGAGGAAGTGGGCCAATCAGTGAGCTGGATCCTTTTTGTACACTCAGGCCAAGTTTGATAGGTGGGGATGGCCACTCACATGTCAGTCACCTGACATCCCATTTGTTGGAGAAAAGCAAATACATTTCCTTCTCTTGAGTTAATGCATATGTTGCTTTAAACCACCAGAGGGCACAGCTGGCATTTGCTTGTAACCTCTCTGTCCAAGTTAGCTCTACCCCTAAAAACTGAGTGATTTGATTGTTCTCTCCCATCAAGGTGCCTGACTTTTTCCTCTTGCATCTCTACTCATCCTGTAAGGAGTTCCTGCATGAATAAAGCCTTTGAACTCCTGTGACTATAAGTGATTTTCCAGTGTAATTCACCAAAGCTGCAGAGTCTGTTAACACCAATAATGTCAGGCGACCCATCCCTCCCAATTTAAAATCTAACTAGGTGAGCAAAGGGGGAACCAGCTGGTATGATATCAGGTGTAGGGTGAGAGAGAGGCATTGATTGGCCAAAATGGCCTTGTGGGCCAAATGGGGATACCTGAAGGGCCTAACTTGGCCCATGGGGCAGAGGTTCTGCACAGTTGTTTTATGAATATGAATTTGTCCAGCTAATACTACTCTGATATACTACAATTCCAGCATCATTTCCCCTAGAAGTTCTTCTGTAGCTTGGAATGCAAGGTTATTCCTGAATGCACACTGACAAAGTTCAAAAACAGCAGAACATTATTTGGGTCTAGGGCCATTTGCCATAACTTTTTTGGCAGAAATGCTATGTTGAGCGTAAGAACTAGTTGTCTCCTAAGAGAGAATGGAATTGAAGATGGCATTTCCCGTTCTTATTTTTTTAAAAAAAAAAAATCCACAGAGAATGCATACTGATTCCACCACCTAATGGCAAAAGTAGAATGAAACTTCAATGTCCTGCCACCAAAAGTCTCCAGATGCCTCCTTGGGGGTCACATGATGCAAGCAAGGGAAATTCAATCCTCTCGCTCCCTTTTTATAGTCAGACGGGGTGCAGCCAATGCCCTTTGCATCCCAATCTCTTCTTCTCCCATGTTGCTTTCAACTTGCCCCTGCAAGTCATGAGCGAGCAAATCTCAATATTCAGACTCTGTTAGACCCAAACTTATGCTTTGAAATTCAGGGCAAAGGAGCATATGGAAATTGCTACTGCGAGGAAGAAGGGTGTCTCAGGAAGAATAAGAAATCAGCTGTAATGCAGTATTGAAATGAGGGCCATTATAGGTTATTTGTGAAATGGGACATGATACGATTGGAATTCAGTTAGCTTTCCAGCGCCAAAGGGTCAAGTGGCTTGAAGAACACAAATGTGGGGTGTAGGGGATTAAGAAAACAAAAAGAGTCCATATCAGTTGTAATTTCCCGATAATACTTTGTAAGTTTGACACAGACTGCCATTCCAGAAAGCGCCTTGGCTGGGGTGCCATAAATATTGTTTATGGTCTGGTTCTATGGCCGCCTCGCCGCCTGTGGGTTTCCTGGTCACTGTTGAACAACACGCAATTGATCTTTCCTGCAGACTGCTCCTTTCCCTCACCTGCTGGTGGGAAATGATGGCTCTTGTTTACGACTTGTCTTATTGCTCAGATTCTCCATTACAATGAAATCTAATAGAGTGGAGTGTGTTCAGCTGATTTCATCCCGTTTTCTTGACTGTGGTTTTTCTATACTGGGGTGGGAAGATGTATTTTCCACTTTTAGGAGGCTGCTTTGGAACAACAAAAGGAGCTGCGGATATTTTAAGGTATGGAAGAAGCTGAATGATCCTCACCTTTTGACAGCCAAACACAATGTATATGCCACTCGATTGCAAAATAGTTCATAAGTGATTTACAAAAGCAAAAGCCACCTGCATTTAAAGTATCAGTAAAAGACAGTTAAAAACAGGTGTTTAAAAATATTCAAGAGATAATTAAAATCAAGAGTGAGCTACAAACAGATTAAAACACATGTCAACATTTTGCATGTCCAGATTAAAAAAAAAGGTAAAGGGACCCCTGACCATTAAGTCCAGTCGCGGACGACTCTGTGGTTGTGATGCTCATCTCGCTTTACAGGCTGAGGGAGCCGGTGTTGGTCCACAGACAGCTTCCGGGTCATGTGGCCAGCATGACTAAGCTGCTTCTGGTGAACCAGAGCAGCGCACAGAAACGCCGTTTACCTTCCCGCCGGAGCGGTACCTATTTATCTACTTGTACTTTGATGTGCTTTCGAACTGCTAGGTTGGCAGGAGCTGGGACAGAGCAATGGGAGCTCACCCTGTCGTGGGGATTCAAACTGCCAACTTTCCGATCAGCAAACCCTAAGCTCTGTGGTTTAGGCCACAGCACCATCCGCGTCCCTCAGTGCCACCCGCACCCAGATAGCCTGAATAAAAATGTTTCTAGCAAGTGCTGGAAAGAGCACAGCGAAGTTCCAAAGTGTAGGTGCTACCACGCTAAAAGATTTGACTTGACCTGTTACTGAACTGTCATGGTCACAGGTGCTATATAATACTCATTCCTCACCTATAACGTGAGGCATGAGTATTATGTAGCACTTGTGACCATGACAGTTCAGCATATCCAAGTGCACATAAACTGATCCCAAGCTGTAATGGGCTTTATCTACTAGAAGTAACACCTTGAATTTGACCCATAGCAAATATTCCTGGCTGTGACTTTCACGCCCCTAACACTGCTATCCTCCTCTGCCCAAAGGTCTCTTGAATCCACCAACAGTTCTACAAATTCTCCCTTTCTGTCCCTTATGCCTGGAACTCCATTCCAGAACCTCTACATCAGAGTGGAAAACTTCAGGCCTGGGTTCAAAATGCACACACACACACACACCGGCCTCTCTGTCTGGCCTTTGGTTTCCTCTTTATGCCACACTGCTCGCTATGCCCTCCTGCAGTGCTTTTGCCTGGCTGAAATATCTCCTTGAACGATGGTCATACCTCTTTCTGCCTCCTCCTTCCTCAAAAAAAACCAAGCATCAAGCAGTGTTCAGTTATACACAAAACATGTATGGATAATAATATAATAATAATAATTTATTATTTATACCATGCCCATCTGGCTGGGTTTCACCAGCCACTCTGGGCGGCTTCCAACAAAACACTAAAGTACAATAACCTATTAAACATTAAAAGCTTCCCTAAACAGGGCTGCCTTCAGATGTCTTCTAAAAGTTTGGTAGCTATTTTTCTCTTTGACATCTGGTTGGAGGGCATTCCACAGGGCGGGTGCCACTACGGAGAAGGCCCTCTGCCTGGTTCCCTGTAACTTGGCTTCTCGCAGCAAGGGAACCGCCAGAAGGCCCTCGGCGCTGGACCTCAGTGTCCGGGCAGAATGGATAGGTTTGCTGAAACGGAACAGTTTTCAGGAGTCAACTAAAATAGGCTAGGGAAGGTGCCTACCTAATGTCAACAGGCAGGGAGTTCCAGAGCCCAAATGCAGAACAAGTCATCAGGCCATCGCAATACAAAGATGTAACAGATTGAAAGCAACACAAGGCAATATCCATATGCATTTTGACGCAAACCCAAACAAACTTCAACATAAAGAAGCTAAAAATGCTGATTAGCCTTGGCAGATCACCGTATATTCCTTTAAAAGGGGGGAGGGGGGAGGTTGCTCCTCTTTTCGCAAATATTGAAATGGGATGAAATAAAATTAATTTATGCAAATCATAATAATTATGTAAAACCTATATGAATAAAAGTATGAAACAAACATCATTCTGAAGTTCCTGGCAGGTTACAACATTCTCTCCTATTTTCCACGCACCTCTTCTTGTTAGTTAAGTGTAGAGAGAAAATGTGCAGGCTTCGCAGTTAAATGTTTATCATAGAATCATAGAACTGAAGAGTTGGAAGGGACCCTAGGGGTCATCTGGCCCCACACTCTGCAATGCAGGAATCTCAGCTAAAGCACCCATGACAAATGACCATCCAACCTCTGCTTAAAAGCTTCCAAGGCATGAGAGTCCACAGCCTCCCAAGGGAGACTGTTCCGCTGTCAAACACCGCTTACTGTCAGAAAGTTCCTCCTCATGTTTAGTTGGAATCTCCTTCCTTGTAATTTGAAGCCATTGGCTCAAGTCCTACCCACCAGGATCAGGAGAAAGCAAGCTTGCCCAATCTTTCATGTGACAACTCTTCAGAAAATTGAAGATGGCTATCATATCTCCTGTAAGTCTCCTCTTTTCCAGGCTAAACATATACAGCTCCTTCAACCTTTCCTCATAAGGCCTGGTTTCATCTTGGTCACCCTCTTCTGCATACATTCCAGCTTGTCAACATCCTTCTTAAATTGTGGGGCCCAGAACTGGACACAGTATTCCAAGTGTAGTCTGACTAAGGCAGAATGTTGTTGTTTAGTTGTTTAGTCGTGTCCGACTCTTTGTGACCCCATGGACCAGAGCACGCCAGGCACTTCTGTCTTCCACTGCCTCCCGAGGTTTGGTCAAACTCATGTTCGTAGCTTCAAGAACACTGTCCAACCATCTCGTCCTCTGTCGCCCTCCATCTTTCCCAACATCAGGGTCTTTTCCAGGGAGTCTTCTCTTCTCATGAGGTGGCCAAAGTCTTCAGGATCTGTCCTTCCAGTGAGCACTCAGGGCTGATTTCCTGAAGAATGGATAGGTTTGATCTTCTTGCAGTCCATGGGACTCTCAAGAGTCTCTTCCAGGACCAGAATTCAAATGCACCAATTCTTCGGCGATCAGCCTTCTTTATGGTCCAGCTCTCACTTCCATACATCACTACTGGGAAAACCATAGCTTTAACTATACGAAGGCAGAAGAGAGTGGTACTATTACTTCCATTGATCTGGACACTATACTTCTGTTGATGCAGCCTTGAATAGCATTTACTTTTTTGCTGCATCATACAGGGTGCTTCTGAAATTTGAGAGCCCAAAGTCTGCCACTGATTCTGGCAACTCTCCTGCAGCCAAGCTGGTGCAAAACATATTGCTCCGCTTTCCCTTGAACCACATCAGTGAGGCTGAGAAGAGGGTCCTGTCATCTGGGCAGTCCAGGACCCCCAGACGCACTGCCCAGGTTTGCACCCCGGGGATGTCAATCCAGTGCTGCTCTCTTGTCTCTCTCTTGTCTCTTGCCAACAACAATATGGGTGTGGGGACATACCAAAACAAATTCTTTGCAAAAATGTGTAAATTGAGAGAAATGTGCAAGAAAATTTGACAAATTTTTATGAGGGTTTTTAAAAGAAAATTAAAAGCTGAAGTAGAGAGACTGAATTTTTGAATGGAAAAAAAATGAGAAACTGAGAGACCCTGAAATTGGCAGGTTTGTCTATCTCTAATATCTGTTGATGTCTGGGGAGGTAACTAAAGAAGCTGTAAACCTTATTCATCATTTCATACATCAAACACCTTTCTGTCCATATACTGTGCAACTTTCTCTGCCTTGTAAACATGAAAAGGAACAAGAGGCTGCTCTCCCTTTTTCAATACACCCCATCCTATAAAGTAGGGCTCTCCAGGCCTTGCATTAATGACCCATTAATGCACTTCTCGGTGGCTAATGGCCCATTAACATCCTCCTACTGTGTCACATTGCATAATCTCACTCAAATTTGCAAGCAATGACAACTGGCTTGCACAAAAGGAGGAAAATGTGTTTATGTGTCCACCCAGCTATTAAGGACCCCATCTGAGTCTTTCTTCCTAGAGGAGAACAGGAAGGATTTTAGGGGTGGAGCAATGAGCCCCTCCTTCTTTATGCCATTCAGTGTGGTAGCTCTGCAACAAATGAGATAATGGAAGGTTCTTGGATGGGACAATCTTAGTCCATTAATACCCCAGCTCAAAAGAAGGAGATGCTTATGATGTGATTCTCTGGGACAATTTTCACAGTCACGGCACTACTTTAACAAATGATTATTTTCTGTGGTTTTGTGTGCTACAATCTCAGTTGTCGTTTTTTTATTATTATTATTACCTAGCTGAGGTTTTGGAGGGGGTGGGATGGAAGCACAGCTGTGCTTTGATGGACCCCAGTTTCAGGGGCGGCTTCTGCTCTGGCAGCAGCTCTCCAGGTTTCCAGATAGGGGGCATTCTCAGTCCTACCTGGAGATGCCAGGAATTGAACCTGGGGTGCCTGAGACCTTCTGCATGCAACGCACATGCTCTACCACTGAGCTGCATCCCTCGCTCATCAACATATAGCTGAAGACCTATCTGATATAAAAATGTGCAGTGAGAATAACTTAAATAGAACATAAAGGATGACTGTTGTTGTTGTTGTTTAGTCGTTCAGTCGTGTCCGACTCTTCGTGACCCCATGGACCAGAGCACACCAGGCACTCCTGTCTTCCACTGCCACCCGCAGTTTGGTCAGATTCATGTTTGTAGCTTCAAGAACACTGTCTAACCATCTCGTCCTCTGTCGTCCCCTTCTCCTTGTGCCCTCCATCTTTCCCAACATCAGGGTCTTTTCCAGTGAGTCTTCTCTTCTCATGAGGTGGCCAAAGTATTGGAGCCTCAGCTTCACGATCTGTCCTTCCAGTGAGCACTCAGGGCTGATTTCCTTAAGAATGGATGCGTTTGATCTTCTTGCAGTCCATGGGACTCTCAAGAGTCTCATCCAGCACCATAATTCAAAAGCGTCAATTCTTCGGCGATCAGCCTTCTTTATGGTCCAGCTCTCACTTCCATACATCACTACTGGGAAAACCATAGCTTTTACTATACGGACCTTTGTTGGCAAGGTGATGTCTCTACTTTTTAAAATGCTGTCTAGGTTTGTCATTGCTTTCCTCCCAAGCAGGCGTCTCTTAATTTCGTGGCTGCTGTCACCATCTGCAGTGATCAAAGGATGACAAGTCAATAGATATGAACTGGATGTGCAGTGGGGAAAGATATAACATAAGTAATTGCCAAAAGGGGGGTGGATGGCTGGATGTTTCAATCGGATCTGTAGGTTCAGATTTGTGATTCTACTCTAAAATGTGAAAATGAAAAAAAAAATATTAAAAATAAAAATAATACATAGTGTCATTCCCAGGGGAATTGTGAAGGTGTTTCCCCACAATGGGGACTATTAAAATGCCCAGGATTGTTGTATAAAGGCAGTGATGTTGGCTAGGAATGGGGAACCTGGGGATCTCCATAATTTGCTGGACTCCCATCGTCTCTGACTGTTGGCAATATTGCCTGAGTCTGCTGGGAGTCTAGAATTCAATAACACCCAGAGAATGGCAGGTTCTCCACCACTGATGTATGTGGAATGTGAGCAACACTCCACACTACTACATAAATGCTCAGCTGTGAAAGTCTCCCTCCCCCCTCCTCTCCCCCACCCCCCACCCCGTTCATGTTTCTGGAAAACTCCCCATTAACCATGGCGTCTGCCCTATTTGGCACAATACCACCATCACTCGTTTGTGCAGATAAAATCTCAACATCTTGCCAAAGATTGGATGGACTCCCTTCACCTGCCAGTTTAAGACCTGTTCTAGGAGTGAGTGCTGACTCCAATGCCCATTGGCTAAAAAGGACTTATTAATTTCATTTATAGATTCTGGGCCTCAATAAGTAACTATCAGGAACTGATGAATGCTGCCCTGTGTGACCTGCAGTTTGTTTGTTTTTTTATATATATATATATTTTATTAGTTTTTTAACATGTCATTTTCAACAGCAATTAAACATACTTTTACATCTTATTCATTATTTTTTACTTCCATCCATCCTGTCTGAAAATTTTCCAATCTAATCTCTTAGTATGCATTTCTTATCTTCCCTATTACATTTCAAACTCATAAACAATATCTCTATCTTTTTTCTACTTTGTAACACTTCGTATATTTCTCCTTACAAAACTTCTTGTAGTCCTACTAGCGTAGTTTGATGATTACAGTTGCTCTTCAGATAATTCACATACTTATTCCAATCTTCTGTAAATCTCTGGTCCCGCAGGTTTTGAATCCTTCCTGTCTTTTTGTCACATGCCTGCAGTTTTTGAGTGCCTTCTGGACTGACTTCACACGGGTTGGTCATTGGCTCCATCTGAGCGGTGAGACATTTGGAGGATTTCCTGTCTTAATGAGACTTTGCTCTAGCAAAAAGGTCTACCTGAGCCAACTGACTCCTGGCTTGCCATCTGGTCCTATCTTGCTCCTGACTTGTCATCTGGTCCTAACTCTTGATTTGCCATCTAATCCTGATGGTTCTTAGATCCAGGATCCTGGTTCAGGCTCACCTCCTCCTGCCCCCCCCCTTCCAAAGAAACCTTCTAGACATGGGCCAGCAGTAACCCAAGAACTTCAGTAGTGGTGAGCTCATAAGGAAGAAGAGATGGAAGGAGGTGAGCTGCAAATGAGTGTCTCTTCCGTCACATGTGGCCTCCTTGCCTCCTCCATATTATTGTGGCATCTTCAAGTAAGAGCAGGGAAGAGGGGAATAAACATCCTGAATTTGTCAGCGGCATGTGGGCAGGAGCCAGCCTTCTGACGTGAAGCTGTTGGCAGTGAAGTAGATAGGAAGGCACAGAGAGAGAAAGCAAGAGCTTCTGTAACTCCCACGGGGGTTGGAAGGTGGAGGAAGGAATAAAGGAAGCTGTGTGAAAAGTAACACTCATCAGCAAAGTCAGTAGGTAAAAGGCTCACATATGCCCAATGGATTTGGATGAGGAATATGGGAACGTGCCTTATAGAGAGTCAGAACATTGGTGCATCATCTAGTATGGTGCATCATCTGACTAATTCTCCAGAGCTTCAGGAAAGGGCCTCTCTGAGTCTTGCGTGTTCAGTCCCCAAAGCCACCCACCAAAAAATTCACACATCACACATCAATGTTTGTTTAGGTTTTGGGCATGATTTTGGCTACAACTTTATTCAAAATACAAAAAATGTGAGTGGTTGCTTAGACATTGGTTATGACTATCTGTCCTTGCCCCAGGGACAGAACTGACTTCCGTACTCCAACGGAAGCCAGCGTGGGAAACAAGTATTGGGTGAGAAAATGAAGCTGGGCAACAGTCCCTCACTCCTCACCCTCATGTTCCTGTGGGGCTTGCACTGCCCAAATCCGCTGCCAGGGACAGGACGAAAAGAATGGCAAGCCCCTGGATTCCTTTAACGGAATTCCCTTTCTGCACCACCATTGGAGGGGTAGGCACTTACCCCTCCACCAACCAATTTTAACCAATGCCTAACCGCCAACCTTACAAGTTGTGACGATTTGCTACGCAGTAGGCAAAAACCAAATGGCACCAGCCAATCAGCCAGATGGCAAAATTCCTACCAAGCCCCTGCTCCAAAGCAGACAACCCCATGACAGGCATAGCAAGGTCAAGCGATCAACCCCCCACACACACACATTAAAGGGAGGGTCGGCGGGTGATCCGGTGCAAAACAGCCAAGAGGACGCCCAGTGTTGGGCGACCTGTATTTAAAAACTCTGGCTCCTCCTCCAAAAATGGTAACAATCAAAAATCCCCAGCAACCCAATTAACCACTTAATGGCTTGGGTTTATCCAAAAATTTGCCCAGCAACAACAGGGTGGCTTGTTTTCCCCAACCGCAACACGTGCTCTCTGTTAGGGAGAACATGCTTTACCCAAACAGGGGAGGCCCATCCTGTTTTGACGCCTGAAGCAAAATGGGAAGGTGCCCCCTCGCCCCCAAAGCTTTGCTTACTGGGGTTGTGCAGCTGAAGCAACGGCTTCTGGTGAGATGTCGTGAGAGTTTTGTGAAATCCCATGATAATTCCACAAGATGCCACAAGAACTAACCAGAAATAGCTGCTGCAGCTACACAATCCTGGCGGCAGGGGCAGGTGGGCAGGGAGCCCTTGGAGGTGCTGCCCCACAGGAGTCCACTGCCTGAGGTGGGCTGCTTCACTTTGCCTCATGGGCGGACAGGCCCTGTACCCATAGATACGTGGGATTGAACCTAGGATCTTCTGCAAGCAAAGCAGATATGGTGCCACTGAGCCCATGGCCCTGCTATTGTTTTCAATTTTGCAGACAATCTAATGGGAAGGGCGCTAGCTTAGTGGCCCTCGGGACTTGTCACCAGGCCACCCTGCCTACCGGCCTTGCTTTGCACCCTCCTTGAGTGTTTTTGCCTGGCTGGAACATGTCCTTGAACTCTGATAGTGCCTCTTGCTTCATTGGTTGGGCAACAGGAAGCGATGTGTGTGTGTGTGTTTGTTTATGTGTGTAGAAAGTAGCCTACTGTACAGAAGTGAAACCAGCATTCATTGCTGCCCCCAGTTTTCCTGGTGACCCTGCCCATTACTGCCATGTGGACCCTAATGCAGGGAATGCAGCCTTCATTGTAAAAGGTGCCCCACCCCTACATTAAAATGAGGATATTAATTGCAGAGAGAAAGTCACACATATGAAGAAGAAAAGGCAGTGGTGGTGGTGGAGGAGGAGGAGGAGGAGGAAAAATAGTTCCCTTGAAGTGCCAAGAATTTAATTGCCATTTTTTATTTCTCCGTATGCATCAGAAGCACAGCATGGAAAGCTTTATTTTCCCCTCTCAGTGCAACCTCCAAGATCAAGAGGGTCTCTTCCTGCAAAAGACGATTCAGCAGATTAGCCGGCAATATCGTTGATAAGTCATTGTGTAAATATAACAATGGGATTAAGTTCCACGATGGAGCCATTTCTCTCATTATATTAAATTGTGCCGGGCGGGAAGCAGGGTGGTGTGAACTATTAGCAGTATGTGTGGAGGGGGGGGGGGCAATGGCAAAGCCAACAAAGGGAGCTGCTTGGGAGAGTTTTGCATGAGGCCAGTGAAGAGTTTGCAAAGTGTAAGTCTTCTCTTTCGGAAAATACCTTTTTAGTCCAAGTGTGGATGAGATCATTAGCCTTTCTTAAGAAAAGAAAAAAAAAGATCATTAGCCTTTCTGGTCCATTACACTATGCATGTGTTCACCCATCAGTATGGTGAACCTCATTTCCACATTAATCTGTTTTGTTTTTGTTTTTTAAACTGCTTGAAAATTGGTTTTTATCTATGTAAATGTGCATACATAAATATGCATATGTAAACTATTTTTTTCTCTCCAAATGCACATTTTTGATAGTGCAATCTTATGCATCTCTGCTCTGAAGTAAGGCCCATTGAGCTCAACGGGCTGTGCTCTCAGATAAGCATGTGTAAGATGGCACTACGAGGCTGTAATTCTGTGCACACTTTCCTAGGAGCGGGGCTTTTTTTCCAGCCAGAACTTCCCATAGCTCAGTTCCGACACTTCTCAGGGGCACATCATTGCCATTATCATAAGAGAACGAGGGAAGCATTCATGGTGAGTACCAGCACCTCTTTTTTCTAGAAAAATAGAACTGAATGGGAGTAAAGTTGACTGAATTCATCAGGTCCTGCTTCGGGGTAGACATACATAAAAAGATAAAGGTAAAGGACCCCTGACAGTTAAGTCCAGTCGTAAACAACTCTGGGGTTGCGGCGCTCATCTCGCTTTACTGGCTGAGGGAGCCGGTGTTTGTCCGCAGACAGCTTCCAGGTCATGTGGCCAGCATGACTAAGCAACTTCTGGCGAACCAGAACAGCACACGGAAATGCCGTTTACCTTCCCACCGGAGAGGTACCTATTTATCTACTTGCACTTTTGTGCTTTCGAACTGCTAGGTTGGCAGGAGCTGGGACAGAGCAACGGGAGCTCACCCCGTCGCAGGGATTCAAACCACCGACCTTCTGATTGGCAAGTCCAAGAGGCTCAGTGGTTTAGACCACAGCACCACCTGTGTCCCCGATAGACATGCATAGGATTGTACTATAAACTTATTTTCTCCCAGGCAACACATTTTAATGCATTTTGATACTTTTAAAAAGGTGTATTGCCAGAAATCATGTTGTAATATTCACTGGCATAGTATGACTAGGACTGTTGGGGCAGCTGTCCCAGGCACATGATTCTGAGGGCGCGAGAGGATGCAACCAGGCACCCCCATGGCAGGCGCCCTGTGTGGTGGCAAGCAGCACTGGGGCCAGGCCTTTGGGGCTGGGATGGTACCTCCCAGTGGCGTAGTGTGGGGGGTGCAGGGGGGGGCCGGCCGCACCGGGTGCAACATCGGGGGGGGGGGCATGCTCGCACTCGCAGCTCTCTGCCCCTACCTGGCTCACTCACTCTCTCTCACTGCAGTGCTGGCTGTGCGAATCTGATCCGAGCCGCCAGGTCGCCGCCCACTGTGGAGGGGAGGGTGCCAGGCGTGCGGTGCGGTGCGGAGAGAGAGCGAGGGACTATCTGGGGGAGGGACAGTGCAGCGGGGGGGGGGCGCAAATTACTTGCCTTGCCCTGGGTTAGGGGGTGCAAATTACTTGCCTTGCCCCGGGTGCTGACAACCCACGCTACGCCACTGGTGCCTCCTTCTGCTAGAGAGAGAAGAGAGCACAGCACCATGTCCGCTGTCTGGTCTCCCCCTACCATTGGAGCCAAACAGGACCTTGCCATGCTGCCTGCCCACCCAATGCCCACCAGGTCTACTTTTTCAGTTCATAGACTTGGGAATAAGATCAAGGGAGCATAAACAGAGCTGCTTACATGGAGAGGGGGGATGACCTCACAGCCTTTCTTCTTTCATGATGGCAGGAGGCTGCCTCTATCTCAAATGACATCAAATTCCCTTCTGTATCACTGCTACCTGACAAGGACTGCAGATCCATTTGAACTAATGTTGGAAGTACCTTCT
This sequence comes from Podarcis tiliguerta, assembly GCF_965153285.1. Lineage (NCBI taxonomy): Eukaryota > Metazoa > Chordata > Lepidosauria > Squamata > Lacertidae > Podarcis > Podarcis tiliguerta. The sequence goes on from NC_139549.1 coordinate 37,560,464, forward strand.
GGGGCAGAACACATCCCTGAACTTGCTTTGTAATAGCTCAGATCACTCCCTTGTTAGAAAGAAGGGGGTGGGGGAAGCCCTCTTTGATGCTTCTTTGTTATCTCTTGCTCCCCCTTTTGTAAAGATTCTCCCCCTTCTCCAATTAATTCCATTTGGATTTTAATTGAAGCAGCAACTTCTGCATAAATATTAATCAGGTGCACATCCATGCAGATAGGTCATGAGGAGACCCACTTCAAATAGAGGCAAAGCGTCAAATGTTTTCTTCATTTCCTTGCACATGCTAAGTAAATTCATTTTCCAGAACTTCACCATTGCCTGAGACCTGAAGATCTCTAGTTTTTCATTTTCTCTCTACCCTGCCCCTTGTAGCATGGCCATAGTTCCTTTAAATCATTCCTCATGTATAATGAGGTAAGAATCCAATGTATCTATTCAGACCAGGTCTCTCCATGGTTTTAAGTTTGAGACATTGGATTCTTACCTCATTATACATGATAAAGCTATTTTTAGCCATCTCACCTATTGCTTTTTCCTGTAAGACCAATTAATAATAATAATTATTATTATTATTATTATTATTATTATTATTATTATTATTTTATACCCCGCCCATCTGGCTTCCAAAAAAAATATTAAAATACTGTAATACATCAAACATTCAAAGCTTCCCTAAACAGGGCTGCCTTCAGATGTCTTCTAAAAGTCTGGTAGTTGTTGTTCTCTTTGACATCTGGTGGGAGGGCATTCCACAAGGAGGGCACCACTACCGAGAAGGCCCTCTGCCTGGTTCCCTGTAACTTGGCTTCTCTCTAACAGTCGTCAACAGGTTTACCACACCTATCAGCCAATCACCCATTCCCAACACCCTTCTGAGTAATACCCCTCCCCACCCTCTCACTATATATAAGGGTATGGTGACTTCTGTTTCAGTGTATCTGAAGAAGTGTGCATACACACAAAAGCTCATACCAATAACAAACTTAGTTGGTCTCTAAGGTGCTACTGGAAGGAATTTATTTATTTATTTATTTTCCAACACAGCAGACCAACACGGCTACCTACCTGTAACTAGCAGATGCATGGATGCATGAAAAAGAAAAAAATAATGAGACACATTTGAATTCTGTTGTCTTCCCTTCAAATCACCAAGGTGTTTTCACCCAAGGAGGACATTGTGCCTCACACTTTGGGCCAAATTCAGAAGCCCCTAAGTATGATACTAATCCTGCCTGCATCCCAGATGCAATAAGTAACATAACTTGTTCTTTCTCAAAGCCAAGGAAATCCTGAAGAAACTTCTGCATTGAGAAAGAATTGGCTTCCTTAGGGCATGCTACCAGTTATTGTCTGAGCTTCAAATCACAGCTTCCGCTGACATGACAGCTCCTTGTTAGATACAGCAGCTGAAAATTAGATCTATGATTGTTGAGGGTTTTTTTTTAACATACAAGAAGTGTGGGTTGGAGAGAAGCCAGGGACAGTTAGGCGATAGATGGCATGCAAAATGCTTTAGCTCAAGAACACTAACTTCTCACCCTCCTGCCCTCAGTGCTTGTCAGAATGCAATAATCACCTTTCCGGACATTTAAAATGGAAACTGCAGGGTAGCTATAAGAATGACGCCATGATTTGATAGAGCTTGTCAGCTACTAATCTGATGCCTAAACATATACATGTTTCGTGTCTCCTTGGATTAAATCACTGTGCCTAAATGTAGACTTAGTGATTAAGGACAATTGTGTTTGACTACAGAAGCATTGCTATCGTCCCAGATTTTCTGGGGGTGTGGAGACAAAGTACACTGCTGTGGTTGTGTAAAACGTTTAGCAACCATCCCTGGCAAAATTAAAGTTTAGGTACCAAATTTTAGGGCTGTCCACAGTCCCCTGATCCAAGCTGTGGTCCCAGTTCAGAACCCTCAATTAGGCTGTCACACCCTGGGCAAGGATTATCAGCCCCAGATGTGGCCACAAATCTGTTTGGGTGGGGATCATTTGTAATTGTTGTGTTGCAACACAAGAATGGGCCTTTTCTGTGACAGATCTGTGTTTGTGGAATGCTTTCCAAACCTCTCATGGAGGAGGGGCTCAGATGATGATTGCAGGGTCCCAGTTGGTTCATGTGGGGAGAGGTGGTCCATAAGGTCTCCATGCATGGAATAAAAGCAGTCCCTCGGCCCTACAGACTTCTTTCCACAAAAGGTGTTGAACAGAGCTCAGAAGGAGACAGAACCATGAGAGAGAGAGAGAGAGAGAGAGAGAGAGAGAGAGAGGCAGAAGAAAAAGGCTGGCATGGATTTGAAGTGTCCTCTTACAGAGGAAAAAGCCCCTTCTCTTTTACTGCTGTCACTGGCAGTGGCGTAGCGTGGGGGGTGCAGGGGGGGCCGGCCGCACCGGCCGCAACATCTGGGGGGGGCGCTCGCACTCGCAGCTCTCTGCCCCTACCTGGCTCACTCACTCTCTCTCACTGCAGTGCTGGCTGTGCGAATCCGATCCGAGCCGCCGGGTCGCCGCCCACTGTGGAGGGGGGGTGCCAGGCGTGCGGTGCGGTGCGGAGAGAAAGCGAGGGACTATCTGGGGGAGGGACAGTGCAGCGGGGGGGGGCGTGCAAATTACTTGCCTTGCCCCGGGTTAGGGGGCGCAAATTACTTGCCTTGCCCCGGGTGCTGACAACCCACGCTACGCCACTGGTCACTGGAACCAATAATCCCATTGCCATTTCCAGAGACAGGTGAAGGCAGAAGCTGCAGATCCATTCCAGTCTTTCTATTCTGCTTAAGTCTCTCTCTGCCTGCTTCCCTTCATCTCCAATGTGATTTTTTAAAAAACAAAATTAGAGAGTGCCTTGGTACACCTGACACACACACCCCTGTGCATGCTGATGGCTATACTATAGCAAGCACCCTGTATCCCACAATTTGTGTTCTTGGGGAGCAGCCTGACTCTGATCTGGGCTGGTGTTCCCCTAACGTTCACCAATCACATTTCCCACTCACTACACTATGGTACAGAGATGACTGCCTAACCCAGGCATCCCCAACCTTTGGCCCTCCAGATGTTTTGGACTACAATTCCCCTCATCCCTGACCACTGGTCCGGTTAGCTAGGGATCATGGGAGCTGTAGGCCAAAACATCTAGAGAGCCAAAGGTTGGGGATGCCTGGCCTAAACCATCTGCGCCATCCACCGTTTTTGGCAGATACCTCAAGGCAACTCTCTGCTCTGTGTCAGGAGCTTCGAATCATAGCCAGTGTCTTGGAAAACATCTGGAACACACATCAAAGAGGCTGAGTGGATTGATCTCCTCCCAGACCCATCTGAGTACTCCCCCCGCCCCAGTTACGGATTCGGAGTTTGCCAAAAAAAGATTATAATTCATGGTGCCATAAAATGATTAGCACTTAAACACTGTGTGAAAATTGCTCTGCTCTGCTCTCCCTGCCATTAGCCCATCATGCTGTGTAATAATGCATGCAGGTGACCTCTCTTCCTTCTGCGTGGAAAGTCTCTCGAGCTTTTTTGGATGGCTGGAGTTGTTTGTCATTTAAGTTGCACTTCTGGTTAGTTTCAACAGTAAGAAGACAGAACAGCGGCTCTTCTCTTCAGCTGAGTTGGAGGAAGGAAGTACAGTAATAGAGGTGGACAGGATGGAGCAAGAAATTGCCACAAGACCTGAGCAAGCAGTTGACACAGGAGGCTGGGGAAGAGACTGACCATCATTGCTCTCCATGACATTTGCCTTTTGGTTCTGGCAGACTCCTCTGAGAGAGAGATGTGGGAGCCAGCTGTATGCCATCTAACAATTATGCCAGCTGTATGTCGCCATCTACCCTGACCCTCTGAACTGTACTTAAACCAGGCTCCTTGGAGTTCAGCAAGACCAGTACCAGAAACGTCACTGTTGGTTAACTTTCATTTCTGTTTTGTATTTATGTACTTAAGCCTGGGGGACGTGGGTGGCGCTGTGGTCTAAACCACAGAGCCTAGGGCTTGCAGATCAGAAGGTCGGCGGTTCGAATCCCCGCAACGGTGTGAGCTCCCGTTGCTTGGTCCCTGCTCCTGCCAACCTAGCAGTTAGAAATCATGCCAGTGCAAGTAGATAAATAGGTACCGCTCCAGTGGGAAGGTAAACGGCGTTTCCGTGCGCTGCTCTGGTTCGCCAGAAGTGGCTTAGTCATGCTGGCCACATGACCCGGAAGCTGTACGCCGGCTCCCTTGGCCAATAAAGCGAGATGAGCGCTGCAACCCCAGAGTCGTTCATGACTGGACCCAACGGTCAGGGGTCCCTTTACCTTTACTTAAGCCTGGATTGTTTTTTGTTTTTTTGGTGTTTTTTTGTAATACTGAATTTATTCTGTTTGCAAAATAGATTTTTGTTATTTTGAATTTACAACTGTATTTAGTATATTTGTATTTCCAATGTTCTCTGTTTCGATGTTTTGTGCTCAGCCATTTTGGGCACAGCTCCTTGTGGATGAATGGCATATAAGTAAAATCAATCGATTGATTAAGATACAAAGGTAATCCTAGAATGTGTCCTTTTACTGAGGTGAGGAATAACCAATTTTGCATCCTTCAGCTACGGCTGGGCTAAAGTTCCCATCACCTTTGATCACTGGCCATGCTGTCTGGGACTGATGGGAGTTGGAGTGCAACAATGCATGTGCCCCTTGACATAGGTCACCATTTGAGGCATGTCTCAAAGGATCCAGCCTTAGAAATTAGGCAGATATAGTAAGAGTTGACAAATGGGTCAGTTTTGGTTTCTTTTCATTCCTCGGTTTTCCAGTCTTAAATTCAGTTTGACCCATTTCTGCAGCAGTTTTCAGTTTTAAAAAAGTGAAATATTGTATACTTTTATTACTTCCCTGTCTGTCAATCCATCAAGCTGGGACCCTCCCATCTAAGCATGGACAATTGTGGCACAATGCTCTCCCTTTTTGGGGTGGGGGTTTGTATTGTTTTTTGTTACAAATATCTATTGATATATTAGTATAATGTTGATGCTGATCTTTGGAAAACTGGATTTATAACTTAAAAACAAATCCACAGGAATTTCTACTGATTTTGTCTTCATTATTTTGCTTAATATACACATTTCTGCAAGCAGGTTCCCCCAAGATACTGAATTCTTTTGTGTTCGTTCCCCAACACACACTGTTTTCATGGATTTTCTTATTGGAGAACTACTTTTCAAAACTTGGGAGATCTGTGAATTGTTAAGGCTATTTCTTTTTCAGTTCAAATATTGTTTTGGAAAGTGTTGATTTGTTAAGTTTCCATTAAAATATGTATGAAAATACCACCACCACCACCCTCCAGTTGCTAACATTGGTAGAGGGTCTTCTCTGTGTTGGCTCCCTGATTAAGGAATACCCTCCTGTTTAGCACCAACACTTCTAATTTTCAGATTCGAAGCATTTGGAAACTATAGACATGACCTTTTCATCATCTTTCAGCTCCCAGTTTTGGGGCAGTGGCTTCTACTGGGCTTCATTTGCTGCCTTGGATGCTCCATAGATGAATGTGTGGGGAACCTGTAGTCCTCCAGATATTGTTGGACTCCAGCTCCCATCATTTCTGATCATTGGCAGTGCTGGCTGGGGCTGATGGGAGTTGAGATCCAGCAACATCTAGAGAGCTAAATGTTCTCTATCCCTGTTTTGAGGTATGTGGAGTCAGTTTGACATGGTTTTTATTTTGGGCTGCAAGCTGCCTTGAAACACTTACGATGGAAAAGTGAGAGATAGGCTGGATCTGGACACATCAAAGAAGTGATTCAGTTATACACATTGTAAACTTCATATGGGGAAATCCCACTGGTGAAAAACGGGAATCCACAGTGTCATCTGGTGTCACATAACACATATATAGCGTTTTCGCTTTACGAATGTAAAAGGTAAAGGTAAAGGTACCCCTGACCATTAGGTCCAGTCGTGGACGACTCTGGGGTTGCGACGCTCATCTTGCTCTATAGGCTGAGGGAGCTGGCGTTTGTCCGCAGACCGCTTCTGGGTCATGTGGCCAGCATGACTAAAGTGCTGCTGGCAAACAAGAGCAGTGCACGGAAATGCCGTTTACCTTCCCACCAGAGTGGTACCTATTTATCTACTTGCACTTGATGTGCTTTCTGCTAAGTGGGCAGGAGCTCCTATTTTATGTGAATAGCAACCCCGAAGAAGAGGACCTGTTTTGTATTCTGAAGGTCCCTAGTTCAGTTCCTGATATCTCCACATTCAGCTGAAGGAAACACTCATATTAGGGGTTGACCAACTGTTTTTCACTGCTGAAGCCTGCATTCATTCAGGGACAATCTGTTGAAGGTCAGTAGTGAAGAGGGAACAGCCCAAAGTGGGTGGGGCAACCCCCTTTTTCCTTCTGATGCCCACATCTGTCTCCCATCCCCTCTTCCCCTGTGTGTGCCAAATGGGATAAGAACATAAGAATAGGTGCAGTAAACTTAAAGAAAATGTTATGAAAACGATGTATAGGTGGTATTTAACACCAGTTAAATTGGCTAAAAGGTATAGAACAAAAAATGAATGTTGGAAATGTAAAGAAAAGGAGGGTCCTTTTTACAACACGTGGTGGACATGTAAAGAGGTAAGAGCTTTCTGGGAAATGATATATAATGAGTGAAAGAAAATGTTTAAAAACATTTGTATCAAACAAAAACACAGAAGCTTTCTTACTGGGTATAGTGGGTAAAGAAAGAAGATAAAAGAAAATTCTTATATGCAACTACTGCAGCAAGAATTTTGTTAGCCCAAAGATGGAACCAAAAGAAGAGTGGCAGATGACATTGATGGACTTTGCAGAGCTGGGGAAACTGGCAGGAAAAATCTGCAACCATCGAGACCAAGTGTTCCAAAAAAACTGGAATAAATTTATATTACATTTGAAAGACAACTGTAAACAATTGACATCACTAGGCAGGGTTATCTGAAGACTCGTAAGATTAAATTGCTACCTATCCAGGATAAGAAACTCAATATATTTAGTTATGATATAACAAGAATAGGAAAGGGAATGAAATGCTAAGATGAAAAAATTAATTTTGAAAACTGATAGACGGGAGGGAGGGGCGTTGTTAAGCTCAGTTGAGCCAAAGAGCTATAATAACAAGATGTAATGTTATGTGATGTGATTATATGTAAAAGAAATAAAAATTATTATGGGGGGGAAAGAACACAAGAATAGGCTGCTGGATCAAGCCAATGTCCCATGTAGCCCAGCATCTGGTTTTCACATTACCAAATAATGGTGGGAAAGTCTTCTTTCCTGTGGCTTCCAGCAATTGGCCTTACTGCCTGCAGCTGTGGAGACAGCACAGCCATCATGCTAGCAGCCATTCATAACCTCACCCTCCATGAGTTTGCCCAGTCCTCTTTTAAAGCCATCCAAATTGGGAACGCGTTCTGTAGTTTAATGCGTGCTGCATGAAGAAGCACTTTCTTTTATGTATCATTAATCTTCCAACATTCAGCTCCATTGGCTGTCCATGAATTCCAGTGTAATGGGAGATGCTGAAATAAGCAAGAGGAATAACCAAATATGCCGCGATATTAGAAGTGGGGGTGGGGGGAGGAGATTCAGGGCCATATTCTGGGTAATAAAGGATACTTTAAGTAAAAGCTATCTATACCTTTCATAGACAGACATTTTAATGCTGAGGTTTAAAATATACCATATGAGGTCATCTGTTCGAAGACCTCCGCTTCCAACGCCTTAAAAATCAAGGAGGGGAGAGAATCCTGATCAATAAATCATAATTGACTAAATGTCAACATTCCAAAGTAATGGGGTATTGATTTTCTTAAGGGTGTGTTGTAGAAAATCCCTCTAAAGTTTTCTGAAACAAAGGAAATATATATCCACAGATACCTTGAGTTAAGCTACCGCTTTCCCACCTTTTCTTTTTTATATATATTTTTTGAATAAAGCTTTTCTGTACAACACCAGAATCAATAGTATTCTTTTTCACTGAAAGCCAACAGTGGTATTTTGTGTGATCACCTGAATTCCAATCTAGGGGTGGGGGTTGCCATGAATTAATCACACCTGGGGTGAAAAATGCCGGCTGGGCAAAAATGTATATATGTCTCAAGTGTAGAGTTGCTGAGTCCTTTGCGAGCGACTTAAGAAGATATGAAAAAGGGGAAATCTTTTCCATTTTCTGCAACCCTTTCCTTTTTACCACGAAGAAGCTCTTTCACCCTTTTAAAAATACAGGAAAGGGCAGCTCAGTGATCATGGGGTGGAGTCTAAATTTCTTAAGAAGAATGACAGAAGTCAAACCAAGAGGGATGGGTTATACTTTCCTGGCCCTACCATTAGGCAGAGAGGTGTGGGGGACAGCAAACCATCCTTCCATGCTGGCAACCTTGAGCAATTCCCATCCTCTTGGGGTAGCACCCTAGCAGAGCATGGTTCCTACTTTAAAGAGGCTAGCCCTCTGTATGTAGGTGTCCTTTATGGGTGTCCTTTATGCAAAGTTCTATCCAGTCCAAGTCTGGTTTAAAGATAAAACACCCTAAGAAGGGAGAGCAGGCATGGCCTTGAAGTTGCCCATCAACAGTGAGCTCCTAAGCAACAGACTGAGCAAGCATACAGCGTGGGATGTAATCCACTGGGAGCAGTCAAATGCAACATTCCTTGTTTTCCTAGAGTGGACATGAAAGGGAATGTTTGGTGCAGCCAGTCAAAACTTCCTGTTCCTCCTGGCCTGGAGCATCCTTCCTTACATGCAACTAGTGGGTGGGTGTGACCTTTCCAGAGCTGGTAAAAGGCCAAGGTGTGCTGGCATTCTCTCTCTTTTCCATCTTCCTTTCATCCTGCGAACTTCCTGGAATGAACTGCTGGTTGACAGGTCATCTCCCTTGTGGGGTAAACCTGTTTTTTTACGTTTGTAACTTTAAGCCTAAAGCCTGCCTTCAGGGATCACACTGTGCTCTGCCTGATTGTGAGTCAACTTTCTATTTATTGCTTATGAATAAGACTGTGATGTCTTTATTCTTTTAGGAGGGATTCAAGGGGTCTTACCAGGAAAATATTAGAACACATTTCAACCTGGACAAGCCAGATTGAATTGTGTATTGTCTTAAGAAACTCGCATGAGTTTGCAACTAGTTTTCTGCTGTGTAAAGGGGAATGCACTCTGCTAAGTAAAGCAACTTGCTAGCGCAAGTTAGGAAAGATATTAATAAACAATATGTCCTCTCATAGAATCATAGAATAGAATCATAGAATCATAGAGTTGGAAGAGACCACAAGGGCCATCGAGTCCAACCCCCTGCCAAGCAGGAACCACCATCAGAGCACTCCTGACATATGGTTGTCAAGCCTCTGCTTAAAGACCTCCAAAGAAGGAGACTCCACCACACTCCTTGGCAGCAAATTCCACTGTCAAACAGCTCTTACTGTCAGGAAGTTCTTCCTAATGTTTAGGTGGAATCTTCTTTCTTGTAGTTTGGATCCATTGCTCCGTGTCCGCTTCTCTGGAGCAGCAGAAAACAACCTTTCTCCCTCCTCTATGTGACATCCTTTTATATATTTGAACATGGCTATCATATCACCCCTTAACCTCCTTTTCTCCAGGCTAAACATGCCCAGCTCCCTTAGCCGTTCCTCATAAGGCATCGTTTCCAGGCCTTTGACCATTTTGGTTGCCCTCCTCTGGACACGTTCCAGTTTGTCAGTGTCCTTCTTGAACTGTGGTGCCCAGAACTGGACACAGTACTCCAGGTGAGGTCTGACCAGAGCAGAATACAGTGGCCACCCTCAACATTCCTAGAGTCTAGAATTCTCTGATGTCATCAGAAGAGGAAGCCGTTTTTTTTTCAGTTAGGTGTGTTGTCAACTGCAGAGGATGAGCAGCTTTGGGGGCCTCTTGGGGAGATGGAAGGATTGAAAGGACTGAATCTATGAAGGAGAGCTACATACTCTGAGATGTGGGAACCTTCGGTCAAAGGCCAGCAGCGAAGAGATGCTGCTGGCCACCAGGTTCTTTGGCTCCCCACTTTCCCCAAGGGTGTATCCTCGGAGGTCCTGTGGGAGGAAACAGGAGTCAGGGGCCAGTCTGGGCCAAAGCGGCAGGGCAGACTCAAGTGCCTAAGCACCGAGCAAGTAGGGGTGACTGCATAAGTGCCCGTTTCTATTCTGATGATTTCAAAAATGGGAAACATTGGTGGCCAAACAGGACAGGGGACTCCATGCTCCAGAAATAGGACAGTCCATTGGGTAAGGGATGGGAAGAAGAAGAGTTTGGATTTGATATCCCGCTTTATCACTACCCGAAGGAGTCTCAAAGCGGCTAACATTCTCCTTTCCCTTCTTCCCCCACAACAAACACTCTGTGAGGTGAGTGGGGCTGAGAGACTTCAAAGAAGTGTGACTCGCCCAAGGTCACCCAGCAGCTGCATGTGGAGGAGCGGAGACGCGAACCCCTTTCACCAGATTACGAGTCCACGGCTCTTAACCACTACACCACACTGGCTCTCTAATGGGGGCCCAAACCTCTCCTGATGCCATCGGGACACTTACACTGAGAAGCTGGAGGAGAGTGCCAGGATTGGGGGCTTCCATAAGGAGACTGCCCAGCAGGATCCGGAAGTGCCTCTTCTGTTCCTGCAGGAAAAGAGAGAAGAGAGTTTGAATGCTGGGTTGGATTCTCCAAGTGTGTGACGAAGAAGAAGAAAGAGTCTGCGAAGGGAAGTCAAAACAAAGGACATACTTCTCTATCTTCCTCCTTCTCGGCCCCTGTCAGCACAGCCTCCAATTTCCTGTTCAGGATCGCACTGATCATGTCACAGCTGAATTTGGGCCTCATCGTGCTGCAGAGATGAAGGCGTTAGACGCTGCCTCCTCCATGTCTACCTTGCCCCCTTCTCCCTCCTGCCTGCTCTTCCCCACCCGGAGCTCCCCCCCCAACCCCTAGGAGGGTCCTCCAAGCATCATGTGTACATAAGTACACATAAACCATGTGTCTGAAATAGTACAGGAGAACAATCCTGAAGCCATTTTGACTCTCCCAGTGACCTCAAATATTCCTTTGCAGTAAGGGAGGCAAATGGCAGCCTTCCCATTGTCTTTGTGCTGACAAATCCTGTCTGAAGGGCATATTTATGTATGAATAGGCTGAGCCTGTGACCTGGATTCAGGAACTAAAGTATTTACCATCACAAAAAAATGGCCAGCCTGCCCAGGTAATGCAGTCAGTGACCATTATCAGGTATCCTGGCAGGCAGGATTTCCGCTGTAGACCGTCTCCTTCTGTGATGTATGTATGATGTTGGGGGGGGTGTCTTGGGCTACTGGGTGGGCAATCAAACGTCTATACAAGGGCTTGCACACCATTGTTTGGGTTTCCTCCTCCCTCCTGCGTGTGGTGAATGGGGACCCTGTTGCAACAATTTAATAAAGATCAGGCTTACTAGCCACTTTGCTTCTCAATATACTCTGGTTGGCCTCTGTTATTTTCTCCTACTGATAGGGAACCTAATTAAGGACTCTATACAGGCTCTTGGATACCCCATAAGGGAAAAGGAGCAGTTTTTTTCTTAAAACAAAAGTAAAGATAAAAGTTAAAGGACCCCTGGATGGTTAAGTCCTGTGGCATTTGCCCGTTCATTTGAAAATGTCTGTACAGGGGGAGAGAAAGGGTTAATAGGTAGTCCAATAGAAAAGCCAGAGGCGGAGCCTACCTGTTTATAAAAGGCCTTAGCCTGAGGTAGTTAGTTAGTTAGTTAGTTAGTTAGGAAAGGCAGTTGGGAAAGCAGTTGGCAGACAGTTGGAAATAGAGACAGTTAGTGCAGTGGGTTCTTGTGTGAGGGGAGGTAGAAGAGTTAGAGACAGAATAAAATAAGACTAAGAGGGTAAAGAGTAACAATGTTTTGAATGCAGATAAAGTTTATTTGTGTTTGCAATAAACTACAATCTTCAACCTGACTGAAACTAAGTGATTTACTGGGGAGGACCTGGTTGGTGGCAGCGGATTAGTGGTCAATAGTCCGTGAGATGACCAGGGCCTCCGTATGAACGCCACAAATCCAGTCAAAGGTGACTATGGGGTTGTGGCGTTCATCTCGCTTTCAGGCCAAGGGAGCTGGCATTTGTCCACAGACAGTCTCTGGGTCATGTGGCCAGCAGGACTAAACCGCTTCTGGGACAACGGGACACCGTGATGGAAGCCAGAGCACACAGAAACGCCATTTACCATCCCGCCACAGAAATGCCTATTTATCTACTTGCACTGGTGTGCTTTCGAACTGCTAGGTGGGCAGGAGCTGGGAGAGAGCAACAGGAGCTCACCCCGTCGCAGGGATTTGAACCGCCAGCCTTCCAATCAGCAAGCCTAAGAGTCTCAGTGGTTTAGACCACAGTGCCACACGCGTTACCTTACCTTATCTTGATCTTCCACCTTGATCTTCCAATGATCTCAACGTGGCTTACATGATTTCCCTCCTCCCCATTTCCTTCTCACAATGACCCTGCAAGGCAGGTGAGGCTGACTCCAAAGGCAGCCAGTGAGCTTCATGGCTGAGTGGGAATTCGAACCCAGAGGGCATCAGAGGAAGGAGGGAAGGAAAGAGGGACCGAGGCCAGTGTTGCCCATGGCACCTCTGAGCATCATTCAAGGCACCCCAGGGTGCCACAGCACTCTGCTTGAAAACCACTGGCTTAGATAATTCTTGAACTGCAGAATTGGAAGGGACCTTGGGGTCATCTAGCCCAACCTCCTGCTTCTGCACCTCCAATCTTGCTCCTATATCCTTTGCAGGGGGTTGGACTAAATGGCCTCTGGGGTCCCTTCCAACTCTACGATTCTATGAATCTATGATCCTCCTTTGAGCCCTCCTCCTCTCCCTCTTTTATCAAGGAACCTCCTGAGGAAGACTCTGCTCTCTCTCTCTTCCTCCTGCAGCCTCATTAATAATAGTAGTAGTAATAGTAATATTAATAATACTAATATTAATAATTATTATTTATTTATACCCTGCCCTCCCCAGCTGAGACCAGGCTCAGGCTAACACCAAATACATAATACATTAAAAACACAAAATCAAATGATTAGTTTAAAATACAATTCGAATCACATTTAAAATCAAAATAAAATTAAGTGGGAACCCACAAATCACAACTATAGGGGTAAAGAATATTAAATATTCATCAGACCCGGCCATCCGTGCTGGTCCCATATGGGCCGATAGAAAGAGCCAAGGAGGCCACTTACATACAGGGTCCCATAGAAAGAAGGGGGTCAGACTGGGCCCAGACCAAAGGCCTGGAAGAACAACTCCATCTTACAGGCCCTGCGGAAAGATGTCAAATCCCGCAGGGCCCTTGTCTCTTCCGACAGAGCCTTCCACCAGACTGGGGCCAGGGCTGAAAAGGCTCTGGCCCTGATCGAGGCCAGTCTAACCTCCTTGAGGCCCAGGACCTCCAAAGTATTATTTTTTGTGGACCGTAAGGTCCTCCATGGGATATACTAGGAGAGGCAGACCCATAAGTACAAGTGTCCAAGGCCTCATTGCTAGCCCCACTTGCCCCCTGCATCTCCACCCCAGCCCCTGACCCACCTGTGCCAAGGTGAGGGCCCTGCCTGTGATGCTTTAGTTGAGATTCCTGCCTTGCAGGGATTGGACTAAATGACTCAGGGAGGGGGGCTTACCTCTCTATCCTGGCATTGCATGAATGCCACATCAAGCTGGCAACCGTGATTTTTGAATGTTGCCTATCTGGGACTGCTGGCATTCTCGCCTAGTCACTTCTCTCCCAACCTGTTGACTGAGAATGGCCTCTTCCTATTCAAGCAGGCAAAGGGAGCCAGCACCAGACTGGCCTCCCTGAATGTGTCATCTTTGTGCACGATCTCCTCTGCTCATATCAAGAATGGTGGTCCTAAGGAAGTAGAAGCAGACAGACCACACCACTCCTCAGACCCTTTCTAAGTAAAAAGACAGGCAGGTGGGCTTAAAGACTGGCTCTGGTGGGGGAAAGGTCATCACCACACATTGTGGTGGCAAATTCCATCATTTTGACCAGGCTGGTCTATTAGGGCATATGGGGCACTGCCCCCTCCTACCTCTGCTTTGATTTCTCCAAGCCCACTGGGTCTTAGCAACCAGTCCAAGCTGCACCTAGCTGTCTACTTTCTCCTCCTTAGTCTCACTGTTGTCCCTTGTAGAACCCCTCAGAGAAGAGGATGGGGACAAAACTACAACTAGTTGAGTCTGCTTGCAAGTTGCTCTGGCTCTGCCTACTGTTGACCTCCCTGCCTTCTGGCCTATCAGTCCCCAAGGGCACCAGCCACCACTATGCAATGTGTGACAACCCCTTCCATTTGTCTCTCCTGAATCTCCCACCATTCAGCTCCATTGGTTGATCCCCTTGGTTTCAGGTTATATGAGAGCGAGAAAGCCATCTGTCACGCCAACTGCCTAGATTCAGTTCAAGCAATGCCTGGCACATCCAACCAGCTAGGATGCGACTTGGATATGAAGGAAGATCTCCCCAGGCCTTTCTGAACTGTGTTGAGCTGTTGGCTTGGCTTGCTGATTCCGCAGATGCGGGTGCTGATTGTAGCTGTGTTGTTTCATAAAAACATTCATCCATTAGTTGCTGGACTAGAACCAACATTTCATAGAGACCACAGAATAGTAAGTAGATGGTTGCAATGTGTAAAGGCAGCATAGTTCTCCCCCTCTCTCTAAATGCATTTTTGAACACCAGCCCTGGTTTCTGCTTCCTCTGCTCCCATTGCTTGGCAATGCTCCACAATCAGATTTGTTTCATCAGAGAAGATAGAGTCAACAAAGGAGGCACCAATTCTGACGTGAGAAGCTGTTGAAGGAATGCGCAAGGCTAGGGGCAGATTGCAGAACTACGGTGGGCAAAAAAATATCCCAGTTCAGCTGTGCAAGGACACCAAATGCAGCTGATGAAAAACAGGATCCATTTCAAAGGAGCCACCAGGTGGAGGAAATAATGTTTCTGGCCTGTAATGGATGCCAGGAGGCCCTGCCAAGTCTTGGGAGGTGTAGGAAACAGAGAAAACAAGAAGGTGACAGATGTGAGGCTGAGAGCAAAGGAGCCAACAGAAATGGGGGGAGGGGGAGAGAGAGAGGGAGACTTGAAGCCAGTCTGGGAAAAACTCCATGAATGATAGAGCTGCATTTATCACAATGCACTTAAATGAATACGTGGAGGGATGCTGTGTTAGCAACACACACTGTGTTGTGTATCCATGCGCAAAAACAGTTGTCCAAACACTAGCACATCCAGGCTCAGCTACAGCAGTACTCCGTATCATGTGTCCTTTGATAAGGAGGGCCACAGCTCACTGGTCTAGCAGCTGCTTTGCATGCAGAAGGTCCCAGGTTCAACCCCCAGGATCTCTAGCTAGGGCTGAGGTTGTCCCCATCTGAAACCCTGGAGAGCCAGTGTCAGTCGCTATACCTGGTTTGGGCCAGTGGTGTGACTTGGCATAGGGATGCTTCCCAGTGGTGCCACCTTGCGCCAAAGATTGAAGGGGCCTGATGTCACACATGCATGAGGAATGCTTGTGGCATAATGTGCACATGCGTGTGTTGTGCCCTTTTTCTCTTTTTTTGCAATCTCTCTCTCTCTCTCTCTTTTTCCAAGTAACATTTTTTACAGATCAGTTTCATTTGTTGAGACATTAGGAAGAAAAGGGGGAAAGAGGTGGAGGGGGGAAAGGTGAGTGGGGGTGGGGTCGGGTGGCGATGTTTCTACTTTACATATATGTGGGGTTTTGTGTCAGCGTCACTTGTTCAGGTTCTCTGCTATTCACTTGTGTTCCTTTGGTGGTGAGAGAGGTTGGGGTTGGCCTAGGATGTGGTTGTTCATTTGTGGTTGGCTGTGGTGATCCTTGTTTCCATGTGTGTGTGGGGTGGGTGGGTGTTTTGCATCAGATTAGCCATATTGATTTGTATTCTGTTGGTGGATTTTTGTCATTGTCTTGTTGGGCTGTGTATGTGATAAAGGGGAGCCATACCGGGGTGAAGGCGTCTTCTTCTATTTGTCCCTGTGTCAGTTTCAGTTTATTGGTTAATTTTTGTGTTGCGCCCTTTTGACGTTGTGCGGTCAGGAGAAGGCTGGGCCCCCCAGCCTGTGCCATCAAAAAAAGGTTGGGCAACACACTATCCCCTCATGCTATGTTCTGGAGGGCCCCTCCCCACACTGTTGGGAGGAGGCATCACCATGCCAAGTCCCACGCTGAGCACTCAGCGCTGAGTGTCTAAATGCCCCATGGTTGAGAGAAGGCTGGGCACCCCACCCCACCCCATGCCCTATGCCAGAGTGCCCTGCCCTTCGCTGTTGGGAGAAGGCTGGATACCATGCTGAGCCCTGCTCTGCACACCGCATGCCACACCCTGCACAATTTATGTTAAGGATAGTAGGGAAAGGATATATTGTATAAGCATTATCCTTCCTTCACTCACGCTAGTGAGTGATGTAGCAGAGCAAATTCCCCTCAATATAGCTGGAAACTAATTTGCAGATTTGTTTGAATCTCTTAGTTAAGATTATTTCCTGGTGTCCCCTTTAATCCCTCTTAAGAGAATAAAGACACAAGCGTCTTTCTGAGTAAAGTAACAAAAAGTTTACTCACATTTCAGTTCATGATTTGATCCCTGAAAGGTAGGTTTTTCTTAGTAGTTACATAAACAAACAGTGAGTTCATTTCATTTGGAGACTGAACTCATGTGCTGCTGGCTGAGAGCCAGCAGACAAAAAAAAAATACATTAGAAGAACAAAATGGCTGCAGGAGAGCAACATGGCAGCAAGAGAGCAGCAAGACAATAGAAAGATGAACAGACTAACAAAATGGCTGCATGGCTTGGCTCTTTTGTGGAGTCAATCAGAGCCACACCCATCTCCCTGGTCACAAATAGGGAGAGGGTGCTTCAGACCAGTGGAACAGGAAGTTACACTGACTGGATGTCCCCCTGCCTGTGCCCAATCTAGGGAAATAAGGAATGTTGCATTTGACTGCACCAATGGATTAAAGGTAAAGGTACCCCTGCCCGTACGGGCCAGTCTTGACAGACTCTAGAGTTGTGCGCCCATCTCACTCAAAGAGGCCGGGGGCCAGCGCTGTCCGGAGACACTTCTGGTCACGTGGCCAGCGTGACATCGCTGCTCTGGTGAGCCAGAGCCGCACACGGAAACACCGTTTACCTTCCCGCTAGTAAGCGGTACCTATTTATCTACTTGCACTTAGGGGTGCTTTCGAACTGCTAGGTTGGCAGGCGCTGGGACCGAACAACGGGAGCGCACCCCACCGTGGGGATTCGAACCGCCGACCTTTTGATCAGCAAGCCCTAGGCGCTGAGGCTTTTACCCACAGTGCCACCCGCGTCCCCCAATGGATTACACCAATGGATTACACCAATGGATTACATCCCACAAATTTGGGGGGCTGGGCCCCCACTCCCCACATATTGAGGAGCCCCAAAACAGCTCGGCCCCCATGAATTGGCACCCCAGATGCTTCCTGTGTTGTCTCAACCTGAGTCCCTGATCTGTTCCTTTAAATACAATTGGTTCGGAAACTTCGGCTGTTCAGACTGCTCAAGCATTGGTGGGAGCCAGGCACTCAGGTCAAGAGACACCAATTCTACTCCAGCTGCCCTGGTTGCCTAGTGCATTCCCAAGCCCAATTTAAGGTGTTGGTATTGGCCATTAAAGTGGGGAACCCCCCGAGGGCAAAGTGTTGCTCTCTAGGCCTCTCTAATGAGTTCCTTCAACCACCAGTCCTTACTTTGCCCCCTCCTTGAATGTTTGTGCATGGCTGGAATATATCATTGAACTCTGATGATGCCTTTGCTTGCTTGCCTGTCTGGATGGGGGTTAGGCAGGGGTGTGAGAGTGTACCTAAAAACTAGTCTGCTGTACAAAGGGAAAATAAAATGTGGCTCTGCTCACTTTTCTGTCTGCATGCAGAAGGTCCCAGGATCCAACCCCATCATGTCCCAGTAGGAATGGGAGAGACCCTTTTAGAGATGCTGGATCGTTGCTGCCAGTCTGTGTGGACAACATTGAGCTAGATGAACTAATGGTCTGACTCTGTGCCAAGCCAGTTTATAGGCTCCTAATGGTGGCAATGTGCGCTTCCTAATAATGATGAACAGAATAATTCTGATCCGCTTAAGCAGAGAAAATGATATTTGTGAGTCCGTAGAAAATAATGTCCAATTATCCGGGGATTTGCATATGTTCACACAGCATCGGCGCATCCGGCATGTGGACGCAATATTGTAGTTTGCTTGTCATTAGAATGGGAAATGGTATCTTTCCCGCAGATGGCCTCTCCCTGCCCTGCAAATGCTGCGAAGCGCCTATTAGGGTTCAAAGGGGATCCGAAATGGGATTCACGCTTCTGTTTCTGCCACAGCCATTGCTTTAAATTGCAGCAAACCCGTGGTAACAATTCATTTATTTTGAGCATTAAGGAAGGGGGGAGTCAGCATGGTGAAGCCATCTAAATTATGATCTGCTGCTGCAGTGAATATCAATGGACTCTGAATAGCAGTAGGTGAAAGCAAACATACTGTGGGTTGGCAAGCCAGCCACTGCCCAGGGACTATTAAGGAGGTTTTGTATCTCCAAGAAGCCGGAGGGAGGTTTTCTGATGATCCTAAAACACTCTCCTGCCCTTATCTGTTAATCTACTTGTATGTTTATATCCCATCATTTCCCCCCAAGAGCTCAAGGCGGCATGCAGAGTTTCTCCCCATCATTGCAACAAGTGAAGAAGGTTAGGCCGCCTAGTGCAAGGTCACCCCGGGATATGAGAATGCAAGAGCCTTTCTGGGTCACACCAATAGTCCATCTAGCCCGGCATCCTTTTTGCACAGTGGTTCAACCAGATGCTGAAAGTTGGACCCAAGTGCAAAAAAAGCACTTTCCCCACTTGAAATTCCTAGCAATTGCTATTCTGAGGCATATTCTGAGCCTCTGACTGTGGTGGTAGAACATCGCCAATGTGGTTGGTAGCTATTGATAGCCTTATCCTCCAGGAAGCCTTATGGCAGGTTGGAGATTAAAGCCAAGGCCAAGGCCAACACCGGTTTTCATTTGATGCAATCATAGTATTAACAGGTTTTGGCGTGAGTGTGTGGGTTGCATGCCTGAGCACCATTTTAATTCTGGAACTCAACACAGATTCAGTTCCTGGACTAGCCAGGCTACTTAACTGGAGATGTAATGGCCCTCTAAGTATGGACCATTAAGGCAGGCTTCCTCAACCTCAGCCAGATGTTTTGAGACTACAATTCCCAGCATCCCTGACTACTGGTCCTCCTAACTAGGGATCATGAGAGTTGTAGGCCAAAAACATCTGGAGGGCCGAGGTTGAGGAAGCCTGCATTAAGGTAACAAAGGAAGTGGCTCTATGCAGACAGCATATGGGTGGGGCCCCCTCTCTTCCTCAACTGGCTGGTAGCTAGAAAGGCAAAGGCCAGAGTCGAGAGCTGAGTTATGTGAACTAGAAAGTAGAAGCAAGGCTGCCGGCTGGGCAGTTGGGAGACAGAACCTTGCCTGATATCTGCAGCAACCCAAGACTGTGGCTACGGCAGAAGCAAAACCCTCTTGGGGTGTTAATGTTGTGAACCCTTCAATTGTAGACCCAGATTGTTGTTGTTGTTCAGTCGTTCAGTCGTGTCCAACTCTTCGTGACCCCCCTGGACCAGAGCACGCCAGGCACTCCTGTCTTCCACTGCCACCCGCAGTTTGGTCAGATTCATGTTTGTAGCTTCAAGAACACCATCCAACCATCTCGTCCTCTGTCGTCCCCTTCTCCTTGTGCCCTCCATCTTTCCCAACATCAGGGTCTTTTCCAGTGAGTCTTCTCTTCTCATGAGGTGGCCAAAGTCTTGGAGCCTCAGCTTCAGGATCTGTCCTTCCAGTGAGCACTCAGGGCTGATTTCCTTAAGAATGGATGCGTTTGATCTTCTTGCTGTCCATGGGACTCTCAAGAGTCTCCTCCAGCACCATAATTCAAAAGCATCAATTCTTCGGCGATCAGCCTTCTTTATGGTCCAGCTCTCACTTCCATACATCACTACTGGGAAAACCATAGCTTTTACTATACGGACCTTTGTTGGCAAGGTGATGTCTCTACTTTTTAAAATGCTGTCTAGGTTTGTCATTGCTTTCCTCCCAAGAAGCAGGCGTCTCTTAATTTCATGGCTGTTGTCACCACTGCAGATGGTGACAGACCCAGATTGTACATGTGTGTAAATAAACCATATATAATAAAGACACTTCAGTCATACCAAAGGAAACACAAACCCTGGGGAAGCAGCTGGAACCCCTGGAATCGCGCACCACTGAGAAATTAGGGTGGCATGTAACAATATGTATGACCACCTCAAGAGGGTTTTTTGTGTATGGGGGGCAACATGTGTGATGCCCATGTGTGCATAAGTAACGGGGGGCATAATAATGGATGGAAACAACAGGTTAATTATGCTGTATTGGAGGTGTTGCATAATTTTTCAGTTCATACTCCAAATTCCTCCTCCAGCGGCCACCTGAGAAGCCCACTTACCATTAATCAGGCTTCCTCAACTTTGGCCCTCCAGATGTTTTGAGACTACAATTCCCAGCATCCCTGACCACTGGTCCTGCTAGCTAGGGATCATGGGAGTTATAGGCCAAAAAACATCTGGAGGGCCGAGGTTGAGGAAGCCTGCTTTAATGGTCAGGCAGCTTTGTGGCCTGGCCATGACCATGTCCACAGTCCAGTGTCCAACTGGGGAGGATAGCAGCCTGCCTATGGATCAGCCAATTGCTGGCAGGCTTTGGGGCAGGAATTCCTCTGGGGGCGAGCTCAACCAGCCGATAGGCATTTCTTGGGCGTGCTCCCAGGGGGATAAATTGAGGCCTGCCCAACCCTCCTCCCTGCTTTGTTGATGGTGGCAGAGAAAGAGGGCTTTAGCCGCCCCACTTAGACAGACCCCTGCAACTGCAGAAGCCACTGAGACATGCAGAAAGAACATTAGTAAGCGATGTGTTCACAACCAAAGCCACGATGAAAAACACAGTGTTGTCCATCAGCGCTTCTCAACCCCCTGGCTTTGAGAGTAGATGGTTGTGCCAACTACTAGGGAGAAAACAGGAAAAGGGCCCTGGTTCTGACCAGGTGTGCCACCACATTCCTCAGCAGCCATTTCACATGCAATCTGCTGGTGTGCTCTGTAGCCATTAGTGCCTTTCTCCGGCATTCCACATATGCAATCAATATTTCATTAGTGCCGTGGGATTCCCTGGTGCTCTACATCTTTTGCAAGGACTGTCACTTTTAATCTCTGCATCTAGTTGTCTTCCAGTGCCTAATGGCCAGTTGGTTTAAGGGAACGGCTGTTACTAATTTTCTAATAATGCATACGGTTAGAGGGCAAAGCCAGGAGAACTTGGGGGAGAAGATTAAATAACTGAGGCTCCCAAAGTTGATTCTAGCTAGGGAAAGTGATTTGTCAGCCCCAGAAACGTCACCTCCCTTGGAAATGGCCTAAGCAGGTGATTTGCAATTGATAGAAATTAAATGCCGAGCATGCTACAATGATGAGAGTTTTTCTCCCTCTATTGCTAGTTCTTATCAAAAGCTGCTGCTCTCTTCTTCTTTTCTAGAAGCAACTCAGTTTTCTGCAGGTTTTTATTTCCAGCAGCCCCCACCCCCAAATCCATAGACACTGTTTTTGGACTTCCTTGGCTGTTTGACAAAAAGGCTGAACTCAGTCAATGAGTTACAAAGTTGTATCTTTTGGCAGTATGCTTATCACACCTTGGGAAGCTGGTCAACTGCCTTGTCATGCCAACTAGGGAGGGAAACTTATATAACAAACCAGAATGAATGGTTTATTATTTCTTATTAATTAGCTGCCCTTCACCCTAAGGCTCCAGGGTGGGACGCAACATTAAAAGCAGTTTAAAACAACTTACAAAAATAAGGTGTGTCCTAAAAATATACACCTGAAGTGCCCAATGTCAGGGTAAAATGGTGTGTCTTCAGCAATCTCCTGAAGGTGCCATATGCACTTCTTTCGAGAAGGAGTTCCATGGCTTAGGAGCCGCCATGGAGAATGCCCTCCCCCAGGCTTCTCCACCCTGAGCTTCTGAGGGTGGAGGAACAACCAAGAGGGCCCTCTCTGCCAAGGGTCTGCAGGGAAGGAGGCAATATTTCAGATATGTCAGCTATGTCCACAGTGCTTTGACATCTGCTTGAAGCCCACCTAACCCCACCGTCATATGAGGTTACCCAAGACATCGTGGTAGTTACCTAAAACAGGATTCCCACTTGGGGCCTCTATGAAAGACCATTAACAGCCTTCCAAGAGGCTTGGGAATACAGTGGTGCCTCGCAAGACGAAATTAATTCGTTCTGCGAGTTCTTTCGTCTTGTGAATTTTTTCGTCTTGCAAAGCACCGCTGTGTATTGACGGTTTCCCATAGGAATGCATTGGCGGTTTTTAAAAAAAGGTGCAAGACGTTTCGTCTTGTGAAGCAAGCCCATAGGGAAATCCGTCTTGCGAAGCAACTCAGAAAACGAAAAACTCTTTCGTCTTGCGAGTTTTTCGTCTTCCGAGGCATTCGTCTTGCGAGGTACCACTGTAGATTAGGAATTGGCTTGGTCTACTTTCCACAGTGGACCAACAAGATCTGAGGTCCCTGAATCTGCTAGTGGGTCCATTGCATTACATACTTTTCTGGATTTTGCAGGACATTTGGGGAGCTCAGAAAGGGTACCATAAATGCACATTTTACACGATAGTTGCATAGTGGCAAATGGAAAGTGTGTATTTTACATGAGAAGTGTGTATAAGATGCACACAGTAGGGTGGGATGGAATAGGATGCAGTGGCACACAAGAGGATGGAACAAGGACACGACAGTGCTAGCAAGACCGAAATGGGATAAAATAGTATTATTAATTATGGCATATGATGTTAATGAAATTTCTCTCTCTCCTTTCTTCCCAAAGGAGCCCAGGGAATTGAACCACAAAGCAACGAAGCAATGCAATCAAAAATAAAATAACAAATCCATTTAAAGCATTTCAAAACATTAAGAACGTCTCAGAAATGTATGATTGAGAACATAAAAATAAAAAATCCTTAAAACAGTCGCATGAAAGACTCAGCTGCTGAGCCTAACCCTGCTCCCATCACTGATGACCTTCAGCAGTCAAGGTAATCGTCTGTCTATGTGTTTACTTTAGATATGTGTTATTAGCAGGATTTTGATTGTCACAATCCATTGTTTTGATTTTGATTCTGCTTTCCTCTGCTGTTTGATTTATTCTGTTCCTTTTACGTGCGCCTATACTGATTGTTTACAGTGTATTTGTGTTGCGCTGTTTCAAACGCCATCATTGCAAACCATCTTGAAGACCTTGCAGGCAAACATAGAATTGGTCAAGGGGAAGGTTCGTATTTTGACAGCAGAACGTCGCTGGAATCTCCATGTAGAACTGGGAGAGGTCTCTGTCTGGGATCCTGGAGAGTCACTGCTAGACAGATTAAACAGTTCTGACCTTGATGGTCTGATATGGTATATGGCAACTTCCTATATGTTCCAAATAAATTCTTCCTCCACCCCCTGCTCCATGCAGTGGGTATATTTGACAAAGATTTGTGCATGTTCATAAAGAGGAGGTGGTGAAAAGCATGTGGGATGTGAGTCAGTGCAGCACGGCAATTAGAGCACTGAACTAAGGCCACTGAGACCCACGTTCGAATCCCCATTCCACCATGAAGCTCCCTGGACGATCTGGGGTCAGTGACAGCCTCTCAGATCAACCTGCCTCATGGAGTTGTTGTGAGGATATGATGGAAAGGAAGAAAGAATCATGGCTGCTTCCTTGCACTCCTTGGAGGAAAGGCAGGATATAAACCTAGTAAATAAACACCCAAAAATCTCCTCTGCTTCAAATGCTTCTCATTCAGTGTGGCTTCCACCTTCTGGTATTGCAAAGATGTATGCTTTTCAGGATCAACCAGGGTTTCACCCTCCTTGATCCAAATTAGTTTCAGGATCTGGTTTTATTTGACTACTCTGCATCACTGTGTCAGAATGCTTTCCTCTTGTGAGATCAGTAGTCCATATTATGTAGCTTCCCTCACATTGATCACACCATGCATGGCCAGCAGAGGTTAAGGGGGTGAAATTAGAGTTGAGGCCTTCAGTGAATACCTTGGGCAAGGAGTGGCTAACCTGTGATCCTCCAGATGCTGTTGGACTCCAACTCCCATCATCCCTGAGCATTGACTATGTTGGCTGGGGTTGATGGAGGTTGGAGTCCCAACAGCTTTTGTAGGACCAAATGTTAGTCACCCCTAACCTTGAGGCATCAGTAAGGTGAAGGAGGCTTCTCTGGACCAGTCTTGGTGTATGGCCACCTTGCCTATGGAAATCTTCGTGGCCATGAAGGTGAGGATGCTCAATACACATGGAAAGTGTGACTTGAGAAAAGCCAAGGAGGATACAGGTGAGTAGCATGGCATCAGAGCTAGGGTTGAAAGTTTCAGACGTGGGGTAGAAGCAAACAGGTAAATGAAGCCACAAATTGGAAACCAGAGGTACATTTTTGGGTTCAGGCCCTCTGAGGGAAGGTAGCAGACTGGAGGGCAGGAGGTTATGGATGAAAGAAGGCAATTATTTCCATTCTGGCACCATCTTCATCACATGCAGTCCAGTTTCAGTTCCTCCGAAGTTCGGCTTCCGACAAAAACGATTTTGCTTGACTCATTTTCTGCTGGGGTGGAGTTTTATGTCATTAATTCAGTTATCCTTGTGTTGTACCATGTTGTTACAATGCACAGGAAATGCAATGCAGATGGGGGGGAGTGATCAATTACATATTCTTTGTAGACTAAAAACAGTAACACCTAACACCAGTTGCATTCACTGGATGGATTTCCATTCCAGACATGGGACAGATAATTTCCCCTCCCATTTTCATTTCTGCTGGAATTCCCTGACACTCTTACAAGTAGCTCAAGAACCCAAATCTGAGAGGATAAGCTGGGAGAGCTATGACAGGCCTGGTTTTATCGTACCAGCCCCTGCCATTTTCCAGAGCTGTGCATGTCACCATTGCCAGTTCCAGAGACAATCTTGTTCTTTGCTTCTTTCCCATGTTGCTCCACTTCTTCCACTCAGCAAGGCTGCTCCACTAGTCCTGAGCAGGAATGTCAGCTTTGCCTTTTGGTCCAGCATCCCTCACCGTCCCCCCTCCTGCTCAACAAGGCCCCGGGCGATCATTATCATTACAATCAAAATTCTTTCTCCAGAAAATTGCTGCTAGGAAATTTAAATCCCTTAAAATAGAGCTTGGGGGAGGGAAGAGAGAGCGAAATGAAGAAGTGTGCTATGTGAAATATGAATGCAAATCTGGATCCTCACTTGGTAATTATAAACAGATGCTGAGGACAAACAGGAGGAGGAGGTGATCCCCTCTGTACCCTGCCTATGATCTCCTAAGGGAATCTTTTTGTCCAGATGTTTATCTGCCCCTCTCCTGCAGACAACCTGTGACAGGTGAGCGGGGCCACCTGCCTGTTGGTTATCTGGCATGATGCCAGCTGACTGATAGGCGGGTGCTCTCATCTGTCTAGCAAAGTTGATGCCCTGCAGACAATGCACTAACAATACATTGTCCATCAGAATTGTGCTCTCTGCTCACCAGCTGATATGTGGAGGGTTCGATCGCCCAGGGTGGGTAATGTGGGAAATGGCCTTGTGGGCTAGCATGGACCACCCTGGTGGGCTCAGAGGTTCTCCACAACTGCTCTAGCACAATGGCTTAGTTGAATTAGCGCCTTATATTTATGAATTTTGATTTAAGGTGCCAGACTGAGTCAGGTCAGCTCTGAATGGATCTGAACCAAATTGGGGTCCAATCTGATTCACTGAATTGGGCCCTGAAGCTAATCCGGGAAGCGGGTGGTATGAGGTGCAGAGTTCTGTTATGTATGGTTCACTGAAAGACTTAGCAGGGACCTTTTCCTCTTCCCTTCCTTATACATGATATCAAATATGTTTAAAAAACACTTAAGGTGTCAGTTGACTCCATGTCCTTCCTCAATGAAAGCAAGCAAAAAAAGGAAGGTATTTTCCTAAACTGAGCACTTAATTTGATACCGGAAAAGGTATGGTTTGTCATAAAAGTAATTATGATACAGCTTAAAGTACTTGGGACAAAAAAGAAAGCCATTTGGTGCCAAAGTAATTTGGAGAAGAAAGCTGGGTAACGAGGGTGGGGCCACCCACAGTTGAACAAAATTTGCACTTAGCTTGGACAAGCTGAGAAATCCTTCTAGACGGGCTCATCAAAGCAACAGGACGGAGAGAGGGAGAGCATTTGAAATCTATTAGAGGCCATTGTGAGCACAGTGGAAATGAAAGCCTGGCGGTAGGGGTAAACTAGAATGATTGCTGCTACAAGCCCCTTTCTTTTCAAATGCTATTTTCCCCTCCCTTTATTATCAATGATAGAACTTGAATGCACAAAAAGGGGCTTTTAGGTCTTGCAATTTCCCATAATTAAGATTTCCATGTGTGAACGCGGACGCGTGCACACGTTCTCCGCACAAAACATCAGTGCAAAATACTAGCAGCAGAGCCAGTGTCTTGGACAGCAGATGATCCAGTTCTAAGGCCCTGTGCAGATGGCATGCTCACTGGGAAATGAGTCTTCTCATATATCCAAATACATCCCTGCCCATGAGCATCACTACCATCCATCCATCCATCCATCCATCCATCCATCCAAAGGTCTTCTGCACCCCTAAAAGATGCATGGAGGAAAAGGCTATGGATGTCTACTAGATACAATGGCTATGCTCTACTGCAGGCATGGGCAAACTCGGCCCTCCAAATGTTTTGGGACTACAGCTCCCATCATCCCTGACCACCGGTCCTGTTAGCTAGGGATGATGGGAGTTGTTGTCCCAAAACATCTGGAGGGCTAAGTTTGCCTGTACCTACTCTACTGCCACTTGCTCTACCTCCACTTTTGGAGGCTGAACCCCAACATCCTTGGGGTTCAAGGATGTTGTTCTATAGTGGAATCTGCAAGCGGAGAGAATGCTGCTGTCCTCAGGTCCTTGCTGTGGGTTTCCCATAAGCATCTGGTTGGCCACTGCAAGAACAGGGATGCTGGACTATATGGACCACTGGCCTGATCCACCAAGGATCTTCCTATGTTCTTATCACAGTTCAAGGACACATTCCAGCCAGGTAAAAGCACTCAAGAAGCACCTGGAGTAGAGTCGGGGAGGGGCAGGTTCTGGGATGAGTTCCAAGGGTCAGATGGAGGTCTGGAAGGCCACATTTAGACCCTAGGCCCGGTGGCCCTCACCCGCAGTTTCATGGGAAGAAGAGCATGGACACCACCCATGGTCAGCTTCCAACCATAGACTCAGATCACATCAAGATTCCACAGAAGCGGCAGGAAAAAAATTGTGCCTTTTGAGAAATTGGAGGGCAGGCTTTTGCACAGTACTGGTCCACAGCAACAGGCTGAAGGCATAGAGAACTGTCCTTTTCATGCGTGCGTCTTCCTGGAAACGAAGATTAGGGTGGTTAGGGTTTTCTCCTGAAGCTAGTTTTTATGGCTCGGTCTCTTTTGTCCTTAGTACAATTTGGAGCGATTTACCCTAACAGTAAGGGAGGCGCAGTATTGATTCATCAATATTCACTCTTGGCTGCATGGCTCATTATAGAAGAAAGAGAAGGATCCTTGGCAAGGAGTGGAGATGAAAGGAGCAAACTCTGAGGAAGGAAATTGTGTCTTTTAGCTGTTCAATTGCTCCCCTCCCCTTCTCTCTAATTGGTCCTCCTGGCAGTATGCTTGATCCACCTGGCCTTGGCCTTCCTTGCATAACATTCAGAAAACAACAGCTCAATCAATTAATTTTTCACCTAATCAAGATATAGGACACTTTGTATGTGGCGGGGAGGGGCATCAGCTTGGGAAATACTGCAGGAGAGGAAAATGAAAACAAATACTTCTTAATAGCAAGGGGGGGCTGGAAGAGCTTGATGGAAACCAGGGTTAAGAGAACCTGTTACCATCTAGGAACATAAGAAGCAGCCTTTTACCACATCCAACCAAGTGATCCACACTGACCAGCAGGGGACATGATGACAGGGGACATTCCCAGGGACTCAACCTGGGACCTTCTGCATGCAAGGCACGTGTTCTGCTACTGAGCTACAGTCCTTCCTCATAATTTACGGTACATAGGAACCTCCCTTATACGGAAACCCATCAGAGCATCTAGCTCAGCCTCACCTGCACCAACTGCAGTGGCTGTTCAGTGTTTTAGGTAGGGGACACTCCCAGCCCTTACCTGGAGATGCCAGAACCTGTCTGTAAACATCTGCTCTATCACTGAGGAGTGGCTTTTCCAGGGGCATCTTACCCATAGAGGCTAGCGGCGCAAGGTGCTAAGTTCTGGAGGGCACCAGAGAAGAGGCGAAGGCTGGAAGTGGTGCCTCCCACCATCAGCTTGCCACCCTCACCCGCCTCCGCCATGCCGCGCCAAAGCAGCACCGCGCCCGGAGCCTCCGCCTGCCGCAGCCACCTTGGCACAAAGCGGCCAGCCTCCGCCTCTTCCCCGCCAGAGGACCCGTCCTCCCTAAAAAAGGTTGACAACTCTGGGAAGGGGGGGGCGCTGGAGGGATCTTTGCACCACAGCGCCACATATGCTTAAGATAGCCCTGGGCCTTTTATGGGCCAGCTAGGGCAGGGTTGCCATATTTTGAAGAGCAAAAAAAGAGGGCACATTTACAGACTTCTACTTTTAACTGGATCAACGATGACCCTGCCCATGAAAAAGACGGCGTGTCCTGGGAAAAGAGGACATATGGCAACCCTGCTCGAGTTTCTCCTCTAGACCAGTGTTCCTCCACTTTGAGTTTCTAGATATTGCTGGGCCACAGCTCCCATCATCACCAGACAAGGTTGGGCAATGGCTGGGGATGAAGGGAGGAGGCAGCAGGCAATGGCAAGGTGGATGGCCAGGCACAGACACTGGCGGAGGAAGAGGAGTGTGGGGGGAGCGCACTGCCCCCAGCAGCGCGATCCCAGTGGGGTGCCATCGTGGCTGCACCCCCACCCGCGCTGGGCGCCATGCCCCCAAAATGTGTGCCACACCCCTGTGGATCACGCATCAGGCCCCTGGGACGCTCGCCAGCCCCGCCCCACCTGCTCTCCGCCCCCCACCTGGAGCATGAAGCTCCGCCACTGGGCACAGAGGAGGCGGATGCTGCAGCAGCCACACATAAGGGAAGCTGGATCTGCTGCCAGAGGCAACAGCCTCACGTTGTTTCATCGGCAGGTTTTACCTGGCTGAAACATGTCCCTGAACTCTGATCACAATTCTTGGTTGCCTGAATGGAGGATAGCAAGGGTTGGCTGAGTGTGTGCAGAAACTAGCCTACTGGTTAGGAGCCAAAAGGGTTTTCTTGTGTGTGTGATTCTTTGTGGCTAATTAGCTGCTCTCCCTGTACAAAGGCAGAGGGGGCAGGGTTTCTGTTGAGGCAGGTGATTAGCTGTGGGAGGAGCTTATCAGACCTTGCAGGCCAGCGGCTGAAGAAGGAGCCAAAAGGGTTTTCTTGTGTGTGTGATTCTTTGTGGCTAATTAGCTGCTCTCCCTGTACAAAGGCAGAGGGGGCAGGGTTTCTGTTGAGGCAGGTGATTAGCTGTGGGAGGAGCTTATCAGACCTTGCAGGCCAGCGGCTGAAGAAGGAGCCAAAAGGGTTTTCTTGTGTGTGTGATTCTTTGTGGCTAATTAGCTGCTCTCCCTGTACAAAGCTCAGAGGGGGCAGGGTTTCTGTTGAGGCAGGTGATTAGCTGTGGGAGGAGCTTATCAGACCTTGCAGGCCAGCGGCTGAAGAAGGATCCATCTTTTAGATTTAGGGGAGCTAGTCTCAAACGTTTGTTAGGGGAGACCTAGGTTTTTTTGGGAGGAGTTATTAGTCCTGTCTTCACACTTCTTATGATGCAGGACCGCTGTAGCCACCCCCAACGACACGTTCTCAAGATGGAGGGGGAGGGAACAGCTGCAGTCGCCTGCAGTTCCTGCGCAATGCTTGCCATCTTGCCAAAGGTTGCAGGCAGCTTTACATGCAGCAATTGCATGTTGATTGCCCTCCTAAAAGACAAAGTCCAGCAACTGGAGGAACGTGTAGCTACACTCCAAAGAATTAGAGAGCTGGAGCTCTTCTTGGAAGCAGCAGAGCACACCGTCTCCACCAAGGAGGAGACAGGAGACTCCCCTGGGAAGGAGGCTAGTTCACCAACACAGGAGCCCGATATGTGGAGAAACGTGACTCAAAGAAGTAGGAGGCCCAGGGTTCGCTCTGATTGTTTAGAAATACACAATCGCTTTCAGGTCCTCTCCCCTAGCATGGAAGACGAAGAGCAGACTCCATTTGAGGATCTCTCCCTCAATACAGTCGATCAGGTATATGAAGATGAACAGCAAAGTCAGTCCTCAGAGAATGTGCTGGCGACCTTGGAACGGACCACTCACGGAAGAACCCCGACCAAACCTAAGAGGAGGCGTGTAGTGGTGATAGGGGATTCCCTACTGAGGGGAACAGAAGCAGTGATCTGTGGGCCTGACAAGATGTCTCGGGAAGTGTGCTGTCTCCCCGGGGCTAAGATCCAAGATGTAACTGAACGACTGCCAGGAATCATAAAACCCACTGACAAATACCCCTTCCTCTTGGTTCATGTGGGAACCAATGACACTGCAAGCAATAGCCTCCAGAAGATCAAAAGAGACTACGAGGCTCTGGGCAGGAAATTGAAGCAATTAAATGCACAAATCGTCATCTCATCTGTCCTCCCAGTTGAACGACGTGGTCCAGGGAGAGAGGGGAAAATAGTGGAAGTAAACAGCTGGCTTCGCAAATGGTGTAAACAGGAACGGTTTGGATTCTTAGATCACGGACTGCAGTTTCTTGAAGATGGACTTCTGGCAAGCGATGGGCTGCACCTCACAAAGGTTGGGAGGAATGTTTTTGCCAAAAAACTCAGAAACCTCATCAGGAGGGCTTTAAACTGACTAATGTGGGGGAGGGAGACAGTGCTCCTGAAGGTAGGAGTCTATCAATTGATGAAGATGATCATCCAAATGTCATAGACCAAATGGAGCAAACAGCAAGCAGACCTAGTGGTGGGAGGAAAAAATCCTTAAATAAGAGACACGGGGGAATGACTAATGGACTTCAATGTCTGTACACTAATGCACAAAGCATGGGAAATAAACAAGATGAGCTTGAGCTCTTGGTACAGCAAACTAAATATGACATAATAGGCATCACTGAAACCTGGTGGGATAAGTCCCACGATTGGAATGTAAAAATGGAGGGATACAATCTATTTCAGAGAAACAGACCAGACAAGAAAGGAGGAGGAGTGGCGTTATATGTCAGGGATGTGTATACCTGTGAAGAGATCCAAGATTTAGAACCTCAAAGCCAAAGTGAGAGCATTTGGGTCAAAATTAAGGGAGAGAAGAATAACAGTGACCTCATTGTGGGAGTTTACTATAGATCCCCAAGCCAAACGGAGGACATAGATGATGCCTTCCTGGAACAGATGGCCAAGCATGCAAAAGGAAGGGAGATAGTAGTAATGGGGGACTTCAATTACCCGGATATTTGTTGGATGTCAAACTCAGCAAAGAGCATAAGGTCAAACAGATTCCTCACTGGCCTTGCAGACAACTTCATTGTCCAGAAAGTGGGAGAAGCAACAAGAGGAACAGCCATTTTAGATCTGGTCCTAACCAATGTCGATGACCTGGTTAATGGGGTAGAAGTGGAAGGATCATTAGGCGCAAGTGATCATGCTCTTCTGAAGTTTACTATACAACGGAAAGGAGCAGCCAAGCATACTAGGACTCAATTTCTTGACTTTAAGAAAGCCGACTTCATAAAACTTAGGGAAGTGCTGGGTGAGATCCCATGGACAGTAATACTAAAAGGAAAGGGAGTTCATGATGGCTGGGAGTTTGTTAAGAGGGAGATAGTAAAAGCACAACTTCAGGCAATACCAATGAGACGGAAACATGGAAGGTGCCTAAAGAAGCCAGGGTGGCTATCTAAAGAACTTTTAACTGAGTTAAGATTAAAAAAGGATGTGTACAAAAAATGGAAAAGGGGGGAAACCACCAAAGAGGAATTCAAACAAATAGCCAGCACGTGTAGACACAAAGTCAGAAAAGCTAAAGCACAGAATGAACTCAGGCTTGCTAGAGAGGTTAAAAGAAACAAAAAAGGCTTTTATGGGTATGTTCGTAGCAAAAGGAAGAACAAAGAAACAGTGGGGTCACTCAGAGGAGAAGATGGTGAAATGCAAACAGGGGACACAGAAAGGGCTGAACTCCTCAATGCCTTCTTTGCCTCAGTCTTCTCCGATAAAGAAAACAATGCCCGACCTGAAGAATTTGGAGCAAATGATTCAGTAGAGAAAACACAGCCCAGAATAACTAAGGAGATAGTACAAGAATACTTGGCTAGTTTAGATGTATTCAAGTCTCCAGGGCCAGATGAACTGCATCCAAGAGTATTAAAAGAACTGGCAGATGTGATCTCAGAACCACTGGCAATCATCTTTGAGAATTCCTGGAGAACAGGCGAAGTCCCAGCAGACTGGAGGAGGGCAAATGTTGTCCCTATTTTCAAAAAGGGGAAAAGAGAGGACCCAAATAATTACCGCCCAGTCAGTCTGACATCAATACCAGGGAAGATTCTGGAGCAGATCATCAAGCTAACAATCTGTGAGCACCTAGAAAGGAATGCTGTGATCACCAATAGTCAGCATGGATTTCTGAAAAATAAGTCATGTCAGACGAACCTGATCTCATTTTTTGACAGAATTACAAGCCTGGTAGATGAAGGGAACGCAGTGGATGTAGCCTACCTTGATTTCAGCAAGGCATTTGACAAGGTGCCCCATGATATTCTTGTAAAGAAGCTGGTAAAATGTGGTCTTGACTATGCTACCACTCAGTGGATTTGTAACTGGCTGACTGACCGGACCCAAAGGGTGCTCATCAATGGTTCCTCTTCATCCTGGAGAAGAGTGACTAGTGGGGTGCCACAGGGTTCTGTCTTGGGCCCGGTCTTATTCAACATCTTTATCAACGACTTGGATGATGGACTCAAGGGCATCCTGATCAAATTTGCAGATGATACCAAACTGGGAGGGGTGGCTAACACCCCAGAGGACAGGATCACACTTCAAAACGACCTTGACAGATTAGAGAACTGGGCCAAAACAAACAAGATGAATTTTAACAGGGAGAAATGTAAAGTATTGCACTTGGGCAAAAAAAATGAGAGGCACAAATACAAGATGGGTGACACCTGGCTTGAGAGCAGTACATGTGAAAAGGATCTAGGAGTCTTGGTTGACCACAAACTTGACATGAGCCAACAGTGTGACGCGGCAGCTAAAAAAGCCAATGCAATTCTGGGCTGCATCAATAGGAGTATAGCATCTAGATCAAGGGAAGTTATAGTGCCACTGTATTCTGCTCTGGTCAGACCTCACCTGGAGTACTGTGTCCAGTTCTGGGCACCACAGTTCAAGAAGGACACTGACAAACTGGAACGTGTCCAGAGGAGGGCAACCAAAATGGTCAAAGGCCTGGAAACGATGCCTTATGAGGAACGGCTAAGGGAGCTGGGCATGTTTAGCCTGGAGAAGAGGAGGTTAAGGGGGGATATGATAGCCATGTTCAAATATATAAAAGGATGTCACATGGAGGAGGGAGAAAGGTTGTTTTCTGCTGCTCCAGAGAAGCGGACACGGAGCAATGGATCCAAACTACAAGAAAGAAGATTCCACCTAAACATTAGGAAGAACTTCCTGACAGTAAGAGCTGTTCGACAGTGGAATTTGCTGCCAAGGAGTGTGGTGGAGTCTCCTTCTTTGGAGGTCTTTAAGCAGAGGCTTGACAACCATATGTCAGGAGTGCTCTGATGGTGTTCCTGCTTGGCAGGGGGTTGGACTCGATGGCCCTTGTGGTCTCTTCCAACTCTATGATTCTATGATTCTATGATTCTATGGTTTTTAACCCCTGCCTGACTAGCTCATATGGTAAGGTTTGGGTCGCCTTTATTCTGGCAGGGCTGTAAGGTACAATGCAGTGGGAATGTCTCCTCCGAAGGATCACCACCTCTTCTGGCAGGTGACTAGAACCACAGGTGTCAGGTTTTGAAATGTTCTCTTCTTAATGGGTCCCGTCAGGTTCCTGGGATGCAACTGGTTCGCTTTTATGGACATGAAAGAAGGGATAATCAAGACTCCAAGTCCTCCCACTCATTTTATTTATGAATGCAGACAAACATTTAGGTCCCTACCTGATTGCCTTTGAAATGTTCTTGCTTCCTGCATTTCCCAGAATGAGGGTGGCACATGTTTGCCATGTGATTTGAAACAGTTTTTCTCCTTTCCACTCTCTCGTCTCTGCAGAAAAGGAAGCACGGAGATTGTTTTCTTCTCTCGTTTGCTGCTGAAGTGCTGGTGATTAGAATGTAATTTTTTTTAAGCCTCTGTTGCTTTTCAACTGAAATTCCAACAGGAAGCAAACAAAACAGCACAGCAGTGAGAACAAAGGAATCACTGGAAATGATGAGGGGGGGGGGTCTGCTGCTGGCAGGATATTTGGGGAGCTGAGTTTAACACATGGGACAGGATTATGAATAATGTGAAAGGGAGCATCTAGCATCCAGTGGACACAATGAGGTCTCTCTCAATGCTCGCAAGTGTGACAGCTTATGCACTTGGTGGTAGAACACATTCTGTGCAATGCAGAAGGCACTAGGTTCCGTTCTTGGCATCTGGGAAAGACCCCTATCTGGAAACCTGGAGACCCACTGCCAGTCTCTGAAGACAGTAAATGGACCAATGATCTGACTTGGTGGAAGACTGCGCCCAGTGCAATGTGGGCCTTTATTCAGACCCATGAGAGCTATTTTTATGGAAAGGGCCATAGTTCAGTCATAGAACACTTGCTTTGGCTGGAAAAGGTCCCAGGTTCAATCCTTGTTGTATGCAGTAGGGGCAATGGAAGACCCTGTCTGAAACTCTGAAGGTTTGCTGCCCGTTGGTGTAGACAGTACTGAGATAGATGGGCCAATGGTTGCTCTTGGCATAAAGCTGATTTCTAGGATGGTTTCCAGCAAAGACAAGAGAGGAGCTTAGCTCAGTGGTAGAGTGTGCACTTTTGTCTGCAGAAGCTCCCGGGTTCAAGCACTGGCATCTACAGGTAAGGCTGGGAAGGGCACCTGTAAAAGACACCTGTCTGAAGGCCTAGAGGGTCACTGCCAATCAGTGTAGACCACTGATCCAACTGGTTAGTCAGTATAGACAAGTGGTCCAATACTATGTCACAGTGTGAATTACAGTGAGTGGAAACAGCCACATTCCACCATGAAAATATACGGGAAGATGAAGCAGCCCCTCAAATGCTTTAACTTTGGAAACTCTCTTGTACAGGAGGCAGTGGTGGCCACCAACTTGGGTGGCTTTACAAGAGGACCAGACAAATTCATGGAGGTTAAGGCTATCAGTGGCTACTAGCCTTGATGGCTATTGTTCTGCCTCCCATGATCAAAGGCAGTTGTTGTTTAGTCGTTTAGTCATGTCCAACTCTTCATTACCCCATGGACCAGAACACACCAGGCCCTCCTGTTTTCCACTGCCCCCCGGAGTTTCATCAAATTCTATAACACTGTCCAACCATCTCATCCTCTGTCATCCCCTTCTCCTTGTGCCCTCAATCTTTCCCAGCATCAGGATCTTTTCCAGGGAGTCTTCTCTTCTCATGAGGAAGCCAAAGTTTTGGAGCCTCAGCTTCAGGATCTGTCCTTCCAGTGAGCACTCAGGGCTGATTTCCTTCAGAATGGATAGGTTTGATCTTCTTGCAGTCCATGGGACTCTCAAGAGTCTCCTCCAGCACCAAAGGCAGTAATGCTTCTGAATACCAGCAACTTCCCTTCTTCTTTCCAAGGTAAAACTGGAGGAGATTGAACTGAAGCTAATTGTGCTCAAACATCTGAAGCCTGAAGATGAACGCAGAGCCTTGTGTGAAGTCAAGGATGTGACAATGCTTCTGTAGCACCATTTGTTTAAAGCTCACACCCGTGACAGTATTGGGTTATCTCATCAAGAGAGGAAAACTGCATTTGAAGCTGTGTTTTCTGATTAGCTGAAGCAGCTTGTAAACATTAGCTAAACAGCCTTTGCACATTAAGCTATTTGGCTGTTATATAAGGAGGTTGCTCTTGGTGCAGCTGAGCTGTTGCTATGGCAAGAATTTGGAACACATGAGAGAGAACATGGTGGCGGCATTGGGCAGGGGAGGGCATGAGAGAGGTTGAGAACAGGGTGAGTCATGTGGATGAAGAAGAGGGAAAATCACTTTTGAACCACTTTTATGTGGTTATCCCATGAAAATGACCATCCCTGGATTCAGGAATGAAGATTTTGTTCCCATTGTCGGATGGTTGGCAGAGGAGCTTCCAGGGATGTGCAAAGCATGTGCCCCTGATCTATAGCATCTCCCTTGGAAGAATAGAGGTGGGTGGAGGGGACGTCTGCAGTTGTCTTTTTAACAGACACCTACTTAAGTTGCACTTGTTGACCCAAACTTGACTATCCTCAGCACATAAGAACATAAGACCTGCATCTCAGGAATGCTTCACCAATGACCCTATATGGGTCCCTGCCTAGAACCCCGTTTCTTATAATAATCCTAGAAAGAACCCCAGGGGCCATCAAGTCCAACCCCCTGAAATGCGGGAATCATAGCAAATCACATTGCCCCTTGAGCCTCAAGAGCAGAGGTGATGATGGACCAGATGGGAAGCCCAGAATCACACAGAGGTGGGAGAGAATGTGTTTGCCTGTCGGATAGCTTTCTATCAACAAGGTTCAACTTGGGAGGAAAGCTCTACTCAGGAGCAAGAAGACTCATCACCCAGCTGCAGGCAGTAACCCAGCAAACAACCAGGGAGAGCAGAGACGAGGGAGTGGCAGTCAATGCCTGAGGCAAAAGGGGGTGGAGTAAGAAATTCAGAGCAGAGACATGGCAGTGGCAGTCAATGCCTGAGGCAAAAGGGGGTGGAGCAAGAAATTCAGATTGTACAGTGGGCTAGTTCCTGAACTCAAACACTCTATCCACCATCCAGACTTGCAAGTGGTATTACCAGAGCCAGGCAAAAGTACTTGAGGATTGTAGGGTCAGTGAGGATCATGCCCTGGTGAGAGGTTGTGTTGTTGAAGAGAAGCTATGGCCTGGGGCGACTCCCAAGGACCAGTTAGGGAGCTTTCAGGGCTGCAGGCCTGAGTTTTGCCATCTCATAGGTAGAGGCGATGGGTCCCTCTACCTCCTCAGGCCATTTTCTGAACGAATAGCTCCCTAGTTCATTAATGCTCCTAGGTCTGACCACATTGTTGTCTGTGACTGTGTCTCCAGCTGCTGCAACCAGCCACTACACCCAGAACCGGCTATGGGCAGAGGCCCAGATCACGGAAGTCCGCAACCTCTCCATTCCATGCCAAAACCACATTTCTCCATTTGATATAATTTCCAGAGTGGAGCTTGCCTTGAACATTCACACAGTTCTTCACTTAACTGCAGCAAGCCATTGATACCAAGGCCAGCCAGACATCATGCTCCAAACCCATTAATTCTCTTGTAATGACTGCTTGTAAAGATAGCATTTGACTAGTAATGCTTTATCAGTTTTACGTTTCTCCATTTTATTTCTCAGAATACGTAATCCATTGCCTTATCTCTCGCTCGCTCGCTCTTTAGCATTTTGGAAGGATTTTTACGGCCGTTCAGCATTTCACTGCCTTAGCACTGATACAACAATGCAGCCGCCTCTGTGCCACAGCAAACACCATCGTGGGGTGGGAAGGGGTTGTTATTTTCCCCTCTCTCCATCTTATTTATTCATAATTAAAACTCTCGTGTTTGTGACAGTTCTCAAATGTGACATGACATTTTTATAATCTTGTTAATATCTCAAAAGGTTTTTACTGCATTGCAGGCTGGGAATTATGCAAATGGGCAGAAATGGTGGAGAGGAGGGGTGGGGGTGCAAATGCTATTGCGGCTGCGTTTGCTCGTAAAGTTATGACAGAGAAAAATATTATTGCTGTAATTACAGGGGGGAACTGCATTTCTTTCCTACTTCCTATTTTTCCATGTCATAAACAAACAATTTTGCAATGGGAAAGCTCTCTCCTTGTTGCCCCATGCAGGCAATTAAGCGGAGATCATTGCCACCCTTCAGATGTTCCTGGACTCGAACTCCCATCATCCCTGTCCATTGGCTTTGCTGGCTGAGGCTGATGGGAATAGCAGTGTCCCGAGGGCCACATCTCCAGGCACACCCCTGTTAGATTTGAAGCTACCTTCCCCAAATGTCAAATTGCTTGATAATTCCAAGCCTGATTCTAAACCCTGTTGTTCTCCTACTAACTAAAGCAGTAGCTCACTGTTGGAGAACATGCTTTGCATGTAAAAGGTCCTGAGTATAATTTTCCAGCACATCCAGTTCAAAGAATCAGGAAGCAGGTGATGGGAATGTCTTTGTCTGATGCACTGGGGAGACACTGCCAATCAGTGTAGACAAAAGGGGGGGGCAAAGAGAGAGCCAATGATCTGATGTTGTATACTGGGCCATAACTCAGTGGTAGAGCGGGCATACCAAAGATCTCAGGGTCAGTCCTGAGCATCTGGCAAAGACTCCTCTCTGAAACCCGAGAGAGCCATTCCCAGCAAACTGGGCAATTTATTATTTATTCATTAAATTTATATATGGCCCCATACCTGTAGGTCTCAGGGCGGTTCACGGGATACAGGGTCAGATGAAACACAGGGTCAGATGGGGGGGGGATGTTTTAAGTGAACAGAAGACCACTTCCTATGAGCTTGGTTTGAACCTGCCGTGCTCCTGATGACAACATAATCAGCTGCTGTTGTGTTAGTGTTGGATATGCGGCGATTCATTCAAATAATGACTTCGCGATCAGGTAATGGGATCCTGTCCTTTATAGCTTGCAGCTCAGTGTGTAAAGCTTGGCCACATTGTCTTTGCAGCGTTGCAGGACTACACAGAAGTTCTCTCTGTGGTGTTCATTTAATGATGAACTTTGAAAGCTGATGTATGCCAAATCAAATTCTTTGTTCAGTCAGCCTACAGTTGCTTTTAGAACGCTTTAGAAATGTTTTTAGTACTTGCCACCATGGGATTCTTAAGAAGAAAGGAAGGGCTATAAATTGAATGATTATCATTACTTTTATTATTTTCAACAACTTGGGCACATAAGGTTGTCTGAAAGCAGTTCTTTCTTTTTTTTCAGGGGGTACTCAAGCGTACACAGTACTGGCACCGTTTTTGGTGTTGTTAAAAAGTGTGGCACTTACTTAAACTACAATAGGAGTTTGTCAATTCTTTGGTAATTCAGAGTGTAGTGTATTGTGGAAACCATATTAATATGTTTTAAAAATATATACTTATTGTTGTTTCTGCTACCGGCAATTTCTTTTCAGTACCATAATTTCAGGAAACTTAGCGGCCAAAAAATTAATAATAATTGCATCCGCATCTTTTCTTCTGCCACTCCAAGAACCCAGGGTCCATTAGCAACACTACAATTAGGCATGAGACCGTAGTTGCTGCTAAAGTGGTATTTCATGTTTTAAGCGGACTTAAATGTACCCGTTCTAATGGCTAACAATATTTCAAAATGTGACTTAATCTATTTCATTCCATTTATATGAGTTGAGATCATCAATCATTTCCCACTAGAAAGCCCCAGCCTAAGATGAATTTAACGGACTTTATAAATAATGGGTCAATAGCGAGTTTGTCATAAATTCATTTCAACTTTTTGGAGACGGGCCCGGCAGATACTTTTCGGTATTGCTTTCTCACAAATCACCCGTAAGTTGGGATTAATTTTGATGTGCAGTTGTGACAATGAGACTTTCTTTTGTCAAAGCTCTGTGTATATATTTGCCTTCTCCTCCCTCCACTTTACCATTCAGTGCTAAAGAAAAATTAAATTGATTTCCCTCTAATTGTATGCAGAGATAGTATTCACTTCAAAGTATTCGTGATAAGGTGACAGAGCTGGACTGAAGCCCTGCAGGGGTGTGGCTCAGAGGTAGAGCCAGTGCCAGATTTACGTATAAGCTAAACGAGCTGTAGCTTAGGGCCCCAATCTCTTGGGTCCCCCCAAAAAATGTAAAGGAAAAAAACCTAGATGTACATTTCCAAAATATAAGATAAAAAAACAAAGAAAACCTACATACAGCAACAGTGTTTTGTGTTGTGTAGGCTCCTATGATGTAAGTAATGGGCCCCGCCTGCTAGCCTGCTCCCTAAAATATCACTGGTTTGCTCATTTCTATATATAGGGTGCCTACATTCTGCATGGAGCGGTTGCATGGCAACATGTGCAAATGGCTTTAGATACCTATCAGGTCCATATATTACCATATAGCATGTATTCAACACAAAAAGGCAACAATTTGTTGCGGACAAATGACAGGTGGACATATAAGGGGCCCCATAACCTTCAGGAGCTTAGGGCCTAATCAAACGTAAATCTGGCCCTGGGTAGAACATCTGCCTCACATGCAGAAGCTCCCAGGCTCATCCCCCAGCATCTGTAGGGAGGGCTGCATAGAGAACCCTGACTAAAATCCTGCCAGTTGCAATAGATAATACTGAGCCAGAAGGACCAGTGGGTCTTGGTATAAGGCAGCTTTCTATGTTCCCATGCTCAAAAGTGCAAAAGGAGGGTCCATGCTCATACTTTCCAGTTAAGGCCCTCTAGCACGGCTCAGCAAGGCTGGACATCTGTTGAGGGTTGACATCACAGGAATGGGTGCACCGGTGAGAGTCTTCTGGACCTGCTCACCAAAGGTCTGCATGGTCAGGCATATGTTGCAGACCCACTCTGTAACAGGGAGTCCACTAATAATATCCCCTTGGACCTGCTGCTCCTCTTTGCCATTGGAACCTCCTAGCTTGTCTAGCCACCCCTCACTCTGGCCCAGACAGCAGGGGTGGTGAGAAAGAGAAGCAACAGAAGTTTGATAGACGTTTCCTTCTGTTAAACAAGCAGCGGCTCTTATGCAACATTATGGGGCTATTAGGATTATTGATGGCAGGTCACCACCACTTCTTCCATCCCTGCCCACCTCTAGAAGCAATCCTCTAAGCTGGCCCCTGCTCCACACGGAGACCACCAGCAGAAGAAGCAGAAGCAATGTAAAATCTGATCTGCTTAAAATCCACATTAAAGCCTGACATCTTTCATCAGGGCCAGTGGCGTAGCGTGGGTTGTCAGCACCCGGGGCAAGGCAAGTAATTTGCGCCCCCCCCCCGCTGCACTGTCCCTCCCCCAGATAGTCCCTCGCTCTCTCTCCGCACCGCACCGCACACCTGGCACCCTCCCCTCCACAGTGGGCGGCGACCCGGCGGCTCGGATCGGATTCACACAGCCAGCACTGCAGTGAGAGAGAGTGAGTGAGCCAGGTAGGGGCAGAGAGCTGCGAGTGCGAGCGCGCCCCCCCAGATGTTGCGCCCGGTGCGGCCGCCCCCCCCCCCGCACCGCCCACGCTATGCCACTGATCAAGGCACAACAATCCACACAAAGGGGACTGACATGAAAACACATTAATACTTGCATGTAAAAAAGGATCACCAGTGATAAGACCACGTGTACTTACCAGGGAATGGCAATCCCTGAATATGTAGCTACCAGGGAAAAGACCCATCTACCCAAGCTAGCTTCTTTCATTGATGGTCCAGAGAGCAGGACTCCAGATGTCCTTATACTTTGGAGTAGATATACAGAGGATAGCAGTGCAAAATATTTTAAATTAGGGAGGCGGAACCTGTGGTCCTCCAAATGTTGTAGAACTATGCCACCTTGACCACTGGCCATACTGGCTGCGGCTTATGGGAGTCGGAGTCCCAATGCATCCATTTGACAAAGAATCTATCTGATTAATTGAATAAATGCTGCAGGTGTAAGTGTTTTGCAGCCCGCCCCTCTCACTTTCCCTTGTTAGTACTTTTCAAAATATGGTCTAACTCTATTTAAACAGAACCTTATTTCTGCCAAAACTTGATCTAGGTGGGAATGTTTCAACTTTCCCGATCGTTCCATTTCCAGTTACAATTTAGCATGCTGACATAACTCTAAGCATGAAGCTTGAGCAGGGGCAGATAATTTAAAGGCAGATTGTCTCATCAATTCTTTCTTTTTTTTAATTGTGCTAGCCATAGAAGTATACAGTCTGCAGGAATTTACAGCTTGCTCTCTGGAGTATCGGAAGAAGA
Source organism: Podarcis tiliguerta (assembly GCF_965153285.1). NCBI lineage: Eukaryota > Metazoa > Chordata > Lepidosauria > Squamata > Lacertidae > Podarcis > Podarcis tiliguerta. The sequence continues at coordinate 37,602,893 of NC_139549.1, forward strand.
TTCAATTAAGGAAGCAATAGGCAAGGCGGCAAGACACACAATAAAACAGCTTACCATCCCAGGATGAGTCTCATAACCACTTACTTTCTCTCTCTCTTAAAAAACAAAAAAACTTGTTATACATGATTTAAGATGAGAATCCGATCTCAGCTGCTATAGCATCAATCCATCCTAACTCCTTCTATTAGCATCAAAAGAAAGTGGATTATTCTATTTGAACCAGTTTAGGGGTGCCCTGAGTGCTCACTGGAAAGACAGATCCTGAAGCTGAGGCTCCAATACTTTGGCCACCTCATGAGAAGAGAAGTCTCCCTGGAAAAGACCCTGATGTTGGGAAAGATGGAGGGCACAAGGAGAAGGGGACGACAGAGGACGAGATGGTTGGACAGTGTTCTTGAAGCTACCAGCATGAGTTTGACCAAACTGTGGGAGGCAGTGGAAGACGTGCCTGGCGTGCTCTGGTCCATGGGGCATAGCTGTCAACTTTTCCCTTTTCTTGCAAGGAATCCTATTCGGAATAAGGGAATTTTCCTTTTAAAAAAGGGAAACGTTGACTATGCCATGGGGTCACAAAGAGTCGGACACAACTAAATGACTAAACAACAACAAGGGGTGCCATCTTGGAAACTGAACCTACATTGCTAAGTGAGATATTGAATTCCAGGACTGCCAAGGCAGTATTTGCAGGAACACAACTTGTTCCATCTGTGGGACCACCTAGACAGACAGAGCTGAGAGCAAATGAAGGGGTGCCATCAGGGCAGGACTTGGGGGGCAAAGATCTGGACAGAATTGACTGAATAGCCTGACGAGATAAGAAGACTGGTTTGCCACACTTTGAAGTAAGTGAAGTAATACAGATCGGCTAATAAGAGCCTCGTTCCATCCAGTGTAGGGCAATTAAGCACAGAATCCAAAACTACCTAAAACAGAGGTAAGGAACTTTTTCCAGGTAAAGGGCCACATTCCATTCTTGGCAACGTTCTGGGGTCCATGTTCCAGTGGTGGGTGTGGCTAGAGACAAAAGTGGGTGGAACAACAAGTGTAAAGTTACCTTTCTACAGAAGGCTAGTTTAAAACATACTCATGCACCCTTCTCTATCCTCCGTCCAGGCAAGTATTAGGCATTATGAGAGTTCAAGGGCACGCCCTATATGGCTTTCGCATTGCTTACAATCAACCTACTGTGAAACCATAAAATCCAGTGCTTTTTTCTGGGGGGAAGCAGGGTTATGCATACCCCTAAATATTTTGTGAATCTAACGGGAGAAGAAACTAAAAAAATTAAAATGGTGCATGGTGAATCATCAGTTTCACTGAATAGCACGATGAATCGTCAGTTGCTCTGATGGTGACCTCATTTCCTGTCACAGTGTTTCCTGAGTCTTATACGGAATGAGAGTACCCCTAAACTTTTTTTTAAAAAAGCACTGCATAAAATAATATAGGATATTTCCGTTCCACCTTAAAAGGGAGCAGGATGTTTGTGTCACAGCCTGCATATTTCCTGTTTCACAGGATGTTTCTGTTGTGTCTTTGCTTTCGTTTCTCTCTCTGTGCCTGAACACTGAAGCAGGCAGTCATGTTTTTCTTTGTTCTGACCAACGCTGAATAAACTTGTAAATAATACTCTCCTGCGTGCATCTTTCGCTGTGAATTATCTGCTGATAGAGCGTGCATCAGCTCTGGAATGTCACAAGCTACTTCTGGAGCTCGTGTCGATAACTGCTGATACTGCGTGTCTACGGGAGATCGATAGACGTCCGGAGACGATGTGGAGTCATGATGGACTTTGTCTCCCTGGCAGTATCCCAACAATAATAACATATATTATTATTATTATTATTATTATTATTAGAATAATAACAGCCAATTTACTTTTTTAAAAAAATAAAAGTAGTAGTAGTCAAAAGGTAAAGGGACCCCTGACCATTAGGTCCAGTCGTGGCCGACTCTGGGGTTGCAGCGCTCATCTCGCTTTATTGGCCGAGGGAGCCAGCGAACAGCTTCTGGGTCATGTGGACAGCATAACTAAGCCGCTTCTGGTGAACCAGAGCAGCGCACGGAAACGCCGTTTACCTTCCCACCAGAGTGGTACCTATTTATCTACTTGCACTTTGACGTGCTTTCGAACTGCTAGGTTGGCAGGAGCTGGGACCGAGCAACGGGAGCTCACCCCATCGCGGGGATTCGAACCGCCAACTTTCTGATTGGGAAGTCCTAGGCTCTGTGGTTTAACCCACAGCGCCACCCGCGTAATTACAAGTGCACAGAATAAGATAAAAAGAAGAAAAACAGTACCCAGGTAGAAAACAAAACAGACCCAGAAAGAAAAGGAAATTGTGTACGTTATCAAAAAAGAAAGAAAGTAAGTGTTATTGTCATTAACCAAACCTTAACCTAATATGATATTTATAAAAATGAATTCCAAATATCACTAAATTTGTCCATGGCAAGGCTATGTCTGCACAACTCCTAGGGGACATGGGGGCTTCAACCCCCACAATAAAATATTTGAGGTTGCTGGTGGGCCCCAAAGTTCCTGGGCATTCACATTCAAATGGGGTGTGTGCACTGCATCATATGACTGATTATGTGAGGCAGGGCTTACCTTGGCCCCCATAATGTTTTATTCAAGTTTGCACCCCAGGTTTGCACACAACTTGTTCCTGTGCAGCTTGCTGGATCATGCTACTGGCCCTACTAGATCAGTAGCCTGTTCTCAGGGGGTCTGGAGGGTCATAGATTTTCCACCCTGAATTCATACTGTGTGGGTCACAGTCTGAAATGCCATCTCAGTAGGGTTGGTCTCCTGATATAAGGATGAAAAACTCAGACTTGGTGGAGCTTTCTATACGCCGATGTGATTTGACTGCTGCCAATTTAGCTTTCCGACACTTTTCCCTTACATGATCAGAACAAGGGTCCTTTCCCACCTCTCGTTAATCACCGCTGACAAGCTGCCAGAAATTTTGTGTCTCTCCCCACCCCCACGGCTGCCCCTCTTCAGCATCCAAGGTCAGTTTCGTCTCATGATAGGAAGGCACATATGGCATCTTTTAATCGACAAGGATGTGCGGCTTGGATTCCTAATGCGCTTCACACCAGAGGGGCTGACGTGTCGGGGGCTAACAAGGCAGCCTTGTAAACAACGCTGTGAATGCCCCCCCGCCCCTCTTTCTGAACTCCCTTGAGAATGCCACATTTTTCTGCCAATGAGAAAAATATGAAAGGGATGATCAGGGAGAGAGATTTGATTCAGTTTCCATTTAAAGGCAGATTTGCCTAATATGCACTTTCTGAAAAGAAAAAAGAAACACAACCATCCACCTTAATTCCCCCTCCTCTGTATTTCTCAGTGCAGTTCTGCAGCTAATCAATGGGGGGGGGATGCATGTATTAGGGAAGCTTTTCAACTTTTTGAGTCCATGGCTCCCTTGACCATATAAAAGGTAAAGGGACCCCTGACCATTAGGTCCAGTCGTGACCAACTCTGGGGTTGTGGCGCTCATCTCGCTTTATTGGCCGAGGGAGCCGGCGTACAGCTTCTGGGTCATGTGGCCAGCATGACTAAGCCGCTTCTGGCGAACCAGAGCAGCGCACGGAAACGCCGTTTACCTTCCCGCCGGAGCAGTACCTATTTATCTACTTGCACCCAAGAGTGCTTTCGAACTGCTCGGTTGGCAGGAGCAGCGACCGAGCAACGGGAGCTCACCCCGTCGCGGGGATTCGAACCACCGACCTTCTGATCGGCAAGCCCTAGGCTCTGTGGTTTAGACCATAGCGCCACCCACGTCCCCTCTTGACCATATAAATGTATATAAATATACATATGCATGTGAACATATTTGTGAAGATAGCATACAAAGATGCAAGATGTTGGGGAAAGGGAAGGGAAGGATTAGTTATTATGATGATCTTCTGACCAGAGTCTCCTGTTTTAATTGCTGCATTGTTTTTAATGGGATTCTTCGAATGTGTGTTTTAATTATGAATGTTCACATTTTAATGCTTTAATGGGATTGTTTTAATGTGCATTTTAATTATGGGTGTTTATATTTTAATGCTTGGGTAACTGCTTTTTATACTTTGTAAACTGCTTAGAAGCAGTTTTGGCATTAAGTGAATGAAATAACAGCAACAATAATAACAATAGTAACTAATTAAACAATTGCTGTATTTTTACTGCCAGTAAGGGAGAAAGGTGCTAGTGCTATTGTCTGCCTCAGGTCTGCCAAAATAACTTGACCATCTCTGTCTTGGAAGGTGTCACTTTTTGCCTCACACAGCAAAATGTAACTGGACCAGTCCCAAACGAAGCTTTTGGAACAATCCTTTAATCCCCATATTAAGGAGTAACAAAGCTTACAGTTGTTTGCATTTATCCACCTCTCCCCTCACTGTTAAAATGGAGAATGTAAGCTACTTGGGGCAGAGACCTTAACCTCCCTTTTTTTGTACTCCTCTGAAATTTATGCGTGTTTATCATATGGTCCTAGGTCCTGAATGGGGTAACTGCGCCCCTGAAGGACCAGGTGCGCAGCCTGGGAGTCATTTTGGACTCACAGCTGTCCATGGAGGCACAGGTCAATTCTGTGTCCAGGGCAGCTGTGTACCAGCTCCATCTGGTACTCAGGCTGAGACCCTACCTGCCCACAGACTGTCTCTCCAGAGTGGTGCATGCTCTAGTCATCTCTCGCTTGGAGTACTGCAATGCACTCTATGTGGGTCTACCTTTGAAGGTGACTCAGAAACTGCAATTAATCCAGAATGCGGCAGCTAGACTGGTGACTGGGAGTGGCTGCCAGGACCACATAACACCAGTCTTGAAAGACCTACATTGGCTCCCAGTACATTTCCGAGCACAATTCAAAGTGTTGGTGCTGACCTTTAAAGCCCTAAATGGCCTCAGTCCAGTATACCTGAAGGAGCGTCTCCAGCAGCGAAGTTCAACTAAAGATACTCCTGCCTGCTCAGAGAAGGAAGGTAGGAGAAATGACCAGAAATGACAGGGGCAGGGAGCCAAACAAGTGAGAGAAGGTTTGCAGCCTGGTAAGAAGAAAACAAATGAAGCCAAATGACTAATTTTGGCAGTTTCTTGTAGCTGGGAATCATTTTGTGCCATTTATTGATCTCGCAAGGGCCTTTGAATCTCATTGCTGGTTCACCACCGAGAATGGAAAGAATGATAACTCCGGCTGAGATTGCTTGGGCTGCTTATCCCTGCCAAAATATGCCCAGTGCTGTCAGCTTAAGATGGCCTAATAGCCTCAAGATGCAACACCCGGGATTTCCATCCCCATTGTAAACCCAGAAAATCACAATGACTTTGAGTGGCACTGCTTCAGATATCACTGACCTCAAACAGTGTTTTGCATAGGAATTGGTGAGCAGCAGATTGCTTGGCTCGAGAATGAACTAGGTGTCTTTAAGCTGCATCCTTGGACATCAAACCTCTGGAAGGGAATCTATTTTAAACCTGGCAGCTCGGCTGTGTCCAATCACTTCCAGCTGTTCCTTCACAACCCTTTATGGGGAAGGGCCATAGCTCAGGAACAGAGCATCTGTTTTGCATGCAGAAGGTCTCAGGTTCAATCCTCACCATCTCCAGGCAAGGCTGGGAAGGACCTCAGCCTGAAAACCTGGTAGAGCTGCTGCTCATCTGTGTAGATAATTCTGAACCAGATGGGCCAATGGTCTGAATCAGTATAAGGGAGCGTCCGGCATTCCTGTGTCTTAAGAGAAGGGTTTGGAACCCAGAGACTTTGAATGCAGAAGGTTCCAGCTGGGACTGGAAGAGAACTCTATCTGGAATCTTGGAGAATCACTGCCAGTTAGTGTAAACTGAGGGAGGTCATAGAATAAAAGAACTGTAGAGTTGGAAGGGACCCCAAGGCTCAATTTCTCAAGCCCCCTGGAATGCAAGAATCTCACCTAAAGCATCTAACCTCTGCTTAAAAAACTATTGAAGGAGAGTCCAAAATCTCCTGAGGTAGTCCATTCCACTGTCAAAGACCTGCTACTGTCAGAAGGTTCTTTCTGAACTCCATTCTTGTATCTTGAATCCATTGGTTTGAGTCCTACCCTCCAGAGCAGGAGAAAACAATTTCATTCCATCTTCCATGTGACAGCCTTTTAGAAATTTGAAGATGGCCTCTTAGTCTCCTCTTATCCAGGCTAAACATAACCAATTCTCTCAACCATTCCTCATAAGACCCCCTGATCATCTTGATCTCCCTCTTCTGCATACATTCCAACTTGTCAACATCCTTCTTAAATTGTGGTGCCCAGAACTGGACACAGTATTCCAGATGTGGTCTGACCAAGGCAGGATAGAGTGATACTATTACAATTAGCATTTTTTTGCTGCTGCTGCATCACATTGTTGACTCAAGTACAAGTAGTTTTATTACAGTCAATGACCAGTATCAAGACAAAGACAGCAATTACGAAATTTAAAAACTCAGGACAAAATAAAACAATGTAAAATCACATATACATAAAAAGCAGTGGTCATTTGTCTGCCCGAAAGGACAGCTTTCTGGTTTCTCTTCAGATTGTATAAATCACTGTTGACTTATGTTAAGCTTTGTGTTCTAAAGGATAGGATTTGAACCAATGGCTTTGTGTTACAAGAAAGGGGATTCCGACTAAACATCAGGAAGAGCTTGATGTCAGTAAGGGCTGTTCCACAGTGGAATAGCTTTCATGTGTGATCTAGTTGAGATTTCTGCACCACAAGGGTTGGACTAGATGATCCTTGGGTTCCCTTCCAAATCTACAATTCTATGACAAGTGGGGCATTGCCCACCAACCTCAGCCTGCCCTCAGCCAGCCACCACCGGCCTGCCTTCTATCTTATCACCAGTCCATTGAGTCCCCCTGGCTGTCAGCTTCCTGTTCCTTCATCTGAGTGTTGCCTCTTGTGGAACTCAGCAAGAGAGTGGATGGGGTCAAAACTAAAATTAGTTGTGTCTGCCTTTTATTGGCTTTGGCTGTGGCTGTTAGTGGTCTCCCAGCCTTCCCCGCTACCACTCCCATCAGCTATGACAGTCTTAATGTATATGTGGGCCCTTGAGATTGTATGTTTGTGTTAAATTTCTGCAAATCAACAACCTTGTTTTTGTTTGTTTGTTTCCTTTTTTTGCAAGCACACATCATAGTTTCCTTGACATTTAAAATAACTGGAGTGAGGAGGAGTTCTTGGTGGAGATCTGAAGATACCTTCCAACATTCCACATGAAAATAGGGACATTCTGTGCTTTAGATTCAAATGCCCCCATTTTGATCCTTAGGACCATATGCAGCTCAGGGCAGTTCAGCTGATCTTTCATCCAGGCACAGATCAGACCCAGTCTCCCTAAGCTTCCTTCAGTATCATGGGGCCAGGTGCCCCATTGGACCTCTGAGTCTGCTCACCAGGGGCACATGGCCCCCAGAGGAATGATAATGAGGTGATGTGGCCCTCAGACTGGGAAGGCTACCCCCACCACCACCAATTTGAGTCCATCCCTGACCTATAATAGCAGCCTGATTGCAAAACTTTAGCAAACAGATGCTTTTCCTGGACTAGCAAGACTGATGGTAAATCTTTTCCTGCTTCATTTTGTAAGAGCAAATCTTAGGAGGACCCTCTTCAATCTTTTCCTTTTTAAGCATTTTGTCTTAGCGCCTGCATGGCAAAGGACATTACGAGATGCGGTGTTTGCTCAGCCTCGGAAATTGAGAGCGCCATTCTCTGTTCACCAGGGCAGTGCCACAGCTGAATCCAATTGCCCGTCGAATTTACTTAGCTCACTTCATAATGAAAAATACTAATGGGTTTAACAAAAGGTGACTTCCACAATCAGTCACACCTTTTTCCGTAAGACGCTGGTGGACACTTGCCTTTCGTCGGTGCTTTAAAGCGCATTGATGAAGAGCCCCCCCCCCTCCACATTTTATTTTAATTTTTGCTCCAGAGCTTTCCCCACAAATCCTGCTCTTGAATTGGAGCAAACATTAGTCCACACAAAAACCAAAATTGTTGTTTGTTACACTTCAGCTTTAAAGAGAAGGTTTGTGCTGGAAAAGCTATGAGGTGATGGAATGAATGCTCAGACAAGGAGCTTTAAAACACAGACTTGTGCCTAGAAAGTGCAGAGCAAATGGGAAGTGTGGATAAGCCCTGAATGTTTACTGATGCTTCTACCCAGCAGCTCTTCAAGCATTTGCAAAGAGTACAGTGGTACCTCGGGTTACAGACACTTCAGGTTACAGACGCTTCAGGTTACAGACTCCGCTAACCCAGAAATAATACCTCGGGTTAAGAACTTTGCTTCAGGAGGAGAACAGAAATTGTGCAGCGGCAGTGCGGTAGCAACAGGAGACCCCATTAGCTAAAGTGGTGCTTCAGCTTAAGAACAGTTTCAGCTTAAGAACAGACCTCCAGAACGAATTAACTACTTAACCCGAGGTACCACTGTACTACACAATGAGAAAAGCACTCTGATTTCCCAAACTTTCTGTTTCAGGAGGTTCAGCACTTTTTCCACCCAAGATGTAATATTGTGGCATGGGGGGCGGGGAGAGAGAGAAAGAGAAAGAGAGAAATGTCCCGAGAATTTCATGCTTTGAACATAAAGCAAAAAATGCCTGTGGTGTCCAGATTTTTCATTGCAACACTGAGGCCTAAGGATGTGTGAACTAAGACACAGATGGGATTTTTCTACTCTCACTGAAGCTCTTTTGACTTCCCTCTATCTACATTTCTCAGACTAATAACTTTTATGTGCATAGAAGAATCCTGCAAATTCAGTTTGGACTATGCAAAATCCTGTGATTGCCTTACAAATGTGCATTTGATCCCCAAATACACATGCACACGCACACGCACACACACACAGAGTGTGAGAGAGAGAGACACACGTTTTTATTTCTCTTGAGGAAACTCCTACGACATCCGTCAAAATTAATTTACCTACTGAGGAGTGCCCAGAAACACTTTCAGTTTCACATTTGCAGTGACAACCTTCCTGAGGACTATAATAGTGGTTTTTTAAAAGGCAGTTTTGACGCCCACATTTCTGAAGATGCCACTATTCTACGTATTACAATAAACAACATGGTGTAATTTGTGTCAGCATCTCATTCGTGGGGGTTTCGCTGATTGTGCATCCGAAGGAGGGTGCGAATAAAGTTTTGGGGAAAACCACATTGAATCAAGGCCATCAAAAGGAAGCAAAAAGGAAGCTGTTGTCAACTCGAGCACGTTTCACCCGATTCAGCCCCAGTGTTTATATTGCTATTATTATTATTAACGCTCTTGAGCGTACAGCCAGTGGTTTTTCATCACCAGAATTCATGGTGTCTTCTCACATCAGGAAGAGGGATGATGGATTCAGGAAGGGGCACTTCACTTATTTTCTCTGTGATTATACATCTTGGTAGCTTGGCAGCTCTGACGTGGGTGAGGGATAACAGGAAAAATAGGAAATTGTCTCCTCTCATCAAAGATGCGCCGCAAACATCAAATGGCAGAGAAGCTGGCATTTTTTAAAATGTCTGATTAATCGTGTGTGATTTCTCCCCCCCTGGCCTGTGTTCAGCTGTGAAATGAATATGCAATTAAGGCTCTCAAAAGCCCAATATATCAAACGGGGCAGCTGAGATCATGTAGCAGGGGCATTAGGCAATGCTAAGCAAAGGGCATGGAAGTGAGAGCTGGAATGGAAGTGAGAGCTGGACCATAAAGAAGGCTGATTGCCGAAGAACTGATGCTTTTGAATTATGGTGCTGGAGGAGACTCTTGAGAGGTCCATGGACTGCAAGAAGATCAAACGCATCCATTCTTAAGGAAATCAGCCCTGAGTGCTCACTGGAAGGACAGATCCTGAAGCTGAGGCTCCAATACTCTGGCCACCTCATGAGAAGAGAAGACTCCCTGGAAAAGACCCCGATGTTGGGAAAGATGGAGGGCACAAGGAGAAGGGGACGACAGAGGACGAGATGGTTGGATGGTGTTCTCGAAGCTACCAGCATGAGTTTGACCAAACTGCGGGAGGCAGTGGAAGACAGGAGTGCCTGGCGCGCTCTGGTCCATGGGGTCACGAAGAGTCGGACACGACTAAACAACAACGACAACAAAGCAAAGGGCAGCAGAGGCTGGTCCATCTGGGCAAAGGGGGCACAGCATCATGAACGTCAGTCTAGTCTCACGAGTCCCCCCCTCCTGCCTTCTTAATTGCAACTTGTCCATGGATTGCATCTTCCTTCTTCATAGCCCCAGTTTTCCCTTGCAGAATCAGTTAAGCCTGTCATTCTCCTTTCCTTCTGCCCTGCCAGACCCAAGAGTCACCAGACATCCCTGGCAAAGGGAGATTCTTTTAGTGCACCCCTCTTTCACCCTTTTTGGACAAGCTCGGGCCCCTGCCTCAAAGGAGAATGGGAGTCTGTAACCTGAAGCGTCTGTAACCCGAGGTACCACTGTATGTGGGTTTCTTTTGTTTATATGCTGTATGTCACTTTGAATTACCTTGATTTAAAAAATAAATAAATTAATGACCGACATATTTAAACAGTACATTTTGTGTTGTTTTCACTAATATATGCTGTTTTGTTTTGTTGTGGTTGGGGTGTTTTGCACAAGGCACCTTTTTACAGTGGTATGGAACCTTTCCTGGCCAACAGGCCAGATCCTTCTGTCCTCCAACCCTGCTGGGGCAGATTTGGCAAGCGGGTGGTGCTGAAACATCAAGGTTGCAGGTTCAATGCCCGTATGGGACTGCAGGGGGTTGGACTAGATGATCCTCAGGGCCCCTTCCAAATCTACATCTTCTGTGGAAGAGGTCAAGGCAGGTCACATGGTACTCCACCTCCCCATGTTATCATAACAAGAACCATGTGATGTTGGTTAGACTAAGAAACTGTGACTGGCTCAGGGTCACCCTGGCCACACAGGTCCTAGACTGACACTCTAACCATTGGGCAACAGTGTCTCTCAAATGAGTCTTAAAGCACTCAAGTGTTGAATGACCATTTCACCTTTGGCATCCACCTTTGAGGTGGAAAGGTTACATGTCTCACCTGAGCAAAAATCTGGAAATCTTTGACTGCTCCGGGTTATATGGGAGAATGCATGGGAATATATGTGTGTATGTCTATCTGCCCAGGAGGTTATCCTTCCACTGCAGCAGAGACCTGATCAGTCAAGTGTCAGTTCCATGTAATGAAAAGAACAGGAAACAGCTATGAGTCAGAAGCAGTGTGAGGGTCGTGTGCAGATAATAAACTGAAGAGAAGAGGAGGAAAAGAAAATGCAATCGCCATCCATCCTGCCCAGGTTTTGTGTCACATTGATGAAGGGTTTTTGTTCCAGAGCAATTGGAACAGAAGTAAAATCCCAGCGCTGGAGGGGGGTTGTCTTTTCCGGACACTTGGCAGGAGAGAAAAGCAGATTTGATCAATCTGGGTCATGTGTGGAAAAGAAGAGTTTCTTGATTTGTGGTGCAACATCTGCAAAGGAACAGATGTCCCTTAGCCAGGAGCAAGAGAAGTGGCGTTTACATTCCCTGCTATGTTGAATTCATCTGCAACACTGTGTAGGCATCAAGGCAACCGTGTCTGGCTTTTTGTTTTCAAGTTGAATTGCACTTTGAAGCAGAGGAAGCCTGAGAAATGCTCGGAAAGCATCTGTTTCAGAAAGCTCTCCACTTGAGAGAGAGACCGTTAAAAAGGCATTCTGAGCTGGGATGTTGCACGTGGCTTAGTATGTCTATTTTTGCAGAGAAGTGTCCCAAATGGGAAGCATATTTGTGAAAGGTATTGCCAGCCGAGAGAAGAAAGAAAGAAAGAAAGAAAGAAAGAAAGAAAGAAAGAAAGAAAGAAAGAAAGAAAGGAGCTAATACCGTATTTTTCATTCTATAGGACGCACATTTTCCCCTCCAAAAATTAAGGGGAAATGTGTGTGCGTCCTATAGAGCGAATGCAGGCTGCACCGCTAAGCCCAAAGCCAGAACAGGAAGACGGAGCACTGCGGAGCGCTCCGTCTTGCTGTTCTAGCTTGGGGACGGCTACCCGCACAGCCTCTCCAGCTAGCAAGGCTGTTCACAAGCCAGAACAGCGAGACGGAGGGCTCCATCTCGCTGTTCTAGCTTGGGGATGGCTGTGCGCAAAGCCTCTGCTGCGCTCCAAAGGCTTCAGGGACCTTTAAGGCTGGCGGTGGGGGAAAGCAGCACTTCCCCCCACCGCCAGCCCCACAAGCTCTGGTGAATGTACCTTGAACGCACCTTGTTTTAGAGGGGGAGAACAAGAAAAACATTTTTCCCCCTGTTCTCCCCCTCCTATGGTCCGGTGCGTCCTATGATCCGGTGCGTCCAATGGTGCGAAAAATACAGTATGTTGTCAGTTTTTTTGCAGTGCATATCCAAAACTACTTAATAGGGTTTTCTAATATACACTTTTCATCAAGTTTTTGGCACTCCTTGCAATAATACTCACTTTTTAAAATTTTAAATGCCCTTCCTTCCTTCCACTCTAATTTACTTTCAGTGACATCATCAAGTCAACCAAACTGTTTTAACCCTCTTGATTTCATTTACTGATGCTCCATGACAACACTCCCAGATGAGGGTTATGGCATCATCCTGGTCACTCTGTTATCCCTGATTGGGTGGGATCACCCATGTGACTAATTCAACAGGAATAAAGCAAGGGTGGGTGGTGTTGGTGCTGCAGCAGTCAGCGGGGACAATGTTCAAATAGATATTTGCATGGTCTGTGGGAAATTTCCTGCCCCCTAAAAGCAATAGCTAAAATGCAAAGTACTATTTAGTGCAGCCTTTGTTTTTACAAAAGTAGTTGCGTGGCGAGTACCCGCCTCCCCCCTTGGAAAATAAAGACACAAGACACAGCATTTAAGGTTAATGGGCGTAAAAAGGCCGCAACTTTATTGATTGCAGGAATTGAGTGGCATTGGCTTAGGCACTGGTCCTATCAACTAACCGGCTTCAGCCTGATTGCTTGAGGACCGGCAAGGGTTAACCACCAGCAGGGGAGTCCTGCTGATGTACATCAACTAGGAGCAACCCCGGGGTCACCGCTCGGGAGTGTGCCTTAGGCCCACACCTCCATAGGCTTCGGACAGGGCAACGCCCCCCAGAATCCTTTGCCGGACTACCCTTCGATTTGGGGGAAGGTGATGGTGCTTCCTTCCCCCCCTCATCTGCATAACAATACCCTTACCAATGCCTAACCACCAATGTCGAGGAAGTTGTGACGATTTGCTACGAGGTAGTCAAAAAACCCAATGGCTGGTGCCAATTTGCCAAGTGGAAAAAATTCCTACCAGGCCCCTTGACAGCAACCAACCAAAGTCCATAGCAATGTCAGAAGGCCAAACCTAAGGGCGGGCCGGGTGGGAAACTGGAGCAGCTGGAGCGAAGAAGGGAGCGAAATCCTTGGTCACGCATGCCCTAAAGAGCCCGGGCCACGCCTCCCTGGCCAACCGATTGGCTGGCCAGGGAGATGACGCAGTGCGGACAATACTGAGCTAGATGGACAAATGATCTGGCTTGGTACAGCTTCCTGTGATTCAGCCCCCGCGCACGTGGGGAGGCCGTGGGGCCCGCAACCCCACCTCCTTTCCAGCTCGAAAGTGGCTTTGTGCACAGGGGGAGTCCTCACAACAACCCTGTGAAGTAGATTAGTCTCAGGGTAGATCATGCAGACAGTATCATTGTTAAGGAAGGATTTGAACTTGGGTCTCCCACTGGCTGTTTCTGCATTCATTTAGGCTGCTACGATGATGATGATGATGATGAAGAAGAAGAAGAAGAAGAAGAGGAGGAGGAGGAGGAGGAGGAGGAGGAGGAGGAGGAGGAGTTTGGATTTGATATCCCGCATTTCACTCCCTTTAAGGAGTCTCAAAGCGGCTCACATTCTCCTTTCCCTTCCTCCCCCACAACAAACACTCTGTGAGGTGAGTGGGGCTGAGAGACTTCAAAGAAGTGTGACTGGCCCAAGGTCACCCAGCAGCTGCATGTGGAGGAGCGGAGATGCGAACCCGGTTCTCCAGATTAGGAGACTACCGCTCTTAACCACTACACCACACTGGCTCTCTTTATGAAAGGGAAGGGGGGCATTTTTCAGACTGAGTTCAAGTCATTTTATTAGGGTTAAAGACCGGCATCAAGACAAAAAGCACCAATTACAAAATTTAAAAGCGCAGAACAAAATAAATAATGTACATAAAAATGAGTTTCAGTCAGAGTCCCATGCAATTATGCCTTGGTCAGACCACCCCTGGAGTACTGTGTCCGGTTCAGGGCACCACAATTTAAGAAGGGTATTGAAAAGCTGGAAAGTGTGCAGAGGAGGGCAACCAAGATGATCAAGGGCCTGGAAAACCAAGCCTTATGAGGAACAGATGAGAGAGTTGGGTATATTTAACCTGGAAAAGATGTGATAGCCATCTTTCAATATCTGAAGGGCTGTTCCATGGAAGATGGAGCGAGCTGGTTTTCTTCCACTCTGGAGGGTAGGACTTGAACCAATGACTTCAAGTTACAAGAAAGGAGATTCCAACTGAATATCAGGAATAACTTTCTGACAGTAAGAGCCATTCAAAAGTGGAACAGACTCCCATGAGAGGTGGTGGACTCGCCTTCCTTAGAGGTTTTAAAGCAGAGGTTGGGTGGCCATCTGTCATGGATGCTTTAATGGAGATTCCTGCATTGCTGGGGGTTGGACTAGATGACCCTAGGGATCCCATCCAATTCTATTATTCTGTTAATAGGCTTGCCTCTATGCACACAAACCTCTAGGCTTCATCTAGGTAAGAAGAGGCATTATCAGAGTTAAACAACAACTTCCAGCCACCATCCTTTAAAGCAGGGACAATGAGGAGTGTGGCTTGATAAGGATTCCAAGGGCCAATTAGAGCCACATTTGGCCCTCGTGCCTGAGGTTCCCTCCCCAGCTATACACAGAACAGTATACCCACCTAGGGTATTGATGGGGGCCTACTTCTCAGGAGACCAGCATAGGATTGCATTGACACTGTACTAGAACATTCAGAAGCCACTTGTTATTTCTGAGTCACTAAGCTTAAGAACATTGAGGCCTTCCAGAAAACTGTCCAGAACCATCCTTAAGGAGGCAGATCAGTCATGCAGTGTTGAGAGACATCACATGCAACATGTTCTCTCTGGTTTCCAAATCACCTACACAGATGTCCAAGGGAGAGTCAGCAGGCTCAGTCACACATCCTGATCAGGCTGATTCTATTGACCTCTGTGCTGCTGATCGGGCTCTGTTCGCCAAACATAAAACTCAGCCAACTTTCCACCATATTGAGATGTTCTGATGAGCTCCTGATTCATTTAACATGTGTTGTTTGATGGAACAGTGTGGCAGACAACAAGGAGCCATACCTCAGTAGTGGCGCATCTGTTTTGTACAGAGAAGGACCCGGGTTCAATCCCTTGCAACCGAAGGTAGGACTGTGAATGCCCCCCCATCTGAAATAATTGAGAATGGCTGCCAGTCAGTGCAAACAATACTGAGCTAGATGGACAAATGATCTGGCTTGGTACAGCTTCCTGTTTTCCAAATTCACTGAGAAGCTCACAGATCGATTGTTAGTGATGTAAGGGGAAGTGTTGGAGCTCATCAGTAGAGCCTTTGCTTTGCATGAGGAAGGTCCAGGTACAATCTTTGGCATCTTCAGATAGGTCTGGGCAGGACTCACTGTCTGAAACCCTGGAGAGCTGCTGCCAATCAGTGTAGACAATGCTGAGTTAGATGGACCAAGGTAAAATATTACATATCACTTGATAAGAAAGGCGAACTAATGTTCATGTGGAAACAACTGTTCCTGGAGAGTTCCATAAGATGGAGCCCCAATGGCCAAGATCTACTTTGAGGGATACTTTGCACGAGGAGGTAGCACTGTCCTGCTCCTCTGACTCCAACAGCTTTTCCACCTGTGGGTTGAGCCCTCCACCCCAAAATTTCTAATACAAATGATATTCTCTGGCCCACTTGCAATGGTAAATGTAGCTTCCATTGAATGGAGAACAGGAAAGAATGTGGAATTTCTCATTTGGGGTGGTCATGAAGTTTCTTCATAGTAGCAAACTTTCCAAAATTCTCCCAGGCCCCTGATGACCTTTTCTTAAGCGTTACTTTCTAGATTCCAAATGGACCCCAAAATGGAGAGCAACTGATTTGTGCCATTTGAGCAACTCCTGATTTCTCCCTCAACAACAAAAACCTGGGCCTCTGGGGAAACAGGATTAGGATGACACATTAGTATTTAGCACTCCACTATTCAGCAACGGTAGACAGTAGACAAGGGAAATTCATCTAATATATCTAATGTCAAAAACATATTATGGCTGTTGTTCTCCCAGGGAATCCATCCATGGAATAATCCAGTAGGGAATACAAAAGAAATTATCGCCTGCTTCATTTCCTGGGCCCTGAAATGTACCATCAGCAATCTTGTGGATTCCACTGGGCTGCTTCTAAGGAAGATGTGAAATAGCAGGACCACCTCCATGGGCTCATCTGGGATGAACTGCCATTTGGATCCCCCTCCCAAACTCCACCCATCAGCAGTTGTTCCTCCTGTCTTCATCCAATGGGAAGCTGAAACAGCAGGACCTCTCCATCAACCTAGCTGGGACTATGTGTCACTTGGCTTCTCACCTATTCTGACCTGTCCTCAGGGAGAGAAAAAAAAGTAGAGCATGGCAGTTAGACTCTCAGCACTTCAGCATAGCTCTGTGTCATGAACCGGCAGGATTTCGGGGAGGAGGAAGAGGAGGAAGAAGATGCTGGCAAGGGGTGCAGCTCTGAGTGGCTCACATGGCAGCAAGCTGGGGATGGGGAAGGAGAGGTTGTTGTAGACCATACTCACCGGGTGACAGAGGAAGATGAGGGGGCAGGGGCTAGTGCACAGGAAGCTGAGCGGGAGGACCTCTCACCGGAGCCAGAGAGGCCCTTGTCCCCACAAACACGGCGGGTTGTAAGACGTAGGGTACAGCGGGCAGGCCACTCCAGGAAGCAGAGGCAGGCCTGGGCCTGCAGCCTAGTTCACCAGCTGGCCAGCCGGCGAAAGAGGCATGTGATTCCTCAGCTGGGACAGGCTGAGAGCAGGTGAGGGTCACCTGCCACATCAAGCCCAGATGCTGCAATTGGCAGGCACAGGGTCAGAAGGCAGCAGAGCTGAGGGGCTTGGTCTGCTCAACTGCCCACATTGAGGGACTGCCTGGGATTCTCCTTGGACCTTCATGGGTTTCTACTTCAAGTTTGACTCTGGACTGTATCCTGAACTCCTATCTTGGATTATTTGGAACCGACCCAGGACTGTGTTTCCTGATCTTTGGATTGGACTTGTGCGGATTGGCTTTTGGACTTGGAATTTCATCTTGGCACACTGTTTGCCAGGTAGGCCAGGGGAGCAGGACACTCTGGGTGCACGACTTGCTGTGACAAAGGTGGGAAATTGAATTAGGCCTTGAAACTCCCTCCAGCCAGATGATGTTCCTAGGGTCCATCATCCCCTTGCCTTAGCTGGATCCCAGGTCATCCTCATTTATATAGTAGTAATCATCCCTTGGTTAGTCTCCTCAATAGGGAGGAGTAATTACTTTGGGGAAAGAGCTTTAGCTTTGCATGAAAAATGTCTCAAGTTTAACCCACAATATCTCCAGGTGGATCTGAGCACGACCTCTAGTCTGAAACTAGTAGATAATACTGAGATACAGGGGCCAATGGTATTACTCAGCATAAAGCAGATTCCTATGTTCCTATGAAGACTACGGCATCACAAAGGGACAGTCCCTTGGTCTGAAGATGAGTACTTCTCATTCTCTTTGTGACTTCGTACTTGGACTTGATCCCTGTGCAAGAAATGTGGAATGGGAAGGTAGAATCATACAATCGTAAAGACGGAAGGGACCTCCAGGGTCATCTCGCCCAAGCCCCTGCAACACAGGAATCACAACTAAAGCATCCCTGACAGATGGCCACCTAACTTCTGCTTTCAAACCTCCAATGAAGGAGAGTCCACCACTTCTTGACGCCTTAATCAGAGCTGGAGAAAGTGCCTGTAAGAAACTTGGCTCCAGGTTTTTCAGGTTTATCACCATCAGACCTGGATTTAATATTAGGAACCTGGTTGTATTCTTCAGCCAGCAGAATCATCACCTTGGACATAGCCAGATCATCACCCTCCATCCATCGCCTGTTACTCAAGGGCAGTCACACAAAATCCCTTCCAAAACTACATCTATCGGTAGTCATTCCACCTGGTTATTTGAAACTTCTGTATATGAGAAGGTTGGTGCCCAGA
Source organism: Podarcis tiliguerta (assembly GCF_965153285.1). Lineage (NCBI taxonomy): Eukaryota > Metazoa > Chordata > Lepidosauria > Squamata > Lacertidae > Podarcis > Podarcis tiliguerta. The sequence continues at coordinate 37,621,230 of NC_139549.1, forward strand.
TTTGGTGGATCTCAGGGTTTTACTAACAACAAAAGTATATCCTGCAGATTTGAAGACTATCCACCCCCCTCCAGGTCTAACTAATTTTTCCAGAGTATCTCTGTCACATGACAACCAGAATCCAATGAGCTTCCAGTTCTTTCTTTCTTTCTTTCTTTCTTTCTTTCTTTCTTTCTTTCTTTCTATGGCACGAACATACAGTTGGATGCTTTCCCACTTCCTTGAGTCTCGTGAATCACCTGTGATCATAACTAGACATAATGAGATCAATTCCCTTAAGTTAAAAATGAAACAAGTGCTTATCCATTATTGACTGTGCTATAAAATAAAAAGGCACTCAGTCCCATATCAGTGGGATCTCCCAAGTGACACAGAAAAAGGCCTGTCTAGTTGATTGGAAAAATCCAAGTTGATTTGTAAATCACGCTTTTTCGTCTTTGCTTGACTCATTTAGTAGCCTCCCCCAGAACTCTTTGAGCAGGGGTCCAATAGTCAAGCTGCTAACAGGGACAGCCAATTTCAATCTCTTTCCATTTCTCATTTTTCTAGTCTTAAATTAAATTTGCTACCTTCCATACCAGTTTGCAAATTGTGTTTTATTTTTGTCTGCATGAACATTTGTATGCATTTTCTTGTACATTCCTCCTAATAGACACATTTTACAAGCAATTACACCCTAATGCAATGTTTTGTTCTGTTTATGCATGTTTGTGTGTGTATAAGTTCACGTTTTGAGAAAAGGAATGGAATGGCTTGGAAGGGTGGTTGGCATCTATGTACCATGAACACAAGAGCTGTGTTGCTATCTCTCAAGCAAAAGGCAGTGTCAGATACCACTGACATCCACATCAGTATAGCCAGACACCTTTCAGGAGATGTGTCAGAGTGGGCCTTTCAGTTAACAATTGCTGCTGGAATTGGCTTGAAACTCTCTTAATGGAGAGGTCAATGGGGCAACACTCTAGCATTGGAACCCACTAAATTGTGGAAAGTTTTGAATTAACTGGGACCCTTGAAAAAAAATGGATTGGGTGTTGGGAGATGCAGAGAAAGGGGTCGTTTTATTATGTGGTTAATGTCTGGTTAAAGTATTTGCATATCGTAGACCTTTTCTGTAATCTTTAGAATGGTTTTTGCAAGGCTATTAACTTTCGGTCTACCAGGGGAAGGAAAGAGGTTTGACATTTCCTCAAGTGACATTTTCCTCGAGAGAAGTCTTAGTACGCTTTGAATGGTAATGTCACAAGGTGGCTGTGGGTTGGTCCACGAAGGGAGGAAAGAACTTGGGGGTGGGGGAATTTCTGTGTTCAGGTTTGTATAAACTCTGTAGGAGTTCTTACCTAGTGGATCCAAGTTAGTACCTGGCTGGATCCAGTTTGCCAACCCTGGAGTAAAAACAAATGTCAACCCTAAATGACATTGTTATATTTCTTCCTGTCTGTTTCCAGAAGCTTAAGGGGTTCCACTCTTTCTAATGACTCCAGCATAGTGCCTGCCTCCCAGGGCTTTTCCATCCCAGCTTCCAAGAAGAGCTTGTTAAGGCATCCCCAGTGACAGCAGCTTCATCTCTCCTGTGTTGTTTCCGCTGATGCTTCCTCGCTAGTGTTTTATTTTCTGTAGCTTATGGCCAACTCCCCCAGGGACAGTGCTGTTGCAAGCCAGACTGTAATGATGGGTGCCAATCTGAACTTTTTACATGGTTTATTATTGTAGATTATGACATCAGTGCAGCTGGCATATAAACTGCACTCAGTGAATTATCTTTGACCCTGGGGCCAGTCCTTATTTCAGGCATGACCTGGAAGCTGCAAGCAAAATCAAGCATAGAGCATTATGCGTCAGTATTTCGGGATGAAATATCAAAGCAGAGACAAAAGGAGAGGGACGGAAACATCAGTAATACATTTCAGACTTTTGATATGCAGTATTAGAAATCTTAACAAGTCTATACAAATAGATAACACTATTAGCACGGATATCTCTTTTTTCCAACACAAGCATGTTTTGTCTATTGATGGCCAGGTGACAACCACCCCATCATGCTCAGTGCAACCATGGGGTTTCACCACCCCCCACTCCAGCTGGACATCTGTGCTTTTGCAACTGTGTGGGATTCCAAAGGAGCTTTATGCCATGTCGTGGCGTCTTCCTGTTCAAAGGGAAATGTGGGGGAGGACAAAAAAGAACCCTATAAAGCACAGAAAGGCCACACACCTCCAAGGAATTCTTTGAAAGCTGGCCCATGTTTCAGTCACAGAGTGCTGAGCATTTATCTGTAAGCACACCTCTAGACCCTGAGTGTGAAGCCAAGAATGTGTTGGCCAAGTCTTCCACAATGGACAAAGTTGGCATCCTCTGGTTTTCACAAGGACTTCGTCTGTCTCTGGTAGGCAGCACCAAAGGAACAAGACCTCCCGCGTGAAAGAGGAACACAAAACAAACTCTGTATGAGCTGGGCCCAATAGTTTCCCCTTATTATTCATTTGCAGTGCTCCCACTGCTTTCTTTTCATTGCTCCATGTTTCCCAGTAAAAGCTGTGGATTTTCTTCCCTGTTGACTTTCTTGTTTCACTTTACTACAAGTACTTTTTTTAGTCATTCATATAGGTTTGAAAACCAAGATTCAGTCAGCATGTGGCTATTGAAAATTCTTTGCACCCATTCCAAGTCAATGAATGGGAGCGTCCGTCTTAAGCTGATGCACTGGAAGTATTCCAGCGCGAGTTTTGACAGACAGTTGTTCTTAATTGCCCGCCAGCTCTCTTGCATACAGATTTCTCTTCCTACACATATTTAGGTGACTAGAATTATCTTATTGTGATATGCAGAGGGGACATAAACCAGCAATTTCAGAAGGGTAGAATTTTTTTTTCATGAAATTGTACTTGGATTGGATGAAAATTAATCTTCTCTGTTGCTCTGGTGGGATATCCTGTCCTGGAATGATCCCAACTAGTCAGGTGTCACATTGTGGAAGATCATATGGTACCTTGCCGGTCAGAACTGACTGTAATGTAACAGAACTGAAGGCAAATTAGGCAGGTGATGTGAGAGTGACGGCAGTATGAATGAATAAGTAGGTTTTTATTTTTTATTTTGCAAGAAAGGCCTAAAAATGGACAAAAGAGGAAGATATAAATGGGAGTTATTTCTAGTTCTGTCCTATATATCTATATGCTGGGGAGTTATAATACAAAACGGAGCTCCATTAAGGAGATAAATAGAAATGCTAGCTCAGTGGCAGAGCGTATGCTAGAAGGAAGTCCCAGGTTCAGTCCCAGGCATCTCCAGGTAAACTGAGGAAAAAGCCTTGTTTGAATGAGTTGCTACCAGCCAATGTCAACAGTAATGAGCTTGATGGGTCAATTATCTGTCTTGGAATAAGGCAGGTTCATGCATCCATTTCTCAATGGATCAAATGCTGTCTAAAATATCTGAGGAATTTTGAAAGAAGCTGAGAGAGTGCAATTTATTTCTTTTCCCCTGTGTTTGAGGAGGTATATTTTCCCTAGAGAAGGAGAGGGACCTGATTGTACTGTTTTCTGACGCTAGGGAAAGACGCTTTAAATGACAGCCTGTTCCGCATACTCAAGGAAATCACTTCTTCTGCTTTTAAAAATCGAAAGCCTTGTCATAAAGCAAATTTAAGTAAGAAGAAAAAAAAGAATGAAGAACTGGGTGCCCCTGGATTCAGTATAGAGACTTCCAGCTCAGTCGCTGTCAGTTGTCTGGATTCAGAGAGGTTCTGCAAAGAAGGACTGAAGCTTATTCAGAAGAAAGAAGACACAGGGGAGCTCAACACAACACAGATAGTGGGGTAGGATGATGGGAGCTGTACTGCAACAACAGCTAGAGAGCGACAGATTCGCCACCCCTGATGTGCAGCTTCCATTAACAGCAGGCAGCAGAAACAAATTGCTCACTCCCTGGGACCTGTACAAGGGCCTGAAGAATCTTTGGTTAAAACTTCGAAGCCTGTGAGCACTTTCTGAAGTCCTCTCGCATGCTACTAGGACCACTCTCTTCACCTCTGAACTTCTTCAATGATGCACAACTTAGCAGAGTAGTGCAGCTTTTCCTAGGCAGCGATTGTGACTGCTCAGTCAGGACGATGATCAGGAACAAAGCTGACGACTAGCAACTTGATTTTGTAGTTTATTATATACGGCAGTAAATTCACAAGCTATATATAAGTTACTATATACAGACATGAACTTCATCACTCTCTGAGCACTCCAGATTACTCCTAACTAGCCAAACAATGTCATAGGTCATGCTGCCTATATGAGAGACCTCAGCCAATCACTAAGCTGTTACAAGGTCCTCTTATCTCCAGGCAAATTTCTCCCGTGCTCTGTCTCCCTAGCCTGTAGTCAGAACACTAATTGCTCACTTGCCAAGCTGCGCATAGACTATGAACTCCAACACCTTTCTCAGGCCATTTTTGCTTCTGGGTTCTGATTCTCTAAAGTTGAGAAGACATGTAGACCCCATACCTGTTGATCCTCTGTTAAACTTATCTCCTCCAGACCACCAACATTCCTGCTTTTTCCAAACTCCACTGTGGACTCAGCCTTACCAGGCGGGGACACCAGGTGTCCCAGACTGGTAGTCTCAGTGTATCAGGGTACAATGATCCCTGTTTATCAGAGGTCCTCTACTGAAGAACAATTGATCTTATCCAGTTCTGGTCCTGGGCTTCCTGCTCCAATGTTCACCCTTTTGGCCACTACACCAACTCCCACCAAGGATTGCTCAGGAAGGACTCACTGTTTCTTTGACCTCATTGAAACATCAAGTCTCTGACCTTCTGTGAAATCCATTCACAAATGATTGCTGTATGCCGCCATTAAAGCAAAGCAAAAATAGAACCATTAATGTCACATGTGGTTCAGTGGGGAGCTGAACAATGAATGGCAAAGATCGATACCAGCACTAAAAGGAAGTGAGTGACATTGAACATCTGTCCAATCTCCCTAATTGTATAATAAAAAGTGAAAGGCATCTTCTAGCCGCTGTGACGCATGTCGATGCACAAATTGTTTAAAGCTCTACAGAAACCTTTTGTCCATCTCCCTCATCCCATCTCTCTTTGTTAAGAACTGACCAGTAGATCCTACGTAACTGAAGGTAACTTCTGTTTGCATGTGTCAGATAGGGAAAAAATGAATAAAGCAACCTATTTGTTAATCCCAATAGGTGTTCAAGTTTACCTCAGTCAAAACAAGAGTGAGGAAGAAATAGCTAGGTCACGAATCTTGATTAATCTGGGGCCAATTGCTGTCTCTCAGCCTAACTTCCTCAAAGGATGGGGGGAACATAAGCTATGACCACACTGAATGATTAAAAGCAAACATTTGCAGCAGAAAACCAGTACACACACCCAATGCATCCAATTTTAACACAATACAACATAGCCAATCAGATTTTGTTATATGACAAATTCTGAGCAATGGCAATGCTTTCAGCCCTTGCTCTAAATTGGCTTCATGGTGGCATTGCATAGTCAATCATATCTGATTTTGTGATAACACCAAAAGTCAATACAGCAAGAGGACACAAAACATTGTTCTCCCTCTAAACTTGGTGGGTGGGGGGCAGGGGAGATGCCATGGGTGCTTTCTCTTCATACTCCCCATTAAAAAAAAATAATCATAGAAGGAGCATGTTCTTCAAGGGAGGTGGAAACGTTTCTGCAAAGCACCCCTTGTTTAGGCTGCATCCTGACTCAAAACTAATACAGTTAATAAAGCTGCCTAGGAGGGACAGAAATCTAGGACTTTATGTATGTTTTGGGGCAACCTGTAGCAATTCTGCTACTTTGCATTCATAATCCCTCATGATAAACTTTCTGAGCATAATGCAACAGAAACAGCAAAACCCATGTTGCGATGAATGGATAAAGCTTTAAGAGGCTTATATGGTGTGGGGGTGTATAATACTGCTTTGGTTGAAAAAATAGTGATTAAATAGAATATTAGGACCGTGCCAAAAGCTTGACCATATAAACTGGAGAGGGCAACAGCAGTTGCCTTCAGGAGCCAGGATGATTACTGACAAACCTTAATGCTGAGATCATTCACAAATACGTAATAAATAAATTACTGTAACTCACGGAATTGTTGTGAGGATAAAATGGGGACAAGGGACCTGTGTAGGCCACCTTGAGCTCCTTGGACTAGGAATGGAGCAGAAATTCATTTGGTTCATATTTTGATGTGAGCCTACCTGAACTAGCAGTTGCCAGACATGAACAGAATTGCAGCTATCCTTCCAAATTCAGACTTTTCTAAATTTCAAGATGCAGTACTCCAACCCAAAAGGTGTACAAAAAGTGGGCACATTAGGGGATAGGAAACATGGAAGCGTGTGTGTTTGTGTGTGTGTGTGTGTGTGTGTAAAAATAATATACAAAAAGCTGCATTATGTTACCAAAAAAGTGCTTGCAAATATGCCTCTATTGGGCAAATTGCACACAATGTACATAGTAGGAGAAATCTGTATGTTCTCAGGGTTGTGGGTTTGAGCCCCATGTTGGGCATAAAAATCCTGCTTGCAGGGAATTGGACTAGATGCCCCTTTTGGTCCCTTCCAACTTTACAATTCTATGATTCTATAAATGTATACAATCTATAAGTGTATACAAATGATGTGGAAATAAGGCAAGTTGAATTTAAGATTGGAAAGAAGGTAAAGGTAAAGGTACCCCTGCCCGTACGGGCCAGTCTTGACAGACTCTAGGGTTGTGCGCCCATCTCACTCAAAGAGGCCAAGGGCCAGCGCTGTCCGAAGACACTTCCGGGTCACGTGGCCAGCGTGACATCGCTGTTCTGGCGAGCCAGAGCTGCACACGGAACACCGTTTACCTTCCCGCTGGTAAGCGGTCCCTATTTATCTACTTGCCCCCGGGGTTGCTTTCGAACTGCTAGGTTGGCAGGCGCTGGAACCGAACGACGGGAGCGCACCCCGCCGCGGGGATTCGAACCGCCGACCTTTCGATCAGCAAGCCCTAGGCACTGAGGCTTTAACCCACAGCGCCACCCGCATCCAAAGATTGGACCAAATCTCAATTGGAAAAGCGGGGGGGGGGGTGGAGATATATAAATGTAATAATAAATAAATAAATCATCAAAAGGTCCTTTTCCAACATTGCCATAGTGTTTCTGAAAAGCACAAGCAGCGGGCTTCAGGTGAGAGTGAATCCTGAATCCCAAGCCGAAATGGAATGTCTCAGGCGTATTTTGCATTTGTCAGAGGAAAAGCAGGATTCTGTGAGGTGGGGTGAGTCAAAGTAGGGGGGCCTGTGAAGCGTTTTGCGGCACCTTGATGATCCAGACATTTTAAAAAGGCTCCAGACAAGTGTCTGATGAAAGTAATGGCTCAAAGGTATAATACTATAAGCCCAAGGTGGGATGAAGGGTTGGGGTGGGGGTAGAACGGCGGGAGCACCGGGAGCCCTGACAGGTCTAGCTTGTAATCAGAGGGAATGATTTTATCAGAGCTTCATGGGAGGGAGCAGGTTTGCAAGAGAGAATATGATTCTGAGCTTAAGGAAGATGCCGGGATAGGGGAAAAACAGCTTCTTTGCAACTGACAGGTCTAGCTTGTACTCAAAGGAATGTTTTTACTCAGAAAGTGAACCCTTTTTAGTTCTTCCCACTACAAATTTAATTTACAAGGCGCCTAATACAAATAGCCCCCAGACCTATTTGTGTGCGATTTGGCAGAAGTCCTTCTCCTATTTTTAACTCTTTCCTCTGCTGTCTGCAATTTTCAGACCAACTGCCCACAAAAACACTGAGGCAGACCCAAACTATACGGTCTGCACTCGCAAGAAATTCACAAGTAATTCACAGCAGTTATCATTCTAACATTTAGAAGGATTCACAAGAGGTGACCGGGCATGCAGATTTAATCCAGCTGTTGCCAAAAAAAAATAAGAACCTGTTTTAACACAATAATTAATTCTAGCAAATATAAGGTTCCATCCGGGTGATTTGCTAGCTATGTTCTAACAGGATAGAAGAGTTAAAGTTGCTAACTTTTTTAAAGAGCATTCAGGAACACCAAATGAAAGCTGCCACAAAGAGTTGTGTGTTTGTGTGTGTGTGTGCGTGAGAGAGAGAGAGATGCAAACATGCCCTTTGAATACTTTTCTATTGTCTGCTGTTCCTCTTCCACCGCTTCCTTTGCGACATGTTCATTAACGAAAACTGTCGGTCTTTGTGCTTCTCTTTGCTGCGTCTCCAGACATGAAACTGCCTCTGAAGCCTTTTGATATTTTTCCTCGCTACCTATTGGGGGTAAAGCAAAAACAAAAAAGACTTTTAGAAAAGGAAGAAGAAATAAACAGATGGATCTCATTAGCACAAGAGCGCTTTAATCTTTTTGCACAGTTTTAATTTTTATTTATTTATTTTTCAAAAACAAAAAAACACCCTTTCAATGTTTTTAAGCAAATGGGTAGAAAAACAAGGCTTTGCCTTAGTAAAGTGGAATTTCACACTCCACAAGCCATTAAAGAATTCAAGAAGAGTGGGGAGAGATGAGGATGGACTTGATCCAAATGGCCTTAATGATGACATCCCAGCGTCACAATTATCTATTTTGAGCTGACAAGTGCAATCAGATAAAAAGATGAGCTTTTGAGCTTCTTCCGTGTTTCTTGCTCAGCAAAACGCCTTTTGAAAGCCCAGTAACAAAGTGTTACATACAGGTCCAGTTATAAGGAGACAAGACATTTGGTTTTAGGTTGACAAAGGGCACCACTAATGACTGAAATCAGTGATGGAAGACCTGTGGCCCTTCAAATGACGATGGACTTCACTTCCATAATTCCTAACCGCTGGCCATTTTAGTGACAACATTTTAGTCTGACAACACCTGGAGGGCTACGTAGTCCACACCCCTGATATGCAGTAGAATGGGATCTTACCCTATTTAACTAATACCCATCCTTACAGTGGGCACGAACACACAATGGTTTGATTGAACAATACAGCATGATTCTGAATGAAACAAGTAATAAATGGATGAACAGGATCATTCTGCAGTCATACTGGACATGCAATAGATTTGTGTTTTTCCTGAAGGCAACAGGGTTGCTCCTGCAAGTTGCAAGTTGCTGCTCGAACCAAACGTTGTTGTGGTTAGACTTGTAGATCACGTCAGCAAAGCTAGCAGCTTCATTGATGGTTGTTGTTTTTTTTTACCCCTGTAGCATAAAGGAGTAAACTTACCTGCACTATGTCTTCCTAGTGGAACTCTCCTTCCACTCAGACCATGTTTCGGGATTATTAAATCTGAAGGAAGGAAGGAACATTTTATCATATGTGGTGGGAATGCAAATGCATTAAAAAAATATTGGGAAATGATATACAATGAATTGGGGAAAAAACATTTAAAGTGAATTTTGTTAAATATCCTGAAGCCTTTTTGTTAGGTATCTCAAATCAAGAGCTACCAAAAGAAAAATGCAAATTAATTATGTATGCTACAACAGCCGCAAGAATCTTGATTGCACAATATTGGAAGATGGAAGAAATACCATCAAAGGAACAATGGCAAGAAAAGCTGATGAACTATGCAGAATTGGCTAAGCTAACAGACAAACTACGAGAGAAGGACAAAAAGGACTTCAAAAGAGTCTGGGAGCCATTTACAGTTTATTTGCAGAAACAACAGACTGGACTGGATTCACTGGCAGGATTTGAATAAACTTCACAATTTCATTTGAGTAACAGATATTTCAGAGAAATGATAAGGGATTTTATTTTTGTGTAGGAAAAGCAGGATACTATAAATAAAACCAAATAACTCAGCAGAGGGGAAGATGAAGGAAGTCCAGGGGAGGGGAGGGAGAATAATTGTAAATAACATGATGGATGAGATTTGTATTATTAATTGTTATAAAATTCAATAAATATAAAAAAAACCTGAAGGCTTCTGGTATTCATTCTGTGGCTTTAAAGCTTTTATATCTCAGTAGGCAGGCAGGTATCAGGGCCGGCCCAATACATTTTGACGCCTGAGGTGAACCAGGAAATAGTGTTGGGATACTGCCAGGGAGACAAAGTCTATCTCGACTCCACGTCCGGACGTCCATCGATCTCCCACAGATACGCAGTATCAGCAATTAGCGACACGAGCTCCAGAAATAGCTTGCCACATTCCAGAACTGATGCACGCTCTATCAGCAGATAATGCACAGCGAAAGATGCACCCAGGAGAGCATGATTTACAAGTTTATTCAGCGTTGATCAGAACAAAGAAAAACATGACTGCCTGCTTCAGATGTCTCCGGCAGAGAGAGAGAGAGAGAGAAACGAAAGCAAAGGCACAACATAAACATCCTGTGAAACAGGAAATACGCAGACTCTGACACAAAAAGCCTGCTCCCTTTTAAGGTGGAACGGAAATATCCTAACAAATAGAACCACCACCCCTCCAGGGAAGAAGGAGTGAGTGAAGATCTTCATCAGAAAAAAGGGGGGGGAGGATAAAGTTCTAAACTGAGAACAAGGGTGGGAGGAGACCAGCAGCACCTCCTACTCACCAAGAAGCTGCTGTCGAGGTGTCACAGGGGTGCTGAGGAGGAGACTGATCTGGCCTCCAAGGAGCACTCACAGTGCTGTTGCTGTTACTACAGCATCAGTGGAAGATTCATTCCTTGGGGGCTGGATCTGCTGCCCCTACAGATCTTGAGGCAGTCACGTTACCTCATAGTTAGGCCAGCCCTGGTAGGTATCCATACCACAGCTGTGCTCAGGTTCCAGATGCATCCTGGATCCCAAACTGAATCAGACTGATTTGGGTTGGCCCACGATTTGGTAGGAATGGGGTTGAGGTATTCCCAGATCACTCTGGTTCAGATCTGGGTCCATCAAGGGCAACGTGCAGGTATAATTGGAGTCCAAGAACAGCTAGGGGACACCAGGTTGCAAAACTGCCCAGAAAACGCTTGCCTCACTGCAAGTAAGACCAAACCCCAGACCACTTCTTGATCCTCTTTCCTCCCGATTGCGTTGAAAAGAACAGCGCGAAATCCCAGTCATTGCACTAGATCAGATAGCCATGTAGCAAATAAAATGTCACTCCCAAGAGTTGTTGTTCCCTCAAGCTGAACGGAGGGAAAGCGAGGAGGGAGGCAATTACGTGAATACTGTGCTGTTTTATCGAAAGCAAACATAAGAAAGACTCTGCTTGCCATTGCATTACAATTTCAAAACCGCCCACAGATAATGCCTTGGGCTTGCATCCTGGAAAAGCAAACAGAAAAAAGGGGATCGAAAAGAAAAATGAGAGTCTTTAAACATAAAAATTCCAATTAAAACTATTGACTTTTCATTTAATATGAAAGATGAGGGTTTGTTTTTCTTTTCTCTTTTAAAGAAAGCATATAACTTTCTTCTTTCCTCACCACATAACCTTTCTTTTTTAAAAATTGGCTCCTGGTGGCAAATAGGAGGAGGAGAAAAAGATGTTCTGCTGTTATGAATAAATGCTCGTGAATTCTTGAGGAAAGAGAGAGGGTGTGTGAGAGGGTTTTCGTCCCCTTTCGCAGACCCTTAAGCAGGATGATTTACAGAGACCTCCCAGAAAAACATTTTGAGAGCACCAAGCACATTGTTTATCACACTTTATGGTTGGGATTGATGGAGGGACTCTTTGAAAGATGTATAAACCTTGAGCCCAGATGGGAATCAAGTGGGCATATTTCAGGGCAAACGTCCTCCCATAAATCCACAGGTGAAATTCAAGGGTGCCACCAATGGGCTGTCTGTGACCTTCATCATAGTAGAGGAAGTTAAAAATAGAGGTGGCTCCTGATTGAAGCGTACAATTGTGTGAGCCAGTGTGCTTGTGGCATGGCACTCCACTTAAAGGGAATCCAGGAGAGTTTCCAGTGAATTCAGCCTAAACTGTTCCCTGTTCTACCTGCTTCATCACTCACAAGGGCAGAGGGAGAAGCTTTTCATGAAGTCTTAGTAGGGGAGACACACACTCTTGGGTGCTTTCCAGAAGTGCCCTCAGGCCAGCTGGCCAATGAGAAACTGGGACCCATTCAGATCCACTTTGCTGGGTTATATTGAGAAAGGGACTCATTGGCTTATGGCTGGTTATTGCTTTCCCAGCATCTGAACATAAGAGCTGGATCAGGCCATAGGCCCATCTAGTCCAGCCTTCTGTTCTCACAGTGGGCAGCTAAATGCCCATGGGAAGCCTGTAAGCAAAACCTTGAACACAACATTAACTCTCCCCACTTATGAGTTCTAGTAACTAGTATCTAGAAGTCAAGTCAAGTTTATTGGCATCACATAAGAACATTCAGAATACATAGGCCAGCGTGATCTCGTCGCCACCCCAACGGCACAGTCATCTGCCAAAGGGCAGAAGAGGCGAGCAATCCACCTCATCTCTGAGGGTTTCCAGCAAGGGCAGGATCCTGTAGTATACTTCGGTGACAGAAAATCAAATAGAGGAACTTAGCTACTGTCTTGGTTAGCTCCTGGTCTCTCCCCTGTAATAAGAAGTGCATAACCTCTGTCTCTGGTTTCCATGTTGGAATACATAGATGGTCTAGAACTTGTTGGCAGAGATCATCATACATTTTACATTTAAGGGCTATGTGAGCTGGAGTTTCCACCAGGTGGGCATCGCATGGGCAGATCCTATCTCCTTCTGCCAAACCCGCAAACCTACCCCAAAGGAGGTTAGAAGGATTAGAATTGAACCTAGCCAGCGAAAAGGCCCTTCTTTCTTGCGGATTGAACAAAAAGTGTAAATACTGTAATTAAGATTAAATTCCTGCTCCCAAGAGAGTCAAAAATAAAGGGAGGAACATGTTTTTGCCGCAGCTGAGATTAGTTCCTGGTGATCTATGTCCCACAGCCTAGTTTTTAACATGGTCTTGGCAACTGGGAAAGTGGTATCTAGAAGTATACTGTCTCCAACAGTGGAGGTAGACCATAGCTGTTCCGGCTAATAGCCTATAATAACCTTAAACACCAATTCTTTGAATCTCCTTTTAAAGCAAGTTGTTGGCTATCAGTACAAATTCCACAGTTTAACTATGTGTTGTGTGAAGAAATGTTTTCTGCTTCCACTTCTCAGCTTTCCAGGAAGGGATGGCATTGGTGGCCATGTGTTTAGTAGCATGCCTCAGTCAGACTGGATCTACCCATTCAGCAGAATGAAATGGTAGAGTCGTGGAATTTAGAATGGACTGTACCACTCCAGACCTCAGGTTGGGACAGGGAGAGAGAGAGGGAGAATGTCTTTTCCCTTAGGGAAGAAAACCCTCCTGGAAAAGGATAAACTAGTGCAGCAGTGAGAGTGCTTCTAATCTAGAACCCTCTCTGTTGTGCTAGATTTCTACCTACAGAGAGTGACATCCATTGCTCCACCCACTTCTACCACTGGCATGTGGCCGTCAGAAGGTTCTCCTTGAGGGAATGTAGACTGAAGAAAGTTCCCAGCCCTTGATTTCAGGGTGTGGGTTGCATTCAAAGACTGATCCCTCCCCTCCCAGTACTGATTCAACTTCCAGAGGGCTCTCCTGCCCAGTCTTCTCTCATCCCACCGCTAGTGCAAATTATCCATGCTGTCATTTTGCAAATGTGTTATTTTCAGCCTGCACAAATACACATTCAGCTAAACCACAACAAAGATAGCCTACGGTGTCCCTGGATTATTCTAAAATGTATAAACTCGGTAAACAGTCCACAATGTAATAATTGTATAAGACCACCTTCCGGAATGGCTACCATCCCAGCACAGCAGCCACACCTATAATCATTTTGCGCTGTAGGATGTGATTATCTGCTGTCAATAGAAACCCAGCATTGACAGAGTCAAAATGCACTTAACTCAAGCGGGGAAGTTATTGTTCTGAGGCCAAAATGTCTCTAGTTCATATCCAAACTCTCGTTTCTTTTCTTATGTGTGTGGGATATTAATTTCTGTCTTGGAGTGGCAAAATCCTTCTGGCGCTCTTGGAAGAGAGAGCCCTACATCTGCGGAGGGCTCCCTTGCGTACCTTTTCATTCCGGCAACAGCAAGGCAAAATATTACAGCCTCGGCTTAAATTTCCTGACTTATGGATGGAAAGTTTCACACCCATTGCAACTTTCTGTTGGGGTGCACTGAGGTTTCAACAGCATCCAGCATGTATCCAAGAATCCACCATCATCTTCTTAGTAATCATCTAGGAACTCAAGTTCATGTAGTCGTGCGGGAATGGGGATGTGGCCTGGGAACTGTCTCCAGGGCCAGGTAGAGAGGCCTAGAGGGCCACATGTGGCCCTCAGTGCTGAGGTTTCTCACTTTTATTCTCCAGCAAGTTAGCTGGAAGCTTAAGAATAGGTATAGTCATTCATACTTCTGACACTGGCAGACTCCCACCATGTTTGGAGTCCCATTCAAATTGTGTACACACACACACACATTTTATGCCTGCGGTGCCTCATATCACAGATATCAAGATTTGGTACGGAGGATGCCTTGCAAAAGGAGAAGCACAGATTCCATGCATTCCTACGTGGCACCTTGCAATTCCACTGAATGAAACAATTCTCAGAACTTGGCAGTGCCCTCTGGCCCCAGCTCCAAATGCTGGACCCAAAACATGAATGCAGAATCCCTTCGTTATTATTTTTTTGCTTGTTGTTGCAAGAGGAACAGTAAAACAGTCAAGCCAAACACAGAAACCAGTGCCATGATTTATGTTAACTTTCATCGTACTTCAAAACTCGGAGAAATGCATTATCTTCATCATTGGCTTTTATCTGAGCCCTAGCGTGGGGGAAATTACCTTCTGCTGTCACCCTTATAAAATACTCTCGGGATCTTTATCATCCAGAGATGCTCAGCATAGCAACTGCAGAGGAGCTGGGTTCTCATAAATGCTGCCTGCATCCCTTGAGGATTCTTACACTGCAGGCACCTATGAAGGAGCAAAGTAAAGACATGATTGCATTGGTTGTTTCACTAGAGGAACTTCAAGAGACTAAACCTGCCTAAGTTGGCTGCAGTCAGTGGGCAGCAGGTAGAGAAACCAAGAGTGGATTCACACTTTCCATGTTCTCACATTCTTAGGGCCAATTTTACAGAGGAAGTAGAATCCCCTGGGGGATCACGTTCAGCCTGAGGGCCACATTCCCATCTGGATAACTTTTCAGGGGCCGCCATCCAGTGGTAGGCAGGGCCAGAGGCAAAACTGAATGAAGAAATTGACGTTAGTCTTACTTCTATACAGTAGATTCCATTCTAGCCAATGCAAGTCAGGGCTATCTACATACACAAACATACACACACCCCTTCCATCCAGAAAAGCAGGGGAAATAGTCACAGTTCAATGACACATTCTAACCAGACAAAAACACCCAAGGAGGGTGAGGACCAGGATCAGGGAGGAAACATGGTACAAGGAGAGTCTCAAGGGCCAGGTAAACAAACCTGGAGGGCCACATCCACCCACTTAGGCTCAAATTTTCCCATCACTACTGCAGAGGAAACAGATCTAGGGGTGAGGTGAAATGTCCCACTTATACTTGCTGCTCTCATTTGGGAGGGGGAGATGAGGAGGGAATCTTGATGGTCTTTGTGCTCTCAAGTGGGTGTGTACTTGGGAAATGTGAAGCTCACTGGCATTGGTGCAGTAGAGGCTGGTTCATTGGGGCTTGTGGGGCAGTCTACCCTCAGCCAGCCCCCACCTGCCTGGCTTCATCTATATCTATATATCTATATCTATATCTATATCTATATATCTATATCTATATCTATATCATCTATATCTATATCTATATCTATATCATCTATATCTATATCTATATCTATATCTATATCTATATCTATATCTATATCTATATCTATATCATCTATATCTATATCATCTATATCCAGTCCAGGGCATGGCCCTGCCTGTCACCTTCCTCCTTCTCAGTCTTGGTGTTGCCCTCATAAAACTCAGCAGAGAGGAGGATGAGGACAAAAGTCGAATTAGTTGCACCTGCGTTTCCTTGCCTCTGGCTCCACATGCTGTTTGGGCTCCTTGCCTTTGTCCTACCTGTCCCATTTGGTGGAAATGCTCCTGCCGGATTGGTGGAAGTGCTCCTTCCCAGTGGCCATCATTTCCTCCTCCAAGCAGTATTGTCTCATGTCCCAAGAAGGTCCCAGGAAGCTTCCTAGAGCTATCTGGTTGGCCACTGTGGTAACCAGGATGCTAAGATTCTTAGGTCTTTGGTCTGACCCAGCAGGGCTCTTCTAATGTTTTTATTACTAGTCCTGAGGGCATTGCAGCAGAAATGAATTGTTGCCTCCATGTCCTACTTGCAGGTTTCCTATAAGCAGGTGCTTGGCATTTAGAAGGCTGGACTAGATGGGCCTTTGGCCTGATCCAACAGGACTCCTCTTTCTGCTCCTAACCAAGTGTGTTTTTAGACATGGTTGAGAATTCCTGGCATGAACAAAGGTTCTCCCAAATCATATTTTGTTTAGAAGCTGAAGTAGTGTTTTCCCCCATGCCCCTCGCTAGCATTGGCTTTGGAGTGTAGGTTTTACTGCTTTGAGGACTGTTCTGCTCTGCAGTGCATAGAGTAAACTGCTGGCAGTTCTCATTGTGTACAGAGCCATCCTCTGAGTTGTGTTCTGCATGCAGCTGTCAGCCAGCCAAAGACACTCAACAGACTAGCCTTCACCAACTTGGTGCCCTCCAGATGTTTTTGACTACAGTCACCATCACGGATGATGGGAATGGTAATCCAACAACATCTGGGGAACCCAAGGTGGCAGATCTATAGCAGGGATCACCAACCTGGAAGCTGTGGGTGCCATGGAAGCCTTTTTTGGCTTCCTGAGGATAAAACCTAGGCTCCAGATTCCCAGTTTTCTTTTCTTTTCTTTCTTTCTTTCTTTCTTTCTTTCTTTCTTTCTTTCTTTCTTTCTTTGAAGGAGGGTTCTACATTTTTAAAAACCTCAGTTACGAAGCAAGATGTACAGACACCATTCTCACTTTCTGTGAGAAATTAGCCTGTGCCTTCCTTTTGATATTCCACCCCGACCCCCTTGGAAAAAACCCCTGGGGAAAATTCTACATATACAGTAAGTGAGAGAGGGAGAGATGTACATGTGGACAGAATGGGAGGAAGGGGTGGGTGTGGGTGTGTGGGTGTGGGTGTGGGTGAGAGAGAGAGAGAGAGTTGGGGGTATGTGTGAAAGTGTGGTCTGTGTAAGTGAGGAAGAGATGCAATTCTGCAGAGAATGAGAGATGCATATCTGAAGTGTGAGTTGTTTCTGTTGCTTGTGGTCTGTATGCTTGCAGTGAGTGTGTGAATGTGTGAATGTGCACGAGAGACTGAGTGTGGGGTGGCCACCCACTTTGTACATATATTTTCCTGGTACTAGAAATGTTCCTTGTTATTAGACAGAAACAGCATCATCAATACTGCGTGATTTCCACGGTCAGAACCAGTAGGACACATCTGATCTCCCATAGTAAGCATAAGGTCGTCCGAGTGGCAGGGACGACTACAGCAATGACTATACACTCCCCAATTTTGTGTTATGCCACACCCCTAGGGCAGCCATGTTGGTTTATGCTATGCCCCACCATGGCAACTATTGTGTATGCCATGCCCCATGGCAGTCATTTTGTGATGTGTGCCCAACAGTGCTTTTTCAAAATTCAACATGTGCTCGCTGGTCCAAAAAATGTCATACTGTCATCTTGACACCTTCTGGAAACATCAGTGCCTTTGTTTCAAGGCACCCAAAAGTATTCTGGGAGAAGCAATGAATGGTGTGTGTGTGTGTGTGTGTGTGTGTGTGTGTGCACGCGTGCACACATGTGTGTTTATGTGACTCTGTGTGTGTGAGGAGGGCTGTTTTTCCAGCTTCCTCAACAACTTTGAAATCTGACACTGTGAGGAGGGAGTCGATATACAAATGGCTGCTTAGCATTCCATTCCGCTACACTTTGCATTATACCATTCATGCTACCCACAAGACTTCCATCAGTCATCGTTTTCACAATGCTCCTTTAAAAATATATACCTGAAAGTACTGATTTCATTAAACAATGGCAGCACGACAGGTGGATAAGGTATAATTTAGTGAGATTACCAGGGCTGGGTTTGAGCTGCTTATCATATTTAAAGCAATGAGCAATGTCAAAACAGATGAGAGATGATGTGTTGGCAAAGTGACGACATCCTTCCGTTGAGAGCAAGAGAACAACTCCCACACCATGATCCCAACGAAAATGTAGTTCCTTTAATAATGGGTGGGAGTGGATAACGCTATTCATCTTTCATCATAATTGATTGATGGGTTAGAATGCCACCGTGGACACACAAAGGATTGCTACCTTTGGCACAAAAGGACTGGAATTTAAAATAAAAAAAACTTCTCTGTTGTCATTTCTTACTTAATAATTGTGAATAATTGCTACCATGTTTGATTTTTATCAATCTGCAGAACGTCAAGGCTAGACTGCTGTATCGTCATGATAGCATCAAGTCATTATGCTTTACAGTTTGTTTGTTTCCCATTACATCCCTGCCCGTGGCTCTCTGGCATTTCATGCAGAAGACATTTTGAGTCCCACCTGGAGATGCTGGGGATTGAACCTGGGGCCTTTTGCATGCACACCAGATGCGCTACCATGGAGCTATATAGCTCTTCCTTAAGTGTCCTTACATAAGAACCTTAGTGATGTATGGAAGTGAAAGCTGGACCACAAAGAAGGCTGATCGCCAAAGAATTGATGCTTTTGAATTACGGTGCTGGAGGAGACTCCTGAGAGTCCCATGGACTGAAAGAAGATCAAACCTATCCATTCTTAAGGAAATCAGCCCTGAGTGCTCACTGGAAGGACGGATCCTGAAGCTGAGGCTCCAATACTTTGGCCACCTCATGAGAAGAGAAGACTCCCTGGAAAAGACCCTGATGTTGGGAAAGACTGAGGGCAGAAGGAGAAGGGGACAACAGAGGAAGAGATGGGTGGACAGTGTTCTCGAAGCTACCAGCATGAGTTTGACCAAACTGCGGGAGGCAGTGGAAGACAGGAGTGCCTGGCGTGCTCTGGTCCATGGGGTCACGAAGAGTCGGACACGACTAAACAACTAAACAACAACAGCATACGACCATAGGAATCTGCCATTGGCCCAACAAGCTTAGTATTTTCTCCATTGACCAGGAGCGGCTCTCCAGAGCAGTGGTCTTTCCCTGGCTCTAACAGGGTTGAACCTGGTACCTTTTGCATGCAGAGCAGATGCTCTCCCACTGAACCACCTCTTTAAGCAGCCACAACCATGTGGACAGACTAACTTAGCTCCCCCTCTGCTAATTCTTATAATTTTCAGCAATTAGACATCATTATGATATTAAGCACTGCCTGACAACCACTAACGTTTTACAGCAAATCGTAGCAGTTAATGTGTTGGCAGGAGAGGGAGGAGTGGGGAATCTTGTTGCGTTCCACCTCAGCCAGCGGTTTTGATCACGTTTGATGATGTTTATTTCCCCTAAAAGTTGTTCCAATGACAAAGTCACTATCTATCCATTCTCTGGAATGGAACTGACCAGGGGAAGCTTGTGGGTGGGCCAGTTAGCCTATTAGCATGCATAAATAAATAAACTGAATTGGGGGAGGAGAGAACTATACTAATGAAGTCAGCAAATGCAAAGAAGATCAGAGGGAGAGGGAGGCACATGGGAAGTAATGATGTTAATCGTATTAAACTTCTCAAAAGTGGTGGAAAGCAGTGCCTATTCCCCACAGCACTGCATCTAAAGCAAGATGGACCACTACTAATTGCTGTTTAATCACTGTGTTATCGTAATTATAGCATGCGCTTTGTGCGCTCCACAGTTTATTACCCTGTGGCTGGCAAAAAATGTAGTGCCGGCATATAATTTGTTGCAGCAAAGTTAATTTGTGTCACTCTCACTGGGAGATACCTTTTATGTGTGGAGGCAAACATTCGCTTTCTCTCCCCACAAACCCCACCCGCCCTACTCTGACTATTTGTACAGACTACCCTACCCCACATCGACCAAGAAATTTCAGCTTCCTTGTGTAGGTAACATCCAAATGTGGTTATGCATGAGCAGGACCAGGGTTATAGGAGCATTTGTTAGTGCAACATGCACCATTCCTTGCAGATTGTTGTTATATCGTTATTGTTACAAGCAGGCCCCACTATCTGAACAGGAAATCATTTGTTAGGTCAGTGTTCGCAGTACAAGTTGACAATTTACTATGGGAAAATTTCTAATGCGTCACTGACCATGGAATTTTGACCTGCAAATGACAAAGAAACCTTGGGGAACCCCTCTGAAACCTTGCAAAAGGCAAACAAGGAAAGGGGAAATCCTCTCTTATTTGCCCCTCTCACCTACCAACCAAGGTTACAGGTGGGACATCTGTTGTGGACCAGCAAAGCATGGAAAAGTAAAGTTCATTTAAGGTTGCTTATTTGCTTACAGTATCACACGCAGGTCGGGCTGCTTGGAAAACTGAATCTGCAGTGTGAGTAGCGAAGTTAGGACACCAATTCCTCGGTTTGGTTAAGCATTTGAGTAGCGGTACCTGTGTGTATTGGGACGTGGGTGGCGCTGTGGGTTAAACCACAGAGCCTAGGGCTTGCTGATCAGAAGGTTGGCAGTTTGAATCCCCGCGACAGGGTGAGCTCCCATTGCTCGGTCCCTGCTCCTGCCAACCTAGCAGTTCGAAAGCACGTCAAAGTGCAAGTAGATAAATAGGTACCGCTCCGGCGGGAAGGTAAGTGGCGTTTCCGTGTGCTGCTCTGGTTCACCAGAAGTGGCTTAGTCATGCTGGCCACATGACCCGGAAGCTGTACGCCGGCTCCCTCGGCCAATAAAGCGAGATAAGTGCCACAACCCCAGAGTTGGTCATGACTGGACCTAATGGTCAGGGGTCCCTTTACCTTTACCTCACCTATGTGTATTATTACAGTATTTATTTCCCCTGCACTATGACTCAACAGGGTTCACAAAAATGAAAATAAACATGGATAAGTAGAGAAAGCTAAACACATATGAAAGACAACAGGTAAAAAGTAATTAAACTATAATAGAATTTAAATGATATTGGTTTTGCCCATCTTTATTCAGTGCTCTTAAATCCTCTTGCCATGGAGCCTAGGCATACTCACAATTACCAGAGCAGAGGCGGGGAATCTCAAGTTCAGGGGCTGAAGGCAGTTTGGGGGGAGGGGGGTGGCCTGCTGTGCTGGGTTGCGCAAAAAGCAGACTAAGTGCATGCTTGGGGCACCCGCAAAGTGGGGTCACCCAAAAATGTGTGTTTGTGTGTTTGGAAAGAATTTGCATCCATGGAATCTTCATGAGAATACCAGAACTTTATTAGACTTCCTTACACCCCAGTCCCCAATCTCCCCCTGTTTTCCTACTAACGTAGACAGAAAGGAATAGCATCACATTTCACTTTAAATTTGTATACTGCCTTTTCTATATGCACAAGGCGGTTTACAAGCTGAAGAAACAACAAAACAGACAGCAAAGATCACACACCAAATAACAATCTAATCTGATACAGAAAAGTCATAACAAAAAATATAAATTTAAAATAAACAAGTTATATCAAATAATGCAGGGAGATCAGATCCTGTCAAGTGTTGCAATAAACCTATGTTTTGTTTTGTTAATTTTAAAATGTTATTCTACAGTTTTGCATTGTTTTATTGTGAATTGCTTGGGGGGGGCACTGTAACCATTTCAGTGTTTGTGGCCTCTAAATTTGGCCCTGCAGGCCTGGTTGATGGGTGTGGCTCAAGGCAAAATAAGAAAATATATTTGGCGAATATATTTGGAGTTTGAAGCAGGGCCAGTGAGCAGCTGGGGAGGGCATATCGGACTCTGGGACAAAGGGTACTCATTGATGCCACGCACAAATCCCATTGAGCACAGAAGATCTTGGGCTCTCTCCAAGTAATTGCTACTCAGAGTAGACCCTCTGAGATCAAGGAACTTAAGTTCCATGTCCACTGATTTCAGTGCGCCTACTCTGAGCAGGGCTTCGTGTACAAAAACCCCTTGCTTCTGTGCCTTACAGCACTGAGCAGATTAAAGTGGAGATATGTTCAGCCTCCCTGCACTGATATTCCTGGTCCCTATTTTAAATGATACAACAGATAGAGGGAAAAAGCCCTCCATTGCAATGGGTCTCCTAGAGATGTCAGCGGAGCCTCCTCGCCTGACAAGTGGCATGTGAGCGCTATCTATATTTATAGCCAACATTAATGCCACCATGTTTTGAAGAGACGGCTAGAATTTAGGCTGTCAGCAAAAGCCTCGCCGCCCCTCTTGTGATGTGATGAATCAAAAGGAACTCGGTCTCAGCTTGACAGGAGAATCTCCTTAATGGAGGCAGAGGAGGGAGAGGGTGAGGAAAGCAAGAAAAAGCAGAGGAGGACCAATCTAGGATGCTTTCCAGGCAGATATAATAGTACTAGCCTTCAGCTTCCTTGTCTCTAAAGCGCAAAAGGATGTCCCCTGCTCTGGCCTGTTCCTTATTGCGTGGACAGGCGGAGTCCCCAGATCCCGAGCGGTCCCCCCCCCCCATCATGTGGAATAACGACTCAAGACAACATGCTATGGGATTAAATTGGCCACAACTTTATTAAATTTCAAATGTGGGTAGACCTTGGCTCAGGCATTGGGCGTTCTCCTTCCCCACTCCCCAGCCAGGGACCTAGGGAGCATCAGGGTTATCCAGTGGGGGGGGGGGATGGGCCGGCTCTGGAGAACATATGTTCAAGCAGAGATAGCTGCCCCCATTACGCCGCCACTGCAGGGAAGAGCAATGACCACCTCTCGGCGTACGGTCAAAGCCTCCCTTCAGAAACCCCTTTAACGGGGAACCCTGGTATCGCCGCCGCAAAGAGGAAGATGGACTAAAGGATTCCGCCCAAGGCCTGATACCGCCAAAGTTGTGACGTTTTGCTACAGGAAAGGTGAAACCTGCCAATGCAGGGAAATTCCTTTCCGGCCCTTTAACAGCGACCTTAACGTAGCAGCGCCCGCATACCTGTGAAGAAAAGTTAACCTGCAAAACCTATGAAGAAAAGTTAACCTGCAAAATAAGACATTAACTGAGGGTGGGTAGGGTGGGAGAAGCTCTGGAGCCAAGTGAGGATTCCCAGGTAAGATCCTCCCTTTATTGTGTGGGCATGTAATCCCTCCCCTACCTGGCCTGGTCTCCTTGGCAACGCTTCCCCCAGGTGGGATTGGACAACTGACTGAGGTAGGCGGAGACCTCCAGGTATCAAACCTGAGGGAAGGCGAAGCCAAGCCTATGCTGATGGAGCCGTTCCAGATCTAGGGGCTGCGTGCGTCCACGCAAAGGGCGCCCCCCATTTTAAGTGGGGAGCGGTCATTTCTTTTCAAAGGATGTGCGAAGATGCAGAGTGGATGAAGAAAAAACTTTCTGCCTGCAGCTGCTGCTTCCTATTTAATCCATGGCAGGACTGGCCCTGATTACACTCAGCTGTCGTTTTATGGAGTGGTTTATTGCCTTCCCTCTATATTTAAGGGGAGACAAATGGGACCTGCAATAAGATGGGGTTGGAAGGATTCTAGCCAGCCAGCCATGCCTTTTTCAGGATACTCCATTCCATTCTATTTCCCCTCTCATTTCCTGATTTATTCCCCACTGTGCCCAACAGTCACTCAGCATTCCATTCTCATTCCTCATTGGACTTTTTTGGGGGGGTGGGGGTCCTCCCTATAAAAAAACCCAAAAGACTTTTGCAGCCACAAGCTTTCCCCCAAGCTTGCTTAATATGACACCTTCCTCTTCTGTACAAGTGGTGCCATGTAAACTGTCTGCAGTCTTAGAAGGTGTTTGCTGTTAATATACTGGATTGGAAACGAGGGGAGGAAATCAGAGTTTGTGGAAGAAAACTGAGCATGGGGAACATTCTCTTGTAGTCCTGCCCTTTTAGGTCAGTTTCCACAATTGTTGTTGGACTACAAGACCACTAGCCACAGGCAGCATGGCCAACAGCTGGGGGTTGTGAGAGTTGTGGTCCTGAAACACCTGGCAGCTCAGAGTTTGGGAAATCTCCTTTAGGGCATGTGTAACCCACTGCTATATTGTGCTTTAACAAGGTTGGACATGCTCAGCGGAAGAACTGGGTCAGGGAGCAGCCACCATTATGGGCAACCAGCTTATATTACCACAGCACAGCTGGGGTGGTGCCTATTGTTTCCTTTCTGTAGGGCCTGAAATCTTGGAAACAGCCTCCGGTTATTTTTCTGGCACCTATTTCAAGATCACAGTGGAAGCTGAGGTGAAGGAGAAAGCATAGCTAAATCCAGCAAAATAGATATTGTGGCTCCAGCTAAGAACTTGTGGGAGACCGGGAAGCTGTGTTACTGCTTTATTTCAGTTTTGCATACAGTGGTACCTCGGGTCAAGTACTTAATTCATTCCGGAGGTCCGTACTTAACCTGAAACTGTTCTTAACCTGAAGCACCACTTTAGCTAATGGGGCCTCCTGCTGCCGCCACGCCGCCGGAGCACGATTTCTGTTCTCATCCTGAAGCAAAGTTCTTGACCCGAGGTACTATTTCTGGGTTAGCGGAGTCTGTAACCTGCAGCATATGTAACCTGAAGCGTATGTACCCACCACTGTAATTTTTAATGAAAATAATTGTTTATTGGTTTTAGCTTAAACACTGCCGATGCTTCATATCTAAGAGTTATATGCTGTCTTTATTGAGAGTCCCTTCAGAGAGGCCTAATAAATAAATACCTCTGACATACAAAAGATCATTAAGGATTTTTTAAAAAAGTTATACACGCACACTTTCACTGAGGAGAACAGGGATCGCTTATGGGCTAAAGCTGTAGAACAGGAATATGGAACCTATGTGGCCCAGACCATAAATTTATCCCAAACCCCACTGGGTGGGCCAATTTTGAAAGCTGGGCAGGGCCAGCTGCCTGACAATCATCTGGTGCATAGTGACATCAGGTTGTCTGACTCAACTGTCAAAGTTGGTCTACAAGGGTGAGAGGAGATTCTGCAGAAAGGAGGCTTGAGCTCCCCACCTATCAACTGATGTGCAGGAAGTTTGGTCCTGGGGTGTGTGTGTGTGTGTGTGTGTGTGTTTTGCAGGGTTTGGGCACACCATCCAGTTCCCAGCAGGGAATTGGCTGGCATGCCCACAGTTAGAAGAGTTTGGATTTGATATCCCGCCTTTCACGCCCTTTAAGGAGTCTCAAAGTGGCTAACATTCTCCTTTCCCTTCCTCCCACACAACAAACACTCTGTGAGGTGAGTGGGGCTGAGAGACTTCAAAGAAGTGTGACTGGCCCAAGGTCACCCAGCAGCTGCATGTGGAGGAGCGGAGACGCAAACCCGGTTCCCCAGATTACGTGACTACCGCCCTTAACCACTACACCACACTGGTGTAGTTAGCAGGGCTGAACTCACTGTACAGCAGCTGGTGTGTGCTAGTTCAGTTCACCTTTCTGCAGCCGCATCTATCATACCCTCCAACATTTCCCAGATGAAAATAGGGACGACCCATTCTGTAATGATAATTTTACTATTAATACCCCACACATCACACTGGGTTGCCCCACCTACTCTGGGCAACATATATAAAAACATAATAAAACATTAAACATTAAAAAAAACCCTTTCCTATACAGGATTGCCTTCAGACAGCTATGGGGTCGGATAACTCCATACCCTCCAATGCTTCTCCAATGAAAATAGGAAAAAATGGGACATTTGAGTATCAAACCAGAAACTGAGATGGCTTCTCTAAATCAGAGGCGTCCCTGGAAAATAAGGACACTTGGAGGATCTGATCTCTACCTGCCCCATGCCAGCTGTGGAGAAAGTGGGCATGCTTTCATTGAAATGACCACAGGAGCCAAATGGGGAAGCCTGGCAGGTCACGTCTGGCCCAGTGGCTGGGGGTTCCTCACCCCTGCTCTGGGAGGCCCTGAAGCGATCTCTGTGAATGCTCAGCTCTTTTACATGGGACTTGACAGAGACCACAAATAACAACCCAGTAAAATCAAAGGGCTTCAGAAACCTTAGTTCCCCCACGGATTGCATCCAGTTTGAAAGCTAACATATCTATATATACACACATACAAGATCAGCAGGCCATTACAATTTCATCTCCCTGACCTCGTCCTGCTCTAATAGAACAAGATGGAGCAAGGCGAAGTTTGTTTGCTTCCACCGCGTTCCTAATAAAGGCTGACTTTGATGGGGAATTGTCCTCCTTTGGCCTAACACAGTATATTAAAGGAAAGTTGGTCCTCTCTGATAGACATTAATCCAATACATCAGGTGCCAGAGACACGTAATGTGCTACGATAGCCTGTTCTGGGAAGCCCAGGGGGGCACTTTCCTTACAAGAAGATTGTCAGAACCCGCTGACAAATAGCCTAACCTGCCCAGGGCAGAGAGCAAAGGCTTCTCTTTTAATGGCTTGCTCTAGCTTGTGAATGCAACACTCTGCTTTCCAGCCACCAGGAAGGGGAATGACAGCAGGTTAGCCAACTTCAACCAGAGGGGGTCCAACTATGTGTCTCAAGGTACAATGATATAATAGGCTTCAAACTGGCAAGTCTTATAGAAAGGGAGATCCATGGCTGATATGTTTGCCCAAACTTGCCATTTCTCACACTTTGGGCAGGAGATAATGAATGGCAAGACTGTACTTCCTTTCTTATTATTTTGCCTTCATTTTCCTGGCCAGTTTGGTTTCCACTTGAGTTTGTATTTGTAAACAAAAATGCACCCCGGTTTTGTTTGTTTCATGAAAGCTGCACCTGCACTATTCGTTTAAAGCAGTGCCACTCCACTTTAACAGTCATTACTTCCCCCAAGGGACGCAGGTGGTGCAGTGGGTTAAACCACAGAGCCTAGGACTTGCCGATCAGAAGGTCGGCGGTTCGAATCCCCGCGATGGGGTGAGCTCCTGTTGCTCGGTCCCAGCTCCTGCCAACCTAGCAGTTCGAAAGCACGTCAAGTGCAAGTAGATAAATAGGTACCACTCTGGCGGGAAGGTAAACGGCATTTCCGTGCGCTGCTCTGGTTCGCCAGAAGTGGCTTAGTCCTGCTGGCCACATGACCCGGAAGCTGTACGCCAGCTCCCTCGGCCAAAAAAGCGAGATGAGGTCACAACCCCAGAGTCAGTCACTACTGCAGCCTGTTAAACTGCTTAAAGGCATCCACATCACCCAGGAGATCTCTGATGCAGAAATAAGAAAAGAAAAGTTGTTCCGTTGTCTGGAGAGTTCACTTCCTGGAGCCCAGCACTAACAAAATGCACAGCTGTATTGAGGCAGCACCAGGTGTTGACATTTTGCCACCCTAACAATTTTGTGCCCAGCGCCACTGTTCTGGGGACATCTGGTTGACCACTGGGTAAACAAAAAACCGGATGTGATGGGATGTTGGTCTGATCCAGTGGCATTCTTGTTATATCCCTGTAATTTTTCAAGAAGGTTCATTCACTCAGTTGAAAAATGGACTGACTGGTGGAAGCATTCTTTTGAAGCGAATCCCGTTTCAACCCCGCAAAAAGGGTGAGGCATGAAAATCAGGAGCTGCCAGTTAAGGTAAAGATCTCATTTGAACACTGATAATTCCATCCCCCAGCCTGAAGAACTTTGCTCTTGATTCATCAATATTTTAAAAAAAGAACGAATGAGAATCCTTCTGCAGAGAGGCAATTTGCAAAGATTAAAAATTTATCCCATTGGCTCTGCTCTGCCTCCAGCCAGGTGGTGGGCCTTGCAGCATCACGGCTTGGTTGGGGCCTGCCTTCCCTCCCGTTCCCATGGTGACAATGAAACACCTCAGCCCATTGCCAAAACAAAGCAGGCATTTCCCTTAAAGCTTCCCAAAAACCTTTGGGGAGGGGGTGTGGAGAAAAGGAAAGAAAGAAAGAAAGAAAGAAAGAAAGAAAGAAAGAAAGAAAGAAAGAACCTTTAAACCTTCCATCACTGGCTTCTCACTCAGCAAAACCAAAACTGGGGCAATCTACCAGAACTCTGGAACTTTCCCACAAAGCTTGTTTGTGCCCGCTAGTTTTTTCTTGGTGGTGATGGTGTTGTTTTAAAGTCCAGACTTCATTATGAGAGAGAACACATCTGCTCACAGTAATTGCTGCAATCAAATCATGAATGCATGCATGATTCTGGTTGTGTGTGTGTACAGAGTGTCATTTCTGTTTGAAAGGAGGGTTTTGTGGGGGGGTTTTGGTCTTTTTTTTTATAAAGCCAGTGCTGTGTATCAAATTTGTCTCGCTGCAAGCAGTTAAGAAGAGACGGTGTCAGCTGTCAGCTGAATCTTGTCGGATAATGTCTGATAGGACTCAGAGAGGAGATTGGATCTCTCCAGTGCCACTGCGTATCTGGGACAGATGCTTGATGACACAGGGATGGGAAGGAAGCAATGTCACCCAAGTGTGATGCCACTCTCAGAAAACTACACTGACTTAGGGAGCAGCAACATTAGAATGGAAGGGGTGTGTGTGTGTGTGTGTGTGTGTGTGTGTGTGTGTGTGTGTGTAAATGATGCTTGCAGGTTGTGTCTAAGAGTAGTGAAGTATAGTGTAACAGAATCATGGAACGTTAGAGATGAAAGATCCCTTGGTGACCTTCTTGTCCAGTGTTCCTCAACCTTGGGCCCTCCTATATTGTTGGTCTGCAGCTCCCATCATTACTAGCCAACTTACCAATGGTCAGAGATGATGGGTGTTGTAGTCTAAGAACATCTGAGGGTCAAAGGTTGAAGAACACCGGACTAAAATACCTACAAGGCCCCTTCAATGTCTAACATCAGGGTTGGCCCGCCCTTGGGCAGCAGGATTCCCAAGGGCAACAGATTCAGTCTCCAAGGAATGATTGTGCCCTGCTACCACTGCCATGGTGGCAGCAACAGCTATAGCACCCTCCTTGGAAGCTGGACCTACTGCATCCTTGGCAGCCCCACCACCATGCCACCTTTACAATGACCTCTTGGTGAATAGGAGGTGCTGCTGGTCTCCTCCCACTCTTTTTTCTATGTAAATATTTATTCCCTTCTTGTTCCTGATGTAGATCTTCACTCCCCTTCTTCCCTGGTGGAGGGAATGCCATTTTGTGGTTTGCCTCAGGTGCCAAAATGTCTTGGGCTGGTCCTGTCTATCATTCTATGCTACCATGGCCTCATGGTGGCATGTATTCCCAGGTGATCTTATATCCAAGCACTGACCAGACCAGCTCAGCTTCACTAAGATGATTGTACCAGCTATCCAATGAAACTGAATGTTGGAAGATTCAGGGGAGACAAAACAAATGTATCACTTCCCTGAAAACCTTGAATTTCAAGAATAAGATGCAATCTAAAATTTGGGTACAATTTTATTGTATTGTAACTTTTGGAACACCTGTTGTGTCAGTGGAAAATTAAGGAGTCCAACTAGCCCACAACAGGCCATGCTCAAGAGGCATGATTTACATTGTCCCTTCTTTCACTAACCTTTAGATTAGAGTCATGCAATGAGTTTTGTGCACTTAAGGCAATGTAAACAAGTGATGCCCCTTGGGGCTAAAAGGTCTAAATTTGCACTCCTGGATTCTGAACTGGTGGAGACTGGCCAAGACCAGAACCTGGGGGTCATACTGGATAGCTCAATAAAGGTGCTGTCCCACTGTGAGGCAGCTCTGAAAAATACAAATTCAATGCTAGGGATCATTTGGAAAGGAATTTGAAAAAAGCAGGGTCCACCTGCCTTCTTCTGTTCCAGCAGCCTTCCCCCATCCCCACTTTCTGCTCTTCCCAAGGTGGCTCTGATGCCTCTATTGTCCTTTTGTCAGAATCCAGCACAACTATAACTTCCAGGATGTCTGAGAAATAGAAGCAACCTCCTTGGCTACCAGGACCCACAGTCAGTGTCAAGCAGGCCAGGTTAAGGTAAGGTAAAGGTACCCCTGCCCGTTCGGGCCAGTCTTGCCAGACTCTAGGGTTGTGCGCTCATCTCACTCTATAGGCCGGGAGCCAGCGCTGTCCGCAGACACTTCTGGGTCACGTGGCCAGCGTGACAAGCTGCATCTGGCGAGCCAGCGCAGCACACGGAACGCCGTTTACCTTCCCGCTGGTAAGCGGTCCCTATTTATCTACTTGCACCTGGAGGTGCTTTCGAACTGCTAGGTTGGCAGGCACTGGGACCGAACGCCGGGAGCGCACCCCGCCGCGGGGATTCAAACCGCCGACCATGTGATCAGCAAGTCCTAGGCGCTGAGGTTTTACCCACAGCGCCACCCGCGTCCAGGTTATCCAGTCCTAAAGATGTCGTACACGCAGCTCCATCCCCCCCAATTACCCCACACTGCCGATCTGAACCCCCATCTTGACCTTGGGCTTTACATCTTCAATTTCAGACTTCCCTGGAGCAGAGGAGACATGGGTGGGCAGCAAGAACTCTGTTTGTTCTAATGGTTTAAAATTGGAAACTGCCTTGGGCACCTTGGCAGAAAAGTGCTGTACAAATGCAATTACTCACCAATGGGGGAGAGATCACTGGACAGTCAGGGGTCTGAACTGCTAGGCACCATCTTGTGTCAAAGACTGATGGGGTTCAACGTCACAAGCACATGAGGTATGCTTGTGACGTCACATATGCAACATGCGCTTGTGATGGTGTGCGGCCAGAAGGCCAGGTGTCGCGCCAAGTGCCATGCTGAATGCCCTGCGCTGGAGTGCCCCACAGTCAGGAGGAGGCTGGGTATCACGCTGTCTGCTGGAGTGCCTTGTGCCCTGCACATTGGGAGGGCTGGGCCCCCTCCCCAAAAATATTGAGGGGGCCTAAAACAGCTCAGCCCCCATGAGCCAGCACCCCTGGCCAGGGGTTTTATCATACATGCTTTTTTGTTTTGTTATCTATTTCATGTTCTAATTTTGTATTTTAATGTTGTGAAGATGGAGGGTGATATACAAATGCAATAAATGAAATAAATACATACATATGACAATATAGCTCTGTGTGAGCTAGGATGGCTCCTGCAAATCGCAGGCTAATTTAAGTATGATGAAAGGGTTTGAAGCTGATGTTCAGAGTACTTGGGGGCCTGGATCTCTCCCGAGAAGAAGCCTAAAGGAGACATATCAGAATGAACTTTTTCATAGGCAACTACCTTATACTGAAAGGGACGCGGGTGGCACTGTGGGTTAAACCACAGAGCCTAGGACTTGCCAGTCAGAAGGTTGGCAGTTCAAATCCCCGCGACGGGATGAGCTCCCATTGCTCGGTCCCTGCTCCTGCCCACCTAGCAGTTTGAAAGTACGTCAAAGTGCAAGTAGATAAATAGGTACCGCTCCGGTGGGAAGGTAAACGGCATTTCCATGTGCTGCTCTGGTTCACCAGAAGCAGCTTAGTCATGCTGGCCACATGACCCGGAAGCTGTATGCCGGCTCCCTCTGCCAATAAAGCGAGATGAGCGCCGCAACACCAGAGTTGTCCGCAACAGGACCTAACGGTCAGGGGTCCCTTTACCTTACCTTATACTGAGTAAGTCATTAGTCCATCTAGTTATTATCTACACTGTCTTATTATCTACACTGACTGGCAGCAGCACTCCAGGATTTAAGGCATTGCCAGCCCTACCTGGGGACTGAACTTGGGACCAGGGGTGCCAACTTGAATAAAATGTTTGGGGGCCAGATATGTCCCACTCCACATAATAGATTCCAATATGTGGCACAAGCACACCATTTGAATGGCAATATTTATTCGTGGGGTGAAGGGACCTAGGAGTTGGCTCCCATGCCTGGGGCCTTCTACATGCAAAACAGATGCTCTACCAACTTCACAATGACCCCTCTTTACAGCCCGCTCCATCTGCCCATTAAATATTTGCAGCTGGTTAGTCTGGTGACATTACTCGAACAGGAAATGTAGGAAGAAGTCGCTGCAAACAAACAAACAAACAGCCTTTCCTTCTAATGAAAAGCAGCATGAGCTTTGGATGGTTTGTCTATAATATTCTTGCCTGGCTTTTCAGCCAAAAGAATTGGCTCCCAGAGCAGCTATGAAAAATTAAAACCCAATACAAATAACTATTAAAATGCAATAGAAAGCAGTGCTGGGCAATCTTGCCCCTGCTCATGTTGAATTAGCTGAGGAACTAGCCAAGTTATTTCCCCATCACCAAAATACACATTGGAAACAATACAGCTTATTTTCTGAGTCAATCTAAGGGCAAAGGGGGAATCTAAGGACATGTTGTGGGATTGGTGGCACAAAATGGAGGCTGGTCCATGTGGATGAATAGGTCACTGCCCAACCAACCCCTGCCTATCCTCAGCCAGCTCCCAAGTACCAGCCTGCCTTAAAGTAAAGGTAAAGGGACCCCTGACCATTAGGTCCAGTCGTGACCGACTCTGGGGTTGCGGCGCTCATCTCGCTTTATTGGCCGAGGGAGCCGGCGTACAGCTTCCGGGTCATGTGGCCAGCATGACTAAACCGCTTCTGGTGAACCAGAGCAGCGAACGGAAACACCGTTTACCTTCCCACTGGAGCGGTACCTATTTATCTACTTGCACTTTGATGTGCTTTTGAACTGCTAGGTTGGCAGGAGCAGGGATCGAGCAACGGGAGCTCACCCCGTCGTGGGGATTCGAACCGCCAACCTTCTGACCGGCAAGTCCTAGGCTCTGTGGTTTAACCCACAGCACCACCCGCGTCCCTATCACCAGCCTGCCTTACTTTCAACCAATCTAGAGGGCAGCCTTTGCTGTCAGCTTCCTTCTCCCCATTCTCAGTGTTGAACTCTGCAAGGAGGAAGGTCGGGGCAAATCCAGATTTAATTGGTTGTGCCTGTCATTGACTCTGGCTCCACCTACTGTTTGGGCTCCCTGCTTTCCACCCTACTGGCCCCAGTGAGCACCAAGCACCTCTGGTGGTGAGGAGGGTGGGAGAGAAGCCAGGGATTTGTCCTTAGTTTAATCTGAGCTTGGATGCGGATGTTACAGTTTGCATAGCTTTTAGAGCACCTGAGACACGTATCTGAACCTGTAGGCTTCTGTACCAAATGATGCTGCAGGGAAGTTAGTTTGCTTTGGATACAGGCATGATGGGAAGGTGTCTGGCAGCTGCCTCTTCTCCTTTCCATATTTTCTTAAGATGGAAGTTTCCTTCATTGGGCCAAAACCCAAAAGAAGACTCATGAGACAGCATTAGTATACAGTTATATTTATTAAAGTATAACAACTTGGAGAAACTGCAAACCAACATTATCCCAATTAACCATAATCAAAGGATTACTGGCAGGTAAGAATTTAGCTAATTCTGGCAGAGAAGCATTCCTCTAGTCCCCTGGGCATTTGATGCAGCTGCAGGCTGTGGTTTCCAAGCTAAGGAAATAACTCCCTCATTGCGAAGAGAGCCTTGGGTATGAAGCCAGCAAGCAAACCAAAGCGTTCACCTAAAATGTGCTTGCCAGACCTAAAGGGATCTCTTCCAAATTCCAAAGCATAAAGCACCAGCAGATCCCTGAAGCCACCAGCAGATCTCTTAATCCTGACTCAACCTTCTTTTTATATAATTAATTTTTATTCAGTTTCCAATATACATTCCATCCATATTTAACATTCGCCTTTTACATTTACATCTTTAGACTTCCCTCAGCCTATCTGACAATTCTCCATATTATCACTACTACTCGCATTTCTTAAATTTATATTGCACTTTACCAATCTTAATCTTATCATATCATTCAAGCAACACTTCAATCGATCTTTTTCACAAAGCTTATTGAAAGCCAGCAAGCGTTAGTTGGTCCTCACATACATTTTTGATATATTCTGTAAATTTATTCCAGTCCTCGGTAAATCTCTGATCGCGTTGGTTCTGAATTTTCCCGGTCAATTTGTCCATCTCTGCATATTCCATCAGCTTCATTCTCCATTCTTCCCTAGTCGGCATTTCTTCCTGTTTCCATTTCTGGGCCATCAAAATTCTTGCTGCTGTCACTGCATACCTAAATCTGACAACCTTTTTGAGTCCACAGCTCCCTTGGACCAACAACATTCTTTCTGTGGCACCCCGTGGGGCTCAGGAGCCCAGTTACGTCACCCCTTGCCTGCAGAGCTGGCAGCCCCTCACCCTCTTTTGAACACCCTTCCTTGGGGAGTGTTCTCTTAGCCTCCTCTCCCCTCCTACATTCCTACATTCCAGTGGGAGTCCTCTGGGCAGCTGCTGCTGCCGCCCCTGGTCTCTGAGCTTTCCGCCCTGCCTCCTCACACTGCCCCACAGGGGCCTGAGACAACAGCAAAGTCTGAAGGACTGGCTGGCTGGGCTCCCTCACCCGCTTGCTGGCTTACTCTGAGGCCACCTCGGCTCCTGGCAACCAGCACCCCCTGACCAGCCCCAGAGACACCATTCGCCTGCGGAGCTTGTAGTCAGAGCTGCTGCAACAAAGAGCTGTGCTTTTTAGTCTGTTCCTTTTGAACAGGTTATACCCCTCAATTCCTACATTCCAGTTATGAGTCTCATCCCACCAGGCTTCAGTAGTGTCTACCAGGTTGTATTTACCATCTTGTATTAAGAGCTCCAGTTCATCTTCTTTGTTTCCCATACTCTGTGCATTTGTGTAATAATAATAATAATAATAATAATAATTATTATTATTATTATTTTTATTATTTCTATCCCACCCATCTGGCTGAGTTTCCCCAGCCACTCTGGGTGACTTACAACGTATTTAAAAACATCAAACATTTAAAAAACAGAATATATTATACAGACTATAAATAAGCCAATAAATCAATAGAAGCTAATAATACTAATACTAATAATAACACTTTGCAGTTATACCCAAATTAAAATAACTGCCAACCCCAGCTAAACATTTAACTAACACCAACCCAACAAAAATAAAACAGAGGAACCAAAGTTAAAACTGTTTAAAACATTTTAGCCAGATGCCCCAATCCAAGAGTAGTTCCAGCAATGTCCCTCTGGTCTCCCAGGAGCAACTTCAGGTGAGTCTGGGCCTTGCAGCAGGGATCAGATCTTTCTTCCAGCACTCACAGCAGCAGAAATGTCCCTCCAGCCTCCCATGAGCCTCTTTTACCTGTTCAAGGTGAGTGTGGGCCCCGCCCCCTACCAGGTGGAAATGGGCCTTTGCAGCATTCACAGCAGCAACAACCCCCCTCATAAGCCCACTGGAGCCTTCCCTGGGGTCCACTGCAAACCAGCTTCTCAATGGCATCTTCACTCAGTCAAGGCATGACAATTTCAGAGAAAGTAAGTACACAGATGAGATTTGTTACAAAAAGATCTGGTCTCAGAACAAGCAGCAGCAGCACCTGGGCAAGAAGGGATGAAGTGGGAGGATTTTCTCCCCATCTTTTGACTCCGCCAAGATTGATGTTTTGTTCTCCTGCTGCATGTTCTCATTCTGTTTCCTTGACTCACACCGAATTCCAAGGACATGTTATTTTTGTGGGTGACGCTTTCTTTTTCCTGAAGCAATTTGTGTTTTGATTGTTTGCTGGCAATGACTCAAGGGATCAAGGGGCCAGAATATTCTCTAATTACTAGACGTTCTTGCTGCACTTTTTTGGTATTCAGAATTGTTATTATTTCATTGTCACCAGAATGCTCTTTGTCCATACCTCTAATATTCAGCATTTACGTACAGCTCAAGAGGTGGAGAACCTCAAATGCAGTCCTCCAGGCTTCTCTACTGGCCCTCAGGCAGGCTCCAACCCCTCTTGAGACCACACCCCATAATCAAACTGCTTTCCACTCACAATTGCATGTTTCTGCCCAGCTGGAATGGGACCTTGAACTTAGATAGTGCTTGCCGCTTGCCTAGATGCAGAATAGAGAGGACTGGGTGAGTGTTTATGTGTAAAACCTAGCCTGCTGGGTAGAGGAAGAATTTGCATTTATTGTTTCACCCACTTTCAGCTCCAGATCCACCCACGAATGACATGTAGCCCGTGGAAGTTTTCCTAGACATGCTGTTGGGGTGGAAGTGTGATTCCTGCCCCTGGCATGGAACATCAGACAGCCCACAGTCCTCCCTCGATACCTCATCCCAAATATCCTATTGCACAGGGGAAGATCAAAATTGTAAGAATGGCGAATTGAGAAAGTTTATTTCATCTATTGCTTTATGAGCCAAGCGTGTAGCATTTTATCATGGAGTGGAATTAGTTTTATATCATGAAGAGCGATAACTTGGGTTCACAGTGTTTGAGATTAAACTTGATGATTTCTTGTCCATTATTGATTTGGCGCTCTAAATTTCAGAGAAAGCTGAGCTTTATATTTTACTTAAGGGGGTTTAAGCACACTGGAGTGTGATCTTCACTGACTTCCTCAGATAAATTAGTCAACTTGTATAGACAGAGAATCAGAAAATGGAGGGTTCTGGGAAATGTGCACTGCATCAAACACCAGAAAAGCACCACGACTGAAAACATCTTGTATCATGTCTATGTGAAACATACCTAAATCTTATGCTACTTCTGGTGTCCCTTAAAATTTCCTTTTGAGGTCAAGCCTCCCTGGTGAATTCAACTTGCATCCCAGGAAACATTCATTCATTTATTGGTGGAAATCTTTCTTTCTTTCTTTCTTTCTTTCTTTCTTTCTTTCTTTCTTTCTTTCTTGGTAGCAGATCCATTCATGTGTTCTGTGTCGGGGAGGGGGGGAATTAGTGCAGTGGATGGACTCAGACAAGTCATGACATCTCAGCCTAACTTGCCTCAGGGAAATCACTGTGGTGCTGCCATGGGGTTCTGACTCACAACAGGGCCTTCTCAGTAGTAGCCCCACACTTATGGAATGTCATTCCTGGACTGGTGGAAGTTGGAGTCTATCCAGCAACATCCAAAGGGCCACAGGTTCAAATCCCTCTATTCCAGTTATGTGGAGCTCTCTGAGTAACTTTTAAATACTTGCTCTTTCCCAGCCTAACTCACCTCAAGGGATTGTTGCAAGGATTAAAAAATGTAATACACAACAAACCCTAACCCACCTCTGCTAGTTTTAGAAACCTCTATTGACCACTGTTCTTTTCTTGCTTGCTTTCTGAAATTAAGCTACAAGATTCCCCGTACCTGCTGATTAAAATGGAGTTAAAGCAAAAGAAATCCCAGCAGTGTGTGTGTGTGTGTGTGTTTGGGAGGATTTTGTTTTATTTTATTGGCATCACAGAAGGAGTAAATAGCAGCCCCCACATGCGAGACAGATGCATTGTTTCATAAATAATCAGGAGTGTTAGGCGAGATAAATGTTAAAATTATATAAAAAGCAATTGCCCCAGGCATTTTCTTCCCTCCTTTTCTTCTCCCATCCCTTCTTTTGTGCTAATTTGGGGTTTTGTTGTTCTGCTTAGCTCTCCTGCTCAATGAACTGGTTCAGATTTCATGGGTCACTAAACCGTGACTACAGGAGAAATGACAGACCGCGTGTTTTCTCATTTGGGCAGCAAAACAAAAAGGGAGGGAAGAGGCAATGGATTCTCTGAGAGTCTTGATAGCTCACAGCTTGATGTTTACAGTGGTGATAGAGAGCAGGTGCCATTCAGTTACCTTCAGAGCCTTGTGCTTTCCTCTTTCCTCTCTATTTCCAGGAACCTCTGACCGGTGGTGTCCTCTGGGAAGAAGATTCCTATCTAAAATCAGGAGAGTGTGGCTATTCACATTGATCATATCTGTGTTTGAAGGGCAGCAGTTGGGAACCTCAGGGCTCCCTCCAGGTCGAACCCTTCACCACCCTTGCTTCACATCCTCATTGAGTGTTTTTGTCTGGCTGGGAAACGTCCTTCAATTCTGTTATTGTCCTTTGTCTGGATAGAGAGGGGAATGTAGAAACTAGCCTGCTGGACAAAGGTAAATTTGTATTCATTGCTTTGTTCCCTCTTGCCTTACCCATCTCCGGCTTGTGACTCCCAGAAGGGACTGTGGGCCTTCAGCTGAGAAGAGGAAGAACTTGGATGTTGTGGCAAATGGCTCAGGCACAGTGTTCTGTGCCAAATCTGGGACTCTCTTTTTAAATGAAGCAATGGGAGGGGTCAGCAGTGGCGTAGTGTGGGGGTACAGGGGGGGCCGGCTGCACCGGGCGCAACATCTGGGGGCGCGCGCTCGCACTCGCAGCTCTCTGCCCCTACTAAAATCCACGGGTTAGGGGGCGCAAATTACTTGCCTTGCCCCGGGTGCTGACAACCCACGCTACGCCACTGGGGGGCAGTCCTTTTTCTGGGGGTACGCAGGGGTATGCATACCCCTAAACATTTTGTGAATTGAGGGGCAGTATTTCAATATGAGTAGGAAAATGAGAGTACCCCTAAACATTTTTTTTAGAAAGAAAAAAAGAACTGGGAGGGGGTGTCCCAAAATCATTGAATCCTCTTCAGAAAGTTGTGATCATTCGGTACTCCAAAATCTGAGATTATTGGAAGTATCTGTGGTCAACAGAGAAATTGGCAGATCACACATCTTTGATCACTTCCCAATAAACATACAGTGGTACCTCTGGTTACGAACTTCATTTGTTCCAGAGGTCCTTTCTTAAGCTGAAACCGTTCTTATCCTGAAGTGTGCTTTCGCTAATGGGGCCTCCTCCTGCTGCACATGAGCCTCTGGTGCACGATTTCTATTTGCATCCAGGGGCAAAGTTCACAACCAGGGGCAGCTGCTTCTAGGTTAGCAGACTTTGTAACCTGAAACGTTCATAACCAGAGGTACCACTGTACAGGGCTGGCTGCAGGTTGGAAGAGTCCCTGAGCAAAGTTATTGATATTGAGTATTTACATATCCTAGTCTTTTGCAGTAAGGACCTAGAACAACATACAAAAAAGAATAAATAGAAATGTAGATATATAAATTCATGGCCATGACCAAGAAATGGGTTTTAGCTGTTTTAACCAAGCAGAACATTTAACACATTCTTGTAATGTCATTTCCAAATCTCAGTTTATCACGGCAGTTTAGAGAGATTGGATCATAGCCAACATTAGTCCTGCTCTGAGTAGACCCATTAAAATCAATGTACCTAAGTTAGTCATGCCCATGAATTTAAATGAGTCTACTCTGAGTAGTACTAACTTGGGATACACAATTCATTGCATTTGCTCTAAAATTCACATATAGTTCACAAATATCCCACTTTGACCGCTTAAATCCTTCACCAAGTGTTCATTGGTAGAGGCATCATGGTTGGCTACAGTATGTTGCTGGTCCAGGAGTGCAATATCAGCTCACTCACTTTCATCTCTCATGGCAGCCTTATGGAAGGTGTCTGCATTGCTCACCCAAATCAAGATGTTAAGCTAATTTCCTGCTTAGATGGAAAGGTGAGACTTTGACTCCATTTTCTCCACAGGAAGGACATGACGGGGATGCTCATGGACCCACCACTTATCTGTGTTGCTCTGGGTGTGTAGCACTCCCTATGGGACTCCTGTCTCTACTAGTAGCAGGTATGGGAGAACTAGCCGGTTTTAGTTTCTCTCGGTGTCTCATTTCTTCAGTCTTAACTTCAGTTCTCTATATTAGGTAAAGGTAAAGAGACCCCTGACCATTAGGTCCAGTCGTGGCCGACTCTGGGGTTGCGGCGCTCATCTCGCTTTATTGGCCGAGGGAGCCGGCGTTTGTCCGCAGACAGCTTCCGGGTCATGTGGCCAGCATGACTAAGCCACTTCTGGCAAACCAGAGCAGCGCACGGAAATGCCGTTTACCTCCCCACCAGAGCGGTACCTATTTATCTACTTGTGCTTTGATGTGCTTTCAGGGACCGAGCAACGGGAGCTCACCCCGTCGCAGGGATTCAAATCGCCGACCTTCTGATCGGCACGTCCTAGGCTCTGTGGTTTAACCCACAGCACCACCCTCGTCCCTCTATATTACGCATTCTCTATATTACCACATGTGAATTTTTTTTAAAGTCCTCATGAAAATTCACCAACATTTTAGTGTGAATGTCTCCTAATACACACATTGATGTGAATTTTTGCCTAATATCCCTCCCTCCCTTTACTGTGCTGGTTTTTGCTTGCTTGATACTAGCTGCTGGTTCATAGTTGTTATGTGTTGTGGTCTGCTGAATGTTTTAAGCCTGGTGACTGTAAGGTGAAGGGTGGGCTGGAGTTGCATTTAAAACAAAAACACACATTTATATCTCTCCTTCCAAGGAGCTCAGTGTGGGGCTGATGGTTCTCCCCCTCGCCATCCTATCCTTAAAACAATCCTGAGGTAGGTTAGGCTGAGAGACTGAGATTGGCCCAAGGTCACCAAGTGAGCTTCATGACTGAGTGAAGTGGTTTGAACCCTGCTTTCCAAGGTCCTATTCTGACATTCTAACCATTACACTACACTGGCTTTTAACAAGAAATACGTTGGGTGGGGAGACCCTGTCTGGTTTTCCATCCATATCCCACCCTGCATTTAAACAGACAAGCACTGCAGCTTAATGCCAACCCAGCAGGTTTTTAGTTGGCTGCCACCTTCTATTCTATTCCAAAACCAAATTAAACTGCACTTATAAAACACTGTGTTAAGCGATCTATTGGAGATAAGATAAAGTTGGCCATCAAAATTAATGTGCTATATAGAAGGGCAGAGGGATTGACTCCAGGAAGCAGAGAGTGAGTTTTGTGAAATGTTCAATAGCATCTGGTCCCAAGATAGTGTTTATTGAAGAATTTTGTCAGTGTGCTTTAATGTTAGTCATTGACGCAAAGG
Organism: Podarcis tiliguerta; assembly: GCF_965153285.1. NCBI lineage: Eukaryota > Metazoa > Chordata > Lepidosauria > Squamata > Lacertidae > Podarcis > Podarcis tiliguerta. The sequence goes on from NC_139549.1 coordinate 37,661,987, forward strand.
CTCCAGTAGAGTTATATATGGACTATATATAGTAGAATATAAGCATGAATTCATGCTTTGCTTCTGTTTCCTGCTGTGTCATTGCTAATTAGCAATATCTTGTCATATTTTGAGGGTTAGCACATTCATTCATTCCAGTTTATATCCAACCATTATCTATCTCTACTGCTCCTTGTTTAGAAGCCTACTTCTGTTCTTACTGCTAATGCTGCTGCGTGACTTTAAACAACCCTGACCAAGCTGGTGACCTCCAGATGTTTTGGACTACAACTCCTAACAGTCCCAGCTAGCCTGGTCAACAGTTCGGAGGATAGGAGCTGTTGCCAAGGGAGGATGGCTTAGATCCTGCTCTTACCGGTACAGTTGGGGAACTGTCCAACAAGTCAGGGAACAAGTTCCCAGGAAAGTGACAGACATCATCTAGCTGTGGTAGAGAAGGTGTTGCATCAACAACAGCCAGGAAGCAATAGTGACTCTTTTTATAGTTGGCACTTTCCCTCTCTTGGGTCATAGTATCTAGAGAAAATCAGGTTATGGATGGCTCCTCCAAACAATGATGGGTGGTCCCCATTGCAACTGGTAAGTTGAAAGGTAGGAAGGCCCATGGCAGGAAGAGTTGGAGGCAATAAAAGGCAGAGGCAACTAATTCTAGTTTTGCCTAGGAGGTAGAAGCTGCCAGGTAGTGCCACCCTAGAGACTGATTGTAAGAAGACAAGAAGATGGGCAGCCTGGTACTGGTGTGGCACTGCCTCATCATCCTACTGGACCACTGGCTCTAGAGGAGAGGATGTTCACAATCTGTCTCATGCAGTTGAGGAACCATTTCTCTCCATCCTCTAGGATGCCTCTTCTGATGGATATCAGGGAACCTTGGTCATGAGAAAGGTAAAGTAAAGGGACCCCTGACCGTTAGGTCCAGTCGCGGACGACTCTGGGGTTGCGGTGCTCATCTCACTTTACGGGCTGAGGAAGCTGGTGTACAGCTTCTGGGTCATGTGGCCAGCATATCTAAGCCGCTTCTGGCGCAATGGAACACCGACACCAGAGCAGTGCACAGAAACGCCTTTTACCTTCCCACCGGAGTGGTACCTATCAATCTACTTGCACTTTGACGTGCTTTCGAACTGCTAGATTGGCAGGAGCAGGGACCGAGCAACGGGAGCTCACCCTGTCGCGGGGATTCGAACTGCCAACCTTCCGATCGGTAAGACCTAGGCTCTGTGGTTTAAGCCACTCCGTCACAAAGCAGACAAATCACCTTTCTCTTCTTGTGACAGGCCTTATCCAATCATCTCTGTGCAATTAAAAAGACAACTCAATGTTTATGAAGTACAGGAACAAACATTTAATTTCCCATGTTAAATGTCTATACAATATCAGTCTATTCTATCCTCTTGGGAGAGTAAAGGTAAAGGGACCCCTGACCATTAGGTCCAGTTGTGGCCGACTCTGGGGTTGTGGTGCTCATCTTGCTTCACTGGCCGAGGGAGCTGGCGTACAGCTTCCAGGTCATGTGGCCAGCATAACTAAGCCGCTTCTGGTGAACCAGAGCAGCGCACGGAAACACCGTTTACCTTCCCACCGGAGTGGTACCTATTTATCTACTTGCACTTTGACGTACTTTTGAACTGCTAGGTTGGCAGGAGCAGGGACCAAACAACGGGAGCTCACCATGTCGCAGGGATTCGAACTGCGACCTTCCGATCGGCAAGCCCTAGGCTCTGTGGTTTAACCCACAGTGCCACCTGTGTCCCTGTTGGGAGAGTACTGTTTGCTAAAATTTTGAATATCCGCCTGTAAGAGGGAAAAAATGAATTAGTTCATATAATTAATGACAGGAAACTGAAGCACATGCATAACTTAATTGGTATACAAATTACACAGGATTGTTTTGCTTTTTTTTATTTAAACACGTCCATTTCATTATCTTAATTTAAAGCTTTGTTTCTGTGCTGTTCCAGAATGTTACATATATGAGTTTCTCCCTTCATTACCAATAATAGCGGATGGTGGGAATGCAGCTTTTATGTGAGGGAACAGTGCAGATTTTATCCAATGTAAAATTGAAAGCAACGTCAGCAGTAAGCCTGCAGGAAAGCTTTTGTGTTAGATTCCGATGACCTGCAGAGCATCTAGGGCTGAGGAACCTGTGGCCCTCCAGATGTTGTGGGGCTCCAACTCCCATTCAGTCCCACCCAACTAGACCAATGGTCAGGGATGAAGGGAGTTGGAATCCAGCAACACCTGGAGGTTCTCCGTCCCTGTTCTAATAAGTTTGCAGCCAAATCCTATACTGAATCTTACTGAAAAGCAAGGCCCATTGAGTTTAGTGGTGCCAAATCCCAGGAAATTGGATATACAACTGGTACAGCGGGTGACACTGCATGGCAGCTTTCTCCCCTTTAGTCTCCTTGTTGTCTTTGTGGAACTCATCAGGGAAGAGGCTGGGGACAACCCTATAATAAGTTGGTTTTGCCTGTTGTTCGGCCTGGCTCCACCTACCCTTTGGCTTCCCTGTTTTCCACCCAACCAGTCCCAATAGACTCCAGACACTAATGGTGGTCTGCAGTTTGCCACTAAGCAGGAGGGCACATGAATTCTTGGAGAGATTATAGGCACTTTGCACTTCCTCCCATCTTGCTGCTACTGTACAACTGTGAACTAATCTATGGTTTGATTTGCTGTGTTGTCTGAACCTGGGTTTATGGTTTGTTTTGTTCTAGACAAACCATAAGCTGTAACCGAGATAACCATGAGTTGTAACCCTTGCATCACACACGAGTGAGAAATGGAACCCAGGCGAGGTGAGGCAGACCAGGACAAGCTTCTCCATGACTATATGATACAAAACACTCCCCTAGCGGCAAAGCTTTTGTCAGCAGCTCTTTGTAGGGAACTATGTGTGGCTGTGGCCACCCACCCACCTTTTAACCTCCTGGTACACCTTGTAACTGCTGTGTGCATTTTAGAGCATTCTGGATTATATCTCTCATGATTCTCACTCTACATTCTCACTTACAAGAGGTGGCAAAGTAAGTTCTGAGATGGTAGAACAGGTCACTCTTGCCAGATGTATGGGCCAATCTTTTGCAGGTGGCTTTTAGAAGCTTCTAATAGACCTCAGTTTTTCTGCCCATACTTATCTCCCCATTGGGGAACCCCTGAAAAACTTTGAGAAATTCTAGCATTGCAGGACTCCCCAAACTCAAATCTGGCAGCAGCATCCAGCATATTCAATTGGTTGCTGGGGCTGTAACACCGTGGCAGGACTGCCGTTCCTGGTCTGCAGGCTTACAGTGGTGGTAGCTGTGCCTCAGGGGCATTTGGGTGGTTTCTTGAGATTATGGGTGGTTTCTTGAGCCCAGCCAATGCTGCCAGCCAAGTCCAGGCAGGGACATGCAGGCAGCTGGATGAAAGATAGATTTATTTGAATTGTAGAAGTTTATTTTAATGATTTGATGGAATTGTTTGGTTGTGGGATTTAAGTCGGTGTTATTGTACTATGCGAGAAGGGACGCGGGTGGCGCTGTGGGTTAAAGCCTCAGTGCCTAGGGCTTGCCGATCGAAAGGTCAGCGGTTCGAATCCCTGCGGCGGGGTGCGCTCCCGCTGTTCGGTCCCAGCGCCTGCCAACCTAGCAGTTCGAAAGCACCCCTGGGTGCAAGTAGATAAATAGGTACCACTTTATAGCGGGAAGATAAACAGCGTTTCCATGTGCGGCTCTGGCTCGCCAGAGCAGCGATATCACGCTGGCCACGTGACCCGGAAGTGTCTTCGGACAGCGCTGGCCCCCGGCCTCTTGAGTGAGATGGGCGCACAACCCTAGAGTCTGTCAAGACTGGCCCGTACGGGCAGGGGTACCTTTACCTTTACCTTTATTGTACTATGCAAGTGCTTTTATACCTGCAAACTACTTATAAAACAATAATGTGGTATATAAATTTAATAACAACCACAGCAGTTGGGGCCATCCCAGGGCACTGGCTTAGGTTTCCTCTCTAATGCTTTTGCTGTAACCAGGCCTTTGGCTGATCAACATTCTATGGCCTTTTAAATGTGTTTATGGGAGGGGGGCTTATTGGTTCATTTTTGTTCTTGTTTTATTATGCAATTTGTGCAGATGAAGAGTGATATACAAAATTTAATAATAATAGCAATAGCAACAACCCAGAACTGCTGGAAACACTTTTAGCAATCCACTGAGGCATGGCAGAAACTCAGTACAATGTTTCCAGGGTAAAATATGCTGTCTCTCGTATGCATTTTCAAGCTTAAAGGATCCAGCAATTAGCATAAGCCATTTGATACACACGGCAGTGTCTTTGAATACAGTGGAGGCACCGTTTGCTTATTTATTTATTTTTGAAAGCGTCGCTACTCTGAATATTTGATTCCCCCTTCATCTCCTGTACGCATTATAGAATTCCGTTAGGTCTGAGCTCTGTCTGTGAAGCTGTGCGGAGACAGGCGTGTTTATTGTGCATGGCCCCAGCACGTACCAACCGCACAATAACATTACTATGCTGCGAGTGTGTGTGCCCGTGTATAATCCCCGTGCTTATGGCATTTTGATGCAAGCCTGGAATAGGACTTGTGGCATGGCATTGCGGTTCTACGGTGTTCAACAGAAGAACCTCAAGAAATCAAAGCCGCATTTCACAGTGCATTACGTTACACGAGGCAGTAAAAAATAATAATACCCCTGATTTCTAGGTTTTCAGCATTCTTAAAGTGGGACTATTTTAACTACTTAAAAGTGCCAAGCCTATACAAGTCCATTCGGACACAAGCCTTGCTGAGTTCCCTGGTATGAATAGATGGCTCTGTCCATTTTGGATTTCTCCATTTCTCATTTTCCCAAGCTTTCATTTCTGCAGCAATTTGCGATTTAAAAAATAAGCCTAAAATATAATTCACCAGGAATTCCATATGAATTTCTCCTAACGAACTTATTTTCTGTGCAGTTTGCCCTAATATACACAGTTTTGAAAACCATTGTTCCCCAATACATTTTTGTATGTCATTTTCACAAATATATGCATTTTATGCACTCTTTGGCTTAGCATATGAATTTCTGAACATATCACTTGGCTGGAGTACTGCGTTGCAAAATTTAGAATGTGCACATTTCAAGGGATGGCTGTGTTTTTGTTTGTCTATTGTTTTGAAAAATGTGGATTCATCTTTAATGCAGACTGAGTCACATCCCAGCCCCCAATTTCCCCTCCCAGATAACTGTGTATAGGATTGCAGCATACGTAATTAGCCATTCCAAAAAAAACCCCAACCTCATAAGTTTGTTCCTCAGAAAGGAGAGCAAAACACAATTTTAATTGAAGGGCATTAGATGTCTTTTGATCTTGACAATTTCAAAGCTGCACACTTAAAATGGGAGGGGGGGGCTAAAATATGGATTTTTAATTGCTTACAAAGCATTCTGAAATCACACCAAATGATTCCCCACCTGTCTTGAAAATCCATAAACGAGTCCTTCAGAAAGGGACCAGGAGAGAGTGGGAAATTGTTCGGACGTTCAATTCCTTGCTTTAGTTGAACTAAATCCAATTCTGATGCACCCAAACCAGTTTAGGAAGCTGACGTACACAAAATCAGATCACTGTTGGTCCATCTAGTTCAATATGGTCTACACGAGGGCTGGGGAAAAATTTTAAGCCTCAGGGTTACTTTCCTTGGGCAACCTTTCAAGAGCCACAAAACAGTGACAAGTGGGACTGGATGCAAGAGTTGCTAGGTTGGTAGGAGCAGGGACCGAGCAACGGGAGCTCACCTGGTCGCGGGGATTCGAACCACCGACCTTCTGATCAGCAAGCCCTAGGCTCTGTGGTTTAGACCACAGTGCCACCCGCGTCCTTACTCTATGCTAAACCCAGGCAAGCAAGAGGCATAATCAGTATTTAAGGACACATTTCCTATCAAGGAAAAACCACTGAAAGTGGTTCCCTCTCCCCTGTTGTTGTTTCCAGCAACTGGGATTCAAAAACAGAGCATAGCCATCATCAGTGTAGAGCATAGCCATCATCAGTGTTATTTTTCTAGAAAAAGAGGTGCTGGATCTCACCATGAACTTCTCCCTACTTCTCTTAGAATGGCAATGGTGCCCACCTGAGAGGTGCCAGAGATGAGCTCCTGTGAGCTCTGGCTAAAAAAATCCCTGGCCATCATGACTATTAGCCACTGAAACTTTTATCCTCTATAATTTCCCAGGTTGCTAGTCTCCCATCCAGACCCAGATCCAGCCTAGACCTGCTTAACTTCAGGAAGGTGGGTGCAACGTGTACCTTCAAATGACACCTGGGGATTTTGAAATGATGATATTGCAAACCTTCCAAAATGAAAACAAAAACCAGAATAGCTCTTTTCCCCCACCCCAGGGTTTTTATTATTGTATGTACATTTTCCCTGTAAGAAGACAGATCTCTATTTTCCAGTGAAAGAGATGTACGAAAGAAAGAAAGAAAGAAAGAAAGAAAGAAAGAAAGAAAGAAAGAAAGAAAGAAAGAAAGAAAGAAAGAAAGAAAAAGAAAGAAAGAGGGAGGATTAGGGAACAATATCAAGCAGCTACAAAACAAACCCTTTTAACACAGAAAGTAAGGCTGTCACCCGACCGAAAGAAGTTTTAGTCGATTAATCGTTTGAGTTTGAATTAATAAGCGAATAATTGATTAGTCCTGTATAAATTTGCAATTGAGTAGCTGTATTATCGTCATTGTTGTTGATTTCAGATGGCACCTGTGCATGTCATAACTTAGGAGGTGCGCTCCATGGGTGAGAAAAGGGGGGTGCCCTTCCAAAAATGGCACCCATCAGCAATGTTTTCTCTAAGTACTTGTATTTAAAACTGTTACATTTTTTTCTCCATAATAATAATAATAATAATCTGCTGCCCAGTTTACTGGGGGCACTTTTTCACTGTCATCTTTTACAAGGTTTTTATTCGATTTATCGACTAAACATTGCAGCCCTAACAATGCAGTACACTTTGGTACATCTATGGGTTGGGGAGGGAATCCTGTCAAATGAAAATATGTAAATAGTTCATAAAATCAGGAAAGCTTTTATAAACAATACAGCTGAACAAATTAACCACAAGGATGAATATTTGTTTTTTTAAAAAACAAAAGCCTAGGAGGATATATCTGTCTGTATTTTGTATAAACAGATTACATTAGGTCAATTCATTCCGATCCTTTGAAAGGACCCTAGATTCCAGCTGAAAGCGAGGAATGTCTACTGTGCTTTTACAAAGAATATTTTCTAGAAAAATCATCAACCCACCCACCCACAAAATGGTTCCTTTTCCATAGTAACGGCTCATCGTAACACGGCACACTAACCCATCTTCTCTGAGTCTAGGTGCAATTCGATCAGCATTAGCTAGTATCAGATGATATATGAAAAATAGCTGGTTGTGCGCAATACCTCCAAGATTTGTAGGTAGCTGTTTAGGGGCTCACATCCCCTTGTACCTGATGGAACAGGGTATAACAAGCCAGCTTTCTCCTGCAGCTGATCAAAACACTGCAAAGTTAGTATTTCTGGACCTCCAAATATTTTGGAGAGCCTTCTTCTATTGCTGGCTGGGTTTGAGTGCTCCATCATCCATAAAACAGAAGGCATAAAGGTGAATACAAAGATAAAGTTTTTTAGAGAGAGAGATAATAATTATTTTTTACATATTGTCTTGCAGCCTTTCCATATAGTCTCTAAGTTCCTGGGAATCCCCTAAGTTCATATCTTGGCATACCCATTTGATATTATCGTCACTGTCAAAGAGGATGGAGTTGGTGTATGGGCCACCATCCTCTGGCAAGATGGTGGTATAGGATGTGAATTTGACTCTTTTCCGTTTGGGCCCAGGGGGGTTGATAGGTTCGTTTGTGATATCGTTCTCACAACCATAGTCAGCAGACCGAAGGATCTGGCTGTGGAGGCTCTTCTGAGAACTCCCGTTGAGGAGGAAATTGCTCTCCTCAAACTGCATCCCTCTGTCTATCATGGTTGTGCACTCCTCGGATGGGAGCGAAATGTCCACTGGGTTCTCCAAGAGCTCCACCTCATTCCCGAGCCACACCCAGTCATGGGAATGTGGAATGTTGCCTTGCTCGCTGACGGCAAACCTTTTGTGCCTGTACTTCCAAGCAAATGCCACACAGTTAATTAAGAAGACCAATATGGCTAAACAGAAAACACACAGAAGGGCATACATGCCAATCTCAAGGTCCGTTAGACCTCTGGAAGCCAAAGTGAGGTCACTGGGACTGTTCTGCACTGGAATGTCAACTTGTATGGGGAAGCTCGTAAAGGAGGTTGGACCATTTTGGAGCTGACCCTGAGCAGTTTTTGGGTGAACAGGAGTCTTGGAAGTTGTGCTTTGGTTAGTAGCCTCTTCATGATTAATGGAAGCCCCATGTTTGGGCCAATCTTGCCCTGACCTCTCCTGCTCCAATGACTTCTCTATAGAATTACTCCCATGGCTTTTAAAATCAGCCTCAACGTCTTCAATGTCATTGGTGTCCCCTTTGTGGTCCAAATCCTTCTGGCCAAACTTGACTTTGATGCTTCCTTTCCCAACAGCCAAGCTACTCTTCCTCTTGGACTTCTGACAAGGCTCGCTGATCACCATTTCTAGTTTAATGAGTGGCCCTTGACCTTCACCTTCCGCCACCACCACAGGCTGGTCTTCCTCTTGGCTTTGATGGATGGACACCACCATTTCATCCAGGGATGTGATGGCGAGAGAAAAATCTTTCGTGTCGTAGATGTCTAAGGGTGTCACGGTGCCATCGCTGAACAGAATCCAAGCACTGACCACAGCTTCCTACAACATAGAAAAATGTATCATCTTTTTAAAAGAAGTCATAACTTTTTTAAGAAGCGAAATTAATGAACCTAAGTTAGTCGTTCATTTCAGCGGGTCTGTTGTGAATAGGACTAGCATTGGAAACCAACCAGTAGGTGTACTCTGGGTATAACTTAGCTGAATGTGTCAGCGCTATGAGCTTTCAAAATTCAAGCTGGGAAATAATGCATCTGAAATGAGTGAACTTTTTAAAAAATGAAAGCTTAGTTTTAACATTCTCTTCCTAGCAGAATGTCTCAGAATCAATTTCACATATAACCGGTCAGATCATTTGTTTTCAGACTGCATCATGAAATCAATCTGAACTCTGGGCCTTAAATTAGCCATCAAAATATTGTTTCCTAAACTCATGCGGCTGATTTAGTGAAATCGCATGAGTTGGGCTCCTCCCCCACCCTGTTTTTGCGAAGCCTGGAAATAATTACATGAAAATGAGTAGCATTTCCCTCCCTCCCCCCTTGTTCTTTGGCTTAATGTGTCAGTAAACATGATCCAATCATTTCACTCACCCATTTTTCATATTCACATTTATGTATTTCACCTTTCCTCCATGATCTTTAGAGAGGGAGGGCCCATAACTTAGTACAGGGATGGGCAACCTTTACCGTCCTCAAGGACCATATTCCCTAGGGAAAATCTGTTGGGGGCCATATAGAAGGGTGGCCAGGGCCAGAACTGAAAGTGGGTAGGAGGCAATATCAAAGGAGGATGTCAGTGCAACAGCACTCTCACAACACAACCACCCCATTCCTCTCTAGCTTAGTTTAATTTCTCCTACTACCCATTGGATCACATCATCTATCATGGTTACAAAAGCATACGACGAGGCATGCTGGATCAGGCCAAAGGCCCATCTAGTCCACTGGCCTTCAGCCAGTGAGTTGAGACTCTTTAGTGGGCCACAGCCCATACCCTCCAACACTTCTCCCATGAAAATAGGGATGTCCCATTCCATGATAATGTTACTATTCATACCCCACACATATGTTGGGATTCACAGAATGCTGTGTAGATAGTAAGTCTGCAGGCTCGAGTTTGTTAGCTGATGCAACTGGCTGGTACAATCAGCCTGCAATACTTTCTATGGAAGTGCTGGGTCAGAATGACTCAGCAGTAATGTACTGACAATTGATTGGCTGTCATCGGTTTAAAAGGGAAACCTGTCCAGCAGTAAAAGTGTGGTGTAGAAGAGTGTGGTCAGAGAGAGAGAGATAGAAAGGTCTTCCTGTTTGTCTTAAGGTGCAGCCAAGTACTCTGTTTGACTGTATGAACTGCTCATGTATTATAGCCTGTAGATATTTGTATATATAGCTCACAATAAATAAATACTGCACTGAAGAACCTGGAACTCTGAGCATTTCTGATAAAGTGCCGCAGAGAATTCGCGACAACATCTTACTGGGTTGCCCCAGCCACTCTGGGTAGCTTCCAACATATATAAAAACTCAATAAAACATTAAACATTTTTTTAAAAAAAACCTTCCCTATACATGATTGCTTTCAGACAACTCGAGGGTCAGAAAACTCCATACCCTCCAACATTTCACCAATGAAAATAGAGACATCCAAATGAAAAGTCGGACATTCAGGGATCAAATCAGAAACTGGGACGGCTTCTTTAAATCAGGGATGTCCCGGGAAAGTAGGGATACTTGGAGGGTCTGACAGCCTGATCCAAGGTGGGTAACCACAAGACCACTAACATCATGAAACAATATAGCAAAGGATTAAGAAATGGGTCCCCAAATGCATGTTTAGGTTAAAAGTGGGTCCTGGATACCTCATCTAGTCCTTTAGGTTACCCTCCATTTAATCTCATCTGGTTTATCTAGGTCTCCTATTTGCTGATGAAACGATGCAAATATGTGCTGTTCATTAATTTTGTCACTGCATCTCCCACCTGCTTTGGTGAATGAAGAATGTCAGAAGCCGATGTCGTAGAAACAATCACCCTCTTGTTTCCTTTGCTTGTCTGGAGCGAGAGGGACAAGCCTGCCACGAGCTGAACACCAAGGTCTGTGATGGTCACCCGGTCTTCCAGAACAATCACAGTCTTCTCAGCCAAAATGGAATCAGAAAGAGGTGAGAGGACCTTTAAGGGAAACAAAAGGAAAGGAAAGATGATGACAATTCACATTAAACTATTCTGGAGTTGCTGCATCATGAGTGCCCAGGGACTGGTTGCCATACAGTGGTACCTCGTTTTGAGTCCGCCTCGCCGAGTGTCCATTTCGTCGAACATCCGCAACAAACCCGGAAGTACTGGCAAACCGCTCCGAGCGCGTGCGCAGAGCGGTGCTTTGTCATGCGTCCTTTTCGGCTAGCGTCCAGGGCTCCAGAACGGATCCCGCTCACAAAACAACGTACAACTGTATTTCAAAATGAAGATCCCTCTTAGTCACTTTTGCCTGCTTGGGTTCCAATTCTAGCCACACATAACTGGGAATAAGCCCCATTGAACTGAATAGGGGTTACATTTGAGTATTAATATTGGCAAAAGTAGTTTTAAAATTTCTATACTGCCCTTCAACTGAGGATCACAGGGCAGTTTGCAATATAAAAAGATATAGACATGCATAGGATTGCTCTGCTAGTCAAATACAGTGGATTCCTATGAAAGCAGCCAAGGGGTTGTGGGGGGCATAGTTAGTTAGTTATTTCATTTTAAACCTACCCTTCGTTGAGGAAGTGATCTCAGGGAAACGGAAAGGTAAAGGTATCCCTGATCATTAGGTCCAGTCATGGCCGACTCTGGAATTGCGGTGCTCATCTCGCTTTATTGGCCGAGGGAGCTGGTGTACAGCTTCCGGGTCATGTGGCCAGCATGACTAAGCCATTTCTGGTGAACCAGAGCAGCGCACGGAAACGCCGTTTACCTTCCCGCCGGAGTGGTCCCTATGTATCTACTTGCACTTTGACGTGCTTTCGAACTGCTAGGTTGGCAGGAGCAGGATCAAAGCAACAGGAGCTCACCCCGTTGCAGGGATTCAAACCACCAACCTTCTGATCAGCAAGTCCTAGGCTCTGTGGTAGGGTACATCAAATATGTTTAACTCTTAATGCTATTAGAGCACAGCTACACATGCACCAAGTGCCAAGGCTCAATCTCCAGCACCCACCCATCCCCATTTGAAAGGCAATTGGATAACAGAGTTGGAAAAGAAGTTGGGGAACTCATACTAACAAAACCCACTGCTCACTTTATTCACTTAAAACAGTGTAAAACACTGTAAAAAGCACTGTAAAACTGTAAATTCACTGTATAGCTTCATACATTTGGGGGGGGGGAATGGTTTAGAACAGGCATCCTCAATCTGCGGCCTTCCAGATGTTTTGGCCTACAACTCCCATAATCCCTAGCTAAAAGGACCAGTGGTCAGGGATGATGGGAACTGTAGTCCAAAACATCTGTAGGGCCGAAGGTTGGGGATGCCTGGTTTAGAACAAGCATATGCACATTTTAAGAATGTTAAAAATAGGTCCATGCTAAAATGTGGCATGGAATGTAGCGCTCCCCCTTGGAGGTTGGTCACCTGATGCACAAGGGTGGGAGGAGCCATTGTGGTGCCTTCCGAATGTTCAATTCCCATCAGCCCCAGAACAACATGGTCCAAAGTTAGTGATGATATGGAGGTCTGCCTCTTTATAAAGTCCAACAACTTCAACTCTCTGCAAATATGTGAGACTGAGGCCCTCGTTGTAGGGACTGGTGCATGAAAACACCACTATATCATAGGGCATGAGAATTAACTTGCTGAAATAGAATAAAGATCCCACCTCACCTGTCTTCCACTTTCCAACAGTAGGCAGCCAACTATGACTATGGCTTTTGCTAGACCAATTTGGTCTCTGCACAGTATTAAGTAGCATCATGCCTAGACTGAGCCTCTGCTTTGGTGTCTCCTCAAGATAAAGCAGCTTTCTGATTAATCACCCAACCTCTGCTTAAAACTTCCAACAAAGGAGAGTCCACCACCTCCCGAGGGAGTCTGTTCCAGTGTCAAACAGTTCCTACTGTCAGAAAGTTATTCCAGATGTTTAGCCGGAATCTCCTTCCTTGTAACCTGAAACCATTGGTTCAGGTTACAGCCTCTGGAGCAGGAAAAAACAAGCTTGTTCCATGTGGTGGCTCTTTAGATATTTGAAGAGACTATCATATCTCATCTCAGTCTTCTCTTACCCAAAATGAATGTATGCAACTCCTTCAGCCTTTCCTCATAAGGCTTGGTTTCCAGACCCTTGATCATCTTGGTTGGCCTCCTCTGCACATGTTCCAGCCTATCAACATCTTTCTTAAAACCTGGCATTCAGAAGTGGACACAGTGTGGTTTGACCAAGGCAGAATAGGGCATTACTACTGCGTCCCTTAGAGGGACGCGGGTGGTGCTGTGGGTTAAACCTCAGAGCCTAGGACTTGCCGGTCAGAAGGTCAGTGGTTCGATTCCCGGTGATGGGGTGAGCTCCTGTTGCTTGGTCCCTGCTCCTGCCAACCTAGCAGTTCGAAAGCACGTCAAAGTTCAAGTAGATAAACAGGTACCGCTCCAGCGGGAAGGTAAACGGCATTTCTGTGCACTGCTCTGGTTCGCCAGAAGCAGCTTAGTCATGCTGGTCACATGACCCAGAAGCTGAATGCCAGCTCCCTCGGCCAATAAAACGAGATGAGCGCCACAACCCCAGAGTTGGTCATGACTGGACCTTTACCTTTATTGCGTCCCTTGATCTGGACACTATACTTCTGTTGATGCAGCCTATAATAGCATTAGCTGCTTTTGCTACCACATCACACTGTTGACTCAAGTTAAGCTTGTGGTCTACTAAAACCCTGCCTAAGTGTAGAATTTGACATTTGTCCCTATTGAGATTCATTTTGTTAGTTTGGACCCAGTTCTCCAATCTCTTAAGGTCATATTGAACCCCATTTCTGTCTTCTGCGGCATTATCTATCCCTCCCAGTTTGGTGTTATCTGCAAATTGGTTGAACGTCCCCTCATTTCCTTCATCCAAGTCATCTATAAAGACATTGAACAACAATTGGCCCAGGACAGAACCCTGCGGCAACCCTCTTATCACTTTTTCTCTCCAGGATGATTAGGATCCATTAGTGAGTACTCTTTGGGTTCAGTCCGTCAACGAGCTACAAATCCACCTACCAGTAACCTTGTGCAGCCCACATTCATGTTTCCCTTGACACTCAGCCTTACTTTGTACCTGAACTGTTGTGATTCCTTGCTCACGACCAATCAGAACCCGGCCATCTTGTAACTTGGCTACTTTGGATTCCTCCACCTTCATGAAGTCGGCCACAAGGTCCGTAATGTCAAACTGCCACTCGGAGCCAAGCATGTAGGTCAGCTGGCCTCCCAAATCGGATGATTCTGTCACAAACTGGGTGAGGACTCGTACCATGGCATGCTGGTACTGCAGGGAGCAGCCTCGGCCTTTCTTCTCATCATCTTCATCCTCATCGCTGTCGCGTGTGGGCCTGTAGGACACACACAGAAACACACACAAGAAGGTACTAGGTTGCGGTTGTTCTTGCCATACAACTGTACTCTGTTCATTTTGAATATTGCAAATTCTAAAGGCTGTATCCAGGGGAAAACCCATTGAAATGAACGGGAGTGCCTAATGGAGGTTCACTAACTTCAGTGCGCTTTCTCTGGGTAGAACTTAGATAGATACAACCCTGGTTTTTCCATCTGAGGCTGTGTTGGGTTTTATCTGTGCAGGATTTCATCTTCTGCTGGGTTGGATTTACTGATTCGTTAAGGTTCCACCGAGTTGCTGCACCGTTTATTTAAATCACTTTATTGTACTGTGCACTTTGTCTAGAGAATAGTTCTTATTAGATAACTCAGCAACTGAATAAAATAAATAAACACAATTTATGAAATGCCTATATTATCAGCATTGGGCATCATTTGGCCCCTCCAACACATAGACCTCACAGGGTTCACCGAAGTTAGTCTCCTCTCATCCTTGTTTGTTCTTTATTCTCACTTTGCACCTGATGTACATCTCCACTTGCCCCTTTGTCCCTGACTGGCAGGTATCATGTTGTGGTTCACCTCAGGTGCCACCTCAGGTGCCAAAATGTCTTGAGCTGGCTCTGGATCTGTGGGTACATAGCTTCACACCAGGCTTGTGAACTTAATGTGGGCACCCTACACCTATCTCTTGGAGGTTTGGCTCTTTCTCAGGCCATGCCCCCTCTCTAAGCCTTCACTGGACTTGCTCTTCATTCTCCTCAAGTGTTCTTCTCTACTATACACAGTAAGAGTCACCTTGCTGGCTTTGCTCATTGTTCTCTGAGGGCCTGCCCACTTTTTTGCCTCTCACCTGCCCCACCAATGATGTGTGGTCCCCATAAGGTTTCCCAGGAAGGAGTTAGGTCCTGGTGCTGAAAGAGGTTTTCCACCCCTTCCTCACACAGCTGATTACTGCAGTTGTGTAGAATTTGCACCACTTGGACTCAGCCAATGTATTTACAAAGGTGCTGCCTCTGTGAGTAAACCTTTCTGTGCCTCTAAGCCTGGGACTAGGATATTTTTAGGCCCCTTGGGGGAAAGAGTACAATGCGGGAACTGATTAATAAGTGACAAGGGTGCTAGGGTCCAGGCAAGAGGACAACCATATTAAAATTCACCATCCATTGGGAAGTAGGCAGCACAAGAGATCAAACCCCTGCACTGAGTTCCATATCTTGTTGGAGCAAGTTGTTTTCTTAGAGCTACCCAAGGTCCTGCAGCTCCAGCCCATGCCTGCCTTCTGCATGACTTAGCCACCCTCGGGGATTTATTTTGCTCCACAGAGCATGATCCTCGTGGTCAGGAGAGGACATGGTTAGAAATTCTTCTCAGCCCATGCTATCCCTCATTTTTGGAGCCCTTCCACCACCAATTGCCCCACCCTCGTTTTCAACATCCAGTGACTCATTCTCAGTCTTTGAGTGGCTGCAGAATGTTTGCAGGCATTCCATTATGTCTCAGCAGTTCGGCTGATGGTTAGGAGGGCTTGCAGGTGACAAGAGAAAGGCGCACAGGCATTCTTTAGCCCTGTTACATATAAGAGATCCAAAGGGCATCATTTCAACATACGTCAAAAGACTCACTAAGCGGCCCTTAGAAGAAATGAACAAAAATCACTTCCTCCCACCCAACGCTCCACCCGCAGAGGTAATGCATGAACTTCAACAAGGGGATAATTATTTTCCAGCTGCATAATGAATCAAAATAAATGTTCTTGTTAAGAACATCGGTCTCTGCCTGCCTGGACTTTCCTCCCCTTCTCCCCACTCTTATTTGACTTTAATTTATATTTATTCCTTTCATTTGCTGCGATTGTGGGCTTTTCGACTGCTCATTTCACAAGCCGGTTTTTCTATTAACCGAGTGCCGCTCAAGGGTTCCATGCAGTAGATTAGTCATGAGAGCACACCTATCTGGAGAGCAGATTTCCATCTGGAAGAGTGGGCCGCTCATATTGATAGTGGCACATACCCAGATTAAATTATGATTCTCCCATCTACTGCAAATAAGGATAAAAGTCTCTCTCCCCCTTCCTGCTGCCCATCTATCTATGGATCAGTATGATGAGCCATATTTCTCCAGATGGGTTTTTATTATCTCCCCAGATATATTCACAAGGGATCCAGATCCTCACTTCCTTATTACATTTTTATTAATTTCCCATTCAAGGAAGCGGCGGGCAGACCAATCAATGGGTGCTATCAATGGCACAGTGCCCAAGAATCTCAATGTTGCTTCCTGAGAGAGAACCTGGTTGGAGGCCCATTCCAATGAACGCAGGAAGCTGCCCTATCATACTGTTCATCCATCTAGCTCAGTGTTGTCTAAAAGAACATGGTGCACTTTGCTGATGGGAACTGTAGCATAAAATATCTAGAGGGCAGCAGGTTGGAGGGGGCTGGTATACACTGACTGCAGTTTCCCAAAGTCTTAAGCAGGGGTTTTTTCTCCTGGAGGTGCCAGAGACTGAACCTTCTACATCACATGTAGGGAACCTCAGGACCCAGGGTCAAACGATGTCCCATAAACCTCTCTATCCAGTCCTCAGAATGGTCTCCAAGAGACCCCTTGCAATATTGGCCCTGACGTGCCCTTCCTGACACTTGCCCCTGGGTGGAATGTGCCCTTCAGCTGTGATAATTTAAGGCTGTGCCCTGTGGGGAAAGCACTTGAAAAGGAGCGCTCTGCACCCCTCAGGACTGAATCCTCCCCTCAGCAGGAGGAGGGTTCAATCCTGCTGAGGTCTGCTTCCCCAATGCATTCTCTGTGGTGAACACACTTGCAAAGCAGACCCCTAGAACCTTCCCACCTGACTCATTACCCCCTGAAAGCTCTGGATCTCTCAGTGGCCCTGCCCAACCTGGGGTGACTTGGGACTGTCTCCAAACAACTCATCTCAAGCCTGGATCCACATGAATCAGCTGAATTCAGTTCAGGATTTAAACAGAGGATGGGTGGTCATCTGTCCCTGATTCTCTACCTGTGATTCCTACAGGGGGTGGACTAGATTGTCCTTTTGGCCCCTTCCATCTCTACAGCTCAGTGCTTCTAAGGACCCAGAGACTGAGGAGGAGAGAGCCTATAGGCAGCGCCACCACCTGGATTGATTGCAAATAAGAAGGCAGGCAGGGCAGGCAGAGGTTGGTGAGGATGTGCCCCATTAGCCCTAATAAACCGACCTCCACTGCATTCTTGCCACAAGAAGAAATGGCCGCCCCTATTCAAGTCACCCATGCGATTAAGTTACTTATAAACAAACTTTCGCCAGCTCTATTGGAAGCATGAGCTGTCGCACGCATCCAAAAACAATGGCTGGCAGGCCATGGTGCAGGCAACCGGCTGCAAATTTTCACAGCAAACAGCTTTGCCATTCCACCCCCTTCCTAAAAAAAAGAAGAAGAAATGAATTGCTAAATAGGTGCCCAGTGGCTCTGCGGTAATCTGAATAGCTGCTGGCGAGAATGGCTTGCCAGCTTGCAAACAGCGAAGCTACTTGGGCCGTTCAATTCACTTCAGCTGGCCCAATAAATATGAACTAGACACCTGGGGGGTTAAATTTTTAGCACGCGGCATAATGAGCTGACAGGCAGAATGTTCGCACTGGGCTAATGGCTGCTGAAGGCGTGACCTGCCGCGTCTGCGATGGCAGGTTTATTCCTCAAATGGATCTATCGCCATGAACGATTCAGCAGACATTTGCGCAAGCAAACTCCCAACAATATGGTGAACAGGGAGGCAACCGGATGAGGCACTTAACTCAGCAGAAGAATGGGCTTGTTCTTTCTTTTTTTGCCAATGCCAATGATAACTGTTAAAAATACTCTCAAGTTCCTGTCGCGTTTGGCACATGTTCTGTTGGTTCACTCTTTTGGCCAGCATCTAATGGAGGAGAAATCGTGGCTTGGTAGCAGAGCACATGGTTCAAGCCTCAGCATCACCAGTTAAAAGAAAAGGATCAGCAGCTGGTGATGGGGAAGACTCATTCCTGTGATACTGGAGAATTATTGCAATTGGAATAGACAAGGATGCGGAACCAGTAACTGTAAAGATGTGGCTTGAATGGACCATGGGCTCCTCATCTCTGCAGGAGACAATAGTGGGCCAGATGGACAAAGATGCTTCTTGCCTGTTTTAATCTCAACACACATTTTAGGGGTGCTTCTGAAACTCCCCACATTTTTCATCTAAGATTCAAAAACGGAACTAATGCTTTAAACATCCTCCCTTGTTATTTCTTATGTTGGGAAGGGCCCTGTGTACTGACTGTTCACTGCCTTTTCCAGTTCCTTCAGATCATTTGTGAGTTTCACACGCCCTGTCATTACCAATCTGCATGTGCCATTTGTGTGAACTGATTTTTATTTTTTATTTATTTATTTATTTATTTTTAAAAAGCCCTCTCTGCAATCAACCAAGTTGGAGGAGATTGCATGTTTGGTTGCATTATCTGTGTGGTGTTTTGCCACTACAGAGTACACATGCACAACAGTAAAACACCACCAAAAAGCATTGCACTGTAATTGTAGGTTCAATGGCATCAATTTTGCCTTGTTATTTTATCAGTACATACAGTTGTAGTGCTAAACAAACGTGGGGCAGGGATTTTTCCTTTAAAATCTGCATGGAAACGGAATGGGACAGATACCATCCCCATGTAGAAGTGGGATGAAGTAGACTATAATGAAACCATCCATCCCTACCTAGGGAGAGTCTTGAGTGCCAGACAAAGATGCCAAGAGGGTCACATTTGTCCAGCTTACCAGTGGTCAGCCACTCCTGTCCTAGCATGCAATCTTCATTTACTTAAATGGGGATGCTGAACTACATGGCTTGTCTGTGTTGCTCTCAAGAGCCATTTTTAAGGCATGATGCTGGTACCTTTTGTTGGAGGTCACAGGGATCCTCCAGCCTTTGATCTGACTCAGTTCTGTGTCGGAGATCTCTATTTGAAGAGGAAGTCGTGGAACCCAGACGGTGACTTCTAGCTGGGTGGTAAAATGCTGGTACGTGAAGTTCACAATGGTGTCCACTTTGCTTTTCATTTCCTTCCCATTAACAAAGATGGCATCGCAGTTGTCTGAAACCTTCAGAAACATCAAACAAGCAAAGTCCGTTAATTACTACAAAAGGAAATAGAGTTGACTCTGGGTTTCTAAAGACTCTTCTGCAAGATAACAGCTGTGGGTTTCAACCAAGCAAGTAACCAAACATTTCCCCAACAAGGTGTACTAGCTTTTCTCCTCAGTGCTTGCATCATTTCCATAGTTGTTAATCTACTGTCCTTGCTAGTCTCCCCGTTACCAGGAGAGTAGCAAAGTGAATGGATTCACATCTAGGGCTTGGTTTGGTGGGTATATTAAAGCAGGTAGCTACTCAACTTTGCGAACTGATCTATGAAAACGGTTTCCAAACTGTGATCCAAGGAACTATGGTTTTTTTCATATCAGGGATCCTTGATGAGGCACTCACTGATTGCAAAGAACCTCTTTGATAGGCCTCTTGTCTACCATTGATGAACTTTACCTCCAATGTGCAGCCACAGGAAAGTATAAGATAAGAGATGGTCTAGGCCATATAATCTCCTAGGGTTGCAAACTGCAGATGAAGATACTATAAGGATGGAGTAGCCAGTCTGGTGCCCTCCAGATGTTGGTGAATTAAAACCCGTTGTCAGTATCCCTAACCTTTGGCCATGCTGGCTGAGGCTTCTGGGAGCTGCTGTCCACAAAATCTGGAGGAGACAAGATTGGCCCTGTGGAGTGTACTCCAGCTTATACTCTACCCTCACATGGGACAATGATGAGGTCCAATGGGCCTACAGTGACTATGCACCTAAAAGTATGCCTCCAAATCATCTACATTGTGCTGGAGTTCTCTGGCAGATGGATCAATGTGGAATGAGTATCCCAGAGCTAGAACATGTTCACGTCCCTTCTATCATATCAGCATCATGATGGTGCTCAAAATAAATTTATTGAATTTATTGCCACAAGATGTGGGGATAATCCACTACTTTAGAAGATAGGTAAAGGGACCCCTGACCATTAGGTCCAGTCGTGGCCGACTCTGGGGTTGCGGCGCTCATCTCGCTTTATTGGCCGAGGGAGCTGGAGTACAGCTTCCAGGTCATGTGGCCAGCATGTCTAAGCCGCTTCTGGTGAACCAGAGCAGCACACGGAAACGCCGTTTACTTTCCCGCCAGAGCGGTACCTATTTATCTACTTGCACTTTGACGTGCTTTCAAACTGCCAGGTTGGCAGGAGCCGGGACTGAGCAACGGGAGCTCACCCCATTGCGGGGATTTGAACCGCCGACCTGATCAGCAAGTCCTAGGCTCAGTGGTTTAACCCACAGCGCCACCCATGCAGCATACTTTAGAAGATAGTGCCCTTCCAATGTTGTTGGACCCCATTTCCCATCAGCCAGCCAACCTGGCTAATGGTCAGGGTGATGAGATCTATAGTTTCACACCACCTGGAAGGCACCATGTTGGCTACCAATGGCCTATGCGACCATATGAAGTTATAAACTCATGGGCTTCATCTTCCATAAATACATGTAGGATGACTACAAATCGAGCTTTGTGCAGCCTCCATTTTGAGCGGTACCAAATACCAGCTGCTGATTAATAACAGAATAGGAATATTGTGCTCATGCCCTGTTTGTAGGCTTCTCAGAAGCACCAGGTGGATCACTGTGGAAAGCAGAATGCCAGACTAGATGGACCTTTGGTCTGATCCAGCAGGTCTATTCTTATGTTTTTATGCTTATTTTGAAAACCATGGCTATTGTACAGCTTGGATCAGGGGTTCCCAATGTAGTGCCTTCCAGATGTTTTGGACTACAACTCCAGCTAGTATACCCATCAGTAATGGCGGGGATTGTGATCCACAACATCTATAGAGGACCATGCTGGTGACCCCTGGTTTGAATTATCTCTTAACTTGGGGGCAGTTCTGCTTCTCCATAGAAAATGATGAGAAAAACAGCAATCTCTTAGTGGTGTTAGGCAATCACACTGCCAGCCTTTCTAACAGAAACACAGCAATCTATAAGAATTTCAGAGTTGACAAGGATCAAGTGTTGTATTTACAGCTTACTTAAAGGAAGAGGCATATGCTGGAGGGGAGGAAGAAGAGCATTCTGAGAATCATAAAACAGAACCATCCACCTCTCCTTTTAAAAATATAAGGACAGTAAAAAACGTGGTGCCAGACAACGGTCCTTTAATGAGTCATAATGCATTCTCTAAACTTGGGAGTGTAAAGCATAATTGTCTGGAATCACCAAACCATAACTCCATTCATATATGTCTAGGGAGGAAAATGGAGCCTCCAGACCTGGCCTGCATTTCCTTGAATTGTATTAATTAAAAGCTGGATTTGTGGTGAACCTGTTTGTTTCTTTATGCATTTCTTTATGCATTTTTATTTAATTGAAATATTTTTAACCCATCCATCATTTATACAGATGTACAAAAGGCATGAAATAAAATGAATTGCACCAAAACAACAATAATGTGTTTTCTGTTAGGCATAACATGGTGTTTGCTATGTATTTGCAATTTTTCACTTTACGTACTAGAAAATGAATGATCAGAATCTCTTTTCGTTCTTTTAAAAATCCTCTCATTTAGCACAGGTTGGGTATAAACAACCCTAACAGAACCCTAACAGAAAGTAAGGGGAAATACACTTTGTGGTTTCCCACTAAACATCAATGCTTCCTCATGTTCATTCTCTCTCTCTCCTCCCTCTTTCTTGCGTGAGGATGCCACGAAAGTTGCTCCAGTCATATAGTGAAGAATCAAAAGCTGCCATTGTGCATATGAAGCAACTGGAAATAAAGTACCTTTTTTACTTTACCAGTGGGACGCAGGTGTGTTTTATTTTTACTTTTTAAGCAATGCGAGTGATGTGCAAACGAGACAGAACGAGTGGTACAACTGGATAACTCCACAGGCAGCTCCAGCTTCCAAGATGTTTAACTGATACATATACAGACTATAAGCCAATCAAATTTATATATATCTCTCTCTCTAAGTACAGGGGTAGAAAATCTCTGGACCACAGACCTGATTTCCCCACCCAATACTTGTTAGTGTCGCCTGTCCAGGCTCAAGATTTTTGGTAGTGGCAGCAACAAATAAAGTATACAAACAACATTGGGAATTTCCATAGCAGCTTTTAGGTCCTCAGCACAAGAGATGCAGCACCGTTGCTGATACGTGGTCCACATTGGGTTGGTCAACAGGAATTATGGTCCATGAGCTAGAAAGGGGTTGGCTACCCTGATCTAGTAGTTGTCCACTCAGCAAAAGGTTTCCCATTAGCTTACTTTTGCCATTTAAAATTATGGCAGTGGCGATGGCAAAGTGCAGTTGCTTTGCTCTGAAGTAGCTAATTATCCCTTTTGCTAAGGCCACAATTAATATTAAGCAATGAAAATCTCACACAATAGCAAGGCATTCAGAGTCCTTTTCAATGGGATGGTGTCTGACTTGATGCCTGCAGGCCAGGCAGTTAAACCTCTAGAATTATTTACAAGTTTAAGAACGGATGGGGAAATGACTTGATTGTTCTATTTTTCTGTCCACATCATCACAATGATGTGGTAATGTTGCAATGCAGAATGCAATCATTAAAAAGTATGAGCCTGTTGGATTGGGCAAATGGCCCATTCTGGACCAGCATCCAGTACTGTCAGTGGCTGATCAAATTCTTATGGGAAGCCCACAAAAGGACCTGAGAGCGACAGCCCTATCCCCAGTTGTGATTCCCAACAACTGGGATTCTGAGACATGAGGCCTCTGACAACAGGTATAGAACACAGGTATTGTGGTGAGTAACCATTGCTCAGGTTCAGCGTTCTAACCAGCCAGAGATGTTCTGTGGCCACACAGCATGCTCAGTCCTCAGTAGACCTGTGTGCATGTAAATCTTCAATGCATTCACCAAGAACATGTGCATCTTGAGCACTTCTTTTGCAATTACATAAAATGCATATTTCTGTGTGCACCCTTTTGTGCATTGGAAAGCCATGGCGAAATCCAGAGAAATGTACAATTCAGCTGGGAGTTGCAGTCCAACCCAAATATTGAGTTTGGGGAACATCAGATTGGGTTGGTTCACTGTAAAATGAGGACCAAATTAATTTCTCCCATCCTGTAATGATATGTTCTTTAAGGTGTGAGATGAAAGAAAAGGTACTCATTCAAAGATCCACTGTGGAAACTGGCAGTGTACAGAAGAGGGCAGAGACAGGCAAGAAGGTTGAATGAGGAGAAAGGAGAGGCATTGGGGCGGGGAAAGGGGAGATTTTTGCACGGTCCATTGATGGGGGAGCGATGTGAGTTGGAATTTCCCAGCTACAGGCTGCTAATATACTGCAATGTTTCATTGCTTGCATGAATCATTGCCTTGTTGACCCATTGTTGTAATGGAAATGCAAGATAAGTCAGCCATGAGTTATGTTTTACGGAACCAAAGCAAAGCTACTGACAGCTTTTGAGATTTTCAGAGCTCTGAAAAATGCCTTTCCCTTTCCCAGCAATTTCTCTCCTAGCCCTGCAAAACCACTTGTGTAAATATTCATTTCTTCATTTACATTGCCTTCATTTATTCTCAGCCACGTCATCACAGAACCCATGGTGATTGACTAGGTATCTTTGTGACACCACACCATTCAGTACAGGATCCCTGATTGACAGCGATCACATAGGTGATGAACCCAGAAAGAAGAAGGACGAGGAAATAATGAGAAAGCTATAATGCTGAATAGGATCACCAAAACGAGAATATTCACACACATTTTCCCCCCATTAAAAGAATTTGCTCGCTTTTGTTTGAAAATTTTAAACTGATAATTATTCCACACAGCTCCAGCCTTTTACTGGGCTCTTAAGCTAGCGTGGCGGCAGCAGCATTAATGTTGACTGGATTTTTAATTATTTTAATTAACTGGATGTAATCATCAAAAACCTCTACAACAGTATGCACAGAATGTAAAACATTCCTTTAAGGAAATACTGACAAAACCAAACATTAAAAACAAGCTAACCTAAGATTTAGCACAATTTAAGTAAAATCAGCTGTTTTAAAAATAAACATCATAAAAGAAAAGTACATGTCTGGGAAGGCTTATCTGAACACAATGCTTTTAGGAGGCACAAAAAACAATACAGTGAAGATGTCTGCCTAATATCAATGAGCAGGGAGTTCCAGAGAGGTGCTACTCAGTGAAGGATTGATGTAATCCTTACAAGTAGGGATGTAAGGATCTGTCAACGTTGGTTCCCTCATTTTCTCTTTCTTTCCTGTCTTAAATTCCCACATTCCTGCAGCAGTTTGCAGCAGTTTGTGTGTGTGTGTGTATTTAAAATCTTCATGAAAGTTCTTCAGCTCCTTCGTGTATTTTTCTCCTAATAAACACATTTTTGTAAGCACTTTATCGCAATATACAGTGGTACCTCGGTTTAAGTACTTAATTCATTCCGAAGGTCCGTACTTAACCTGAAACTGTTCTTAACCTGAAGCACCACTTTACGTAATAGGGCCTCCTGCTACCGCCACGCTGCCGGAGCATGATTTCTGTTCTCATCCTGAAGCAAAGTTCTTAACCCGAGGTATTATTTCTGGGTTAGCGGAGTCTGTAACCTGAAGCGTCTGTAACCCGAGGTACCACTGTATTGCACTTTTGTATGTTATTTTCACTAATATGTTCATTTTTACACACATTTTCCACTTCTGTTAACATTGGTTAGAAAACTGCATTGGTAAAGTTGAAGAACTGCAAATTTTAAAGAATGGTTTCAGAAAGCACAGATTTGATATTAAATGCAAATTGCAGTGCTTTTTTTCTTTAAAAAATGTTTAGGGGTACTCTCGTTTTCCTACTCATATTGAACTCCTGCCCCTCAATGAGGCCAAACTTAGATTCACAAAATGTTTAGGGGTATGTGTACCCCTGCGTCCCCCCAGAAAAAAGCACTGGCAAATTGAATCTAATTTCTCTCCTCATCTCATAGTTATAAGCATGGAACAAATGTTAGATGGCACTGGATGGGACTCCCCTTTTGATACTTCTGGCTAAAAGTGATCCTGATTAACTTAAGGACTAACATGAGGCAGATGAAGCTGATGGACTACATGGAAATGGCGGACATGACTGGCAGAATCCGAGACCAGGGAGAAGAGTTGATGGAAGAAGATTGGAAAAAAATTAAAGTATATTTACAGAAATATTGCAAAATTAATGAATGTTAGAAGAATACTGGAATGAAGTTATATGGTTTTAGCAGAAATGTCATAAAGAATTAAGCAAAAACTGATTGTTAATGGGCTATAGTGGAAAATTTAAAGTTAGATTATGTTAAGACAAATTATAGAACAAAAAATTGAGAAAGAGGGAA
This sequence comes from Podarcis tiliguerta, assembly GCF_965153285.1. Lineage (NCBI taxonomy): Eukaryota > Metazoa > Chordata > Lepidosauria > Squamata > Lacertidae > Podarcis > Podarcis tiliguerta. Next base: position 37,687,804 of record NC_139549.1, read on the forward strand.
AGGATTTGCTGAATTAGCTAATTTGAACTAGAATACAAAAAAGGGAGGTGTGAGGAAGTCAAGGAAACAAGTAAATGAAAGATAATGACATGGAATTTGGATGTGTGTTTTTTCCTTCGTTATTATGCTGTTTTGATGTATTGTTCTTTTTTCTTTATCTTTTTTTCTTTTTCTTATCTTTGATGTATTGTTTGTTAAATTTTTCATTCTTTCTGTTTTTTTATATATACTTTTTTCTGTAACTAAAAAACCTTTAATAAATATCTTTTAAAAAAAAACAACTTAAGGACTAACATGGAAGCAGATACTAATGTAGAGCTTAGACCTGCTTGATATCGGCCCATCCTAGAATATCAATTTACCTCCTTGTTGAATGGTTACTTAAGCCTTCAGATCAGGTCTCGACACTTATCTCTCCCAGTTTGAGCTTTCTTAATTATCTCAGACTCATCTGAATTTGAACAGAGCTCCCTCGGTGCAGGCTTTATGATCTGCCATATCAGCCACTCATCCTATTTATGGCCTTCATTAAGGCGATTAAAGATTCCCCAAGATGTTTGTGACACGGTACAAGCAGAAAGGGACACGGGGTTTGCTGAATCCAATCTCATTTCCAAATGTGCAACAATGGCAAAGTCCGTCGTTCAGCTCCCTTCTCAAATACCCATTGCTGGAGATCATGGGAAGGGAGATGGCTGAAATCCTGCTTGTGGTTTTCCCACAGCCATTGGGTTGGCCACTGTAGGAACAGGATGCTGGACTAGATGAACCATTGGTCTGATCCAACAGGCTCTTCTAATGTTCTTATCCTTGGAACATCCACAACTGAGGTGGACCTGTGTCCGTGCCCAGATGTGGTTGGGTTCCAACTCTTATCAGTCATCGTGTGCTGGGCCCGGGGTTTAACCCAAGCGACGCAGTCCAGGTCCGGTCCCGAATCCAAGGATTCCACGAGGAGTCAGTCCGACAGGGCCAAGGCAGGTCACAAGGCAGGAAACCAGGCTAGGTCAAGCACAGGGTCTCAGGCAGGTTCTAGCAAACAGCAATGTTGCTCCCGCAACCTGGGGTGGGGTACGACAGCCTTTTATCTTTGTCAGGGTAACGGCCGGTCCTGATCCCCCGGTGACTCACCTCCCTGTTTCACCCAAAGGCGAGCACTCCTCCTGCGAGTACTCAGGTCTCTTCTTCTCTCAGACCTTAGTCTCTGCAGCTCGGGAGACGTCGGTGGGTTACTAGACCCAGAGGCCGCCTCAGCCTCCCCTGACCCAACTGGTAGTGGAGCAGCTGTAAGTGATTGCCCAGCTGAAGGCAACAAGGTCATCCCCGCATCTGGAGCCAGGGCAGGCTCAGGCCCCTGACTCGGCCCAGCTGGTGCTTGTTGCAGGGGAACCTGTGCAGACTGGGGCTCTTCAGAATCAGGTCCCAGACTCGGTCCAGATGCCGCCAGAGGCAAAGGATCTGGTGCAGACTGAGACTCCTCTGGTTCCGAGTCTGAGCCTGAGTCCCAGGCCATCACACACAGACACCAGGGCCAATAGTCAGGAATGGGGCCCAAGGATGGAGGTGGAGAGGGCCTTGAGATCCAGAAGGGCTTGGCCAAAGCTGCAGCCCTATTAGCATGGGGTGTGCGCGTTAAGGCTAAATTGTAGATCATGCTTGGGAATATTTATCAAAACTTACATACTTGTACCTATGTACCCATTGTTCAGTTCAGTCTTCATTCAGGCACAATGCCTCTCATGTACTAAGCAGAACTGTGTTCTTAAAAAAAAAAGCAGTGCAATTTTAAGAATATATAAACAGACCTGCTAGATCAGGCTAAAGCAGGCTTCCTCAAACTCGGCCCTCCAGATGTTTTTTGGCCTACAACTCCCATGATCCCTAGCTAGCAGGACCAGTGGTCAGGGATGGTGAGAAATGTAGTCTCAAAACATCTGGAGGGCCGAGGTTGAGGAAGCCTGGGCTAAAGGCTCAACTAGCCCAGCATCCTGTTCTCACAGTGGCCAGCCAGATGAGACTTTTAAAAAAATAACTAGTGCAATTCAGGAAAAACTGATTGCATACTTTGTCCCTTAGCTCTGCATCTTAACTTAGAAATTCCCCATTAGTATGGTGTAAATTTATGAGTTGGGATAGGGGGTGAATCTGGCAGTTTTGGTTTCTCGCAGTTTCTCATTTGTCCAGACTTGAATTTAGTAGACCGTACAGCGGTACCTCAGGTTAAGTATTTAATTCATTCCAGAGGTCCATTCTTAACCTGAAACTGTTCTTAACCTGAGGTACCACTTTAGCTAATGGGGCCTCCTGCTGCCACCACGCTGCCGGAGCACGATTTCTGTTCTCATCCTGAAGCAAAGTTCTTAACCCGAGGTACTATTTCTGGGTTAGCGGAGTCTGTAACCTGAAGCGTATGTAACCCGAGGTACTACTGTATTTTGACATCAGTTTGCAACTTTTTAAAAAACTAAGAAAATTTATCAACATTTTAGTGAAAATATACACAATTGTATGCAATTTTGCCTTACATACACATTTTTGGCAAAGCTTTTGCTAATATGAGTTATATTCACTAGTATATACATTTTAATACACACTGAAGACTAGTATATGAATTTTTGTAAGCATTACTCAGCTGGAGAACTGCTATTGCAAAATCCAGGGAAATTTGAATTTCAAAGGACGGCTGCATTTCTGTCCATGTTTCAGAAAGTGTGAATTGGGTAAGCTTGCCTTTAAATGTGAATTTAATTGAATCCCCCCCATCCCCATTTATGAATATTTAGAGTGCTCAGACATTTAAAGTCCAGCCCAAAATCTTTTTTTAAAGAAGAAGAAGAAGAAGAAGAAGAAGAAGAAGACGTTCAGTGTTATCATTTTGGGAATGTTCACAGTTTCAAAGAATGGGCATTACTAATGTTGGGTCCCAAGAAATGAGTCACTAACTTCTTCTTACTTTTTTACCAGCTTTCAGGATAAAGCCTCAGAAGTCTATATTAATAGATTATGCAGTTCAAAGGAACACAGGGGTTGATCTCTTCCACCACCTGCGACCCCCAACTGATCCATTCCTGGTTCAACTGTACAAAGGTTGACAGGCATTCTATAGATGTAATAACCGTAATTATAAAGGTGAACAGGATATTATTTTCATTGTTCCAATATTTTTAAGAAGTACTATAAAAAGGGTGGGGGAGCAATGAATAAGTTTAAGGTGACCTTGAACATTTCAATAGTGAATTCACAGCATTTTGAGAATAGATGTTGGTGTTAGAATTGTGTTTTGTCTTGTGTTTGGGAACCACAAGTCAGTATTGTTACTGTTGTTATTAAGAAGGGCACTCGTTTTTATCAAGAAGAGCACTAAATCTTATTACATCAACAGCAATCTCCTGAGTTTTTGGATGAATGTTACCTACACGCACCATATAGAACACTGGTACCTCGCAAGACGAATGCCTCGGAAGATGAAAAACTCGCAAGACGAAAGAGTTTTTCGTTTTCTGAGTTGCTTCGCAAGACGGATTTCCCTATGGGCTTGCTTCGCAAGACGAAACGTCTTGCGCCTTTTTCTTAAAACCGTCAATGCATTCCTACGGGAAACCGTCAATACGCAGTGGTGCTTCGCAAGACGAAAAAACTCACAGAACGAAAAAACTCACAGAACGAATTAATTTCGTCTTGCGAGGCACCACTGTACAAGGTTTTGTGTTCAGGGGATTATGGTTATAGACAGGGAGATGACCAACATTCAAAATGGGGCAGCTTTAATGGCAAACTTTGCCACAAACTCATTATGAACAGGGATCAAGCTCAACCAGCTCTTCCCAATGCCAGTGACCATTGGCTAGGGCTCAGGGATGGTTCAACGGATTTTGGCACCTGAAGTGAACCACAAAATGGTGTGCCCCCCCCCCCCCCAGGGAAGAAGGGATCATCAGGAATCAGTGGGGGATAAAGATCTCCATTGGGATCTGATGCCACTGTAGATCCTGCTGCCTGAAGCAGTTGCCTCACCTTGCCTCATTGGTGAGCCGACCCTATTGGGGATGATGGGAATTGGAGTCCAACAGTGTTTTGGAGGGTGCTGCGAGGCCTCAATTCTTCCCTGGCATCTGGACTGCTGAAATAGCAGAATGCCAAGGGTTGTGCCCAACTAAGTCCTATGCAGAGTGGACCCACTGAAATTAATACACACAAGTTAGCCATCTCCATTAATTTCAATGTGTCTACTTTAAGTAGAGGGACACGGGTGGAGCTGTGATCTAAACCACAGAGCCTAGGGCTTGCCAATCAGAATGTCAGCAGTTTGAATCCCCGTGATGGGTGAGCTCCCGTTGCTCGGTCCCTGCTCCTGCCAACCTAGTAGTTCACAAGCATGTCAAATACAAGTAGATAAATAGGTACCGCTCTGGTGGGAAGGTAAACGGCATTTCTGTGCGCTGCTCTGGTTCGCCAGAAGTGGCTTAGTCATGCTGGCCACATGACCTGGAAGCTGTCTGTGGACAAACGCCAGCTCCCTCAGCCAGTAAAGCGAGATGAGCGCTGCAACCCCAGAGTTGTTTGCGACTGGACTTAACTGTGATAACTGTGTGGATTTGCCAAGCGTGTCTTCCTCTTAGCATGTTTCTCTTTTGTGTCCTGAGTTCGAGTGTCTTCAAAGCCCATGACACCTTTGGGTGTTTCTAGGAGGGAGACGAAAAAGTGAAGCTGCCTTGTTCGTTTTGCAATTGGATGCTGCATGTTCTTATATTCATAGTATCAGAATGTGGTTTTTTGAGGTATTATATTTGCTATTGTTTTGCTATGTTATGAAATTGTTGCTATGCTATTGTTTTGCTATGCTATTACAAATTTTTAAAGTGTTTGTTAGAAATGCATCCCTGTTTCTTTATTGTAATCCACTTTGAGCATGATTTTTGTGTGTGTGTGGAAAAGCAGCATACAAATGAACTGAGTGAGTGAATGAATGAAAGTAGTTTTGTTTTGTTTGAATGAATGAAACCTGTTTTGTAGCTGTATCTAGAAAGCTCCCTGGAGATTGAACCTGGAACTATTTGAATGCAAAAGGTGTGAGCCTTTCCCCTGGTCTGGCTCAATGTGGCGGCTATGAAATGCCAAAGAAAAATTATGCATGAGAATGTTATTGACTAAAAGACATATAATTGATTTCCATGCTATTTTATATTTTCTGTTTTAATCTGCACGGTTTATTTTACTTGTAGTTTGGCACTGCCTAGAGCTAAAGAAATGAAACTTACTATCATAAATGTAAGTTCTGAACTGCTTTTTGATCCAGATTCTCTTTCTCAGAGCAGCTCACAATAATATTTAAATGCACAGCCACCCACCTGCTAAAACACACAAAGGAGGAATAATAATATTTTTAAAAACATTGTGACAATACTGTTAAAAATGGCAGATCCATTGCCGGAGCTCTTAAAGATAACTACAACATGGGTCACCAACGCAGTGCCCACAGACATCAGTGAGCCCACCCGCATCTCCTCTGGTACCTATGAAAGGTCTCCATCAATATCTCCTGAGGACCCACAATGCACCTGGGGACCCCTGACTGCGCCTGGATCCTCAGCTGCATCTCCACAGCAGCCATTTTTTGTTGTGCCATACCACAGTTATGTGTTATGCCACATTTCTTAGACTGTGAAAGGAACATTTTAAAAATAGACAAAAATATCTAAATAACGGGAAGCCTCCAGCATGACAAGCAATTCCACCACTGTGAAACATGTCATAAACCAGTGATGGAAACAGCCTGCCCAAATTCACCATCGGATTTGGAAGACTTCTTTCACTTTAGCCCTATGAATTGTTAATTAAACTTTGGCTGAAAGCCTAAACATACATTTACCTGGAAATAAATCCCATTGGAGCAGAGGGTCATATGCTAAGAAAGGGGTGGGGAGACTGTGGGCCTCCAGATGCTGTGAGACTCATCTCCCAGCTCCAGCTGCCATGGCCAAGAGCCAAGCATGATGGGAGTTGGAGTTCAGCAACGACTGATCTCTGCCACAGCCCCAACACTGCCCTGAGATTGCTGCAACACATATGTCAATGAGGTACATATGGACTCGTGTTTCCCCTACAGGAATATTATCAACTCCCTAAACAGTGGTGTTTAATCTTAACAAAAAGTGAGTGACATTGATGGCAAAGAGCAATGCTTTCCAGCCTTTTACGATGTGCTTTTCTGCTCCGCCCCCCTCCCAAGTTCTTGTTACCTTTCAACCTTGCATTTAAAAGCACTGAACTAAAGGGAAGAACAGCGTGGAAGGCATTAACATTTCGGTTTTTAACAATAAAAGACAATTGCAGAAGCTTTGAGGAGGAGGCAATGATCCATGAACGCACAAACGAGAATGTGAAAACCTGCCACATGGAATGAAGGGAGCCCAGCTCAGAGAATCATTAAACATCGCGCCGGCTGTGGGGGGGTTTCAATTTCGCATGCAAGGCCTATTGTGCAGGGATGGTTGTGCTGGGAGGAAGCATGGTAGCTGTGGCAGTAGAGCCCTGATGGGAGAGGAGGGTCTGTCCTGACTTGAGGACATAGGAAGCTGCCAGGTCAGACCAGTGGCCCACCTAGCTAAGTGCTATCTCCAGTATTTCAGAAGAAGGGACATCCCCAGCAGTACCTGGAGATGGTAGGGATTGAACCTGGGACCATCTGCATGCCAGTGGTCAGGGATGAAGGGAATCGTACTCCAAAATATCTGGAAGGCTCCCATAGTGTGTCATTTGAAGGCATTCCCTACACAACATTTCTCAACGAGCAGTGAACAACTGCTGAGAGGGAGAGAGAAAAAGCACTTGATGGCTGTTTTGGTAACTGTTGAAAATTAATTGCAAAGACCAGTTTCAACCCTAACCCAACTGAGAACTAAAGAGGATCAAGGGTATTTGCATCCCATTTAGAGTCCACTGTTTATACCAGACTAAGCATTTGATCCTTAAACTTTTTGCAGATTAAGCCTTACTGACAATCGTTAGCTTAAGCAAATATCCGTATGCCTCTTATTTAATGGCTGGCGTCCCAACTGGGATTAAGCATTGTTTATCCAGTGAATCCTCATCAGATGGTGCTGGCTCATTTCTCATTGGTCTTAATTGCAAATCCTGAACCTGTTCCAGGGAATCAGTATTTCATTAGGTGAAACTGGCACATATGTCGGGTCTCATGCTACATTTTCAATCCCCTCAATCTTATTCCCCACCACCACCACCACATACAATAGCAATGTCACTGGGAATTAAAGATTCACAGGAGGATTCTAGGAGAGCTATCAATGGATCCAAGGATGTTTAGGTCAAGGGGGGAACCTGCGGCCCTCCAGATGTTCTTTGATTACAAGTCCCATCATTGCTGCTCCTTGGCCATGCTAGCCAGGGCTGATGGGGGCTGGAGTGCAAAAACATCTGGAGGACCATAGGCAGGGCCGTCTTTACCCTTGATTGAAGGGGTGTGGGGCACCCTGGCGCTGAATTCTGAGGGGTGCCAGATGGCTGGTGGGCATGCAGCTCCCCTCCCAAGCCTCTGCAGGAAATGCTCTCCTCCTGCAGCAGCATGGGAGAGAGTTGAGCACCCACCACTCATATGGCACCCCCTAAAAAAGCGCCACTCACCCTAAGCTGCCCCCCTAAAAAAGCTCAACAACTTTAGCCTGCGATGGGTGGCTTTTTGCACCCCGGCACCACATATGCTAAAGATGGCACTGACCATAGGTTCCCCATTGCTGGTTTAGATGACTCCCCATCAATCATGCCAATTGATTACTTCTTCATTAAACTATTACATATAAACCTAGGTGCATATGACAAAAGCACTGATGTCAGTTTTTCTTTAAGTTATTGAACAGATGATGAGAAGTCAATCAATGGCTGTCAGTCATGATGGCTGCACAGCAGCTCCAGATTCAGAGAAATGTGAAACTGGATAGTGGAATTCTCTCCTGCTGTTTTTTTTTTTTTCCTTTTAACCATTACCCATCACTTTAGGAAAAGAATAAAGGGTGAGGCACCTAAAGAAACCGGTGTGGCTGCATAAGGAGCTTACAGATGAGCTGAGATATAAGAAGGAAATGGATAAGAAATTGAAGAAAGGAGAAATCATGAAGGAAGGGTATACATGGGTAGCCAACAGTTGCAGGGAGAGAGTCAGGCGGGTTGAAGCTTAGAATGAGCTCAGGCTTGCAAGAGAGCTTTAAAATAATTTTTAAAGGTTTCTTCAGCTATGTTCAAAGCAAGAGGAAGAGCAAGCCTGGAGAAGATGGAGAAATGCTATTGGTGAAAGAGAGAAGGCAGAACTGCTCAACACCTACTTTGCCTCTGTCTTCACCCAAGAGGAAAGCAGTGCCCAACCTGGTGAAAGTGAGAGCTGTTCGGAAGTGGAACTGAGAGATTATGGACTCTCCTTCCTTAGAGGGTTTTAAGCAGAGGTCAGAAGCTAAAGTTGAGATTCCTGCATTGCAGGGCATTGGACTAGATGACTCTTGGGGTCATTTCCAACTCTACAATTCTATGATTCAATGAAACTATTCAAACACTATTGAAGGAAAGGGGTTCTGTTGTGCTTGCCTTATTTTCAGTGGTGTTTGTGAAGGTCCTTTCTTGCACTCTGTAAATCATCAGTTTGATGGCCTGCATTCTGTAGCCTTCCCAGGTGCCCACACCTCCTGACAACCCCATGACGTCCTATGTACAGCTTTCCTGCAAGAGCAGCAAGGCAAGGATGCTCTCTACCATTTGCCTAACAGCTGGTCATTGTTATATTTTCAAAGTAAAAGCTGTGAAAGAAATGAGTGCATATTTTTTTTTAAGGAAAAAGAAAACAGCCACACTTAAAAATGTAACCAATGACCACACTTAGTAGTCCTAGCTTCCCACGCTTCAGTTAAAAACCAGGAGGAGATATCATGACATAACTCAGCCAGGGAGGCTGCAGAGTGCTGAAGAAGTGTTTAATGGAAAGCAGAACACACACTCCATGCGCAGCCACCTCACAATAAAGACAGCTCAACTTCAGAGGGCTGAGTGGCAGAACATCTGCTTTTCATGAAGTCCCAGATGCAATCCCCTGTAGGGCTGGGAATAGGTTCGCTGCATGCACCACTGCTGGGCAGCATAGACAATGCTGAGCTAGATGGACTGTTAGTCTGATTCCACACAAGGTAGGTTCCTGTGTTCCTCAATCCTACACCCAGGGCTTTTCTTCAGCCAGAGCTCAGCTCCAGCAGCTCTCAGGTGGGCGCCATTGCCATTATAAGAGAACAAACGAAAAGTTCATGGTGAAAAATAGCACTGCCTACACCCAACAAAATTCTGAAAAGCATCCTGTGAATGAGGTAGTGGAATGGAAACTTACTTTGCTGTGGAAAAAGACCTTCTAGAAATGGGAGGCTGGTTTTGGCACAACGCTACTGAGCACCAGCTGTTGGGGATCAACAGCAGAAGAGAGCTGCTGCCCTGAAGTCCTGCAGGTGGGCTTCCCAGAAGCATCTTGCTGGCTACCATGGGAAACATGATGTTGCCATAGGTAGGCTTTGGGTCTGATCCAGCAGCCAGGATGTTCTTATGTTTCTAGTACACTGCCAGGAGACATGGTGGCAGTCAGTGGCTTAGATGCTCTTTACAAAGATTAAACATATTCACAGAGGAGAAGGCTAAAAGCCACAATAAGTGATGTGATTATCTCCATGATCAGGAGTAAAATTGCTAGGGAGGAAGAGCAGAAGAGAGCTATTGCCTTCATGTTGTAATCGAGAGCTTCCCAGAGTTGGTTGGTGTTTGTAGAGATAAGGACACCAGGCTCTTCTTATTTCCTTGCTTGGAATTAAATAAACCAAAGCTAGCTCCTATTCTTCATAGCGGAGACCACATTTCATTGTTTCCTTTTTGCTCCTCTTTGTTCTGTATTATGATTAGGGAAGGCCTGGGAATTCTTATTGAGCTATAGTACCATTAACCCCTTCCCCAAATGGTTTATTATTTTCACCAGGTCCAGATGAACCTTCCACAACCAGATCCCCTCCAGATGTCTTGGACTACAATTCCCACCACCCAGTGTCATAGGTCAGGGATGATGGGAGTTGTAATCCAAAATATCTGGCGGGCACCAGGTGGGGCAGGTGGATCTAGAACACAGGAGCGTAGCCAGATGTGTTGGACTAAGGCCATTGCCACCCCCAACTCCAGTTCAGTGGCTGCTGACTGGCAAGGGATCTCCAGAGCTTCAGACAGGGACCTTTCCTCAATGTACTTGGAGGTGCTGGGAATTGAATCTAGCGTTTTATGAATGGGAAACATGCTGTCAATTGCTCGAGTTGCACAGTCATCTATTGCCTACCTGGTGGTTGGCACCCATCTGTCTCAAGAGACAACGGAGTGCACCTCCGGGAGTGAAGCCCAACCACTGGAAAATTACAGCACCTGCTGTGGCTGCAGAAACAGGTAATTAGTAACTGTTGGCTCCTGTGTTGTTTTTGCTGTGTTAGCAGCACCGCAGTGACCTCTCTGGGGCGCAAGCCTGGGCAGTGTATATGGAGGTCCTGGGTTGCCCAGACAACAAGACCCTCCTCTCAGCCTCACTGATGTGGCCCAAAGGAAAGCAGAACAATATGTTGGGCATCAGCTTGACTGTAGAAGTCGCTGGAAGGAGGCGTACAAGGCACCGTCCAACTGTTTTAGGGACTCCAGATTTGTGTAGGGTTTACTCCTTAGCTTTTTCTTCTCCTGAAGATGTCCTGCAAGTCAAGAGGTACAGATTTCCCCCTCTACAGCACATGTATTCTTGACTCAGTATCTGTCTCGTCTTCTCAATCCACTGGGGCCTGTCTTCGCATACAGGGAACATCCCTAACTCACAGATGGTTTGAGACCCATTGGCTTCCCTCATCTAGTTTAGCTGGCCAGGCATGGCTGTTCCCAGGGTGTGGCTGCTGTCACAGGCTGACAGCTTCTAGGAGCCTGTGAGGTGAGACCTGAGTGCAAAGGTGGACAAACTCCCCCAGAAGGAGCACAATGTGTCCCCACCAGAGGTACTAGCCCTCCCCTAACACACACACACACACACACACTACATTGCCTCCATAGCATTGTGCTATGTCCAGGTAGATAGCTCAGTTGGTTAGAACATGCTGCTGATAACACCATGGTCACAGGTTTGATTCCTGTACTGCACAGCTGCATATTCCTGCCTTGCTGAGGACTGGACTAGATGACCCTCAGGGTCCCTTCCAACTCTACAACTCTATGCATAGAAAGGACCCTATAATGCATAATGTATTGTCTCACTTACTGAGTGATCCCTGACTGGGTAAGATTGCCCATGTGATCAAGCTAGGAAGTACTGCTTACAGGTTCTGGCTTGGGTGGCAGGGACCTCTTTGTAGAAGTGCCAAGGGATAACTCTAGATTTCTTTTTAAATACAGTGAATCCATTCCGTTTGACTCCTGAAATGTTCAAAAACCAAGCCGTGCCTTCCAATTGGTGCAGGCACCAACTGGCTGACAATAGCTGACAGCCGCATCGGATGTTCAGCTTCCAAAAAATGTTCGAAAACTGTAACACTTACTTCCAGGTTTTCGGTGTTTGGAAGCCGATTTGTTCATCAACTAAGCCATTTGAGAACCAGCGTTCCACTGTATAGAATTGGAAATTGAAATCAGAAATTGAAACCTTGGGGATAGAGTGCAATATAAATGTGTGTGAGAGTGTGTGTGTGTATAAATGACTCTAAAACATGGATAGGGAACCAGTGGCCCTCTAGAAGTGGCTGGATTTCAACTCCCACCCGCCCCAGCCAGCATGAACAAGTGGAGGGAACTAAGTTGGCTACCCATGCTCTAGAGCTTTAGCTATGAATCCACCCTCTCTTTTTCAGTCTAAAGGTTGCATAGACCATTCAATGAAGTATGGAACATACAGTAATAGCCTGCTTTCCACCAGATCAGACTATTTGAACTACAACTCCCAGAAGCCCCAGCCAGCTTGCCCAACAGTCACAGACAATGGGAGCTGTAGCCCAAAATATCTGGAGGGCATCAAACTGGGAAAGACAGGTCTGTGCTGGATGGCAGTAGTTATCTGGAGTCTCGGGCAAGGAGAGATATTTCCCTTTGGCTGCTACCTGATCCTTCTAACTGGAGATGCAAAGGATTGAAGCTGGGGCCTTCTGCATGCAAAGCATGCACACTACTACTGATCTATGGCTCTTCTGGCATGTGCATGTGCATTCATTCTATCTGAGTGGAAACATAACTTTGCATAAATGTTGGCATTTTTTCTCTCTCTCTTGCATCTTGGTGAAAATAGAAGCCAATTGGTTCAAGCTATGGAAGATGGATGACACATTGCAGGATGCTGCAGTGTGTGGCTGTGGAGGGGGAGATTCTTCCTATCCTACCCCATCCCTGCCTTTTGCAGATTTATTATGTTTTTTAATGTTATCCTCATTACATCAGTCTGAGTCTACTACATAATATGGAAAAATGAGGAGATCAATCACACCTTTTAGGAGGGTTGGGAGCTTAACTCAATTTTTAATTGCTTTTTAACTACCACAGCGGTTTATTTCGCCCCAAGGTGGTAAACCTGTGTCTTGGCTGCATAACTCCATCAATGGCCTGTAGTTAGGACTGCTATATGGGGCGACCATGTTCAGAAGCAATAAGCCTCTGAATACCAATGACTGAGCCAGTAGTAACAGCAGGAGAGGCCAGTGCTTGTGGGCTTCCTGGATGCATCTGACTGGTCAGAAGGAGAATATAGACACTTGGTCCGATGCAGTGAGGATCCTATAATTTCAGCAGTGGGAGAGGGCTACTACATTCAAGCCCCACTTGCATGCTTTCCATTGGGGTATCTGAAAGGTCACTGTGGGAAACAGGAACCTGGGTTAGATGCTCATGGCTCTTATGCTCCCCCTTCAAACTGTAAATGGCAGCTCACATAATTCAATGCTTCTCCATATGGGAGTGGGAACCATGTACAAGAAGAAGAAGGAGGAAAAGAAGAGGAGGAGGAGGAGGAGGAATAATTTGGATTTGATATCCCGCTTTATCACTACCCTAGAGTTTCAAAGCGGCTAACAATCTCCTTTTCCTTCCTCCCCCACAACAAACACTCTGTGAGGTGAGTGGGGCTGAGAGACTTCAGAGAAGTGTGACTGGCCCAAGGTCACCCAGCAGCTGCATGTGGAGGAGCGGAGACGCGAACCCAGATTACGAGTGCACTGCTCTTAACCACTACACCACACTGGGGTGTTAGGGTTGGAGGTGCAGGGGAGCTTCACTGGGCTCAGAAATTAGTTTCAGGAGCTCAACAAGGAAGCCTGTGAATTCTTCTTAGTGTCATGGATTAAAATAATAATTTATAATAATTTTATAATTTTATATATTTATTAATTTATAATAATAATTTATTATTTATACCCCGCCCATCTGGCTGGGTTTCCCCAGCCACTCTGGGCAGCTTCCAACAAAATATTAAAATACAATAGTCCTTCAGATATTAAAAGCGTCCTGTCATGGATTAAAATCCAACCTGGAGACATCTCCCTGCTAAATTGCTGATCTTAGCCCAAGAGTAGCTCATGGGAGAATTGTTCCCCTCCCCTAAGATTCTTCCTAGGAGCACTTCTTCAAAAAAAGACTTAGCACATTCATCCAGTGCTATACCAGCTGCACTGGCTCCCGGTGGAGTACAGGATCAGGTTTAAGGTGCTGGTTTTAACCTTTAAGCCTGCCAACCTAGCAGTTCGAAAGCACCTCCGGGTGCAAGTAGATAAATAGGGACCGCTTACCAGCGGGAAGGTAAACGGCGTTCCGTGTGCTGCGCTGGCTCGCCAGATGCAGCTTGTCATGCTGGCCACGTGACCCGGAAGTGTCTGCGGACAGCACTGGCTCCCGGCCTATAGAGTGAAATGAGCGCACAACCCTAGAGTCTGGCAAGACTGGCCCGAACAGGCAGGGGTACCTTTACCTTTACCTTTAACCTTTAAAGCCCTATGTGGCCTCGGACCCTCGTACCTACAGGACCGCCTCTCCTGGTATGTCCCACGGAGGACCTTACAGTCTTCAAATAAAAACATCTTGGAGATCCCAGGCCACAGGGAGATTAGGCTGGCCTCAACCAGAGCCAGGGCTTTTTCAGCCGTGGCCCAAATCTGGTGGAATGCTGTCACAAGAGACTAGGACCCTGCGGGACTTGACATCTTTCCACAGGGCCTGCAAGACAGAGCTGTTCCACCAGGCCTTTGGCCAAGGCACAGTCTGACCCGTTTTCTCCTTCTGTAATCCTCATAGAACTCTAGCCCAATGGTTGCCATTAATTTGATTCTGATTTGATTTTAGAATGTATTTCAATTAATTGACTGTGTGATTTTATGTACACTGTGCTATTTTTAATTGTTGTTTTTCTTGTATGGAGAAACATTCAGTTAGAACCCTCAAGTTTGTATGGAGAAGCATTCGATTACAACCCCGCCCCCAGCAACACAAACATAGCCACACACACAGAGTGCTCGGAGGTGGTACAGCCCAGCCATAATTTCCCACATCACTGAGAACTGGGTCATAGCATGAACACTCTCGTCCCAAAGGCAGATTGTACTTACACCCTTCATTGGCCTGTTGGCCACAACAGCTCTATTAAATCCTCATGTTTTATGCAAGCTGCAGACATGGTCCCATCGACTAGATTTGAAAGAGGACTAAGATGCTTGGCCTGTTACAATTTGCCACTTTCCTCCACCCAGTGCTGTTGTTTAACACCCCCGAACCGTGACGGCAATATGGATTGGGTCTTAGGTCACCAATTTTTCAATCAGATGGCATTCGATTCCCAGCACGCCTACAGCTCTATCGATTGACCGTGAAGCCTCGTATCCTTTTGGCACCAAATGCATCTTCAAAAAGAGTGATTCCCCTTGGCCTCGCTTTGATACACTTTGCTCTCACCCACAAAGCAGGTGCGGGAGGGTGATCAAATTCCTTTATCCCAGAGGGGTAAGAAACCAGATCTGCCATTAATTCCTTTTCACTGAGTGACTGAGTTTGTTTCTCCTTTTTAACAGACTGGTTGGAAGGGCAGACTGTGGCCAAATGACACTAATAGCTTCATTTAATTTCCAACAGGTATCAATTATCATGCAAGAGTGCCATATCATTACAAACTGTCCAGACAGCTACATGGGCTTCTTGTTTGTCTTCCTGTTTTTTCAGTAGGAACAATCATAGCATTGTAGATTCAATGGACCCCAGGGATCATCTAGTCCAACCCCCTGCGATTCAGGAATCTAAACTATAGCATCCAGGACAAATGGCCATCCAACCTCTGCTTCAAAACTTCCAAGGAATGAGAGTCTGCAAACTCCTGAGGCAGCCTGTTCCATTGTCAAACAGCAGAAAGTTCTTCCTGATGTTTAGCTGCAATCTCCTTTCTCGTAACTTGAATCCATTGGCTTGATTCCAGTCCCCAGAGATTGTTCCATATTTGTTCTCTTATCTCCTCTTGGTCTCTTCATAACCAAGCTGAACATACTCAGTTTTCTCAACCGTTCCTCATAAGGCTTGATTTCTAGACCCTTGATCACCTTGGTTACCCTCCTCTACACACGTTCCAGCTTGTTAATATGCTTCTTAAACTGTGGCGGCCGGAAGTGTGGTCTGACCAAGGCAGAATAGAGTGGTATGATTACTTCCCTTAAGGAGGTGGTTTCTGCATGTGCTGTATAGAGGGAAGTGAGGGGCCGATGGGGCTCATCAGCTGGGAACGTAGCCAGTCTAGGAGAAGGAAAGCTCTGATCCTAAACTTCTGCTGCCTTGTGGGATGTCTTTGGGAGAAGGAAGGGCTAAGGAGTACAGTCATACCTCGGGTTACAGACGCTTCAGGTTGCATTTTTTTCAGGTTACGGGCCGCCGAAACCTGGAAGTACCGGAATGGATTACTTCCGGGTTTCGGCGGTTGCGCATGCACAGAAGCGCTAAATCATGCTTTGTGCATGCGCAGAAGCACCGAATCGCAACCTGCACATGCGCAGACGCGCCACTGCGGGTTGCGGATACTGCGGGTTGCGAACATGCATCCCGCATGGATCATGTTCACAACCCAAGCGTCCACTGTATACTAATCCAGAGTGGATTAGTCTAAGACTGTTGGGTGGTGCCTTGCATGCCTCTTTCCAGCAACTCCTGCAGCCAAGCTGGTGCCAAACATAGAATCATAGAATCATAGAATCATAGAGTTGGAAGAGACCACAAGGGTCATCGAGTCCAACCCCCTGCCAAGCAGGAAACACCATCAGAGCACTCCTGACATATGGTTGTCAAGCCTCTGCTTAAAGACCTCCAAAGAAGGAGACTCCACCACACTCCTTGGCAGCAAATTCCACTGTCGAACACCTCTTACTGTCAGGAAGTTCCTCCTAATGTTTAGGTGGAATCTTCTTTCTTGTAGTTTGGATCCATTGCTCCGTGTCCGCTTCTCTGGAGCAGCAGAAAACAACCTTTCTCTGGAAGACAAACATATTGCTCTGTTTTCCTGTGGAGCACATCAGTGAGGCTGAGAGAGGGGTCTTGTTATCCAGGCAGCGCTGGACCTCCATGCACAGACCCTCCAAATGTCCCTATTTTCCAGGGACATCCCTGATTTAGAGAAGCCATCCCGGTTTCTGATTTGATCCTGGGATGTCCCCCTTTCCTTAGGATGTCCTTATTTTCATTGGAGAAACGTTGGAGGGCGTGGTAGAATGTCCCTATTTTCACTGGGAGTATGTTGAAGGGTATGGAGTTATCTGACCCCCAAGTGATCTGAAGGCAATCCTGTATAGGGAAGTTTATTATGTTTTTATATATGTTGAAAGCTGGGGTCAACCCAGGAAGATGTGCAGGTATAAATAGTAAAATTATCATTATAGAATTGCACGTCCCTATTTTCATCGGAGAACTGTTGGAGGGTATGCATACCCTCCAGGCTTGTGCCCCAGGGAGGTCACTTTGCTGCCACTAATGCAACAGTTTAGCTTCACCCCTACAAGCGCACTCCATTGTCACTTGAGGCAGACAGATGCCAACAATTATTTCCCTTGATCTGGACTCTATACTTCTGTTGACGCAGCCTAGAATAGCATTAGCCTTTTTTGCTGCTGCATCACACTGTTGACCCATGTTAAGCTTGTGCCCTACTAAGACCCCTAGATCCTTTTTCACATATACTACTGGCAAGCCAGGTATTCCACATCTTATTTTTGTGCAACTACTTCTTCCTGCCTAAGTGCAGCACCTTACAGTTGTCCCTACTGAAATTCATTTTGCTAGTTTGGCCCCATTCTCCAGTCTGTTAAGGCCATCTTGAATCTCAATTCCATCTTTTGCAATCTATATGGTTATATGGCAAGTTTTGTCTACATATATAATGAGGGGTTCTGAGTTTACCACATACACATTTAGAACTTCCATTCCCAGAAGCAACTTCCAAGCCCATCAAAAAGTTTGCCTCCCAATGTGTTCTATGTCTAATAGACAAAGCTATTCTGCCTGGCCTTTAATTTGAATTCAGCCTGATCTTTTATTTCCCCTCTCTTCCCCCCTCCTCTTTTATGAAGATTACCTCCTCTGAGACCCCTCAGCTAATTCTCCACTGGCCTCCACGCTGGCCCAAGTAGGACTAATTCAGCCAGCTAGCCCTGGTGACTATCTAATACTTATTAGATGGATTTTCCCCAAATTGATTTCTGAACTTTGAATTTTATTGTTATTCATGTTTTTATACTGTATTTTATGTTGCTTATACAATTAAGTGTTTTAAATTTGTTGTTAGCCACCCTGAACCCAGTTTTCTGAACCAGGAAGGGTTGGGTATAAATAAAAATTATTATTATTATTATTATTATTATTATTATTATTATTATTATTATTTCTAATAACATCTGTAAGTCATGCTTAGTTTCATTTTTAAGAGACAAATAAATTGTTGTAAAATTACCACCATGAAATCAAGGAAAAACCCAACACTCTCCCATCCCTTTTCAAAGTGAAAGTGCTCTCTTGAGAACTTTTGATTCAGGCTGTGTACACACTGTACCTTTAACACACATTTGAAACACATTATTTCCCTCAGATGATTAATAATGATAATAATAATAATTTATTATATTATAATAATTTATTTATACCCCCACCCATCTGGCTGGGTTTTCCCAGCCACTCTGGGCAGCTTCCAACAAAATATTAAAAATACAAAAATACAAGATAATTCTGGGCACTGTAGTATACCCCTCACAGAGTTGCAATTCCCAGCAGCTCTTAACAAACTACAGTGTCCAGAGTTCTTTGAGGGAAAGAATGTCCTTTGGAACTCCCTGCCTAATGATATCAGGCAGGCACCTTCACTGCATTACATTTTAGCAGCTGCTGAAAACATTGTTACTCATACATTGTAGGAGTTTTAGTTTGTTTTAGTCTATTTTATTGCAGGTTTAACCTTCTGTATATTTGAAATTACGATTGTAAATTTTTTTAGTGATAATTTTATTGTTTTCTTGTCACATTTGTAAACCACTTTTGAGGCTTTTTTCAACAATCAGGCAGTATATGAATTTTATGAAATGAATAAATAAATCCTACCTAACAGGTTTTGTGCGTACGTAGCCCCTGGACTCATTTTTAGCCTGACTTGAGCTGTGTTCTCTCTGGGCCTGCCTGACTGCTGGGTTTTAAGGTAGTACTCTTTGCAGTCCTACACCTCCATACACACACCCAGAAACACACATAGCATATACAAAGGAATGTACACTGCATTCTCCTATGGGCCTCTCAGCCTTGAAGAACTTGGATCCCGGCTTGTGGGACAGATATGGCTCGTTAAGTTTCTAAGGATTTCTTCTGACAGCTTTGTTGAAAGTCTTTTAGATAGAACTGGGAAGTTGTCAGACATAAGCCCATCGGAAATGAATGATGTACATCAGTGGGGAAGAATTTCCAGAGACGTTCTCTGAAGAGAACTTCAATGAAGCTGTCAGAAAACTCGTGCTGCTTTGACAAAGAGCCCCTAGATTCCTTTCTGAGCATGCAAAGGTGGAAGGCTCCTTCTTGCATAAACTCGGGAGAATTTTGCTGAAATTGGCATGACTTTCCTATGTAAAAAAAAAGCCAGCATCAATTGAGAAGCTTAGCTATAATCTAAGATAGAGGCTGGGAACTAGACCCATCCTCCACAATCCTTTGGGAGAAGAGGGCAGATGCAACTGGGAACTGCATTTGGTGGGCCAATTCCTTCAAGCCAACATCAAAAGCAATAAGTAACCAAACAAGCCCCTGTGTTGCAAAGAGAACGTCAGCAATGTCTAGGCAACACGATGACCATGTACATACGCAATCAACAATCTTTTATAGAATTCCTTCAAACCATAGGTAAAGGTAAAGATACCCCTGACCATTAGGTCCAGTCATGGCCGTCTCTGGGGTTGCGGTGCTCATCTCGCTTTATTGGCCGAGGGAGCCGGCGTACAGCTTCCAGGTCATGTGGCCAGCAGGGCTAAGCCACTTCTGGCGAATCAGAACAGCACACGGAAACGCCATTTACCTTCCCGCCGGAGCGGTACCTATTTATCTACTTGCACTTTGACGTGCTTTAGTCTCAAAGTCTCTGAAAATCTTTAAATGAAGCGAGGTACCAGACTTTGTACGATGAAAGACAAGATGTGAAGCTTTGTGTATGATAGGCTATATCTGGAATCACTGTTCAGTGTTGGACATCACAATTGCTGAATACACAAAGCTTCACATCTTGTCTTTCATCATACAAAGTCTGGTACCTTGCTTCATTTAAAGATTTTCAGAGACTTTGAGACTAAAGATTTCATTTTGGACTTGTAATGGTTTGAAGGAATTCTGTAAAAGATTGTTTATTGCATATGTATATGGTCATTGTGTTGCCTAGACGTTGCTAACATCAAAAGCAAGCCTTGCTTTCAGCAGGGACCAACTGCACTCAGGAGCTCCCAGTCCCAGCAGCTGTCACTGGATTCAAATTCAGCTCTAAAAGCAAGCCCCGCTGGAATCCATTGCCCTTGGGGTTTCGTTTGGGTGGGGAAGCCTTTAAATTCAGTGCCGAAAGCAAGATCTGCTTGTGGTAGAGATTGGCTGTACTCAGGACCTTCTGCGTGTTGCCAGTCCAGGCGGGGCTTCCATGTTGGTGCCAAGTTTAAAGGCAACGAATGACCCCTGACCACTGACCGCGTGACTGAGGCTGATGGGAGTTGTAGTCTCAACAGCATTTGAAGGGCCACAGCCCACCCCCACACACCTCCAATGGTCCTCTGTGACCACAGCAACAATACTTTGGAGCAGGGCCTGATTTAGGTTTGATGAGGCCCTAAGCTATGGAAGGTAATGGGGCCCTTTATATGTCCAGCTGCTCTTTGTCAACAACAAATTGTCACTTTTTTTGTGTTGAATATATGCTATACGGTAATTTATGAACCTAATAGGTATCTAAAGCCATTTGCACATAACAAATAGGAGCCTACACAACACAAAACACTGTTGCTGTATGTAGGTTTTATTTTATTTTATTTTTATCTTATATTTTGGAAATGTACATCCAGGTGTTTTTTTCTTTACACTCTTGGGGGGCTTCCAAGAGAGTGAGGCCCTAAGCTATAGCTTGTTTAGCTTATACATAAATCCAGCACTGCTTTTGGAGGAACAATCGCCCCTTGCACAGCATCAGTGAGTACCCTTCTTCTTTCTGCTCAAACTGGAAGTGATGTGGGGATTCATGACTTGACCAGCTCATGGAAGGGATAAGAGGGGAACCCTCCCCCACCCTAGTCTAATAGCAGTTTTATGGGTCATTGAAATTATGGAGAGACTTTTAAAAATATCCACCCAAGTATTGTGGCCAAGGTCCAAATCTCTCATCCACACGTAGCTGTTTTTTTAAAGCACAGAAGATGACACATGGGAGCATCACTGAGCCTGCTGCCCTCCAGGTGTTTTAGACCATGATGCCCATCATCCCTGATCTTTTACCATGGGGCTGGGGCTGATGGGAGCTACCATAGTTCAAAATATCTGGAGGAAGGCCAATGTAGGAGATCCAATAAAGGACTACCCACATCCCCAAAAGACTCGGGCCTCAAATATCTGAAAGACTGACTCTTTCCCTACAGACTCTCTTGGGTGTTAAGATGGAGGGGGCCCTCTTAGTAGTAATGCCACTCTCAGAAGCTCATCTGTGGATGTGTGACCAGGGGCGAAGGAAGGCTAACCAGCACCCAGTGCGGGGTGTCGGGGGGTGGGGCAAATCGCCAGTGGTGCATGCGCGTGCGCCGTACATACGGCACATGTGCAGCACTGCTACATGTCGTGAATGCACTGACAGGCGGTTTGCCAACACGGTGCCGTACGGATGGCAGTGGGATCCCCTGCTCATGGTTGCAGCTGTGAGAGCGCTGGAGCTGCAAAGCCATGCGCAGCCAATGTCTAGCGGGTAGGCTTGCCTTGCACATCGCTTTGCAGCTCCCCCCTTTCCCCGGGTTGCTGTAGGCTTGGGAGTCGCGGGCAGGCGGGGGGCGGAATGTCACCCCCATCAGGATGGCACCCGGAGAGCGCCGCACCCGCCTTGTTCCGCCTCTGTGTGTGACCCAGGAGAGGGCACTATCTGTGGGAGCCCTTAAGCTGTGGGACTTCCTACATCTGGCATTTCCACAGTTTTCAGTGATAGCTGGACACACCTCTTTACCCTGACCTTTGACCCCTGAGCTGTACAGATTTAGGATGCACCCTGTTTTGTGATTGTGGTTTGTTTTAAACTGTATTTAATTTTGTATGTTGCATCCTGGGACCTTAGGATGAAGGGAAGGTAAATAATATTATTACTGATGATCATCATCATCCCATCTAGTTAAGTCCCGAGACTGGTGAAGGACAAACAAGACTTAAAATCTTGAAAATTGAAAACACTGACACAAACCCATTCATTTTATCAGCAACAGCTGGATAGTTCGGCCCACCCAGATGCACTCTCGAAAATACTTGGCAGACCCTGTTTTGGCTTCACTATTTTCACACCTTGCCAAAGTTTTAGAGTGTGCCTGTCTGTTTGCTTTCCAATTTACATGCTACAAATGTGCTACAGTCCTCAGAAGTAGAAGACCAAATCCACACGTTTGAACAAACAGCTTCCCAATCTGGGAAGGGGGAAAATAATAATCATATTTCAAATGCTCAGCAAGATGAAACATTGTCTGGGGTGGGGGGGGACTGAGAAGGAGAGGTGCTTTGAGATCAGAAGCTTCAGAACGGCTGAGGGGAAGAAAAATCTGGTGCTTATGCTTTGTCAGAGGAGAAGAGTGAATTAAGGGTGTGTAGGGAGGAAAGGAGAACCTGCATTCTTCCCTGAAGTGTAAAAGAAATGTAAATATGGGCTTTGTCTCTTTTCTTTAGGTACTCAGTTTACAGTCTTTCAAGCAAGCAAGCAAACAAACAAATAAATGAAAATCAATACAATGGAAACACTAGGGAAGAGAGTGGAGCAGACTTGTGGCTGGAAATATTCCTTCGATTTAATCAGGAGCGAGAGGATAAAGACAGAAGAGGAACCTGTTGCATCAGGCGCACAGTCCAGGCAGTTCAGCACCCGGTTGCGTGGCGAGGCCCCGCGGTTCCCTCAGAAATAAACACACAGACATGAATATATTGGGTTAATTGAGATAAATTAGGCCACAACTTTATTGGTTGCAGATGCAAGCGGTTTGGCTTAGGTATTTGGGTGAAGCCAGACTACATCCTGATTCCTGCCTGTCTGCAGGAAGTCTCTGAAGGGTCAACCACCGATAGGGGGAGCCCTATGATATACATCAACCCAGGGTCACCGATGGGGTTGTGGTATGGCCCTAGCCCATGCCCAGGCTTCGGACAAGATCCACACCTCTGGATCCTTAATGATGAGGGGCAGGCAGAGGCAACAACCTCCCCAACCATAAACAAGGCTTAAAGGTAAAGGGACCCCTGACCATTAGGTCCAGTCGTGGCCGACTCTGGGGTTGCGGCGCTCATCTCACTTTATTGGCCAAGGGAGCTGTACACCGGACAGCTTCCGGGTCATGTGGCCAGCATGACTAAGCCGCTTCTGGCGAACCAGAGCAGCGCACGGAAATGCCGTTTACCTTCCCGCCAGAGCAGTACCTATTTATCTACTTGCACTTTGACGTGCTTTCGAACTGCTATGTTAGCAGGAGCAGGGACCGAGCAATGGGAGTTCACCCCGTCACGGGGATTCAAACCACCGACCTTCTGATCGGCAAATTCTAGGCTCTGTGGTTTAACCCACAGCACCACCCGCGTCCCTATAAACAAGGCTTACCCAGTGCCTAACTTTACAAAGTTGTATGATTGCTACAAGGTTGGCAAAAACCAAATGGCTGGTGCCAATTTGCCGAGTGGAAAAATTCCTACCTGGCCCCCAACAACCAGGCGATTGACATTAGTCCATAGCAAGGCCAAAGTCAAGCAATTCATAAAAAGAGGGAGGGTGGGCTGGGAGATCCGACAAGAAGGTGAATGGAGGTCGCCCCCAGCCACAACACAGTTTAAACAGCCCCCGGTGTGACACGGCTGGGAGTCCTAATGACATGGGCGGCATCTCTCCGCCCACTGCCGGGTCACAGGGAGGTCCCAGATGCATGCCCGCAATGCCGCCCCCCGGGGATGGGGAGTGGTCTTCCCACAGTGACCAGTCAGATGTTGTTTAGTCGTGTCCGACTCTTCGTGACCCCATGGACCAGAGCACGCCAGGCACTTCTGTCTTCCACTGTCTCCCGCAGTTTGGTCAGACTCATGTTTGTAGCTTCAAGAACACTGTCTAACCATCTCGTCCTCTGTCGTCCTCTTCTCCTTGTGCCCTCAATCTTTCCCAACATCAGGGTCTTTTCCAGGGAGTCTTCTCTTCTCATGAGAAGGCCAAAGTATTGGAGCCTCAGCTTCACGATCTGTCCTTCCAGTGAGAACTCAGGGCTAATTTCCTTAAGAATAGATGTGTTTGATCTTCTTGCAGTCCATGGGACTCTCAAGAATCTCCTCCAGCACCATAATTCAAAAGCATCAATTCTTTGGCGATCAGCCTTCTTTATGGTCCAGCTCTCACTTCCATACATCACTACTGGGGAAAACCATGGCTTTAACTATACGGACCTTTGTTGGCAAGTCAGATGTCCACCTGCAAAACATAAGCCCATTAGCCCTCTCCCCACCCATGCCTTAGGGGCCAATTTGCAAGCGGAGAAGAACACAGTCCCATCTCACGTGCAGTTATAGAAGACCCTTATAAAACTGAGCCAAGGCAGCACACAATAGATTGCAAGGCTCCAGAGTTACATATCTGAAAACAGCAGCCCTCTGCTGCCATCAAACATGCCAGCAGGTTGTCTTGGTGAGAGTGCTGGACTAGTCCCAATCCCCACTCACCAACAAAACTCACAAGGTAATCCTGGGCCAGTCACTGCCTCCCAGCCTGACCTACCTCACAAGGTTGTTGAGAGGATAAAATATGAGGCGGGCAGTCAAGAATGCTGCCTTGAGCTCTTTGGAGAAAAGGTGAGCTATAAATCTTCTGCTGCCCCTAATAATATGAACAACAATGACAAGCCTGAGAAGGGCATGTGTTTTGTTTTGTTGTTTTGTTTTGTTTTGTTTTGTTTTGTTTTGTTTTGTTGTTTTGTTTTGTTTTGTTTTGTTTTGCTTTGCTTTGTTTTGTTTTGTTTTGTTTATTATGTCAAAATTCAACTGGGATTCCCAAACTCAGTGGAGAGGGTGTGCAAATCTCTTTGGTTTCCAGCTGAAATAAATGGTCTGTGCACAGGACTCAGTGCCATTCAAACAAATAGATCAATGGAACTCAAGGAAGTGAGCTTCCCCACTTCATTACAGCAGCTCATCCATTCTAGAAGCCTTGTTTCAAAACTTGAAACAGCTCTTGTATCTCTGCTCATTATCTTCCCATTCACAGGAATGATTCCGTCCTCTTTGGAGTCATTAGGGAGTGTGGATAGTTATATGGTTTTTGTCTCCTGATCATGGCTGTGTCCCCCCCTGCCCCCCCACACACACTCATCAGGATGTAGCAGGCCTGCAAAGCTGGGATTATACCAGGAGGAAAGAAGCAGAGCTATACATGATTGCCAGGAGCATCACCCATATTTCAGCTTCTTTGTTGGAGACTGGTGCCCATAGGCACCAGTGCCCATAGGCACACCTGAAGGCAGCCCTGTTTAGGGAAGCTTTTAATGTTTAATAGGTTATTGTATTTAGTGTTCTGTTGGAAGCCGCCCAGAGTGGCTGGGGAAACCCAGCCAGATGGGCGGGGTATAAATAAATTATTATTATTATTATTGGCAGGGAGGCCAACAGTAAGCAAAGCCAAGGCCAGTAATGGGTGGAGTCAGGGGTATAGCCAGGATTTGGGAGGGCAGGACTTTTGTTAGGGGGCAGAACCAACGTGATTGGTCAGTTAGTTAAGTATTTCTATTGCTTTACTTGATGGGGGGCAGGTGCACCCCGCCCCCTTGGCTACACCCATGGGTGGAGTCAATGCATTCTGGTTTGTCCTCATCCTCATCCCTGCTGAATTCTACAAAGGCAACAAAGAAACTCAGGAAGATGAGACCAACAGCCAGTGTCACCCGCTGGAGTGGTTGTAACCAAAGCAGACAGGCAGATTGGGGGGGGGCTGCCTGAGGGCGGACAGTGCTTGATAGGGAAGTGCCCCCTTTACCCTAATAAACCAGCTTCCACTGAGCTCTGAAGAGTCAACTCGTTTTCTACGGTTAGCAACCCATAGGTTAACATCATACAGTTATGGACCTATCAGTCATTTTTGCAGGATGGAATGCATTTACAAACACCCTGATCCACCCAATATGTATGTATGAATTTATTGTTATTTTTTGCTGCTATTATTAATAATCATTGCATTTATGTCCCACCTTTTCCTCCAAGGAGCAAAAAGTGGTGTACATGGTTCTGCCTCTTTTCATTTAATCTGTGGGACAATGCAACAATACCCTCTGTACCTGCTTCTTGGCAGTGGCTCAGGGGTGGTGGTGCTCTTTGCTTCTTCCACTCCTGCCTGACTCTGTGAGAGTCTGTGTGTTATCTCTATAGTGATTAGATGGCTGAGTGAGAACTGTAATACTCATGCAGTCCAGTAGTCTCTTTTAGTTTTTAGTTTGCAGTAGCTATTAGGAAATAAAGAAGTTATGCCTCACAGCAATCTTCCGTGTTGTCCATACTCTGCTGAGTTTGGTGCTCACAATGGAAAGTTGTGGGTCCAGTGCACTTAGACCTGCTTTCCAGGAGTGGAAGATCTCTGGAAGTGCTTCCCAGTCGCCTAGCCCAGTCAGGGCAGAAGAAGTTGTTGAGCCCAGTCATTGGCATCGGCTCAAAGGCATACTGACATGTGGCTGGGTAAGGAGTGTGGCCTGGAAAGAACTCTAAAGGGCAGACAGAAAGGCCTATGGTCCTCAAGTCTGAAGGGATTCCCACCCTGGTCTACAGTGCGTGGCAGCAGCTCCCCACTGTTTGGAAAGGGGTCCTTCAAGCTCCACTGGAGATGCCACAGACTGAACCGGCAACCTTCACATGCAGAGCATCTACCGTATTTTTCGTTCCATAAAGCGCACCTAGTTTTTAGGGGGGGGGGGAATCCAAGAAAAAAAATCTTATTTCCCCCCCAGCCCCAAAGAGCAAAGAAGCCAAGACAGCGAGCAGGATCCATCCCGCTGGCTGTCTTGGCTTCCTCTTTAGCCACGTGCAACCTCTCCAGCCAGGAGAGGCTGCGCACGGCTTTGGCAGAAGCCAAGACAGCCAGAGGGATGGATCCCGCTCGCTGTCTTGGCTTCGTTTTTAGCCACGGGGCTGGGGCAGTGGAAGCCTGAGCTTCCCCCGACCCCAGCCCCCAGAACAGGTCTGGGAGTGGCGGCAAGGTTGCTCTCCCAGCTTCAGCAAAAGGAACCCGAAGCCTTTGGAGTGCAGCGCGAGGTCCCGCTGCACTCCAAAGGCTTCAGGTGGCTATCCCTGAAGCCTGGAGAGTGAGAGGGGTCGGTGCGCACCGACCCCTCTCGCTCTCCAGGCTTCAGCGAAAGCAACGCGTAGCCTCCGGAGCGCAGAGGGAGCGCTCCCTCTGCGCTTTGGAGGCTTTGCATTGATATCGCTGAAGCCAAGGAGCCTGCATTCGCTCGATAGGACGCACACACATTTCCCCTTAATTTTTGGAGGGGGAAAAGTACATCCTATAGAGCAAAAAATACGCTATTTCTTTCTTAGGCCATCTATAGCTTCTGGTGTAAATAACACGTCACTCAGGACAGCTTACAACATATGAAGCTCAGAGGCAGGAAAGCATTTGACTCCAAGAGGCATTTCCCCCAATTGTGGCTATATTCCATTTTCCAGCTGAAAATTTAAAATAAAATGAAGCTAATAATAAGGTAAAGTACCCCCCACAACCCTTCCACTTGAGGGGGAAAGGAGCTGGGACCTGTCAATGGCGAGAGTCTTTTATGTCACCTAAATTAACTGCAGGTACTTCAGAACGAGGGTGGCGTGTCAGACTCATCATCTCTGTCTTCAGTGTCAATTATACGTCCCCAGGGAGTGACTCTTTGAACACGTTGCCAGAAGGCAGGTGCAGGTAAATTAAACCACAAACACATTCGCTCAAGCAATGTTTAGAGAAATCTGATTAAAGCTCACAGAGCAGAGGGAGCGTAAGGTTGATTGCAGATCTCAAGAAGAGCAAAGTAAATAATATTTGGCTGCTTCTTCCGATGACGACCAGTTTGAAGGTCTGGGGGCCATAGTGGAAAATGCACCAGAATGATGGGGTTAATGTTTGCAAATGGCTCAATTGACTGGATGCTTTTAGAATGAGATAAAACAAATTCCTGGAATGTAAGGCTATTGGGGGCGACTAGCCATGATGGCTCTGCTCTGCCTCCAATGTCAGAGCCAATGTCTCTGAATACCAGTTTCTGGGAATTGCAAGCAGGGAGAGTCCTTTGCACTCAGATGCTGTTTCCCATAAGCAGCCGAATTCCTATAAGCAGTGCTATTTTTCTAGAAAAAAGAGGTGCTGGAAGTCACCATGAATGCCTCCCTTGTTCCCTTATAATGCCAATGGCACCCACCTGACAGGCGCTGGAATGTTCAGGCTGGGGGGGGGGAGACCTGTCCATAAGGCATCTGGTTCACCACAGTTCCAGCTTTGTAGCTCGACTCTTGTCTCCTGACTTGTCTCAACAGCCACCCAAGGTCCATTGTCCAGAGGTGCCCTGCAGTCAGTGGCGAAACTGCATGCTCCGGTTCTGGGGGTGGAGAGCAGGTGGGGCATGGATGGCGTGTGCCCTGGGGTGTGTGATGCGTGCCACACACGGGGCGTGGCATGCGTCCAGGGGGTGTGGCACTGCCCGCGAGGGCATGGCACCTGGCACAATGGGGGGGGTGCACAGCGCATGTCCAGGGTGCCGGCTGCAATGGTACCCCCCTCCCTGATGGTGCCGGGGGTGGTACGCTCCCCCTGCCCCTCCCTTCCTTGGTCAGTGACTGCAGTTCCAAATGTCCTCATGATACTCCACTATGCACAGCCTTGCCATATAATGACAGACATTTTGCTAGCTTTCATTTAATTTCATTTTATTTTATACTTCTATACAGTGGTACCTTGTGTTAAGTACTTAATTCGTTTCGGAGGTCCATTCTTAACCTGAAACTGTTCTTAACCTGAAGCACCACTTTAGCTAATGGGGCCTCCTGCTGCCGCCGTGCCGCCGGAGCACGATTTCTGTTCTCATCCTGAAGCAAAGTTCTTCACCCGAGGTACTATTTCTGGCTTAGCGGAGTCTGTAACCTGAAATGTATGTAACCTGAAGCGTTTGTAACCCGAGGTACCACTGTACTGCCCTTCATCTGAAGATCACAGGATGGTAACAATATAATAAATGTGAGTGGCTGAATTTTGGTGCAATTGTGCTGGACACAGATAGCAGGGCTCTTCCTCAAAAGGGTGACAAAGTAGGAGAGTGGATTGTGCCAGAGTTTCCAATCAGGGGGGCAGAGTGCTCCAGTTCTTTCCCAGAAAGGCCAAAGTTTGGGGAGCGGGGAGATGAACTCATGGCCCATCCCCTCAGCCGTCTTGCTCAATCTTCTTAATCAAAATCAACTAAGCAAAGCATCAAAGGTTAAGAATGCCATGCCGTTTGCCACGGCCAATGGGACATGACACATTTCATCAATTAGAAAAGAACAACAAGGGACAGAATTAATGGGGTAAAGAAGCACAAAATTAGGCAATTACATGCACGCTGCCTGGTGAGGCTTAGAACAGTGTCTCACTTGTGGAGGACAGAAAGGGAAGGAAAGGGTGTGTGGGTTTCTCAGGATTCATATGCAAAAGACCGGAACAACTTGTACTATCAGTTAGCTCCAGATTATTTTGGCTCACGTGGCGCTGTGGGTTAAACCACAGAGCCTAGGACCTGCCGATCAGAAGGTCAGTGGTTCGAATCCCCGCGAAGGGGTGAGCTCCCGTTGCTCGGTCCCTGCTCCTGCCAACCTAGCAGTTCGAAAGCATGTCAAAGTGCAAGTAGATAAATAGGTACCACTCTGGCGGGAAGGTAAACGGCATTTCCGTGCGCTGCTTTGGTTCGCCAGAAGTGGCTTAGTCATGCTGGCCACATGACCTGGAAGCCGTACGCCGGCTCCCTTGGCCAATAAAGCGAGATGAGCACTGCAACCCAGCGCCGCAATGACTGGATCTAATGGTCAGGGGTCCCTTTACCTTTTTTTAGGTAATTGTGAAACATTATTACTTTGTTGTGACTGGACTCTTCACTCTGGATAGAATTACAGTGTCTTTGGCTGTTTGTGTAAGGCTACCAGATTTTTTTCAAAGAATCCAGGGACACTTTTTTATTAAAATAAGAGGGGGGAAAGCTATTTTTAAAAGTTATTTTTTAAAAAAATAAGAAATAATATCTTCTCTTCTGTGGTCTCCTCTGTCGTGCGACCTTCTTTCTGCTCATCACTTTTCTAGTGCTGCTGGGATCAGCAGGATCCCAGGTGTGCAGCAGAAGAAGTGAGGAAATGGGACTAAAAAGGACAGAGATGGAACTGAGAAGCAGTGTCACAGGAGAAGCAGTCTCTGCTGCCTCTTCTACTCCTTCAGAGGATTTGCATGTATAGTGGTACCTCAGGTTAAGTACTTAATTCGTTCCGGAGGTCCATTCTTAACCTGAAATTGTTCTTATTCTAAAGCACCACTTTAGCTAATGGGGCCTCCCGCTGCTGCCGCACCGCCAGAGCACAATTTCTGTTCTCATCCTGAAGCAAAGTTCTTAACCCGAGGTAAATATTACCCAAGGTAATATTTCTGGGTTAGCGGAGTCTGTAACCTGAAGCATATGTAACCTGAAGTGTATGTAACTCGAGGTACCACTGTATCATTCAACTCTTAGGTTGGGGTATTGCTTAGGGGGGTTTTAGGGGGTGTTGTTGCTCTTATGTTTTGTTTTGATATGTTTGTAATTATGTATTTTTAATATGTTGTAAACCGCCTTGAGCATGGTTATAACTTTGGAAGGCAGAATTCAAATAATATGATTGATTGATTGATTCATTGATGCCCAAAAGAGTTCTGTGTTCTTGCTAGCTTATAAATCCAACTGGCCCAATATGAGATCTCACCTTAGCTACTTTGTGTTGTGGGATGTATCTTTTAATGGGAGAGTTTTGAAATGCAGCACCTCCCACACACTACAAAGATATTAATGTTCCTGGGCACCTAATCCTTTTTAATGACATTTCCCCAGTCAGTGTTACTTGGTGCTCAGTAACACCTAAATACCTCAGCAAAAAAAATTTTAAAAAAATGTTGGAAACTCAATTAACACCAAGATAAGTCTACAAATGCTATCTTAACACATCTCTGTGTGGCGTAATGAAGTGAAGAGGGGAGGGGGAGGAAATAAGAGACGGCAAGGAACAAACGGGTGATTTATAACTTCGAGGGTTTACAAGAGTTACAATTTATCGTGGAGTGATAAATAAGAAAGTCCCTCATCAGATAAGAACTGCAGCAGAGTTATGTGGCCATGAAAAGGGAAGTTTTGGCTGTCACTCAAGTTTAAAGGAATCTTAGTCAGATTGTGGGAGTTTGAATCAGCTAATCCTCTAATCAGTCAATTAATTGATTACATCTGCACAAATTTCCATTATCAAGGAAAATAACAGTTCTAATGTGGGGGGAAGGAAGTATATTTTCTTTGTTTTTAGATGTCTGTGTGTGTCACAGCAGGCATTATCTCAGAACAGACATTTCTTCCTGAGAGAGAGGAGGAGAGACTGAGTCAATAGCTTCAAGTTAGGACGGCTAAACGCAGTATGTTTCTGAATAGACTCCGCTAACCCAGAAATAGTACCTCAGGTTAAGAACTTTGCTTCAGGATGAGAACAGAAATCATGCTCCGGCGGCGCGGCAGCAGCAGGAGGCTCCATTAACTAAAGTGGTACCTCAGGTTAAGAACAGTTTCAGGTTAAGAACGGACCTCCAGAACGAATTAAGTACTTAACCCGAGGTACCACTGTACCAGGAGAGCATGGTTGCACTCAGGTCCTGCTTGTTCACATGGGCATCCGGTTGGCCACTGTGAGAGCAGAATAGACTAGATGGGTCATTGGCCTGGTCTTGCAAGCTAGAGGCATTCTTATTTTCTTATGAGAGCGAGACTTAGTGAGAGAGAGGGGATGAGAAAGAGTCATCAGACTTAAGAAGAAGAAGAAGAAGAAGAAGAAGAAGAGGAGGAGGAGGAGGAGGAGGAGGAGGAGGAGCACATAGCTATATTTTTTCATGGCTCATTAGTACCTGCCAAAATTACTATTTCCTGATTAAAACAGGTAGGTGTTGGTCTGCTGTAGTCAAAACAAAATTAAAAAATTCCTTCCAGTAGCACCTTAGAGACCAGCTAAGTTTATTACTGGTGTGAGCTTTCGTGTGCATGCACACTTCTTCAGATACACGAAAGATCATACCAATAACAAACTTAGTTGGTCTCTAAGGTGCTACTGGAAGGAAAATTTTTATTCTGATTAGAACAGTAAAACAAGAAATTGAGGGGATGCACTGGTGCCAACTCCAAGGGGCCCTGGGAGCCCAGGCACCCACAAAGTTTTTGCTGTGGCTGTTGGGCCTCTGCCCCTGCCGCCTGCTGCCTGCCATTTTATCTCTGGCGCTCCAGCACTGCAGCCATGACTGGACCGGGGCTGGCGCCTCCACCGTGGGGCCTCTGTTGAGGCCTGCTGAAGCCGCAGACATGCTTCCAGGGTGCAGCCGCAGCCACATGCCTCAACAGAGGCTCCTCAGTGGAGGCACAGGTCCTGGCCCAGTTGCCACCACAGTGCCAGAGGACGTGTGCATGCTGTGCCAACTTCATGACGTGTGGAAAGGTTTGGCACATGCACACTGGGCACCCAGGTATGGGTCCCAAGTTGGCTCACCTGAGAGGATGTAAGTATCCTACATTTTGATACAACTTGTCCTCATTTTAGGAATGGTGTTCCCTTACATCAAAGCCTAAGGAAATATCCAGCCGTTGAAGAAGACTTTGTCAAAACGCATTTGGCCAAATGGATATTAGGGACCACACATTTCTACATGTTCCTATGGGGATTTTGCCCTTTAAAGGTTATAAGAGTGCTGTTTTAATATTTCTGCTCTTACATTTTACGAGCGGGATGAAATTATTTCTTTATTCTTCAAGTCCATTGAAACCATCTGAACTGATTAATCTAGTTTGCTCATTAATTAAACAATGCAACCGTAGCTTTTAGGATGTTTAATCTCTAGGAAGTCATGAGAGTCACAAGAAAAGTGAGGCGTTTGTGTGCTAGCCAGAGGAGATACAAGAGCGAAGGGAAATGCCTTATGCCAAAAAACTGGTTTGCTGAGCTCACTCTTCCTTGCACCAGGGGTGGCTAACATTTTACCCACCAGATGTTACTGGGCTCCCAACTCCCATCATCCCTGGCCACTGGCAGGAAGCAGAGCAACAAGGGTTATCCTATCTTTTCATCTTTCAGTGGCAGTGATCTTACAATATTTCTTTACTCTATCTCTTCTGATCCAGGGTATTCTCAAAATCAATGACAGGGATCAGAAGCACTAGCTGACCTTTTCAATGCTCTTTGGGAAGGCAGGGCAAACACATCACTTAATCACACCTTTATCCTGACTGTGTATACAGAAATGATGGTTTAACTGTCTCAGGAATGCACGGTCTACAGAAGGTTGGCACGCAAACACCTCCTTATGATGGGGTAGAACAGAAGAAGCTGCCATAGATATACTGAGTCAGGCTGCTGGTCCATCTAGCTCAGTAATATCTACTCCATAGGTCATCATCAACCAGTTGGGACCCACAGGTGGGTCGCAAGGCCATCCCAGGTGGGTCACAGGCAAAACTGTGGCCATGATGTGGGTCTCTAGCTAAGGTTCACCAGACCCTGTCTGGACTAGAACACGTTTTCTGATGAAACACCCATTTTATCCATTAGTGCTGCAATGTGGCATGGGCCTACTTCAATGAGATACCATAGATTCCGGCGTATTAGGCGACTGGGTGTATAAGACGACCCCCCAAATTGGTAGCTGCCAATTTGGGGGGGTTGACATATGCCCAGTCTTATACGCGGCAGCTTTGCTGGGCAGCAGCAGTGGGCAGCAGGCTCCGCGCCAGGAGGAAGCCGCCCGGCGAAGCTGCCCAGCGATGCTAATGCGGCTTTGCTAGGCGGCTTCCTCCCGGCGTGGAGCGGAGCCCGCCGCCCACTGCTACTGCCCAGCAAACCCATACCCAGCGTATAAGACGACCCCCAACTTTTTAGAGGATTTTCTGAAGTTAAAAAGTCGTCTTATACGCTGGAATCTACTGTACATTTTCTGATCAATCATTTGTCCCACTTTCCTGAAGTGAGGGAGCTCCATATGGAGCATTTGTTTCATTCTCTAGTCTATTTCTATGGCTGCCTAAACTTCTCCTGGCATGGAATTTTGCTGAGGAATTTTGCATGTAGAAGTGTCAGCTGCAGTGGGGTGGCTTGGTTGCCATCAGAGAAGCAGTGACGGTAGGAGTCATTCATAATTTAGCACAGGTGGCATGCAAGCAGAGTTAACCCCTTGAACAGCTTGGGAGACATCTCCTAATGCCAGCAGGTGGAAACAGGTAAGGATTCTCGAGGAATTAAGCCCTTGCCAATTCCAGTACAAAGCAGAGATGAGTCAAAATTTCCAGGAAGGGACCCACCCACCCCTGCAAAACAAGTCTAATACTGTTGGGCTACGACTTCAATTATCCCTGATCATTGGCCATGCTAGCTGGGATGGTGGGAGGTGAAGTTCTGCAACATCTGGAGGGCCACTGGTTCCTCTACCTTAGAAGCTACAATAAGAAGAGAGGGAGACTCCCCCCCCCATTTTTTGCAACAAATTTTTATTTGTTTTTAAACAAATACAAGAACCATTAAACACTTATCCAGCAGTACATCTAATTATGTTTCTTTTATCCATTGACTCTAGACATAAACTTACACATTCAACATGCTAACGTATTACTTAACGCAATCTCCCCACTGTGAAGTATTGAGTGGTTGGTATAACAAGGTTTTGATTTGGGCCATTAACATCATTAAAGAAAGGGGTCTACATTTCTTGGAAGGTGTCTCTATTCAATATGCCTTTAATGCAATGGTAAGAAGCTTGGACATTGCTGTATCCCATATACTATATTCCCGTATTTTACTCAATAAAAGTTTAGGTCACATTTCTTAGCTGCCAAATTCAAAGCTGCAAAATGACTTGGAGAATTTGCTGAACTTTCTTCCCTCCCCCATTGTTTCATTCTACTTGAACTCATTCAAAGTCTTTAAAAGTAAGGTGCGAAGGTGAGTTTCAGGGTCTGGTATAAAAACCAGAGCTGTCTATTTGAGAATGAATAATAGGCCAGCCCTAATATTTCCCAGCCCACTTAAGATCCCCAATTAATGATTCTCTGACAAAGCCTCTGCTATCTTTGAAGCCATCACCAGTCATATGTCAACCCAAAATAAAAGGTTAGACTGATGAGCATAAAATACAAAGAGGCAAGACTTGGAGGTTCAAACAGAAATCCACAGGGGACATATATGCCAGCTTGCAAATCATTAGCAGCATGAAATCCAGAAGGAAATGTCTGCTTCCAGAAGCTGCAAGAGCATTTGAAATAATTCTAGAGGAAAGTTGGGGAACCTGTGGCCCTCTAGATGCTGCTGGACTCCAACTCCCATAATCTCTTACCACTGGCCTTGCTAGCTGAGGCTGATGGGAGTTCTGTGGCATCTGGAGGTCCACAGGTTCCCCATCCATGCTTTGCAGCCCTGACTAGTTTTTCCACACACGGTCTTGGTCTGCACATGCAAGTGAATGTGCTGTGGGTGTGATAGCAGAGTCTTGAAAAGATTTCAGGTGGGTGCTTGCATTTTGAATGTTCTCCTTCAAGAAAAATCCCCCTGCAATTAGAAAATGAACACAGGAGGAAGAGGCTAGGTTGCAAACTTTACCTTTGATGTGCTAGCTTTTTGCACACACATCTTTTACATGATGGTGCTTTCCAAAAGCTGAATACCAGAGTCTGCATCACTACTTTCATTTTCCAATTTTCTTTTCCAACTGACACTGAACACTAAATGAAGACAGGGCTTGTAGAAAGGTCATACTTCTGCAAACATCAGGGTATGTTGATACTACCCTCTTGTTTCTCAGAGGCCTCATTGCTGTTGGCACTCACCACTTGAGTTCATTGTTAGGAGTGATGATGAACAGGTAAATTCATGGAGTAAAATACCATCAATGAATAAAGGACCTCTATTTTCAGAGGCAGTGTTATCTCTCTGAATACCAGATATAAGGGAAGGCCACCTTGGTCAGGCTCTTCTTGTGACCATCTCAAAGGCATCTGTTTAGAACTGGGGTGGACTTCCTTACCTTTATGACGTCTTCATCAGCTGATCTGCATTCGGTGGAACCAGACACATCTCTCACCGATCCATCTTCTTCAACGGCAACCACCTTTACTGGGACAGACACCGGCTTCCCCGTCAGGATGGCTGTGTTCAGGACTTCCGTGTCCTGCAGACGCACACAGCACATAAAGATAGCACTGTTAAAATCAACCTGACAACTTCACCCTGCTGAAGAGTTATTGTCAGAAATTTGTCCCTAGCCTCCAGAAAGACAAGACTTGTCTCCATCATGATCTGAGCAAGTTCCAGCAGCTCAGCACCACTCCTTAAACTCATAGTGGGAGTTGCTGCTCAGTAGGCAGATGGGACACAGGTGGCGCTGTGGGCTAAACCACAGAGCCTAGGACTTGCCGATCAGAAGGTCGCGGTTCGAATCCCCGCGACGGGGTGAGCTCCCATTGCTCGGTCCCTGCTCCTGCCCACCTAGCAGTTCGAAAGAACGTCAAAGTGCAAGTAGATAAATAGGTACCGCTCTGGCGGGAAGGTAAACGGCATTTTCATGCACTGCTCTGGTTCGCCAGAAGCGGCTTAGTCATGCTGGCCACATGACCCAGAAGCTGTACGCCGGCTCCCTCGGCCAATAAAGTGAGATGAGCACCGCAACCCCAGAGTTGGTCATGACTGGACCTTTACCTTTATTGCGTCCCTTGATCTGGAAACTAATGGTCAGGGGTCCCTTTACCTTTACCTAGAATGGTGGGATATTCAGCACAGACAAAAAGGAGGACTTTTTCACATATCCTATTCTCTGTATCAATGGTCTGACTCAGCATAAGGCAGGGTTCAATATTCTTGTGATGGAGTTCCTCAGCTGTCCCCTGTTATGCTGCAGCACCACCACTACAGGTGGCCAGTAGCGGTACTGCAGCTACCAACTCAGCAGAGATCTTGTGTCACAAGGGGGTGATATAAAAGGGTGCATTGAGCCCTATAAAACAATGATTTCAGCCTGGAGCGTCAGCATGAGCAAACTCACAATTGGCCTCAGACTAAAAAAATAATAATGCTCAGGCTGCCACACCTGCCTGCTTGCTTTTATCCAACCCCCCAGCTCTGTCATGTTAATACAGCTTCTACCTTGATGCCTTCAAGCTATCATCCTCTTTGATTTCCAAATTTGCCTAAGCAGATAGGACTATAAAGCAATTCTCTTCTCCACAGGCATAATGGCCTAGTAAGCAAAGCCTTCATTTTCCTTGTCGGATTGCTGTGGCACCAACAGCACTGAAATGGAAAATGCTAATTTTAGCAAATATCCACATACACCCAAACCCCACCTGGAGATATCCTAGAGGCCACTGAGCCGTATACATCTCCTCTACCTTCTCAGATGTAGCGCACTAATGAGTCCATTAATGCAAAGTTCGCCAACGAGTCACCATGGATGCTGTTTGATTAATTACTTTAGCCATGCCACAACTGCGCTGACTGAGGCTTGCAAAGTAGCAGCACAAATCGAAGGGAGAGACTCTTCAAAGGTACTTCAAATAAGCCATGTGCCCCAGAAAAGCAAAATTTGCAAATAAGACTGGATATTTTGACGATGCCACTGTTGGCAACTAATCTTGTGGGCCTCCCTTCTCTCATACTGTTGAGCTTCAAACATCCCCCTCTTCTGCTAGTTAGTTAGTCCTCACTTACATACCTCAATACTATATTTTTTGGGGGGGAAATTGGGGTGGGTAGGTTGGAGTGAGCAGGAGCATCAGCCCCTATTACTTACATAAGAACCTAAGAAGGGCCCTGCTGGTTTAAGCCAGTGGCCCATCTAGTCCAGCATTCTATTCTTGCAGTGCCCAAGCAGATGCCCAGCAGAAGCCCTGAATGCAACAGCACTCTGCCCTCTTGCCATTTCCAGTAACTAGTATTCAGAAGCATTCTGCTTCCAACATTATGTATGTATGTATGTATGTATGTACGCGGGTGGCGCTGTGGGTTAAACCACAGAGCCTAGGACTTGCCATTCAGAAGGTCAGCAGTTCGAATCCCCGCAAGGGGTGAGCTCCCATTGCTCGATCCCTGCTCCTGCCAACCTAGCAGTTCGAAAGCACCTCAGAGTGCAAGTAGATAAATAGGTACCACTCCGGCGGGAAGGTAAATGGCGTTTCCGTGCGCTGCTCTGGTTCGCCAGAAGCGGCTTAGTCATGCTGGCCACATGACCCGGAAGCTGTATGCCAGCTCCCTCGGCCTGTAGAGCAAGATGAGCGCCGCAACCCCAGAGTCGGTCACGACTAGACCTAATGGTCAGGGGTCCCTTTACCTTTACCTATGTATCATTTTTATCCATCCTTCTCTTCAGGTAAATAATAATAATAAAGGCTCTCAGTGTGACTAATATCAGGGAGAAGACCATTTTTGCTCTCAGGTTAACCATCTAGGAGACACAACACAAAAGGAAAAGAGGGAGGAGACAAGCTCAGGTCTTAACTACAGAGAACTTGCAGTGGGAAAAGAATGGGGGGAAACTGGAGAGGAGCCAACAGGTCTTTTGGCAAAGCTCAAGGAGGAGGCTTGCAGGACACCCTTTTCTTTCACACACACAGCCTGATGTAATGGGTGCTGCAGGGTTAAGTAAGCAGTTAAGTTGGCAGTTAAGTAAGCAGCCTCACGCAGCTGGTCTTTAAGAGATTTATATCCTGCCTTTGGATTGAATGATCCTCAAATCAGATTGCAACAGATTGTAACAATCTCTGCCCACCCCCTTCTCTCTCTCTCTCTCTCTCACACACACACACACACACACACACTGTTGTAGTGTGATAGAGCCTCTTGCTTGCCTAGATGAAGAATGGAGATATGACTGCTGTTTGTAGAAACATCTGGCTTTAGTGGAACTGGAATGTAGCACTGGAAAGGAGTCACATGCCCTACTATAAGTTAGTCCAGGCATGGCCAAACTTGGCCCACCAGCTGTTTTGGGACTACAACTCCCATCATCCCTCGCTAACAGGACCAGTGGTCAGGGATGATGGGGATTGCAGTCCCAAAACAGCTGGAGATGCCTGAGTTAGTCTATTCATTGTTAAAACTCCATCTGCATGGGGGGGGGGAATTTCCTCTGGCTCCACCCACCAATGGCATGCAACCCTCTGAAGGCTTGCTTGTTTATTTCATAAACTATATACACCACTTGATCATAACAAAAACAAAAACAAAAAACCCTCAAAGCAGTTTGCAGGAAACCCTGGTGGCTTCCCATAAAAGAATGCAGCCCGCAGCCTGAAAAGGGCTCCCTGCCCTGTCTCCGACAGGAAATCCATGGCAGCCTACTAACAATCAGCAGAAATGTTGTAAGTTCCTCATAGCCCACAGTATAGAGTGTGAGAGAAACTGATCCATCAAACAAACAATTAAACGAGCTGAGGCACTGCTGCCATCCTCGCAGCATCAGTATCTAAAATATTTTTTATGACATTGAGAAAGTAGAACGTCACATGCTTCCAAATGCCTTCAGCTTGTGGGGAGGAAAAAGAGATTGTTCTGCATTGAAAGACAAAACAAAAAAACCAGCTGCCTCTCTAAGGCGTGTGGGAGGCAGAAATTCAACAGCTTTTCTCAACAAGGAGATGAAGTGATGGGCACCAATTTGCCTACCCTGTGTGCAGTTTCTTCCTGATGTGCAACTATTAAAGGCTCTGCTGGAAAGAGGGAAAGAGAGAGAGATGCTACCCAGCCGGGATCAAAGAGAGGCTGTAGCGCAGCTGCAGAGAAGGCGCCAGATTCAACTCCTGCTATCTCCAATTAGAAGGTTCTGGCATCAGATGCGGGGGGGGGGGGGACACACCTCTGTCTGAAACCTTGAAGGCCCACTGCCAATCAGCCTAAATGAATGGGGACTTCAGACGCAGAGCACCACAGAGGACCTGGCATTTGTCCACCAAAGCAGTGCCCTCACCCCAAAAGGGCAATGTGGTTTGTGAAAGAATGGGCTATGGATTTAAGGATCTGGAAATTTCAGGGAAAGGTGTGGAGTCAAATATTTTAGGAATGAAGAACTGAAGGAGAACTTGCTGGATCATAGAATTGTAGAGTTGGAAGGGGCCACAAGAGTCATCTGGTCCAACCCCCTGCAATGCAGAAATCTTTTGTCCAACATCAGACTCAAACCCATCGCCCACCCTGAGATTAAAAGTCTCATGCTTTCCCAACTGAGCTATTAAGGACCATCAGAGGCCAGCTTCCTGTTCTCAAAGTTGCTGACCAGATGCCAATTGGAATCCTGCAAGCCGGGCACAAGGGAAGTAGTGCTTTCCCCACTTGTGATTCTCAGAGATTGGCATCCAAAGGCACATTGCTCAGGCAGTGGAGATAGAACATAGTGATCCTGTGTGAGTTCCTGGAGGCAGTTGGAGGATGGATGGCGGCTAATGGATTGAGGCTGAATCCTGACAAGACAGAAGTACTGTTCTTGGGGGACAGGAGGTGGGCTGGTGTGGAGGACTCCCTGGTCCTGAATGCGGTAAATGTGCCCTTGAAGGACCAGGTGCGCAGCCTGGGAGTCATTTTGGACTTGCAGCTGTCCATGGAGGCACAGGTCAATTCTGTGTCCAGGGCAGCTGTCTACCAGCTCCATCTGGTACGCAGGCTGAGACCCTATCTGCCTGCGGACTGTCTCGACAGAGTGGTGCATGCTTTGGCTATCTCCCGCTTGGACTAGTGCAATGCGCTCTACGTAGGGCTGCCTTTGAAGGTGACTCAAAAACTACAATTAGTCCAGAATGTGGCAGCTAGACTGGTGACTGGGAGTAGCCACTGAGACCACATAACACTGGTCTTGAAAGACCTACATTGGCTCCCAGTACGTTTCCAAGCACAATTCAAAGTGTTGGTGTTGACCTTTAAAGCCCTAAATGGCCTTGGCCCAGTATACCTGAAGGAGCGTCTCCACCCCCATCATTCTGCCCGTACGCTGAGGTCCAGCACCGAGGGCCTTCTGGCGGTTCCCTCACTGCGAGAAGCAAAACTACAGGGAACCAGGCAGAGGCCCTTCTCGGTAGTGGCGCCTGCCCTGTGGAACGCCCCTCCATCAGATGTCAAAGAGATAAACAACTACCTGACATTTAGAAGACATCTGAAGGCAGCCCTGTTCAGGGAAGTTTTTAATGTGTGACATTTTAATGTATTTTTAATCTTTGTTGGAAGATGCCCAGAGTGGATGGGGAAACCCAGTCAGATGGCCGGGGTACAAATATATTATTATTATTATTATTATTATTATTATTATTATTATTATTACTACTACTACTACTATTATCATGGCCAAAGCTGGCTCCCAGGCCACACCCCTCACCAGTCTTCCTTTGCATACTCCTTGAGTTCTTCTTCTTCTTCTTCCTACTCCCTACCACAGCCACCACCTGGCCACAATCTGAAGACATTTCAATCACAGCCTTTCCTGGAGCCTCATAGTCTTCGCAGACTGTCGCAGACTGCCCACGCCAAACCCCAGAGAGTCTATTCCTGGAGTCTTATCCTGTGTGATGGGGTGGATGAGATTGTAGAAACCACCCGCCTACATGGAGGTGAAAACTCACATTAGTTGCTCTGCCCGCTTCTGCCTCTGGCCTGGTCCGCTCCTGCTGCATATGGCCCCTGGAAGGTTGCTCAGAAGAGAATGTGGCCCTTGAAGAATGTTCCCCATCCCCCAAGCAGACAATACTGGCATGGATGGACAGAGTCTGTCCAGCAGCGTCCTACATTCCTGTGTCTCATGTGTCCTATGCACCCTTTCACATATGATCCATAGCAGCTAAGTGGTTTAAGGAGCACCGCCTGTGTTCCAATTACTATTAGATTATCATGCCTAGAAGCACTTAAAACCATGCACTCAATTCCTTCCCTTTCTCCCCCTCCTCTAAGCAGAGCCATGCGCCCTCACCCTTCTACAGAGACATGTGGCTTAGCTTTCGGTTTCCAAGGTATTTAAACATCTGGCTAAGAGCTGACAGTAAACAGGGGACAAATGGTGTGAAATAAAAAGCTACAGGATGGCAACGTGTCTATATTTTACTTTATTTTTACCCTGCACTCCAGATGACATAAACCAGATGCTTTATGCTCCCCCCCCCCAATCTGCTTTATGTTCATTGATGATTATGGGGTTTATTTCTACCCAGCTGTCATCCAGTGCAGAGGGACAGGACAAGATTGACTAGAACAGAAAATTAAAAGAAGAGGGAACACAGAATGCAAAATAGGAAACACAGCTATTTATTTATTAAGGTCATGGCTCATGGGTGACTTGAAGGATTAATCACCACAAGACAGGTGGTTTTGCATTTTCATAAAGTATTTAATACACTCCATAGAGATTCTCATTACCCACAGGGGGACATGGTATTTGTCCACCTGAGAGGTGATGAGAAGGGAAAGGAAGACTCG
Source organism: Podarcis tiliguerta (assembly GCF_965153285.1). Taxonomy (NCBI): domain Eukaryota; kingdom Metazoa; phylum Chordata; class Lepidosauria; order Squamata; family Lacertidae; genus Podarcis; species Podarcis tiliguerta. The sequence goes on from NC_139549.1 coordinate 37,730,305, forward strand.
CCCACCTAATCTTCAAAAGTCCAGGGGGCGGGTTGTGGCATTTGAACATTATGGAGAAAGGTTTGGGGTGAAATCTTTTGGGCATTGAGATCAGAAAAAGAGCTTGCTGGACTGAGCAAAGGACTATCAGAGCCCAGCATCCTGTTGTGAGTCGAGAACCTGCCAATCGCTTGAGGATAAGAAAAACACAAGGACGCAGTATATTAGGTTAATGGGCTAAAAAAGGCCACAACTTTATTGATTACAGCATGTGAGTGGTATTGGCTTAGGCACTGGATAAAACAACAGAGCGTGACTCCACCCACTCAGGAAGGGGTGAGTCTAACAAGGGTTAACCACCAGTAGGAGGAGCCTGTTGATGCAAATACAACTGTAAGCTCCCCCTGATGTCAATGGGGGTCATGCCATGGCCCTAGCCAGGAGCAAGGGTGTCGGACAGGATCCACAATGACCAGATTCCTTTAACGGAATACCCAAAAAGTGGAGGGGTAGGTGATGGCCACACCCTGCCCTCCAATACACAAACATATGCCAATGCCTAACCGCCCATACCTGAAAAGTTGTGATGATTTGCTACGAGGTAGACAAAAAACCAAGTGGCCGGTGCCAATTTACCAGTTGGATAAAAATTCCTACCAGGCCCCTTGAGCAACCAAGGCGACCAACCACAGGTCCATAGCAAGGTCAAAAACAAGGGTAGGTGGGTGATCCAACGAAACCCAACAACGCAGTGAGGAGGAAGCTCTGCTGCGGCTGCATTTGAGCGGCTAAACCCCGCCCCTTAGCCTCCGCCTGATTGGTTGGCTGCCAGGGGGCGCGGCGCGGCAGCCAGGACAGCTGAGCAGGGGCCGGAACGCCCCCTGCCAACGTGGGAAACGGCTCCCACTCACAACTCCTCCCCTCTGGAAGGAGGAGAGGCTTTCTCACAGTGGCCAACCAAATGTCCATGGGAAACCCACAGGGAAGACCTGAGCACAAGAGCCCTCTTTCCTCCTGTGGTTTCAAGCAGCTGGCAATCAGAGGCACACTGACTGTGTTGAGGGATCACAGCCATCATGGCTCATAGCCATATATAGCCTTCTCCTCCACGAATTTCTCTAACTAATCCTCCTTTAAAACCATCCAAACTGATGACAATCACTATAACTTGTGGGAGGAAATTCCATAGCGTTAACTGTCTGCTGTGTTTCAAAAGTATTTTCTTTCGTCTGCCATAAGAACAGAATTCAAAACGTCTGTTGAAGGAAAGCACGGCACCAAGGTGAATCCAGAGGAAGGGGGAAGTGAGTGACAAGCAGCTCATTCTGCCTAGAGATTTGGGAGAAAATTTGCCTGGGTCACTTTTCTCTTTGATTTCCGTAACGAATTGCTTTCCATGAAATTTGTTGAAGTGATTACCAATAAAAAGTATCATAAAAACATCAAAAAAAAAAAAAAAACAACCATTAGGAATGAAAACACATATAAAAACAAGATCAAATCCAATGTAGATGCAGATTGGGATAATGATTCCTGCTAAAATGGCTTGTTGAAAATGAAAGGTCCTCAATAGGTGCTGAAAAAGACAGACGGTGCCCTGTCTGCTATACAGCAGGAGAGAATTCCAAAGGCTAGATCAGGCATCCCCAACCTGCGGCCCTCCGGATGTTTTGGCCTACAACTCCCATGATCCCTAGCTAACAGGACCAGTGGTCAGGGATGATGGGAACTGTAGTCCAAAACATCTGGAGGGCCGAAGGTTGGGGATGCCTGGGTTAGATGCTGCCACAACAAAGGCCTGATTCTGCATTGTATGGAACAGCTCCCTCGCCCCTTCTGCCCCCAATGAGGTGGTATCTGCAAGGATCTCATAGAATCATAGAGTTGGAAGAGACCACAAGGGCCATTGAGTCCAACCCCCTGCCAAGCAGGAAACACCATCAGAGCACTCCTGACATATGGTTGTCAAGCCTCTGCTTAAAGACCTCCAAAGAAGGAGACTCCACCACACTCCTTGGCAGCAAATTCCACTGTCGGACAGCTCTTACTGTCATGAAGTTCTTCCTAATGTTTAGGTGGAATCTTCTTCCTTGTAGTTTGGATCCATTGCTCCGTGTCTGCTTCTCTGCAGCAGAGCACAACAAACCACTGCCTAGATAAGGGGTGAGACAATTGTGGACCAACTTATACCCTCAGTTTGCTCCAGACCAGTGCTGAAGTAACACTCAGATCCCTGTCTCTCTGAGAGCCTAGGCTCTTCTTGAATCTAGGCTCACAGTGAGCTATCCATGGTCCTGATCTTTGGGGTATTTTAATGTCAACCTGCCTCATTTCCACATCTTGAACACAGCTATCCTTTGAAATGTGCACTTCTAGAAATTCTGCAATAGTTCCCCAACACCCAAACCGAAACAAAATGCATACAAAAATGGGAATATGTGTTTACTTGCTGATGTTGACAAGAGCATATAAAAAGAGCCTGCTAGAATTAGGCCAGTGGACCATCTAGTCCAGCATCCTGTTCTACCAGTGGACAACCAGATGCCTTTGGGAAGCCCACAAGGAGCTAATAATCCTCTAAATACCAAAGTATATGACAGGCTTAAAAAGAAAGCAAAAATTACAATCAATAAAATAATAATAAAGTTTTTTTAAAAAAATCTAATCTGCACATACCAGCAGCACTGCTGTTCCCTGAAGGTTTGTCACGAACATTTGTAACATGTGTCATGAACCGCAGATTGTTGACACATGTCATACATCCACAGTGAGTGTGTGTTCTATAACGTTGGTGCCACTATAACAAACGTGTTCTTCTGAGTATGTACAGGAACATGTGGAACCACCAGGAAGACCTCTTCAGATGATCTCAAATCACCAGAAAGGTTGATTAGAGGAAAGTGTGGGCCAAAATGCATGGTGTTAGGTGAAACTGCTTTTAAAAAATGCATAATAGGGTCAAATTGTGTTTAAAAATGTGGGTTTTATTGGAAGAAATGTGCATACAAATTGTCCTGCAAGTTCTAAGGAAGAATGTCAGGTATGGGAATTACTGAGGGAGTGTTGGTGGTGGGTAGAAATGTTACGACTGTGGTGGACCAAGTGTTCACAATCTTCCCCTTCCCTTTTTCACAATGGGAGAAATTTGGATAGAATGTCTTTTATATGCTAGATTCTTGTGTCCTGTCACCTCAATAGATTGCCTTTTTTAAGAAATGGAAGAGAGCTTCTCAACCACAACCACCAAAGGGGGGGGCACTACATGAAAATGCTGTGTTGCTGAAATTCAGCCAATGTGAAGACTTTATACAAAATTGTTCTAGTCAGATTATATTCAATAGACTGATCTGCACTAGAATCAATAGGACATTCTGGAGGGTTTTGATTTGCATCTCTGCTCTTAGGAAAAATTAACAGATGAGTGAGCAGTTGTGTCCCTGTGCAAGCTTGCCATACTTGGTGGTCAAACATAAAATGACTAGAGGAGACAAAAAGTAGGGATATGCCTCCATGTATTTTGAAGTGGGGAATGATATCCTGTTCCAACATGGCTAGCAGCCTGTGGAGTGCAGGAAAAGAGGAGTATGGGGCTGCAAGGATCAGGAATGGAAAACAAAGCTGGTCTGGCTCAGATACTTCAGGACCTGAGGCAGTTCCCAAAAACAGGAGTCATTGAAGCTCAAAATGGGACCCAATGACTATCGGAATTTAAACATTCCAGTGCAGGTGTAAGAGGTTTAATGGGGTGGCTTTCTCATATAGATTTGAGCACTGTGGCACCATTAAATGTTCATGAGATTGTCCCTTTTGTATTCTCCAGCAGAAAATTGCTAAAGAGAAAAAAATATTTTGTGGTTGATTGGCACAATTCAAAGTGTTGGTGCTGACCTTTAAAGCCCTAAACAGCCTCGGTCCTGTATACCTGAAGGAGTATCTCCACCCCCATCGTTCTGCACGGACACTGAGGTCCAGCGCTGAGGGGCTTCTGGCAGTTCCCTCACTGCGAGAAGCCAAGTTACAGGGAACCAGGCAGAGGGCCTTCTTGGTAGTGGCACCTGCCTCCCTCCCACCAGATGTCAAAGAAAACAACAACTACCAGACTTTTAGAAGACATCTGAAGGCAGCCCTGTTTAGGGAAGCTTTTACTGTTTTATGGACTATTGTATTTTAATATTTTGTTGGAGTGGCTGGGGAAACCTAGCCAAATGGGTGTGTATAAGCAATAAATTTTTATTGTTATTGGCAGTTTCAGACTCATCTCCTGAAAAGTCTGAGTTGCCACTTTCAGGTTGGAACTCTGATATCTCTTTTACCACTAACTCCAAGCAGTGTACAGGTGTCCAAAACCCCATGAAAAGCGCCCTCTGCTCTTATTAAATGGAATTATGGGTGCAGACAAGCAGATTCTGCTCAGCTTATCCAGGATGAGAAGAAAAGACTCTGCATGTATGGAATATTCAGGAAACACTGTAAGTACGGAACTCCACCCATACTTCCAGAGTGACTTGATCTTGACCCTGTAGGTTTCAGGTCCCAGAGGTGAGTCAGAAAGCAAAGTAATCTTGTTTCAACCCTCAGAGGCCATGACAATTTAAGTACAAAGTGCACTTTGAACATGAAATTCTCTCCAGTCAAGTGGGAGAAGGCAACTCAAGTTGTAGCCGCCATTCCAGAATAATAATTGTCTTTGTGTTTATTCCTAATTCTTCCTCTGAACTTGACTGCATTAGCACTTCAGCTGGGCTCTTCTTAATTACAACTGTAACCTGCTAATAGTGTTTCTTTGTTGTCTGAGGGAATCTACTTCTTATTCAGCCTTGGCTAAATTAAAATTTAATACAACATCAGGTCGCAACAGAACTAGGAAGCAAATGACAGCTGTTTAATTAAAACCTAAAGCTGATTAGATGGCACCACCGAGAGGAATACTCCAGAGGAAGAGTTGAAGGCTACAGAAACTCGCGGCGGGGGATAATGGCTCTATTTAAGTCCCCATGTATGGCCAGAGACAAAACTATTATCAAGTGGCTGAGATGGTCAATTGGGGGCAGAAGGTCTACCGAAAGCTTGTTGGGAATCCAGTTCAAATCATGATTGCCTCTCCCATTCTCCATTAGCAAGCTGGAAGCCTCAGCCAAGAGTTGGGATTATCGGCAACAACTAAATGGGACATTAATGAAGCTACTTTATTAAATCAGTGAGTGTGGCAGGAAGCCCAAGTAATTAGGGTTTATAGAGTGTTACCAAATGAGGTGGACTGAGCCACACTGACAAAGAGGCAGGGAGAAATAGCTCCTTCTCAAAGCAAACTTTGCCTGACACATAATATCCTAGATTGTGGAGCAGGGCCATGGCTCGGTGACAGACCACACAAGGATGGTCTCAAGCTCAATCCTCAGCATCTCTAGGTAGGGCTACAAAAGGTTCCTGCCTGAAATTCTGAAGAGTGGCTGCCAGTCAGGACACAGAGGACACAGGTCTGCTGAAGACATTACTAAGCCAAAATGACCAATGTTCTGGCTCCACAGAAACTTGTTCTTATGTTGTTATTTAATTCAGAAATTTACTCAGAACCATGAGGACTAGAACCTTGCTTAATTTGGGTGAAACAGCCACAGCGGGCTCTACTGATAAGGCTGCCCTCTCTATCTGGCCCTTGGGACACTCTACAGCCCTTATCCCTCCTGGCTGGCAATGTGTCATTGAACCGTGATTATGCCTCTTCCTTTCCTAGGTGGAGAGAGTGTGTGTAGATTGGAAAACTCTGGATTTTGCATGGATGAATATAACTTACTGTACAAAGGTAAGATTCACATTAGTTGCTACATGCAATTTTGTCTCTGGCCTTTCCCACCATTGGCATGCAGACCCTGGAAGATCACTCATGAGGCTATGCAGCCCTCAGTTCACCACCCCTGGAGCAAGGCAGTAGAGGATGCTACAATATCTTGGTCACTCTCATTACTGGTTGTGTGCCAACAAGCAGTGACAGCACAGCAAGGAGGACTAATGTCAACCCTGTAGGTCCCGGGCGTTGACAATGGGCCCCCTAAAGGGGTGCCGACTTTCACTGTTGCCCAGTTAAGCCTATTTCTGACACAGGCCCTGGATACTGAACAAGGAAATCAGCAAACTGTTATCTTCACACTACCTGTCTCGAAGGTTTCTAGTATACTTAGCTACCCCATGGACCAAATGGACTCTTGGCTTGGCCATTCATTAGTTGTTCCATCTACCAGCACACCAAAGTCTTCTGATGCAAGCACTGCTTCTGCCTGCTGAGATGGATATCCAAGACAGGGTTTTTTACATTCCATGTTAAGAGGTTAATGCAAACACACTGTGGTCCAGTCAACCCAGCAGAAAACACTCTGCCATAAATTAAGAAGAAAAGTGAGAGGCCACCTTACGCAGCTGACAAATGCTACAGCTAAATGCCTTTTGGCATTTACTTGGAACAACTGTCTTTGCCAAAGAAGGCACTGAGCCAATCCATTTGTCTGCAGAAGAGAGTCCCTTTATTGTTATTCCTCTGCCTCACTCCTGCCCTGATGGCCCACCTTTCGAAAATAATTCTGTAAAAACAGTGATGGGGCAACCTTTAGCCTTCTAGATGTTGGTGGGCTCTGACTTCCATCAGCCCCAGCCAGCATGGTCAATAGCCAGAGGTGATGCAATGTGAAGTCCAGCTTCACCTGGAGGACCACAGGCCACCGCTGGTGCTCACTGAGAGGCCAACCATAGGTGGAGCCTGAGCCAGTGACAGCCAAAGCCACCTAATTCTAATTTTGTCCACACCCTCCTTCTGCAAGGGGCAACAACACTGAGACTAAGGAGGAAGAGAAGCTGAGAGTCAGGGCCACCTTTTAGACTTGTAAGTAAGAAGGCTGACACATGGGAGTTGGTTGAGCACAGACTAGGGTTGATGGGGCAGTAGCCCATTTGCCCTAACGGGCAATCCTCCCCTGGCCACTGGTTCTGCAGTCCTGGTGTAACAGCGGGTGGGAAGGGAAACTTCCAGCAGTCACAGGCCAGCCTTTCTAAAGGCAAGTCCTTAAAATGAAATTATAGTGGAAGATTGTGTTCATCCCTTCTTTTTCTGTATCAATTATTCACTGCTTTATTCCAACCCCACCCTGCTCTGATCAAAGGGCAAGGCAGTATACATCTGATAAGTGAGCTTAATATCTAAATTAGATGCTTTGCTACAATGATTACAAGCCCCCATAATTTCTCTAACACACTTTCTCTTCCTGCTTGGATAGAATGGTATTTCCAGGATTTCAAATACATATTAATGAATGGCAATCGCAAGGAAAGCTATGTTTATTTTCTGCCATGCAGGCCACGGTGACTCAGATGGAATTTTTCTTTTAAGGGGTGCCATTTTGGCCTCTGTGCTCAAGACAATTTACTCTGGAGGGCCGCCAAGGAACAGTTTAAAGGTTGCAACTTCCATCGCCAATAACCGCGGAAATGTTTAAGTGAGATGAGGCATTTATAAAGCGTGAGGCAATACTTCCGAAACAACGGTGAGAGGCGGAATCATCGACTTAATTGCCGTACATTCACACTTGACATTGCCTATGGAGGGGGTGAGAAATCAACCGGGGAGGGGGCATGAGTCAGTCAATGGCAGCACATCAATACCAAACATTAACATAAGAGCCCTGCTGGGTCAGGCTAGAGACCCACCCACTCCAACATCCTGTTCTCACTGTAGTCAACCATGATGACGATGGCAAGCCTGCAGGCAAGGTCTGAGTGCAGTTCTCCCCATTTGTGATTCCCAGCAACAGGGGTTCCACCTGCTTCCAAAGATGGAGATAGAACATAGGCTTCATAGAATCATAGAGTTGGAAGAGACCACAAGGGCCATCGAGTCCAACCCCCTGCCAAACAGGAACCACCATCAGACCACTCCTGACATATGGTTGTCAAGCCTCTGCTTAAAGACCTCCAAAGAAGGAGACTCCACCACACTCCTTGGCAGCAAATTCCACTGTCGAACAGCTCTTACTGTCAGGAAGTTCTTCCTAATGTTTAGGTGGAATCTTCTTTCTTGTAGTTTGGATCCATTGTTCCGTGTCCGCTTCTCTGGAGCAGCAGAAAACAACCTTTCTCCCTCCTCTATGTGACATCCTTTTATATATTAGAACATAGGCTTCATAGGTAGTAGCCATTGAGAGCCCTATCCTCCATTCATACCTCTAATCCTCTTTTAAAGGCACCCATCTGGAAATCTAGCATTTCGGTGACGCAGTTGTCTTTACAGCACCCTGAGCTCCCTTCTAGTTGCTGTGCCATGCCAGCTCTTAAAATACCTCCAGCCTGTTCATGGCTTACAGGTGGTAGATTATCTCTTCTTCTTCTGCACCATGTGTTTGACCAGGAGGAAGGATATGAAATCCTATTTTATCTTGGGGTCTATATTTCGCAGCATATGTTAATTGCCAAGATGCCACTGCTAAATCATCTTCATTATCCAAACTTAGGCTCCCCCCTGGAATAATATTAAATGTGGCTCACAAGTTCTACTGAGGCGGAAAACTGAAGGTAGCACAATTATACCATATCTCTCTCTCTCCCTCTCTCTCTCTCTCTCTCAGTGTGTGATTTAATATTAATTTTCTCTCACAGGATAAATCCGCCCCTACCTGATATTCCCTGGGGAATCCTAATGGGAAGTAAAGCTGTTACGCAGGTAGATGCGAGGTGGGGAAAGGACTGACCTTTAACTTTGAAATGATAGCCTGCAGGATCTTGACTGTCCCATCTGTCAAAATGGATCACTGTTAATAATGAGGTACAACTCAGAACAGTTAATATGCAAAGAAACCAGCTGGAGAGGAGAAAAATAAAAGTTAGGGGGCAGAAGGGAAGGGAACTTCTTTTATCTCCTTCCCAGAAATTGTTATTTCTTCCAGAAATGATCTCTTCTTTTACAGTGCACCTTACTGAATAAGCATTAATTCAAGCAAATTTTCTGGTGGCTGGATATACCCATAATCCAACTCTCTTTGGATAAATGCCATGTAGAACACAGAGGTGGTTGGACCACTTGTGTGTATATACACCAGGTGTGGGGGACCTTTGGCCCTCCAGGTGTTGCTGAACTATAACTCCCATCAGCCCCAGCAAGCATCACCAGGGATGATGGGAGCTGTAGTCCAGCAACATCTGGAGGGCCAAAGATTCCCCACAACTGGTACATACCATAACTCAGTGCAATATCAGGCAGAGAAACCAGTTTTCCTAAGAATCTCAAAGCAAGCAAGTTTCTGGTCTTTATTGACACAAGGAAGTTGTATGTGAGCAACACATGCTGAAATCTCAGCAGCCACAAAATTCCCCGTGACTGTGAGCATTGGTTTAGTATCCTGCATTTCTCCACATCATCATTATAAGTAGTAGATGCTTAAAGGCTTTCCCATATTATGAAAACTGTGTCTCCTCTTGGTTGGAGGGTGGGTGGGGAAAGCGGTTCGTTCATTCACATGTGGTAGGAATGTAAGGAAAGCCAAGAATTCTGTGCCCTCAACCCTAGATGTAAACAATGCTTATTAAAACGGACCATGCAAATTCACTTTGCGTCACACTAGTATTATTTATTAAATTTGTTGGTGACTTTATCTTGCCCAAAGCAGCCCAAAGCAACTTACAAACAAGCAAGCTGCTTGTCTCAGTACAGAGCCTGTGTTCATGCACTGAAGAATTTTAATTGTGTTTTCCCCACCTTCCAAATGCAGAGTCCACATAAGAACATCATTTTCAGTTTCCTTCTCATGACAAATTCTTCCTTCAACCATGACTTGTTTGTTTTCCCGTAGAGCCTGAAGACTTTTTCCAAAACACACATGCTGAACAGCTCTTTGCTTGTTCAGTCCTGTCTCTACATCTGATTATCTCCTCTTCTCCTTCCCAACTTTTTTTTATATTAAGAATGACCTCAATCTTGCTTGAGTTCAAAATGAAGTCCCACTATTTTATTATTATTATATCTCCCTGCTTGTAATTCTCAGGAAAGAGAATTCTGTTCTCTTCGGTTTCCTTTGGAAGAGCCTCATTTTGACACCCTACTTCATAGAACGTGCCTGTTGCTTTTGTTACCTGAGGCTATTATTTGAGCACTGGTAGGATTTTGCAGCCAGGTGTTCCCTTAAATTAAAGCCACTTGCAAAATAGTGCAATCCTATGCCAATATCTGCTGGGATGAGCAGTTTAGGATGCAGACAATCTCTGGCTCAGCCGGCCGTTAAGTTTAACTTGCTTAGCCACTGCCCTGTTGGCTGAGCAGAGGCCTCTGTAAGTCCCCAAAGAGGGCATTCTGGGGCATAGTGTGGTGGGACCAGAAAGGAGGGAACTAAGGCTGGACCCTAAATTGGTTCAGCTTGGTCATATGACCAGGCAACCTGGCTCAAAACACTCTTTTATAGGCTTGTTACCTCTCTGCCAAGTTTAGGCACAGCACCATCAGCAGCCCCACTGCTGAAAAGAGTTTGGATGTGGTGTAACCTTAGGCTGATGTGACTTAGCCCAGCTTGCTTTACACCAGCTTCTCATGCACAGGATTGAATTTGTGGCGACACAGGAACAGGCCTTTTCAGTGGTGGCTCTCTGTTTCTTGAAAGCTTCACCAGGGAAGCACGCCTAGCCCCATCTTTGATATTAAGTGATAGGTAGAAACATTTTTCCTACTCAGAAATAAGTCCCATCTATTTCAGTGGGGCTTACTCCCAATAAGTAGGGATGAATACAACAGAAATTACAGAGAAGGCGCTGGTAAGTCTTTCTTTCCTTGGGCCTCATCTGCCATGTCTCTTAAGTGGAAGATGTTAACGGGCTTTTACTTTGGTAACACTACAGATGGCTGAATGCACCCAGGAGGAACTCCCAGAAGCTTTTACTAAATGTAACTCATGTATAAAGCTGTATTTTGAAGCGTCTTCTGATGTCATCTCAAAGGACGCATGAAATATCCAAGCTGATGAGAAGACAATGGAAAACAACGTGACGGCAGCTGGTTTACCTAAGACATTTAAATAGGATCCGGCTGCAACCCAGATTGAGAGCCAGAAGTGGCATCAGGCAAGGAACAGTAAAGAATCAACCCCCTCTAACTGCCCCCAATCACTCATGAGAGGGAGAAATGGGGGAGAATTCTGATTCAGCTTGCACTTAAAGGCAAATGATCGTATTCACACTTTATGAAACAATATGAGAACCAAAACACAGCCATCCTTCACACCTATTCGAATTTTACAGTGCAGCTCTCTAACTAAACAATGTTCACCAAAATGCATACATTAGATGTACACCCTCAATTAAAAATGTGTTTCGATTATTTTGCTCAGCAATAAAAACTCTACTATCTTTTCCCACAAGCAACCTTATGAAGTCGCTTTTTGGAGTGACTGGAGTCCTATGTTCACTTAGTGGGAGTAGGAGGAATTTTCAAGGGGGCACATTTAAAAGTGAACCTACCTAATATGTGCATACCAAAATACTACGTGAACTGCAAAAAAGCCACCCTCTGAAATGTGAATTTCTCCTTTGCAATGCAGCTCTCCAGGCAAGTAATACATACAAGAAGTCACGGGTAACAAAATGGCAAATGCATGTCAGTGTAAACCTGCAAAAAGTGATGCACATCAGGGGAAAGGTAAGAAAGAAAGTTCTTCATGCAAAACAGAGTTATACTATGGAACTCACGCCCACTGGAGACAGGGTCCCAGGGTCCCACACACACACCACCCTTAACTTAACTTCTCACGCATGTCTGCTTGCATTGCTAAAGTCAGAAAATGGACTGGGTGAGGGAAAGAGGGAGTCAGAGTTCTTCCTTTCAATATGTCCCCACAGTGCACAAATGTATTTGACCTCAGAGACCAGGCACTTGAGAATAAAAAATCACTCTCGGTGAATTGTTCCGCCTGGAATGGCTCTTTGCAAGACGCTGCTCTCTGAGGTCATTTGCTTCTCTCTGAAGTCTTCAGTTGGTCATTGTTAAAACTGTTTTCTTTATGGGGAACGTGCTTTTGTTGGATAATGAAAACAAGAGCAGAGAGGCCAGGAAACTGGCCAGGAAACTGACCTAAAGAAAGATGGTTGTCCAGTGGAATGTTCTTCTTCTTCTTCTTAAACTAATATGTAAGCTCAGTAATGTCAACACAAGGAGTGGGGAACATCTATCATTCTGAGGGCCACATGCCAGGGGTGAGCAAGGCCAGGGGGGAAAAGTGGGGTGATGAATATAAATTTATCTATTGTGCAGTACAATGCAGCTCAACAACCTGAGAAGGTAGCCCATCTTTGGGAGAAGAAAAATCCTACACAAATCCAGAGTGGAGTCCCTAAGATGGTTGGATAGCACCTTGTATGCCTCTTTTCGGCCACTCTGCAGCCAAGCTGATGCCAAACCTTTTGACCTGCTCTCCTTTGGACCACTTCAGAGGGGCTGAGGGGGGGGCTTGTCATTTGGGCAGCCCAGATCATCACCTGAGGCCCATCTTTGTGTGATTCCTTCCCAGGAAATCCAGAGTTTGGCAACTCGAGAACGGGCCTTTTCTGCAGTGGCTCCCTGTTTGTGGAATGCTCTCCTCAGGGAGGTTTAGCTGGCAACTTCATTACATAAGTTCAGGTGCCAGGCGAAAACATTGACCTATAACCAGGCCTTTTGCTGATTAGACAATCTGTGACCTTTTAAACTGGGGGCGTGGAGTATTGCTTTGTTTGTTATTATTTGCTAGGTATTTTTGAGTTTTTATATTGCAAACCTCCCTGTGATTCTCAGATGGAGGGCAGTATAGAAATTCATTTAATAAAAATCACTCCCACTACAAGATCTGGAGAGCTACACAGGTTCTTCAGCTCTGCCACAGGCTTTTGAAAACACGCCAGTTATCCCCATACTAGAGTCTCCTGTTTCAACTGCTCTGTCTGTCTGTTTATTTAAGATGCTTTATTGTGCATTTTAATTATGGATGTTCATATTTTAATATTTGCTTAATTGGGTTTTTTATCCTTTCTAAACCAATTAGCAGCCTCTGTTGACATTAAAAGGCATAGACAGGTGACTTTCAACTTACACCGGGGTTACACATCTGGGAACAGTGGGTGAAGCCAAAACTATGTACAGTGAAAGCACATTGGGTTAAGTGATGGTGTCAGGGACTGGACTGCGGAGGAACGGTGGAGACTGCCACCCCCCCCCTTCTCCTGAAACTTCCAGAGGAGAGCAAGACAGTACAGTGGTACCTCAGGATGCAAACAGGATCCATTCCGGAGCCCTGTTCGCATCCTGAACAGAACGTAAGATGCGACGGTGCGGCTGCACGTGTGCGGGTCGCGTTTTGCCACTTCTGCGCATGCGCTTGACATCATTTTAAGCATCTGCGCATGCGCGAGTGGTGAAACCCAGAAGTAACGTGCTCCATTACTTCCGGGTTGCCACGGAGCACAACCCGAAAGCGCTCAACCTGAAGCACATTCAACCTGAGGTATGACTGTATAGATTTACAACAATGGTTTGCAGAAGATCACAGCTCTGAGACAGAAGAGGGACAACGCTGGGAGATAATGGGAGAAGAAGGGAGAGGAGGAGCTGAGCTGGAGAAACTGGCTGGCACGTTATCACTAGAAAGCATTCCTTCTCCCAGAACCCGGCAAATAGTGAAAGTAGGAGAGCAGAGAGCTAAGAGGCAAATGACCTTAAGCAGCCACCGTAAGGGTGGTGGTGCTTTTGATGACTGTGAAGGGAAGGGGGGAGGAGATTACTCAGAGCAACACCATTACCCTGAGAAGCAACATTTCTAAGCCTCTCTCTGTGAACATCGAATAAAAGACTTGGTAAGAGCTTCTTGTCTATCTTTTACTAGTAGCCTGCCATGAGTGGGAGGGATCGGATACCCTGAAGCCTGATAGATGAGTGGGGTTACCAAAACCCTTTTTTCCTGGACGTCCTCCCACTTTCCAATCACTTTTTTAAAAAAATGCATATGTTTGCCAAGCGCATAAGTTGAAAGCATGCAAGTTAAGTGCACGTAAGTTTCGAGTTACCTGTGTAAGTTATTATTATTGTTCCTAGCCTTTCCTCATAGGATTTGGGCTTCAAGTTGTTTACACTCCAAAATTAAAGTGTTTTTCAATGAAAAAATTGAAGTGTGCCAGGAGCATATTTTATAGCAGGGATTCTGTAACCCCCATAGGATCATGAACTGTCACTTATTGCTCTTTTCAATTCTTATATATTGTACCTTATTGCATTCAGATTGTAATATGGCAAAATGCAATACATTACAAATAAAAGGAGTGATTGAAACTACAGTTAAAAATCAATGTGAATATATAATGTAATGGATGTGGCATCTCTTGTCTTCAATGACAAATTCATGGACAGGGCATGAACCATCGGTGGTCCGTAGACCACAGTTTGGGAGCTGTCACTTTAGGGGACTTGCAAAATCATATATAAAGTAAGACTGGACCTGAAAAATGGCAGAACCGGCAAAAGTGGGAAAACAACACAAAACAGCAAGACTCCTCTTTGCTTGCCCAAAGTAGCAATTTTGTTCAGCTACAAGGCAGAGGGCACACTGCCTGCCGGAGAAACAATGGACTGAGGGGAGGTAATCTGCTTCCAAAAATCTATTTTTAGCATCAATTTTATCTGCTAGCAATTTACCCTCACAGCTTCTCTCTCTCGGCACCCGTTTACTTCTATTTTGGAGGCCATTTTTATTGTGCCCAAATCTTTGAGATGAAAAATTCAATCCCAATTTTTTTACCTGTGCTAGGTTCCCCCCCCCCCCAAAAAAAACACGTGTTATGTTGACTGGTTGTGGTGCTGTAGCAAAAAACGCTAATGCTATTCTAGGCTGCTTCCACAAAAGTATAGTGTCCCAATCAAGGGAAGTAATAGCACCACTCTATTCTGCCTTGGTCAGACCACACCTGGAATACTGAGTCCAGGTCTGGGCACCACCATTGAAGAAGAATATTGACAAGCTGGGACATGTGCAGAGGAGGGCAATTAAGCAGAGGTTGGATGGTCCTATGTCATGTAGGATTTAGCTGAGATACCTGCATCACAAGGAGTTGAACTAATGACCCATGAAGTCCCTTCCAAGCCTACAATTTTATGATTCTATGATTCTCCTCTCTCCCCCAATATAACACCTAGGTAAAGGTAAAGGTACCCCTGCCCGTACGGGCCAGTCTTGCCAGACTCTAGGGTTGTGCGCCCATCTCACTCAAAGAGGCCGAGGGCCAGCGCTGTCCGAAGACACTTCCGGGTCACGTGGCCAGCGTGACATCGCTGCTCTGGCGAGCCAGAGCCGCACACGGAAACGCCGTTTACCTTCCCACTAGTAAGCGGTCCCTATTTATCTACTTGCACCCGGGGGTGCTTTCGAACTGCTAGGTTGGCAGGCGCTGGGACCGAACAACGGGAGCGCACCCCGCCGCGGGGATTCGAACCGCCGACCTTTCGATCGGCAAGGCCTGGGCACTGAGGCTTTAACCCACAGCGCCACCTGCGTCCCTGATATAACACCTAATCGCACAGTAATATCTAAGATGTCAAATGTACCTGGGTTTCCCCACCTGCTTTGAGCAGCAATCAATGAAATCTCTCCACACAGTGACATCATCACAAGTTTCCTGGTTTGAGGTGTTACCGGAAGAGAGAGGAGCCAAAGGAGAACGAGGGCTGTGGCCCAGCAGCAGAGCATCTGCTTTGCACTCACAAGGTCCCAGGTTTGAACCCCGGCAGCATCTTCAAGCATGGTTGGGAGAGACCCCCTGCATCGAAGCCTGGAAAGCCACTGCTGCCAGTCAGTGTAGACAACACTGAGCTACAGGACATTTTTTCTAGAAAAAGAGGTGCTAGAACTTGTTGAGGGAAGCACCCAACTAATGCACCACTTGCCATGCCAGCCACAGCCTCCGTCACAAAACAAAGATTGTTGTGCTACACGCAGCCTCTGGCGCACAGAGTTCAGGCTGGGGAAAAGCCCTGCTCAGCTAGATGGACAGTGGTCTGACTCAGAGTAAGGCAACTTCCTATATATGTTGCTATGGCTGTTCTTTCTGTGGCTCCTGCAATGCAAAGATTCCTCACTTTCTTTATGAGAAAAAGCTGATCCACACATTACACTTAACACAGCTACAAGCTGTCTCTAGGCATGTAAATGTGGAAGGGTGTACTCTTCTTGATTTGTACAGCTCAGCTTCCATGTACACAAGTAAACATACTAGACAGTTGTTGAACATTACATGTGCATAACTGTACGAGATTAAAGTTCAATTACAGTGGTGCCCCGCAAGATGAATGCCTCGCAAGACGGAAAACCCGCTAGATGAAAGGGTTTTCCGTTTTGGAGGTGCTTCGCAAAACGAATTTGCTATGGGCTTGCTTCGCAAGACGAAAATGTCTTGTGAGTTCCTGCGGGGTTTTTTCCCTCCCCCCCCCCTTTTCCCAAGCCCCTAAGCCGCTTAACAGCTGTTCGCTAAGACGCTTAACAGCTGATCGCTAAGCCACTTAACAGCTGATCTAAGCCGCTTATCAGCTGATCTAAGCCGCTAATAGCCTTTTAGCAGCTAATCCACTAATCCCTTAAACCTTTAATAGCCACTAATAGCCTTTTAGCAGCTAATCCGCTAATCCCTTAAGCCTTTAATAGCCTTTAATAGCCGCTAAACCGCTAATAGCGCTAATCCGCTAATGGGCTTGCTTCGCAAGACGAAAAAATCTGCAAGACGAAGAGACTCGCGGAACGGATTCTTTTCGTCTTGCGAGGCACCACTGTATTTTATACACACAGGCACACAGACTGTACACCTGTTGATGGTCTGTTTATGACATTTATATCCCAGCTTTCCTCCAAGGAGCTCAAGGTAGTATATGAGGCTCTCCTCCTCTCTACTTTATCCTCTGTGAGGTAGGGATAGGTTAGACTGGGAGAAAGAGACTGGCTCCAGGTCACCCAGTGAGCTCCATGGCTGAGTGGGATTTGAACCCTGGCCGCTCCAGGTCCTAGCTTGATACTCCAGCCACTGGCACACGTGAGCACCCCAAATTCACAGTATTCCTGTGCAGCACTGTGAGCAACCTTAGTTGATTCAATTAAGATCTACTCTGAATCAATCGGTTTAAATTAATGGGCCTAGCTTAGTCAAGATCATGTATTTCAATGGAAGGGGATTCAGACCAGACCCACTGAAATGTATGAACAGGACTAAGTTAGGTCCACTAATTTCAAGTAGAGCTTAGCTGAATGCTATTCACAGCACAAAGTCAATAAATATATCACTCCCCCCCCCCCCAGGAAGATCAATATGGAGGAGAGAGAGTGGCTGAGAAGTCAGTAGGATGGTTGGGAAGACTGCACAGGCCAAATATGGTCCAAGGGCTGCCGTGTGGTTCCGGTGACATCTAATCCTATCTCCAGAGAAGCTCATGTATAGGAACTGGACATGACAGTGGAGGGTATTCCTTCCAGATTTCACAGAGTCATAGAATTGTAGAGTTGGAACAGAACCCAATGGTCATCTAGTCCAACCCCCTGCAATGCAGGAATCTCAACTAAAGCATCCCTAACAGATGGTCATTCAACCTCTGCTTTAAAACCTCCAAGGAAGGAGAGTCCACCACCTCTCGTGGGAGCCTGTTCCACTGCCAAACAGCTCTTGCTGTCGGAAAGTTCTTCTTGATGTTGAATCAGAATCTCCTTTCTTGCAACTTGAAGCCATTGGTTCAGGCCCTATCCTCCAGAGCAGCTTGCCCCATCTTCCATGACACAGCCCTTTAGATATTTGAAGATGGCAATCATATTTCCTCTCAGCCTCCTCTTTTCCAAGCTTGTTGTTGTTTAGTTATTTAGTCGTGTCCGACTCTTCGTGACCCCCTGGACCAGAGCGCGCCAGGCACTCCTGTCTTCCACTGCCTCCCGCAGTTTGGTCAAACTCATGCTGGTAGCTTTGAGAACACTGCCCAACCATCTCATCCTCTGTCGTCCCCTTCTCCTTGTGCCCTCCACCTTTCCAAACATCAGGGTCTTTTCCAGGGAGTCTTCTCTTCCCATAAGGTGGCCAAAGTATTGGAGCCTCAGCTTCACGATCTGTCCTTCCAGTGAGCACTCAGGGCTAATTTCCTTAAGAATGGATGCGTTTGATCTTCTTGCAGTCCATGGGACTCTCAAGAGTCTCCTCCAGCACCATAATTCAAAAGCATCAATTCTTCGGCGATCAGCCTTCTTTATAGTCCAGCTCTCACTTCCATACATCACTACTTTTCCAAGCTAAACATACCCAACTCCCTCAACTGTTCCTCATAAGGGTGGGTTTCCAGACCCTTAATTGTCTTGGTCATTCTTCTCTGCACTCATTCGAGCTTGTCAATATATTTCTTAAATTTCTAAACTCCACAATTATTCTAGGTGCAGGCTGACCAAGGCAGAATAGAGTGGTACTATTACTTCCCTTGAGATCCCAATTATTTGTCATTTGGAGCAATTACATAATTTCTGTCATACGCTTAGTTAATTGCATCACCATTTTGTAGATGTGCCAAAGCAGATGACAGGGTCAATGTTTACCCCCAAAAAGAGAGGAAAACTCAAAAGGTGATAAATGAATAAGTAATCAGGGACATTAACCTTGGGCAGCTGTTTCAACATTCTGGATCGGAGATTGTCTGCTGGGCCAATATGTTGAAACAGCTGCTGTTATATTTTAAGATAATTTTATTCGGTGACTTAGAAGGTGACTGTTGTAGGAATTTAGCTGAAAACATTTCAAGTGTAAAACTGAGACCTTAACCTATTTCTTATCCCAAACGACACAGCAATACAGATGGGATATATTTGTGGACACACACCCCACACCGGCCCCAATTACACTTTAATAATGCATCCTGAAGTTCAAATCTCACCGAAAGTTTGTTTCCATGGTGGTAGTCAACTAAGTTTAACTCAGAGTAGATCTATTCACAGAATCAAAGAATTGTAGAGTTTGAAGGTATACCAAGAGTGATTTAGTCCAACCGCCTGAGATGCAGGAATCACAGCTAAAGAATCCCTGACAGACAGCCATCCCATCTCTGTTTAGAAACATCAGCACATTCCAATGCAGTCTGCTCCAGTGTCAAACAGCTCTTAAGAGTAAAAAAAAAGTTCTTCCTAATGTTTAGTTGGAATCTCCTTTCTTGTGATCTGAATCCATTGGTTCGGGTCTTACCCTCTAGCCTAACTTAGTAATGTTCATTAATTATAATGGGTCTACTTTGAGTACAACTTAACAGAACATCACTCCTTGTGCTTATTATGTTTTTATACATGTTGAAAGCCACTCAGAGTGGTTGGGGCAACCCCAGCCAATGGGGGAGATATCGAGGAAGAGGAGGAGGAGGAGGAGGAGGAGGAGGAGGAAAGAGTCAGGGAACTTTTATTTACCTTCATTAATGAACCTACTTATCATTAAGAGGCCAGACAAGCATTTTTATATATTTATTTATTTATTAAATTTCTATACCAGCTTTTCTTCCAAGGAGCTGAAGGTGGGGTGCATGGTTCTCCTTCTCCCCATTTCATCCTCACAACAACACTGTAAGGTAGGTAAGGCTGAGAAGCAGTGACTGGTCCAAGGTCACCCAGTGAGCTTCATGGCTGAGTGGAGATTCGAACCCTGCTCTCCCAGGTTATAGTTTGACACTCTAACCACTGTACTATGCTAGCTCGCTTGGTGTCCTCCAGATGTTGTTGGAGTACAACTCCTATCATTCACTGGCTGGCTGCCCTGAACCAGCCCCTACCTGCCCAACTTCTCACCTAGAGCCAGTCAGGGGGTGCCTCCGCCTGTGATTGGGTCCCTTCATGGGCAACTTTCTCAGGACTTCGTAACAATGCTGGGAAGAGCCAGATGCCAAGGTGGGCAGACCAAGAGGTACAACTCTTACTATGATTCCATATGTGCATTCCATCCACAGAAGCCTGAATTTTCTACGCACGCATCTCTCCGGCCAGGTAAGCAAGAGGCTTTATCAGGGTTCAATGACACATTCCAGCAAGACAAAGAGCAACCAATGGGCTGAAAGGGGTGTGGCCTGGGAGACAAAGCAGCCTGGCAAGAATCCCAAAGCCCAGGTCACATTCGGCCCCCAGGCCTGAGATTCCCCACTCATGCTGCCAACGACAACACATCCTGAAGGGCAACCCCAAAATCAACAGAAGCAGAAGTCAGAGTGAGCAGCAACATCTTACCACCCCACATTTGAGGCTGCCTTGCCAGCTTCCTGCACCTGCCATCTGCTCATTCTTTTGATGTGAAAATATTCCGCTTTCCAGAGAGGCAATTTGGAGGCATCTGACTTGGTGCTGCTAACCCCCTCCCCATTTGCTGTGCCACCCTTCAACAGGTATTCCAATGACAAATTTATTACAGCCCATTATTCCGTGCTTTGCACACAACCCGGTCCTGCTGCCGAAATTTATTACAGCATTTATGGTATTAATTATACAAGTTTCAGCACCACCTGTCAGAGGGCATTCTGAGTCTCCTAAAAAATAATAATAACAACAAAACCCCAAGAAGCATGCCTTTTGTTTACGTGCAGCCATGGTGAAAAGTGGCACGCATCACAATTATTTATCTACCAGCACACAACCCATCAAGTTTGACAAGTGGCAGGAAGGAGGGAGGAATTTTGCCAAGCATGCTTCTTTCCCAAATGCATTGCCTCGGTTGGCAAACCTGCTCCTGCTCCTTGTTCTCCTAAACTAAGGGTGAGGGACTTATTTCAGTCTGAGGGCCACATTTCATTCCAGGCAACCTTCCGAGGGCCACATGCCTGTGGTGGGTGAGGCCAGAGGGAAAGGTGAGCAGAGAAACAAATGCAAGTTTTATCGTGGTACAGAAGGATAGTTTCCACCAATAATAACACATGCCTCTCTATCCAAGAGTTAAAATCATAGAGCTGGCAAGGGGACCCAAGAGTCATCTAATCCACCTCCTGCAATGCAGGAATCTCAACTAGATCATCCCTGACAGATGGCCACCCAGCCTCTGCTTAAAAATCTCCAAGAAAAGAGAGTCCACCACCTCTTGTGGGAGTGTGTTAAACTGTCAAACGGCTCTTACTGTCAGAAAGATCATCTTGATGTTTAGTCAGAATCTCATTTCTGGTAACTTGAAAGCCAAGGTGGTTCTGCTTCCCTTTGGAACACATCAGCGAGGCCAAGATGGAGGTCCTAGCATCTGGGCAACCCAGGACCTCCATACACACTGTCCAGGATTATGGTCTGGAGAGATCCTTTTGGTGCTGCTAACACAGCAAAAACAACGTGAGAGGGATCAGGGGAGAAATTCGATTCGGTTCGCATTTAAAGGCGAGCCTCCCTAATTTGCACATTCTGAAACAATACAATAGCTGGAACACAGCCATCCTTGGAAATTGGCACTTCTACGAATTTTGCATTGCAGTTCTCCAGCCATGTAAGCCAAGTAACATGTACACAAACACATATACCAAAGTACTTTATGCATGAAGGGAAATTGTATTGTATTCGGGAAGTTTGCTTTGCAAGGATGTTTTTGCTCATTGGGGGAAATTGCATGCAAAAATTTGTATACTAGGATAAATCACACTATTTTATTTTTATTTTTGAACTACTTTCCATAAGGTATCCCAAAGCAATTAATAATATAGATGTTGATGAATTTTCATGAGGGCTTAAAAAAAAGATAGAAACTGCCAAGTGCTATGTCATTCTCTATACACACTCAGGTTATCCCCACAACTACCCTGTGAGGTAGGTTAGGCTGAGACACAATGAGTATCCCAAGGTTTCCCAGTGAACTGCACACCTGAGTGTAGAACATGAGTCTTAGTATGAGTCCAGCAATCTTAACAATGATGTTAACAAAGAAAGACATAAAATATTAATTTAACAAATGAATTCAATAACTAAATCATCAGTATGGAACTGCCCTCCCTTGCCTACCCCACAGATAGGTTGCCCCAATGTGAGTCAAGGGCATCTGACTCCCTTCAGTCCTCCAGGCCCAGTTCTGGGCTGAGAGACTGGACAATTCATGCAGATGCAAGTCTGCACCTGAGCAGGATTTCATGCAGAAGTGCTTCCACTTGCTATCTCTCTTCCAAACCTGGGGTTGACAATTAACTCACACTAATGAGGCTTGCACACTGCAGCTCCTGGAAGAATGGCAAAAAGGGCAAGACTGTCATTTAAAAAAAAAGAACACTCTCGTCTCCGTTACATTCCTGACAGATTTAATTAACAAAAATGTTGCGATAGCTGAAATTTCTTCCCTGTTTTACAAATAATGCCCTTTTGATGAGGGCTTCCGTTCGAATTACTGCCCTCTCAAGCGGCGCCACACAACCAGAATGCTAAGCTGATTGGCAATAAAACTACAGTAAGTGGTCCAAAGGGAGGGAAGAGAAATATCATAAACACAATGGAAGCCAATTGTTGGCTAATCGTTAAGAAGGACAAGTTTATGCGTCATTCCATGAGTTTTCTCCTTTGGGTGGGCCTTGGCATTCAGGGATTTGGCTGTAACTCTCATTTCTAAAGAAGAAGATATTCAGAATGCAAGTAGGGGGGTGGCGTGCTGAGATGCTCTGCCACAACAAGAAGTCCCCACACCCAAAAATCTACCAAATGAGGGAGAACGCTTCTTCCTTAGCTGCCCAGACATAAAATGCATGCAAGCAATGGCATTTGCAGATATTTTCCAGATTGTTTATTAAAGCCTGAAACTTAAATGTATTTATTTATTACATTTATTGTTAGGTTTCCAAGGGGTTGCTTGAGAGCAAGCAGGAAAATACCTCCCTGCTTGGCTGTGAAGCCTTGCTTTTGATGCAAAATAAACTTTATCTGTCCAGAGCGCCACTCTCCCATGGCTGGCTCATTCACTGGCAGAATCCGTGAGTGGGCGGGGCTTAAACTTTCCCCAGCAAAGTAATTTCTTGACGCCCAGACTGCGCCTCCCCTCCCGGCGCGAAAGCCTACTGCGCAAGGAGGGCGTGGGTAACAGAGGACTCCTCTCCTCCCCGCTTTGCCCAGGCAAGGTGTCCTGGCACCGCCTCGCCTCCTCCGAGCCCTGAAGCTCCTCTCCACTGGAGGCGTGGTTACTCTCCCCCACCGAGGAGGAGCTGCTTCCCACGATCTTTGGGGGCTCTATGTAATCCATCCGGCTTTTCCTCTCTCCCTCCTGAACCGATGGCAGTTCCCTGACATTTATAGATCACCTTTTTCTCCAAGTATCTCCCTGTCCTCATTTAAAGGTTCTCCCTATCCTCATTTAAATCCCCAAAACAACCCTGTGAGGTGGGTTAGGCAGAGAGACAGTGACTTGTCCAAGATTGCTCTGTGTGCTTCATGGGCAAGCGAGAATCTGAAGTCGAGTCTCCCAGGTCCTAGTCTGACACACTCTAACCACTTCACCACACTGAGTTATTCTGGTACAGTGGGGAACTGTGGCAAACCATCCGTTCCCCAATTTTGTGTCGCTTTTATTTCCCCTGATCCTGTTCACTGGGTTTGTTTCTCTTGGGAAATGACGCATCAGTGCAATTCCTGGCTTCTTTCTCAGGTACATGCACAGGTGATTCCAGACAATCAGGAATCAGCAATTGAACTTTATGGCACCATGCTGCTATGCAGCCAATCAGGAAATCAGTGATGATATGAGGGACTGATCTATCTGCATGGGTAGGCAAACTAAGGCCCGGGGGCCGGATCTGGCCCAATCGCCGTCTAAATCCGGCCCACAGACGGTCCGGGAATCAGCATGTTTTTACATGAGTAGAATGTGTCCTTTTTATTTAAAATGCATCTCTGGGGCATAGGAATTCATTCATTTTTTTTCCAAAATATAGTCTAGCCCACCACAAGGTCTGAGGGACAGTGGACCGGCCCCCTGCTGAAAAGGTTTGTTGACCCCTGATCTAGAGAGACAGATATGCAGTTTTACTTTGCAAGTCAGAACTCACTACAGCAAATCACCCAGAGATTCATGAGTAGATGTGAATCTACCCCCCCACACACACACACACATTACACAGCACCAGGTATTCTAATGGTACTGTAATAAGTAATAAGTAACAACAGTAACATGTCACAACAGTAACAACCACTAGGGCCAAGGGGACACTGCCCCACCAACCTCAGCCCCCTCACCACCAACATGCCTTCATACAATCAGTTTCCTCCTCCTTAGTGTTGCCCTTAGCAGGGAGGAGGATGGAAACGAAACAATAATTGGTTGGGTCTGCCTATCATTGGCTCAACCTCTGCCTACTGTTAAATCTCCCTGACCTTTGACTCACCGGTTCCTGAAGGCACCAGTCACTACTGAAATACTCAGATGCACACCTAGAGAACACTTGGCTTGACAGTAGTACTTGTGAAATGCATCTAGTGAGCTTAGTAGACCACAAGTTAAGCATGAGTCAGCAGTATGATGCAGCAGCAGAAAAAAAGGCTAACACAGAAGTATAATGTCCAGATCAAGGGAAGCAATAGTACTACTCTATTCTACACCTGGAGTCCTGTGTCCAGTTCTGGGCACCACAATTTAAGAAGGATGTTGACAAGCTGCAATGTATGCAGAGGAGGGCAACCAAGATGATCAAGGGTCTGGAAACTAAGCCTTACGAGGAACAGTTGAAGGAGCTGGGTATGTTTAGCTAGCCTGGAAAAGAGGAGACTGAGAGGAGATATGATAGCCATCTTCAAATATATTAAGGGCTGTCACATGGAAGAGGAAGCATGCTTGTTTTCTCCTGCTCTGGAGGGTAAGACTTGAGGCAATGGCTTCAAATTACAAGAAAGGTGATTCCAACTAAACATTCAAAAAAACATTCTGACAGTAAGAGCTGTTCGGCAGTGGAACAGACTCCCAAGAGAGGGGGTGGACTCTCCTTCCTTGGAGGTTTTAAAGCAGAGGTTAAATGGTCATGTCATTGATGCTTTAGCTGAGATTCCTGCATCGGAGGGGGTTGGACTAGATGGCCCTTGGGACCCCTTCCAACTCTAAGATTCTATTCTTCTATGACCAAGATGATCAAGGGTCTGGAAACCGAGCCTTATGAGGAATGGCTGAGGGAGCTAGGTATGTTTAGCCTGAAAAAGAGGAGACTGGGAGGTGCAACAATGGAGCAGGAACCTTTCTACATATGTGGTGGGAGTGCAAAGAGACAGTGGGATTCTGGGAAAATACCTATAACGAACTGAAACAGATATTTAGATTTTCATTTGGGAAAAAACCAGAATCCTTTCTCCTAAGTATCAAGTCACAGGAAATAAAAAGAACAGTCAGACCAATATTTATGTATGCAACTATGGTGGCAAAGTTATTGATTGCCAAAAATTGGAAAAGCAGCAGCGTCCCAACTAAAACAAACTGGTGGAAATGATGGACAAAATGATGGAATACTTCCATATTGCCGAACTAACAGGAAGGATAAGAGGAGATATGGTACAAAAAGTGAATAAGGAGTGGGCTATCTTTAAGGAATACATCAAACTTTATGTGGAAAAAGTAGAATTTCTGACAGAAATTGAGTGAATCCAGAAAATGATTAGAGTGAAAGGAGAGTAAAGTTAAGGTAGAAGAAGAGATTAAAGAAATAATGAAATGTGTTTAAGCTAGTTGGAAAAATAAAGTAGCGTAACAAGAACGGCTGGAAGTCAAATCACTTGGTGGGTGTCCGTGTGGGGTAGGTGTGTAGGTATGTTGATATGTATA
The DNA here is from genome assembly GCF_965153285.1 of Podarcis tiliguerta. Taxonomy (NCBI): domain Eukaryota; kingdom Metazoa; phylum Chordata; class Lepidosauria; order Squamata; family Lacertidae; genus Podarcis; species Podarcis tiliguerta. The sequence goes on from NC_139549.1 coordinate 37,756,060, forward strand.
GTATAGCTAGGTATTATATAGAGTAATGTATGTATGTTTTATGTTATGAAAATAAGGTAGTGTGTTGTGTACGTGTATTGTGTAAATGTATATGTATGTGTTTTATATGTTAATAAAATAAAATTAAAATTAAAATTAGAAAAGAAAAGAAAAAGAGGAGACTGGGTGGAAATATGACAGCTCTCTGAAGGGCTATCACATGGAAAAGAGAACAAGATTGTTCTTTTGCTGTTCCAGACGGTAGGACTTGGATTGAAATGACAAGAAAGCCGATTGTGACTAAACATTAGGAAGAGCTTTCTGATGGTAAGGTCTGTTTGAGAGTGGAATGGGCTATCTTGGAAGCTGGTGGGTTGTCCTTTGTTAGCAGCTTCTAAATGGAGGTTGGGTGGCCATCTTAGCTGTGATTCCTGCATTGGTCGAGATTGGACTAGATGACTCTTGGGTTAACTCTTCCAACTGCATAATGATACATGTGTGAACCCAACTTTCAGGTGCACTTCTGTCCAAGGCACTCCTTCTCCTGCCTTGTAAACAAGTCGCCTGGGCTCCCCTGCTCCCATCAAGAGCCAAAAAAGGAAAGCTGTGCATTTGGAATGAGGAGTATGACAGCAAAGTGCCAGCTTTGCGGAGACAAAGATGCCACGGGGCTCCATCGCTCCAGCATCCCATTGCCCTCCCTGCTAATTTCTCTCTAAAGACATGGGAAGCATGGATGGAAGGGCGTCATTAGCCTGCTTGGCGATGAGTAACAGCTTTTTACTTGGGAGATCTTCTTGCTGTGAAATTAGTGTCACAGATAAGTGGTTGCTCTGCGGCAGAGATGGAAACGTCTGCATTTCTGATCTTCATACACAACATGCCCCCCACACACATCCCAGCACTTTGGCTAGGAAATTTACACAGATAGCACAGCCAGATGTCATGGGCTCACAAAGGCACTGTGAAATACAACCTGCCCAGCAGTACAACTATTATAAGTGCCAATTTTTATTGCACTTTATGGAAACCTTGGCTTCCCTCCTTTCATTTTTCTATGTTCACTTTGCACATGGCTCCAAAGTCGTGCATTTTTATCCTGATACACTATACCAAGGGGGGTCCAGACATCAAATATGGCCAGAACTCTCTATATGGACCCCAGGACTGCCCTCAGGCAAAACCGGCTGCTCAGACACATCCCCTCTCCCCAGTCCGAAATCCTTACCAGCCCTATTCCGCATCCTCTTTGTGTGTGTTTTGCTTGGCTGGGATGTTTCCTTGAATGCTGATAATCTCTCTTGCTGGCCTGGGTGTAGGGTGGAGGGGTGTGTGAGAGAGTTTGTAACTGTCCTGGCTCCCACCCTAAAACACTCACACAAAGGCTCTCTTTTGCAAGTTAGAAACAGACCTTTATTCAGGCTCAGTACAGGCTCAGCAGCACAAACCATGCTCAGGAGGCATGACTCAGGAGTTCAGGAGCAGAGAAAGGAGTTCAGAGCTGGACAAAAGCAACTAAGATGTCCCAAGAAGTTTCCATACCCCACCCACCAAGCTTTTAAGGTGAGGTGTGGCATTCCCACTCGTAAGACTCTTTCGCCTTGTGAAAATTTTGGGACTTTAAACATGCACTCCTTCGGGGAGCGGTCTGTTCCCATCTTAAAAGGTGGCGCCTGGTTCTAGGCAACAAGGCTGCACCCTGCTGTTCAGGCTCCTGTTCAGTCACTGCTGCCTTTGGTTCTCCCTCCAAACTCAGTTCCAAACTCTCCAAAGCTTTTACTAAGGGTGTCCACTTGGCAGGAAAGTAGGGTGGGCTGCGGAGAGAACTGACATGCCTGCAACTTCTCCCTAAGAGATGGAAGTCAGGGTGGAAAGCAAAGGTTCCTCCCACTCCACCAACTCTGGTTCCCACCATTCAGGTGGGGGAAAATGCATTGTTTCACCCACTTTTGCATCTGGTCCCCCACACAGTCAGGGACCCTGAAATATACTCAGAGTTGAGTGTTGATTTCATGCTCTTTATTTGAGCTCATGGTAAACAATGAGTGAGCACTTCCCCCCAAAAACCTCTGGCTATATATACATTATTTACGCAATGGGTCCCTTGTGATTGGCTGATTCAACTCCCCTCCTAGAGCCTGATTGGACTGTTCCTGCAGGCCAAGCAGGTTGCCGATTCACTTCCTCCTGGAGCCGGATTGGGTGGCTCCTGCAGACCAATCAGGTTGCTGCCTTCTAGAATCCTACCTGCCTGTTGTTCTAGGATCCAAGCTCAGTACATAACAGACCCTCTTTCAGCTGTCATCCACAGAATACATTCCCCTGGGGGGGGGAGAGAGAGAGAGAGAGAGAGAGAGAGAAGAAAGAGATGGGGTGGAAGGGCCTCTCCATCAGCACAGAGGAAAGACCTTTGTCTCCTCTCCAAATTTTCCATCCTAACTTTCACTACAAGTTTCTCTGTAACTAAGAATCAGGGCCCAAGCTTGCATTTCCCTCCTTCCTCTCAAACCCTTTTCCTTTTGTGTTGTGTCTTTTAAATTGTGAGCCTGAGGACAGAGACTGTCTTCTCCCTAATATCTGTAATCCTGTTTGGGAGGGGTTTACTTCCAACTGAAGAGTGGAATAAAAATGCTTAACCACCACCACAACAGCTACTACTACTTCATGGTAAAGGTGGCATTCAAACTGGGTAATTCCTGATTCACAGCCTGGTCCTGTTGAGATGGTGTTGAGAGAATATTGGCTTGGAACTCCAGCAAGCATGTTGCCAGCCCAATTGTTTGCTGACAGTAGAAAACACACCCACACCCCCTTTCACACATTACAAAACTGCTGGGCGGGGGGCAGGGGCACTGAGTGAGATGACAGGATGAGTGACCCAAGCCGGCCAAAAAACGGCACAGAAAATCCATCCTTTGTTGATCAGGCAACACAGTACAGTTCTGCCAAAACAAGCCCTGATGGATGCGCGCTGGCTGATTTCTCAAGCACTTTATAAATATTAATGGCAATGATAGAGCCTCTCAAAATTTGTCATGTCACATCGCTCTTAGAAAAACGCTCCGTGTGCGACTTCGATCAGGTGGTGGTTGTTTTTCCCACCAAACAATTGCAAACTCTACTTTGTAAGGTTACCCTCGCCCAAGATTCTTCCCCCCCCCCACCCCGCCACCCCAAAAGAAAAGAAATGCAAGGTATGGGGTGGACATATGCTAGCTTTTCATAAATGTAAAGGTGCTATAATAGAACCACTGGGGCTGGCTCTTCCATGAGCTTTGCTGAGCCATTGGCTTGGGTGGCAGATCAGGAAGGGCAGCAGACAGAGACCTGAGAGCGGAGGAGGCTGGTCACTAGGGCAAGGTGGGTACCCGGACTTGGTTGGCTGGTTGGAGGATAGAGAGGGGCCGTAGAAACTAACCCATATTACAAAGGTAACATTTACATTTGTTTTTCAGGTGCCCACCAAATGTATGTGGCCCTCAAGCTGGAAAAGGTGCCCTACCCCTGATTTAACAGAATGTCAGTACTGCCAATCAACAAAAGGTGCCATGCTACAGTGGCTTGCAAATATAAACTTCTTCTAGTGCTACAGAATTTGCCAAGACAAATACACATGGGTTGAGAAATATGAACTTCAACTGCTCATAATGGTTGCTTCAAATAGAAGGTGAACATTATAAACTCTGCTTTAAATGCCTAGGAAACTGGCAAGTTGCTTCTTTCCTAGCTGGTGGATGGATGGTCCTCTCATCTGGAAAGGGGAGGTTGCACAGAGCAGGGATGGAGATCCTGTTGTCCTCCAGATGTTGCTGGACTGCAGCTTGAATCATCCCTGACCCTATGCCATGTGGGCTGAAACTGATGATAGCTGGAGTCCGATATGATCTGGAGGGCCACAGGTTCCCAGCTTCTGCATATATCCGTCTGATGGGAGTGGTGTCTACCCCCCAGCTGTCAATCATCTGACATCACAATGGCATCAGGTGAAAGGTGCTTTGAAGTCCCAAAGTCAGGACTGCAAAGCACCTTGAAAGGCATCACTAAAATGAAGGGTTTTCCTTCACTTTAGCAGACAATCTCAGTGCGCACATACACTAATCCTGAATCAGGAATGGGTTTCCATCAAAATGCAACCCACACCCTAAATCCCGAACTAAGGGAAATGGTCTCATGGGCCAACTTGGATCCCCTTGGCAGGCCAGGTTTGGCCCATAGCCCAGAGGTTCCCCACCCCTGATGCAGCTCTATAGTTCAAAACATCTTTGGCATCTCTTGCAGGAGTAGGCTTCAGGATTCTTGAACTGTGGGCACGGAACAAGGCTCACATTCCTATAGGGGGTTGCCCCTGCTTCTAAAACTGAGGCTTGCATTCTGATTCAATACGCCTTGAGTTGGCAGTACCTGAAAGTGCTTTGTCCAATGCTGTCCAAATATGCTTAAAGTGATGCACTCAGCAATTTCCCCCTCTCAAGCTTGAGTTAAAGGACTCAGTGCTTTTTAAAGGCCATTTTTCCTGGGCGTTCCTTGTCAGCATTTCAGCCATCAGGCAACTGGGGACACCATTATTCAATCCCCCATTTAAAAGAAACCTTATTGGAATACACACACACACACAGAAACATACACCTGTGGTTCTAAGTGATTCACAACATTAGTCAACTGTTAATCAATGGAAAGGTTGTACTCTTAGGGTGAAAACATGGTTTTTAAAGGCAGAGATTAAATGTGGCCACATATACAAAAAGAAAGAAAAAAGACACATGAAGACACATCAATCTCAGGGGCTGACTAGGTTGGTGAGATACTGATGGATAGCATTTGAGAAACACTTTCAAGATGATGACAGACTGAAAATTACAGTCCTATTGTCATACAAGGAAGAATTGTGGAGAGGAAGGAATGGAATCCCACCATGCGCTGCAATTTAAGAACAAAGTACTTTCAATTCTCCTGATAAAGCAAAGGTGGGAAATCTGTGGCTCTTCAGATGCTGCTAGACTCCAACTCCCACCATCCCTGATCACTGATCCTGCCATCTGGGCTGCTGGGAGTTGGTGTCCAACGTCACCTGGAGGGCCACAGGTTCTACACTCCAAGAAAGCAGGTGATCCGCTGGACCATGGGCTAGATTGGTTCCCCTAGGGGATTTTTCTCATAAGATAAAGGTGGGAAACTGGTGGCCATCCAGATGTTTGCTGGATTCCAACTGCCCTCACCCCTGACGATTGCCTCTGTTGGCTGGGGCTGATGGGATTCGGAGTCCAGCATTACATTGAGGACCACAGCTTCCACTTCCCTGAGAAAGGGGATGGTCAGCCGGAACATAAACCAATGGGAATTAGAGTCCAGCAACACCAATCTCTCCCCACCGCCACCACATTCCCCCCATCTCGCCACGGAGTGCCCTTACCTGCTGCCCAACACCACACACACACGTCTGTGTGCATGCACATAAAGGTAAAGGTACCCCTGCCCGTACGGGCCAGTCTTGGCAGACTCTAGGGTTGTGCGCCCATCTCACTCAAAGAGGCCGAGGGCCAGCGCTGTCCGGAGACACTTCTGGGTCACGTGGCCACCGTGACATCGCTGCTCTGGCGAGCCAGAGCCGCACACAGAAACGCCGTTTACCTTCCCGCTAGTAAGCGGTCCCTATTTATCTACTTGCACCCGAGGGTGCTTTCGAACTGCTAGGTTGGCAGGCGCCGGGACCGAACAACGGGAGCGCACCCCGCCGCGGGGATTCGAACCACTGACTTTTCGATCGGCAAGCCCTAGACACTGAGGCTTTTACCCACAGCGCCACCCGCGTCCCAAGCAGTGCATGCACATACACAAACACACACCCCCCACACACAAACATGTTCTTCCCAAAGTGATGCCAGAGGAACAGGAGAGTGCAGCATCTTTTGGTCCCACATTATTTTGGTTCCCAGGCAAGTGCAGCGCCAGCTTCCGGAAGTACATCGGCAGCTGCGGCAGAGGCAGCAGCCGCAGCAGTAGAGGCCACAGTGGAGGCAGAGGAGATGGATGCAGAGACAGATGGAGCCGAAATGGGACACCCGTGATTGGCATCAGAAGCCTGGGTGGCTTCTGTAAATCTTTGACGGAGTCCCACTCAAAGCAGGGCAGTTGTGTGATGTGGTGTATGTTGTCATCTGTCTGTCTTGGGAGACAATGGAGGAGTGCACCTTGGCAGGTGAAGTCAAACTGTTGGAAGGTTACAGTACCTGCTGTGACTGTAGAGACCAATATGGGAGAGACGTGTTTTGTTGCAGCCGGGGCAGATGAAGGTGTCTGGCTGTGCTGCTGCAGGTGGCAAAGATGGTGGTGGCCTCTCCTTCATTTGCATTTTTTAAGCAGAAACCAGATGGCCAACCTATTAGGGATGCCATAGCAGCAGATTCCCTATATTGGCTATGGATTGGACCAGAAGAAGAAGAAGAAGAAGAAGAAGAAGAAGAAGAAGAAGAAGAAGAGGAGGAGTTTGGGTTTGACATCCCGCCTTCCACTCCCTTTAAGGAGTCTCAAAGCGGCTAACATTCTCCTTTCCCTTCCTCCCCCACAACAAACACTCTGTGAGGTGAGTGGGGCTGAGAGACTTCAGAGAAGTGTGACTGGCCCAAGGTCACCCAGCAGCTGCATGTGGAGGAGTGGAGACCTGGTTCCCCAGATTACAAGACTACAGCTCTCAACCACTACACCACACTGGCTCTCAAAGATGCCCATTGAGGTCCCATCCAAACCTATGGTTCTAGTTTGGAGACATTTCCACCAAGTTCAGCTAGCCTTCCCAATCCCCACCACGGCCACCTTACCCCTGAAGTTAAAAAAAAGGATTTTCCGCCTTTAACATTCTGCACTTGAAAACGCTCCATGTGTGCCGGAAACTCTGACAACTCACTAATCTGTCCTGAACACATCTTGTTTGGCAATTATATGGTAATGAACCCTTTCTCCTCGGTTCTTTCCATTCCTGAATGATTCATGCTCCGCTTTTCGGTTCTAAAAGCGCCGTTTTGAAGCTTTCCCCCAAATTCCACAATAATGTATCTGTTAAGCCAGAAAAAAACTCATGGAGATTTGCAGCTTTTTGAGTTCACCTAACAATCCCCACACCAACACAGCAGTTCCCTTTGTGAGTTGTTTGGGATTGATTTAACAACTTCAAAACAAAAAAAGTATGCAAACAGTGCCTACTAGCATAGGAGACAGATTATCATTGTAGTCAATGGGATAATTGCTAGGCCACAAAATTAGGATTCCCATTGGAATTGATCACACCCAAGGCCACACACTAAAGAATATACAGGAAGCACTTCATGCATGAAATGATGGGTGATTGTGTACATTCCGTAGCTGGCAGCTAACATGCTGTTGTTAACACTTCAGTGGCTAACTTTATTGTTATGGTTGTTCCGTTGAGTTCCTTGTTAGGACTCAAAGTTACAAAAGGCCTTGAATCAAGGGATAGTGTTATGCCAAGAACTCCTCCCACATTTATTTATTTATCCTCTTACCATTCTCCATTAATTACTGGGGGGTGGGGTGGGGGAATTGTGTTCTAGAATTATCAAAAGGGAGAGAGAAATTTCCCAGAATCAGGTGCAGCTGATTGTTGTGGTGTTTTTGCTTCTTTTCAAGCTGGCAAAGTTTCTTCCCTTTCATTCCACAAATTATCACTGATGGACTGCACTCTGCACACCTCTCTCAGCCTGCACTTTCTGAAAAACCTCCTGACATCCTCTCCTGGGCTTACATGCAAACGCAGAATTAACTAATTTAGGAGCAGCAAAATAAGCAGGGCCTAGAATCTCTCAGACCTCTTCATAGATCACCGCCTTGTTGTGGCAAAGGGGCTTGAATAAGGAGCTATGAGCTATGCCATGCAGGGCCACCCAAGACAGACAGGTCACAGCCGAGAATTTAGACTAAATGTGATCCACCTAGAGAAATACGACTAAAACAACAAACAGAATCTTTCTGAAGCAAGGTCAAGAAGCAAACAGGAGGGTGTTCACTGACCAGCTAGGTAGGCAGGGATTCAAAAATCAGGGAGCTGGTGCAAAAGAATCAGTCTGCATTCTGTGCCTGGAAAAAAAGGCTCTGAAACCTGAGACCCACCTAGAGGACTGTTACGTATGGAGCTGATCCAGAATGCAGCAGTCTGATTGGTCCACAGGAGCCACCCAATCCAGCTCCAGGTAGAAGTGAATCAGTGACCTGATTGGCCTGATTGGGGGGGCTCAGTTAAGCCCCCACCCTGCTTAATCAGTTACATGACATGGTGCTTGCACACCACTTGATTGGCAATGCCCATCAACTTTGGGGTCCCCCAACCCCCTCAAATATTTTATTGGGGGGATGAAGCCCCCTCAGCCCCCAGAAGTTGGCTCCTATGCCTTGGGGAGCTCCAGATGGTTTTCTGAAGAGGATTCCTCCAGTGGGGGCATGGCACCGGGTATGCAACCTGCTTTCCTGCAAGCTGTTGGTTTTCTTGAAAGCCCTTCTGAAGCCGTGCCTGGCTGTTACGAGCACGTTGGTTGTGCTCATTTAGACAGCAAGGGCCATTGGGTGCCAACTGTTTAGGGGACAATTTCCTGGCACAACATCCCAAGCGCCAGATGAAAATGTCAGTTGCCACACGCCCAGGGAACTTTTTTTTCCTTGGCAGCAAAATGTCTCTCATAATTGATTCTTTTCAACATCTGGTGTGCAGATCAACATGGGCGGCTAACAGTCCAAGAATGGAAGGGCGATTCATTTTCATTGCGATTTAATAAAATAAGCAAGTGAGGCGGGGGACGCGGGGTGTCAGAAACACTTTAAAAAATAGTTATTCCTCCACTCATCTTAACAGGAAAGGGAGCAGTTGGGTGCAGTATGGATTATTACTTAGTCAAAGGACTTGTCTTTCAGCATCACAGGGAAGATAATTAAATGTGTAGATAATAAGCCCAATTTCCAGTCCTAGGAACTCATAAAGGATGCCAGGTTCTCTCTCCCCCATTGATATCCGTGCTCAGAATGTGTCGTCCTATTGCTCGTTTTGTGAATAGAAACCCAGCGGAACAAATGTCTCATTGCATGGGTCAGTGGGCCTGCAGGACACTAACACAGCACTGTTCATAAGGCACTGTTGCACATGCTTTCTCTTTTAACAATCTTGGCACAAACTTCTTTCTGCAGTGCATTCTGGGAAACTAAAGACCCATGCATCTTGGTGGCTGTCCAACGAGACACATTTTCCACAATGTGCTCCTTCTGGGGTAGTTTGTCCTCCTTTGATCCTCACCCTGCACTCAGCTCTCAACTGGCGCTCTTAGAAGTTGTCAGCATGTGACAGTGGCCACACCCTGGGAATGGCTTCGGCTGGGCAACTAAACCAGAAGAGGGTAGCCGATGGGTCTCAAACCCTCAGTGAGTTAAGGGACTTCTCTTGCATGTGAAGACAGGCTTCAATGGGTTGAGTGGAAGAGACCAAGAGTGGGTCCAATGGTCAAAAAGACGGTTTCTGTATGTGCTGCAGAGAAAGTGAGGGGCAAATGGAGCTCGTTCACCATCTAGGAGAAGGAAAACTCTGATCCTTAACCTTCACTGCTTTATGAGATACCTTTGGGAGAAGAAAAGGCTCCAGAGTAAACAATACACTAATCCGGAGTGGAGTCCCAAGGTGGTTGGATGGCATCTTGTACACCTCCTTCCAGCAACTCCTGCAGCCAAGCTGGTGCCAAACATATTGCTCTGTTTTCCTTTGGACCTCCCCGAGAGGGGAGTCTTGACATCTGGGCAGCCCAGGACCTCTAGACACATTGCCCAGGCTTGCGCCCTGCTTCTAATGCAGCAGTTTGACTTCATCCCCAGATGCTCACTCCATTGTCTCTCGAGACAGATGGATACCAACAATTAATTCAGTGAAAGCTGGTCCATAAGGACAAACTCTGCTGCCTTCTTACTTACGACTAACCAGGGGTTTAGCTTTGCCTGTACCTGGCGCTGACTCCACCTGCTTTTGGCTCTTACTCTACCTACTGTTGGTCTCCCTGCCTTCCTCCTCACCAGTCCCAATGGACACTGCTCTCTACTGTATAGGAGCCTGCAAGCTTGCCTTTAAGGCAGAGGCAGAAAACCCAAGGCCCTCCTTGCCCCACACTCAAAAACTTCTGTTATTATTTATTTAAACTCTTTGTGGCGCCTCAAAAAAAAAAAAATGCAGATGTTGCCACTGAAGGAGAATGTGGCAATCCCATTCTAAGTTTGCTTGATGCAAAAACCAGGGTCCAATGAAAGATGCAGTTCATCCCTCTGCTAAGACAGGCTGCCATTCTTACCAAATCCATTTTGTCTTCCCTCGGAATTCCTCAGGTGTTCTGCCTGAGGGTGAATAGCAAGAGTCACTTTGAATTTTGCTTGAGGCAAAAGCAGAGCAGTAGACAATTGGCAGTAGACCAGGTTACCAGTCCTTCTTGTTTAACAATAGGGACAACAAAAGCTTTTCCTTCACACCTCCACCCACCCTGGCCTCCAAATTGCAGGCCCAATACAAGCATATAAAGCCCTAAACAGCTTGGGGTCTCCCAAGTAACTAAATGAGTGCCTTTCCCAGCATCCACCACCTCAAACTCTGATCAGCTGGTGGGGCCTTCTTGGTGGTGTCACTGCTGGAAGCTCCCTGGTTTGCATTGATCCATGACAAGGTCTTTTCAGTGGCAGTTCCCCATTTGTGGAATACCCTCGCTGGTGAGGTATGTCTGCCTCCATCATTATGAACTTTCAGGAGGAATTTGGAAACATTCCTGTTTGCCCAGGCATCTGATAGTAGAAAAACACTGTTTCTGGCAACCCTGAGATCAATGAATGAGAGCATGTTTTAAACTGTTTTTAGAAGGGTTTGTTTAAAGGAAAAGAAGGTTTTATTATGGATATATTCGCTGCCCTTAGCTCCTTTGGGAGAAAGAGTGGAATCTAACAATTGAAAGAGGAGGAGGATGGAAAAGAAGAAGAGGGAGGGAGAGAGGGATGGGGAGATTGGTTACCTACAGTAACTGTGCATTTATATATGAAGGCTATTCCAGAGTATGATTCACAGGATGCAACAGGTAAATGGTGCCACCCTCCAAAACATCTGGTTCTACCACCACTCAGCCACTATTTTGCATCTGTTATAATCATCTCCTTTTCTGATTTCCCTTTAGAGGCTATACAGAAGAAGGGCTGAGTTTGCAGCTTATGCGTTGAAGACCAGAGGCTAAACGTTGCTTGCAAAGGATTAGTGGCCTAAGATGTATGTCTTTCAAATGTTGCGATGGAAAGATCCCACGGGCTTGTAGGCAAGTTTGGTTCCTCAATGCTAGTTGGGGGTAGGGTGGAATTGGTGAAGCAAAGGAGAGTCCTCTTGTAATGGCGGAAAGAGGACAGCAATCTCACCAAGGACAGATGAACAGTCTGAATATTTAAAAGCGATTTAAGATTCGTCTTGGCCTGTGTGATGGGTGGTTATCAGGGTTCCAATAAATAAACAAAAATAGACCCAAGAAGTCTGTTCACAACTGCTCTACATCACACATGTTTATCAACACAACTGTGTCCTATTCACACTTTACATTTCTAGGTGTCCACACTCTTCTGAAAAGACTCCAGTTTGCAGTCCAGGCTTCTTCTTTAAGTTTATGTTATGTAAGACGCAGCGTCCCCCCGGCAATAGCAGCAACAGAATAGAACCGGCTGAAACAATATTACCCATCTTCACCATGAGAATGAAACCCTCGGCGACCCAGATTGTATCCAAGCAACCAGGAACTTTGCCAGTATGATGAACAAGACTTGCTACACATTTCCCCCTTATTCTTTTTGGGAGGACTGTTTTCATAAGAAGGCTAACGCACAGGGGGAACCATTATTGAAAAGAAGAATATTTATCTTTCTGCTGCTGTTGTCTAGAGTTGGAACAGACAACTTTTGGAAGAAACACAACCATAATCCTTCTCCTCATTTGACCCTTAACCTTTTACTTCTCAACTTACCCATATTGAGCCTTTATATATAGTATAGAAAATTTATTGACCACTGTCATTGCCCTATGCCTGTGAGAGCAAGTTTCATAGCTTAACTATATGCTGCACGATGAAAGACTTTCTTCTTTCTGTCCTGAATCTCCCAACATTCAGATTCAGCAGGTTGTGAGGGGCTGGAACAGACCAATATCATGGTAATCTGACTCAGTAGAAGACACACACTTATTTAATTCAGCTCTTTATTCAGAACCATGAGGATTAGAATTTACTTCATCTTTGGGAGAAGGTTCATAACTCAGCGATGGAGTACATGCTTTGCATGTAAAAGGCCTCAGGCTGAATCTCTGGCATCTCCACTAAACACCAAAGCAATATATAATTTGCTGCATGTGTGGGATGAAGTGGGAGTCGGAATTCAGGCAACATGCAGGACTTGCACATGTCTAGACTGAATGCACTGAACTATGGAATTCTGGGAGGGTACCTGCCAAATCTCTTCTGAGAAAGGATTTCACAGCACGGATCTGCTGGCACTAAATCATTGTAGTCCTCCAGCTGTTTTGGGACTACAACTCCCATCATCCCTAGCTAACAGGACCAGTGGTCTGGGATGATGGGAATTGTAGTCCCAAAACAGCTGGAGGAACGAGTTTGGCGATGCCTGTACTAAATGCTCACCTTCTAGTTGAAGGTAGTCTTCTGAAATGCAGAGGACGGGGGGGGGGGGGCACAACTAGCAGCATTCCTCCAGATGATCCCAGTGACTGAGGTGGGATTTAAGGGTTCAGCTGATCCTGAAGGTATCCAGACCCCAAGTTGTTTAGGACTTTGTAGAGTAATACAAGAACCTTGAACCTAGCTCAGTAGTAGACGGGCAACCCGTGTAGGAATAAGGCTGCTAGACATTTTCCAGAGCTTTCAGGGTCTATGAAAGATTACAGAGCCACCCAGAGCTTATCACGCAAGAGCAGAAGATGTGATGTTCTCCCAATTGCTTTTCTCTCACCCTTCCTCTTGTCCCTTTTGCTGGAGATAAGCTACACTCCACAGAACATGACGTGATTTACAGCTACAAAATAAACTATCCTCATTGTCACCATCTGATATAAGGGGCCAATTTCGAACTCAGTTAATGTGGGCATTTGGCAGATTGCCAGTGGGGGGAGGATCTTGGATTGAAGCCAAAATTAGCCTTACTCAGAGTAGACACATTGAAAATAATGGACATGATGAACTCAGTCCCATTAATTTTAATGGGTTTACTGTAGTCGACCTTAGACCACATTCATGCCATACATTTAAAGCATTACGATACCACTTTAAACAGCCACGGTTTCCCCCAGAGGATTCTGGGAACTATAGTTTGCTTAGGGTGCTGAGAGTTGTTAGGAGATCCCTATAGCCTTCACTGAGCTACAGTTCCCAAATTGGTTTAACAATCAATCCTTCCTCTCAAGGAACTCTGAAAATTGTATCTCTGTAAGGGTAATAATAATAATAATAATAAGCAGCAGCAACAACAACAACACAACAAAAACAACAACATTTTGAATTGTGCTTAGAAACATAATTGGGGCCAATGTAGGTCTTTCAGGACCGGTGTTATGTGGTCTTGGCAGCCACTCCCAGTCACCAGTCCAGCTGCCACATTCTGAATTAATTGTAGTTTCCCAGTCACCTTCAAAGATAGCCCCATATAGAGCACATTGCAGTAGTCCTAGCAGGAGATAAACAGCACATGTACCACTCTGGTGAGACAGTGCCCACCCCACCCATTGGCAGACCAACTCTGCATTACAAAGATGACTGCAAACATGACATGAAGGCTGGCAACACCAACCCTGCTATGTGGGATGACCACAGTGCCTGGAGACAGGCAGTCAGGTTGTGCATCCATAACAGTGATCAGAGAAGGAATGAAAGCTGGGCCTGGGAGAAGCACAGATAGAAGAAACGCCAGGGTGCATCTGCAGCAGCACAACCAGATGCCTTCATCTGCCCTGACTGCAACAAAACATGTCTTTCCTGTGTCATTGTCTACAGCCACGGCGGGTGCTGCAATCCTCCAGCAGTTTGAATTCACTCCCAGAAGTGCACTCATCTCCATTGTCCCCCAAGACAGATGGATGCCAACAGCAGCAGCAAAATCATTCTTCTTCCTCCCCAATGAGGTCATCTCAATGGTTTCATTGAATTCTGGGGCTGTCTGACTTTTAAAAGAGATGATCCCAGCTCAAAGAGCCTTAACAGAGCTATCGCCATCCGAGGGGTCCATCACAGCATCAGGGCTTACTGGGACTTACTCCGAATTGTAACCAAGCTCAGCTCCGACAATGACGCAAGTTCCCTAGCTGTGTCGAGAGGACAAGAGACATTTTTAAAGGAACACTGAAAAATAGCTGTAGATTTTCCGGTTTGGGAGCCCAGAAACTTTGAGCAAAAGCCAACGTCAAAGAGAGAAGCCAGGCTCTCCCATATCATATATTAGCTTGAGATGAGAATGTCTGCGAACATGTGCATTTTGCCCCCTCTTAGCACAAAGAAAATACAAAGCCAGACTCTGCCGCTACCTGACATTAGCTCTGGCTCCACCTCCTTTTTGGGCTCCCTGCCTTCTACCTTACCAGTCCCAATGGGCATCACAGAATCATAGGGTTGGAAGGGACCATGAGGATCATCTAGTCCACCCCCTGCAATGCAGGATCTTTTGCCCAACATGGGGCTCGGACCCATGACCTTGAGATTAGAAGTCCCATTCCCTACTGACTGAGCTATGACTCATATTAGTGGTTGAACAATCCAAAACTGGGTGAATTCTACTTCACAGCATCAGTCACCACAACTTGAGTCCTGCCCCCATGTAGAACTGAGATGGACCAGACTTCAATGGGTCTGTCCATCCTTTAAAAACGGGTAAAGGACCCCTGGCAGTTAGCTCCAGTCGCAAACGACTCTGGGGTTGCGGCGCTCATCTTGCTTTACAGGCCGAGGGAGCCAGCATTTGACCGCAGACAGTTTTTCTGGGTCGTGTGGCCAGCATGACTAAGCCACTCCTGACAAAACCAGACCAGCACACGGAAACACCATTTACCTTCCCGCCGGAGTGATACCTATTTATCTACTTGCACTTTGACATGCTTTCGAACTGCTAGGTTGGCAGGAGCTGGGACTGAGCAACGGGAGCTCACTCCGTCAAGAGGATTCGAACCGCTGACCTTCAGATCGGCAAGCCCTAGGCTTAGTGGTTTAGACCACAGCGCCACCTGTGTCCCTCTGCCCATCCTTGCTTCAGAGTAATAAATACCAGGGGAACAAACTGCAGTACCCTGCTTATGGAAGCATCCAGCTGACTATTCTGGATAACAGGATGTTGGTCTGATCCCATGGGCTCTTTTTTACATGTACATATGGGACAGGGGCTAAAATGGAACTCCGCTTTGGGTCCACCAAGACCTTTGAAATTACTTCTTTTATTAAAAACACAACAAGACTGTGATAGAAGCCTAGCAAATGCAAAGGTCTGGGAAGTGGAGAGAATTCAGGCCCTCCCCACCAATGGTTCACTTTGTTTGGTTTAGATATAAAGTTTCCAGCATGAGCCAGCTAATTAATTTAAATGAAAATGCCACAGCTAATTGTAGCCTATCACCGCTGTGTGGATGCATGGAGATTCCACTAACACAACGGAAGGCAACAGCTCCAGAGGAGCGATTATCATGTACTGGGCCCATAATCCCCAAAAGGGGGAGGGTGGAATCACACAATAGACTCTAATGGTTTCCAAGGAGCTGTTACTAAACATCAGGTAAATAAAAAATCTTATTGAAATGTAGTTTATGCATTGAGACCTTTCTACTGCAGATGCAAATTAGCAGATCCAGTTGCCTTGAACAAACATTAAGGATTCATAAGGCTGAACCCAAAGACTGCTGCTTTTCAGAAGCATTTTTGGTTTTGTCTGTCAAAACCCCCGCAATCTTTTCAACCAACTATAGGAACACCTCCAAAAACGTCACCTATTCACACCATTTTCTCTTCCCCTTTCTCTCAGATGGGCTTGGTTTCCTCACTTGGCTAAATCTGATTGCCTATGTATCATTGTGATGTCATCCCATTCATCTGTGCGATTGCTGATTGGCTGGGATCATCCATGAAAGAGGGAGATGCAAATACCAGGAGGCAAAGAATGATGCCAAATAAAAAATAGATGACAATAAATGGGACTGGGAAAGGTGAGCGTTCTAACAATCAAAGCATTTTTCAGGAAATATTTCTCTCCTTCCCCAATTCCCACATCTACAGAAACAGAATGAAACATGAAACAGAATAATATAACAAAGGAGGAGGCAGATTCTTACCATCGCAAGTGGAACAATTCCTGAAAAAGTGGCTTGGCTGACAAAGATCTCAGAGACCACCAGCTCGCTCACGGACTCATCTCGGGGATATTCCACCTGCCAGGTGATTTGCTGGGCCCCCACCAGGCCACTACTGTTGTCTATCTCAAAATCCATCTGAAAGATCTCGTAAGAAGAGACATTTGCCCTGGAAAATTAAAAGGTGGTGTTACTTGGAATTTGAAATTGGATCATTTTTTTAACATATTACATAAACGTTTCATATTTGGGCAGAAAAAGAAAAGACTGAGATTCCTTAAATTGTTGCTGGACGGGTGGTGGGCCCCTCTGGCAATCATACTAGAGGGCTTAGATATGCCTGGTGTTGTCAGACCACCTAAATCAGCCAACATGTCCCCTTCTCAGAACAGTAGATCTTCAAATTTTCAAATTGTTCCTATTTCCTGGAGCCAGGCAACAAGCTTTCTCCTAGGACAGTGATGGCCAAACTTGGCCCTCCAGCTGTTTTGGGACTATAATTCCCTGACTACTGGTCCTGTTAGCTAGGGGTGATGGGAGTTGTAGTCCCAAAGCAGCTGGAGGGCCGAGTTTGGCCATCACTGTCCTAAGAGAACTCGCAGGCAAATTTGGAGGGGGTCAAAAGGAGAGTGAAGTTACTCACCCCTTTCACTGCAGCCACCCCTTTTTCACAGTGGGAAACAGTGGAAGCTCCTTGCAGCCACCAGTGCTGGCCATCATCCCCCCCCCCAACCAAGCTTTCTCTATGCAACATTACACAATAATGCAACACAGTCTCCCTAAAACCCCCATCATCCCTGACAATTGCCCAAAGAGAGGCTGCGACTGATAGGAGCTGAAAATCCAACCATATTTGGATGGCCACGGGTTCCCTGTCAGTGTCCAAGGCCAATAAACTGGCCACATTAAGCACAGTGAAAATGCCCAAGGTAGAATTCCGAGCACCAGAATCCCTAGGAAACACAGTTTTCCAGAGCTCTTGAGGCTTTGGAAGGTATGATATGATAGCATAACTAAAAAACAATACTGGGTGATTAATAGCTCCTTATCCTAACCTTGGGGTCCTAGATTTCAGTGGTGGCCCTGCGGTGTCTCCAAGGCTCTGTGCCCAATTGCACAGAGGATGTTGGGAGCTTCAGAACCAGAACACCTGAAGATTCACAGGCTGTGCTCCAGTAGTTCAACACCCTGGAGTAATATTTGCAAGAGTTGGCATCCATATGCATCCTTATAGACCTACACTGGCTCCCAGTACGTTTCTGAGCACAATTCAAAGTGTTGGTGCTGACCTTTAAAGCCCTAAACAGCCTCGGTCCAGTATACCTGAAGGAGTGTCTCTACCTCCATCGTTCTGCCTGGACACTGAGGTCCAGCACTGAGGGCCTTCTGGCGATTCCTTCGCTGCAAGAAGCCAAGTTACAGGGAACCAGGCAGAGGGTCTTCTCAATAGTGGCACCCGCCCTGTGGAATGCCCTCCATCAGATGTCAAAGAGTAAAATAACTATCAGACTTTCAGAAGACATCTGAAGGCAGCCCTGTTTAGGGAAGCTTTTTATTTTTATTTGATGAATCAATGTATTTTAATATTCTGCTGGAAGCCTCCCAGAGTGGCTGGAGAAACCCAGCCAGATGGGTGGGGTATAAATATAATAATAATAATAATAATAATAATAATAATAATAATAATAATAATAATAATAATGCACTTATGGGGGATGCCTAACTGTGCCAGTGCTATGTATATTTCTCCAACTGGATTCCCTCCAAATGTTCTTCAAGTTCACCAGGGAAGATGGGAGTTGGCACCACACTGGGAAAGGCTTGGGATAGCTAGAGTGTGCAATAGGCAGGAAACTGTGGCCCTCGAAGTGCTGTTTGACCACAACTCCCATCATCCCCAGCCAGCATAGCCAATGGTCAAGGATGATGGGAATTGGGGTCAAGCAAAATCTGGAGGGCGCCACCTTATCTTTCCCTACCATAGGATACTAAAGGGAGTAGGACGTGACGATGTTTTAGAAGGAAAGCTTTTTGTATAATCCTCATGCTGGGGGCAGGTCTGACTCTGGTTGAGTAAAAGGGTGAAGGCTGCACAATTCCAATGAAGGCAGCTTTAAAGTTAAGGACTGGTGATGCCCTTCTTTCCTTTCCCCTGCAGACAATTTGCATACACCAAGCAGGACAGGCATTTGCAAAAAATAATAATAAAACCAACACAAGGTGCTTGCGTTGTCTTAATCTCCTTTTTTTAGTGGCGCTGCAGAAACAGCTGTACTCACCTGTCAGAGCAGTTCTGTTCTAATTAGGTTTCATGTCTGAGACTGTCATATATATATATATATATATATATATATATATATATATATATATCCCCCAGAGGAAACTTCTTACAAAGTGAGCTTACCAGCCACTGAAAATGCTGTACACGTTGGCAGGCATTGAGCCCTCTGAAAAGATTGTGACACTTCTGCCACTCCTTGAACGTTTGATTTTATCCCTCCATCTCACAGACAGATCATTTGGCCCAAGCCTGGCAGTATCTGGGACACAGAATCCCCCATGGAGAAGACTGCAATCAACCTGTGGCCCTTGTTCCGTGCCTCTTCCCAGGTCGTAGTTATAATGAGCCACAGCACGAAAACTTTCCAAAGTGGATTTATTTTATTTTATTTCACCTCTCGCGTGGTCCACAGCCCTTTTGCCGTCCCGGGAGTCTTTGTTCTTACACTCACCCCATTGACCCCGAGCCTTTCCTAGAGTATGAAGACTGATCGGTACTTCCTTCCCTGGCTCGAAAGGTTATTAACTGTCAGTTCCAAGTTGTGTCTGCCATCAGCACATTCAGGAACTCAGCAAAATCCCCAAGTTTGCAAGGGACCTTCAGAAAAGGCTGGGGGAACTTGTCCAACTCACAGAGTAATAGAACTGTAGAGTTGGAAGGGACACGATGGTCATCTAGTCCAACCCCCCTGCAATGCAGAAGTCTTAACACGTGGTTCCCCCATCCAATTTGAAACCAGACCAGGCCCTCCTTAGCTTTGCAAATGGGCTAGCAGTTCTATTGCAGCTCCCTTCAGCTTAGTTTCACTCTTCAGGGAAGGCAAGTAATGGCCCAATGAAGAAGCTGCTAAAACCAGCAGGGTCCCAGTACAGCACATGCAATGCAGAAAGTGAACATGAGTGCCCAGCCTGGAAGGTGTGGGGAGGCAGGAGCCCGATACAGGGATCAGGGAGAGATTCGGTTCACTTGGCATTTGAATGCAAACCTTCCTGATTTGCACTTCTCGAAATGTAAGTACATCATCATCATCACCATCATCTTCTTTGTATGCTGCCTTTCCATAGTGGGGGGGAAACATGCTCAAGGCAGCTTACAACATGAAAAAAAAAGCTAAAGGTTTAGGACCCTGACAGATAAGTCCAGTCGCAGACAACTCTGGGGTTGCGGCACTCATCTCGCTTTACAGGCCAAGGGAGCCGGCATTTGTCCGCAGACAGTTTTTCTGGATCATGTGGCCAGCATGACTAAGCCGTTTCTGGCACAGTAAAGGTAAAGGTAAAGGGACCTGTGACCATTAGGTCCAGTCGTGGATGACTCTGGGGTTGTGGCGCTTATCTCACTTTATTGGCCGAGGGAGCCAGCGTACAGTTTCTGGGTCATGTGGCCAGCATGACTAAGCCGCTTCTGGCGAACCAGAGCAGCACACGGAAATGCCATTTACCTTCCCACCGGAGTGGTACCTATTTATCTACTTGCACTTTGACATGCTTTTGAATTGTTAGGTTGGCAGGAGCAGGGACCAAACAACGGGAGCTCACCCCATTGTGGGGATTCAAACTGCTGACCTTCTGATCAGCAAGCCCTAGGCTCTGTGGTTTAACCCACAGTGCCATCCACGTCCCGGAACACCAATACCAGAGCAGTGCATGGAACACACTGTTTACCTTCCCGCCGGAGCGGTACCTATTTATCTACTTGCACTTTTTGGCATGCTTCTGAACTGCTAGGTTGGCAGGAGCTGGGACCGAGCAACGGGAGCTCACCCCATCGCAGGGATTCGAACCGCCGACCTTCTGATCGGCAAGCCCAAGAGGTTCAGTGATTTAGACCACAGCACCACCCGTGTCCCCTACAACATGAAAAGATTTACATAACTATGAAAATAACAAAAGTAGCCATAAACAATAAATGAAACACATCAACATGTGTACAACCAAACTGAGCAGTCTTCCCATAACTCATAATGTCTAAAAGTAAAGATAAAATAATAATAATATCAATAACAGCAACAAAAAGCCCAAGAAAAAACAATACCCCAACCCAAAAGTCTGTTGAGCAGCCTCAGCTTTTGTAGCTGGAGTCAGTCAGTCAGTCAGTCAGTCAGTCAGTCAGAGTTCCTCCCTTCCAGGCCAGGTGGGGAAAAGGCCAGTAAGGCAAGGACCACGTCTTCCAGCAATCACAGCCAAGGTGGTCTCTGGCCTCTTCAGCAGCCTCAGCTTTTTGTAGTTGGAGTCAATCAGGTCCTTGCCCTCCCAGGTCAGGTGCAAGGACAAGCAAGGCAGGGAGTGGGTCTTGAGTGGGTATCTGTCCATTCCTTTGCGGGGGGGGGGTGTGATGCAGCCACTGGATGCAGGCCTGGCAGACTCATTCCCCTTTAGTACCTCAGTCTCCATAACTGCAGAGAAGTCAAGATGCACAGCCATGATAGGAGCATAAGATGAGCCTGCTAGATCTGGCCAGCAGCAAGTCCAGCACCCTTTTCTCCCAGTGGCAAACCAGAGGGCTGTAGGGCTGCAGCTGATCCCTGGCCTGAACTTACCAATTCGAACGGTGGCTTTAATTATGTTATTTCAAGATTCAGTGAAGGCATTGCCAAAGAATGGCCTATAAATATTCTTAATAAACCAAGAGGAAGGAAAGGTATTCTAGTGACCGCTCATGCATGCTGGCCATTGGCTCTCCTCGACAAGAAGAACTCCAAAGGCTGGAACTTGACTACAGATTAGCTGTCATAAGAAATGATAAGAACACCACAGTCCTCAGTCCTGTTAGAACAAACCCTGTTCCAGTGATTCTGCACCACACACCACGTTCCTTCTGGAGGAAGACAAAACTTCAAACTTGCATAAACTCCTCCTCTCTGTCTGGTACTTTCTTCCTCCACCATTTTATTTTCAATTTGCCCAATAACAGAGATATTCCCCACCTTCTGCAAACTTAGCAAAATTCAAGTTTCAATGGAATTTTGAAAGAAGGGGAGAAAATATTTGATTTGGGGTTTTTTTTTTTAAAAAAAAAAAAACCCAACATGGTTATTTCCTGCAAGCAGAAGGAAAAGACCTTATAATTTTAGGCAGCTGGCAAGCTTGCTAATAAGTCCATTTCTATGGAAATGAGTTCGTAACTATTAATTTTGCCTGCTCCTGATCTATTCTTGATGTGCTTTTCAAATTTAGAAAAGCAATTCATGATTCTCTCAATTTGGTAATTACTGACTCCCTTTGATGAATCCAGCCCAGTGTTTCAGACATGAGACATTCATTAGACATATTTCTTTCTGGTGAAGGGGGTGGGGGGCAGAAATAATAAAAAGCACCACTTAGTTTTATTGCTTCCCTGCAGTCTTAAGTGAGTAGGTCCACTGAACAAAGCCTAGTCATGGAATCCTATTTTTTGTTGTAATGGCACTTTCTTTTGTGGGGGGCGAGAACGGACTTTCTGCAGACTTTTTTAGCTTTCGACATGACTTTGAACTGTGTCACAAATTTAAATTACTCCAGTGTCATCAAAGACGGGTTTGGAAACTACTCGGGTGGCCTTTAATTCCCATGGGAATTTTTCTGTCGTAATGTTTCCATTTCAGTGGGGGTTCTGGCTTTGGGCTCTGCGGCCCAATTATTTGCAATTCACCGTAGAAGAGTAAGTTGCAGGGATGTTGCCAAGCAAGGAATGGAGGGTTTGAGAAGAAGATATGCAGTCTCAGAGCATGGCAGGAGACAGGGCATTTCCGTCTGACACAGGGTGTCTGTCATTTCCAATCAAACTTTGCGTACACCATCACCATAGTAGCCAGGAGAGCAGGTTGTAGAGAAGGTGCTCACCAAGGAGAAGAGGGCTGAGAAGAAGACTTCCAGGTTCATACCATAATGGGAGATTTGGCACAAGGCACCATTACAGACGGGTGTCATCATTGCACCCTTTTTGGCACCAGGTTGAGACTCCTGTTTGCCTATGCCAGATGTCACTAACCCACTGGGTCCAATTGGCACCCTTGGAATTTTGAGAGTGCCATGAGGGTGCCAGTCACATCTTGGCTGTGAATCCTGGAAGTCCTGCTCCCTGCCTTGCAGGCCTTTCCCCATGTGGCCTGGGAGGGCGAAGCCCAGACTGACTCCAGCTACAAAAGCTGAGGCTGCTGAACAGACTCTTGGGCTGGGATGTTGTTTAGGAGATTTTCTTGGGCAGGGGGTTGTTGGAGTTATTGATATTAATTTGTAGCTTTGTTTTTAGATATAACACTTTATGTGGAGATTGTTCAAATTGGATGTGTATTTTTTGATGTTTTATTTATTGTTTATGAGTACCTTTGTTAGGTCTGTAATTACATTGAAAAGTTTAAGTTGTAAACTACCTTGAGCATGCAAGGGCAAAACTAGGCTTTTTTCACACGGGTCAGAACCCAGTTTGGCACACACACCCTACACACATTTGCATACACACACACACACACAAACAGGATGGGAGCCTCAATGGTTCAAACCACAACTGAACAGGAAGAGCAAACTTTTTTTTATTCATTTCAGATTTTTGAAGGGACCTTTCACAAGCACCATATGAGATACTGACAAACTGATTGGTTGCACCACATTGGTGACCCCAGGTCTAGGCATTTAAAATTGCTGGGCTGCTTTAGTTCTACTCTGTCAATTGTTTTGGATTTTTGACAGTTTTGGTTTGCTGTGCTTGTTATGAAGGTTGCTTTTTATTGTACATACTTGGGGTTCCGCTCCTGCTTGCATTGCTCACCAGCTCTGCTTATCTCCCTTAGACCTCACCAACACCCACCTCCCCCCCCTTAACAGCTCACCCCAAACCCACCCAGACAAACCATTCTCTGAAGCAGCATCCCGCCCCATAACATTGCTTCGTGGTGTCTTAAGAAGGGGTTCATTGCTTCAGAGAGCAGTTGGGCTTTCCAAGTTCCCTGCCCCACCACTGTTTTACCAGCCTTGGCTGCACACTTTGCCACTCTCTCACTGGCCACTGTGGTCTGTGCAAGCCACTCCTTTGCAAGCTTCTGCCACCTGCTCTCAGTGGCCTCTGCCACCCAGCCACCCACTTGCTTTCTCACTGGCCTCCTGATAAACTTGTCCTCACACTAGTTTGCAGCACCACCTATTGGCAGCCATGCAAACTGTAGTGTGACAACATACTTACAATTTTATATATTATCTATTAGATACAGTGTATGAGCAATGTTATTCATGCTTATTTGTACACTCCCCTGGTATCCTTAGAAATATTTTCAAATAAAAAGGCTGAAAGTCCTCATGGGAATAGTACTGCCAGAGTGGAGAACATATAGCCCTGGAGATGTTGCTGCACTGTAACAACTGCCCTCATCCTGGACCTTTGTGTCTGCAGATGACAGTTGCGTGGAGGGCTGCATATTCCCCACCACTGCAACACTGGATAGAGTAGAACAGTTCAGGACCATGGACAGCTCACTATAGTGTTTGCTGCAAGGTAAATCTAGATCAGTGTTTCCCAAGGGTGCGATATTCCAAGCGGGGCACAGGTGGAAAATGTGTAAATGAGGGGGCACAGCAAGAGGCTAGGGGGGCACAGAGGGAAGTGAGAAGTGAAGAAAAAAATCATTCTTTAAAATAAGAAAAATCCTGATTGGCTGGCTATCTGCTTGGCCAATCACAAGCGGGTAAGGGGGCAGCCCACTAGGGCTGAGTACTTGTTTTTGCCACATGTATTTTCTTGGCACAGTCTGGTGGGAGAGGACAATCACTGAGGCTCCCGTTTTGACCAGTAAAAGGTAAAGGTACCACTGACCATTAGGTCCAGTCATGAACAACTCTGGGATTGTGCGCTCATCTCGCTCTATAGGCCGAGGGAGCCGGCGTTTGTCCACAGACAGCTTCTGGGTCGTGTGGCCAGCATGACTAAGCCACTTCTGGCGAACCAGAGCAGCACACAGAAATGCCGTTTACCTTCCTGCCGGAGTGGTACCTGTTTATCTACTTGCACTTTGACGTGCTTTCAAACTGCTAGGTGGGCAGAATCTGGGACCAGTAGAGCCTGCAATTCAGAACCCTCAGATCTGGCAAATGGGGGGGGGGGCAATGGGTAGGCCTGGGAGAGCCAGAACTGCTTGTTGTTGCTGCCAGTGTTGGGCCCAGTGGCAGCCTGGGCCTGACTCTGGAATGTGCAGGGTGCAATCCACCCCAGTGCCTAGTGGATCAGGGCCTTCAGATGTCGCCGAGGGGCACAAGGTCCATAAGCAGTTTCTGCCCAGCTCTGCAAGGCGCTGGATGAAATCCACCCCAGCGCCTAGCTGAGCAGGGATGTCTGGGTGCTGCTGACTTGCATATAGTAAATTATAGTAAAGTATCTACTCAGAAGAAAGTTGCCCTGAGTTCAATGGGCCTTACTCCAAGGTAAGGGTGTGTGGGGCTATACGGTTTTATCTAGGCAGCCAGGGCTCCTCTGGATGACAAGATCTTTTTGCACCAGGTGAGTAAGGACCACGTGCTTTTAAAATTCTCCCATATATACAGAACTCCCTGTTCGCCTTTGTACTGTATCTACAGTTTTCCCCCTCTATGTCAAATAACTGGGGTCAAATAAGTGTTGTTTACTTTTTATAATACATGGAAGATGGATCTCCCCCCAGGAAGTTCTGGTCTCTCCTTCCTTGGGAGTTTTCTAAGCAAAGATTGAATGGCCATCTGTCATGGACGCTTTAGCTGAGTTTCCTACATTGCAGGGGGTTGGACTAGATGACCCTCAGGGTCCCTTCCAGCTCCACAATTCTATGTTTTTCTGCTTCAACAATATTTCATTATGTTCCTATCATTTTATGTAATGGTATTTTGTATAAATTATAAGAATTATGAATAAAGTATGTTCTATTTACAAACAAAACATTTAAATAGCTACCTTTCTACCGGTAGGACCGGGGGGACGGACGGGCATAGCTAGGAAGGGGTCAGGCTTTTGTTAGGGGTCAGAACCTCAAATTTGTATTGATTTGTATCAATTTTTACTTATTGGAGGGCAGCTGTCCTCCTTGGCTATGCCCATAGGGGAGCCACAGGAAGGAAACAAGGTCAAAAGGGGTCACGGTCAAAAAAAGGTTGGGAAACACCGGTCTAGATGAGAGGCAAATCCACATGCAGAGAGCGTGGAATGTTGCTCTAGCAATAATCTGAAGGCCACTGCAAGGTCAAGCAGGCCAAAGGCAAAGATGGTGTCTGAAACTCTGCATCCTCAGAGGAAAACGACTTGTTCCCCTTAAGGTGACCTTGGCTTTAAAAGAGGTTGAAGATCTTCTCTGGACTAGGTGAATGCCTGAGACAAAAACAGTAGCCTTTCCCTCAGAACTAAGAACTGGGAAGAGAGGGTAGAAAGGGGTAGCCAACTTGGTGGTCTCCAGATATGATTGGGCTACAACTCCCATCATCCCTGACTATTGGTTGGAGCTAATGGGAGTACAGTGGTACCTCGCAAGACGAATGCCTCGGAAGACGAAAGAGTTTTTCGTTTTCTGAGTTGTCTCACAAGACGGATTTCTCTATGGGCTTGCTTTGCAAGACGATAACGTCTTGCGCCTTTTTTTAAAAACCGCCAATGCATTCCTATGGGAAACCGTCAATACACATTGGTGCTTCGCAAGACGAAAAAACTCGTAGAACGAAAAAACTCGCAGAATGAATTAATTTCGTCTTGCGAGGCACCACTGTAGTATCATATCTGCTGGGCACTGTCTTCTTCTCTGGGGAAATACTTTTCAAATGCTCCAGGATGAACAAAGAGTAGAGCTTGAAACTCCCAGAGGAGACAAAAATGGGAGCAGGGAAGTCAAAGATGTGAGATTACTTTTTTAAAAAAGGCAAAAAAACCAGTAATTTGCTCAAAGTAAATTAAGGCAAACTATAAGAAACTAGTACTTCAGGAAAAGGTTGAGCTGGAGAGTGACAATACCTTTCTCCCCTAAAGTTCTAGTTGTCTAGGCTATGGGAGTTTTTAAATGAAAGAGCATTCACATATGCAACCCTCTGTGGTGGTACAGTCCCAGCAGAACTGCATGCCTTGCATGTTTATTCCGAGTGTAGGACTCTGCTTTTAATTTGACCAGCCTCTAATTTACCCACAATAATCTTGCACAGTTGAGATCTAAGGCACTGAAGGGGAAAAACAACTATCAGGTATCACTGCACCGTGTATGTCAGCAAGCTGCTTTTGTTTCAGAGGCAATACTGGTTTTAAATTGTTATGATGATTAACACCAAAGGAGTGTTATTTTACAAGCATTATGCTGAACATGAGCAAGACCTGCCTCGTTAATATTTACCTTTAATAAACAAAAGAAGTGAGAGGCATGGAGAGGTATCTGACAAAGATGTCAATTGCAAATCTGCCAAATAGGAGTTGGCAGTTTATGAAAAGAACAGCAAATCTACAAGGCTGTATATTCAAGAGCTGAAGGTCACAAAGGATCTGAAACACCAGCAAAAGAAATGAATATGTTACAGGGAGCTGGGGGCATTCAAGGTTTCTGACTGTGCTAGTTGTTAGTACTGAATTCTCAAAGGATAACCTGTGACCAAATCCAAGAAAGGTCCAAAGCACACCAATTTTCCTCTGTCCAGTTTCAGGGTGCAGAACTCAGCTGGGGGCAAAATGCAGTTTCACCGTCAATATGCCCAACAATGTGCTCATCTCAGTGCCTGGAGGCTGCCACTTCCTCCCCAAATAATGCTCTGATGCAGGCTTTTGGCTGGGGGGGGGGGGGGGAATCAGCCACCAACCAACATCCACTGCAAAGGGCACCCTGTCAGCAGCTGGTGATCCACTGGATCGTCACTTATAGTTTTATGAAAAGAATAGGCAGCATTCATAAGCACTTGAGGCTCCTAGGGGAAATAGGCAGTGTCCAGTGAGCAAAACACAAAGTACAGTGGTACCTTGGAAATCGAACAGAATCCATTTCGGAAGTCCATTCGACTTCCAAAACGTTCAGAAACCAGAGCACAGCTTCCGATTGGCTGTAGGAAGCTCCTGCAGTCATTCGGAAGCTGCAGAAGCCACGTCAGATGTTCGAGCTCCAAAGAACATTCACAAACCGGAATACTCACTTCCAGGTTTGCTGCGTTCAGGAGCCAAAACATTCGAGTCACAAGGTGTTCAAGAACCAAGATACAACTGTAGTGTTCAGGTAAGAATAGGACCTTGGACAGCACCAAGAAGGCCTTGCTGGCTTCTTTGCAGGAAGGTATTGTCTCAGTAGGGACGCGGGTAGCGCTGCAGTCTAAACCACAGAGCTTAGGGCTTGCTGATCAGAAGGTTGGTGGTTCGAATCCCCGTAATGGGGTGAGCTCCCATTGCTCGGTCCCTGCTCCTGCCAACCTAGCAGTTCAAAAGCACATCAAAGTGCAAGTAGATAAATAGGTACCGCTCTGGCAGGAAGGTAAATGGTGTTTCCGTGCGCTGCTCTGGTTTGCCAAATGCTGGCCACATGACCTGGAAGCTGTCTGCAGACAAATGCCAGCTCCCTCGGCCTATAGAGTGAGATGAACATGCAACCCTAGAGTCATCTGCAACTGGACCAAACAGTCAGGGGTACCTTTACCTTTATTGTCTCAGTAGGGAGCAAGAGACATCTGAAACCTTGGAGTGTGGTAGACTCCACCCCCTTGTAGAAACTGGCAAGGTGGCTAAGTGGCCCTCCCCTTATTTTTCAGCCTTTGACTTCTGTGCAGTTATGGAGATGTTAAGTTATGGAGTTAAGGGGATGGATGCTCTGAGTCCGAGCATGTGCCGGCAATGCGTCTACTGGCTAAGGGCCCCTCACCAAAGGTAATGACAGATAATCACAAGGAAGCAGCCTGGACTTTCAAACTGCAGCCACACACTGCAAGGTTCCTTAGTTGTGGGTCATGACAGATGGAAGGAACAGAGGTTACCAACAGGGAATTTTTGAAGGGTTTTTGAAAATACATGGATGGTCCGTACTTTTATCTTCTTCATCATGTTATGTGCCCTTCCATGGCACTTCCAACACTTGCAGTGCTGAGTGCTCAACGTTCTTTATGCAGCAGCATAATCCACCACAGCTAAGAGGCAAAGTGACGCCACAATTCCCAGCTGTACCACAGCAAAAACACACACTAAAATTGGTATTTTTGTTCCAAACTAAACATCCCCCAGACCAGGCATTATTCACCTTATTTTTGCTTAGCCAACTTTTTTTTTCCCCTTGCTCTGCTCCTGAAAACAATAAATCCGGATAATGAGAAAACATCTTAAGCGCCTGGGTTGGTTTGCTCTGCCAATTCACAACTGTTTCTCCTGCTAACAACTCACAATAACTTCCCGTTTATTTGATTTTATCCACATCATTGTGACAACCCGGGAGACAACTAAGACAATTGCTTCAATTATTTTTATTTCCTTCTTCCAGCATAGGGAAGTCTGTTCTTGGTGCCAAAGAGGCCTTGGATACTGTTTGAGCAAGCGTTTCTCTTAAGAAGGATACACAGGGACCAGATTCATCCTGGTATAGCTCCTGGGGCTGTTTTTGATGATGCTTGGGAGGGAGAACATTTGTTGCTGATGATGGGAGGTGGGGAAACCCATGTTGACAAATATTTCCTATGCATTGTATCCAATGCTAGACCTACTCAGAGTAGAGAAGAATAACTTAGGTCTATTGATTTCTGTGGGTCTACTCGGACTAGAATTTATCTGGATAAAATCCCTTCTTTTGACCCTGCTGGGTGTCCTTTCATTATCCTTCATTTCAATGGTACATTCTTCCATCTTCACGCTCACTGCCTTCAGCCCTATCCTTTTAAAAATTGCATATGTATCCACTTATTTTTCCAAGGAGCTCTGGATTGGCATACGTGGTTCTCCCCATCTTTGTTTAATCCCCACAACGGTTATGTGGGGTAGGTTAGGCTGAGAGGCAGTGACTGGTTCAAGGTCACCCAGTGAGCTTCACCAAACCACACTGGCTCTTGATTTGCCCACGTAGCTCATTTTAACCCAATTGGCTGTGGTGAGCCATATGATCATGACTGACCATCGCAAGATTCTGTCACATATAGTGCAGTGATACCACGGACAAATGTCATGTAGGGAGCCGCAACCAATAGGATTACAAGACGGGGGGGGGGAGAGAGACAGCCAAGGACTACAAAGGTGAAGGAGTTGGTGGGTGCCAAAAACAGCCACCAAATTATGCAAATGTGTTCAGGAATGCCAAGAATAGTGCCAAACAAGAGACACTTAATGCCATTGGTGGGGAACATGTTATTGGACTCCAACTTGCATCAGCCCCAGGCAGCCCGAGCAATAACCAGGAATTATGGGAGTTGTAGTCCGACTACATCTGGAGGATCACAGGCTCCCTACCCTGCTTTACACAACCTCAAAAATATAGTCTGATAGCCAACAAACTGTGTCTACTCAGAAGGCAATCCCACTGAATTCAGTGGAGGTTCCTTCCAGGAAGAGGGGTAAGGATTGCAGTCTTAGTCATACTTGGGTTAGACCCATGAACTCGAGTTATTTAACACTATTGAACTCAAAGTGTCTAACTATGAATATTACTAACATTGTATATGCTTGGGTGGAACATCAGATATCACCCACAAAATGGGGCAAGTAGTTTCTGCTCAGCGATAATAAATGGATTAATTTGTTCCTATTAACAAAAGACTTTTCACAGTAGAATTTTTTGGAATCCAAATCTCCCTCCCCCTCCCCCGTTCTACTTTTACACAGAAATGCTGCTTCTAAGAACATTTAAATAAAAGCAGGCTTTTCTGTTTCCTTGCTACAATTTAGGACTTTTTTTAAGAGAGAGAAAGTCCTGAATAGGAGCTTGCTTGGGAAATCTAATAAATGATCCAATTAGAAAGAAAGCATGAGGTCAGGGACAGCCAACACTGAGAGAAAAATCATATCAATGGCTTCCTTTTACTAAAAGGAAGGTAGAAAAAAAAAGTTTGGCATTAAAAATTGTGGCCGAATTTTAAATGGTTAATAAAGTTTTAGGGTTTTTTTTAACAGCACTAGCAACTCACAATGTTAACTATATCTTGTTAGCAGATACAGTACAGTAGGTGTCGTGCTGGAGCAGAAAGCATAAGTGGGGAACTCCTCAGATAATAAAGAAGAAGAATATAAACAACAATAGGCAACTGTATAGCATTTCTGAGCATTCTATGAGCCTCAGTGGTCCCCCTAGCTCCACATTACCCACACTGGCTGGCAGCTACTCCTGAGGTTTGAGACAGGAGCTTTTCCCAGCCCTACACAGAGATGCCAAGGATTGAACCTCAGACATTCTGCATGCAAAGCAGATGCTTTCCCATCAAGCTACAGCTCCTCCCCAAATAAATACCCAAGTTAAAATATAATAAATAGGAGCACTGGAAGGTGCTTATAAGGAATCGGACAATTGCTCCATCTAATACAGTATTATCCTTCCCAGCCCTATCTAGAGATGCCTGGAATCAAAGCTGGACTCCTCTGCATTTAAAGTAGGTGATCAACCACTGAGTTATCATGCTTTTCCTTAATAAAAGATTAGAGCAGGGCTAGGGAACCTCAGGCCTAAGAGGCAAAACACAACACTCCAGGTATCTCTAACTGGCCTTGCTATTTTATTGCTGTGCCACTGCTTTGAGACCTACATGGCCTCGCCCACCACTGGCATGTGACCCCACAAGGCTCCCCCACAGGGGAATGGGGCTCTCAGGCTGAAAGAAAGCTCCTCTAGAGTACAGTGGCTGATTTGCCCCTGCTCTAGGTACATGTGATGACATGTACAGCAGAGAAGAGGGAGTAGATTGGAGCTGCCTCAGTGGTGTAAGGAAGAAAATGCCTATTGCCTACAGATGTTGTCTTACTGCCCCCAGTGTTTCTCAGACTTGGATCCCCAGCCATTGATGGACTACAACTCCCATCATCCCTAGCTAGCAGGACCAGTGGTCAGGGATGGTGGGAGTTGTAGTCCAACAACAGCAGGGGACCCAAGTCTGAGAAACACTGTGTCTAACCAAACCCATTTAACCCCACCCTTTTTTAGCCCCACAAACCAAGTCCTGTTTGTTGTTGTTTAGTCATGTCCGACTCTTCGTGACCCCATGGGTGGGAGACCTATTTCTCATTCATACCACTTCAGGCTGAGATGGAACAAAAACCCCTTGTGTGTAGAAGCTGAGCATGAACATGAGCAAGGCTAGGCTAGACTATGGTTACAAGACATCCCCGTTTCCCGGGGGCAGTCCCCGGATTTACAAATCTGTCACCGTACAAAATCTGTCCCTGGAATGTCCCCGGATTTAGATTTTAAGTGTTGTAGATTTATTAGTAGGGAATGAATGTTGCGTGATTGGTTCAACGGCACAAGACACATCATATGGGGACTTCCAGTGAGGCAAAATGGCAGGTGCCACAGCAGCGAGCAGCTCCTGAAGCCAGCCAGAGCCAACTGCGCTATCAAGCTGGCTCTGGGCTGTTGAGACTGCCGCTGCTGCCGCCACCACTGCTAAGGGGGAAACGGGGACGCCCAGCGTGTCAACTGGGGGAACTGCTGACACACACACAAACACCCCGCGACCCAAATCAAGCCGGGAGTGAGAGCGCCCAGCCACCTGGCCAACTGCCCAGCAGCGTTCCAGGACCAGGAAAACCCCGGAGCCAATGCCGGGAGAAGGAGGAGAATAGAAGGAAGAAATAGAAAGAGGAAGGAGAAAAAAGAGGGGAGCCCCAACCTTGCCACGCCACTACCGCCACCGCTGTGAAGGAGAGGTAGGAGAGCACCGGGAGGGCAAGGATACAATGGCTGAGCCCAGGCCTGACCTGAACCTACTCCACGGCGGCTAGTGCTCCAAGAGAGCAGGCCAGGGCCCAGAGGAAGGCTGCACAACAGAGACCACAGAAAAGATATTATTTCTTTAAAAAGAAAAAAACTTGTTTTAATAACATTTTTTCTTTTTTCAAAAAAAAAAAAGGGTCCCCGGATTCTTTGAAAAAAAATCTGATAGCGTTAGGCTAGACCCTTCCCCCAGGCCCCTAGTTTTCTATGTGTGTGCATTTTTTCACAAGTTTGTTTTGCACAGAGGAGCCAACTGAAGCAGGCCAGGGCAGGCTGACCACCACACCTGCTCTCTGGACCAAGCAAGCCCCCAAACTCAGCCCAAACACAGACTCCAAAGACAAGCACAGGAAGCTGACTCACGCTGAGACCCTTGGGTCCATCTAGCTCAGTATGGTCTCCTGTGATCGCAATGACTCCAGAGGGTTTCAGATAGGAGACATTCCCAGACCTACCGGGAGGTGTCTGGATTGAACCTAGGACCCTCCCCCTGAATGTAAGCAGATCCTCTACCACTGATCTGCAGTTCTTCCACATTAATGGAAGCCTCAGCAATTTAGTTGGTAGCAGGGAAATCCTGCAGTGTCAGCAGCAGGCATGGATTTAGAATGCCTTATTGTCAGGAGCTGGAGTCAGGAGCAGGTCAGCAATAAAGCACCTGGTGTCAGTGAAGTTAAATCTTTATTCAAAGAAACCAAAGCAGCTCAAGCCTAGTGACCACTGCAACCCTTGAACTAATGAGGCAGTTACGAGGACTGAAGATCCCCACCTTTCCACCGCTCTATAAGACTCCTCTCCTGGGTCCTTCCTGAGCAGACTAAGGCTCCTTCATCTTGTCTCTCTTTGCTCCACCCTCTTCATTTCGCTGCGTGTTCTAGGAGACCAGGGGGCAGTGACCTGGTCGCAGCAGGAGGGGAAGACACCCTGGCTTCTTCAGCGGCCTGCTTCCCATCCTCTCCAGAGGCTCCTCCTCTCAGTCTGCTCCCTCTTCTCCCTCTGCCCAGGCATCGTCATCCCAGCACACACATCCCTGGCTCTGAGCCTTCTTCCCCTGGGGGTTCCATTGGGGGTTTCTCAGCTGGTGCCTCTGTGGCGTTTGCCCTCCTAGGTGTGTGACATCACACTGGGTTCATAAGGAAAGGGTTAACTAATTGAAAAATGACTAACCAATAGGAACCCAAGGGGAGGAGTTAGAGTTGTTAAGAAAACAGTCAGGAGTTAGAGAAGGGAGAGAGAGGATAAGTCTGTGGGTTGGGCTAGTCTGGTGTGAGAGAATCTGTTAAGAGGAGTAAGTCAAATAGTTGATATAATCAGTCAGAAGGTATTAGGAAAGTATAGGCTGGTAAAGAAACTGAAGTTAAGAAACTGACAAGAATACAGTGGTACCTCAGGTTAAGTACTTAATTTGTTCCGGAGGTCCATACTTAACCTGAAACTCTTCTTAACCTGAAGCACCACTTTAGCTAATGGGGCCTCCCACTGCTGCTGCGCCGCCAGAGCACAATGTCTGTTCTCATCCTGAAGCAAAGTTCTTAACCTGAAGCACTATTTCTGGGTTAGCAGAGTCTGTAACCTGAAGCGTACGTAACCTGAAGCGTATGTAACCCGAGGTACCACTGTATTATCTGAGAAACCATAAACTTGTTAACGCTTATAAAATAAACTTGTTTATTTGGTTCAATTTTAATAACTGTCTGGACTCAGTGTGTACCCAAGAGTAACGGGTTGGTGGCAGCGGGGGAGCGAGCACAGTGGTGGCACAGGGTTCAATAGACTGTCAAACGTCCGGGGACCCTGTGTGATCGCCACAGCCTCCTACCACTCTTCTGCATCAAGGCAGTCCATGACCGTTATACAAAACCAGAGGTCTTTCCTAGTTTCTATTGCAGGTGATACCAGGGATTGAACCAGCGACCCCTAGAATGCAAAGCAGGTTCTCTGCCACTGAGCCATGGCTCCTCCCACCCAGCCGGTGCTTTCTGCAAGCCATGAAGAGTCCTGCCCTTCCGATGTGCACTCCTGCCCTCTGTTTAACCAAATTCAGCCCATGCCCTCCCCAGCCCCGCTGTCCGAAGTCCCCACAGGAAGGTCAGCAATTTCATTGTGCTAACAGGCATTGTGGAGAGTTCCCCTTCCTATTTAAATTCTTTGTGTGCAGGGTTAGGTGCCCCCCCTTCCTTTTTCTAAAGGCTGAAAAACCACCACCACAGCATGATAAGACAATAGCTAAATGTACCCTGATTGCAGTAATTGCATCCATCCCTGTGTCGGAAAGTCTTGTATTGTATTTCTAATACGCACTGATAAGTGCATTCACAACATGATTAACGGCCTCGAGACAAGAATGGCTATTATGTTTAACAGAGTGATTAACGAGTGACAGAGCCGCAAACTGTATGCCGGGGTAAATTGGCTCCTTTTAAAATTACATGCAGCCCTTTTTTCCTTCCCCTTTAATATATTGTTCTGTTGGGGGGGGGGGGGAGAAAGACAGACATGTAATCATTTGCTATGCATATGCATTGCGGAGCTTGGTTGATGAGGAACATGGTGTTTTCTGTCTTTTTAATCGCCTAATCGCAATTAAGCCAGCACTCATTTTCCTCTTAATTACGCTGGAATCGGTACAAGAGACCATCCTGATTCTTTCTCTTTTTTCCCCCAATTGCTAAGAAGTAACCCTTAACATAGTGTTCCCCTACATTTGATATCCGCCCCCTTCATGAAATTAGAGGCAATGTCCCACCCCTACTGTGAAAATAAGGACTATATATTTTCAGGTGGGGCAACCCTATAAGTGTGGCTTCTAGATGCTCTGTCCTCCCCTTTGGGCCAGTTAGGTAAGGCTCAAAGATGGGAGCATGATTTCTAGGGGATGGTGAAAAGAACATAAGAAGAGCCCTGCTGGATTTGTTTATTTATTTTATACATCACCCTTCATATGAAGATCACAGGACGATTTACAGCAGGCCATTTTTTTCCAGCGGGAACTCAGTTCTGGCACCTCCAGTGGGTACCAACACCATTCTAAGAGATGTTCATGGTGAGTTCCGGCAGAAGAGCAGCATCTTGCAGCACAGGTGGTGCGAACAATTAGGCTGCACCTGCTGCTGCTGCTATTACTATATAAGAACTTGGTTTCCGCTTTTTCCTTGCCAGAGCAATTTCAGAGCTCTGTGTTCCACAGAGCATAGCCCAGATGTCAGCAACCTAAGGCCCAATGGCCGGAAGCGGCCCATGAGGGTCGCTTAACCGGCCCATGAGCTGCCCCTGAACCGAGCTGCCTGCTTGGTGAGTCCCCATGCGCTGTGCTAAACCGCCGTGGTGACTCTCTTCCGCAGCTCCGGAAATCACTTCTGTGCATGCCCGGATGCCAAAAATCGCTTTCTGCGCAGGTGTGATTTTCGGCATCTGGGCATGCGCAGAAGCGATTTCCAGCGTTGCAGACATGCGCAAACACAATTTCTGGCGCCAGTCCAGCCCATGGAGGATCTCCGCAGGAATGATCTGGCCCATGCCCGGTAAGCCTTGCCAACCCCTGTCTTCCACCCATCTTAAGCCTTTCTGTGATGGCCTGAGATTCGGACTCAGAGGCTGAACCTGAAGAATCCCAGCCTGCACAGGAGTCCCTGCCTTCAAAACCAGCTGAGCCAGGGCTGGGGCCTGAGCCTGAAGGGTCCTCACCTGTGCTGGATCCTCAGGTGCAGACACCAGCTGAGTCTGCTTTGGCCCCTGAGGTGATGGAGGACCCATTGCCTGCAGGTGCTCCACTCTCAGCCCCGTCAGGGGAAGAGGAGACTGCCTCTGGGTCCAGTAACCCTCCAGCCTCTCCTGAGCCGCAGAGGCTCAGGGCAGAGAGGTGGAGGGACTAAGTTCCTACAGGAGGAGTGCTCGCCTCCAGGCCAGGAGAGGCGAGTCACCTGTGGACCGGGGCCGCCCTATGCCTCGGGGCAGATAAAAGCCAGCCAGCCCAGTCCCAGGTTGCGGGAGCAATGTTGTTGCTAGCCTGTTCCTGCCTGCACCCTGTCCTCCTCTTCTGCCAGAGTTCCTGACTCCACCCAACTCCCTGCCTTGGACCCAGCTACAGCTTTGACGGACAGCCTCCATACCGTACCATCGACCTTGGACTGGACTCAGACCTCGCCTCTTGGTTTGCCCCCAGGACCAGCACACTTTCCTTGTCTTTTTCCCGGGTTGGGCCCGGCCTTGCTGCGCAACAATATTGCTCCCTTAGTGCGGGACCGATGCTCTCCAAAGTGGTGGGAGCAACGAGTTGCGATGAAGATCATGGACTCATTGTCTGTATCAGGTCTGAGATTGTGTTTCTTAAGACGATTAAGAGAGATCAAGATTAATTATGCAACTGCTTTTCTCTTCCACAATGGAAGGGGAGAGTAATGAGATGGAATGACGAGAAGAATGTCTTCCAGGAAGGTTGCATTAACAATGTCCCTGAATCTGGGCACATAGTGATGGAAAGACCTACTTGTTCCTCCTAATACAGGTCCAGATGTGTTAGTACACACACACACACACTATTTCACACCTTCTACCATTGCATAGATGAAAACAGGGAAACTGGGTTGTATCCAATGTAATGCTATGTTAAAGGCACTTAGTAGTATATTTGTTCTGGAGGCAAAATGTTTTGCAGCAATGGAACATTGTCAGATGAGAGAATGCACAAGCAAGTTGCTGGCAACTTCCTTGCACAACAGACTGTGGATTCTGTTGCACAATGAGTTTCAGCTAGTGCAACTGTTGTGTTGCATTCCTCTGTTGTGCAACGTTAAAACTCACCCATTACTAGCACGAGACAGAAAATGCTCACTACTACTCACTGAGCAGCCGAATAACTGAGCTTGCTCACTACTCACCCCAAGCCATGAGATGTTAAATGTGAGAGCTTATCACAGCTGTTTACCTCTGAATCAGAGCAAACATCAATTGGGTTTTCTCCGATTTAGCGCTAAAAAACAGTGGGGGGGGGGGCAAAGGAAAAACTGCTTGAATCCATGCCCAGGAAGAATGGGACAGGCAGAAAACTGCTCAGACCCATGTTTTCTAGGCATGGGACAAGTGGAAGTGGGAAAAGAAAAATAGAAAGAAGAGTGAACTGGTGTACCTGAGCCTAGTTACCCAGGGGAAGGCATGACTGGTTAGTTGAAGCCCTGACCAGGAGCACTCATGAAGGGGCCATAGGTATAATGCAGCATTTTATTACAGGACCCACTTTTATGCCTATTCCTAACCTAAGGTTTGCTGCTTGCAATACCTTTGCAAGAGAATTATTTACACCTGCCATCCCCTGCATTCATTTCTTCTACAATAACAAAGTCCTGTACTAGCTTCTGAAGCAAGATAACAAACCTTATCCAAGGATGGAAGAGAATTTTGATTGGCCCATGTTGCAAAGTGAACCAACTTAGCACACAGCGCCCAGAGTGACGTACAGATCAGAATACTGTTAACAGATTGCCCCCTTCTCTGAATTTTGCCATCTGTACAAACATTGGATGATTGACAGGTGGGTCACCCCGCCCACCTGCCAAAGTTTCCATTGAAACCACAGCTAGAGCAATGGTCTAAATGCAAACGGTTTTCTGATCCTGGAGCAAAAGGGTGTTCCTTTTAAGCTCCTGATTGTTCCTTTGTAGTTGTGTGGGTGACTACATGCCTGGCATCACATATGGTGTGAGATGTGAGTGTGGTTTCTAAGAAATGCCCCCCCCCCCAGGCCTAAGTGGGAGCCTTGCTGGCCAAATTTGGCCCACGGGCCAGCAGTTCCCAACCCCTGAGCTAACAGAAACAGCAGCACACAGAGCAAAAGGGGTGGGGAGACCTCTAATGGCAGAGGGAAAATACTCACAGACGTAAACAAATTGCATAATCTACGAAGCAAGTAAGTAAGAACAGTAATTCCCTAATATTCCCTTCAAATTTAAACTAAGCTTTTACGAGCCCATTTGCTGATGACAATTTCCAAGGCAGGCGCCGCTGCGCAAATTCCCTGCATGCCAGTTTGCATACAAATTGATTATTATTAGCAATAACAATTAATCCAAATGTATACAGAATGTAGCATTCAAATCGGCACCCTGGCTTTATAATAACATTCACCGTACTGAAAACCACACTCTGGGGGTGAGGGAGGGATTTAAAAGTCTACATCAGCATTACATGATTGCCTCGGCTGTATCATTTGTTTTTGCTTTGTTTCGTTTTCGTCGTGTTAGTTTATACATCTCATTTGCAATGCCGTTGCCCATTCATTGTGCATCCTTCCCCACACAGCTCCATGCGGCCAGATTTAGGTGCAGCTGAGATGACACACTCAACGTCAGCATTCAATCTGGCTCTCAGAGCTGAACTGGGGGACAAGAGGCAACGTTGGCCACCAGCATGGATGGCTTCACAAGATTATTGGACAAAACCATGGAGGATAAAGGCCTATCAGTAGCTACTAGCCCTGAGGGCTATGTTCTGGGGCCAAAGGCTGCATGCATCTCAGTACCACTTCCTAGAAACCACAGGAAGGGAGAGTGCTGTTGGTTTCGCATGGGCATCTGGTTACAGTGGTACCTCGGGTTAAGTACTTAATTCATTCCGGAGGTCCATACTTAACCTGAAACTGTTCTTAACCTGAAGCACCACCAGTGAAGGCGGTGAAGGTCCTGTGTGAGTGTCTGGAGGCGGTTGGAGGATGGATGGCGGCTAACAGATTGAGGTTGAATCCTGACAAGACAGAAGTACTGTTTTGGGGGGACAGGAGGCAGGCAGGTGTGGAGGATTCCCTGGTCCTGAATGGGGTAACTGTGCCCCTGAAGGACCAGGTGCGAAGCCTGGGAGTCATTTTGGACTCACAGCTGTCCATGGAGGCACAGGTCAAATCTGTATCCAGGGCAGCTGTTTACCAGCTCCATCTGGTACGTAGGCTGAGACCCTATCTGCCTGCAGACTGTCTCGCCAGAGTGGTGCATGCTCTGGTTATCTCCCGCTTGGACTACTGCAATGCGCTCTACGTGGGGCTACCTTTGAAGGTGACCTGGAAACTACAACTAGACCAGAATGCGGCAGCTAGACTGGAGACTGGGAGCAGCCGCCGAGACCATATAACACCGGTCTTGAAAGACCTACATTGGCTCCCAGTACGTTTCCGAGCACAATTCAAAGTGTTGGTGCTGACCTTTAAAGCCCTAAATGGTCTCGGTCCAGTATACCTGAAGGAGCGTCTCCACCCCCATCATTCTGCCCGGACACTGAGGTCCAGCTCTGAGGGCCTTCTGGCGGTTCCCTCACTGCGAGAGGCCAAGTTACAGGGAACCTAGCAGAGGGCTTTCTCGGTAGTGGCGCCCGCCCTGTGGAACGCCCTCCCATCAGATGTCAAAGCGATAAACAACTACCTGACATTCAGAAGACATCTGAAGGCAGCCCTGTTCAGGGAAGTTTTTAATATGTGACATTTTAGTGTATTTTTCATCTTTGTTGGAAGCCGCCCAGAGTGGCTGGGGAAACCCAGCCAGATGGGCGGGGTACAAATAATAAATTATTCTTATTATTCTTATTCTTATTCTTATTATTATTATAGCTAATGGGGCCTCCCGCTGCCGCCGCGCTGCCGGAGCACGATTTCTGTTTTCATCCTGAAACAAAGTTCTTAACCTGAAGCACTATTTCTGGGTTAGCAGAGTCTGTAACCTGAAGCGTATGTAACCTGAGGTACCACTGTCTTATAATTGTTATTTATTACATTTGTTCCCCACCTTTCCTCCAAGGAGCTCAGGGTGGTAAGTAAAAATGTAGAATAAACACAGACAACAGGGAACACTGGCCTGCAAGTGCTCCACTTGGAGAACAGCCTTTACCAAAGGTGCCCTGGGTTTTGAAGACGCTCAAACTCAGGACAAAAGGGAGAAATGTGCTAAGAGGAAGGCACGTTTGGCAAATGCTCACTGTGATCAACCCTCACCTGGAAACCTATGTCCCCATTGCGTGGCAAGGTCCCCAACACCCCCCCCCCCCCCAGGAAGTGGAATAAAGACACATGAAACAGTATTTTAGGTTAATGGGCAAAAATGGCCACAAATTTATTGGTTACAGAATGTGAGTGGTATTGGCATTGGAAACGACATGACTATACAGTGGTACCTGGGTTACATACGCTTCAGGTTACAGACTCCGCCAACCCAGAAATAGTACCTCGGGTTAAGAACTTTGCTTCAGGATGAGAACAGAAATTGTGCTCAGGCAGCGCTGTGGCAGCAGGAGGCCCCATTAGCTAAAGTGGTGCTTCAGGTTAAGAACAGTTTCAGGTTAAGAACAGACCTCTGGAACAAATTAAGTACGTAACCAGAGGTACCACTGTATCTGACTCCTGCCTGTCTGTAGGAAGTCTTGAAGGGTAAACCACCAGTAGGGGGAGCCCTGCTGATGCACATCAACTAGGAACTCCCCCAGGGTTGCCGCTAGGGGTC
Organism: Podarcis tiliguerta; assembly: GCF_965153285.1. Lineage (NCBI taxonomy): Eukaryota > Metazoa > Chordata > Lepidosauria > Squamata > Lacertidae > Podarcis > Podarcis tiliguerta. The sequence goes on from NC_139549.1 coordinate 37,797,024, forward strand.
ATGCCATGGCCCTAGCCCCCCTCCCCTGCCTGGGGCTTCAGACAGAGACCACGCCCTCCGGGTTCCTTTAAAGGAATACCCTTGAATTAGGAAGGGCAGGTGATGGCCACTACCTCCCCTCACCTCCAACCGAATACTCCCAATGTCTAACCACCAAACCTTACAAAGTTGGGACGATTTGCTACAAGGCAGGCGAAAAACCAAATAGCCAGTGCCAATTTGCCAAGTGGAAAAAATTCCTACCAGGCCCCTTCAACAGGCAACCAACCAAGGTCCATAGCAAGGTCAAGAGATAAAGAGCCTAACCCTAGCTAAGGGAGGAGGGCGGGAGAACTGACCAAGCAGGGAGGAGAAGGGAGGAGTCCTCAGCTGCGGGCAGTTTAAACAGCCCACGCCATGCCCCTGGACTGTCCAGATTGGGCAGCCTAGGGATGATGTGGCCGAGGACCCTCCAATGGCGCTGGGGCTATGCCCCATGCACATGGGGAGGGCTTGCTCCCAGCCCACAACGTCATTTCCCCAGGAACGGGAAATGGCTCTGTGGAAGGACATGTGGATCCAGAATTGGCCTCCACAGTCACTTACGGACTCACTGTTAAAGCCATGTTTACGGAAGACAATCTTACTCGGCTACAAGAAAAGAAGAAAGAAGAAGGAGGTATGCATAGACCATTTTGTCCTCACAAGGCAGAATTGTTGTTGGCAATGGGAGACAAAGAGACAATGGAGTTCGCCTCTGAGGTGGAGTCAAACCACTGGAGAATCACAGTGCCTGCTGTGGCTGCAGAGACCAGTAATCCATAACTGCTGCCTCCGGTGTTGTTTTTGCTGTGGTAGCAGCACCGAAGTGCCTGGGCAGTGTGTGTGGAGGTCCTGGGCTACCCAGACGACAGGAACCCCATCTCTGACTCACTGAGGTGGTCCAAAGGTAATCCACTCTGGATTTGTGTAGGGTTAACAAAGCAGAACCAAGCAGTACTATTACTTCAGCCTAGAATTGCATTAGCTGTTTTGTTTTGTTTTGTTTTTGCTGCTGCTGTTGCTACATCACACTGCTAAGTTTAGCTCACAGAAGTGCTCTTAGAAAAGTTTGCTTCTTTACTTACAAGTAAATGCACGCATCAGTGGATTTGGGTGGGAGCCAGGGCAGATAGGGGTTGGATTCCAACAAGATATGGAGGGCTACCGGCGTCTCACCCCTGATATAAATTCATTCTCAGAGTGTGCATTCTTATGTAACCAAAATGACAGCATGCGCACACAAGAAGGATGTATTGGCAGACCTGGAGGAAATCCAAATTTTGCAGACATATATAACCCTAAAGGGGAGGGAAACAGATCGACGAGGGTTGAGCATTGTCAGTAGTTACAGGATGTTGGCTGACTGCTGCAGAGGTGCAGCACAAAGAGGGAAAGTTATGTAATGTCCCGAAAGTGGAAATGGCTGGCTGGCTGGCACCCTGAGCAGCAGCACTCACGCTGCAACATTTTGTTGCAGGTGTCACTTGTGATTGATGACTCAATCTCTCCCTGAGAAAGGATCAAAGCTGCCAACCCTCCTCCGGATTTTCTCCACTGGCCCCGAACAGGAAAGCACAAAGTGACTGCAGTTGTACAGTTTATGATCATGTTGGGGCGGAAAGAGGGAAGGAGGCCAAGCTTTATGCTCTTGCCTAGCAAAAGCTCTGGAGGAGGTAGCAGAGAGGGCTTCAGAAAGAGCAACAGCTGCCCCCTTGCTTGAGGTAGCGTGGTGTAGTGGCTAAGAGTAATCTGGTGACTTGTAATCTGGTGAACCGGGTTCGCTTCCCCGCTCCTCCACATGCAGCTGCTGGGTGACCTTGGGCTAGTCACACTTCTCTGAAGTCTCTCAGCCTCACTCACCTCACAGAGTGTTTGCTGTGGGGGAGGAAGGGAAAGGAGAATGTTAGCAGCTTTGAGACTCCTTCGGGTAGTGATAAAGCAGAATATCAAATCCAAACTCCTCCTCCTCCTCCTCTTCTTCTTCTTCTTCTTCTTCTTCTCAGGATTTCCAGGGTCTCAGCAGAGGAAGGTTTCTCCTATTGCCTTCTACTGCATCCTTTTAACTGGAGATGACAGAGACCAGGGGAGCCAACTCGAATAAAACATTGTGGGGGGGCAGGTAAGACACGGTGCACAAGACACAACACGCTAACACAACCATTTGAATAGCAATGACCATCAATTGGGGGGGCAGCCCCCTCAAATATTTTATGGGGAGTAGAGAAAGGCGCTCAAAACCAAAAGTGAACTCAGGGCCATCAGTAAGAAAAGCAGGCACTTCACCGCTAGGGCAGCAGTGAGGAACTTCTGCCTAAATAGACCCATCAGGGATCCTAATTTGGGTTGTGGGGCCATTGTTCCCAAACCACACCCAGTGGCCCAACAGCTGAGGCCATATGTGGGGCAGGTAAAATGGTGGCTGGGATCACCTGCACCAGGTAGTTCCCCGTTGGGGTTGAGAGGAGCTGCTTTGAAGTCATCGCCTGATGCCATGATGACATCAGGTAATTGACAGGTAGGCAGCCGTACCCACCTGTCAAAGTTGGTTCAGTGGGGAAGGTAAGGATCCGGCCCTTGCATTCAGCTGTGGTCCCTCTGCCTTTTGGTACCAGCCAGGCCTGCTCAGAAAGGGGCTGTTCAGAAGGGGAGAAGCAAACAGGAACAGAAGCTTTGAAGAGATGCCAAAATGCTGAGGCCAAAAATAGACACACCAACTTCTCTCCATAGCAGTCGCTAACTCAGGAGGGAGTTGACAAGTAGGCTCTCTTCCCACGCTTCTTAACGAACTGCCGTGAGCTTTGATGCCTTTTGTTTCTCAAACACAGAGGCAGTGTGGCATGGGATGCTGGAGAGCTTTAGACTTGACTTGGGGGCGCTGGCATTTGAAAGGCCTGCTTAGAACATGAAGCCCGTTGAGTGACTTTGGAGACCTCCTTCTCAGCCTAAGCTGCCCCATAAGAGCAGAAGAACAAAGGATCAGGCCAAAGGCCCATCTACTCCAGCATCCTGTTCTCACACCGGCCAAGCAAATACCTCTGGCAAGCCCCAAAGCAGGACCCAGGTACCACAGAGTTATCCCTTCTTGCAACCTTCCTGGTATCTAAGATCAGAACTGGAGGCCTTCCAAGGTGAGGTAAGTGGCCACCATCAGACAGGATACCAAGTGCTTCTGAGAGGTTCCAACTCCCTGCCTCCTAGGAAGAACATCACAGTGGGGTGGGGTTTGTGTATGTGCGTATGAACTGTTGTTGTTGTTGTTTAGTCGTTCAGTCATTCAGTCGTGTCCGACTCTTCGTGACCCCATGGACCAGAGCACGCCAGGCACTCCTGTCTTCCACTGCCACCCACAGTTTGGTCAGATTCATGTTTGTAGCTTCGAGAACACTGTCTAACCATCTCATCCTCTGGTCCATATGAACTTGTATGTCCCATTCAACAGCTACAGAAGTAACAGAAGTAACAGCTTCAGGGAGCTTCTTTCTTACTCCCCGGGCAGACTTCTCACTTCTAAATATCAATTGCTGAGACTCCAAAGCAGAAAAGAAGCACATTCTGGCTGTCATGGACTGTGTGATGGCCTGGAAGTCTGATTCAGAAGCTGAACCTGAGGCGTCCCAGCCTGCACAGGAGTCCCTGCCTCCAGGGCCGGCTGAGCCGGGGCAGGGGCTTGAATCTGAAGGGCCTGCACCTGTGCCGGATCCTCAGGTGCAGACACCAGATGTATCCACTCTGGCTCTGGAGGTGATTGAGGACCCATTGCCTGCAGGTGCGCCTCTCCCAGCCCTGTCAGGGGAAGGTGAAGCTGCTCCTGGGCCCAGTAACCCTCCAGCCTCTCCTGAGCTGCAGAGCCTCAGGGCAGAGAGGCGGAGGGAACTAAGTTCTCTCAGGAGGAGTGCTCGCCTTAAGGCGAGGTGGGTCACCTGTGGGCCAGGACCGCCCCTGGCATCAGAGGAGATAAAGGCCAGTCAGCCCAGTCCCAGGTTGCGGGAGCAATGACGTTGGAAACCTGTTTCTGCCAGCACCCAGACCTGTTCTTCCAGAGTTCCCGACCACGCCTGGCTTCTTGCTTTGGACCCCGTTCCCCCTTGGTGAACAGTCTCCAGACCCTCGACCCAGGACCGGACTCTGACCACACCTCACGGTAACCTCCCCCCGGGACCAGCACAGACTAGCTGGATACAGAGGATTGGTGGGAGGTGCCAGCTGGGGAAGCTCCAAGGGAAGAAGGCTCAGAGCCAGGGGATTGGGGGTGGGACAACAATGAGCGGTCACAGGGAGAAGGGGGAAAAGGCTGGGAAGAGGAGGTGTCGAAAGAGGCAACAGGGTTTAGTGAGCCGGGTGAATTTGAAGCAGAGAGAAGTCCAGAAGCAGAAGCAGGAGAGGAGGAAGGCCAAGGGGCAGAAAGAGGCTGCTGAAGAAGCCAGGGTGTCTCCCCCTCCTGCTGCACAAGCTCCTCTCCTCTCTGGTCTCCCAGGACCAAGAGAGGTATGAAATGGGAGGAGCAAAGGCAGGCACATCAGTGTAGTCTCAGAGTACTTGGGAAGAACCCGGGGGAGAAGGAGACTTAGACAGCTGTGGGAAAGTGGGGGTCTTCAGTCTCCACAACTGCCTCATAGGGGCAAGACCTACCGAAAAAGAGTTGCTGTGCCCATTAGGCCTCTCCCTCAGAGAATTCTGGACACTGTTGTTTCCCCTTCACAGAGCTAAAATTCCCAGCAAACTACAGTGCCCAGAATCCTTTGAGTGAAAGAATGTGCCCCAAATGTGCCTTGACAACACAGTGTGCACGCAGCCTAAGCTGCCTTGAGATCTGTATTGACAGGCAAGCTGAAACAAGTGAATAATTGAAGGCCAAGCATTGGAGCTGGCATTATACCAGCAGAGGTGTGAGGATCTTAATAGCATTTCCATGTGGTTGCAATTCCCTGAGCACCAGTCCTTATGTAGCCAAAACAGTAACACCCACCCATGAGGGAGCTATCAGCAGATTCAGGGGGAAACTCGAAGTTTTGCAGAAATGCAATCTGCCTTTAGGAGGGGGAAACCTCGACTAGTGAGAACAGAGCAGGTTAACTGGCTTTGAGGAAACAGAATGGAGTATCCCTGGTTAAGGCTGGCGTGTTGACATGGCACTGCAACACTTGGTCTGGTTTAATTTTATTCTCTTGGGCCGCATTTTCATGAGACATATTTTCATACACGCCACATCCACATGCATGCACTCATGCTGTCAGAGGCGGGTGAGCTATAAACAGACAACAGTGTTGGGGGTACAGCTTTTCCCTCTGGAGAATGTTGGTTCCCAGTCTCCCTTCCCTCTCCCCTTCTTTTGAAATGCAGAGGGTAAAGTGTATGCATAAATATGAAGAAGACCTGCAGAAGGGACATGGAGTAGAGCTAAGAGCCTCGGATAGAAGATCACCAGGTTGATGGGCTACATAGAACTGATAGAAAGGACTGACAGAATCCGAGACCAGGGAGAGGAGACGGTGGAAGAAGATTGGGGGAAAAAATTATTTAGAGAAATATTGTAAAATTAATGAATGTTGGGAAATGTTGGAATGAAATTACATGACTTTAGTAGAAACATTATAAGGAGTTAAGTATAAATAAATTTTAAGGTTTTGATGGTAAGATAATGTTAAAATAAATTAAGATAACTAAATGATAGAAAGCAGTGAAAGAGGTAAAGGATTTGCTGATATAGTTAATAACTGGAATACAAAAAAGGGAGGTGTGAGGAAGTCGAGGAAATAAGTTAATGAAAGATAAGGATAAATATTGGATGTGTTTTTAATTGTTTTTTGTTTTTCTTTGTGTTTTGATGTATTGTGTTTTTTGTTCTCTTTTTATGTATTTTTTACTTTTTTTCTCTCTTTTTTTCTTGTGCTTTTTTTTCTGTAACTTTTAAACTTCTAATAAATATTATTTTTTTAAAAAGAAAAGAAAGAAATGCAGAGGGAAGGGAACCACGTATGCTGCCTTGAGCTCCTTGGAGGAAAGGTAGGAAATAAATGTAATAGTAAATAAGAAATAAATAAGATTTCCCCACCGTTAACAGACAAAAGCCCAACCATCACCTCTACAGCCTGCCATGCAGTTTGAAATCTAGCTATTATTATTACAATGGCCTCAACTGCATAAAGACAATTCTATGCAATAAAAACCACAAAAACTGATTATTTAAAAACGGCAGATACATCTAAGGCAAAACTAAAACCCTACAGAACGGGTGCTTGTGGCAAGAACCCATTTATCCAGCTGGGGAAACTTGTCTGAACAAAAACGTCTTCAATTGTTTCCAGAAAGTGCTGACTGTGGGCACCTGTCACCTCTCAAAAGAAATGTTATTCCATAACTCTTGATGTCGAATCCACTGCTAATATAAACCGATGAGCGTTGACTCTTTTTCAATATAAAAATAATACAGCAATTCACCAGTCAGCTTGAATGTGTGTTTTTCTTCCTTCCCTATTTTTATTATGATCTTTTCCTCCTCCCCACTCCCTTCTCCCAGCTCAGCCAATCTGCTGGATGCCCTGGAGGAACATTCAGCAAAGAAATTCCCACTAGCAGAAATGCAACACATACAAACGAAATGAAAACGAAACGTAAACAAAAGAAAAACAAATGCAAGGCACACATTCTCTTTGTTGATGTAAACAACATTTACATTGTTGTGTTCTTTGCACAATATGTATCTTAAGGTACTGAATGTTCAATCTCCAGTTTTTTCTGTTGTATTTAAAGTGGCTAAATCAGCTTTCACCAACCCAGGTATCATCCAGATCTTTTGGACCACAATTCCCATCAGCCCCATGAAGACAATACTGAGCTAGATGGACTGGTGCTTGGATTAGATATGGGGCAGCTTGGATTAGATATAGGGCAGCTTCCTGGGCATCCTGGGACTAAGGACCATAGCCCTGTGGTACAGCATTTGCTTTTTATGCAGAAGGTCCCAGGGTCAATTCTCAGCACCTTCAAATAGGGCTGGAAATGTCCTTTCTCTGAAATCCTGAAAAGTCAATCCCAGTCAGTGCAGACAATACTAAGCTAAGTAGATGGATGCCCTGATTCAGTATAAGGCAGCTTCTCGGGTTCTGAGTAATTTACTAATCATTCATCCAAAAAGAACTTTCTGAGACAGTGGCCACCTCATTCTGTCTAACAGTAGGGCTGGTCCCTGGCCTCAGTTAGCAAAATGTCTTGGACTGGCCCTGAATAAGTGTTAAGCTCTGTTCCAAGGAGGGTGGATTATATCTGCTATGACTCCTTGGTCACTTCACATTTGTTACAAACTGTTCCTACCGTTACAGGTCCTTCTGCTGCTAACCAATTGCCATCCATTAAAGCCAAGGTGAGCTTTGTTTCTCCAAACGAGTACAAACGATGGCATTTCAAACTCCTTGACAAAAATGCCCAGTGCCCAGGAGGCATCAGAATTGCCGCAGGCACAAATCGCTCCTCTGTGTGATGGAGTGGGAGGAGAGGCACTTATTTCAGGTTCCTGTTTCAAGCTGATACTTCACACATAGGCTGAGCAAAGGGGGAAATGTACAGTCTTCCATCAAGAATAGAATGCGCTTTGCAAGACTTCTGAGGCAGAAACAATGCAATCATCCCACAGCAGATGTCCATTCAGTTTCCTGAAAAGACCTTCTCTGACACCCTCCAAAAAAAGGGGCGAATTTTCAGGCAATGTCAACAGCATCTGAGGTATTGAGGACACTCAAACATGCCATGGCATGCACACCTGAGGGGGAGGTGTTCCATGCTAGGCCTACTCAGAGTAGACTTATTGAAATCATAAATATGACTACCTTAACTCTGAGCAGGACTAGCTGAATACAACCCACAGTTGCCAATCATAGCAAAATGTGGCTGTAGAATCCTGAGTAGGGATAAGCAAATTTGTCATTTTTTGTTTCTCTCTGTTTCTCATCCACCCCCAAGCTTAAGTTCAATCCTCAATATTTCTGCATCACTTTTGATTTTTATATTAAAAAATACTCTTCAAAATTCATCGGATAATTTATCCTAATATAAACATTTTATACACGTTAAACCACAGAGCCTAGGACTTGCTGATCAGAAAGTTGGCAGTTCGAATCCCCACAACGAGGTGAGCTCCTGTTGCTCGGTCCCTGCTCCTGCCCACCTAGCAGTTCAAAAGAATGTCAAAGTGCAAGTAGATAAATAGGCGGGAAGGTAAACGGCGTTTCCGTGCGCTGCTCTGGTTCGCCAGAAGTGGCTCAGTCATGCTGGCCACATGACCTGGAAGCTGTACGCCGGATCCCTCGGCCAATAAAGCAAGATGAGCACCACAACCCCAGAGTCGGTCACGACTGGACCTAATGGTCAGGGGTCCCTTTACCTTTACCTTTACCTTCCCCCCAATATAATGCATTTTAATGTTGCTTTCACTAATATATGCATTTTAGAGAAAGTAGGAATTCAGTTCACTAGTTGTGAACAGGTTCTACTGAAAAGGATTGCCATTAGAATAATTCAAAGAAATATGGAAGATCCATCTATGGCAGAACAGGGATGGGTGAACCTGTCAATTTCAGTTTCTCATTTCCAGTCTTAAGTTCAGTTCTCCACATTTCCACATCAATTTGCAATTTATATACTTTCAAAGTCCTCATGAAAATTCATCAGTCTGTTTCTCCTAATATATACATGCTTGTATACAGTTTTTACTAATGTAACACATTTTAATGCCACACACACACACCTCTTTTTGTACACATGACCTGGCTGGAGAATTGCAATGCAAAATTCAGAGAAGTGTGGTTTTCGAAGGATGGCTGTGTTTTGATTTCTGTACTGTTTTGGGCAGTGCAAAATACATAACTTTGCATTAAGTGCAAACTGAATAGAATTTCCATCCCACTCCTATAGAGGGTGACATCTAAACCTCCAGATGCTGTTGACTCCAACTCCCATCAGCCGTGCAACTAACACAAAAATGAGCATGAAACTTGTAATATCTTCTGCTATATTTCTGGAAGCAGTGCATATGTCATGCAAAAGCTCAAATATAATGTGGAAATTAACCAGGAAACATTTGGAAAATAGAATAAACTGCAGTGTGAGTGCAGCCCAAGGGTAGATCTAGACACAGGAAAAAACACTATAAAACGTCAGAAATCAGATCATTATAACAAAAGAAAATAATCCCTATGGAAAAGCGCATTTAAAAAATTCATGCTCTCTGGCGCCATCTGGTGTTGCATGTTTATAGCACATACAGATTGCTGTTTCTTTTCTAATGTAGCTGAATCCCAAGTCACTGAATGAGGAAGAGTTTTGCTTGTGTGCCAGCCTGATTGAGTTGTATTCATCCAAGCAGACCTACTGAAATTAATGAACCTAAGTCAGTCATGTCCATTAACTTCAATGGGTCTACTCTGAGTAGCGCTTAGCTGAATAATGCCCATTGATTTTATCAGAGCTCAACTCCAGCTACGAAGACTTCGGATTGCCTCCAAACACATCCATAAAGATTGACATTTTTACCCATGACTGCTTCTCTTCCATGTTGTGAGCTGCTTGAAGCCTTCTTACAGTTAGTAACAGAATATAGAAGAAATATTAACTCTCCCAGGTGGAAGGTCTTATATGCCGAGTTTTAATCTAGAGCGGATTTTTACAGCCACTTTTACAAAGAGGGTTTATAGTGGAAACGTTGACGGAAGCTTAATTAATAACACAAACAACAGCATTAGATTCTCGCCAAATGTAACCCTAGGCAGTTGTTATGCACACTGGGTGAAGCACGGTAAAGGATATATATCCAGAATCTCTGCTGCTCATCTCCCAAGCATAATGGTTACTGCAGCAAGAATAAAGGTTGCTAGCCATAAGCCATCACATGTGGTAGGCACATATACCAGTGTTTCCCAAACTTGGGTCTCCAGCTGTTTTTGGACTACAACTCCCATCATCCCTAGCTATCAAAAACAGTGGTCAGGGGTGATGGGATAAAGGGTCTGGAAACCAACCCTTATGAGGAACAGTTGAGAGAGCTGGGTATGTATAGTCTGGAGAAGACAAGACAGAAGGGTGGTAAGATAGCCGTCTTCAAGTATCTGAAGGCCTGTCGCTTGGAAGATGGAGGAAGCATGTTTTCTGCTGCTCCGATGGGTAAGATCCAAACCCATGGATTCAAATGACAAGAAAGGAAATTCAGGCTAAACTAGGGTTGCCATATTTCAAAAAGTGGAAATACAGAGACAAAATTTGTTGAGCTTTATTATTAGCTTTGTCCAAAGTTGCTGAGCTTTTCTTTCACCAAAATCCACACTTCCGACATCTGTTTTCCCAAACATTTCAGCAATTTCTGCCTGGACACTGCTTTCGACTGCTGTATTCCTATGTCCAGGAAATTCCAGACATATGGCAGCCCTAGGCTAAACATTAGGAAGAACTTTCTCACTGTAAGAGCTGTTTGGCAGTGACAAACAGACTCAGAAGATGATGGACTCTCCTTCATCCAAGGTTTTTAAACAATGGTTGGGTGGCCATCTTTCAGGGATTCTTGACTGTGATTGAAGCGGCTTGAACTAGATGACCCTTTGGGTCGATTTGATGATCTTAGGACTCTCCTTTTCACAGTTTCTCAGCCTCCTTCTATCCACTCATGCCTCTCTCTGCTTCCTGCCTGACGCCCTGGAAGGCTCTGGACCCTCAACCTGACCTAGAGCAATCCAGGGCAGTCTCATCCCAAAGCAAATGAGTCCTGGATCCTTCAGAATAGGCTGGGGTTTTTTCCTGGGATCTGGGCCATAGTCAAATATTCATTATTTAGTTATTCGTTATTTAGTTATTTCATAAATAAATAAAGAAAACCCAAAAGCTATTTACAAAAAGATAAAACAAGAAAATCAAGGGAAAAATTACAACAGCACATACAAAAGTTAAAATACTATAACAGATTTAAATGATCTCAATTTCGTAAGCATCTGGGTAAAGGGACCTCTGACTGATAAGTCCAGGCGCGAACGACTCCGGAGTTTCGGCGCTCATCTCGCTTTACTGGCCAAGGGAGCCGGCATACAGCTTCCGGATCATGTGGCCAGCATGACTAAGCCACTTCTGGCGAATCAGAGCAGTGCACGGAAATGCTGTTTACCTTCCCACCAGAGTGGTACCTATTTATCTACTTGCACTTTGACATGCTTTTGAACTGCTAGGTTGGCAGGAGCAGGGACTGAGCAACAGGAGCTCACCCCGTTGTGGGGATTCGAACCGCCAACCTTCTGATCAGCAAGTCCTAGGCTCTGTGGTTTAACCTGCAGCACCACCCACGTCCCTCAACATCTGGGTAGGCTTGTCTAAATATGGAAGTTTTTAGCAGGCAGTGAAAAGCATACAGTGAAGGCACCTCTTTGATTAGGCAGGGAGTTCCAAAAATGTTGGTGCTGCCACACTAAATGATCGAGTTCTTACAAATACAGAACAGGCACCTGTAGCAGTGCCAGTCCCTTCAGTCAAAGCAGTCCAGTGCGCACATGCAAGGTAAGGCTGTCCTGTAGGTAAACTGGCCCCAAGTTGCTAAGGCTTTGTCTTTTAATAGTAACACCTTAAACCTGGCCCAGTAGCAAATTGCCAACCAGTGCAGATCTCTGAGCACAGGTGTCACTCCTGTCAGCAATTGTGCTGCAGCATTCAACACTAACTGCAGCTTCTGGATCAAGCGTGCAGGGAGCCCCACATAGAGCGCATTGCTGTAATCCAGGCTTGAAGTGACCAGGGAATGAACTGCTGTGGCCAGGCTCTCCTGGTCCAGGAATGGCCCCAGTTGTCAAACTAGTCACAGTTGGTACAAGGCACTTCTATCCACAGAGGCTACCTGAGCCTCCTGTGACAGCGCTGGGTCCAGAGGCAGCCCAAACTGTGAACCTGCTTCTTCAGGGCCAGCACGACCCCATCCAGGCCAGGCAATGGGCCAATTTCTTGGCCATGGGAGCTGTTCTATATGCCTCTGTCTTGCCAGGATTCAAGCTCAGCTTGTTCTCCCTCATCCATCTCACCACTGCGTCCAGGGAACATTTGAGAGCTACAGTTCTGCTCCATCAACATGCTGGAGATGGAATATAACCTCGTGCACCAGATAACGACAAGAATTTCTTCCTAGATATTATATTGAAACTATTAATTGTCTGGGAAGCATCAGCCCATCTTTTTTAAAAACAGAGAGCCAAGGTCACAACAGGGAAAGCAGATAACAACCCGGAGCCTCCGCCTCTGCTATTTCATTTCCCTTAAGAAGATCCCCGTGAAAGCAAACTCACCGAGCCAAGACCATTTCAAAGTTCTAATAGCTTCGAGAGACCTGAACGCCCAAACCTATTTGCCACTTGCAAATAAATCAGTACATTTAGATGAAGCTCCTATTTACCAGTAATATGACCCTTTGTCTCCTAAATTTGCACTTCTCCCCAGCCACTCATTTCTTAAGCGACACAAACTCACAACCTCTTTATTTATCGCCTGGCTCCCCTCCCCTCCCCGCCCTGCGCCTTGCTCTCCCATCTAAAATAAGGGCTTTAAAAGAAGCTATTGAGATATAAGCTCATAAAGAATCCCTGGCTACCAGCTCATGTCAAGAAAGTGTTGTCAGTGACACAAAGAAAGATTACACTTGGGTTCCATTTATATAATCTGCAACGCATGCTTCCTGCGCGCCAGTGTATGTCCCTGGGCATTACTGAGAAAATAGGATTCCTGACCTGGATATACATTTTGAAAACAGTGATTGAAAGCTAAAATAAATGGAATGTCAATGTTTAGGAACCAAGAAACTGTTCCAATTGCTGCAGTGAACAACGGTGGGAGATGGGGTGGGAGCAGGGAATGGATTAGCTTTTGTGCTTTTTCTCTCTGCAATAACTCAAGACTACTACTCGGCTGAAAACTGTTCACCTTGGGGGGTTTTTTGTTCCAAAAGACTTCTGGTCGCTATAATTTCAACACGTGCTGCTACTGTAAACTGATCAATAGTGATGGATGTGACCCACCTCCCTGACCATATAACAAGCTTGATTCCCCCCCCCCCCAAAAAAAGCGTATAACAAGCCTATAAGGTAGACCAGCACACTTCTGTCCAGAAACTCTTGTCATTAGCTGGGCACGAGGTTTTATTCCATCTCCAGCACCCTTAACCAGTTTTGTCAAGGGTGCCCACCCTCCACTTCCATGGTTAGCTTTCAGCACAAAGCACCAGGGGCAGGGATTTCTCAGAAAAAGCCAAGTTTTTCCAAGAGAGCTCAAGCAAACCAAGCCCTGGGGTTGCACTCAGGTACCAGCTCTCCACCCCCACTTTACAAAGTTAAGACTTCTGGGGACATAAGGGGCCTTACAAGTCCCATATTTAACCAGTGTCTCCCACTGGGGTGCATGGGAGTTGCAGTTTCCTATGCTTTCCAGGGATGCGGGTGGTGCTGTGGGTTAAACCACAGAGACTAGGACTTGCCGATCAGAAGGTCAGCGGTTTGAATCCCTGTGACGAGGTGAGCTCCCAGCTCCTGCCAACCTAGCAGTTTGAAAGCACATCAAGTACAAGTAGATAAATAGGTACTGCTCCAGCGGGAAGGTAAACGGTGTTTCCGTGCGCTGCTCTGGTTCGCCAGAAGCGGCTTAGTCATGCTGGCCACATGACCAGCCAATAAAGCAAGATGAGCGCCGCAACTCCAGAGTCGGCCACGACTGGACCTAATGGTCAGGGGTCCCTTTACCTTTACCTATGCTTTCCAGCTGAATGAATTGGACTGGAAAGCTTGAGAAGTGACAGATTTGTCTAGGAAAGTTTCCCGTGAGGATACGAGGCAAGGACTGGCAGGGAGAGAGGTTTTGATGGTAACAGTAGTAAACCTGTTTATGATCTGGGCCTGGACTTTAGAAAGGTTTAGTTCATGAGATGCGGGATTCCGAACTGGAGTAGTTCATCTTCTGACAACCATTCCCAAATTTGGTATCAACTGTGTTCAGGGCTATGAACAAGGGAATGAGGAATAGTGGTCTATGGTTCAAGGAGTAAACAAACGAACAGAAGACCCTGGGTTCCTTTTCCATTTCATTTATCCAGCTTCACACTCCAGCTGTCTTTATGGCTCCATTTGCTGTACCCGCTGCGAAGGAATGCTTTCCCCACTGCCCACAAGCCCCGGAAGAGGCACAGAATCCAGCCCCTATTCCTCTGCTATTGCCTCTGTTTTGTGGAGACTGCAGCCATGGCTGGGTCTCAAACGCTAGCCCTCGTCTCCCTGTTTTGCTAAGTGGTAGAACTGGTTGGTGGGTTCACAAGCATCCTTTTCTCACCTTAGTGGCTGCTGTTCGTTGGCCTCACTTTCCCTTTCCCACTTTGCACAGTGATTGGCTGCAGCGACCCGTGTGATTTGGCCACCCGCGTGATAATGTTACATAGGGCATGATGTCACAGATGAATCTATCACCTAGTGGTGCAACAATAAAACTGCTAGCACATTTGCAATTCTAAGTATGTTGAGATTCCTGCATTGCATGGGGTTGGACTAAATGGCCCTTGGGGTCCTTTTCAATTCTATGATTCTACCACAACCAACCAGATTTAGTAGCAGTGGGGAAACCTGCAGTAAGGGAATGCAGAGAGGTTCACAACTATGCAAAGGTTCAGCTGCAACTACGTATTTTTTATCAGAATACTTAGAGGGTTGGAGCACAGTATTGGCAGAGCAGGGTTCAAAACCCCACCGAATAATGCAACTCACTGGATGACCTTGAAACTCTCAGTCTAACCTACCTCACTGGGTTGTTCTGAGGATAACACGTGGAGGGGTAGAAGTAGGCATACCACCTTGATTTCCTTGGACAAAATATAGGATATAAACAAAATAAATAAATACTACTAATTTGGCCACATCAGATGTGCCCATTTCAAAGCAAATATTTATTAAAATATCCTTTTCAGGCATGGAGATACACACACTCTCTCTCTCTCTCTCATAACACTGGAAATTAGGGACAGATGAATGTTGGAATATTCAGGACTGACAAAAGAAAGTACTTCTTTTGCATGCAGTGCATAGTGAAACTATGGGGTTTGCTTCTGCAAGAAGCAGTGACGAACCCCAATTAGGATAGCCTTAAAAATGGATTCTTACTTTCTTATGTCCATAGTTCTGAGCATTGTTCATCACCTGGCTAAAAGTAAAAGCAGACTTAGCTGGGGCCACAAAGGAGGTGTCCCGACTATGTGGTAATGCAGATTACATTGGATTTATTTTCTCTTGCTTAGGCTAAACAAAACAATCAGCTGTTCCCCATTAGGCAGAAAGTGGAAAACCGGCCCCCCAAATTGGATAGGCAGGGCCTCTCGACACGCAACGCAAGCCGGCTGTGTTTTCTGGCGATCTAAATTAAGCGGCAGTGAAATTGGGCCACGGCTCCCGTGGCGCCCTGAGCTCCATGATGCTGGTTTTTATTTATTGCCAAAGACACATCAAGTGCAGAGAGTAAGGGGGGGGGGAGAAAATAAAATAAACTACACAGCAGTTTACTTAAGCAAAGCCGCGAGCTTATCAAGGAGCCCTTCAGAGCTAAATGTGGAAAGAAATGGTTGAGTAAACCAAATGAATGAGAGGAAGGAGTGGTGAAGAATGTATAAATGTCACAAGGGAATGGGGAGGGGGCAGGCAAATTACCCTACTTTTACAAATTGAAGCATCTTATCTACAGAATTTCACGGGGCTGGCAGGGAAGCGCTTCTGAAAGTGTGTGTGCTGGGGCAAACTCATGTTCCAGGAGGGGAGCTGAAATGTTTTTGTTTTTGTTTTCCCCCCCTAAATCAAGCCACCAGTCTGGAAACACCTACATTGCTATGGTCCTGAGAGTATGGTCCGAAGCATTTTTGCTAGACTTAAGAGCATCTGACTGGGGCAGGGGACCTTCTTTCATGTTGAGAGGCACATTCTCTTTGGCATAATCTGTCAGGAGGCACATCCAGGTGAGGGGCAGTGCCAGAACAAAAAAAATAGTGCCATGACTTTCTTTCTCTTTCTCTCTCTGCTACCCTCCTCTCTGCAGCAGCAGCAGCACCTCCTCTCTCTGCCACCACACTTCCATCTCTTCTTTCTTTCTTTCTTTCTTTCTTTCTTTCTTTCTTTCTTTCTTCTTTTTCTCTCTCTCCTGGACACCCCCTTTCCCTCTTTGCCACCTGAATGAAATGAGGCCAAGGACATCATGAAATTATACTGGTGGCTGCTTTGTCTACCTCTCTCAACACCATCCACTTCAACAGATAGCAGACTATCAGGGTCTCTGACAGAGGATCTTTTAACTAGTCATGTCATGCCAGAGATAACACCTGGGACCTTAAAAACACAAGAAGGGCCCTGCTGGGTCAGGCCAAGAGCCCATATGCTCCAGCATGCTTTTCTCACAAACATGCCTTATGGGAAACCTTCAAGCAGAACCTGAGAACAGGAACACTCTCTCCTCCCTTAAGGTAAAGGGACCCCTGACCAGTCATGGCTGACTCTGGGGTTGTGGCGCTCATCTCGCTTTATTGGCCAAGGAAGCCGGCATACAGCTTCCGGGTCATGTGGCCAGCATGACTAAGCCGCTTCTGGCGAAACCAGAGCAGCACACGGAAATGCCGTTTACCTTCCTGCCGGAGTGGTACCTATTTATCTACTTGCACTTTGACATGCTTTCGAACTGCTAGGTTGGCAGGACTCTCCTCCCTTAGTTTCCAGCAATACCAGGATACTACCTTCATCCGAGGATCACAGGGCGGTTTACAATATAAAAATACAAAACTGCATAGCACCGTAACAAACAATAACAATAACCCCTTCATACACACTTTGAAAAGCCATCAGTTGTTTAATTAGCCAAAGGCCTAGATGAATGTTTTCATCTGGCATCTAAAGATATGCCATGAAGGCACCAAGCAAGCCTCCCTGGGGAGAGCATTCCACAAGTGGGGAGCCAACACAGAGCTCTCTGTGCTGAGTCCTCCAGTGAGAACCCTGAGATGAAGGAGAAAGAAGCTGACAGGATGCAAGTAAAAAAAGAAGGAAAGTGAAGGAGGCTCAGGGCAGGTTGAGATCTGATTATTTCCATCTTGCAGTTGGAAAGACTGAGGATGACAGAACGACAACTAATTTGAGGCCACTGTTGTAAATTAAAATATGCCCTTTTCCCTTATGGGGTATCCAAGAGCCCGTATAGAGTCCTTAAGTGGGTTCCCTATTGGTAGGAGAAAACAGAGGCCAACCAGAGAATATTGAGAAGCAAAGCAGCTAGTAAGCTTGATCTTTATTGATCTGTTGCAACAGGGTGCTCCCCTCACACGCAGGAGAGGAAGAGGACCCCCAAAATTGCTGTGCAAGGGCTTATAAAGTCTTTTGAAATTCCCATTCTCTAGATCAGGGCCACACCCAGAAACATTATGCATACATCACAGAAGGGGTGTAACCTAAGACCACCCCTCAGATACATCCCACCTACATCAGAAATTTAAATGTTGTTTTTCTCCTTGTCACAGTTTATCTCCTGTCTGGCAAGTTACTTGATTGGATTGCCTGGGGTGCCTGGCCATTCTTTTGTAGTGTTAAAATACTTATTTCCAAAACATTAAAAAAAACATTAAAAAAGGTCACACCTTATTCAAACAGACATATCCTGGAGACAAGATTTGTGAGGAAAGAGACAATGGGGAGGCTTTTCCAGTTTAACCTTGCAGAGAAAGGATTTGGTCAGTTTAAGAATCAAAATGGTTCCAGGTTGGTCTTCCTGTGTTGATCTGTGTATGTGCAGTTATGAACATTACCATCTATCTAATACCATGAAATTCCTATCACACCACCAAGCAAGCAGTAGTAGCTGAAATGCAGCTTGAGTCAGGGATGTTGTGGCTCACAGCTCATGCTCTTGACTCCCCCCACAGACATGTGCACAAACACATAAGCAAGTGGACAGACATAAACATGTCACCTCAAATGACATTGAGCTAACAGACTTCAGATAGAGTTTGATTTTTAAAAGACCAGGCATCCTGCAGCGGTCCATCATATTTTCCTGGACTTCATAAATAATGAATTCAGACTGCGGGAGTAACAGCGGCGTTAAATTTTATCATGTTCCAAAAGGGCACAAACAATGCCTTCAGCCTTGTCATTATTTCTCTACCATTAACTTGAACTTAATGCTCCATAAAACTTTATGGCAAGGGTTGAATTCTGGGTTTTAAAAAGCAACATATATGCCACTGTTCGTTTTTAGAGTTCTTACCTCTCTTTCATTTCTTTCCTTTTTAATTTATTATTTATTATTATTAAGATTCAGCAACATCATTTGCCCTTGTTTGAAGAACTCAAGTACTGGTGCAAACGGCCATATCATGGACACAAAAAAATCTGCAGCTGGTGCCCTGCATCATCATCGTCGTCATCATTTCATAATTTATTATTTATACCCCGCCCATCTGGCTGCGTTTCCCCAGCCACTCTGGGCGGCTTCCAACAAAACATTAAAAATACATTAAAACATATTTAAAGTCTATTAAAACATCTATTTTTTTCTTTTTCTTTTTTTAACTTTTATTGATAAATGCAATACTTACAAACACAAACCAGAACACTAAACAAACTTATTATACATAGATACATACACCTCTCAACTTAGTTTACAAAAAAGAAAACAAACATACAAACGACATAAATTTTGACTTCCCTCCACCTATATGTGACTTCCTTTGTTTCTTTTCTTCTTTTCGCTGTGTTATCAATATTATTTTTGACTATCTCATCTTATACCCATTTCTTCTTAATTTTTTACTCTTTAAGTTTCATTCATTGCATATTGATATATTAATACCACAACAATGTTTTTTGATGTATTCCTTCACGCAAGTCCTCTCCTCTATCAGTTTTTGGTCTGATTGGCCTCTTTTTTCATTACATCAATGCATTTATTCCTTATCCAATATACAGGATTCCTGTGACTTCTTATTGCTTGAAAATCTTTACTGAAGCTCCCTCAGGTGGGGCACACAAAGAAGGACCTCTGATGGAAGCTTTAAGCATCTTGGAAAAGGCAGTCCTTTAAGTTTGTGCATGCTGCTGCCACACCTGAGATCAGGTGGGCCACCATAAGTTTAAATCACCTGGATACCACTTTAAGCAACCAAAGAATCCTGGGGGCTGTAGAACATTAAGAGTGCTGGGAATTGTTAAAGGTAAAGGTAAAGGTACCCCTGCCTGTACTGGCCAGTCTTGACAGACTCTAGGGTTGTGCGCCCATCTCACTCAAGAGGCCAGGGGCCAGCACTGTCCGAAGACACTTCCGGGTCACGTGGCCAGCGTGACATCGCTGCTCTGGTGAGCCAGGGCCGCACACGGAAACGCCGTTTACCTTCCCGCCAGTAAGCGGTCCCTATTTATCTACTTGCACCCGGGAGTGCTTTTGAACTGCTAGGTTGGCAGGCGCTGGGACCGAACGACGGGAGCGCACCCCGCCGCGGGGATTCGAACCGCCGACCTTTCGATCGGCAAGCCCTAGGCGCTGAGGCTTTTACCCACAGCGCCACCCACATCCCCTGGGAATTGTTACGATACCCCTATTCTAGGATCTACAATTTTCAGAGTAGTTTAACAATCAAACCCTCATCTCAAGGAACTCTGGGAAGGGAATAGGGGTCTCCTAGCAACTCCCAGCACCCTTAACAAACTATAACTCCCAGGATTCTTTGAAGGAAGCCAATCGAAGCAGTTCTGCTGTAAACCACCCTGAAGTTCCTGGGTGTGCTAAGAGCTGTTATGAGACCCCTCCAGGACTCCCCTCCAGGAGCTACAATTCCCAGAATTCTCTGTGAAGACAGCTTGATTGGCTCCCAGTGTGTTTCTGAGCACAATTCAAAGTGTTGGTGCTGACCTTTAAAGCCCTAAGCAGCCTCAGCCCAGTATACTTGAAGGAGCGTCTCCACCCTCATCGTTCAGCCCAGACACTGAAGTCCAGCGCTGAAGGCCTTCTGGCGGTTCCCTTGCTGCGAGAAGTGAGGTTACAGGAAACCAGGCAGAGGGTCTTCTCGGTAGTGGTGCCCGTCCTGTGGAACGCCCTCCCATCAGATGTCAAGGAGATAAACAATTAACTGACTTTTAGAAGGCATCTGAATGGAGCCCTTTTTAGGGAAATTTTAAAAGCTTGATGTTCTATTGTCTTTTTAATATTCTGTTGGGAGCCATCCAGTGGGGTATAAATAATAAATTGTTGTTGTTGTTGTTGTTGTTGTTGTTGTTAAACCATGCTGGGAAGTGTAGCTCCTGGAAGGGAATAGGAGTCTACTAACAACTCTCAGCACTCTTACCAAACTACAACTCCCAGGATTCTCTGAGGGAAGCCAGGACAGTTCAGAGCAGTGTGATAACAGGTTTAAATGCATGGTCTGAATGTGGCCAATGTGAGCAGCAGCAGAGAGTCAGGGGGCACAGACAAGTTTTGTGCCCCACCCTCTAAAAATTCAACCCCATCCCTCAAAATGCAATAGAGGGGGTGCAACAGTCCTCTTCTCTTTTGCAAGAGAATGCCCTAAAAAAACACAAAAAACCAAGGCAAACTTTGAGGATTCCAAACATTGGCTGAATATTAAACATTTGATTATCCCTGCCTCCTTGCAGTCTGATCCTGTGGCGGCTTCCTCAGAAGTAGCTCCCATGTCACCATGTTCAATAGGATTTCTCCCCAGTTAAGAGGATTTCAGCCTCGAAAGTTCCCATAAGCACCAAGGAACACTCATTCCCTTAAGAGAGCCCTCATTCCTAGCGCAATAAAGTAACGCAGATGTTTACTCTAAATTAAAACTATATCTATCAAATCTGATACTTATGATAATAAAAAGCTTATTCCGCAACTTTAATTATTATGAAGAAGGGGCCTCCTGTGGCTTGTTCATTTCACAGAAATGGGGGGAGGGGAGCTTGGAGAGAGAGAAGAAAGGAAACATTATCTGCTTCCTAATTATATCAGTTTTTCTAAACCAAAGGGAGGGGGAGCACATTTATTATACTCTGTCTAGGGAAGCTATGAATCATTTTGCTGTTCACTTAATGCATTTAATTTACATATCAGAACTACAAATAAGGGCAACGTGATTAGATCGCATTGCCTTTGGTTTTTTCCTAACTGGGGAAAATAGGCCATTTTGTTTAGCCATGGCAATTAAATTAATTTATTTTGCTATGACAGGGCTTTTGATAAGGTCATTTATCAACAAAGTGACTGTAGGAAACCTAATGGGACGTCTGCTTCCATCGGGAAACATGAAAACAAAACAAGACAGATAATTTCATTTCCATCAAATTCTTGGATTTGTTGTCCATGTGCCTCCTCTAGTGAAGAGAGTGCTGTCTTGGATATGAACCCATTTTTGAAAGTTGTGTTTTGAAAAGAAGGAAGGAAGGAAGGACATGTATTTTAATATAAATTGTACATACACTATGCAGGCCTTTCCCTGTCGTCATGAGATCTAGAAACCTGGCTCTTCAAAATAAATTGCAGCAGGTTTCGGAACTGTCTGGATTCCAAAACTGCCTGGCACACCCTCCAAGTGTCCATATTTTCCAGGGACATTCCTGGATTTACAGAAGCTATCCCGGTTTCTGATTCAATTCCAGAATGTCCCACTTTCCCTTAGGGCGTCCCTATTTTCATCAGAAGGGATGTGGGTGGCGCTGTGGTGTAAACCACTGAGCCTTGGGCTTGCCAATCGGAAGGTCAGCGGTTCGAATCCCCACAACGGGGTGAGTTCCCATTGCTCGGTCCCTGCTCCTGCCAACCTAGCAGTTCGAAAGCACGCCAAAAAGTGCAAGTAGATAAATAGGTACCACTCTGGTGGGAAGGTAAACGGCATTTCCATGCGCTGCTCTGGTTTCGCCAGAAGCAGCTTAGTCATGCTAGCCACATGACCCGGAAAAACTGTCTGCAGACAAACGTCAGCTCCCTCAGCCAGTAAAGCAAGATGAGCACCGCAACCCAAGTTGTTCGCAACTGGACTTAACTGTCAGGGGTCCTTTACCTTTACCTTATTTTCATCAGAGAAATATTGCAAGGTATGGAATAGGACATCTCCGGGGCTTTTTTTCAGCCAAAACTCATAGAATCATAGAATCACAGAATCATAGATTTGGAAGAGACCACAAGGGCCATCGAGTCCAACCCCCTGCCAAGCAGGAAACACCATCAGAGCACTACTGACATATGGTTGTCAAGCCTCTGCTTAAAGACCTCCAAAGAAGGAGACTCCACCACACTCCTTGGCAGCAAATTCCACTGTCGAACAGCTCTTACTGTCAGGAAGTTCTTCCTAATGTTTAGGTGGAATCTTCTTTCTTGTAGTTTGGATCCATTGCTCCGTGTCCGCTTCTCTCGAGCAGCAGAAAACAACCTTTCTCCCTCCTCTAGGTGACATCCTTTTATATATTTGAACATGGCTATCATATCACCCCTTAACCTCCTCTTCTCCAGGCTAAACATGCCCAGCTCCCTTAGCCGTTCCTCATAAGGCATCGTTTCCAGGCCTTTGACCATTTTGGTTGCCCTCCTCTGGACACGTTCCAGTTTGTCAGTGTCCTTCTTGAACTGTGGTGCCCAGAACTGGACACAGTACTCCAGGTGAGGTCTGACCAGAGCAGAATACAGTGGCACTATTACTTCCCTTGATCTAGATGCTATACTCCTATTGATGCAGCCCAGAATTGCATTGGCTTTTTAAGCTGCCGCGTCACACTGTTGGATCATGTCGAGTTTGTGGTCAACCAAGACTCCTAGATCCTTTTCACATGTGCTGCTCTCAAGCCAGGTGTCACCCATCTTGTATTTGTGCCTCTCATACTTTACATTTCTCCCTGTTAAAATTCATCTTGTTTGTTTTGGCCCAGTTCTCTAATCTGTCAAGGTCATTTTGAAGTGTGATCCTGTCCTCTGGGGTGTTAGCCACCCCTCCCAGTTTGGTGTCATCTGCAAATTTGATCAGGATGCCCTTGAGTCCATCATCCAAGTCGTTGATAAAGATGTTGAATAAGACCTGGCCCAAGACAGAACCCTGTGGCACCCCACTAGTCACTCTTCTACTCAACTCACCGGAACTCAGTTCCAGCACCACTCAGGTGGGAGCCATTGCTTGAACAAGGGAGGTGTTCCTGGTGAGTTCCAGCACCTCTTTTCCCAGAAAAACAGCATTGTACCTATTTTCATCAGAGAACTATTGTAGGGTATGGCCTGGTTCCAGATTCAGCACACACAGAGACACACCACACAACTTTGCCCATAACCTTTGTTACTGAACTATACAACCTAACTTACCATATTTTTCCATGTATAAGACTATATTTCCCCCCCCCCCCTATTTTTTCAAGTTTAAAATTGGGGGTCGTCTTATACACGGATAATGCATATAGGGGATTTCTTTATTTGGAATCCCCCAAAATAGGGGTTGTGTTATACACGGGGGCATGTTATACCCAGAAAAATATGGTAACTCAGGGCCATCTTACCCATAGGCGCTAGGAGTGTGGGGCACCCGGGCACCGGGCTCTCAGGGGTGACAGGCCAAGAGTCCAGGGCCTGAGAGTTGAGTCCGGGGAAGAGCCCATCCGCCCGTCAGAGCACCACGGTGGGCTCTTCTGCTGCGGGCAGCTCTGATCCACGAGTTCGGGGGCGACCGAGCCAGCGAGAGACTGAGGCAGCCGACTGGCTCTGCCCTCCTAGGCTCCTGGGACTGGGCAACCTGGGGGGGGGGGCAGGCGGATCTTTGCACCTTGGTGCTGCATATGCTTAAGACAGCCCTGCGGTAACTCATATGGCTGTTGTATGGGAAAGGCAGTTACTCAACCCTGGCCACTTCAGAGACATATACAGTTTTCAGGTTACGCTCCGCGGCGACCCAGAAGCAATGAACGCATTACTTCCGGGTTTCACCACTCATGCATGCACAGACGCTCAAAATGACATCACGCGCATGCACAGAAGCGGCGAATCATGACCCGCGCAGACGCACAGAAGCGGGTTGCATTCGCTTCAGGATGCAAAGAGGGCTCTGGAACAGATCCCGTTCGCATCCAAAGGTACCACTGTACTGGGTTGTATATAGTGCTGGTCAAAGTAGACCCCACTGACATCAATGACCATGGCTAACTTAGGTCCCTTGATTTCAATGGATCTATTCTGGGTAGGCCTTAGTTAGATACAACCCATCTGAATAAGAAAAGCACTTCTGAATCAGGCCAAAGGCTGATCTTATCCAACATCCAACATGAGCTTTCGTGTGCATGGACACTTCTTCTGTTTCAGTGTATCTGAAGAAGTGTGCATGCACACAAAAGCTCATACCAATAACAAACTTAAGTTGGTCTCGAAGGATTTGTTTAAATTTTGTTTAGTCTACAGAATGGTTTAACAATCCTGGAGAACGGCAGCTCTGCGAGGGGAATAGGGGTCGCTTATCAACTCTCAGCATCCTTTAAAAACTACAGCTCCTAGAATTCTTTGGGGGGAATCCATGCCTGGTTAAAGCGGTATGATACTGCTTTAAATGTGTGGCATGAATGTGGCCTGTAGGTGAGCCAGGCAAGTATAAAGAAGAGCTCTGCAAATGGTAGGAGAGGGTGAAGTTCACAGTGTCCACAGGTCTTCCACTCTCTCTGCAACTTGCGTCATCAATAAAGCCACAGCATGTCCCAACAAATGAGTCCGTCTTCCTTTGACCACGTGCTGGCCTCAGTCTATGTGTCAGCTCTTCCACAAATACAAGCTGTCAAACACGGCAAGCTGCCATCTGTCTAGAGATAGGCCCTCAAGATTTTTCTATTCCCTGGCAATTAATGCCAGTATAGCAGTCAGCAAGCGCTGAAGCAGCTCTTTAGATTTAAGAACCCCATTTTTCTCCACAAACAGGCCCCAAAGGGCTTATTGGGGGGTCCTTCCCAGAGCCTGCTTAGTAATGGCCTCTATTTCATTCATATATATATATATATATATATATATATATATATTCATATATATATATATATATATCTCAAAAGCCCCCCACCACCACCACTTTTCTGCCACTTTGCTTTTTTCTGTGCCCTATGTATGTTCATCTGTTGCCACCACCAGCTAAGAAACGATCGCAACGTAGGGAAAATAGGCTGAATCAGCCTTCAAGACCAGACAAGCTGAAACAGCCCTGTCTGGCTTGTTTTAGTACATTTTCACTATTTAATGCCTTGTTGATTTGCATCTTTTAGAGAAAAAAGGCAGAGGCTGGAGAGAGAGAGAAGGCTTCATGTAGACTTTCCCAACTGTTTCAGCCATGCTGTTTCATCTTCGACGTCCTTGGTGCCCCAGCAAATTCCAAAAAGATGTTTTAAAAACAAAAGGCGCATTAGCTAATATTGTAAAACTGAGTGTTTGCAAAGGCTCATTAAAAGCTAGGCGCTGACGCTAACATCGTAGCAGCAATTCTATTTCATTGCTAAACTACAGTAATTAAACCATAGCCACTCTGTGTTATTTAGCAAAGTAAATAATTACACTGTGCCCTAGAGGTTTATTCTTATATTTGCACCGTCAATGAGAGCCCTGCTGCCGTCATGTCTACAAACCACCTTTTGTGAGTTGTTCACACCTCTTCAAATTTTTAACTGTTTATTTTTTTTTTAATTAATGTTTTTAATATTGTAATATCACAATCCAAAGGTGCAGTAGTAGGGTACGGCATGGGAAGCCAGTGCAGTGGTTTGGGAGCCAGACTAGGACCCGGGAGACCAGGGTTCAAATTCCCACTCAGCCATGAAACTCACTGGGTGACCTTGGGCCAGTGATTCACTCTTTGCCTAACCTACCTCACAGGGTTGCTGTGAGGATAAAATATGTCAACCACCTTGAGCTCCTTGGAGCAAAGGTGGGATATAAATAAATATAAATAAAGACATTCCACATCATGCCATATACAAAACAAAGAATAACAAAATGGCACAAAATACATAATAAAACAAAGTCTAAAGCATAAGAAGTAAAATCCCACATGACACAAAAGCAAACAATTTATTTGTGTTGATCTTTCCTGCAGTAGCCAAAGTCCGTAAGTTCTTACACGACAAAGGCAAATGTAGATTCTTCAAGCTTTTGTGGCAATTAGAGACCTACATGCAGCAGCGTGGTGTTTTCCTTTCAGCCTGTTAATTTGCAACAGTTTCAACAACTTTTAATAAGTACAGTGGTACCTCAGGTTAAGTACTTAATTCATTCTGGAGGTCCATTCTTAACCTGAAACTGTTCTTAACCTGAAGCACCACTTTAGCTAATGGGGCCTCCTGCTGCCGCCGCGCCGCCAGAGCACGATTTCTGTTCTTATCCTAAAGCAAAGTTCTTAACCTGAAGCACTATTTCTGGGTTAGCGGAGTCTGTTACCTGAAGCGTATGTAACCTGAAGTGTATGTAACCCGAGGTACCACTGTATAGGGAGTTATCTTATACCCTTCAAGTGAGACCATTGAAAAAGCTCAGTATGGTCAATACAGTTTGGCGGCAGCTGTCCAGGGTTTCAGACAGGAGACGTTCCCAGCCCTCCCTGGAGATTCTGGGACCTTCTACATGCCAAGCAGCTGCTCTGCTACTGAGCTACAGCCCTTCCCAAATATCCCACTCTTCTTGGGACGGAAACCAGAGCAGCTTCCACGGCATCCATTAAAGTCAAACGACAACAATCAAATCAAATGACAGAACGTGATAAAAACAGAAGAGCAGCATTTAAACAGCAGGCATTTAAAAGAAGTACTATAAAAAAACAAGACAGCTGCAAATCACAACAGGGGAAACAGGCACCCAAGCACAAAAGCAGGAGAAGAGAGGAGAAAGAAAGAAAATGTTAGGCACACCTTGGCCCTGTCAAAAACACCCTCGAAAAGGCCAGGCCTGGACTTTGCATCTAACAGCATGCAGTTCTTCACCCTCCCAGACTAAATACACATCGATATAGAAAGGTTACTCTGAATCTCGGGACTTCCCCCCATCCCCTCCATAGGTCCTGTTGTCAACATTTCCAACTGCACATTATTTCATAATCTATATTTTATATCTATCCATATTGTCCATTCTGAAGGAAATCAGCCCTGAGTGCTCACTGGAAGGACAGATCCTGAAGCTGAGGCTCCAATACTTTGGCCACCTCATGAGAAGAGAAGACTCACTGGAAAAGACCCTGATGTTGGGAAAGATGGAGGGCACAAGGAGAAGGGGACGACAGAGGACGAGATGGTTGGACAGTGTTCTCGAAGCTACAAACATGACTCTGACCAAACTGTGGGAGGCAGTGGAAGACAGGAGTGCCTGGCGTGCCTGATCCATGGGGTTACGAAGAGTTGGACACGACTGAACAACTAAACAACAACATATTGTCCACAGTAATTGTTACATTACAAGTGAGATTAAAATCCTGTTAATGTTTTCATCTGCTTACAGTGGTTGAATTTACATTTTTCTCATTGATGGTGGAAGGGGCTGAGGTTGGGGGCTTGTCTCCTTTCCTGCTCTTCTAGATGTGACAGCCTTTATGCCAAAACCCACAGTAGCCATTTTGTATTATGCCACGCCCACATGGCAGCCATTTTCTGAAACACTTTCTCAACACCTCAAATACGCCTGATCCAAAAAGGTTGGCCACCTCTGATCTAGAACTTCACCTCAGGCAGCAAAACGTCTTGGAATGACCAAGCTCCTTCAGAGTAGACTTCCACATATCACTTTTCACTGCCTGTGTTCTTTTTCTCTCCCTGCTTCCCTCCCTCCCTCCCCACGGGCATTTAATTTACTCCAGCACAGCAGATGATTAGGTTATGCTTTATAGTGTGATGGCTATTGCAGAATGTCCACCACTGGGCTCTTTCGCAAGAGGCATTTAATTTTCCTGCCGTAAATCGCTGTAGATGAAAAGAAACGAAAAAGAGAGGGAGGGCGAATCTTTCTTCAGTGCTATTGTGAGCGGAGAAGTAAATATTGTCACTCTTTCGACATGGCTAATTAGTTACTTCCCAAATCATTTGACTGCTTGCGACACTTTAAATTGCTTTTTGGACCTCCTGCATCTATATATAATAGACACAATGGCTTGGAGCGCTGGAGCCACATTGGAAAATTGACAACGTTGCAACTTGATAAATCAGGCGACTGAAAGGGGGAAGAAAAAAAGAGCAACCCTTAGTTTAGTTAATGGAAAAGTGTGGGGCGGCCAGCTCTTTTGGTACCGACCACCTTATTTATTCAAGTGGAAATATTTCAGCCAGGATGAACAATTCATTCTTCCCATCCCTCGCGGCTAATTTATTTAGTGCAGTGGTGGAAAACCTCCAGCCCACAGGTCTAATTTGACCTGCAATACCATTTCCCATAAGCAATGCCAATGCCAGGGCTCACGATCCGCTGAGGGGCCCACAGCTGACCCCTGGAGCCTCCCAGCCCTGCTCTCCCTCCCTCTTTGCTGTTTCAGCCTGTTCACCTGCCCAGGCTGAGCAGGTAAGCAGTGACAAGAGCGAGGAGGTAGATCATCACCCTCGACTTGCCTTGTATGCTGGATTCCGGCCAGAGAGGGAGAAAGGAGGGGCACGTAAATGGACAGTGGGGATGGAAGTCGGGAGATGGCAGGTCCACTCAGGGATGGGACCCATAAAAGGCATCTTGCCCAGGAGTTTTCCAAAGGGTGGAGCCAGGACTAGTTGTTCCTTTCTGTGCCTTAAGCGGGTGCCAAGGCCTGACCACACACACTCTCCTGGATGAGCCCCAGTCTGTGACATTCCCTGCTTAAAACTCTGGAATATTTTAAAAGTAGCAAACAATGAGTTTGCACTCTTAGCCAGCCAGGCCGGTGTTGGAGGGAGGTGCGAGTAGCTGTTCCAATCCTGCCAGACCTAATAATAAAGAAATGTTCCCTAGCCAGTACCTGCTACTCAAGAAATACAGACTTCTCCTTTGTCTCTGCACCCAGGTCCCTGTGCAAGACGGCTGTGCAAATCCATTACATTGATGGCACTGTGGATCACCATAACAGCAGGAGTCAGGCCGGCGCTGTAATGAGAATAGGCTTCCATCGATTGGCCTGGGGCTCCCTCTTAGACAATGTCATTTCAGCAGGTGCGTCTTTTAAATCTTGTGGCTTTTCTAGCAACACTGTTCTGCCAGCAGCTAACCAGACCAAAACCTAGGACAGTTCTTATTTTATTTTTAAGACTGAAAGGTGATGAAATGTGGCGGTGCCAACACGGGGTGTGGGGATAGGCACCGCTGTGCCCTCCAGATATTGTCAAACTGCAGCACCCACAAACCTGTTAGCCATCCCGGCTGCCATAGTCCCACGATATCTAGAGGGTACCACATTGGCTAGCTCTGAGTTAAGGGTATTGCCTTAGGTCTGTGGAGACCCGGGTTCAAATTCAGATAGCTAGTGTCAATAGAGTACGATCTGATCCAGCAGGGCTCTTCTTCTTTACCCTCCCATCCCATCATTTTATTCTGTTGGCCTCATGGTTCTATTGTACAGTGGTACCTTAGTTTACAGGGACGTGGGTGGCGCTGTGGTCTAAACAACAGAGCCTAGGGCTTGCCGATCAGAAGGTCAGCAGTTCGAATCCCCGCGACGGGGTGAGCTCCCGTTGCTCGGTCCCTGCTCCTGCCCACCTAGCAGTTCGAAAGCACATCAAAGTGCAAGTTGATAAATAGGTACCGCTCTGGCAGGAAGGTAAACTGCATTTCCATTCGCTGCTTTGGCAGAAGCGGCTTAGTCATGCTGGCCACATGAAGGTGTACGCCAGCTCCCTTGGCCTATAGAGCAAGATGAGCGCCGCAACCCCAGAGTCAGTCATAACTGTACCTAATGGTCAGGGATACCTTTACCTTTACCTTGGTTTACAAACTTAATCCATTCTGGAAGTCCGTTCTTAAACCAAAGTGTTCTTAAACCAAGGCGTGCTTTCCCATAGCAGCTCACAAATCAAAGTTCACAAACCAAAACACCTACTTCCGGATTTGCAGCGTTCTTCATCCAAGTTGTTCATAAACTAAGCTGTTCTTAAACCAAGATACCACTGTACTAGCATAGAACATTATCGCAGAAATGTAGATTTAGAAGGGACCCCGCAAGGTCATCTAGTCCAACCCCTTGCACTGCAGGAATCTCAACTAGATCATCCCTGACAAATAGCCATCCAACCTCTGCTTAAAAACCTTCAGGGAAGGAAAGTCCTTCACCTTCCAAGGGAGCCTGTCAAACTGTCAAACAGCTCTCACTGTTGGAAAGTTCTTCCTGATGTTTAGCTGGAATCTCCCTTCTTGATGCATGTGTAATATCTGAAAGATTACCCCCTTCTCTACAGATGCTCTCAGATGTTAAGCTCAGCAGAGGAGGCCTTCTTGGTAGTTCCTCCAGCCCTCTGAAATTCGGGGGGAGGGGGTTGGCCCAGGGGAGGGCATTCTCTGTGGCAGCTCCTAGATGATGGATTTCTCTTCCCACAGAGGAGTGTCCAACACAGTTTCCATCACAGACTGAAGATGCACATCTCTTTACCGTGGTCTTTGGCACCTGAGATATATGCTTTCAGGACCCAACCTGTTCTTGTGACTGAAATTTGTTTTAAACTGTTTTTAAAACTGAATTTCAGATTGTTGTAACCTGCCCTGGGATCTGATGGCGAAGGACAAATAACGAACTGAAATAACAGTAACAATATCAATGGTGGTGATGATGATCAATCTTCAATGGGCCCAATTCAGAAGACACCTGCAAACACAAGGCAGCTTCCCCCCCCCACACACACACACACATCTCCCCAAAATTTGCTCTGGAGGGTAAGGAGAACCCCCCTCCCCAAAAAGCACACAGGGAGGGGAGAGAGGAAATTGCTTTGTCTGGAAGGCAAAATCTCTTGCACCTACAAAACAATTGAATTAGTGTAATTAGTGTGATGTTGTAATTCCACTCAATATCATCATGGTCAGTAAGGACCATAAGCCCTGAGAACAAGGCAGGACATGAACCTGGGACAAAAGAGTAAGGCTGTCCAACTTGACAGTCCAGAGGAGAAATGATGTTTCTGGCTGACCCTCAAGACAGCAAGAATGGGCAACCTCTGGCCCTTTAGGAGTTGGCCTCCTTCTCCTGTCAGACCCAAGCCAAGCCAGCATGGCTGGTGGTCAGGAATGGTGGTAGTTGTAGTCCAATGACATCTGGAAGTCCACAGAGCCTTCCATCCTTGGCACAGAGCCAATATGGAGCAAATTAAGCCACTATTCCTGACCCTTAAAGGGCCTTGGCAATTATCAGCCACTGATATACACCAGCATTCCCGGAAAGCCAACCTTTTTTTTAACGAACAGAAATAAAAAGCTCTCATTAAGTGGAATCTGGCAGGGGTTTCAGCCAAGTACTGTAGAAGACCAGAGAGTCGAGTCAGCAGAGTGCCAACAAGGCAAGTAAAGGTGCCTTGCTCACCTGCTGGAGTTCTTTGATAAAGGTTAACCAACCTGTAAGACTGAGGTGGAGCATACATTTTCATAACCCTTTTTAATATCATCACCATTTCCCACGGCAGAGCAAAGGGGCGACGACTGGGTCAGCAATGCAGCAATTTGAAAGGGTGGCAGTGGAAACGGCAATGAAAATGAAAGCTTCATTTGCCTTCTTAACTTGACCTTCCACTTTTCCCTGGAACAATTTGCCAGCTGGTAGTTAAGAGAAGTACAGTCATCATAGATGATCTCCCTCCTTATAAAATATCAGATAGTATATAGATATGAAGATTCACAATATATGTGCTGGATGGTACCCTCCACCAGGTCAGATTTTCCTCCAGGATACATGCATGGCCGTCCACATGTGAAGGTTTCCACATTTCAAACATCTGGATAGCAGGGCTAAGATAGGAGGAGCTGAGCATCATTGGGGGTTGGTCCAATGACAACAGCCCCATGGCCATTTCATGAACACTTTGCCCCTTCTTGCAAGTAACTTGCAAAAGGAGCTTAGTAAGCACTGCTGTTGAGCAGGGATGGGAACCTGTGGCCCTCCAGATGTGGTTGAACGACCAGATGTGGTCCCTCTTCATTGGCTATTCTGACTGGGGCTGATGGGAGTTGGAGTCCAGTGACATTTGGGGGCCACAGGTTTCCCCATCTTTGCTGGAGAGTTACTAGGAGATCTAAAATTATCACCCAGGCAAGTGTTGGCAGGGACAACATGGGCCAGGAGTCAGCTTCACCTGCTGAGCAGCAGCCTGAAAGAGCAGAAGGCGCAGAGACTCCACCTGCTGCTGACCAGCCTTCTTGCTCCTGATGAGAACCAGCTGGCTCCAGCTTTCTTAAGCAGGGTTTCCAGTCTCGGTCAGTTGCTGGAAACAACATTTGTCCTTCTTGACCAGACCTTGCTGCTTCTTGAGCCCTTGGACCCTCAGCTTTCTTGACCCCTGATTTGTCTGACTGTGTGAACTGAGATACTCCTGACCTTGGGACTGGACTGGACCTTGTATACAGACTAGTTTTCAAATGTTTGTAAAAGATTCTGACTCAAAGGGAAGGTTTCCCCACACTCCGGATCTTTTGAAAAGCAGCAGCTTCCCAGCCCTGCAAATTTGTCCCCTCCTCCCTCTCCTACAATGTGTCATCTTCATTTGCATCTGTCACATTATTCACGAGGACACACTTGTTTACCGCCTAAGTGATGGAATCGAAGGAGTCGGTACAGCCAGGTGTGCTGAAAACAAAAATCAACATAATCAGGAGGCTTGGAAAATTGCTTTTAATTGTGTGTTTACACAGGCAATTCTCCAAAATTATTTGGGCCGGGAGGCTACAGATTCCATACTGTCAGATAACCCGTATAAAAACCCTCATTTACCCAGAGATGGGGAATGGGTGAATATTTAACCACACTTTAAACCTAAATGTAATATTGCACTGGGTAGCTTATTTAGGTAGGGAATGGATGCAGCTGGAAGTTAAACATTTAGAACACCTCTAGAGGCATAACTCTTGCAGCACCTGGAAGACCTAACAGAATAAATTTGTGAGTCTGCAAGTTGCCACAAGACCCCTTGTTGTTGCAACATCTCAACTGTCTTGTAGGGCTGTGTACAGTCCCCTATCCCCTGAACTGACATGAGCCAACCCAAGGAACCTGTCCCAGCCCTGATCCAGCCCCAAAGCTACTTGGAGGCAGGGCTAATGTGTAATTAGGT
Source organism: Podarcis tiliguerta (assembly GCF_965153285.1). Classification (NCBI taxonomy): domain Eukaryota; kingdom Metazoa; phylum Chordata; class Lepidosauria; order Squamata; family Lacertidae; genus Podarcis; species Podarcis tiliguerta. The sequence continues at coordinate 37,830,293 of NC_139549.1, forward strand.
TTTCCTCAACCTGACTCTGCCCCAGCCAGGATCTGCCATATAGGCCTGATTCAGCTCAGTTATTCAGGCTTTGCCCAAATCCAAGGCCCTGACCTCTGTCTCCACCTGCATGTCTTCTTCCATGACTCGAGAGCAAGGGGAAGGTAGAGTTTTTCAGCCTGAAAGCCACATTCCCTCCGGGCACATGCCAGGGGTGGATGAGGCCAGGGGCACAGCAGTGAATGTAAAATTTACCTTTGTAAAAGGCTGGTTCCTACATACACTCTTCCCTGTCTTTCACCCAAACAGGCAAGGATCAGCACCGGAGGGCAGGGATGCATTCCAGTGGCATAATGGGTGTGAAACAAGACAGGTAAGGGGTGTGGCCTGTGTAGAGGAGGTGTGGCTTGGGGGGGCAAGGGCCAGACAGAGAGTCCTGGAGGTCCACATTTGGCGCCCGGGCCTGAGGTTCCCCATTGCTACATTATAGTTCAGGGTCATCCAGTCAGCAGAGAATTTCAGTACAAACTAATAATAATAATAATAATTTATTATTTATACCCCGCCCATCTGGCTGAGTTTCCCCAGCCACTCTGGGTGGCTCCCAATCAAGTGTTAAAAACAATGCAGCATTAAATATTAAAAACTTCCCTAAACAGGGCTGCCTTCAGATGTATTTTAAAAATAGGATAGCTGTTTAATTCCTTGACATCTAGTGGGAGGGCACTCCACAGGGCGGGCGCCACTACCGAGAAGGCCCTCTGCCTGGTTCCCTGTAACTTGGCTTCTCGCAATGAGGGAACCGCCAGAAGGCCCTCGTTCTGCTTCATGAAGGATATGTAGGATTTGCTGCCACAAGATGCAGTGACAGCTGCTAGCTTAGAAGGGTTTAGAATGGTATTTGACAAAAGCTGCTTCCGGTTGCTAGTCCTCATGGCTACAGATAATCTCCAGGCTCACTCAGCAGTAGCTTCTGGGAGCAGCATCAGAAGTTGGCAATTACCTTCCTGCACTGCTTGTGGGCTTCACAGAGACATCTGCCTGACCATCATTGGGATATACCCTTCTCTCCCCCTTCCTCTTCTCTTCTGGAAGTCTCCCTCTCTGTGTGCCTGCCCTCAACCTGTTATGCTGCAGTCCTATACAGAAGTAAGCTCCATTGGGTTCAATGGGCTTTGCTCCCAGGTAGGCAAGTATAGCTGCCTTCTCTAACATGGTGCCTTCAAGATGCTTTGGACTAACAGCTCCCATCAACCCCAGCCAGCATGGCCTCTGGTCAGGAATGATGGGAGTTGCAGTCCCACATCTAGGGGGCGACAGGTTGGGAGAAGGCTGGAGTATACAATTGCAGCATTAATCACTTTCCCCTTACCTACCCATGGCCATCTGAAGGCCTTTGATCAAAAAAGAATTGCTAATAAGAAATTTCATTTAATGGTCATCAGCCAAGAGCCAGCAGAGGTCTTGGGTCAGCATGAGACTCATTATGAGCAGAGTGAGATTCTGTATCCTGTGTGGAATGAGTTATTGATTTTATCCAACCCATAAAGGGCATCTCATTCAGGAATACATATCACCACGCCTGGCATCCTATAGCCGAAAACCACAACCAGGCCTTGCATTGCTGAATCCTTGTTCTCCACCCAACCCCCAGCTTCTAGATATAATTTGCTAAAATCTTAAAACTTGTCCCAGCACACATTTTGTCACACTTGAATGGCATAAATATGAAATGATGGTGCAGGAACAGTAGTCAGCCTGGTCATATGTGTCCAGGAAATGCTGTTTCCAATGGCCAAGAATGGAGCTTTCCCAAGGAGATCCTGGAAGACTACTGACATCATCCAGCCTCACTTTGGGTCTGTTACTGGTGACTATGGCTGATTTTAAAGAGATGCACCCAGAGGCAAAGCAGAAGAAATGGTCTAATTTGTAACAAGTCCACAAAACTCTTAACTGCAATTCTAATAGGTCAGTCATAATCGGCAAGGGAATCCATGGGTTGTGAGTTCAATGTTAGTCCTTCTCAGTGTAGACCCACTGAAATTTATGGAGATGACCAGCTTAGCTCTATCCATTTCAGTGGGTCTACTCTGAGCATAACTAGTTGGACAAAAAAAGACCCACATGTCTTGACCTCTAGGCAGAGCTAGAGGCAAAGGCTGGCAGAGCAATGAAGGTAAATTTGACCTTTGTATAGCAATCTAAGTTTTAGTGCACACATGCACCCCCCCAGGGAAATGAGAGGTGTGACTAGGGTGCAAGGACCTATTCCAGACAGGCAAAATTAACTGAAAGGGGGTGTAAATTGGGGTGGGTGAAGGGTGTGGCCTAGGAAAGGGATGCAATCTGAGGAAAGTCCCAAGGGCCAAACAGAGAGGGCCAGAGGGCCATGTGTGAGCCCTGGGCCTGTGGTTCCCTGTGCCTTCTTTAAGAATTCATGCTCCACATCTGGAAGGGTAAGATAGTCTCCAACTTCGTTGGGGCAAGCTGGGTACTTGTAGCTATCCAAGGTGCTGAGCTGTGCATTGTGGCTTCATGCTGAAGACAGATCACAAGAGGCTTGATGTTCTAGTTTTCACAACCCAGCATGCTGCTTTGCACACACACTCTCTCTTGCTCTCTCTCATACATACACACACACACACACACACTGCTTGGGCTACTTTAAAGTGTGGTTGCAGAGCTTTCCAAATTGTGTGTTGCGACACATTCATGTGTCGGCTGCAGTGTGTAGGTGTGTCGCGTGAACACTCCCCATGCTCTTCCCGGGGTTGGAAAGGGGTTAGTTTGATCTCTGGCTTGCTAGTAAAACAGAATTACTGTGTCACAAAATTATGCATGTCTAAAAAGTGTGTCCTAAACATGAAAAGTTTGGAAAGCTCTGAGTGGCTGAGAGGAGAAACCACATACATTGCCCTGAGCTCCTAGGACCAAAGCGTGGGATAAGAGCATCGTAGAATCGTAGCGTTGGAAGGGACCCCAAGAGTCATCTAGTCCACCCCCTGCAATGCCGGAATCGTAAATAATAAAATCTTGTAAAACAAAGATGGGGAGCCTATGGCCCTCTGAGCAAGAACCCTGCTAGATTAGGTCAGTAGCCAATCTAGTTACCGTATTTTTCGCTCCATAAGACATACTTTTTTCCTCCTAAAAAGTAAGGGGAAATGTCTCTGCGTCTTATGGAGCAAATGTGTGCTCAATTGCTGCCTCCCCTTCTGGCCCCGCCCCCTTGCCCAGGCCTCCATTGTTGAATGTTCTCCAGACAGAGGCTGTTTGTTTCCCCAGAGACATGTGACTGGCTGATTAGATTATCTGTCTGGAAACTGCAGAAACGGCTCCCTTTCCTTTCCTAACGAAGCTGCAGAACTGTGAGTTGAACCCCATAAAAACAAGATTTTTTCCCTTTGCAAAGTAAGCTCAACAACTTTGAACTGATCCTCAAAAAAGGGGGCTTTTCCCCTTTGCAAAAGAAGCTGCACAACTGTGAGCTGATCCTGCCAAAAACAGGGCTTTCCCCCTTTCCTCCTCTAAAAACTAGGTGCGTCTTATGGAGCGAAAAATACGGTAAGTATCCTGTGCTCACAGAATCCAACCAAATGCCTACAGAAGCACCCAAGCAGGACCTGAGCTTCTCAACCCCATTCCCCTTCTGTGGCCTCCAGCAGCTGCCATTTAGAACCACATTGCCTCCAACAAAGGAAGCAGACCATAGCCTTCAGGGTGAGCCTTATCCTCCATAAACGTACCGAATCCTCTTTTACAACCATGCAAAATGGTGGCCGTTACTGACTGTTTTGGGTGCTAATTTCATACCTCAACTAAGTGTTGTGTGAAGGAGTCCCTTCCTTTGTCTGTCCCGAATCTCCCAATGTTCAGCATCATTGGATGTCTCTGATCTCTAATGTTGTGAGGGAGACAAACTTTTCTCCATACTACATACACTGGCCATTGCCCTAGGGGTGATTGGGTCGGAATCCAGCAATGTCTGTAGGAGGGCACAGATTCTCCACCTGTGCTCTAAACCATGAAACCCCTCAAATTTCCCATGGCTCAGAGAAAGCCACAAACCAGTTGATTAAATTGGTCTGTGATATTTATGCTCTCATCCCCCCCCCCATTCTGCTTGCGCCTTAACTTCATTCAGAGCAGGAAATCTCTTATTTGAATAATTTATATCCCTGAGGAATAAGGGGGGGATTTGAAATTTTATTCTAGCTGTGGCTACCAGGTTCACTGAGGGGTGAAGTAAAAGCAGTGCTCACACACACACACACACACACACACAAAACATTTATTGTACTGGAAGCCTCTACTGTTCACATTGGCTTGGCTCCCAGTTCTGAGTGATTAGAATAAACCATAGAAATATTAATTAACGGTGCCAGGATTGCAGGACTAATAGTGTTTGTGTTAATGGGGTGTTAACAAATTGAAAGCTGCGGCATCACGCTCAGCTCGGGAGAAGCAGCCTCTCCACAGTACCTTGGATTGATGGAGGAAATCAAACATATGCTTTTACAGGGCGGGAAGAATATGGCTGTTTTGGAAGAGGGATAAAGCAAGCCAAACAAAACTGCAAAGAAGCAACTTGCTGGCTCTCTAAGTATACAAAGGGCCCGCAGTTGCTCTTTCAAGAGCTCCCCTGTCAAAACATTTGCCTGCTATTTCCATTTTGTGAGGATTCAGATGAAACTATTCCCCATTTGAGGGTAAGTTTTGCATCAGCCCAGCCAACCTAGCAGTTCGAAAGCACAAAGTGCATGTAGATAAATAGGTACCGCTCTGGCGGGGAGGTAAACAGCATTTCCGTGCGCTGCTCTGGTTCGCCAGAAGCGGCTTAGTCATGCTGGCCACATGACCCGGAAGCTGTACGCCGGCTCCCTCGGCCAATAAAGCAAGATGAGTGCCACAACCCCAGAGTCGTCCGCGACTGGACCTAATGGTCAGGGGTTCCTTTATCTTTACCTTTTGCATCAGCACTGGAGAAAGAAAACCTTCCCTTTCTCGGTAATTGTTTTGGCACTGCTTCCAAAAATCACTAGTTTCTCCACATTGACCTCTTTCTCTCTGGATTACTTCTTTATTCAGCCTTCATCCTGACCTGCTCACATGGTGGTTATAGACTGTGAGCCCCTCCAGATGGGTGGGTTTTTGGGAGCAGGGATATTCTGTAACATGTAATTGATGCAAAGAAGGTAAAGGGACCCCTGACCAGTCGTGGACAACTCTGGGGTTGCGGTGCTCATCTTGCTTTATTGGCCGAGGGAGCCAGTGTACAGCTTCCAGGTCATGTGGCCAACATGACTAAGCCGCATCTGGCAAACCAGAAACGCCATTTACCTTCCCGCCGGAGCACTACCTATTTATCTACTTGCACTTTGACATGCTTTCAAACTGCTAGGTTGGCAGGAGCTGGGACCAAGCAACGTGAGCTCACCCCATCACGGGGATTCGAACCGCCGACCTTCTGATCGGCAAGCCCTAGGCTCTGTGGTTTAATCCACAGCGCCACCCGTGTCCCTACATTGATACAGTAATAGCACATTATTGATGCATTTATACTGGACCATCCACAAAACAAGCTAAGCAAATCCATATGGGAGCGGCTGCCGAGACTATATAACACCGGTCTTGAAAGACCTACACTGGCTCCCAGTACGTTTCCGAGCAGAATTCAAAGTGTTGGTGCTGACCTTTAAAGCCCTAAACGGCCTCGGTCCTGTATACCTGAAGGAGCGTCTCCACCTCCATCGCTCTGCCCGGACACTGAGGTCCAGCGCCGAGGGCCTTCTGGCAGTTTCCTCGCTGCGAGAAGCCAAGTTACAGGGAACCAGGCAGAGGGCCTTCTCAGTAGTGGCACCCGCCCTGTGGAACGCCCTCCCACCAGATGTCAAAGAGAAAAATAACAACCAAACTTGTAGAAGACATCTTAAGGCAGCCCTGTTTAGGGAAGCTTTTAATGTTTAATAGGTTACTGTATTTTAGTGTTTTGTTGGAAGTCGCCCAGAATGGCTGGGAAAAACCAGCCAGATGTGCAGGGTATAAATAATAAATTATTATTATTATTATTATTCAGACCAAGGACACAAGGTCTCTCTCTACACAAGGTAGGCATGGTCAGGCAGCCATGAAAAGATTGTGCTAAGCCTTACTCCAAGTCACAAGTGGGGAACCAGGGCCCTCCAGATGTTGCTGGACTCCAGCTCCAATCAGAACTGGCCAGGATGACAAATTGTTCAGGGATCACAGGAGAGCTGCAATCTAGCAGTATCTGGAGGTCTGTTTTCGCATTGCTGTTATAAGTACTTGTTGACACTAGAGTACTTGCAGCATAATCATTCTCTATTTAGACTAATTCTCTGCACCTTCAGCTACATGAATAATCCTGCAGTTCCTCATTGGAAGAAACTGATCCTTCAGCCTCGGGGCAGAGTCAATGGCTAACCATCTCCAGATGGCAGCCTGCAGAATCTTCTTCCTGTGACCAGATCCCATGCCGGCTTCAGGATCCCTAAGGCACTGAGCAGCACCCTTAGAGACCACCCCCTCCTTCTTGTCCTGGGATCCCTTTCCATGGAGTCTAACGGTCCAACACACGGCACCGGCTTAGCTTTCTGCTTCCTGTGTGCCCCTCCCTTCTGATGGTATTCCAGAAGAGCTGCCCACATCCTGGCCTCAGCTCCCTGCCCATTCCGCCAAGGTCGGAAACAGCCTGAAGCCCTGGAACCTGAGCTGGTGCAATTAAGATTTGCTGAGCCCTGCAAGTCGAAGCAGGTAGTTGAGAAGAGAGAAAGTGCACACGGGAGAAGGCGAGAAACTGACTGAATACAGGCAGCAGCATGAGCAGCAGAAAAAGAGCCGTTTTCTTTCATTTGGTCCAAAAGATATGTGGAGAAAGTGGCTCATGCTGACATTGAGAAATGAAAGACGTGCGCTAAAAATACACTTGCGGTGCCGTCGCTTTCTTGCAAGGAGCGCCAATTGGGTCCTTCTTTCAATGCAGGCTATTTTTTATTTTCTTTATTCATCTTTTCCTTCCTTTTCTTAACCTGAAGCCTCCAAGGGTGTAACTACACTTAGAAACAATTAGCGGACAAAGGAAATGGAAATGCACAAAGTGGCTCCTCTATGGCAAAAAATTAAAGACGGGGTGAGGGACCAGTGGCCCTCAATATATTTTTGGTCTCCAACTCCCATCAGTCCTGAACAGACTGTCAGGAATAGAGAGTGGAGTTTGTGTTTTTATTATGCACTGGAATAATAAAGTACAAGATAATGCTGAAACATATACTTTATTAAGAACTTTGTGGTGATTTAGAAAAGCATGGTGATGAGTCTTGATTCCCAGTCATAATATATTTATTTACTCTTTGGTGAAGTTGGTTGTTTAGAATTTCTTTTCCTAGTAAGTAACAGATAGTATTATAATGATGATATCTTGTTTTCTAATCTATGGTTATCTATCAAGTTACGGTATATTTCTGCTTGAGACTTATGTACTCACGTCTATGTTAATGAAATACATTTTTTAAAAATAAATCGGAGGTTTCAAAATTTAGCAAATAATCCTGAGGCAAGAAATCCCTGTATAAATGATAATTGAGTCTGCTAAGTGGCTACAAAATGAAGACTGGGTTATTTATGGGGGGGGGGAGTGGAATGGGGTACTTGGACCCCTGAACACGGTAACTCTTTAATGCAGCTTACATTTCTTCCTTCAGACTGTGTGTCCCAGGGTGGTTATGCCTGTCTCTGGGAGTTTTTGCGAGTGTCCAAAGGCAGTGTGTTCTGTTTCCATTGAGAAGTTAAACAGAGGAAAGAAATAACACTGTTAAGTTCCTTGGGCAAGGGGGAGAATGTCTCTAACGCAGAAGATCCAAGCCCCACCAGAATCTAATCAACCACTCTCAGCAGGAAGAAAGAAGTACCACTTAAATGATATGACAGGCTGACGTATAATCATGGCTGAAGGAGAATTACAGTTCAGTGCTGCCACATAAGGCTGGTTCATCGCTGCTGGAGTTTCCAGCAGAAGGGGGGGGGGAAGAAGAATAACCACGTAGCCAAAACACAAGAGTCAAATGATTTAAGTAGCTAAACCAGGGATCAGCAAACTTTTTCAGCAGGGGGGCGGTCCACTGTCCCTCAGAACTTGTGGGGGGCCAGACTGTATGGGGGAGGGATGAACGATTTTCTCCCGCCTGCAAAGAGGCCTGAAGATGCTTTGCTTTACCTGTCCCAGTTGTCGTCCCAACAGCCGCAGTTGGGCTTCTCCAGCCAGCCAGGTGCCATGGTGGGGTAGGAGGCTGCACTGGCCAGTGAAGACAGAAGCAGCAGCCCCGGTGGAGGAGCCACGGATGGAGGCAGGTGAACTGGGGCGTCGCCAGAGCTTTTGCCCACCACCTGCTGCTGCTTCCCAAGAAGCACCACGAAGAAGAAGACAGAGCCGCCCACCAACCCACAAGCAGTAGCCGCGGCCACCACAATGACCCTCCTGAATGCCGTGGGAGGAACGAAGGAGGGAGGCAGGCAGGCAACGCAAAGAAAGCGCGCGAGGAAGTGGCACGGAAAAGAGTCGCAGAGAAGGAAGGAAGGGCAGACTGAGGGAGAGGGAGGAGGAGCAGCAACAGCCGGCAGCCAGCGCCACACGCCCCCTTCACAGCGCCGCCCTGAGGCAGGCAGGTGGGTGAGCCAACTCCCACCGTCGATGGCACCCAGCATGGGACAAGATTGTTCCATCCCTGAGGAGAAAAGTGCCGCTGTGTGAGGGAGAGGGAAAGAACACACACTCTGGTGATCCACGCGCTGGAGATCCACACAGCGATTCCCATACTCAGGTCGTATCTAGAAGGCAATTCTCAGGCCGTATCTAGAAGGCAATTGGGCCTGATCTGGCCCGCAGACCTTAGTTTGCCGACCCATGAGTTAAACCTTTGGTGGGTGTGTATGGGCTGTGCAATGGGTTCAGCCAAGGCCCAAGCCAGATGGGGTCTATTCAGAGGCATCAGTCAACTCGGGTTGAGACTCCAATTGCTACTGGTTAGGTTTGATGGAGCAATGAAAGCAATGACAAACCTAGACAACATTTTAAAAAGTAGAGACATCACCTTGCCAACAAAGGTCCGTATAGTAAAAGCTATGGTTTTCCCAGTAGTGATGTATGGAAGTGAGAGCTGGACCATAAAGAAGGCTGATCGTCGAAGAATTGATGCTTTTGAATTCTGGTGCTGGAGGAGACTCTTGAGAGTCCCATGGACTGCAAGAAGATCAAACACATCCATTCTTAAGGAAATCAGCCCTGATTGCTCGCTGGAAGGACAGATCGTGAAGCTGAGGCTCCAATACTTTGGCCACCTCAGGAGAAGAGAAGACTCACTGGAAAAGACCCTGATGTTGGGAAAGATGGAGGGCACAAGGAGAAGAGGACGACAGAGGACGAGATGGTTGGACAGTGTTCTCGAAGTTACAAACATGAATCTGACCAAACTGCGGGTGGCAGTGGAAGACAGGAGTGCCTGGCGTGCTCTGGTCCACAGGGTCACGAAGAGTCGGACACGACTGAATGACTAAACAACAACAACAACAGGTTTGATGGTGCAGAGTGATCTGGGGCTGTCAAGGAGTTGGGCATCAGGCAGGATAACCTATGAAAAGGCCAAGGCCTCCCTAAGCAGTGGCTGCGTTTTCCCAGGAGCAGGTAGGAGCCCAACACTGCCTGACTCTCTTTCCCACAGAGAGGCCACTTTCAAAGGAGCACCCCGCAGAATTGAACCCCCTGCTGTCAGTTGGTGGGCAGGGCTAAGGGACACAGTGCCTGATTAAATATTGGCCACTATACCTGAGCTAAATTTAAGGGTGGATCTGAGGCACTGTGGTGGGTTCCCAAGCTGGCCCAGGGTGGATCAGCCTGGCTGAGCAATTAGGCTGGAATCATGAGGCAGATTGGGGGTAGATAGAGAGATGATAGAGAGGTAGATGATGGACCTTTAATTCTATACACGTAGATTTAGATTAAACTGCAATAAATTACTATGGTGGTTTTTATTTTAATTTATTACCTGCCCTTCATTGTAAGGTCCCAGGGTGGCTTACAACAATTTAAAACAAAACATTAAAAAAAACAGCTTAAAACAAATCGCAGTTGAAAGAATGGGGTGTCTTCTAAAATATATATCTCTTTGGTGTCAAAGGCCAGGTGTGAGCAGGTGCATCCTCAACATATAATGGAAGCAACATAAGGAAGGTGCCCCATGACTCAAAGATTCCACGACTCAAAGAAATATTTAGAATAAAAATAAATATTTTAAACCTCTTATAAGAACTGTATAAATAGAATATAAAATTAATATAAATCATTTATTCTTTCAGCAGCAAAAAATCCAATTGAGCTTTTTTCTTTTTTTTTTTTTTTGCTTCATATAACTGACAAAGGGGAAGTGTGTCTTTTCAAACTGCTCTTTTCCATCTCTTAATTTCGCTAACTCTGTACGTTCAGTCTCCACAACAAACTACACACTGTGCCGAACTGTTCTCTTTCAGTTGCCCCTCTTTTTTGGCAGGAATAGAAGGAAATGAGTTGTGTGTTTTTTTAATAAATCAAAACGAAAACTAATCTGAAACAATTTAGAACCTTGGAATCAACCAGAAATATATCCCGCAATTTCAGCTCCTGTTAACCTGCTCCTCCTGCAGCTTCTCTGAGACAAGTGCATGTGTGCGCCTGGCCTCAGGGCAGCAAAGCAACGCAAAAGAGTAATTAAGAATGAAAACTGCTGGTAATTGTGCACCAGCCACACAGAGCAGGAACATGCAAACATAAAAACATGTAGTGTTGTTTACAAGGGCTCCAAATGACAACGATCTACATCACTCACGCAAGGCTTCACAATCAAGCCGTGATCAGGAAGGGGCTTTATTCCCCCCCGCCCCCAGGCCTTTCATTTACCTCCAGAAAAGAGGCACTGCAAAACAGAGCCCCTGCCTCCCCGGGGAACAACTACCAGGGCCACAGACACCCTGGCCTTGATCTAGCCCAGGTTTGTCATGAGTAAGCCGTAATGAAAAACCATGGAACAGTTACAGACACGGCTGGCCGAACTCCCATGACTTTCAATGGGATCTTTGATCAAAATTAAACCTGATAAATGTGCTCAGAGTCTGCACCTTGAAACAGGGCTCACTCCCTAACTGTAAACATGGGACCATCTGCATAATGTGGCATTGCATCTTCATTTCCCTGCAGGAGTGTTCCTGTCCAGGGTTATAGCCTGCCAGCTGCTAATACCCTCCTCCGGGATACTGTTACTGGTAAGGAGTTCATGTGAAGCATTCCACTCTCCTGGCTCTCAGTTTTCTTTCTTTTTTTTCATCTGTCAATCTACAGTCTGTGACTCCTGAAAATGCTCAGTCTCTATTGACATATTGAAGTAGATGTCCTTACTCCCTTACACTTTTAAGCAATTGCACCTCTGCAAACCCCAGGACTCTCCCAGGCCTGCTGACACCGTCCTCTTCTTTCTCAGAGGCCAAGTTTTGATTTCATTGCCATTGGCACTCACTACCTGAATTTGCTATTAGAGGGAACGGGCTTCCCATGTATCAATTCTGAATATACCACTTAATCAAAAAAAATATACAAAAATATAAGTTTTTTGTAACAAAGCCATAAAAACAATATATAAAATTCAGTTTGCAAATATATAAAAATCATTAAACATATCAAAACACCACAAGCACACAAGGCTTTCAGAATACATAGGAAAGTTTATGCCGTGGAAGATACTTACAGGCATAATACGATGTTTGTTTTTAACCTGACTTGTGAGATTGAAGTCCGTGTGCAGGAAATAATACGGTCAAAATTCTAACTATATCATCAGGATGACCAACAAAACAGAACCGAGAAAGAAATTGTGCAGTTTATGAAAATTGTGCGAATTTGCTCAATTTGCATAATTTATACAGGTTGCAAAATTCAGCTCCTCTTGGCCCACAATTTGGACTCCCTTGGTGCCAAGTGAACAACTCTTAAAAATGCAGCATTTAAATGGCCAGTGTCTCCATGTTCTCCTAATAGCCAAAGCTTAAGGGTGACAGACAAACAATCAGCTAATATGCAGACCTTTAAAAACCTCCAATGTTTTACAACTATTATCTCCTACTCAAAAGCTTTTACCTGCTCTTGACAGCAACAGGTTTTTATTTATTTTTTAAATAGAGGGATTGCAGAGAAGAGTGCACCATCTCTGTCGCCCTTCATGAGGCAGAGGGGGACTCCTGAACTCCTGGAGGCTCCCCACACACAATGCAGAGCACCTTGAAGGAATGCCTTCCCCACCAGTACCAACCAGCCCATGTTGCATGCACCCAACCCACCAGATGTTTCCAGTGAATATGGCCAGGGTGGGTACTACACAAAGAAGGGCCTTCTCAGTGGTGGCATCCCACCACCGAAACCGCCTTCCTGTTTAGATCAGACTGCCCTTCACAGTACTTTCATCTAGGCGACACCTTCAGACTTGACCCCTTTCTTCCAACAGGCCTTTGAAACATAGCAGGAAAGGCACCATATGTATTATTATTATTATTATTATTATTATTATTACCCAACCCATTTGACTGAGTTTCCCCAGCCACTCTGGGTGGTTCCCAATCGAGTGTTAAAAGCAATGCAGCATTAAATATTAAAAACTTCCCTAAACAGGGCTGCCTTCAGATGTCTTTTAAAAATAGGATAGCTACTTATTTCCTTGACGTCTGATAGGAGGGCATTCCGCAGGGTGGGCACCACTACCGAGAAGGCCCTCTGCCTGGTTCCCTGTAACCTTACTTCTTGCAATGAGGGAACTGCCAGAAGGCCCTCGGCGCTGGATCTCAGTGTCCGGGCTGAACGATGGGGGTGGAGATGCTCCTTCAGATATACAGGACCGAGGCCGTTTAAGGCTTTAAAGGTCAGCACCAACACTTTGAATTGTGCTTGGAAAAGTACTGGGAGCCAATGCAGATCTCTCAGGACCGGTGTTATGTGGTCCTGGCGGCCGCTCCCAGTCACCAGTCTAGCTGCCGCATTCTGGTTTAATTGCAGTTCCCAGGTCACCTTCAAAGGTAGCCGGTTTATGACACACACACACACACACACACACAATCCAAGTTGGTATCCATATTGGATTCAAATTTATTTTTTAAATATGTTGTTGCTGCTGTAGGTTTAAATTGTGTGTGAGTGCAAAGCCCCCCAAAACGAGACAGGAACAGCTGAGGGGAATGGAATTGGGGAGGGGGGGTCCTCCAAACAAATCTCAGCACCCTTAACAAACTACAACTCCCAGGATTCTTTGGGGAAAGCCGTGTCTGTTTATAGTGGTAAGATGCTGCTTCAAATGTGTAGAGCGGAAATCATTTTCATTGGGTGCAATAGGGCTTGCTCCCAAGTAAGCCTCTATAGGATTGCAGCCAAAGGCAAAATGGGCTTGCGCTGCAAATGAAGTTGCTTTTGTTGACAGGAACAAAGCCTCATTTTATCCATCAGCAGCTAATTTTGATTATCCATTTCTTTTATTTATTTTTTGCAGTTAATGAGCACTTTCATGGTCGCTTTCAAATCAAACCTTTAAAACCAAGACATAAGGGGTATTGTCAGGACAATGCCAAAAGGCCAACATTAATTTAAGCAGAGTTAATGCTGAGCTGTTTTAGAAAAATATTTGGCATCAAGGAACCCAAATAAATCAAAGCAACAGCTTTTAAATGCCTGCCAATCTTGATGGCAGCATCTTGCGACAATCAAGTGGGTTTTAATTCTGGCTAAAGGCCTAATAAACTGGCTGTTAGCTTTTATACATTAATGCATTGATTGTTAAGTAAGCATATCAACATATCCATAATGGAAGTCAAAACGGGAGTCAACCGCTTCCAACTGGCCGGATTACAAAATTATAAATCAATAAACAAAGCATCAGAGCTGCCATAGAACTCTGACTCCACCGTTTTTAATCTCATAGTAATTGAGAAACTCCCACTCCATTTTCAATACCGGAATTAATAAATATAGAAGAAAGGGGCATAATTTAGATTGTAAGCTGCTTGGGGCAGGGGTCTGCCTTTTCCGTTCATGTTACCTTGTAATACTGAGATTGGAAAACTGGGCCAAAACGAACAAAATGAATTTCAATAGGAGCAAATATAAGATTCTACACTTAGAGAGGAATAATCAGATGCACAAATACTGTATGGGGGGCCAGTGGCGTAGTGTGGGGGGTGCAGGGGGGGCCGGCCACACCGGGCGCAACATCTGGGGGGGGGCGCGCTCGCACCCGCAGCTCTCTGCCCCTACCTGGCTCACTCACTCTCTCTCACTGCAGTGCTGGCTGTGCGAATCCAATCCGAGCCGCCGGGTCGCCGCCCACTGTGAAGGGGGAGGTGCCAGGCGTGTGGTGCGGTGCGGAGAGAGAGCGAGGGACTATCTGGGGGAGGGACAGTGCAGCGGGGGGGTGCAAATTACTTGCCTTGCCCCGGGTGCTGACAACCCACGCTACGCCACTGTGGGGGGCACCTGGCTTGACAGCAGTACATGTGAAAAAGATCTGGGGATTTTAGCTCATAGGGTAATGTGGCCCTTGAACAGAAAGATGTTCACCATTCTTGGGAGTCAGGGGCCATCCTACTCTCTGCCGGAGTCCCAGACGGAATGGGGTGGTTGGCAAGTCTAATACCACTTCAGGAGAACTGCGTCCAAATTCAAGCAGGATTTGTCTGCCAGGAATATTTCAAGGTGATCCTTCTCCCAAACCATTCGCCCAAGAACCTGCCACATCCATCTCATGATCACAATTGCAACATTTATGCCAAGGGAGGAAATACTAAACCCCCCCTCATTTTCATTTTGTCTCATTTCTTGAGTCAGAACACCTGTTATTAAGAACTCCTTCTGCAGTAATTTCAGCACTCACTTATTACTCGGAATAGATTACTCATTTGCAAGATATCAATTAAACCCAACTGAAGTGTGCAGCCCTATCACGGCAGCAGCTAACAGAGTGGAGCATTTGCATTTTCTCTCCCCACCCCCTCTCTGTCTGTGTGTCTTTCAGAAGTGACTCCTCTTTCAGTGGTACTGATGCAAAATCTCATTGCAAGTGATCAGTTCAGACTTCTGCCAAGGACAACCTCTCTCTTCCCCCAGCAGGGGAATGCCAAAGAAGAGGAAGAGGGAAAGAGAGAAGGAGGTGTCAGAAAGAAGAAAGGAGGCCTCACTCACTTTGGGGTCTGGCCTCACCCACTGCTGGCTTTCCACACCCTGTAATTACCCCTAAGGGAATGTAGCAATTGACAAGAAAGGTTAACCACACATGCAGTTGTGGTTAGTGCATCAGACTAAGACTATGGAGATCCGGCAGGATCAAATCCCTGTTCCACCATAAATCTTCCAGGGTGAATTGAGGCAAGCTGGTAGCAGGTGCAGGATATTTGTAGCCCAGCACAACAGACCTGGTAGCTGTTCCCCTTAGGCCACTCTGGGGCATTAGCTTTGAACTATAGCAACAGCTGAAAGATGCTCTCCCTTCCGCAAAATTATGTTGCTGAAAAAGAAAGCTTGGGGGGAAATCAGGAGTGGGTCATGGTGTGGAAGGCTTGAACCTGGTACTGATCACCATCCCCTGGGCTGAGCATGTGCTCAGCAGCATCTCATTCCTTAATTCTTAGTCCTTTGTGCCAAGCCATTAATTTGCACCTGTTCCTGGATCAAAAGTAGGCTCCCCGTTTGACGTTTGCTCACATATGGGGCACAAGGCTCTCCCTCCACCTTACCCTCAGAACACCTCTGTCCCTTCCCCCACCTCCCACAAAAGCCAGCCAGAGCCGCGCTCCCTTTCACGAGCCACATAGTCACTGACGGGCTGCCCTTCTCCCTCCTTGGGGGAAAAGCCCCCAAGCGCAGCACACATGCTCCACGCAGTTCGTGAAAGGGAGCGCTGAGCAGAGCCTGGGATGCATACAGGCTCTGCTAAGCGCTCCTTTAAAGAATATTTTTTTTCTTGCATTCCCCCTCTGAAAACTAGGTGCGTCCTATGGTCAGGTGCATCTTATGGAGCGAAAAATACAGTATGTTAGGCTGAGAAAGCAAGACTGGCTTGACATTAACTGGTGAGCTTCTTGGCAGAGAGGAGAACCTGAGACTTCCTGCTCCTTGCCAGGCACTCTAACCTAAGAGTAGCCAACACAACGCCCTCCAGAGGTTAATGGATTCCCACTGCCATCATCCCTAGCCAACAGAGCCAAAAGTCAAGGGTGATAGGAATTGTAGTCAAGCAACTCATGGAAAGCACCATATTGGCTACCCTTCCTCAAACCCAGATTTTCCCAACCTGGTGTCCCCTCCAGAGGTTTTGGACTACAACTGCCAGGTGCTGACCGGGGCAGATGGGAGTTGCAGCCTGGTTGGGAATGCTGCTCAAACCACTATGCCAAGCTCTGTAGAGATGGGCCAGGGCTGTGAGTCAGCTCCATGTGCCTATTACACGTGAAAAACAATCCCCCTCGCATTCTGCAACTCCGGTAAAGCGACAACTCACAAAAAGCAATTCTCTTTAAACCAATATATAAAAGAACTGTTGAGTTCCCTGCGGAGACGTGTAGTTAGTGACACATTAATGTTCTGGTGGAATCTTTCAAATTATTTCCCACCTCCATCTTCCCTGCTGAGTTTGTGTGTGTGTGTGTGTGAACGTGAGTGTGTACAATACACACAAACACACATACATATATGCACACATACATATTTTTAAAAGGCCTTAATTACGCAAACTATCCTACCTTGAAATTAAGAAGCCTTGCTGCTGTTACACCAGCGCTGCTATTTGCATATGAAACTTCCAGCAGCCCCTCCTCTCAAACCTTCGCCCTTCCAACCCCATGTTGCATGGAGCTAATTAAAAAGTCAAATGGTAAACGCAAATCTTTTAGCAAATAATTAGGCCCACACTTCCAAAACAAAACAGCAAAAAGAAAAAGAAAGCCCCCGTTTGCAGCCCAATTCGAGCCTGGTAGAATGCAACTGGGGGTTGTTCCCAATGGATACGTGTTTTTATTGTTATTTTCAAAAGGAGAGGAGGAGGAACTTGGTATAATGGACACCCATCACCTCCAGTACTCAGCTGCAAATTTCCCCCTGATTGTAGTAAGGACTTTTCTTAAGAAGAGTAGGGGTGGCTCAGAAAACAGGGAGAAGGTTTCGTCCAAACATTTTCCCGTGCAACCACAGCCCCAGTTAATCTGCTTCACTTGAACCCCTCCAACCTGGAGCAAGGCCACATCTGGACCTCACATTTAAAGCATAATCGTGCCACTTTAAACAGTCACAGTTTCCCCCCAAAGAATCCTGGGTACTGCAGTTTCTTAAGGGTGCCAAGAGTTTTTAGGAGACCCCTATTCTACTCCCAGAGCTACAGCTCCCAAGGTGGTTTAACAGTCTATCCCTCTTCCCAGAGAACTCTGGGAATTGTAGCCACTCAGCACCCTTAACCAACTGCAATTCCCAGGATCCTTTGGCCAGGTTGTCTGGTCGTGACACCTGCTGTGGGCACTTCGCCCGTGTGGTTTCGCCAAGGATGTCTAGTGCTCTTATCTGCCATAACTGCAGGTAAAGCGGGGAGGCTTGATTACTGAACAAACTTCATGTGTGGCTGCCCTTGTATCTGGTCTGGGAGCTGAAACTACTGCAGAATTCAGTGGCCAGAATGCTCACAGGATCAGGCTACAGACAAGATCTCACTCCTCTGATGAGAGAGAGGCACTGGTTGACCATTTCCTTCCAGGCCAGGTTCAAGGTTCTTGGGTTAATTCATAAAATCCTAAGCAACTTGATTTCAACATACCCAGCAGCTTTCTGTTCTCACAGTGGTCAATCAGAGGCTTCTGTGAGGCCTACAAGCAGAACATGAGCTCAAGCGCCCTTGCCCACACAAGAAGCCCTCTTCCCACCGACTGAAGGGGTCACCGGGCTCAGGCTGCGGTTTCCCACACTGGCTGCCTGGACGCTTCTACAAAACCCACAAGTGAAGCACAGAGGCTAACAAACGGCAACAGATTCTGGCGTTTGATGACACTATCTCACCAGTTTCAACTAGCATTTCCACTGGACTCATTTAGCTTTCCGATTGACAAGTGTGCTGTAATAGGTTTTGCTTCACGTAAGCATTGCAGAAAGCCTTTGGGGGAACTGTGTGCATGAAGACAAGGAATCAAGCGCTCTCATCCAAATTTCCAAGCAGGCTGTGGAGTACCCTTGACTTCCTAAGCATCTTTCTCCTCTCCTTATGCACGTAACCACTATTATTTCTTCTGGATTTGCCAACCATAAAAGCTGTATTATACCTCGAAGTCAAGCAAACAACAATATTAGGTGGTAGCCCATTAATAAATCCAGTCTCCTAGTGCTGGCACCAGATGCCTTTAGCTGCACAACTGGCAGGAGCACCATCCAATGGGAGGGTGGGTGCCATTTTGCCCTTTGCCTCAGGTGGCAAATGTGTTGGCCCTGCTCACGAATAACCTTCAGTTAAAGGCCACCATTTTGCATGCCAAGAATGATGCTACATCCAAGGTGTTCTGTGGGTGGGGACGGGTGGAATTGTGGGGAGGGGGTGTTGGCAAGGGGCACTGAATTGGGGGGGGCATGCTCCGTTCATCTCTTGCTAGGACAAAGCTACATGGAAAGAAATCACCACAGGACTGGTGAAGAGTGTGGCCTAGGAAGGGAAGGGCTGTGGCTGAGGGGAGGTCTGGGGAGAGTCCTGAGGGCTAGACGGAGAAGGCTGGAGGACTGCATTTGGCCCCCAGGCCTGAGATTCCCTACCCTTCCCTTGGGGTGCTCAAACTTTTTTCAAAGAGGGCCAGATTTGATGAGGTGAACATCAAAGGACATATACTGCCACGGGGGGCGGATTAAATTGACTGGGTTAGGCCCCCAAAGCGGACTTTGGACATGCCTGAGAATGATGGCAAAGTATGGTCTTACATTCAGTCCTACAGACGAAGAAGTGCCCTCTGTATAGCCAAGAGGAGCAGCAAAGGCTCACCTCCACCACGTCAAGCAACAGCAGAGCAGCACATCAGCAGCCTTTACCCAAATGAGCTGGAGGGATTCCTCTCATCCCCTTCTGCCCCTGCAACCAACCAACACGCTCTTACAACCTTAATTTTACAGACTATCCTACCCTGAAATTAAACTGTGTCCACCAGCAAAACCGACATTGCACCTGTCAAATCACAACAGATTGAAACAGTGTGCAGACTGCCAGCTCTGCCCACCCAGGACTTCACAGAGACATTTAACTCTCTCCTTGTCTACCTGCAGACTCTTTTAAGGAGCCAGACCTCATTCCAGTATTATTGCACTAATCCAAGTCAACAAACCACATTTTGACAGCAATCTATCAGATTCAGAACATTCCTTACCATGGCTAAGGGCAGATGAATTTATCTGTTTTAGTTTCTCTCATTTTTCCAATCTTAAGTTTCTGCATCAGTTTTCAAATTTCTTTTTAAAAAATGTCCTCCCAAAGATTTTCAATACACATTTCTCCCAATAGACACATCTTTGTATGGTGCTTTGTCTAATGTAATGCACCCTTGAATGTTATTTTCACTAATATATGCATCTGCGTGCAAACATTCTCCTAAAATATGTAATTTTATGCACTTCTTTGGGTGGGAGACTGCATCACAAAATTCGGAGGAATGCAGATTTTGAAAGCTAGCTACAACCCAGTTTGCTTCTTGTTTCAGGAAGTGTGAATTACGTAGGCTCGCATCAAAACGCAAATCAAACCCAATTTCTCCCACCTCCCTAGCCTGAACCCATGATAGCCATCTTCAAATCTCTCAAGGGCTGTCAAATGGAAGACGTAGGAAACTTGTTTTCTCCTGCTCTGGAGGGTAAGACTCGAAGCAATGGCTTTAAGTTACAAGAAAAGAGATTCTGACTAAACATCAGGAAGAACTTTCTGACAGTTCAGAGCTGTTGGACAGTGGAATGGTCTTCCTCGGGAGCTTGTGGTGTCACCTTCCTTGGAGGTTTTTAAACAGAGGTTGGATGGCCATCTGTCATGGATCCTTTAGCTGAGATTTCTGCATTGCAAGGCACTGGGTTAGAATACCCTTGGGGTTGCGTTCCAACTCTACAATTCTGTGATCCCAACGGTAAGAAATAGTAAGAGAACAGGTTCTTGTGCCACTTGTGAATCCACTTCCTGACCATGTGACTAGTCCCTCTTTCCAGTGGAATATCCTGCAGTCCTCCACGTTTTACTAATGACATCCGACTGTATAATAATAATTTATTATTTATACACCGCCCATCTGGCATCCCCAGCCACTCTGGGCGGCTTCCAACACAATATTAAAATACAGTAATACATCAAGCATTAAAAGCGTCCCTAAACAGGGCCACCTTCAGATGTCGTCTAAAAGTCTGGTAGTTGTTGTTCTCTTTGACATCTGGTGGGAGCGTGTTCCACAGGGCAGGCGCCACTACCGAGAAGGCCTTCTGCCTGGTTCCCTGTAACTTCTCTTCTCGCAGTGAGGGAACTGCCAGAAGGCCCTCGGCGCTGGACCTTAGTGTCCGGGCAGAATGATGGGGGTGGAGACGCTCCTTCAGGTATACTGGACCAAGGCCATTTAGGACTTTAAAGGTCAGCACCAACACTTTGAATTGTGCTTGGAAACGTACTGGGAGCCAATGTAGGTCTTTCAAGACCGGTGTTATGTGGTCTCGGTGGCCGCTCCCAGTCACCAGCCTAGCTGCCTCATTCTGGATTAGTTGTATTTTCCAGGTCACCTTCAACGGTAACTCCACATAGAGCACATTGCACTAGTCCGGGGGGGGGGGGGGATAACCAAAGCATACACCACTCTGGCAAGCCAGTCTGTTAAGTTGTTAAGCTAAGGAATTCAGCTCTGCTCAGAGGGTGGCTGCATCTGGCTGTGCTCTGTTGTCCATCCATCTCATCCTCGTTGCCAGTGTTAAGTTGTGGGTGAACATATCAGACGATACAGCTATTCTTCAACAGCTCTTGTTTATTCATAGGCCAGGACAGAACTGAACTAAAGGGTTCAGTCAGCCTGCTTATATAGAGCTCCAGTACAACATTACTGTAACAACTTTCTAAAACTATCCAATCACTGAACATCACTTTCGATCCTTTATTTGCATAACTATCTACAGTATCTCCCTGCTGGCCCTGGGTGAGAACATAACACAGTCCGTGTATGTCTTTATCTGTCCACTCATGCACATTATCTGGGTGTGCATTTCAGTTTGGGTGCACCAGGGAACACCAGTGTGTCTCTGTGTGTGCGAGCTTTGCATTGCTTGAGAGTGGCAAGTCCTCCGTTTCCAGTCACAAAGGCTTCATTACTTCTTCCAAGCGCTCCTTCTCATTGTAACAAAACAGCTGTGCAACAGCAAAGCTAAACAAAAATGTTATAAACCTCCATGGGGGAGGAGGGGAATGATACAGACTCAACTTAGAGTGTGTGTTTGCACAAGGAGGAGGTTGGTCTTATGGAAGTCGAGCTGCATTGTAATTATTCAGACACCACCACTCAATAATCACAATGACCTGTCTCCACTGGAGATTTTATTGAATCGGCAGTCAGTCTGCTGAAATAGGAGCATAGAAAGGGGAAAGTCTATGAGCTTGCTGGTCAGTAGAAGCTTCCTGTGGTTACCTGTCTATTAGATTCCCAGCAGGAGACAGCCATATAATTTCATTGTTCCTAACCCAGAATGAATACGATTCTCAAGGCTGTTGAGATCTCGTCACCCTTCAGCTCCAAAACTCTATTTCTCAGCCTTCAACATTTCACAGGCAAAAGTGAGGCGCCTTCTGACACCCCATTCTCAAACCATAGACCCCTTCAGGGCCAGCCTCAGGTGAGGTGCATCTTCATCACTCTCCCTTGTTAGTCCAGCCCTTAAAATGCCTTATGTTTCAATAGTGAGGCCCTTTCCAAACACAGACAAATAATTTGCAGGTGTCATGAGCCCTGTGGAGACTTCTTTGCAGGAGAGAAATAGGATGAGAGTCTGGAGGCCAATTCGGGAGAGGAGCCTTGTGGTTTGGGAGGTGCTGATTTAGATGCCAGAGAAAAGCTCTGTGTCATAGAATCAACGAACCATGGAGTTGGAAGGGACCCCAAAGTTCATCTAGCTCAACCCCCTGCAATGCAGGAATTTCAGCTAAAGAATCCCTTGCAAATGGCCACCCAACGCCACTTTAAAAACCTTCAGTGCAAGGGAGTCCACAACCCAATGGGCACACCATGTGTTGAACGACCACTGATGTTGTGCCTTTTGCCATGAATACCAAAACGTGTCAGTGTTGCCTGATTTGATCTGTGGCACTGGCACTTTTACAAGTGCCACGTAATTTGCTCCACACATGCAAGGAATTGATCCTTTAGTGTGGCAGCACCTCTGCAAGCCTCTGTGCACTGATAATGGATAGACGCCTTCGCGGTGCTGTTTTCGGTGCCTATTAAAAAGCTTTACAGTGGTACCTCGGGTTAAGTACTTAATTCGTTCCGGAAGTCCGTACTTAACCTGAAACTGTTCTTAACCTGAAGCACCACTTTAGCTAATGGGGCCTCCTGCTGCTGCCACGCTGCCGGAGCACAATTTCTGTTCTCATCCTGAAGCAAAGTTCTTAACCTGAAGCAATATTTCTGGGTTAGCGGAGTCTGTAACCTGAAGCGTATGTAACCTGAAGCGTATGTAACCTGATGTACCACTGTACTTAGGCAAGCCAACTCAGACATACAATTGACTGCGTAGATTTGCCTTTAAAACTGCAGATTTTATCTATCTTTTGATAAATTTCATGTCTACTTGTGTTGGGGTTTTTTTCAAAGTTAGATTTTATCAGTACTTTTTCTTATGTATATTTTAGTTTTTTGTGTAAATGACAGGTTTTTGCTGATTAAGCAGTCTATACATCTTGCTAATTAGTTAAGAAACATAATCCAACTCCTTTAACCTTACCTCAAAGACTGGGGTCCCCAGGTTCTTTCACCCTCCTCTAGACAAGTTCCCGCTTCTCAAAGGTTTTTTTATTTGCTTACATGCCAAAATGCTTCCGAAGCAGTTTATGGCTACAAAATCAATTATAAAAAAGCCACACATAATTAAAACACACAATTCCATCGAAACTTTAAAAACATCCATAATCAAAATATACAATAAAACAAGCTTGTTTAAAAGCACAACCATTAAAGCAGTATAAAGAGCAATTAAACTGATTAGATCAGGAAGTTCATGTGTATCTTCAAAAGCCAGTAGGATGCCAATACTGATGGGGTCTCTCATATTATTTCTTCTTTTTTAAAAAATAATTTTTATTGAATGATTTTATGTTACAAAAAACATTACAACCATACTACCACAAAATATTATTGAGAAACAAAAATTACATACATCAATATTTTGTTTGTTATTTACCGTCTTATTTCCTCCCAAACATTCCATACAAAACACACACCTGCACAAACACACAAATAATAATAATAATAAAAATGAAAATAATGAAAATAAATATTTTCCCCCTTTTATCTTACAAAATCTTTTCTTCAATTTTGACTTTGCATGTTTTATCTTACAATTGAATGTACACAAAACAATAAACTTTTCTATATAGATTTTCCAATACATTCAGAAAACATAATAAATCCTTAATTGTTGTCCACCTCCTTTTACTTCATATATCACTCGAACGCTAGCACGGAGTCAAAACTGTTATTGTATTTTTGAACATATCTTCTACAGTGGTGCCCAGCAAGACGAATGCCTTGCAAGACGGAAAACCCGCTAGACGAAAGGGTTTTCTGTTTTGGAGGTGCTTCGCAAAACGAATTTGCTATGGGCTTGCTTCGCAAGACGAAAATGTCTTGCGAGTTCCTGCGGGGTTTTTTTCCTCCCCCCCCCCCTTTTTCCCAAGCCGCTAAGCCGCTTAACAGCTGAGCCGCTAAGCCGCTTATCAGCTGATCCGCTAAGCCCGCTAAGCCACTAATAGCGCTAATCCGCTAATGGGCTTGCTTCGCAAGACGAAAAAAACCGCAAGACAAAGAGACTCGCGGAACGGATTCTTTTCGTCTTGCGAGGCACCACTGTATAACCATCCTATTTTTCTGCAATTTTTGCTTTCAGTTTCCTCTGAGTTTGCTAGTCAATTGAGCCATCTCCACAAATTCCTGTAATTTAATTTGCCAATCTATTAGTTTTGGAGGGGGTCTCTCCTATTATTTCCACAGCACTGGAAACCTCCTTAATAATGTGATGCCTGTAACTGGACTCTAACCATTACACCACACAGCTCATGATGTCTCTTGCTTGCTTTCTCTCACACACACTGCAAGTAATTTAAGGCTGTCTATTTCCATGAACCTTCAACACAGCCCCCCAAAAAACATTATTGCACTTTTAAAATTAATAACGAAGAAAGTTTTCCTGCGATTGGGACAGCTTTCATAGAGAGAATTACATGGATTGAATGCCAGCGTGAACCAGGTTCGCTTCTCTTAAGCAACCTGCTCCCTCTCAGTCTGAAAAAGACCTCAGCAACCTGCATGCAGCAGACATACAGATTCAAACAAGCACTCGGGAGATGTGGGGTTTGCCCAGAGCTGCCAGACACAGCAATTTATTTCCCCTTCAAAATATCAGAGGCTTTTATGAGTCAAGAGAGCCTCCGTCTGACGTCTCCAGGCAGGAGGGAGGCCGCAAAACTTCCCCACACAAATCCTTCACTGAAGAGGGAACTTCTGTGATTCAAATCTCCTCTCTTCCTTCCAGTCGCATTGCTAGAAACGCAGACGTGTCGTTTTCATAGACGAGACACTTTTATCGTCAGATGTATAAACTGAACCCATAAATTCAGCCAATCCTTACGAAAACTTTCAGCTTGAAATTGAGAGGAGGGGGGCAGCCTGAAGAAGCTGAAAGCGTGTTAATTTCAGAGAGGCGTTAAATCATTTGAAGGTTTCTAGGAGGGGCTTGATGAGGCTGTGAGGGCAGAAGTGCGGGGGTGGGCAACTGGATCCAGCTGATGGGGAATATCCTCAAAGCCACCCCTACAGGGCAGCTTTGATGGGTGGGAGGGGCTGCCCACCTGTCGATCACCTGATGTCACCATGACCATAGCTGAACTGCTTCCTTTGCCTGCGGGCCAAATTTGACATGCAGGCAAAAGCACAGTGCTTTGCGGGCACCAACCATCAGCTGATGGTAAGGGCTTGCAAAGCACCAATATTTCCTCTGGAGCTGTCCTTACTTGCCATGTAGCATCAGGCATGGGGCAGTTGAGGATAGTATGAGGAAACTGGCCACATGGGCCAGAAATTCCCCACTCCGGCCATAGCTGTTGGAATCCATCTGTCTCAGTAGACAATGGAAGAGTCAAACTCTTAGGGCTGTTGAGTTGATTTTAATAGCAACAAGGGTGGTTAATTGCTTTCCCACCCTTGTGGGATGGGCTGGGTGAGCTATTGCTGCTGGTACAGACACATAAACAGGTATATTCATGTCATAGCCTTAAATTGTTTTTTGATCAAAAAGCACAAGAGCTGGGAGTGGCAGCCACTAACTAGGATTAGACCAGGAGTACGGAATCTGGAAAGACAGATCGTGAAGCTTAGGCTCCAAGACTTTGGCCACCTCATGAGAAGAGAAGACTCCCTGGAAAAGACCCTGATGTTGGGAAAGACTGAAGGCACAAGGAGAAGGGGACGACAGAGGATGAGATGGCTGGATAGTGTTCTCAAAGCTACCAGCATGAGTTTGACCAAACTGTGGGAGGCAGTGGAAGACAGGCGTGCCTGGCGTGCTCTGGTCCAGGGGGTCACAAAGAGTCGGACACGACTAAGTGACTAAACAACAAAGGCAATCTGCAACTCTCCAGATGTCCAGGGGTTCCAACAGCATCTGAGAGAGCCACCGCTGGTCCATCACTGAATTAGACCAAGAGATGGAGAGCAGGTGTACCAATGCCTGCTAGCCATAATAGCCACATGGTGCCTCCATACATAGGGGCAGTATACAGGCAATAAGCAGGTGCTGAGGGGAAGCAAGAGGAGAAGGCCATGACCCCCATGACTTCCTTGTGAGTTTCCAGACAGTCTGGCTGTCCTCTGTTGGAAACAGGATACTGGGTTGGATGAGCCCTCAAATGATTGTATTGATAACATTCTTACGATTCCAGCATCATGCCTCTTCTAGGCACCCACCGTTCCTCTCTACACTGGCCAGACTCCCTTTCTAAGAACACACAAAGTCTTAAACCACAGTGGATCGAAGTGACTTAACTATTTGATTTGATTTTCAAAATTCAACAAAGAGGACTCTGATATAATCTCCTTATGCTCAGCACCATGTTTTCGAGAACAGGCCTCGATGTTTCTCTTGCATTTTCATCCTGAAAATTGCCTTCTCTCTCTTGCTTCTCCTTAAGTGGGCCCCAGGAACAAAAGGTTTCCATTCTGCTACTATAGCAATCTTTTATGTACTTTAAGTTGCTGGGCAACAGAGGCTGTGCCACCCACAGGTACTTGCCTTCAGATGGTCTCAGAAACAAAACAGGGACAAAGAAATGAGGAGGAAACAATAGCAGAATTTGCAATGGCTCCCTGTGACGCTATTAATGCGAGCAGGCTTCCAGCTAGCTACACATTCCACTCCCAGTTGCCACTTATCTAGAGTCTCACCTGTTCATCTGCACTTATTTAAATTTCTTTTGCACCTAATCCTTGGGATCCCAGTCCTGAATAATTCAGAGTGGGGTCTGCCTTAGGGGGACAACTGTCAGGAGCCACAGTGTTGAAGGGATGTACCCCATAGAATCACAAAATTTCAAAAAGGATGTGCTTTCCAAAGGCCACATTCCCAGACTGTTTGCACTCCTGTCTCAGCGATGTCTATGCTGACTTGGTCATGCCCACAGAATTAAAGGTGGCAGGATCCGCAAGGACATACTTTACAGGGCACTGGCTTTAGGCACCACATCCATTGACAGACCATCTCTGCATTGATGCCTACAGCCCTGACCCCACTTTGTTGGGATCTCTTGCAGTGCCTGAAGATAGGCAGTCAGGTCGTGCATCATAGCAGTGACCAGAGGAGGAATGACCACTTGGAGGAGCACAGAAAGAAGAAACGCCATGGTGCATCTACAGCAGCACAACCAGATGCCTTCATTTGCCCTGGCTGCAACAAAACATGTCTCTCCCACATGTCGGTCTCTACAGCCACAGCAGGCACTGCAACCTTCCAACAGTCTGAATTCACTCCCAAAGGTGCACTCATCTCCATTGACACCTGAGACAGATGGATGGCAACAGCAGCAGCAAAATCATGCGAGTTTCCACTAGTGCTTTTGCCAGACACGTTTAGCTTTGCAACAGACAAGTGTGCCATAATAAGTTTTGCTTCAATCAAGCACTTTGGAGGAACTGTGTGCATAAAGACAGGGAATCAAGCGCTCTCATCCAGATCTCCAAGTTGACTGTGGAGTACCCTTAACATCCTAAGCACCTTTCTCCTCTCCTTATGATCGTAACCACAGATACTTTCTTCGGTTCTTGCTGGCCATAAAAGTCACAATATACTGTACCCCAAAGTCAGGCGAACAGCAGTGCCCAATGGGAGTAAGTTAATAAATCCAGTCTCTGTCTCTGCTCTGCTCTTGCTATCTTTTTCAAACCGCTTTCAAATATGCTTACTTTTCTAATCTTTCCCCTCCTCTCACCCACAGTATTATCCCTTATCACTGGGTTTTCATCTCAAGTTCTCCAATTTGCTCACACAAATTGAGTGCTCATTAAGATATTTTAAATTAAGACCTTTCATGCAAAGCGTGTCACATATTTCTCTCCCCCCGTTTTTTAAAAAAAACTAAATTCCTTATCACAATGTCTCAGGCGGTTTACATTATATTCTATTAGAAATCCATTTTGTCCAAGGTTGTTGCAATTCTTAGATTAAAGCCTTTTCCTGGCTTTTTGTATTGTTCAGAATACGTTTATGAATTCACCTCTTTAGTAGTCAGACACATGCTACATATGCTGGTATCCCAGTCTTTGATAATGTTGGTCGGCAGAGTGTGCTTTTCCTTTCAAATGTGCATATAATTTCAAGGCTTCCTTGATAAGTATGTGTTGTGGTTTGCAAACAGGGACGATTTAGGGTTCTGAAATCCCCATTGCAAGGTCAAAACTGAGAAAGCAAGAGCGCATTCAGAGCCACAGTAGCCGTTCTTTGACTAGGGGAAGAGCTGTAGCTCAGTGGCAGAACATCTGCTTTGCATACATAAGGTTCCAGGTTCAATCCCCAACATCTCCATGTCAGGCTGGGAGTGTCCCCTGCCTGAAACCCTGGAAAGCTGCTTGCAGTCAGTTGGACCAGGGATCTGACTCAGTACAAAGCAGCTTCCTGTCTTCCTATTGCATTTGATTCAGCCTGGCACTATATAAGGAGGCAGCAATTTCTGTCCCATTCTATGCACATTGCAGCCAGCCGTGTTTCTGTTCCACTGCAGTTCAGCTTGCACTAAAACTGACATTATCCATCTTGCTATGTGCTGCGACCAGAACTAATGGAATTAAATATGTCCTCAATTACGACACTAACGTCAGGGCATACCAGAGGAAACACCTAAGACAACATGGGAAAACAATGCAATTATTTATGAATGTTCACAGACTAAGAAAACATCAACTTGCAATATTCACACACATGATCATCATTCCTGACCTCAGGCAGACGTGCAATTTGCAGCAATTTGCTCTCGTTTTCATTCCTGGTGAAATTCTCTGAAATCCCTAGGTGGCGCAGAAGGAGAGGGGAAGTGGGCAGGGAGACTCTTCCAGCCACCACCCTCTTTGGCATGACTTGCCCTCAGATATAGCTCCATGCCCATCTCAGCTGTAACCTGAGGGTTGGGGTTAGGCTTAGGAGTTAGAGGTCAGGAAGTTAGGGTTAGTGTTAGGGGGTTAGGGATTTGGGTTAGTTTGGGTTTGGAGGTTAGGGGTGCCCCAGTCACTCTGGGTGGCTCTGAACAAAATATTTAAAACACAATAAAAACAACATCAGACATTAAAAACTTCTGTATAGAGGGCTGCCTTCAGGTGTCTTCTAAAAGTTGTATAGTTGTTTATCTCCTTGATATCTGGTGGGAGGGCGTTCCACAGGGCAGGTGCCACTACCAAGAAGGCCCTCTGCCTGGTTCACTGTAACTTCACTCCTTGCAGTGAGGGAACCACCAGAAGACCCTCAGAACTGGACCTCAGTGTCCAGGCTGGACGATTAGGGTGGAGACGCTCCTTCAGGTATACAGGACCAAGGCCGTTTAGGGCTTTAAAGGTTAGCAACAACACCTTGAATTGTGCTCGGAAACGTACCGGGAGTCAATGTAGATTATCCCGGCAGCCGCGCCCGATCACCAGTCTAGCTGCCACATTCTGGATTAGTTGTAGTTCTCAAGTCACCTTCAAAGGCAGCCCCACAAAAAGTGCATTGCAATAGTCCAAGCGAGAGATAACCAGAACATACACCACTCTGGTGAGACGGTGTACAGGCAGGTAAGGTGTCAGCCATCACACCTGTTGGAGCTCATAGACAGCTGCCTTGGACACAGAACTAACCTGCGCTTCCATGGATAGCTGTGAGTCCAAAATGACTCCATTTTGGTAAATAAATAAGATTATAGTATAACAATAAATTATAAAATAAGAAATGTGTTTGTGCAGACCAGGGCCTGCCCTAAACTCTCCGAAGGAATGGTCACAGCCTGCTTACAAATATAGGCTTCTCTCTCTCACACACACACACACACAAACACACACACTCCCCGCCCCAAGAGGCAATCCATCTCTGTCACATTGTCTCTTCTTCCAAGCCAATTAGTTATCCTGACATGCTCAGAGGCTTACCAGAAGTAGGATGCTGGTACCTAGCTTTTTCAACAGTAATTTTAGAAAGCTCTGGGGTCAAGAAATTAAAAGCAGGTTCTTACATTGCAAAGAGGAGTAGCAGATTCACAGACTGTACTGACCTACTATGAAGGCTTTGAGGAGATGGGAGAATACCTTTCATTTTGTTATGGGGTAACTAAATCTTATGAACCAAGGGTGGGCAACCTTTTTCCAGCCACATTCCCTTCCGGGCAACCCTCTGTCACCAGTCTGGGCAGTAACAGCCATTATCCAAGTTCAAGGGTGCATTGCAGTCAAGGAAGGTGTGAAGCAGGGTTGGTGAGGGCTGTGCCCTGGGGGGGGGAGGTGGCTGGGGAGATTCCCAAAGGCTGGGCAGAGAAGCCTGGAAGGCTACATATGGCCCCCAGACTTGTGGTTTCCCATCGCAGTACTAAACTAACAGCAAGGTGGAACACCAAATGAAAAGGAAGATCAAAGTTAAATATTTACTTGTAGAGCAACAATATTTGCAAATCTGGAATGGATCTTCTGGAGTTTTCTATTTGCATACTTTAATTAATCTAAAAAAAATATTAAAACTAATCTCACAAAGGAAAGGGTCAGGGTATTAATTAACTTGAGATTCATTGCTTTTGTATAATTTAGAAGTTCGACATGGAGCAGAAAATGGTGTTAATAAAAACTAAGTTACTGTGACAGGTATAATTTCACGGATTAGCCCAAACTTCCAACATTCTCACCAAGTTTAAGGCTAACCTCTCTGTTTTACACAGCCCTGCTTCAATTAAAATACTTTTTTTTCCTCCTCCAGATGAAAATTACATTTCATTCTCCCTTTAACCTCAATATTTCTCTATTAATGTGATTTTTCTACCATGCAGTTCTTAAACGGAATGCAAGTCACAACCACAGTAATGGGGAAATCTAAACCTGTCGCTTAATGTTGAGTAACCCTTCTGACTGTCCAGCTCAGGGACAAATTAACAACTCTTTTTGCACAGGCTTTCTCCATCTTCCATGTGACAACCCTTCAGATATTTGAATAGGGCTCTCCTATCACTGCGCAGTCTTCTCCGTTTAGCCTCAACCGTTCCTCACAAGGCTTGCTTTCCAATAGGGCTGCTGTTTTTAAAACATTATTCCATCCCATAGCTGTGGTTGGCAAATGACAAGGCAGAGGGGCAGAAGAATGATTTGAGTGGGATCAGAAATAGTGCCTTATATAGGTATTCAGATATTCAGTCCAATGCCACAGAAGACAGAATCAGGATTCAAAATGACCTTTTGTCCAACAGGTAGGGAGGGGGGCAGAAATCTGATTCTCTTTCCATTTAAAGGTGCATCTTTCCAAAACAGTATGTGAATCGAAACACAGCCATCACTCGAAACTCACGCTTCTCTGGATTTTGCAATGAAGTTCTCAAGCCGAATAATATGGAGAAAAATGCAGATACCAAGATGAGAGTGTGTGTAATGATGCTTATCTCTCGAAACACACACACAACCACGGAATATGTCGGGGGGGGGATGCAAAAATGCAAAATGCATACAAAGATGTGTATATTAGTATAAATTTGTAGTTGAATTTTTATGAGGACTTTTTAATATATTTTTAAAAATGATGCAAACTGATGTGGAAATGTAGAGAACTCAGCTTAAAGCGGGGAAAATGAGGGAAAGCAAGATTGAAGGAGTCATCTATCCCTACCCATGGGATGCTATTAAAGAGTTAACTCCACCTTGAACGGTGTGATTTACTGCCAGCTGACTTTTTGACAAGCAGCCAGGCCAGCTATTACATCCTTATCTTGTTGCTGGTGCAAGATCCAGTGGTGTAGCGTGGGTTGTCAGCACCCGGGGCAAGGCAAGTAATTTGCGCCCCCTAACCCGGGGTAAGGCAAGTAAATTGCGCCCCCCCCCCCGCTGCCCTGTCCCTCCCTCAGATAGTCCCTCGCTCTCTCTCCCCACCACACCGCACGCCTGGCACCCTCCCCTCCACAGTGGGTGGCGACCCGGCGGCTCGGATCGGATTCGCACAGCCAGCACTGCAGTGAGAGAGAGTGAGTGAGCCAGGTAGGGGCAGAGAGCTGCGAGTGCGAGCGCGCCCCCCCCCCAATGTTGCGCCCGGTGCGGCCGGCCCCCCCTGCACCCCCCACGCTACGCCACTGGCAAGATCTCCTTGTGCCCAGCTCCTAGGCAGAACACCTTCTCTGCATATTTCAGTAGTCTTGTCTCGGTCAGCTCCTTGCCCTGCTGGACAGCTCCATGGGCAAGAAAAGGGAATCCAAGCCATGCTGCTGTGCTTCTATGACTGGGACAAACTACCCATGCGCTAGTCCATGAACATCTATGCCATAAGATATTTGTTAGCCTTTAAGACATCACCACAAGACTCTTTGTTGCCCCCAGTTCTGGAACATTTTTCCAAGACTCGAAAGCTGTGCTCATGTTGGAAATACAAAAAGAAATTGATTCCTATTCAAGGGTAAAGATCAATAAAAGTATCTGAATTTTTCCCCACTGTCTTTTAACTAGAAATGGCATGCAGCTCAGCTTGGGTTTCTTACCTGCTCTCTGCATTTGGATTGATGTGCTCACATACAATGGTGGCGGTCGTCTGTGTCCTCCCATTGTCCACGTCTTGTTGAACTCCCCACTGGTCCGGATCACTGACTCGGATGTCTATTATCTTCACACCTGAAGCAGCCTTAATTCTACCAAGGAAAGAACAGGCACAGCGTTAGTTCTACATGACGCCTTTTGGGGGTAGGAGAAATCTCACAGGAGGCCCCAGTGGATGGTCCAGGAGCATATGTTCTTAATTTACGCACCCAGGAACACCGACTGGCCTGCAGCTGCACAAGACGTGAACGTAAGTGTTGTAAGAATGCACACATGTTGTGTCTCTCAGTCTGACCTACCTCATGGGGCTGTTGTGAGCATAATTTGGAGAGGAAATGAAGACTATGTACGCCACCTTGAGCTCCTTGGAGGGACGTTGGGACATAAATGTGATTAATAAATAAATAACTGGAAAATGCACCCTGCAGGCACTAAGCAGCTGAAACTAGGCCCATTCACTATGCGCATTCAGAAAGACAGGTACTGAAGGCATCCAATAGCCCGTGGCTTACAGGATAGTCTTGCTCTGATCTTCTTAGGCCCTTAACTGGAACCAGTTAAGAACATGTGTGTGTTAATTTATGACCTCCAAAACTGAATGAACCACATCTAAAAGAGAATGAATATTTGTTTCCTTCTGGAAGGAGCCTCTCACAATGCTGATCTCCTCTCTGGTTGGATTTAGCTTATCAAGGAAGCTTTCATTCATTTCTCATAGAAAGCTCCCCTTCCCCCAGTCCTTACCCTGCAGCCTCAATCGACACCTCGCCCTTCTTGTTACTCCGCTGGCTCCATGGAAGCTTAGACTAGCATTCAGCCAGATGCAAATCAGACCCTTGGTGGCTGTCCCTGGTTCCCTGGTTGGGCAAACTGCCAAGGAAGACAAACCGCTCATTGAGTCAAGGAGCAGGTTGTTTAAATATTTAATCAGAATTAAAATGGAGCAAGCTGTGCAATCCACAAGGAACTACAGATGCAACCACTTTGAAGGAGAATAGATAGACACCCTGGTTCATAGATTTGCCTCTTAATGAGGCTTCATATGACAGAGGGAGGGAGAAGCCTCCTGGTGACTGTAGTGGCTGCTGGTTCCCAAAGCACTTACATATAAACAGTTGTCCTTAGGGTTGACTGAGCAGAAGATTGGTTGTCCCCAGAATGAATCAGATCCCCTTCTATGTTTCAGGCAAACGTGGAAAATGCCTCAAATGGTGGGATGATTTCGACCTTCTAAAGAGCATTCCTGGCATCATCTTTTTATCCCTTGGATCATAGGGAGGGATCAACTCCCATGCTCTTAAGCACAAACAGACCCAGTGGGCCTCTCTACCTTATTTCTAAATGAGGGGTCACCAACTTTTTGGAGCCAATGGGCACATCTGGAATTCTGAGAAAATACTGAGGGCACCAGTCACAAAATGGCTGCTGTAGGGGTGTGGCACAGCACAAAATGGCTACCATGGGAGGTATGTAGGAGAGGCCAAGCAAATGCAGATAGGAACTAAACAGGAAAAGCTAACAGTCGTTCGTGCATTGTGGATTTTTGATGGGATATTTACTTTCACAGGCGCCATAGAAGGTACTGGCGGGCACACTGATACCCATGAGAGCTTTGGAATTCCCTGTTCTAAAATGAAGCTGTTTCTAATGTCGTTTGCTATACTGGTCCTGCCCTGGTCCAAGGGGGGGTGGGCTCCAATTCATTTTGGGGGTGAGCACTCTTCTGCTCATCCCTCCCTAAAGCAGATATAGGCTGGCAGGGTGCCTGAGAGCAGAATCAAGGTGGGTAGCCACTTAAGGTGGGCTGTGGTATTTGTCCCAGTTCTGCTCGCATCCGCTTGGGACTTCACAGCATCCTGAGCTGCATCTGCAGATGTAAGGCTGAAGGTACTTCATGTGAAAAGGCATCAAGACTAAGGAATCAAGCAAACAATTTTTTATGGTTTGTATTGTATGATAAGAGTTGTAAACCACTTATTATTAAATAATATAAATAAATAAGACCTGGGTGCTTTACTGTCTATCATAGGGGTACTTATGCCACTATATGCCAATTTAGAATAGGGGTTTAATTTCTTTCAAACATTCTTGTGGAGTCACCTCCAAATTCTCCTTTCTTTCTGATCATCTATCCAACTTAGTATTCATTACTCCATCAAAAACTATTTCAGGTTTGGTCCAAGTTCAGTTTCCGCTCTAAGTACAGAGGTACCTCAGGTTACAGACACTTCATGTTACAGACGCCTCAGCTTACAGACTCCACTAACCCAGAAATAGTACCTCGGGTTAAGAACTTTGCTTCAGGATGAGAACAGAAATCATGCGGCAGCAGCAGTGGGAGGCCCCATTAGCTAAAGTGGTACCTCAGGTTAAGAACAGTTTCAGGTTAAGAATGGACCTCCGGAACGAATTAAGTTCTTAACCCGAGGTACCACTGTATATGAAATGGATTGGACTGATCTGCTCTTCTCCACAATCCAGACTACCCTCTTATCTATTTAATCTATATATTTTTTATTGGCACAACCCGTGATAAGCAGCTCTCACAGTTTTCTACAGCACCACAGCACTGCTGCCACAAATGGCCAGTGGGTGGTACTGCAGCTTCCCAGCACCACAGGCGTTCCAGTAGAATTCAGCTTGCTCCTCTAAAGCTGCCAACTGCGGCCTAGATACTCAATGTGAGGAACTTGCCACACAACCTATATCGAACTTTCAGACCATCCACCTGTCTCTGTTTCCCTGCCTACAGGTACCAGCCCTCCCAGGCTGTCCACCCATTAGGTCATAGGGAGAGCAAAGATCTCGAAAGAATTTGTTAAAACACACAATTTGCAGCAAAGTGCATAAGTCACATTGATTAGGTGGAAGCTAAGCATGTTTACATATTTCCCGTTGCCACCCATTGTGTGATTTCAGAGCCCAGTCCTTCGTCCCTAACAGGCCGGATCCGATAAATGCTGACACTCCCATCTGCTCAAGCCAACTGCCGCGTTTCCCAGCCCTTCAGCCAGGATGCAGTGCAACACATGTCTTGTCCATCCAAGGGCACTCGGTGATGCTATTTTTACTCAACTGGGCTTCTGAAGAGATTTGCTGACAATGCATCTCCTGTCAACTGGCTATTTGCTTCTGGCCTACAGGGGTGCCGTCTCCTTACAGAAAACCTCCTGGGTTTTCAGCAGACATGCTTGGTTGTCTGCTACAGACGCAGATTTCATTCACTGTCTTCCCAGGTTAGCATCATGCCAGTCCAGTAGTGGCTGGTGCCTTTTGGGCCTGGGAGGGTGGAAGACAGGGAGCCCAACAGCAGGTGGCGCCAGAGCCAATAACGGGAAGACAACTTGTTCGAGTTTTGCCTCCTTTCCCTCCCTGCTGAGTTCTGAAAATGGCAACCCTGAGACTAAGGAAGAAGAAGATGACAGACAGTGCCACCCCCTTGGCTCAGTTGGACGTAAGATGCCAGGGGCGGGAGCTAGGAGCGAGTTAGTAATAACTCACACAGTGTCAGTGAAGATGACTCTTTATTCAAAAGGCCAGGCCTATTGAGCACAGCCACTCTTCCCGGTAGCTCTTGCCCCAATGACACAATGTGTTCTCACAGTTCTCTAAGTCTCCTCCTCCCTCAGTCCTTTCCCAAGCAATCTGAGGCTCCTTCATCTTGTCTGTCTTTGCTCTGCCCTCTTCATACCTTCACTTCTGCCTCTGATTCTGGACTGCTCCCTACTGCAGCCTTTTCCTGCTCACTAAACTCTGTTACCTCTTCAGCTTCCACTTCCAACACCTCTTCCTCCTAGTCTTCTCCTTCATCTCCCTCTGACCACTCATTGTCATCCCACCATCCCATCCCTGGCCTCTGTGCCTTCTTCCCTCGG
The DNA here is from genome assembly GCF_965153285.1 of Podarcis tiliguerta. Taxonomy (NCBI): domain Eukaryota; kingdom Metazoa; phylum Chordata; class Lepidosauria; order Squamata; family Lacertidae; genus Podarcis; species Podarcis tiliguerta. Next base: position 37,866,751 of record NC_139549.1, read on the forward strand.
GGGTTCCCCCACTGGTGCCTCCCACCACTCCTCTGAATCCAGCCAGCCCATGACAGAAGACAGACAGGTGGGGCAGGACACCCTTTGCTCTTATGGAGAAGCCTCCACTGGATAGTTCTCCACTGGATAGTCCCCTCACTTCCCAAAGCGCATGAACACACACATTGCAATCTTTCTGGACACCAGAATTTAAGCACTGAATCTGATACATTATCAAACTGGGAGGCTCCTCTTTTGTGCCACACCTGTGTTTTAGTCAAAACAGAGTAATGCAGGGGAGAATCGGTGGAATTCAGAGAGCGCCATCCAAACCTGTGATCAGAAACTGTTGGGCATAAGGACAACCCCCCTCAGGCAGCACAATCAGAAGGATTTGTGGACCCTTACCAAGCCACCCCTAACCTACCACTATTTATTGCTCTATGGGTGCTCATGTGCCTTCGTATCAATGCAGATAATTTGCAAGTGCAAATGTTCTGCAAATCAGTGTCCCCCCTCTCTCTTTTATGATGGTCTTTCCTATCATTTGGTGATGGTGATATGCAAGTGGCTTTCCACGATAAGGTCACTCCTTCACAGGAAACTGTCTGTGGAGCCTTGTGAAAGAGACCATGTCTCAGTGTAAGGCATTTGGGGGGGAGGCATGGGGAAAGTGGGGGGAAATTGGGAGGGAGGGTTGTGGGGAAGGAAGAGGGTAATGTCTGATCCAGCTCAAACAGGGGTGGATCTGTTGTGAAATGGGCCAGACCTTCGCAACTAGAGATAGTTCACATTTTGGACCTGCTACCTTGCAACATCACTAGCAAAAATTGCAATGATAACACGGAGGGGTCCTCTTTTCATACCTGCAACAAGGAGATCAGAAGCTTCCATTTATGGTTTTAAACAAGCCACAGTTCTACCTGATGCCCAAACTTGGAAAACTGTAGTTTCTTCAAACTCTAGTTCAGTCTTCCCCAATTGGGTTCCCTCGAGATCTTTGAAATTACAACCCCCACCAGCCCCAGCCATCATGGCCAATGCTCAAGGATGCAGGAAGTTGTGCTCTAACCAGGTTGGAGATGAGAATTGGCTGCTTCATTTACTCTTCCTAACTAGAGTTTCATCAAACCACAGTTCCCTGTGTTTGTATGTCACAGGTAACTCTGTTTTGTTGAAAATCAGGTACAGACGCTTCCAGTTTTCCCTCCATATGCATGAAAGAGGATAGAGGAGAATATGCAAGCCAAAGACTCACCACAGCTCACTCACATTGTAGGGAAAAAACAGGCTCCCCCTTTGTCTGAACTGGGCTTGAGAGCATTTTGTGCTCCCCCCCTCCCTTCCCGTCCAACACCTCCACAAAGCTTTCCTTTTAAAACTGTACCTGAATCACACATCATCGCTCCTGTGAGCTTTTTTAATTTTTCCACTGCTGCTATTTTTATATAACCTTTTCCAGATGCATTGTCTAACCCCCTCCCTTCCTCCTTGTCAGCCATGCCAGGATGCAGCAGGTATGAAATAGCTTATTAGAGCATTGCACTCCGCACAAACAGCATGGCTTTGGCAAACAAAAGGAAAGGGAAACCAGAACGCTTGGCAGGAAAGGCAAGAGGTGGAAATTATGAAGCCAAAGGGGGACTTGAGCCCTCCTTTGAGGGCTTGAGCGAATTCTCCTGCAGACCATAGAAGGTTCATAGAATTGTAGAATGCAGGGATTTTTTGTCCTAGGTGGGGCTCGAACCCATCATCTTGAGAGTAAGAGTCTCATGCTCTGCTGACTGAGCTATCCCAGATATTCAAGAAGCATTGTTGTCTCCAGCTGTGGTGGCAGAGCTTAGCCCCTTTACTTGCAACCTGAGGTGAATGACAAGATGCCCCCTGCCCACTTTCACATCTAACAACCTGACCAGGCTGGCTGCTGAATCTCCTTTCAACCACTGGCAATGGGGCATCGCCCTCTACTGTACCTGAGGAAGAAGACTACCTTAGGAGGTGCAGGGCAAACAGTCTGTGAGCACCTAGAAAGGAATGCTGTGATCACCAATAGTCAGCATGGATTTCTGAAAAATAAGTCATGTCAGACTAACCTGATCTCGTTTTTTGACAGAATTACAAGCCTGGTAGATGAAGGGAACACAGTGGATGTAGCCTACCTTGATTTCAGCAAGGCATTTGACAAGGTGCCCCATGATATTCTTGTAAAGAAGCTGGTAAAATGCGGTCTTGACTATGCTACCACTCAGTGGATTTGTAACTGGCTGACTGACTGAACCCAAAGGGTGCTCATCAATGGTTCCTCTTCATCCTGGAGAAGAGTGACTAGTGGGGTGCCACAGGGTTCTGTCTTGGGCCCGGTCTTATTCAACATCTTTATCAATGACTTGGAGGATGGACTCAAGGGCATCCTGATCAAATTTGCAGATGACACCAAACTGGGAGGGGTGGCTAACACCCCAGAGGACAGGATCACACTTCAAAACGACCTTGACAGATTAGAGAACTGGGCCAAAACAAACAAGATGAATTTTAACAGGGAGAAATGTAAAGTATTGCACTTGGGCAAAAAAAAATGAGAGGCACAAATACAAGATGGGTGACACCTGGCTTGAGAGCAGTACATGTGAAAAGGATCTAGGAGTCTTGGTTGACCACAAACTTGACATGAGCCAACAGTGTGACGCGGCAGCTAAAAAAGCCAATGCAATTCTGGGCTGCATCAATAGGAGTATAGCATCTAGATCAAGGGAAGTAATAGTGCCACTGTATTCTGCTCTGGTCAGACCTCACCTGGAGTACTGTGTCCAGTTCTGGGCACCACAGTTCAAGAAGGACACTGAAAACTGGAACGTGTCCAGAGGAGGGCAACCAAAATGGTCAAAGGCCTGGAAACGATGCCTTATGAGGAACGGCTAAGGGAGCTGGGCATGTTTAGCCTGGAGAAGAGGAGGTTAAGGGGTGATATGGTAGCCATGTTCAAATATATAAAAGGATGTCACATAGAGGAGGGAGAAAGGTTGTTTTCTGCTGCTCCAGAGAAGCGGACACGGAGCAATGGATCCAAACTACAAGAAAGAAGATTCCACCTAAACATTAGGAAGAACTTCCTGACAGTAAGAGCTGTTTGACAGGGGAATTTGCTGCCAAGGAGTGTGGTGGAGTCTCCTTCTTTGGAGGTCTTTAAGCAGAGGCTTGACAACCATATGTCAGGAGTGCTCTGATGGTGTTTCCTGCTTGGCAGGGGGTTGGACTCGATGGCCCTTGTGGTCTCTTCCAACTCTATGATTCTAGAGCAGCCTCATTTAAAGGCAATCGGCGGGATGCCGACATCTCCTAGTATCTACCGCCTAAGGCAGCTGTATCATTCTGCCTCATGGGAGGGCTGGCCCTGTAACCCGGGAGCAAACCCTGCCCTGGAGCCTGAGTTTTGCCCCTCCCAAGCCAGCCTCATGTACCCACAGCTTGGCACAGAGAGAGTGAAAAGGATTGGTCTGCACCTCCATGCACACCTGTGCTCCCCCATCTTCCTGCAGAACGGCACACAAAGACAAAGGACTCAGGATGGATCTACACACAGGGGAAAAACCGCTATAAATAAGTCAGAAATTAGATCATTATAATAAAAGAAAAGAAACGCTATGTAAAAAATGCATAAAATTTTTTTTGCTCTCTGTCACCATCTGGTGTTGCATGTTTATAATGCATCCAAAGCACTGGGTTTTTTTCTTTACTAATGTAGCTGAGTCCTGAGTTGCGGCTTACACAGCAATAGGGCTTTTTTCAGCCAGAACTCACCAGAACGCAGTTCCCGTACCTCTTTGGTGTGTTCCAGCACGTATTCCGTCGCTTGGCACAGCACTCTGTGTTGAGTGATGCAGGCTGCAGCGGAGGGATGGTTTGGTGCAGTGCAATGGTGGGACGAGTGGGCAAAAAGCAGCTTTTTAGGGGCAAGGTCCCTTAAAAAAACTCAGCAAGTTCCGACACCATTTTTTCTAGGAAAAAAAGCCTTGTATAGCAACATTCTAACATGCCATGCCCATCCCCAGGGCAAACACACTGACAAAGTAGGGAAGAATGGGCAACAAAAATTACAGGCCATTCTTGGTAAATAAGGACAGTTGGGCCATATGCAATGAATCTCTTATAAACTCAAATTTGGGGGATTTCCCAGGAGCCAGCTCATTGCTGCAGTCTAGAATTCTAAATTCTACTTGCAAAAATTTTATAATGCTGAAGTTATGCTAAATCCCATTTTGAACTATCTCAGACTACACAAATTCATGGAGGACGTAACTGTGAATGGCTACTAACAATGATGGTGACTTTATTAGCTCCAAGATCAATGGCAGAATGCCCTGACTATTAGTTGTTGCGGGTGGCGCTGTAGGTTAAACCACAGAGCCTAGGACTTGCCGATCAGAAGGTTGGTGGTTCGAATCCCAGTGACGGAGTGAGCTCCCGTTGCTCGGTCCCTGCTCCTGCCAAGCTAGCAGTTCGAAGCATGTCAAAGTGCAAGTAGATAAATAGGTACCGCTCCAGCGGGAAGGTAAACAGCGTTTCGGTGTGCTGCTCTGGTTCGCCAGAAGCGGCTTAGTCATGCTGGCCACATGACCCGGAAGCTGTACACCGGCTCCCTTGGCCAATAAAGCGAGATGAGCGCCGCAACCCCAGAGTCGGTCACAAATGGACCTAATGGTCAGTGGTCCCTTTACCTTTACCTTTACCTTTACTGTGAGAACAGACTGCTGGACTAGGTAGATCCTTGATCTGATCCAGCAAGTCTCTTTGGTCTTTAGAATCAGAAGAAAATGTTAAAAACTATTCTGCCAAGCTTTGGGGATATGCTGATATAATTAAGAACCAAAACTGGAACATCTCCAGTGGAAATGAAAGTATTCTGGAGTTCATTTAACCTTTCTTGAACCTGCTCCAGAGCCCCCCAACTCAAGGGACTCCAGTATTATCTGGAGAGCATCAGATTGTGGGGAGGCTAATCAAAACTATCACATTTCAGAAGATTCTTCAAGATGCCTTTCGAAGCACAACAGTGACATTCTCCTAAGGGACCCTCTTGGGCCCAGAATTGATGGGCAAGTTTATTGCACATATAATATTCAGAGTCGAGAAAATCTGTAGCTAAATTATAATTTAAACAAGGTTGAGAGATATCCTCATTCAGAATGATTTAGTCTTAATTGCTAATACAACAGAACCCTGGTGCTCAATGAAAAAGTTTCATCACATCCTGAAACACAATTTAACTGCTCTGCCCAGGTATGAGAAAAGCTGTCACGCCGCTGAGACTTCGAGAGAGAAAAACGTCTTCTGCATTATTAGACAGGCAATACCATCATGCGTCTTCTTGTGTCAAGCACTATCTCTGCTGTGAGGAAGTTACAGAAGAAAATCTGCACTCTGTATTCCGGTGTTGCATTTGTGAAAACGTATGCAGAAAATGTTTCTTTTTTGGACAGTCTTTTTCCCCATCAGAGCCACTTTTCCTCAGGGATAATCCACTGAGGGCTACATTCCATCAGTGGGCAGGACCAAAGACAGCGGTGGTTGGAGCCACATCCAAAAGTGGGTGGGGTCTCTCTCTCTCTCTCTCTCTTTCATCCCCTTCTCACACACATTATTTCTCTTACACCCATTCCCTTTTCTTTCACTCTTCCTCCCCACCCAGCAAACTGCCAAAAGTGAATTGCTCTCGCCAGAAGTCCGAACTGGTTGCTTGTGGCGAGCTTTGGAAATTACGCTGAGGGCCACAGGCTGTCCATGCCTGCTTGATCCTTTCTTAATCACTGGTTGTTTGGGGAAAAGAGGGCATTCTATATATTTTTCCTGACTACAGCAGCAGGAGCAAGAAGGGTTCTAAATCAGGCATAGGCAAACTCGGCCCTCCAGATGTTTTGGGACTACAACTCCCATCATCCCTGACCACTGGTCCCGTTAGCTAGGGATGATGGGAGTTGTAGTCCCAAAACATCTGGAGGGCCGAGTTTGCCTATGCCTGCTCTAAATCATACAGAGGGCAAGGGAGCCAATCCATCCATCCATCTCTTCCAATCCATTGAGGGTGACGAGGCTAGGCAAAGAGGAAGCGTTAAGGGGGCGCAGCCACCAAACAGAGGCCCACTCTCTCTGGGGTTTCTCATCCAGAGGTAGGGAGCATTTTTCAGCCTGAGAGCCAGACTTGGTTCTGAGAAACCCCTCCAGGGGTCACGTGTCAATGGTGGGCGGGAGCAGAGGCAAAGGTGGGAGCAACTTTTAACGTAGATGTTGCTTTCATACAGCAGGCTACCTTCTACACAGCCTCCTCCATCCAGGCAAGTGATAGCAGGACTTGGGGTGAACTAATTCAGATTAATGAATTCACTGAATTAATTCAAAAATCTCTGAATCACACCTGGAAATAGTTCCTAGAAATTCTAGGTGAACAGAATTGGGGGGGGGGGCGGGTTATGGCAGAACTTTGGGAAAATTTTAATTCAGTTCGATTTATGTTTTTATTCCACCATACATACACACACAAACACACGGTTTTTCATCAAACTTAACTGTGTTTGGTAGTGGCCACTGCACTCACCATATTTAGCTTTTTGAAAAAAAATATGATGCATTTTAATCATCACAACTCTTTTGGAGAAATAAATAAAGCAATTGTTCACATTCCACTGTGGAGCGGGGTTAGCAGACCAGCTTGTAAAATCCCTGAAGGCTGAGGGCATTTGGAATGCTGAGGACCAAATTCAACTGGAATGGAATTATTTTCCCTTTTTTTTTTTGGAGGGGGTGAACTGGGACTAATTCCTTTTTAAGATGAACTTCCCCAGCACTGAGCAAGAGTCTTTAGCAGAGTTCAATAACACATTCCAGCCCGGAACAGCCATTTAATGAGTGCATGAAGCATAGCTAGTGATGTATGTGAGTTGGGAAGAGCGCCAGGGCCCAAACAGAAGTCCTGGAGGGCCCCATTTGGCCCCATGTCCTGAGACTCTCCACCCCTGCACTAACTGCTTGAGGGCAGTAATGAGTTCGAGTGATGCTCCACCAATCTCAGTCCCCAGCTCCCACCTGCCTGCTTTCTTATTTATAAACAGCAGAGGGCTGCCTCTCCCTTAATCTCAGTGATCCCCTTGCAGAACTCAGCGGGTAGGAGGATTGCATGGGTAGGCAAACTAAGACATGGGGGCCAGATCTGGCTCAATCGCCGGCCCGCGGATTTTTACATGAGTAGAATGAGTCCTTTTATTTAAAATGCATCTCTGGGTTATTTGTGGGGCCTGCCTGGTGTTTTTACATGAGTAGAAAGTGTGCTTTTATTTAAAATGCACCTCTGGGTTATTTGTGCGGCATAGGAATTCATTCATCTTCTTTCTTTCTTTTTCAAAATATAGTCCCGCCGCCCACAAAGTCTGAAGGACAGTGGACCGACCCCCTGTTGAAAAAGTTTGCTGACCCCTGGAGGATGGGAACAAAATTAGTATTAGTTTGTCTGTCATTGGCTCTGACACCACCTACTGTTGGTCTTCCTGACTTTCCCCCCGCCAGTCCCAAAGGGCACCACCAGCCACTTCTTGAGGGTTTGAACGAAGGCCCAGATATGGCTAGGGACGCGGGTGGCGCTGTGGGTTAAACCACAGATCCTAGGACCTGCCAATCAGAAGGTCAGCAGTTCGAATCCCCGCGACGGGGTGAGCTCCCGTTGCTCGGTCCCTGCTCCTGCCAACCTAGCAGTTCGAAAGCACATCAAAGTGCAAGTAGATAAATAGGTACCTCTCCGGCGGGAAGGTAAACGGCGTTTCCGTGCACTGCTCTGGTTCGCTAGAAGCAACTTAGTCATGCTGGCCACATGACCCGGAAGCTGTACGCCGGCTCCCTCGGCCAATAAAGCAAGATGAGCTCCGCAACCCCAGAGTCGGTCACAACTGGACCTAATGGTCAGGGGTCCCTTTACCTTTACTTTATGGCTAAAATGGTCATCTTCCCAGTGGCTCCTCCAGCTGCTGTGAGTCATCATCAAGGACACTACAAACGTGAATGTAGTCAAGTAGAACTACATTCTAGTTCCAGTGTGATAGGTTGTTAGCCGAGGCTGTTACGTTTCTGCTGACAGCTTGCATTTTGTTGCAAAGTCTTGTTTTTAAATTGGATTTGTTACCATTGTGTTTCCTTCAGTTGCAATTATATATATTAATTATTTGTGGCCTAGGGCTGAAGGAGAGAAACATAAGCAGAAACTAGAGAGTTTAATCAACTGGTTAACGCTAATGGGATTACAGCAGAACCCTATGTGAGTTTGCTTAAAAGTAAGTCATGGGGAACTAGGTAGCTGCCTCATACTGAGTCTGACACCATTGCTCCAGCTAGCTCAGTACTACTGACACTGGCTGGCAGCAGCTCACCAGGATTTCAGACAGGAGGCTCTCCCAACCTTCCCTGGATATTCCAAGGACTGAACCTGGGACTTTCTGCACAGAAAGTAAAAACTTATTAGGGCGTTGTAGCCTTTCCCCACTGTGTACATCTCAGTATGTTCAATGGGGCTTACTCCCAAGAAAGCACATGTAAGGTTGTGGCCCAAACCAACTAAATCTGGATACATTTTGATACCTGGGTGGGAGGGTGTGATTCAGTTGGAAATGCATACTCTTTGTTTATATTATCACAGAGCTGAAGGAGGTCTTGGAAGCCATCTAGTTAAGCCCATGATTGATGAAGGGAACATCTGCACTGGGTGCCCATTGACTGCTGAGTCCTTGTATTAATCTGCACAGCGCTTAACAACATAGGTCCAGGGTACCTTAAAGAGCACCTCAACTCTCCTGTCCCACCTTGATCAATGAGATCATCTGCAGGAGCTTTCTTGGTTATCCCCCCAAGATGGTGAGACTCATTTGACATAGACACAAAACCGAGCCTTGAGTGTCACCTACCAGTCCTTTCAAATGCTCTGCCAACAGGGATTCAGCAACCATGTTCTAGCTTAACCTTTACCTTTATGTGCTAAAACAAACACAAACAAACAAACACTATGCTGCCAGGTTTATGCAGGCAATTAAGAAAGCAACACCTGTAACAGTTAGCTAGTGATCTGTGATTCAACATTTTTACATGTCTTTTATTGTATATGTCTATAGATTGACAATTGGGGCACAGGTGGCACTGTGGTCTAATCCACTGAGCCTTGGGCTTGCCGATCAAAAGGTTGGCGATTCGAATCCCTCGGTCCCAGCTCCTGCCAACCTAGCAGTTCGAAAGCATGCCAAAAAGTGCAAGCAGATTAATAGGTACCACTCCAGCAGGAAGGTAAACGGCATTACCATACACTGCTGTGGTTTTGGTGTTCCATTGCACCAGAAGCAGCTTAGTCATGCTGGCCATATGATCTGGAAAAACTGTCTGTGGAGCAGATAAACGCCGGCTCCCCCGGCCTGTAAAGCGAAATGAGCACCACAACCCCAGAGTCGTTCGTGGCTGGACTTAACTGTCAGAGGTCCCTTCATCTTTACCTTTATAGATAGACAAACAGGCAGATGATAGATGATAGATAGATAGATAGATAGATAGATAGATAGATAGATAGATAGATGATAGATAGATGATAGAGATGATGATAGATGATAGATAGATGATAGATGATAGATAGATAGATAGATAGATAGATAGATAGATAGATAGAGATAGATAGATAGATAGATATAGATAGATGATAGATATAGATAGATAGATAGATAGATAGATAGATAGATAGATAGATAGATATAGATGATAGATAGATTAGATAGATAGATAGATAGATAGATGATAGATAGATAGATAGATAGATAGATAGATTTCGGGGTATTGGGTGTAAGGGGAGGGATAATACCTCTGTTGGGGGACACAGTATGCTCCTTTGGGGGTAGCTTATCCACCTTTGGTCCCCACCCTGCACTCCCCTCTCAACTCACACATTCCTAGAAAACGTCAGCTTGCGACAGTGGCCACCCTCCAGGAAACAACTTTGGCTGGTCAGCTAAACCAGATGAGGGAAGCCAATGGGTCTCAAACCCTCGGTGAGTTAGGGACTTCCCCTGCGGGTGAATGGAGCAGACGAGACCAATAGTGGGTCCAACGGTCAAGAAGGCAGTTTCTGCACATGCTGTAGAGGGAAGTGAGGGGCAGATGAGAACCCGGGAAAGTAGCCCATTTAGGAGATGGAAAGACCTGGTCCTAAACCTCAGGAGTAAACGGAGTAATCTCTACACAAACCTGGAGTGGAGTCCCTAAGATAACTGGATGGCACCTTGTAAGCCTCCTTCTGGCAACTCCTGCAGGCGCGCTCTACTTTCCCTTGGACCACATCAGCCAAGCCAAGAAGAGGGTCTTGTTCTCTGGGCAGTCCAGGACCTCCAGACACTGCCCAGACCTGTATCCCGAGGAGGTCACTTCAGTGCTGATAACACAACGGTTTGACTTCACCCTCGGAGGCACGCTACATTGTCTCTCAAGACAGACGAATGCCAACAACAGACCCACTTTCATCTTTTTTATGAAATAATGGTACAGAGGTATTTTTAGAAAAGAAGGAAGGAAGTGCTCCAAAAGTTCATCCAAAATCTGGCCTTCAGTACCTTCAGCACTTTAGATCTGAACCTTCCCGCTGGGGCTGCAGAGAACAAATCTTTGCCCTCCTTTATGTGGCAGCCCTCCAGATATTTGTAAAGTGTAGAAATTACCAAGCTAGGCACTCTTCTGCATGGCACAGCAAAACTACAGGCCATAATCATCCCAAAAAGCTGAGGCCCAGGTTTTCCCCATCCAGTTAAGCAGGTGAGCTATGTCTTACCAGAGCGGGGTGAAATTGCAACAGTGGAAGCGGCAGCTTCAGATGGCAGTATAAAATAGAAATGCAGATTGTTCCGCCTCGGATTTATTACACTTTTAACATCTAAATCAGGAGGATTCTGTCCTATAGATTGAGACGGATCTGAAGTAATTTAATGGGAAGTTGGTCGTTGAAACACATAATCACATTTCTAGAACAATGTAATTACATTGAGTGTAATGTGATTTCCTGCCAGCGAGTTTTAAAAAGTGCGGCATCCACCATATCCTTTGCTCTTGCATCGAACATGACAACCCCAGCAAAATTAGCTCGAGGAAGCCCAATGCAGCATTCAATTAAAGAAAGAGACATTAGGACTTCAGGAGAGGCAGGGTAAAATGGGCGACATATCAGAAAACACGTCGGCTGTGTGCTGACAATGCAGCGGCATTCGCAACAAGAGAGGGAGCCAAGAAATTATGGCTGAGATATTTTATACATTTAAGGGTGATCAGTCAAGGGCTAGCATTAAGCCTTTGCACCAAAGGCATTGCTATGACCTTCAGTCATTCTGCATCAGGGGTAGGCGACCAAAGGCCCATAAGCCACAAGCGGCCCACGGGGGTCATTTAGCCGGCCCATGAGCCGCCCCTGAACTGAGTCACCCACTCAGCGAGTCCCCGCGCACTGCGCTAAACTTAAAAAAAAAACTCCTTAATAAATTTTCCACTTTAACAATCCAATCAAACGATATTAAATATTCCAAATTGTACATATTATTGAATAATCAAACAGTCCAAATATTATGCCAAATTATTTTTAAAAATTGAAGGTATCTTCCCATGTTCTGAGGTTGGGGGGCTCTCATACTTCTACTGCTTTCATAATTTTCACGATAGTTCCCGTAAATCATTCCGATGTTAATCCTCATTACTTTTCACAGCCTCTGTGTTTATCAAACTGGCGCAGCACGGCATGACTCGCTTCCGTGGTGCCAGAAATCACGTCTGCGCATGCTCAGACGCCAAAAATTACATCTGCGCAGATGCAGACGCCAGAAATTGCGGCTGCGCACACTCATGCGCTCACGTGATCTAGCCCACGGAGGGATCTCCGCTGGAGTGAACCAGCCCAGGCGAGGTAAATCTTGCTGACTCCTGTTCTGCATGGTGCAAACAAAGTGTTATCTCCAATCATCTGAGTGCAAAGAAAATGCTATCTTCTACTATTACTCAGCAAGATTAAAACAAACTCCCTCTGGCAGCAGCAAAACAAAAGCCCACAATTTAGAAATCAATATAATTAAAACCCTTCTGACCCAACAGAAAACCTTGAAAATGATTCCCAACAGCCATCAAAATCTGAGATTTAGGAGGTCACCAGGAAAGAAAAGTAAAGCTGAAAGGAGGATCCTATGAAGAAGGTTATGCCCCATCTGTAGGTTAAGAACATGTAAGGAGTCTCTCTCTATCAAACCAAAGGACCACCCATTCAAGCATGATGTTTCCCACAGTGGTCAACCAAATGCCTAGAGGAGACCACAAACAGAACACAAGCACAAAGCCCTTGCTGTTGCTTTCCAGTGACTGGCATTCAGAGCTGCTTCAGAGCGATAACTTCCAAAGTGGTTCATCAATCACCCTTCCCAGAGATCTCTGGAAAATTTAGCTCTGAGGGAAACAGGGGTCTCCTAACCAGGACTTTTTTCAGCAGGAACCTGCCAGAACTCAGTTCCGGCACCTCTCAGGTGGGCGCCATTGCCATTATAGGGGAACAAGGGAGGCATTCATGGTGAGTTCCAGCACCTCCATTTCTAGAAAAACAGCGCTGATCCCAACAACTCCAGAACCCTTAACAAACTAAAGCTCCCAGGATTCTTCAGGGGGACAGCCATGACTGGGATGATACAGATTTAAATATATAGTGCTGATGTCACCTGAAAGAGGAGGAGCTTGTGAATGGAAGGAGATGGAGAAGAAAGGCCCGAAGGGTATTCCTGATCTCCCAGGCTCTGTCAGGCAATGAGGCAGCAGTTGAGTCGGCACTGCCTTTTTTATTCATTTTAATTGGAATAGAGCTGTAATCGGCTTTCTGAATAATTTCAGTGTCTCACGAAGCTAAGCATGTCAGAAACTTAAAGCGGTTTTGCAGGTAATCCGTCTGCAGAACAAACCCACCAAATTCATCTGTCAAATCATTCCCCTGCCTATGAGTTCATTCATATCTCCTGCAGAATGCAAGAGGTCTCAGGCGGCACATTTCACTATGCTTTCGTTAGAAGGCAGAAAGCGATGAGGTGAGTGGGCAGCGAAATACAGTCAAGCCAGGTGTCCCCCATCTTATATTTGTGCATCTGGTCCTTCCAGCCTAAGTGTAGAACCTTACAATTGTCCCTATTGAAATTCATATTGTTAGTCTGGGCCCAGCTCTCCAATCTGTCAAGATAATCTTGAATCTCAATTCTGGCTTCTGCGGCATTAGCTACCCCTCGCAGTTCGGTATCACCTGCAAATTGGATGAACATCCCCTCAATTCCTTCATCCAAAATGTTTATAAAACCCTTGAACAACAACAGGCCTAGAAGACAACCCTGCGCTCCCCCCCACTTGTCCCCTTTTCCCATAATGATGAGGAAATAAATAAATAAATAAATAAATAAATAATAAATAAATAAATAAATAAATGAGTTGCCCCAGCCACTCTGGGTGGTTCTTTAGTAAGCACTTTTTGCTTTTGGTCAGTAAACCAAATTCACCCAAGAGTTACCTCATTCAACCCACATTTTATCAGCTTCTCTGCAAGAATATAATGGGGGGCTTTGTCAAAAGCCTTACTGAAATCAAGACACACTACATCCGCAGCATTCCTCTGATTCACCAAGCTTGTAACTCTATTTTTTAAAAATCAGATTTGTCTGGAGTGATTTGTTTTTTAGAAATCCATGCTGGGTGTTAGTAATCACATCATCCTTTCCTAGGTGCTCATAAACTGACCATTTAATTATCAACATCAAGCTGGCAGTCAGTAGTTACCTGGGTCTTCTTTCCCCCCTTTTTGAAGATGGGGACCATATTGGAGGCGCCAGGGATTGGACCTGGGACCTTCTGCACACAAAACAAGTCCACAGAGCTTCCCCAGCCCACTTCTAAGCAACTAAGCAGGAGTCTTGCTCACCTCCATTGCAGCTGGTCATCCCAGGAATCTTCCCCTTTGCCAGTCCAGACCTGAAAAACCCTCTCTCTCTCTCTGATACATCATTAATCACAACTTGGTAATCAGAAGCTGCAGAGTGATAACAAAAGAGGTGTCATCCATTAAATTGAAGGCATCAGATCTTTTGATCTGGGATCATTCCTCCTGATCCACAACAACTGACATTTCAGTGAGTGAGGGCTCTGCAAGAGCATGGCACTGGTGAATCGCTGTGTTGTGTTAGAGAAGCAGTGAATGGGCCAGTGCCAATAAGGAAAAGTGGAACAGTCTGGGGCCACATTCAATTCTAGGCTGGGTTTCAGAGGCCACAGCCTGGGTTGGGCAGGGCCAGGGGCAAAAGGGGCAGAGCAGCAAATATGAATTTTACACCTTTGTACAGTAGGCTGGTTTCTACACATACATACACTATTCTGCATCCAGCCACTCAATAGGCATTTCAACTAAGTTTTACTCAAGACTATCATAGCTTCCAAGTGGACCAGGAAAAACAAGACATCCCCTTTTTCCACACAGGATCTTGTGCACAGCCTTGTCCTAGCCAGAAGCATTTCTCGCGTGGGAACGCATCAGTGTGCAACATTCAGAACTCACTTACGCACACAGCTTTTACCTGAAGCCCAGGTTAAAGCACTGCTTCCCAGTTTTCTATCAATGCAACTCTTTTGCAGAAAGACGCCAACTCCCCCACCCAAAAAGGACTATTGTGATTTGCTCTCTGTGCTCCTATTATTCAGCTGCAAGAATTCCTCTTAAACCAAGAGCAGTGTGGAAGTGGAGGGGAGGAAATCACCTCAATAGAATATTTACAATGTGAACAGAAAAGCACAGTGGGAGGAATCAGTTTAAATGGCCCTCCAGTCAACTGCTTGTTAACTCACTTCAGAAACTCGTGTGTGTGTGTACAGACACATACATGCATACGTGCGCACACACTTTTTAACCTGCTGCTAAAAAAGTGCTCAGAGCCCTGTTGGATGCCACACTTTTGGCAAGTCCACACAATGTAATAAGCGCACAAACTGCATGTAAAATGTCGGAAGGCCACCTTGATAGAATGCACAACAGAGACAAACTGCCTTGCTGCACCTTTGCTGGGAAGGTTGAAACTTCACCTTCAAATCAGATTACTCCCAACCAAGGAAGTTTGCATCATCAGGTGGGAGTAAATGGAAAACAACAATGCAAGTTCTGGGTTTCATTTTTATTTTATTATTCCTGCCCTCCCAGGGACAACAACATCCTGACAAGGGGGAAAGCCAACCTGGCCGCACAACTCCATCTGCTCCAACGCTTGCTTTCCTCTACCCTCACCTTTCCATTTTTCCTTTTGCAATGTGCTTATGAGATTTGAAACCTGCAAGCAGGGTCTGTCTTATATTTGAATATCTGCCCAGTGCTTAAAATTTAGGTGCTTTGTAGGTGTTGAGTAATAAATACAGTGGTGCCTCGCAAGACTAAATTAATTCGTTCCATGAGTTTTTTCGTTGTACGAGTTTTTTCGTCTTGTGAAGCACCACTGCATTTAAACACTGACAACAGCGGGGAGGGGCAGGCAGAAGCAGGACAGCTGCCGCAGCCGGTACCTCGGACTCACCAGCGCGTTGTGGCCACCGTGCGACGCGGCTGCTGGAGGGCAGCGGGGCTCAGGAGCGCGACTCGGCAGAACCGCCACCAGGGAGAGAGAGGCGCTGGCGGCAACGGCTCTCTGAGGGGAGCGCGCGAGGGGGGTGGGCAGCAGCACAAGGCACCAACCGTCAGCGGAAAGGTGGGAGGGAGCCAGAGGAGCAGGGAAGCGAGCGTGCGTGCGTGCAGTGACCGTCGCCATGACACGAGAGGCAGGGCCGTTTCATCTAGCGAAGCAAGCCCTTAGGGAAATCCGTCTTGCGAAGCACCTCAGAAAACGAAAAAGTCTTTCGTCTTGCGAGTTTTTCGTCTTTCGAGGCATTCGTCTTGCGGGGTACCACTGTACTATTAATTTTAAGCCCACATGCCACTGCATCAGAAACATCTTTAACACTGCAGTTGTGTTTAGGATGGCAGCATGGAGACCTCTAGATGTTCTTTAGAAACAATTAGGGTACCTCCTCCCCCATCTCACATACAAACACACACAAAATCCAAGCCTGTACAACAAGGAACACTTTACACATAACCTCATCTCCCAAATGATTGCACATTATCTTCGATTGATTTCCTTAGGCACGCCACAGTGTTTAGCTCCTGGTCTCTAAGTCACTGGCTGCCATCTCTTATCTCAGAGCTCTATTGTTAAGCTAAACTAATCTATGCCTCCAAGCTCTTAAAGAAGTTTTATCTCAGCTCTCCTAAATGCAAGAGATGGCTTACAGCGTTGTTCAATATAACCATTTGCTTTCCACTTCTCTTCCCTGCACCACAGGTACGCCTTGGAGCTGTCTTTGGACCTGTCACATTGACAGCAAGCCTGAATTTTTCTCCCGTCCGAGGCCTGAGCCCATGACACAGCCGCTACCCTAGGCTGGGCTTGACCAACCAGGATAGCATCCCCCAACCTGGTGTATTTGGCCTCTGTCCTATTTTGCATGGCCACGTCCTAAAGAGACAGAAGAACTGACCAACAACAGGAAAGAAATATCTAGGGACCTGCTGGAACATTTGAGTCATAGACAGCACATGTGAAAGATTTCAGAGGGGTAGACATGCAAGAGACACTTTCTTTACCTAGTCGTTTGATTCTATCCCACCTTTTCCCCCAGACCAGGACAGATTACAGAAATTAAAACAACACAGAGAAATGTGTTGAAAAATATAGAAAAGATAATTTTTAAAAAGTCTAATAGATTCAAAACAATATAAACAGCAAATCTGTTTCAAAATCAGATAATAATAAAAATTACCGCGCTGTTAAAGCCTTTTCCTGGGTGGTGGTGGGGGAACAGTCACTTCCCAAAGGTCTGTCAGAATAAAACAAGTCTTCACCTGCCAGGGGAAGGACAACAAGGAGGGAGCCAGTCTAACCTCTCTAAGAAGGGATTTCCCAAGTCTGGGAGCAGCCACCAGGAAGACCCTGTCCTGCATCCCCACCTGAGAGGGTGGCAGGACTGAGAGAAGGGCCTCTCCCAATGATTTCAGAGCCTAGCCAGGTTTATACGGGAGAAGATGGTCTTTCAGATAGCCTGGGTCTAAGGCCATCCCTAAGGAAAAAGGGTAGAGGTAGGGACAGGGCCGGATTTAGGTTTGATGAAGCCCTAAGCTACTGAAAAGGGACGCGGGTGGCGCTGTGGGTAAAACCTCAGCGCCTAGGACTTGCCGATCGAAAGGTCGGCGGTTCGAATCCCCGTGGCGGGGTGCGCTCCTGTTGCTCGGTCCCAGCGCCTGCCAAGCTAGCAGTTCGAAAGCACCCCCGGGTGCAAGTAGATAAATAGGGACCGCTTACTAGCGGGAAGGTAAACGGCATTTCCGTGTGCGGCTCTGGCTCGCCAGAGTAGCTTCGTCACGCTGGCCACGTGACCCGGAAGTGTCTCCGGACAGCGCTGGCTCCCGGCCTCTAGAGTGATATGAGCGCACAACCCTAGAGTCTGTCAAGACTGGCCCGTACGGGCAGGGGTACCTTTACCTTTACCTTTAAGCTACTGAAGGTAACGGGGCCCTTATACGTCCAGCTGTCCTTTGTCAACAACAAATTGTTGCTGTTTTTTGTGTTGAATATATGCTATATGGTAATTTATGGACCTAATAGGTATCTAAAGCCATTTGCGCATGCAGAATGTAGGCACCCTATATAGAGAAATGAGCAAACCAGTGATATTTTAGGGAGCAGGCTAGCAGGCAGGGCCCATTACTTACATCACAGCAGCCTACACAACACAAAACACTGTTGCTGTGTGTAGGTTTTATTTTGTTTGTTTTTTATCTTACATTTTGGAAATGTACGTCCAGTTTCTTTTTCCTTTTAAAAAAAAATTGGGCCCCCAAGAGAGTGAGGCACCAAGCTATAGCTTGTTTAGCTTATACGTAAATCCGGCACTGGTTGGGGAGACAAAGAGCAGTAGAAAAAGGAACAATGAGGTTTGCTTGGGATGCGTGTGTGAAATCTCTTGGACTGCACCAGTGCTCCTATAGGCTATGAGCTAGAGAGTGTCTGTCTGATTAATTGATTTGATTTATTATATTGCTATACACTTTTCATTCAAATGAATCCCAAAGCATAGAACATTGCAAATACTGCCAGGTACACTTGCATAGGATTGTAGCTTGAGCCACTATACCATCAACAACCCTTAATTAGCTAGCTGAGCTTAGAACTCATCCAAAACAAAAGCCTCTTTGACTGCGGCAAGGTTTCTTTCGGCATGTCATCCACATGCTGACAATAGTCTTGCTAGCCTCAATTTATCAAGAAGCTTCAAAAGCTTCACATTATTGTGACATCATCTTATTTTTAAAAAACCTTACCTTTCTAACGAGGTTGAGTCACCATTATCGAACTCTCGTTTCCTGACAGTAAATAGCTGTGTGTCATCTAAATGACTTCAAAAGGAGGTGGCCTAAATATTCCCCCAGATACATTTGCCTCCAGAAAGGAATTCCAAACCTCCCAGCAAAGGTTGGTGACTTTTTAAATGTCTTGCCTATATATTTTTGTATTTTCTAGGTAAGCCACTTAGAAGCATTTTTTAAATGGAACAGGGCATTAGTACTTTAAAAGAAAAGAATTAAAACCCTTGACTCTTTTGGCTACTCACAGAACCGCATAAATCTGGTAGAAAAGATGGAAATTCAATAAAGTGGAGCATATCATTGCAATCTTACTGCTCAGTTATGCTGCAAGATCAAACTGACTTTGCTCCATTTCTCAACTTTATGCAGCCCTAAAGTTCAGCCTAGGGAAAGAGCACGCCAGTGAGTAAGTCAGAGTTCCTTTTGTTGCATTAAGGCAGCTGTCTAGTGCAGCCTGATGCCCACCAGGTGTGTGGGGCAACCCCCATCAGCCCCAGCCAATCATCATCATCATCATCATCATCATCATCTGTATACCCTGCCTTTTTCCTGACAGGGACTCAAGGCAACTTACAGAAAAAATAAGAACAGCTAAACTGCTTAAAAATATAGAGAGAGAAAACTATCATTTGATAATAATAATAATAATAATAATAATAATAATAATAATAATAATAATAATTTATTTATACCCCGCCCATCTGGCTGAGTTTCCCCAGCCACTCTGGGCGGCTCCCAATCAAATGTTAAAAACAGTACAGCTTTAAATATTAAAAACTTCCCTGAACAGGGCTGTCTTCAGATGTCTTTTAAAGATAGGATAGCTGCTTATTTCCTTCACATCTGAAGGGAGGGTGTTCCACAATTAAACACCGACAGAAATAAAACTCGTGTGTGTGTGTGTGTGTGTGTGTGTGTAATAACTCTGGGTGGCTTCCAACAAAATATTAAAATACAATAACCTATTAAATAGCTTCCCTAAACAGGGCTGCCTTCAGATGTCTTCTAAAAGTCTGGTAGTTGTTTTTCTCTGTGACATCTGCTGGAAGGACGTTCCACAGGGCAGGTGCCACTACCAAGAAGGTCCTCTGCCTGGTTCCCTGTAACTTGGTTTCTCGTAGTGAGGGAACTGCCAGAAGGCCCTCAATGCTGGACCTCAGTGTCCGGGCAGAACAATGGGCGTGGAGACGCTCCTTCAGGTATACTGGACCAAGGCTGTTTAGAGCTTTAAAAGTCAGCACCAACACTTTGAATTGCGCTTGGAAATGTACTGGGAGCCAGTGTGGGTATTTCAAGACTGGCGTTATGTGGTCTCGGTGGCCGCTCCCAGTCACCAGTCTAGCTGCCGCATTCTGGATTAGTTGTAGTTTCCAGGTCACCTTCAAAGATAGCCCCACATAGAGCACATTGCAGTAGTCCAAGCGAGAGATAACTAGAGCATGCACCACTCTGGCAAAACAGTCTGCAGGCAGATAGGGAGCTGATAAACAGCTGCCCTGGACACAGAATTGACCTGCACCCACATGGACAGCTGTGAGTCCAGAATGACTCCCAGGCTGTGCACCTGGTCCTTCAGAGGCACAGATACCCCATTCAGGACCAGGGAGTCCTCCACACCAGCCCATACACACCCATAGCTACAGCACTGTAAATACAATCCAAAGCATTTTCACTATTCCTGGCAAGCGCATCCAGGACTGCAGCCCGTAAGATTCATCCACTAATGAGAAAAGAGGAAGTAACAGCCAATCAGGGACATGTCGGTGAGATTTATAGTCTAAGGACCACGGCTGTGATGTTGTCAGCATCTCCCAGGGGGACAATGTCGACGTGGCATCCTTCCCCTCATACCTGGTGGTCTTAATGTATCATGGCAGCCTTGAATTCTCAGCCCTCCATCAAGCTAGCGAGAGACGTCTCCAGAGGGAGGTGGAAATATCTGCCGCATCTCCCTAGCCGCACACTATAGCAAGTTTCCATGACAGATTGTGTCCGTTGCTTAGTCTCGCCGGTCCAGTGTCAGTCATGCTCAATAAGAGCGTGGAAATTGGATTTGTCAACCGGTGATCCCTCAGTGATCAATAATTACCTGCAATTAAGCTCCAGTTTAAGTGCTGCGACGAGGAGGAGGAGGGCATGTCTGGCATGAGGAACGGAGAATGGAACAGATTCAACATGTGAGAGTCTTGTGCTTTTGAAAATAACTAGATTTGTAAATGGGGGGTGGACAAATCTGTGCCTCTCCCAGTCAAGAAACGACAAGAAGAAGTCCTTCTGGGAGTCAGTGTAGTGTAGTGGTCAGAGTGCAGGACTAGGACCTGGGAGGTAAAGGTAAAGGTACCCCTGCCCATACAGGCCAGTCTTGCCAGACTCTAGGGTTGTGCGCTCATCTCACTCTAAAGGCCGGGGGCCAGCGCTGTCCGGAGACACTTCCGGGTCACGTGGCCAGCGTGACATCGCTGCTCTGGCGAGCCAGAGCCGCACACGGAAACGCCGTTTTACCTTCCTGCTGGTAAGCGGTCCCTATTTATCTACTTGCAACCGAGAGTGCTTTCAAACTGCTAGGTTGGCAGGCGCTGGGACCGAACGACGGGAGCGCACCCCGCCGCGGGGATTCGAACCGCCGACCTTTCGATCGGCAAGTCCTAGGTGCTGAGGCTTTAACCCACAACGCCACCCGCGTCCCAGGACCTGGGAGACCAGGATTCAAATCCCCACTCAACCATGAAGCTCACTGGGCCAGACCTTGGGCCAGTCACTGCCTCTCAGCCAAAATGGTAGCCAACAGCACAATCCTAAATATATTTACAGTGGTACCTTGGGTTAAGAACTTAATTCGATCTGGAGGTCCATTCTTAACCTGAAACTGTTCTTAACCTGAGGCACCACTTTAGTTAATGGGACCTCATGCTGCCGCCGCGCTGCTGCTGCGTAATTTCTGTTCTCATCCTGAAGCAAAGTTCTTAACCTGAGGTATTATTTCTGGGTTAGCAGAGTCTGTAACCTGAAGCGTCTGTAACCTGAAAAGTCTGTAAGCCGAGGTACCACTGTAATCAGACGTGAGTACTTAGGGTTGTAGCTGTACAGTGACAACTTATTCATATATACTCAGAAGTAGACCCTGTGGAGTTAAATGGAGCTTACTCCTGGGTAGGGGTGAACAGATTTATTTTTAAGTCAGTTTTGCATCCTGCCTTTTTTCCACACTCAGGGTTGTCTCCAACTAAGTGCTACTTAAAGTAGATCCATTGAAATTGATGAATCTATCTTAGTCATGCCCAGTGCTTTGTTTCTTGAAAAATGGGTGCTGGTACTCACTGTGAATTTGTTACAGTATGTGCCACACTTTTTAACAACAAAAAAGAAGTGCCGGTACTGCGTACCCTTGAGTGCCCCCTGGAAGAAGAAGAAAGCACTGGTCATGTCCACCACAGAGTAGACCCAGTGAAGTTAATGAATTTGCAGGGGGTGAACTAGATGACCCTCGTGGTCATCTAGTCCCTTCTAATTCCATGATTCTATGAATGCAGGCCCAATAATTTCAATAGGTCTACTCTGAGTAAGACTAGCATGGGATACAACCCTAAGCTGCAATTTGCACTTAAGTAAGATTTCATTTTATCAGAATATACATGTTTAAATTTGACTATTTCATTTTTTCACACTTCTGTCCTAAAATGTACACTTTTTTTTTTTTTTTACACAAGCCTGGTTTATGCAAAGTTTGGAGGAGGGTGAAATCTGAAAAATTACATTCCAATATATGTAGCAGTCTAAGATATGTGAAACAGGGCCCATTAAATTCTGCACCACCCTCAGTCCCAACTGAATGAACGTTATTGCAGTCTGTCTGTCTTCTGCCCTCTGCAAAACATTCAGACACTTATTCCACTCTCATATTCCACACACGCACCTCGGAAACGTTTGCTTTATTCTGTGGCAAAATCTGCTTTCCTCGTTGCACGTTGTAAAACATAAAAAGGCATTTCAATTAATTAAACATATTAATGTGTAGGAAGAAATCCTTGAGGGTGTGGAGTAGCTTGGCAGTGCTCTCTCTCTCTCTCTCTCTCTCTCTCTCTCTCTCTCTCTAACACACACACACACACACAAATATTTCTGCATCAGCTGTGCCCTTCATTGTCTTCTCCCTGCATTTATTGTTGAAGAGGCAAATTCAACAATCTCACTCAAAGCCTATTATAAAAACAGCCTTCCGTGCTCAATAATGTCTCTTTAAATAATAAAAAGGCTTTACAGTGTGTGTAAACTTACCTATGGGCTATATTGTAAATCCATATGCAAACAGAAATGAGATACTGAAACCGAAGCAGAGAAAGAAGAAACTGAACAAGGAAGGGTTTGACGCTGAGCAAAAAGGCTTCTGTTTCCTTGCCGGAAAAGCTTTGTGGCCTTCGGCTATTGTCAGGGACACGGGGCAAACTTTGAGGATTGGGGCATGGAAAGCAAAATCATGGGAGGGGTGTCTCCAGCTATCCCACCTCTGGGCCTTCAGAACTCTTGCAAATTGCTACAGGAAAGGGATTACAGTGGTACCTCGGGTTACATACGCTTCAGGTTACATATGCTTCAGGTTACACACTCCACTAAGCCAAAAATAGTGCTTCAGGTTAAGAACTTTGCTTCAGGATGAGAACAGAAATTGGGCTCCGGCAGCGCGGCAGCAGCAGGAGGCCCCATTAGCTAAAGTGGTGCTTCAGGTTAAGAACAGTTTCAGGTTAAGTACAGACCTCCGGAACGAATTAAGTACTTAACCCGAGGTACCACTGTATAGACAATATCTTGGAAGCCGTGTTTCCACCTACCCCTCCCTCTTCCTCTGGAACCTTAAAAGTTGCTCTTGTGTTGTTCTTTTAATTATATTACTGTGAAATTGTTTTTGCTCTGCTTGATGTTGAGAGGCTTTCCTGTTTTCTTTGCTGCTTTGGGAATGATTCATTTTATGGGAAGGCACATCATGCAAATAAAATTCCAAATGAATGAATGGTGACCCGGAACAAAGCTACGTCATAATGCAGGACTGTATCCAATGCTCTCCAACGACTAGCACAATCGCTCCTGCACTAGCGGGAGGGTGGGTTTTAACTTGGTGCAAGAGAGAGATCCAACACAAAAGCTGCAGTGGCAGAAACTTGTCGCACAACAGATTAAGCAATCCATCCGGCAACAAAGTGACCAGCCATCTGGTTATGCATTCTCTCACACAACAACGTTCCCCTTGGCACAGCAACATTTCCCTAGCAGAACGGGTCTATGTACTGCAAAGTGACTTTAACCAAACGCTACAACCCAAAGTGTTGTTCTGAGAGGTTAGGGTTACTTACTGCTTACTGTCCCTTACTGCTGGGAAAGGTATTCTCATTATTTTAAAATTTATATAGTGTATTTTTTGCTCCATAAGACTCACTTTTTTCCCTCCTAAAAAGTAAGGGGAAATATGTGTGCGTCTTATGGAGCGAATGCAGGCTGCGCAGCTATCACAGAAGCCAGAACAGCAAGAGGGATCGCTGCTTTCACTGCGCAGCGATCCCTCTTGCTGTTCTGGCTTCTGAGATTCAGAATATTTTTTTTCTTGTTTTCCTCCTCCAAAAACTAGGTGCGTCTTGTGGTCTGGTGCGTCTTATAGAGCGAAAAATATGGTAGCACCCTTCATCAGAAGATCACAGGGTGTTTTACAGTACAAAAAAACCAAAAACACCAAACAGTTGATGACTTGTAGAAGCAAGTTGGTACAGTGGTACCTCGCAAGACGAATGCCTCACAAGACGAAAAACTCGCAAGACGAAAGAGTTTTTTGTTTTTTGAGTTGCTTCGCAAGACGGATTTCCCTATGGGCTTGCTTCGCAAGACGAAAACGTCTTGCGCCTTTTTCTTAAAACCGTCAATGCATTCCTATGGGAAACCGTCAATGCATTCCTATGGGAAACCGTCAATGCATTTCCTATGGGAAACCGTGCTTCGCAAGACGAAAAATTCACAAGAGGAAAAAACTCGCAGAACGAATTAATTTCGTCTTGCGAGGCACCACTGTAGTTCACCACACCTCAACCAGTGTGATGTATCAGCAGAGTGTATGGAGTCCCAGAGATTTCCTGCTCCCACAGAACAGCTTCTTTCAGAGTCTCTGATTAAGGGGGAAACTCCTCTGCCGCACAGCTCAAAGCAACAAAGTGTTTATGGTCTCCAGACACAAGACCAAAGCTGAACACTGCTATGAACTATATACAGATCTTCTGGTCTCTGCAGCAAAGATACATAGACACAGAGAGAACCACCAACACTATCACCATGCTAGCTAACTCTGCTGTGTAAAACCCACGGCCTCTTCCCTAGAGATTATTACGCCAGTCTCTACAAGTAGCCATATTTTCTGAACCAATGGGAGGGTGAAGGACTCAGCAAGTCATACACTCGATCTCCCTGTTGTTGCCAAGGTAACCCAGTGCCCCTGGCACCCTTATCTCACCCTTCATATACCCTTATATGAACCTACCTTGATCCTGAGATCACCTTCTTCATGTGCCTCTTCCACAAGAGGTCCGGAGGGTGGCAACACGAGAACAGGCCTTTACTGCAGTGGCTCCCCGTTTGTGGAATGCTCTCCCTAGGGAGGTTTGCCCGATGCCTTCATCATACACCTTTAGGCACCAGGCAAAAACATTTCTCTTTAACCAGACCTTTGGCTTATTGACATCCAATACCCTTTTAACATGTGTTGGGGAGGACGTGGTTATTGGGTGGTTCTTGCTTTTATTCTTGTTCTGTATTTTGTGTTTTTATATTGTGATTTTCTCTTGTGGCTGGGCCGGTGAGAGGTGCAGCCTGGGGAGAGGGGCTCTGACTCAGGCGGAGGTAAGGCCTGGCAACAGCCCCAGGGCCACATAGAGAGGGCAGGCGGGCCCCATTGGGCCCCTGGTCCTGAGGCTCTCCCACCCATGCTATAGCTAAACCAGTCTGTCGCTCCATCCGCTCTAGACAGAAACAGAATATTATTTGAAAAGAAGAAGAAGAAAAGAGTCCAACATTCATTAGCTTCGGTAAATAAGGTCATTTTGCACAAAGTGGATCTGTGCATTTTAATTTCCTCCTCTTAAAAAAAAAAAAAAGGACAAATAACCCTGGGAATAGATGTCTCATCTCTTGGCAATTTTAAACTTTTAATAAGTGTGGTTAAGCTTCGAACTGAACTAGCTGGAGAGAGAAGTTGTGTGTGTGTGTGAGAGAGAGAGAGAGAGGGAGGGAGAGAGAGAGAGAGAGAGAGAGAATGTACGTGGTTTGAAATATAGAGATGGTGCGATGATGCTCCTGCAGATACTAGATTACTACTGCACATTTTATGGAGCGCCATAAAACATTTTACGATGTCTTGCAGAGACCATAAGGCAACATCCTTGTCATAAAAAGCACTTTCAGACCAATTCAGATATAGCGAGTAAACAGGGGGCCCATTGCTGAGCTTTGATGGAAAGTCCAAGATCAGCTTCGCTCTGACTTCTCCAGAAAGGGCAGAGGTTGTGTGCTGTCTCTCTCTGTGCAGGAGACAAGCGCAGGTGCCTTTCAGTAAATGGAGGTGGGACAGTATCTAAACCAGGAGCAGCAAACTGTTTTCAGACCGAGGGCCACATTCCCTTCCAGATGACCTTCTGAGGGCCATATGCCAGTGACAGGCGGGGGCAGGGGCACGAGTGGGAGGGGCCACCCAGCAAACTTCACAGCCAGCTGGAAATTTGAACCTGGTCTCCCAGTGGTCAGCAAACATTTTCAGCAGGGAGCTGGTCCACTGTCCCTCAAACCTTGTGGGGGGCCGGACTATATTTTTTTTGGGGGGGGGAATGAACAAATTCCTATGCCCCACAAATAACCCAGGGATGCATTTTAAATAAAAGGACACATTCTACTCATGTAAAAACACACTGATTCTTGGACTGTCCACGGGCCGGATTGAGAAGGCGATTGGGCTGGATCCGGCCCTGGGGCCTTAGTTTGCCTACCCATGTCCTAGTCTGACCCTTTAACCTTGACACCACACTGGCTTAGTAGCGGTAGTAGTCAAAGATATATTTTTTTAAAAAAAAACACTAAAAAGCCTTCAAATGTGTTAGCTTTTTCTTGCAGGGAAGGAGCACGTAACCCTCAATCATTTCGCTCGCCCTTTCCCAGTTCATTTCCCAACTCCCCGTCCATCTCCTTTGCTAGATGCGGGAGCACAAGAACATCTGCTGCCACCTCTTGAGTTTGGGTGACAGTCCTCTAAACCTGCAGTAGACCCTCAACTTGCACGTAGAATAGAATCATAGAATCATAGAGTTGGAAGAGACCACAAGGGCCATCGAGTCCAACCCTCTGCCAAGCAGGAAACACCATCAGAGCACTCCTGACATATGGTTGTCAAGCCTCTGCTTAAAGACCTCCAAAGAAGGAGACTCCACCACACTCCTTGGCAGCAAATTCCACTGTCAAACAGCTCTCACTGTCAGGAAGTTCTTCCTAATGTTTAGGCGGAATCTTCTTTCTTGTAGTTTGGATCCATTGCTCCGTGTCCGCTTCTCTGGAGCAGCAGAAAACTTACGCCATTGCAGCTTTGCACAGAAAATAAATAAATAAAATGGAGAGCTGGGCGGGAGGGACAGTCGGAAGAGGCCAGGTGAGATCCCAAAAAGGCCCCGTGAGATCTTGTGCAACCTTCCCAGAGCCCAGTAAAGCAGGGATAGTCATGCCAGGGGAGTTCTGGTGGTCTTCCTGGTGTTTCACGAATTCCCCTTTTCACATGAAGTCCCACGGAAGTTGTAGGGCTACCGTACTTGCTTCTGCGGAAGTAAAACTCCCTTGAAATCCATGATGAGGTAAATAACCTGGACTTCTGAGTTTGACTGGCGGGGGGGAGAGTGGCAGGGGGAGGGGGAGAGGGAGGGGTAGCTCAGCCTGACACAGTTTGAGACTTCCCTCAGACTGCTCCACACAGCACTAGACTCCCTCGGCTCATCTGATTTGTTTAAACAGGGAGTGTGACTTACAACCTGCCTGGGCTAATGAAGACCCGTAGAGGGAATTAGTCAATGCAATCGCAAGCAAGGAACACACACAGGAAAGGAAAAACTCAATAGGGCTGTCAGGTGGGAAATCGCCCCAGGTGAAGAATCCATTAAAAGTTTCATAGCAGGCCTCCTGCAAGGTGGTACGATGCCCCAGCAGCCTTGGCTGGGAGGTTTTTGCCATCTATTCTCATTTACCACATTTGTCAAGGCAAGGGAGACTTTTCAACTTTGCGCTTTCCAATTTGTCTGCCGAGGACTTGCAAGAACGTAAGATGAGCCTTGATGCAGCCTAATTAGGCTCATCGGGCAATCCTGCTTGGACCACCGAGCTATTTTTTGCCATGGCAAGCCCAGCTGGCGTTATATATGACACCAAGTATGGTGCAGGTAAAGACATGTGGCCAAAGGGACCTGGTGTCATAGTCCTGTGCTGCACAGCCATGAGCAGAGCCCACTGGAGTAAGAGGCCAGCCAACCAGCAGGGTCTCAGAGGGTGGTTGCCTGCAGGCAGAGTCCGTAAGCAAAGTCAAGTCCAGTCCTAAGGTCAGGCATATAGCAGTTCACGTGGTTAGACGGTCCAGGGGTCAGGGAATCCAATGATCCGAGTTCAAGAGGAGAAAAAAGCAGCAAGATCAGGCCAGGAATGACAAACATTGTTTCCAGCAACTGACTGGGACTGGAAGCCCTGCTTAAGAAGGCTGTAGCCATTCATCAATGCCTCCTCCTCTGAGTCCTTGAAGGCTAGTCAGCAGCAGCAGGAGTCACTCCACCTTCTGCCCCTTCAGGCTGATGTTAGCAGGTGAAGCTGACTCCTGGCCCATGTCAGCTGGCAGGAACCACCCATCAGTGGCACCTGCAAAGCCTATTGTACATTGCTTCGCAAGCAGCAACCATCAGCTGATTTTCAGGGTTTGCAGAGCACTGTATGTGACTTGACTACTGTAATTCGCTCTATGCGGGGTTGCCCTTGAAGTTGTCCCAGAAACTCCAGCGGGTGCAGAATGCTGCAGCGAGGCTCCTCACGGGGTCTCTGCCATGGGAGCATACTTACCCAGTGCTTTTCCAGCTGCACTGGCTCCCGGTGGAGTACAGGGTCAGATGTAAGGTGCTGCTTTTGACCTTTAAAGCCCTTCACGGCCTAGGACCCTCGTACCTACGGGGACCCACGGAGAGCCTCAAGGTCCATAAATAGCAACACCCTAGAGGTCCCGGGCCTAAGGAAGTTAGATTAGCTTCAACCAGAGCCAGGGCCTTTTCAACTCTGGCTCAGGTCTGGTGGAACGCTCTGCCTCATGAGACCAGGACCCTGCAGGATCTGATTTCTTTCCGCAGGGCCTGTAAGACAGAGTTGTTCCGCCTGGCCTTTGGCTTGGAGCCAATTTGATTTCCTCCCCCTCTTTCCTTTTTCTTTTTCCTTTCTCCTCCTGTGATGAGGCTGCATTTTAATATTTAAAGTTTCTATATTTTAATGTTGTATTTTAATCTTGTTTTTAAGTTGTATTCATTCAATTTGTTTTTATTACTGCTTGTTAGCTGCCCTGAGTCTGGCCTTGGCTGGGGAGGGCGGGGTATAAATAAAAATTATTATTATTATTATTATTATTATTATTATTGTTGTTGTTGTTGTTGTTGTTGTTATTTCCAAGCCCCAATAAACAGCTGATCGTCAGGGAAACTATAGCACCATGCTAGATAGTCAGGTGCTTGTCTGTGTGTCCACCTGGTGTCATCAGGTGACAGACAGGTGGGTGGCCCTGTCAAGCTTGGCTGGGAAGCCACAGGCATTCTGGTCTACCTCCCATTGGCCATAATGGTTAGACCTGTGGTCTGGTTTTCCATGGAAATCTCAGGGAGAAAACTCAGTCCTCTTTTCTGGGAAGAGTTCTACAAGGTTGGTTATGGTTTCCTAATTAGCTCTAGTCAATTTAGGCAGCGTTCTTGATTTCAAATTGGTTCCCTGCCCCTGCCCTGCAGGATCAGACCCTAAGGTCCACCCAGATAATCTTATTGTTTCCAACTGTGGCCAGCCAGTTGCCTTCAATAAGCCCACAAGCAGAAGCATAAAAGCAGCAGCAATCTGCCATCGTTTGTCCCTCAGAAACTGCTCTTCAAAGAGATACGGTGCCTCTGAAACTGAAGGCTCTTTTTTTTTTTTTAGCCATTGTGGCTACCAGCTATCAATTAACCTCTCCTTCAGAAATCTACCTAATCCCTATTCAAAGCCACTGAAGCACATGGCCTCTACCTCTTGTGGCAGTGAGTTCCATAATTTAATTATGTCATGTGAAGAAGTTCTTTCTTTTCCGCCCTGAACTGCCAGTAACTGAGAAGCTTCCAAGGAAGCCCAACGTTCTCCAAAACACAGAATGAACATATAGTCCAAGGATGGGGAAATCCTGGTTCCCCAGGCGGATGCAGCCTACAGGTACCCACAGTGGGAGTTGGGGAAGGGAAGCTAAAAGGTTTGCAAAGCACCGCAGGGTTTGTGCTGGAGATGCTGACACCTTCTTTTCTAAAACAATATATTTGCCATGGGTAGCAATCTGGAGGGAAAGTCAAGCACTGACTGGGCAGGCAGAGAAGATCAGTTGAAACATCAATTCACACAGACTGAGCAGCCACCACAAAGCCAGAGGGTACCTTGGGTTACAGATACTTCAGGTTGTGTATTTTCGGGTTATGGACTGCCGAAACCCAGAAGTACCAGAACGGGTTACTTTCAGGTTTCGGTGGTCGCCCATGCGCAGAAGTGCTAAATCGCACTTTGCACATGTGCAGAAGTGCCGGATTGTGACCCACACGTGCACAGATGCGCCACTGCGGGTTGCGGATGCTGTGGGATGTGAACATGCATCCCGCACAGATCACATTCACAACCCGAGCGTCCACTGTATAGGGCCCCATTGGCTCTTTTTTAAGAAATTGCATGACCTCTGCTGGAGCAGTAACTGCAGCATCGCCCTCTGTCCATCAAGGACATCAAAATGCAGCAGTCCCACAGATCCCTCCTGAAAGTCATCTGCCATGTCCCTGGTCTGAGACCCCCGTACAGGCACATTGTAGGAACTTAAGAGCATACATGCAAGTATCACACTGAGAGCAGAAGGTTCATAATGGAAATGCCAACAGCTTCTATTGTAATTATTGCAATACTCTAATTGGAAAACAAGAGAGGAGGGGTGTGCAAGGATGTGTGAAATGTTCACAGCCTTTGGAAAGAGGCTCAGGCAGCCTGCGACTTGACGTGAACTTCTCCTCTCTGGCAACAATGGAACAAGATCTTCCATGATTATGAATTTTTTAATTTTTCACAGTAGTTTTACAAGCTGGTGCTCAGTTCAGCATCCTCCTCTCACAAAGTTTCGACACTTAACACACTGTCTTGTTCCGAGACTGGTGGAGATATCAGAAGCTTTTTCAGCCAGATGTTGCACAGGGCAGGTTCTGGGCAGCATCCTAAGAGGTGTGAGGGATGGGAAATCCATCCAGGCCATGAGCTTTTGCACGGCAATGTGGGGTTAAAGGGCTCTTGCTTTGCAGAGCAGTTAGTCCCACGGTGACACATGCCTCTGTTACATCCCATTCGGACTACTGTAACACACAGTATGTGGGGCTGCCTCTGAAAAGCTGCAGCCAGATTGTTGGCCTGGGATGGTTACAGAAAGCAGAGGTCTCCTTTACTAGAACAGCTTCACTGGCTACCACTCTGTTTCTGGGCACAATTCAAAGTGCTGGTAATAACCTCTAAAGCCCTACAAGGTTTAGGTCCAGGCCAGGGCAGTCCTCTCTGCCTTCATTTTTTCTCTTCCACTGCCTTCAACACACCAGGCCTTCTGAGAAATGTCTCCATTCACCTCAGGCGGGGGGGGGGGGGAGAGAACAACGGTGGTGGGACACTATTTTCTGTTTTGTCTCAAGTGGCAAAATGTCTTGGGCTGACCTAGAGAGAGAACCTGATTGAAGGTGAGCTTCATGGCTAAGTGACAAAAATCTATTGAGAAAATAATAGTTAATACGTGTAAATAATAATAATAATAATAATAATAATAATAATAATAAATTTTTAAAAAACAGTATTTTTCTCTGAGAACAGGCCATCTCTGAAGAATTCCTTTTCCTGCAGCCCAGTTAACCATGTATTTGTTCTTTGTTGGTATTTGTTGTTTTAAAAACCCTGCAACACATTCAATAAAGAATTAATTTCTACAGGGGGGAAAAATCCCCACCATGCCATCCATGTCTCTAAAGACCTCTGGTTATTAAAGGAAAACCTAAAGAGAGAGAGTCAACATTTTATGTTCTCTGTAATACATTCTGTGCTCCTTCGCTACAAATGCATTTATCCTTTCAGCGCATGGGTACATGTTTGTGGATATTGATTCCTAATCTTCTCTGGCGATCACTCGTGCCCGAGTAAGATTGCCTTCCATGAACACAGTCTTAACAGAGAGTCCGTAAGTGACGGTGGAGGCCAATTATCACTCCTCCCGCCGGCCAGAGTGATTATTGCAAGGCAACACCACCGTCGTATGGCACACCTCATAATAATTCAGAGTAATCTGCAACACCGAAGAAGAGAATGCAGAGATAACACTATTTTGTGATCTGATGCCAGAGGGTTAATTGCCTATTTCCGCACAGAGAGAACGGTGCTAATTAGATTCCGGAGGTAAATGCAGAGATGTAACAGATAGGATAGGCTTGCACAACTTTTGACCCAGCAAAGTTGAAGGCTCCCGGCCAAGTGTGGACAGGAAGCCCCTGCAACAGGGGTTACACTCTGCCCTTCAAGTCTCTCTGCCTGGCCCTCAAAACTCTCCACAAACAGGCACCCTTTCCCTAGTCACACCCCAGGCCGGCCCTGCATCACACACTTCTTGAGAGTTTCTGCCTGGCTGGAATGTGTCTTCGACTCTGAGAAGGCATCTTTGCTGCCCTGGATGGAGGATAGAGAAGGCTGTGTATAAACCATCCTACCATACGAAGGTAAATTTTGCATTTGCTGTTCTGCTCACTCTTGCCTCTGGTCATGCCTGCCACTGACATGTGGCCCTGGCAGGTTGCCCAAAAAGGGCATGAAGCCCTTGAGCTGAAGAAGGTTCCCCAGCCCTTGTCTTGCTGCCTGCCTGGGATTAAAAAAATTGGGGGGGGTCTCCCCCACCTCCCAGCATTTCACAGGTGACACTTGGAATACCAGAGATCACTACCCAAGCCCCCTTTAGCTGTTTCTTATTTCTGAACCTTGGCCTTTTCTCAACACGTATTTACACAGAGAGCAGACAGCTGTCTGTCAAGGATGCTGCAGTTTGGTGTTGGAGCACTTCCAGCCCGCAGGCCAAATCTGGCCCTCCAGGTCTGCCCATTTGGCCTGCGGGGCCATTTCAGACAAACCACACCCATTGCTCTACACCTGGCATCAGATGTGAGGCAAGTAAAGGTGGGGCTTCGCCAAAAGAGGTCTTGTAGTGAAAAATAAATAAAGGGATGCAGGTGGCGCTGTGGGTTAAACCACAGAGCCTAGGACTTGCCAATCAGAAGGTCGGCGGTTCGAATCCCTGCGATGGGGTGAGCTCCCGTTGCTCGGTCCCTGCTCCTGCCAACCTAGCAGTTTGAAAGCACGTCAAAGTGCAAGTAGATAAATAGGTACCGCTCCGGCGGGAAGGTAAACAGCGTTTCCATGCGCTGCTCTGGTTGCCAGAAGCGGCTTAGTCATGCTGGCCACAGCACCATAGCTATACACTGGCTCCCTCGGCCAATAAAGTGAGATGAGCGCCGCAACCCCAGAGTCGGTCCGACTGGACCTAACGGTCAGGGGTCCCTTTACCTTTACCTTAGTGAAAAATAAAATTAATAAAAGGGGTAGCACAACCAACAGTAACCACCCACACCCCCAAATCTGCTAAAGCCACTTGGGGAAGGGTTGTGGCTCAATGGTGGAGTGTGTGCTTGGCATGCAGAAGGTCCCAGGTACAATCCTCAGGATCACTAGGTAGGACTGGGAATGTCTTCTGTCTGAAACCCTGGAGAGCCACTGCCAAGTCAGTGTGGACAATATGGAGCTAGATGTGGCAATGCTCTGACTCACCATGAAGCAGCTTCCGGTGTTCTTAAGAAGGGCTGTAGCTTAGCAGTAGAGCAGAAGGCCTCGGGTTCAATATCTGGCATCTCCAGGTAAGGCTAGGAAGGATTGCCTTTTCTGAAATCCCGGAAAGCTGTTGCTGATCAGTGTAGACAACACAGCACTAGATGAAGTGTTGTTTCTATGTTCCCCCCTGCCCCACAAATAAGTTTTTACAGTGGTACCTCAGGTTAAGTACTTAATTCGTTCCGGAGGTCTGTTCTTAACCTGAAACTGTTCTTAACCTGAAGCACCACTTTAGCTAATGGGGCCTCCTGCTGCCGCTGTGCCGCCGGAGCATGATTTCTGTTCTCATCCTGAAGCAACGTTCTTAACCCGAGGTACTATTTCTGGGTTAGCAGAGTCTGTAACCTGAAGCGTATGTAACCTGAAGTGTATGTAACCCAAGGTACCACTGTATTTAGAAAACTGCCCCTCCATTTTTGCTACGGGAAAATGGAATGGTGAATGTGGAGGAGGTGTTTTGTCCTGGCCTTGTGCTCACCTCCCCACACCCAGAAAACCCTCTTTAGCACTAAATTGGAACAAATGCCAATCCATGGAAAACCCAACTGCCTTTTGTTCTAACTGAGCACTGAGTCCAGGGGAAAGCAGCAGGGCAAACAGTAGTGTGGATGAGCCCTCTGTCTGTTCTAAAACATTTCCTTTCCTTTTTTTTTTTTTTTTTTTGCCTCCTAAAACCCATAATATTCATTAAGAATCCCTTTAGTCACACAACAGCAAACCTCTCCCCTTCTCCCTCCCCCTTTCAGAGTTGGTCCCTTCCATCTCCTAATGGAGTTAAACACTCTTTGCACATCCCAGGCAAGATCATAAATTATCCTCTAAGCACATAAAGCCATTATTCAGATGGTTTTATGCAACCCTGCCAGCCAATACAAAAAGGAACAATCCCCGCATAACAGTCTCCTGAAAAATAACCCTGTTACACCCCCCCACAACATCACCGTGGACCCCGCCCCAAAAGACCCCATTTGCATTTTTATAGTTTCCATTTTTCCCTCTCATACTGTATGCGTGTCACATTATATATTTATAACTGCTGAATGGACCCGGCAAAGGAGAGTTCACAAACCATGTCTGCGTGTTCATTAACATTACAAATATTTGACTATTATTCCCTACACTTTGGAGCAGTCTAATGGCCTTCGTGTATCATAACGTACTCACAGCCTTGCCTGCTTAGGTTTGCTGGTTTTCTCTTGCCTGTATTTTTCTTCTGTGGGTGGGTTTATTAATTCCATGGATTAAAAAAACACAAAAAACCCTTACAACCAAACATTAATGTTCTGTTTTGAGTGGCAGCCACAGTGGTGGCGAATCTACCACCATGGATAGCTTGATCAATGGAGCATGAGAGTCTTAATCTCAGAGTCCTGGGTTCGAGCCCCACATCGGGCAAAAGTTTCCTGCATTGCAGGGGGTTGGACTAGATGACCCTCGTGGTCCCTTCCAATTCTATGATTCCATGAGGCACGACTTCAATGGACAGCTCTTTGCTTGGCCCAGGCTGGAGCCTGTAAGGTAAAGATAAAGGGACCCCTGACCATTAGGTCCAGTCATGACCGTCTCTGGGTTGTGGCACTCATCTTGCTTTATTTGCCAAGGGAGCCGGCATACAGCTTCCGGGTCATGTGGCCAGCATGACTAAGCCACTTCTGGCGAACCAGAGCAGCACACGGAAACACTGTTTACCTTCCCGCCGGAGCGGTACCTATTTATCTACTTGCACTTTGACATGCTTTTGAACTGCTAGGTTGGCAGGAGCAGGGACCGAGCAACGCGAGCTCACCCCATCGCGGGGATTCGAACCGCCGACCTTCTAATCGGCAAGTCCTAGGCTCTGTGGTTTAACCCAAAGCGCCACCCGCGTCCCTAGGAGCCTGTAAGAGCAAGGCCCAAATGGCGTTTCAGTCAGCACCAGTCATCCTCAAGCTGAGCCGTCCAGAGGAGCAGCACCTCTCTCTCATTGGTCTTATGAACTTAAGAACATAAGAGTTTGCGGGATCAGGCTAATGGCCCGTCTGCTCCAGCATCCACAGGCAGGACCGAAACACAAGAGTCCTCTGCCCTCCTGCACTTTTCCAGCAACTGGTATTCGAAAAGATTGCTGCCTCCAACTGTGCAGAGCATACCCAAGAGTTAGTAACCATCAATAGCCCTCTCTCCTCCTCCATGGGTTTGCCTAATCCTCTGTTAAAGGCATCTAGGTTGGTGCCATCACGGCCTCCTGTGGGAACAAGTTGCCTTCTTTAACTAAGCCACTTCCACCCTTCGAAGGAGGTGGTTGTGGGCTTCACAGCCCAGCCCCGCACGATTGGGGGGATTCCCGGCTGTGTCATTCCCTGGCCAGCCAATCAGCTGGCTCTGGGGGTATGGCCTGGCCTATTTAAGGCAGGACGCAGCCAGGGATCTCCCTCTTTCCCTGCCTATCAGCTGTTCCTGCTTTTCCCACCCTCCTGCCCTATAAGGTTTTCGTTCCTTAACCTTGCTATGGACCTTGGTTGGTCGCTGTTAAGGGAATTTTTCCCACTTGGCAATTGGTTTTTCACCTACCTCGTAGCAAATCGTCACAGCTTTCTGGGTATTGACGGTTAGGCATTGGTATAGTTCTGTAGATGGAAGAGGGGAGGAAGCACCATCACCATATTGAAGGGTAGTCTGATAAAGGATTCCAGGGGCATGGCCCTGTCTGAAGCCTAGGGAGGTGAGGGCCTAAGGCACTCCCCCTATCGGTGACCCTGGGGGAGTTCCTAGTTGATGTGCATCAGCAGGACTCACCCAATGGTGGTTAACGCCTTCCAGACTTCAAGCGGACGGGCTGAAGTTGGATATAGTCGGTTAGGACCAATGCCTAAGCCAACACCGCTCATCACCTGTAACCAATAAAGTTGTGGCCCATTAACTTTAATAATTGTGTCATGTGTCATTATTTCCACTGGGGGGGCTGGGAACTCACCACGTAATGAGACTGAGTGGGGAAGTAATTTATTTTATCTGTCTTAAATCTTCCAAGAGTGGTTAGCTCTGACTTCAGTGGGAGGAGTCTCTTCATTGAAAGCAGGCATTGGCAAACTCGGCCCTCCAGATGTTTGGGGACTACAACTCCCATCATCCCTAGCTAACAGCACCAGTGGCCAGAGATGATGGGAGTTGTAGTCCCCAAACATCTGGAGGGCCGAGTTTGCCAATGCCTGATTTAAAGGGACCCAACCTTACTCAGGCACAGCAGCAGTGACTGAGGTTCCACATGGGGTTCTAGAGTGAAGCTCTTTGATTCAGGTGAGGCATCCTGGCACCTGAAGACCAGAGAGGTCCAAGTACCACCGGCTCCTCCAGCAGAAGTGCTTCCTGGTTAAGTGCTTCTGAGGGCAATTCTGCCTCCCACTCTGAATCCACAATCCTTCCCCCTATTGAGACCCCAGCAACAGGGTTTCAGAGATACACTGCCCTGAACATGGAGGTTCTAGCTAATATCCATTCAATTCTCAGTTAACGATCAATCTGTCTTGCTGGGGAACTCTGAGAATCACCACTCTGTGATGGGAATAAGGATTCCCTAACTACTCATGACACCCTTAATAACTACAGTTCCCTACATAAGGAAAACTGAGCAGCTGGAATCTGAAACAGGGAGCATTCGATGCTGCAACGTTTTGTTGCAGACTGATAGTTTATAGATAGAGGAGGGGAGGTTGAAATGGGGTTTAGCACTTCCTAGCTAACTTTGGGACTGAATTTCTTTCCCCCTCCCCACCCCACCCATCTTGCACAATGGTGCACGTCTGCACTGGTGAATTAAGACATAATTCTTGCTGCCCACTTTGTAGCATACAAAAGCAATAAACGTCTGCTGAGATTGATTAAGGGCCTCTGCTTTGCTTTGGCCATTAATCAATCTTAAAAGCTATTTATCGAGAAACTGCTACAAAGCCATAGACGATTCCTATTATACAAAAAGGGAGAGGGGTGGAATCACTAGAAAAGAGAGAAATGAATGCCCAAAAATATTTTTTGTAAAAAATTAGAAAGCTTTTATAGCTAGAGAATGATTGAACGTTTCAAGTTACCTCCTTACAGTACATACAAAGCACCAAAAAGTTCCATCTGAAATGGTTTGCTGGGATTATAACAGATAAATGCATTTAGTTTTATTCCCCTTTCTTAAGACACTTGCATGAGTTCCCAAGGCCATCTTGCAGGACAACAGCATCATAAATGAGTTTCCTACTTCTAGGAGAAGGGCATGGATGCCTAGACCCTGACTCCAGCCCCCACAGGTTTCAACAACTGGAAGATCCACATTCTTTCAACTCTGTCCTATGAATTAAAAACTTTTCTCAAGTGTATGCATAAATATGAAGAAGATCTGCAGAAGGGACGTGGAAAAGAGTTAAGAGCCTCGGACAGAAGATCACCAGGTTGATGGACCATATGGAACTGATAGAAAGGACTGACAGAATCCGAGACCAGGGAGAAGAGACGGTGGAAGAAGATTGGAAAAAAGTTTGAAAAATTTATTTAGAGAAATACTGTAAAATTAATGAGTGTTAGTAAAATGTTGGAATGATATTACATGGCTTTAGTAGAAACATTATAAGGAGTTAAGTACAAATAAATTTTAGGGTTTTAATGGTAAGATAAGGTTAAAACAAATTAAGACAATTAAATGACAGAAAATAGTGAAAGGTGGAAAGGATTTGCTGAAATAATTAATAACTAGAATACAAAAAAGGGAGGTGTGAGAAGGTCAATGAAACAAGTTAATGAAAGATGAATATAAATATTGGATGTGTTTTTAATTGTTTTTGCTTTTGTTTTTGTTTTGATGTATTGTGTTTTTTGTTTTCTTTTTATGTATTCTAATGTATTGATTTGTATTGTCTATTTTTTCTTTTTTTCTTACTTCTTTTTGTAATCTTTAAACTTTTAATAAATATTATTTTTTAAAAAATAAAAACTTTTCTCATTGGCTGTTTGGCAGAGCAATCCTATACACAAGACGCTGGCATAAAGCAACCCAGAGTAAACTAAACCAGCGTAATATTGCACCAGACCCAAATCCGTTGCTAGGCCATAGGACCAAACTAAATGGGCTTAGGATGCAGTCTAAGTCCAATGCAACTTGCATATGTTGGAGCCAGTATGGTATAGTGGTTAAGAGCAGTGGACTCGTAATCTGCTGAACTGGGTTTGATTCCCTGCTCC
The DNA here is from genome assembly GCF_965153285.1 of Podarcis tiliguerta. Classification (NCBI taxonomy): domain Eukaryota; kingdom Metazoa; phylum Chordata; class Lepidosauria; order Squamata; family Lacertidae; genus Podarcis; species Podarcis tiliguerta. Next base: position 37,905,638 of record NC_139549.1, read on the forward strand.
TCCACGTGCAGCTGCTGGGTGTCCTTGGGCCAGTCACACTTCTCTGAAGTCTCTCAGCCTCACTCACCTCACAGAGTGTTCGTTGTGGGGGAGGAAGGGAAAGGAGAATGTTAGCCGCTATGAGACTCCTCAGGGTAGTGATAAAGCAGGATATCAAATCCAACCCCCCCCCCCACTGCCACACCCACAAAATGGCCCTTTCTTCAGCTCAGCTGAGATGAGCAAGCTACGCCGATATAGCTCCATCTGACCCAGTGACTTACTGCCAGCTGAGCCTGGCTGAGCTGGAAATCAGCTGGCTGAGTAAGAGATCCACTGCATCCCAAACTGTTCATACCTGTGGATTTACGCTCACTCCCGGTGGCTCTCCAGGGTTGCAGGCAGGGGTATCTCCAAGGCCAACATGGAGATGCTTGGCATCAAAACTAGGACCTTCTGCATGCTCTGCCACTAAACTACGGGCCTTCCCTTACTAGAAAACTGCCTATTGGTCTATCTAGTTCTTTACTGGCTACACCAGGCATGTCCAGAGTCCATTTCGGGGGCCTAATCCGGCCCACCGGTCGGTTTAATCTGGTCCCTGTGGCAGTTTATTTCCTGGGGTAAAATCGACTTCTCAATGACTTCAATCTTTAAAAAAGCTCAACAACTTCAGTCCTTAAGTAAAGGTAAAGGGACCCCTGACCATTAGGTCCAGTCGTGACCGACTCTGGGGCTGCGGTGCTCATCTCGCTCTATAGGCCGAGGGAGCTGGCGTTTGTCCGCAGACAGCTTCCAGGTCATGTGGCCAGCATGACTAAGCCGCTTCTGGGGAACCAGAGCGGTGCACAGAAACGCCATTTACTTTCCCGCCGGAGCGGTACCTATTTATCTACTTGCACTTTTTGACGTGCTTTTGAACTGCTAGGTTGGTAGGAGCAGGGACCAAGCAATGGGAGCTCACCCCATTGTGGGGATTCGAACCGCCGACCTTCTGATCAGCAAGTCCTAGGCTCAGTGGTTTAACCCACAGCGCCACCCGCGTCCCGGCCTTCAGTCCTTAAAAAAGGTCAACCCACGCATGTTCACTTCATCAAATCTGGCCCTCTTTGAAAAAAGTTTGGACACCCCAGGGCTACACTGACCAGCAGAGGCTCTACAGCATTTCAGGCAGAGGTCTTTCCCAGCTTTACCCGTGGGTGCTGGAGTGTGGGACCCTTGGCACGGAAAGTCAGAGCCCTACCACTGAGGTACAGCCCTTCCCTTAAGTGCATGAGGGTGGGTCAGGATTGTTCCCGTTGGTCCCCTCCTGAGTGCATTCAGCAGAAGATGTGAAAAGTCAGCCAAAGAATGGTGTTATTTATTTTTCTTCTACCCGCTTTCCATTGTACTTGAAGCGGCTTACAGCAAAAACACATAAAAATACATCAAACACTCATAAAGGCACAGTTTAAAACAACACCATTAAAAGCTAAAATACAGCAGTGAAAAACATAGCCTGTTTAAAGTGGGCGGGGGGGAGAAAGAAAACTAAAAGAAACCTGCAGTAGCGGCAAAAAGGCTTCAGTCACTGAAACGCTGAAAGGCTGCGGAAACAAATAGGTTCGAGGGGAGGCCTCACAGTTCTCAAATTAGGAAGAACATTTCAAAGCAGCAACACCACCACTGGCAGTGCCCAGGCCCTTATGGCCACGGATGCCAACACGACACTCGCAGGTGCCAGTATGGCATCCATGGCACCTGAGAAAGATCCCAGTAAGTATCCCCTGAAAAATCCACAATGCACAGGGAAATATTTCCTCTTCTTACTCAGTTCCCACTTGCACTCGCTCGGCCTCTCCTATACTGAAATCATTGTGTGGCAGCCATTTTGTGATGGGCACCCACAGAAGAACTCTAGACGAGGTTGAAATTCTCTCCCATGGTCACCAATTGGGATGGCTTTAAAAGAATGATAAATAGATTCATGGAAGATGGGCCATCGGTGGCCATGTTGGCTCCATTCTCCCTTCAATGTTGGAGGCAGTAGGCCCCTGAATGCCAGTTGCTAAAAGCCAGTTGCTAGAGTGCTGTTGTGCTGTTGCCTTGCTTCCAAGTTCCCCATAGGCATCTGCTTGGCCATGGTGAAAACAGGGTGCTGAGCTAGATGGGCCTAATCTAGCAGATGCTTCTTATGGCACCTGCTTGCTGAATGTCTAAGAATGAGATCTAAGAGGCTGGTGTCTAAGGCAGGCCAATACAGTGGTACCTCAGGTGAAGAACTTAATTTATTCCGGAGGTCCGTTCTTAACCTGAAACTGTTCTTAACCTGGGGTACTACTTTAGCTAATGGGGTCTCCCGCTACTGCTGTGCCGTGGCCGCGCAATTTCTGTTCTCATCCTGAAGCAAAGTTCTTAACCCGAGGTACTATTTCTGGGTTAGCAGAGTCTGTAACCTGAAGCATCTGTAACCTGAAGCATCTGTAACCTGAGGTACCACTCGTGGCCGACTCTGGGGTTGCGGCGCTCATCTCGCTTTGTTGGCCAAGGGAGCTGGCGTACAGCTTCCGGGTCATGTGACCAACATGACTAAGCCGCTTCTGGTGAACCAGAGCAGCGCACAGAAACGCCGTTTACCTTCCCGCCGGAGTGGTAGCTATTTATCTACTTGCACTTTGACGTGCTTTCGAACTGCTAGGTTGGCAGGAGCAGGGAGAGAGCATTGGGAGCTCACCCCGTCACGGGGATTCGAACCGCTGACCTTCTGATCGGCAAGTCCTAGGCTCTGTGGTTTAACCCACAGCGCCACCCGCGTCCCTTTGAGGTACCACTGTACAGAGTCCTAATTACAAAGCTGGGCATTGTAAGCGTGATTGGGTGCTCCTCTTGCGCTGTTCGGGGCCCCATGTTGGTGCTCTGGCAGAGGTGTGCTCCCCCATGTTCCTCCCTCCGTTACAGCCAGAGGTTGTGCAGTGCCCCTTGGAACTGGCAGGGTGGAAGGTAGGGAGGCCAACCATAGGTGAAGCCAGAGCCAATGACAGACAGAGCAAAAGGCTTCTCACTTTGTCTCTCTCTTCCTCCCTTGTGAGCTCTACAAGGGCAACATTGGCACTAGGGAGGAGGAAGCTGTCAGGCTATCAGTACCAGCCCTGGATTTCTTGTAAGAAGGGAGGCAGGTGGGTACTTGGAAATGGCACTGAAAAACCAGGAGGCAAGTCAGGAAAAGAGGGCAGTGCCAGGTTGTGGGGGGTGTGGGAAGGAGGGAGGAAGGAAGGTGCCAACTTGAATAAAGTATGAGAGTAACCCCCCTCAATATTTTAAGTGGGGCAAAGGGACCCTGGCCCCATAGATTTGGGTCCTATGCACGGACTACAGCCCTGACCTTCAAGGCAACGCTGCAGAATGGGGCAAAATGAGCCCCTATACAAATATGTAGATTGTGGCTATTTGCACCAGAGTGAGAGAGAAAACTGAATGCCACTTTGATCTATAACCCCATGTTGCCTGAAATGGAACACATTACACTCTGCTGACACACAGACATGATTAAAAGCAATCAGTTATACTTGGGGAAAGTAGGGGGGAAAGAATACCCTATCTCCCAAGGCAAACATACGCCTGCATATATATCTGACTGAAAGACAGAAAAATTCTATATATAAAACACCTCCTGGGTCTTTATGGACATTACTAATCGACTGAAAAAATAAGGAGAGCCCATGAGGAAACTTGTATAAATTAGATGTCGGAGCTGCCGTGATCTTTATTTCCTGTTGTGTAATTCTGTGCTAAATGTGTAAACTGTGCGGTGAATAAATTCTCCCTATAAGAGTGGATGACATTTAAAAACCTTGTGGAAGATGCTTAGTTATCCAGAGCTGTAGCCCATCCAGTCCAAAGGCCTCTTGGCAAAGGAAAGAAATCTCATCCACCTTCGGGGCAATTTTGGTTGTGCACAAGACAAGCAAGTTTGGGTGAGCACACAAATGCCAATTTTTATAACCTCAAATACGGGACAAATTGGGGGCCAAATGAGACAGGGGACTCTGTGCCCCCAAAAGCCCTCTTATACTATTTCCTGTCCAGGAGAGCCAGAGGCACAGAAGTTTTTTTCCCTGAGAAGCTGTAATTCCGCAGGCTCACCACACGGGGCAGTGGACAGCAGCTCCTGACTCTTAAATGAGGAGCTGCAGTAACGTGGCTCACCACATGGGGTCAGTGGTCAGCAGTTCCAAACACACTGTCCTCACTACTCATTCGTTTGCCTTCTCCAGGCCCAAACACACAGCTGGCCATAGAAGGGAGGCACAAGGCAAGCAGAGGATACTGCTCTGTTTCCTCACTCTTGCCACACTGCTTGCCTGCTTGGAGAGTGGAAGTGAAGAGAGAGTGTCAGCAAAGTACAGGAGTAGGAAGCCCCGGGGATCAGCAGTGGGCTCCTTGCAGGATGTGAACCTTGACTAGTGGGTGTCCAGTGCCTGACACAAGCCCTAGGCTCCATTTCCTTGGAGGGGGTAGAGCAGAGAGCAGAGGATAAAATGGATGGCAATGATGCTGTATGGGAACAGTAAAATAAGAAGAGGAAGAGGAGAGTTTTGGATTTGATATCCCGCTTTATCACTACCCGAAGGAGTCTCAAAGCGGCTAACATTCTCCTTTCCCTTCCTCCCCCACAACAAACACTCTGTGGGGCTGAGAGACTTCAAGGAAGTGTTTCTGGCCCAAGGTCACCCAGCAGCTGCATGCGGAGGAGTGGAGAAGCGAACCCGGTTCCCCAGATTACGAGACTATTGCTCTTAAGCACTACACCACACTGGCAGGTGGTAGCATAAGGAAAGGGCTCCCATAACGTCTTGGCTGCAAGCCTCACTAGACAGAGAACATCATCATGAAATCTGACTTGGAGATGAGCATTGGCTGTTGTCACACAGGACCCTGGTCTCCTGCCCCCCCCCCCCACTTTCTCTAATCCAGTCTGTCACATTATGTTAGGCAATATTTGGAGACCCCTATTTCCATAGCAGAGCTACAATTCCATGGGAAGAGGGATTGGACCACTCCAATAACTGCAGCTCTGTGAAGGGAGCAGTGGAGGGTCTCCCAAGAACTCTCCACACCCTTTACAAACCACAATTCCCAGGATTCCTTGGGGGAAGCCATGATTGTTTCAGTGGTATAAGAGTGCTTTAAATGTGGATGCGCTGAGAGTTGTTAGGAGACTATTCTTCATAAAGAGCTACGATTTCAAGAGTGGTTTAACAATAAATTCTCCTCCTCAGGAAACTCTGGGAAGTGTAGCTCTGGGAGGGGAATTCTTTAGGGGAAGCCATGACTCTTTTGAGTTATATGATACAGCTTTAAATGTATTGTTCAGATGGGCCTGAATTAGGACTGGTGGACTATTCTTATTGTTCATATGAGCTGTTATTGTTTCATTCTTTATTCTTTCTTACCTTTGCAAAAAAATAATAATAATGCTTAACATAGTAACAATAATAATCACAGCCATACCCAGGGTCTCTTGCACCCTTGGCAGGGAGGTATACCAGCACACCACCCCTGAAAAACACACTTCTCACTGCAGTAGTGCCAGTGTGTCACCATACACACATACGTCATGAACCCATAGTCTCCAGCAGTCTACCACCATCCCACTTTGCCATTTCTCCAACTGGCCAGCTCCCAACTCTTGTCTAAACTTAGGACCTTACACAGATAACTAGAGACAGATTTCTAGGGGGGGGTTGCATCCCTCTGGGCCTGCGCCCCCAGCAAGGGTTGGGTGCACCTCTGATAGTAATATATTCTTTTGAAGGGGGGTGTTTAACTGTACATTCCCTTAGTCTCCTCTTTCAGTGGAGAGGCGATCCGAGGATGAAATAAATAAAATTCCATCGCTCTTGCTGCCTTTTGAGATCCATGTTAAAAGTAGGCACAGCACGTCTCTCTTGAAGTTGCCAGTTATAACTCCTTCCTTTTCTGGTGTCTTAACGCTCTTCTCAGCATGCAACACTTTCCAATTACCTCTCGGCCTTTTATTCCCCAGAAGTTGAGCGCCAGCTTCTTTCTGAGATTACACAGCTCTGATCTGAGATGCTGACAGTTAAGGGTACAGCAAAAAAAATAGAAGACGATGTAAATGATACAGGCTGGATTTTCTTTAAGAAAATTAAAATGTTCCCAGGTTCAGAATGCTTGGCACATTCCTTGATGAGCAAGTAAAGATATCTGGCCTGAATCACAATAGTGGTTCCCTGTCTCGTTAGTGCAGGTGTTAATTAACTTAGCCATAGGAGAGTATCCACGTTACTATCCACACTGCTGTTGTGGCTGGTCTCTGCGCTTTATTTGTTCATTAGATTCCATTTATGAATCACTTCCCGTAAAATATCTCAGAAGGGATTTCACAGTAAAAGACACTGACCATAAAAACAATTAAGATGATTCCATATATAAAAACAATTGTGCTTGGGGCAGCCCAGTCAGATGGGTGGGGTACAAATAATTAATTGTTATTATAAAATTATATTATTATATACCAAAAAAAAAACCAATTTCAAGTACAATGTAGATACAGACTAGGGTAAAGATCTCAAACAAACAGACTGGATAGAATTATGAACTCTGTTTGGACTGATTTGGACTGATTTGGACATTAACGCAGTAGCAAAAGATGATCAGAATCCCCCTTCGGATCTTGAAATATGGGTCCCCCCAACAAAATTTAAAATTCGGCTTTGTAATTCGGAATTTATGTGATGTGATTTAATTTGATTTGATTGGCCGGTTAATAAAAATTATTTTTTTTAAAAAAAGATCTCAAACAAACAAAAGAAGTCCTGCTGGACTCGACCCATCTCGACCAGCATCCTGTGGCCAATCAGATGCCTCAGAGGGGAGGCCACAAAGAGCGCACAAGAGAAAGTCTCCCCCCCCTTTCAGTTTCCAGCAAAGGTGGTCAGAAGCATTGCAGCCTCCAACTGTGGAAGCAGAGCATAGCCCTCAGAGCTAGTATCTCAAAAGGCTTGTTGGAAGAGAGACGCCTTTGAGAGGTTCTGAAAAGATAACAGAGGCAGCATCTATCTGATGTGCAATGGGAGGAGCTTCCAAATGGCCAGCACCACCACACTTAAAAGCCCAATTCCTGTATCAGAAGGACAGACCTCCGAGAAGCTGGTACCTGCAGGAGGCCCTCTTCTGCAGAGTACAGTGATCAACAGTATACACAAGGGGTGAGACAACATTTCAAGACATCTTGGTCCCAAGCTGTGTAGGGCTTTGTGCACCAGAACCAACACCTTGAAGTTAGCTCGGTAAATAATTGGCAGCCATGTGAGCTTTAAAACTAGGATGCAGAACCTGCAAGAACAGCCTGAACAGCCTGCTGGACCAAGCTTCCTGCTCTCACAGATGCCTGTGAGTGGGAAACCTGCAAGGTAGGACCTGAGAACTGTGGCCCTCTCCCCTCCCGTGTCTTCCAGCAACTAGCATTCAGAAGCATCAACTGTGGAGGCAGATCACAGCCGTCATGGCCAGTAACCCTCAGCAGTCTTCTCCTCCATGAATTTGGCATACAGTCTATCTATGTGGACCCCTGTGTGCATACACATTACACATCCACAGTTAGCTTTCAGGAAGATGACGAAGACACTGTGCTAAAAACCTACAGCAGAAGCAGAGTCTTCTCCATCCAGCATGTAACACACCTGGATTTTGCTGCAGAAATGAATTAGGGCTCAACAGCCTACCTTCTGACCAGCTCTGTGTTTGATGATACAAAGGATGAGCCAGCCAACCCAAGTGGGTTCTGCTCTGGTGATTTATGACAGCACATACATATCTTTTGAGGGGAGAAAAACATTTTTTTTAAAAACCACAACACTTACCTTAGTGTAAACTGATCTGCTAGAGACCCGCTGGCAAGGGATACATGAAACATGACAAGGTCACCTTCCTTGACAGGACTGAGTGGTAAAGAGAGCACAAGGTTATCGTCAAGATTCAGCAGGGACTTCTTTAGCCGGTCTTGCGTTGGGTAAAGAATAACACTGCCAATCCTCTCCATTGATGCCAAAGGCACCTGTGCTTCCTCTTGCCCTTCCAGATGATGAAAGCTTTCAAGTTTCTGGTCCTCTGAAGAGCATTCCCCTTCCTCTGCATACACCCAATAGAAAAGCTCCACGGTGATCCCTTCCAAAGAGTCCTCCATCGGTTGATACTCTGGGGCCAATGGTGGCGGCAGAGATGTAAATGCAGAGTTGAACCAGCTCGGCGAGAACTCCAGCTCTGCAACGCACAATCCCAGCTGACCTTTCAACCGACAACTGCCAACAGCTACTCTATCCTCCTGGAAGGCCATCATCCTCACGCAGGGCAGGATCTCCGATGGTTCATAGTCTTCCCAGTCTCTGCCAGCGATGTAGAACAAAGCCTGGACTTTGGGCCTGATGGGATAGATGGAGCTGTCAATAACACGTGATCTTAGCTTCCAGTTAAAAGCGACCTCGTTGGCAAAACTGAACAGAGTAGATGTCAGCAGGAGGTTCGGAGGCACCGTTTGCTCCACAGTAAATGGGCCGTATGTCACATTTAACACCGGCAAGCTGGTGGCTTTGTAGACAAGGAAAGACTCCACTTGAGACTGCAAGCTAGCATTCCTCATGATATCCTGGTTGGTTTCTTTTAGGAAAAAGGAAACGTCGGTGTTGGAGATGTGGTAACTCACAGGGAGGTACACCGGCAAGCTCGTGAATCGTTGCATGCTGTCTACCACACCTCCTCGGCCTTCCACCACTGCAAGCAACAGAAAATAAATTGCGGAAAATGTAACTTAGAGGACCTGTTCATTATTCCCATTCAGCCCCTGTTCAAAGCAAATTATCTGCCATGCATTGTAGAGCTTTTAAAGAACACCGGGGAAGGTTGCTTCTGATGGCCAAATATCATTTTATGACTCAATGAAGGCCTATAGGTCAAAATGGTGGCCCTGTGCTGATTTCTCACTCATTTGCATTTCTCCACCCCCCCCAACCCCAGAACCAACCAGAGTACGGCTCTGAAGGGGGAGTGTCCTTTTGGAGATGATCTTGTCCTAAAGCAGTCACTCTTACAGAAGGCCCCGATAGAAAGCTGGGCTCCAGATCTCTGCCCCAAAAGAGGAGCCTCCAGGCCTCTTGTGAAGGAAGAGGTAACACTGGAGCTCTATATCAGGGGCAGGTGACTGGATCCTGCTGCTGACCCTCCTTGGGTCAACTTTGAGAGGAAGGTGGAACCACTCACCTGCCAATCCCCTGATATGGCAATGATGGCAGGTGATGGTTTGGTAGTATGCCACCAATCAGCTAATTCGTAGTGCCGGCAAACTCTGCTTTCAGCAGGGAGTCAGGTCTTACCTGCCCCACACTTGGCAGGGTGGGGTCTAAACCAAGTCAACCCAACCCAACCCAACCCAACCACATATAGGTTTAGACAGCCTTGAGGAGCAAATGTCAAGGCCTGGAGAGCCAGCTAACATATAGATTCTGTATGTAAGTAGACTTCTTTCTGATGTCCATTGAATGAGTGAACATCAGAGGAGCATGGTGGTAGGCAAGAGATGACTGCATGGTCCTGGGGCCTCCTCAGCACATGAAGAGGTTTCTGTAACATCTCCACCCCCTTAGGATTCCACACACACACACACACACACACACACACACACACACAGGTTGCTATCGAGAAAGTTAATGGTAGCTCTTAAACACAAAGGAAACAAAACTCCCAGTGGAGTAAAAAATCTGCCTTGGATAGTGAAACACCAATTGATGCTAAACCGGGACGATTTGAACCATAAATGTTAAGAAGCCAGCTAGATGGAGGGAGGGAGGGTGCATATTGTGGAGAAACAACAGAGGCCCACCAACAGATTAAGATCAAGCATGGTACTGTCTGCCTCAAAACCTCAAGGTACCAATTTAATACTCATCACTATTGGGGAGAATAGACATGCAATACTGTGACACCACCCCAAAACAATTAAGACTTTCATGGCACCTGTTACTAGCAAGGATGACTCAGACAACGCCAGCAGACTTTGCAGTGAAAAAAGAAAAAGTGAAATTTGCAGGCTCCTTTCAAAAAGGCTTTCATTTTTATGTCATTAAAACTGCATTCCTCAACTTCCCGTGCCAAATCACTCATGAGATCTGTCATCCTGGCTCCGATCTCATCCTCTCTATTTATAAAAAGCTGTTCTGTTTATTTTCAGCCACTTGACATTACCTACATCTTAATTAAGTATCTCAGTTTCTACACTTCTGGGAACAAATACATCATTTTCTTGAAGGGTTGGCCCCTAACAATAGGCAGAGTGGGGCAGCTGCCTCAGGCAGCAGATGTTAGGGGCCTTAAAGCAGTTCCCCCTCTCATTTTCCCCAAGTCCCCTGAATTAGCCAGTTTGCTGCACCTCCTAAGCTAGCCTGCTGCCCTCAGCAGCGGTGGTGGTGGTTGACTCATCACCAGTGGTGGAAAGAAGATTCAACTGCTAGTTCAGATGAATTCTGCATATGGAACAAGGACTGCCATCTTCACAAGCCCTAATCCCCAGGATAGTTCAGTTGGTGGTAGAGCATGAGACTCTTAATCTCAGAGTTGTGCGTTCAAGCCCAATATTACGCAAAGGACCCCTGCACTGCAGGGGGTTGGACTAGAGCCAGTGTGGTGTAGTGGTTAAGAGCAGTAGTCTCATAATCTGGGGAACCGGGTTCGCGTCTCCGCTCCTCCACATGTAGCTGCTGGGTGACCTTGGGCCAGTCACACTTCTTTGAAGTCTCTCAGCCCCACTCACCTCACAGAGTGTTTGTTGTGGGGGAGGAAGGGAAAGGAGAATGTTAGCCGCTTTGAGACTCCTTAAAGGGAGTGAAAGGGATATCAAATCCAAACTCTTCTTCTTCTTTTTCTTAGATGACTCCCTGGTCCCATCCAACTTTACAATTCTACAATCTACAATCTAAATTTGGGTCCAACGTAGCTTAAGTGCCGCCTGACTAAGCTCCACCTCAATCACTGGGGTTCCTCTGAGGAAGCCTTTCTGGATGTTCCCCGTGTGGCCCCTGAGGTTCGGTCACACTTTACTAGGAATCTGCCCTTCAGTGTGACAGGCAAGAAAGAAAGAACGGTCCAGTGGAGATTGAGTGTGCCATGAAATGCTGGATGACTGGCTGTTGTGAATAAAAGTGAAAACCAGGGTCCCATCTGTGCATTAATTTGCAAAGCCCTGAATAATTTAAGCCCAGGGTATATTAGGGACCACCAACACCTTTATAACTCCTGACAACCTAGCAGTTCGAAAGCACATCAAAGTGCAAGTAGATAAATAGGTACCGCTCCGGCGGGAAGGTAAACGGCGTTTCTGTGCACTGCTCTGGTTTGCCAGAAGCGGCTTAGTCATGCTGGCCACATGACCCGGAAGCTGTATGCCCGCTCCCTCAGCCAATAAAGCGAGATGAGCGCCGCAACCCCAGAGTCAGCCATGACTGGACCTAATGGTCAGGGGTCCCTTTACCTTTACACCTTTGTAAGGGACGCAGGTGGCGCTGTGGTCTAAACCACAGAGCCTAGGGCTTGCCGATCAGAACGTGGGCAGTTCAAATCCCCACGATGGGGTGAGCTCCCGTTCTTTGATCCTAGCTCCTGCCAACCTAGCAGTTCGAAAGAATGTCAAAGTGCAAGTAGATAAATAGGTACCGCTCCGACGGGAAGGTAAACGGCACTTCTGTGCACTGCTCTGGTACGCCAGAAGTGGTTTAGTCATGCTGGCCACACTACTCGGAAGCTGTACACCGGCTCCCTTGGCGAGATGAGTGCCACAACCCCAGAGTCAGCCATTACTGGATCTAATGGTCAGGGGTCCCTTTACCTTTACACCTTTATAAGCTCTTCCCAGGGAACCGCTCTTCCCAGGGAATTCTGGGAATTGTGGGTTTTTGGGAGAGTGAGGAATAGTGGTCTCCTACAACTTTCAGCACCCTTAACGAACTACAGTTCCCAGACGTTTCGGAGGAAGCCATGGCTGTTTAAACTGGCATGATACTGCTTTAAATGTATAGTGCAGATGGGCTGTTTTTGGGACGGGGGGAGGCATGGAGTGGCTGAAATGCTGAACTCCACGCTACAACATTTTGCCACAAGTCTCTCTTGTACCTTCACCTCCCTGCTGATCTCCTTCCCAACTGGCTCACATGCATCCTAGTTACAATAGCCATCTCAGAAAGCAACCTGGATGTGCCTGCAAAGTCCCTCTGCCAGACGCGAGGGCCATTTCAGCAGACTCCATTACCAGATGGCTATTTATAGAGGCCCTTGACAAGGAACGACACACCACAGCAGAATCTGAAAAATGGAAGTTTCTACCAGGTGAAGCTGAACTTGATGCCTAGGAAAGCTGAGAAGAATCAAAGGAGAGCGAGAAGGAGGTAAAACGAAGTGCTTTTGTCTGCCACTTAGGAAATGAAAGAGCTTATCACATCTGGCAGGTTCCCTATTATATTATAATTGAGGTGTGGAAATCAGCCTAAAATTTGGTCTAGCTAACTCCCATCTTCACTGCTACAGCCTTTTCCTCCTGAACCTGTTGAGATTTCTATTCCACCTTAAGCAGCAGACATGGAACTGTTGCGTGTCACATGTCTGTTTACATACCAGCACAGCTTGCTGGGAACTTCTGTTGTGTGTATAGCTTTTGCTTTTCTCTCTGTGTCTCTGAGAAGACAAAGAGAGGGACAACATGTTTCTTTGTCCTGATTTATGATTAATAAATCCGTAGTTGTAGTATGCTCCCACAAGCCTCACGCCTATCCTGTGTGCGCAGTTCTCTCTGCTGAAATAGTATGCCCTGGCTTTGAAGCCCAGGTTTCTGATTTACACTGGACCAGAGGCCGATGGGTCTTCGCAGCGAGACGGCTGGAAGGAGATGGCCCAGCTGGGCCTAGCCAGCTGGCCTTGCGGCCCTCTGCATACCTACAGAACCTTCCCTTGTCACACCTCAGCATTCCTTACTTCTTTAGGTTGCTCAGATTCCTTCGCTAGTTCTGCATCCCCTTTCACATCCCGCACAAACACCTGGAATGCTCAGGGTCAGGCAATTAAAACTAATCTGAAGGAGATTCAAGACAGACCTAAGCAAGGAGACTGTTGCCTGCAAACCACCAACTTTGCATTATCTTCAGTTATCTGATGTCTAGTGGATCAGACATTTTAGTTGATCAAAAGATTGTTATTTTAAAAAAAGAAAAATTCAAAACTAAATCATCTACAAAACCAGCTTTCCACAAACTGGAGCCCTCCAAATGTTGGTGGACTGCAATTCCCGTCATTTCTTAGCTTTGCCCATGCTGGCTGGGCTTAGACTCATATAATTCACAGCTAAAGCATCCACGACAGATGGCCATCCAACTTCTGCTTAAAAACCTCCAAGGAAGGAGAGTCCACCTCCAGAGGGAGACCATTCCACTGTTGAAGAGACCTTACTGTCAGAAAGTTCTACCTAACTTTTAGTTGGAATGTTAATCCTACACTCCAAAGTAAGAGAAAACAAGCTTGCTCCATCTTCCATGGGATAGCCCTTGAGATATTTGAAGATAGCTATCATATCTCATCTCAGTCACCTCTTTTCCAGGCTTAACATACCCAGCTTCCTCAACCGTTCCTCCTAAGGCTCGGTTTTCAGACCTTTGATCATCTTGGTCACCCTCCTCTGCAAACATTCCAGCTTGGCCACATGCTTCTTAAATTGTGGTGCCCAGAACTGAACACAGTATTCCAGGTGTGGTCTGACCAAGGCAGAATAGTGGTCCTACTATTTCCCTTGATCTGCATACTAGACTTCTTTTGATACAGTCTAGAATAGCATTACTTTTTATGCTGCTGAATCACACTGTTAACGCATGTTAAGCTTGTGGCCTGCTAAAACCCTGTAGATCAGGCATAGGCAACCTCTGGCCCTCCAGATGTTTGGGACTACAATTCCCATCATCCCTAGCTAACAGGACCAGTGGTCAGGGATGATGGGAATTGTAGCCCCAAACATCTGGAGGGCCAGAGGTTGCCTATGCCTGCTCTAGATCCTTTTCACATGCAATGCTAGCAAGCCAAATGTCCCCCATCTTATATTTGTGCTTGATGAGAGTTGGAGTCCAACCACATCTGGAAGATATCAGTTTTAAGCCTCACTAAACATTGCAGCCCTACTGACATATGATTAGTTAAATGTCCAAGAACATGCATAGAAAATAGAAAACTTGTCTTATACCACGTCAGACTATTGATAAATCCCACTCAGTATTGTCTACATTGACTATGCAAGGAGACTCTGCAAGGTTCCAGACAGGGCTCTGTTGTCAGCCCTATGTGGGGAAGCTGGGGATTGAACCTGGGACCTTTTGCATGCAAAGCGGATGCTCGACCACCGAGCCATGGCCCTTCCACAATAAAGCCACATTCCAGTTTCCACACAGAGATGGGGTCAGCAGAGTTTTGACAGCTTCTGTTCATTAAAAGGTGCAGATAAGAAATAAGAGCTGACTTTCACTGAAACTTTAAGAATTCACTTCCCAGAACAGAAGCTTGATTTGCACATCTTTTCCTTGATGTGAGACAAGCCTCCCACAGGACTCTACCACCTTAGACCTCACACTAGGAAGAGATGGTATCTTGCCAGAAAGAATGCTCCACTCAAAATTATGTCGTGTGTGAAATAATTTATGTCAAGAGAGGAGGCTTCTAGCTCTCCCCCCCCCAAAAAAATTGTCCCTCCAGTCATGATATCTGAGGTGGTTTGACTGTGTGATAAGACTGTACCACCATAGAGGCCAAATCCAGATGTCCCCTCCGATTATCAAAAACATAGGCTCTGCCCTGCTGGGTCAGTCAAAAAGTTCCAAACAGCTACAATCCAAGAAACCCATGAAGAGGATGTAAAAGACAACAGTTCTCCTAGGTCATTTCTTGCGTGCAACTTGAACATGGAGGCTCCACATAACTGTCATGGCTTGAAGGCTGCCTCAAAGGCCTTGGATAAAATTAAACAAATATCAGTGGCACGCAGACAGCTAATTGGCGCACCACGGTCCTTGCTCAAATCTTGGTAGAACTTCTGCTGAAGAATAAGAGGATTCACCTTTCTGCATGCAGACTGTAACCCAGTGGTGGAACACCTGTTTGCACACAGGTGTGCCAGGTTCAATCCCTGACATTGCCAAGTGTTTTTAAAAAGAGGAGGAACGATAAGGAAGTCTTTGCTTGCCAGGCCTCTCCATCTGGTGCCTGGAGTCCTCCCCAAGCCATACCCCTCGCTGGTCTGGCTTCGCTGGCCCCAAATGTTTGGGGCCTGTCTGGAAAGTGTCCTTGAACTCTGACCATGCCTCCTGCTTCCCTGAATGGAGGACAGCGAGGGGTGTGTGGCTGTGTTTAGAAACCAATAAACACACAGGACGTAACCGGCTGTACTTTTGAATAAATAAGGTATACTGTTCATTGTATCAAATTGAAGGTTTCAATGCAAGTCTCATAAAGTTCAACGAAAAAAGCAGAAAACCCAATGGACCAGTTCATTCTCTAGTCAGTTCATGCATAAGGTCCATACACGTAAAAGTGTCTATTCCACCTGTCCCATAATCCACATGAAGGGTTGTTACAGTTCCACAGAATCCTTTCACAGAGTCTAAGACAAGGATTTCCAGAATATTAGCCTTGTTTTGCCATCCTAGGCTTCATCTTAGATCCACTATCCTGTAATATTACATATGAGCCTGTACTACTGATGAAGCATGGATGGCGAAACAAGGCTAATATTCTGGAAATCCTTGTCTTAGAGACTGTGAAAGGATTCTGTGGAACTGTAACAACCCTTCATGTGGATTATTGGACTCTATGAACAGACAGGTGGAATAGATACTTTTACATGGATGGACCGTATGCATGAACTGACTAGAGAATAAACTAATCCATTGGGTCTTCTCCTTTTTTCGTTGAACTTTGTGAGACTTCTTTTGAAATTTTCAATTTGATACAATGAACAGTATACCTTATTTATTCAAAGTTACGTCCAGTTACGTCCTGTGTGTTTATTGATTATGTTTCACGTAACCATAGGTTTGTTGTTTTGTGTTTAGAAACCAGCCTGGAACACAAAGGCAAACTGTGCATTTGTTGCCCCACCCACTTTTACCTCTAGCTCCACCCACCACCAGCATGTGGCCCCTGGAAGGTCATGCCGAAGGATGTTCAGCCCTTGGGCTGAGAAAAGGTTACGCACGCACACACGCACACCCAAGGGATCCACTGCCACTTTCCACAGCAGAGACAATACTATGCTAGATAGACAGTTGGTCCTATCCAGTACAAGGCAGCGTCTAATATTGCTAGAATTCCATCCCCCCTCTGAAAAATATGCAAGTGTTGATGCTGTGCTGTGCATTGCCTTAGCCTTCTCACACTACTCGGGAACTTCACGTCTTTTGAGGGCAGATTTAAAATATTGTATACAAAACATATCTTCCTCTCCCAGTTTCATCCCCCCCCCCCCCGCCAGTAACTGCAATTCAGAGCAACCTTTGGGCACGGGGTGTGAGGTGGAAGAACCCAGTCATGGGGAACACAATTTACCCTGAGAGCTTGTATAACAAGCCATAAAGCTCAAGCAATAGGCTGAGCTAGATCCCAGTCTCTGCCTGCAACTCAATGCAAGATCTGCATTTAGCAGCATTTTCATGAGGCCACAGGGACATCTAAAAAAGCCATCATTCTTCCCAGAAAGAGATAAGCACTTCCTCACTACCACCTTTCTGTCCCTTCCAAGATTCAAGACCATTGGCGTGAATCTGAGTGTGGAAGTGGTGAAAAATGAGGTGCGGATCCAGCTCTGGGAGCCTGACGCAACGCCTAGCAAATTACCTGCTGCGCTAATGGCGCTTGCATTGAGATCCAGAGCAAAGATGAAGAGCCATCAGCTGGCTCCATTGAAATGCAATCAAACAAAAGACCAGCAGTGGGAAAGGGAGCAGGGAGAATATGTAACAGAGCACGGAAAGGGCTGTTTTGCAGAGGGACATTATCTTATTTTTATCATTTATTAAATTTCTATACCACCCTTCACCCAAGGATTGCAGGGTGGCTTACAATATAAAAACACTTAAATACATAACAACAACAAAGAAAAACAATACCATCACCACCCCACAGTTTAAAAGGTTGCAGATTGTTTAATTAGAAGTGTATAAAATCATGCATGGCATACAGAAAGCAGGCAGAGAAATATTTTTTCTCCCTCTCTCTTAACACGAGAACTTGTGTTCATCCTAGGAAGCTGAATGTTGGAAGATTCAGGACAGATAAAGCAAAGGACTTTTTCACGCAGTGTGTAGTTAAAACTGAGGAACTCCCTCCAGCAGGAGGCAACGAAAGCCATAAACCTGGATGGCTTTAAAAGAAGATTACCGTATTTTTCGTTCCATAAGACACACTTTTTTCTTCCTAAAAAGTAAGGGGAAATGTCTGTGCGTCTTATGGAGAGAATGTGTGGTCCCTGGAGCTGAATTGCCCAGGGGTAAAAAGCAGGTCAGGCTTTTTTTTTTTTTTTTTTTAAAGAGGAAAGTGGGTGTTGAAACAAAGCCGCTGATCGTTTGCCAATTGGGGAGAGAGATAAGGGACGCTAGAGATAAAGGAGGCTGCCTGGGAGGGGGGAGGTAAAGACATCAAAGGGGGGAAACAGGAAGACGAAAGCAATAAGGAGAGAAATTAGAAGAAAAGGAGGAGTAAAAAACTGCTCCAGCTAAGGAAAAGACACTAAGGCAAACAAGAGGGAAGGGAGTGTTGAAAGGAAGCAGCTGATTGGTGGGATCGGAAGAGGGATAAGGGACGCTAGCGGAGGCTGCCTGGGAGGGGGGAGGTAAAAACCCATGGATTTTTGCATTGGGTGACCCCAAATTCACCATCAGATCACATGTCTGTGGCCACAGCATGAACCACAAAAATCATACATCCACTGTTTCGTTCAGAATGTTTGTTTTCTTGTTTTCCTCCTCTAAAAACTAGGTACATCTTATGGTCAGGTGCATCTTATGGAGCGAAAAATACGGTAATTCATAGTAGATAAGGCTATCCAATGGCTATGTTCTGCCTTCACTGTCAGAGGCAGTATGCTGACAGTTGCTGGAAACTGCTGGAGGGAAGAGGGGAGAGCTCAGGTCCTGCTTAATAGTTTTCCACAAGCATCAAGCTGGCCACTGTGAGAACAGGATGCCGGACTAGTGGGACTACTGGCCAGATCCAGCCGGCCTTTCTTATGTCCTTACACAGTGCAGGGAACAGAGAGTGTGGCAGAGTCAAGCCACAGATGTGGACAACCACAGCCAAATCCAGAGGTGGGGCAGGAGCTTTCAGAACATGCATTGGAGCAGGAATAGGCAACCTGTTGGGCTCAGTGGGGCCCATCATTATCCCCCTCCACCACCCCATGAGCCAACTTTCTCCCAGTCCTGCCACACTCACAGGCACATTTGGTGGGGATGTGAGAAAGAGCCTTTTCAGTGGTGGCTCCTAGACTTTACAACTCCCTTCCCAGAGAAGCTGGACTGGCTCCCTCCTTGCTGTCCTTCCACCAGCAAGTGAAGGCTGCCTTATTCCAGCAGGCTTGGGGGAAGTGACTGCTGTTAAGGAAGGGCCTTTTAATAGTGCTGTGCTATATTTACTATATGTATTTTAATAAATTTGGAGCTTAAATTGTTTTCATTCCATTGTATTTTAATTACTTTTTAACTATTATCTTTCATGCTTTTAGCTTCCTGTGTTTTATCCGTGTTTGTTTCAATTTTTGTAAGCTACCTTGAGTCCTGGCTCTGCGAGAAAGACGGGATATAAATAATAATAATAATAATAATAATAATAATAATAATAATAATAATAATAATTGCAGTAATTATAGTAATGATAATAATAGCATCACCAGCAACTGATCTGTGAAACTGCTTAAACAAAGGATCTGCTATGCTCTGCGGCACACAGCTTGAAAACATGGTTTCTGTTACCATGGGGGGTTCGGAGTCTCCCCTTCTGTTTGCTGAAGTTTTGTTCTCAGTTCTGCCTGCTTATCTTTGCTGATGCTCAAGTGGTGATGAAAAATGCATGAAAACCCCATCCGTGCCCTTAGATATTTTGTCAGAATCTTCCACACACACCACATCACAGCAGTAGCAGTAAAAGCATACAGATGGAACCAGAGAAGAAATCTAGTCTTCATGTGTTGTAGCAAGTTAATGGCTGTGGGGGTTTATTTCACCCCCTGGAAACAGGGTGATGCTTGGTGCTACCATCCCTCTCTTGCAGGGGTGTGTGAATCTTTTGCTCCAGGGGTGGGGACCATGCGACTCTGCAGATGTCCTGGACTACAACTCCCACCATTCCAAACTATTCTGGCAAGGGCTAGTGGGAGTTGATCAATGTGAAGAGGGCCACAGGTTTCACCATCCCTGTTATTTATTGATGCTTTTGAATTTTGGTGCTGGAGGAGACTCTTGAGACTCCCATGGACTGCAAGAAGATCAAACCTCTCCTTTCTTAAGGAAATCAGCCCTGAGTGCTCACTGGAAAGACAGATCGTGAAGATGAGGCTGCAATACTTTGGCCACCTCATGAGAAGAGAAGACTCCCTGGAAAAGACCCTGATGTTGGTAAAGATGGAGGGCACAAGGAGAAGGGGATGACAGACAATGATATGGTTGGACAGTGTTCTCGAAGCTACCAGCATGAGTTTGACCAAACTGCGGGAGGCAGTGGAAGACAGGAGTGCCTGGTGTGCTCTGGTCCATGGGGTCACAAAGAGTCAGACACAACTAAACGACTAAACTACAAGCTTAGCTGCAGGAGCTGCTGGGAGGAGGTATACAAGATGTCATCCAACTGTCTTAGGGACACCTACCTTCCAAGGTGGACAAGCCCCACCTGCCTCTCTGTGTCCACCAATGGCATCTACAGAGTCAGACAGGTCTCTTCATGCTGGCCAGTCATCCATACAAGTAGGCATTTAAGTATGGCCACCTTCAGATAGCAAGAAAGCCTTCCTGCTTTAAAATACCGCTTGTAAATCTTATTAAAGTAATCCCTTCCCTGAACTCAGATTATTGCCTTCACCTTTATGGTGGAATAAAAAATTAATTTCCCCCACCATAATAAGTGCACGATAAGAAGGCATCACTCGAAACTTAACTAGAAGATTATAATTAACTCTCTTTGAATAAAGCTAAATTTAAACTCGGGCCAACCATTTGTTTCCTTACACCCCTCTTCAGCAAGTCAATGAACAGGCAAGGCTGGATTAGCAGTCCCTTGCCAGCTCTGCCATTGTTAGCGGAAATGCGCTTCCCGCTCAGAGAAGCGGAGCAGAGCTGTAATCCAACACCCAGAAGGATTCAGGATTAACGTCTTCTTTTTGCGTCTGCCGCTCACCGAGGTTTAAGACCCAGAAGGTAAGGCAGATACATAGCTAATATTAGGCCACATTTGCAGATGCTGAGCACGTTGAATTCTCCAAACATAAATGGTCTCCACGGATAATTGGCACCGAGTCTTAAGTCACCACAGCGTGACTTTATGCCTATGTGCACCGACGCCTAGGGAGAAACTTTCATGGCCAGGAGCCATTGCTCAGTGGTAGTGCCTGCTCTGCGTGCAGAAGGTCCCAGGATCAGTCCCTGGCAATCTCCCAGCAGGGCTGGGAAACCCCTTACTGAAACTCTGGAGAGACATTGTCAGTCAGTGCACAAAGCAGATGGACCAATGATATGAGGCAGGCTCTTATTTTTCCACAAGCACCCTAAAACTTATGGTGGCAGTGGCGTAGCGTGGGGGGTGCAGGGGGGGCGGCTGCACCGGGCGCAACATCTGGGGTTAGGGGGCGCAAATCCACGGGTTAGGGGGCGCAAATCCATGGGTTAGGGGGCACAAATTACTTGCCTTGCCCCGGGTGCTGACAACCCACGCTACACCACTGGACTGTGGTGTGCCCATGTTCTCAACCCGGAGGTGGCCAAACCCAGGTGCCTTGTTCTCTGTGTCAATCAGCCAACTGGCCACAAGAGGCAGCTACTAGCCTGCTCTCTACTGCACCACATAGAGGAGTACTGTGGATGCTGGCAAAGCAGCGGCAGGTGATCATAAGGAGCCAATTGGTTTTGATCCAGCCCAATATGTAGCATGTCAGCCTGGTTCCTCAGCCGGAGCAATTTCTCTTTGGGGTAAAGGCCCAGCCAGTACCCATGCCTAGTATTAATAGTAGGGAGAGTAAAAGGTAAAGGGACCCATGACAGTTAAGTCCAGTCGCAAATGACTCTGGGGTTGCAGCGCTCATCTCGCTTTATAGGCTGAGGGAGGCAGCGTTTGTCTGCAGACAGTTTTTCCGGGTCATGTAGCCAGCATGACTAAGCTGCTTCTGGTGAACCAGAGCGGCGCACAGAAATGCCATTTACCTTCCCACCAGAGCGGTACCTATTTATCTACTTGCATTTTTTGGTGTGCTTTCGAACTGCTACGTTGGCGGGAGCAGGGACCGAGCGACGGGAGCTCACCCCATCATGGGGATTTGAACACCAACCTTTTGATCGGCAAGCCCAAGAGGCTCAGTGGTTTAGACCACGGCACCACCCGTGTCCCTAGTAGGGAGAGTACCCAGCTAAATTTTTGCTCAGAAGAAACCTTTTGAAATTAATAAAGTTAGGTAAGTCAAAACCTCCAACCACGCCGTCATGCAAATGAGGCAGGACTCAATTTATCTAGCAAGCTATCTCTGCTTGCCTGGGTCTTCTTGAAGCCCCCAACACAGGCCAAGAGTTCAAGAGAACAGATAGGAGCTTTGCTGCTGCTAAGGCAAGCCAATATTTGTTGGGCCCTGTTAATAAATAAAATAAAATTTATGGAGTTCAGAAATGGAATTTTCAGAAAATATTGACGCCAAGTTTCCCTGCGTGATTTGCTTCTAATTTCCATTTTGCTCCTTAATCTCAAAGAGAATTAAGCTTTTTTTTCTCTTTCCAGCTTTGCTAAAATAAAATAAGGAGATGGGAAACCCACATTTTATGCTATTTTTATAAACATTCCAGGTTTCCTAAAGAAACCAGCACATAAACAGACCTATATAAGAGTGCATAAAACAATATAAAATATGTATCTGTGGACATGCATATAAAATTATACTGCAGAAATATAGTCAGCATGGGACTTGGCTCTTTTTATGTGTATTATATATATATATAAGTAAAAAAATAATATTCAAATACTTTGCACATAATTAGTGTAAAAAAAATGACAATGTAGACGTGGCTCAGGCAAAAGCAGAAGCTCAGCGTGAAAGGCCACTGATGGAAGCCAAGCTTGATCAGGTCAGAACTGCCAGAATCCATTTAAAAGAGATTCCTCCTCCATCCCTAATGAACATATGGAGGTGCCTTGTAATGGAGG
The DNA here is from genome assembly GCF_965153285.1 of Podarcis tiliguerta. Classification (NCBI taxonomy): domain Eukaryota; kingdom Metazoa; phylum Chordata; class Lepidosauria; order Squamata; family Lacertidae; genus Podarcis; species Podarcis tiliguerta. The sequence goes on from NC_139549.1 coordinate 37,928,081, forward strand.
CAAGCCACTGGTCCACGTAACCCATGGCAGGCAACATGCAGCCCTTGTCTTAATTGTAGCAGCCTTGGCCTGATTTCAAAAGCCTCCTCCAAGTGGTCTGTCCAGCTATTGGCTCCAAACTCACCTATGGTCAGCATGTAGCCCCAAATAGCTTACCCCTCAAGGGAGTGCAGCTCTCAGCAAAAATAAGGGCTCCTACCTGTAATCTAGCCCATTGGTATCAGTAGGTCTCAGACAAAACACTCTCATCACTTACTTGCTGAAGTTCTTTTACTTGGAGACCTTAGGATCGAGCACAGGGATTTCTGCATGCAAAGCAAGATCTGGTTCCACATACAGCAAGAGCAGGGTTATTGTTTATAGCATGCAGATCTGAGAGGTAAGTGGAATAAAGAGCTCCTTGGTAGTCCAACTAGATGGTGAATGTCTCAAGGTAGCCAACAATAAGATGCAGCCTAGCCCAGCCTGGAATTCCTTGTCTAAACCAAATAAATGGTTTCTGGGAAATAGTAACAATGTTGTGAAGATTGAGATCTCCGATCATACAAGCCACCAGGAGAAACTTCATAATGGTGGAATGACCTAAGAAAATAGTACTATTTGGAATGATTATGGGGGCAACTTTGGCGAGGGTGGTTCCTTGGCTCCTCGACTGTCTAATGATTGTAAGCACATTATGTCACAGCAAGCTATACTGTACTGCATTTCTGGTGGTGAAATCTCTGACGCTGGTTGGTTGAGCTGTGGGAATAACACAGAATCCCAAACTTAGAGGGAATCCAACTGTCAGAATGTCTGCAGTTTGGTTTCTGTGAGGAAAGATAAAGTTGTCAGTGTGGCTGGGTTGAAAACTTCACACAGACTCCTAGAGTCAAATGGAAGCTTTGTGAGGGCTAGAAAGAGACGCAAGGGAATAGATATGCTAAGGGGTAGGGAACCTAGCAGAGAAGTTGCGGACAGAAGGGTGCAGAGCTGGCAGTAGATTCCAGAAAAGTACCTGGCAAGGGCAAGTGAGAGGAAATTGATGTGAGATATAAGACAGGGAATTGGGGCCAGAAAGGTCCAAGTGAAAGTGGAAGCTGCCAGATTTCATAGATTAATTTAGCAAATCAAGTTTCTGGCTTTAGGCTTCTAGGGGTTTTTTGTTATTGTTTTAAAACAACAACACCAAAGTAGTCATTCTGGTTAGTTCTTCTAGCCTTGAACAATAGCAAGCAGGAAAATGCTCTGCCAATCACACTTAAGCAATGTTAGTAAAACAGCCCGAAAGGTCACAAAATCATCGGCTAAACAAACTATTACAAGTTCATTTACAAAGGAAATATTGAAAGCTTAAGTAGCTCATCCTATTAACTTACAGTCATACCTCGGGTTGAAGTAGCTTCAGGATGAATATTTTCGGGTTGCGCTCCGTGTACTCTGAAGCGTATGTAACCCGAGGTACCCCTGTACAGCTGTGCTGGGCAAAACTCAGCAGCAGGGTGTGATCAGTGGGTGAGCAACCAAGAAGGAGCCCCAGCCCCTTTATCTTGATTGATGATGGAAGTAAGGCAGGATATAAATGGAACAAAATAAGCTGATATCTAACCAATCAGTTGGGACGTGGGTGGCGCTGTGGGTAAAAGCCTCAGCGCCTAGGGCTTGCCGATCGAAAGGTCGGCGGTTCTAATCCCCGCGGCGGGGTGAGCGCCCGTTGTTCAGTCCCAGCTCCTGCCCACCTAGCAGTTCGAAAGCACCCCTAAGTGCAAGTAGATAAATAGGGACCGCTTACTAGCGGGAAGGTTAACAGTGTTTCCGTGTGCGGCTCTGGCTCGCCACAGCAGCGATGTCACGCTGGCCATGTGACCTGGAAGTGTCTCCGGACAGCACTGGCCCCCGGCCTCTTGAGTGAGATGGGCGCACAATCCTAGAGTCTGTCAAGACTGGCCCGAACGGGCAGGGGTACCTTTACCTTTTAACCAATCAGTTAACCAGCAGCCCAACTTGTGGTGCTGGGTTGTCTTCAGGGCCTGTTGTTGTTCAAGGGTTTTATAAATAACTTGGATGAAGGAATTGAGGGGATGCTCATCTAATTTGCAGATGAAACCAAACTGGGAGGGGTAGCTAATGCCACAGAAGACAGAATCAGAATTCAGAATGGCCTTAACACATTGGAGAACTGGGCTCAAACTAAGAGAACAAATTTTAAGAGGGACAAATGTCAGGTACTACACGTAGGCAGGAATAGCTAGCTGCACCAGTACAAGATGGGAGATAGTAGGCTTGCCAGTAGTACCTGTGAACAGGATCCCAAAGTCTTAGTAGACCACGAGCTTGACATCAGTAAACAGTTTGATGCAGAAGCAAAAAAGCTAATGCTATTCTAGACTGCATCAACAGAAGTATAGTGTCCAGATCTAGGGAAATAACAGTCCCGCTCTAGTCTGCCTTGGTTAAACCATACCTAGAATAATGTGTTCCAGTTCTGGGCGCCACAATTTAATAAAAATACTGAAAATCTGGAATGTATGCAGAGCAGGGCAACCAAGATTATCAAGGGTCTGGACTAAACATCAGGAAGAACTCTCTGACAGTAAGAGCTGTCTGACAGTGGAATGCAATGTTCGATTAAACGCCGTGGAGGCCCCTAGGCAGTCAAAATCTCGGGGGGACCCTTGCAAATTATCTCCTCATACGTTTTTGTAATTGTCTTTCAAGATCAAATTAATATTATTTTGATCCGTTGTCACATGGTGCCCTAAAAGGCATGGGGTCCATAGGCTGGTGCCTGCTATTAGGTAATCCAGCACCGGTGGAATGGTGTCACTTGGAAGGTTGTGAACGCTCCTTCCTTGGTGTTCTTAAAGTAGAGGTTGGATGGTCATCTGTCGTGGATGCTTTAGTTGAGATTAGCGCATTAGAAGGGGTTGGACTAGATGGCCTTTGAGATCCCTTCCGACTCTACATTTCTATGATTCTATAATTCTAGGAACACTGGGGTGCTGTCTTTGAAAAACATAATAATAGAGGAAGCTTATACCAAGTCAGACCACTGGTCCATGTAGTTCAGTAATATCTACACTGACTGCTAGCAGCTCTGCAGGGAGTCATTTTGGACTCACAGCTGTCCATGGAGGCACAGGTCAATTCTGTGTCCAGGGCAGTTGTTTATCAGCTCCATCTGGCAGGCTGAGACCCCGTCTGCCTACGGACTGCCTCGCCAGAGTGGTGCATGCTCTGGTTATCTCCCGCTTGGACTACTGCAATGCGCTCTATGTGGGGCTACCTTTGAAGGTGACCCGGAAACTGCAACTAATCCAGAATGCAGCAGCTAGACTGGTGACTGAGAGTGGCCGCCGAGACCACATAACCTACACTGGCTCCCAGTACGTTTCCAACCACAATTCAAAATGTTAGTGCTGACCTTTAAAGCCCTAAACGGCCTCGGTCCGTATATCTGAAGGAGCGTCTCCACCCCCATCGTTCAGCCCGGACACTGAGGTCCAGCTCCGAGGGCCTTCTGGTGGTTCCTTCACTACGAGAAGCCAAGTTACAGGGAACCAGGCAGAGGGCCTTCTTGATAGTGGCACCTGCCCTGTGGAACACCCTCCCAGCAGATGTCAAAGAGAAAAACAACTGCCAGACTTTTAGAAGACATCTGAAGGCAGCCCTATTTAGGGAAGCTTTTAATGTTGCTTGATAGGTTATTGTATTTTAATATTCTGTTGGAAGCCGCCCATTGGCTGGGGAAACCCAGTCAGATGGGTGGGGTATAAATAATAAATTATTGTTATTGTTATTGTTATTGTTATTGTTATTGTTTCAGGCAGGTGTCTATCTCAGGGGTCTACCTAGAGATGCCAGGGATTGAACCTGGGACTATCAGGTGTGCAAAGCAGATGCTCTACCACACAGTAACACTGGAAACCACTTTATACCAGATCAGATCATTGATCCTCCTACCTCAGTAACACAACTATATATGAGCACCAGGAAGTCTCATTTTTTATTTTAAAAAAAAAATCACCTTTCTAACTTTTGCAGACTGAGTTGCAGAGTTGATCTCCTAAGCTCTGCCCAGTGAGCTACTCTGGTAGTCAGGGGTCCTCAAGATTTCAGAGACAGCTAAAATCTCCCAACTGCATGCACAGAACCGTTAACCAACTTTTGGAATACTTTGTATTCAGTGTTGTGAACGTGCAAGCTACGCTAAGCAAGGAGAGTGACAGCAGAAAAGCAAGGATTTATGTTAGCCGGGGCCTATCTGTCACAGAGATAGGAATGCCGAGAGAGTCCTTTTATTAAAATCAGTCTCCTGCTACAGATATTGATCTAAGCAGCTAAGGTTGAATAGCACAGCATGCCACCATCTCTCAAAAAGTTAGTCACTGGCGCAACTGTAAGACATCGGATGCAACAAGCCAACTCTATGATGCCCATCAGAAAGTAGCACCCCAAACTCCCAGTTATTCAGCAAGTAGTCTGGAGTTTCAACAAAGGAAGACAGATGAAACGGAGGTCCTTCAGCACCATGGACAGAGGCTTAAAAAGTAGTCCTGATGGATCAGATTAGGATTTGGGGATTAGTGAGTTTAATTTGCTTCACGATTTAATGCAAGCACACCTTTTTCCACTTCCAATGCCACTAGGCAAAGCTATCATGGAATTTACAGTTCCCTGAATTCTGCAATTCAGCTGTCCAACCAAAAGATGCAATAAAATAAAATAAAGTATTAATTAGGAATCATTTACCTTGGGCCTGCTCATAAAAAGCAAGTCTGGAAGGAGAGGCTAGGGTGATGCCTGCTTGTTTCCAGGAACTCTCTTGTTTATGAGACTTTTGTGAGTGAGCTGAGAGTCAGTTTGGACTCTGGGTGAGAACCTTGAGGCTGACAGGGAGTGTGTGTCAGAAGGAAAATTAACTGAGATTAGATAGATAGATAGATAGATAGATAGATAGATAGATAGATAGATAGATAATAGATGATAGATAGATATAGATAGATAGATAGATGATAGATGATATAGATAGATGATAGATAGATAGATAGATAATGATAGATAGATAGATAGATAGATGATAGATAGATAGATAGATGATAGATAGATAGATAGATAGATAGATGATAGATAGATGATATAGATAGATGAAAGATAGATAGATGATAGATGATACAGTTGATAGATGATAGATAGATACAGTTGGTAGATAGATGATAGATAGATACAGTTGGTGGATAGATGATCGATAGATACAGTTAGTAGATAGATAATAGATATAGTTGATTGATGATAGATAGATAGATAGATAGATAGATGATAGATAGATAGATGATAGATAGATAGATGATAGACGATAGATAGATAGATGATAGATGATAGATGATAGATAGATAGATAGATAGATAGATGATAGATGATAGATAGATAGATTAGATAGATAGATGATAGATAGATAGATGATAGATTAGATAGATAGATAGATAGATAGATAGATGATAGATAGATAGATATAGATAGATAGATGATAGATGATAGATAGATAGATAGATAGATAGATAGATGATAGATAGATGATAGATAGATAGATAGATAGATAGAGATAGAGAGATAGATTTGTAGATTTTTTATTAATGTAACATTTTTATATGTAACTGTGTGTTTGTGTAATGTTTTGTTTAAGTTGTCTGTTGCTGCTTCGGGTTTTTAGTACACCACTTAAGAGTGTTGTTGTTTTTAATGTATTAAGCAGTATATGAATTAAATAATCCATCAAATAATCTGTCCATGTCCAGAAGCCAGGATAAAGTGCTGTCTGAATGAAGCCCCAGCAAATTCCATCTACAAAACCTGTTCAGACCTTTTCCAGGATTGTCCTCTCAACCATTCAGCTGAGAATGGCATTGGACTATTATTCCACACACACCCAAACAACAACCCTGCAAAGTAGGTTAGGCTGGGAGAGCACAAGTGAACCATTCAGCAAGTTTCATGGCTGAGGAAGGATTTGAACCCAAGTCTGAGGACTTTAAACATGTAGCATTAAAGGCAGCATCAGAACCACTGTCCCATTATCATCCTTGGTTTGTGTCCTGCAGCATTCCTCCTCAGAGCAGACCCACTGAAATGTATGAACATGACTAACGTTGGCCCATTGCTTTCTATGAGTCTCCTCTGAGTAGGACTAGCATTGAATAAAAGGCATCAGGTATAACAGTGCTTAAAATGTATGGAGCAGATTGGCAGTGGCGTAGCGTGGGTTGTCAGCACCCGGGGCAAGGCAAGTAATTTGCGCCCCCTAACCCGGGGCAAGGCAAGTTATTTGCACCCCCCCGCTGCACTGTCCCTCCCCCAGATAGTCCCTCACACTCTCTCCGCACCGCACCGCACGCCTGGCACCCTCCCCTCCACAGTGGGCGGCGACCCGGCGGCTCGGATTGGATTCACACAGCCAGCACTGCAGTGAGAGAGAGTGAGTGAGCCAGGTAGGGCAGAGAGCTGCGAGTGCGAGTGCCCCCCCCCAGATGTTGCGCCCGGTGCAGCCGCCCCCCCCCCCGCACCCCCCACGCTACGCCACTGCAGATTGGGGTGGAGCAGAAGGAATCAGGTGGTCCTGACCATGCAAAAACTCCAATCCATGTGTGCTTGCTTTAGAACCTGCCTGCTCCCTGTGTCAAACACCACACGCCTGCTTCTGAGCTGCTGGGGCTGATCCCTGAAAGGGGGCTCTTCCCTGCATCCCACAGGTGTGCAGAGTGAGGGAAAAGGTCGGAGCCAATCCCTACCTGCCACAATTAACATTCAAAATCTGTATTGGTTTCACCAGTCGAAAAGGGGGGAGGAATCATCATACCTCCCCATTCTCCACGAAAAAGAAAAGAAAAACCTTGTGCACAATATTCTGATACTGCATATCTGGGTCTCCTGAGCCTCATTCCAATGAAAGAGAAATTTGAAAGCTACATCAGTTCCTTCCAAAGGACAACTCCATGTGCCTAGTTTTGTGGGCAGCCTCCCCTGGCTGGCACCTGAGCGCCTCCATTACATTGAAGTACCTCCAGCTTCATTTTGAAACAAAAACAGCCTCCGGCCATTTCATGCAAGAGTTGCTGCATAAACCATCTTTGCCTGCCTAGGGTGTCACTCAGCACTCCCCACCGCAAAGCCAAACAAAAAAACCACACACACACACACACAGTTCCCAAATCCCTTGCTTACTTAAATATACTGCATTATCTGGACACCCCAGCCTAATGTTTCCTCCCCAATCCCCGAAACCAATGGGATACTTTTTTCCAGCGTTCCTCACATGTGTTTGACATCTTTTCCAAATGCATGGCAGATGCTGTCGGAAAAGGACCAGTCATCTTCCCCAGCAATGATCAAAGGCTGAGACATGCCATTCAGATACGGCACAAACAGCTCCCCTCCAGTTAGGAAGCAGCTATTTCTCTGCTTGGCGTTACACTTTTCTGGAGGGGGTTCAGGTTTGTTTGGTTGTTTTTTCCCCTTTTCTTTTTAAAAACCAGGGCTCCGATACTTCTTTGCTGTTTTGAAACCCTTGGAACACCCAGCAACCTCCCCTGCTGCTGCTCCAAACAAGACTGATCCTGGAGAAATTTGTCAAAAAATGCTGGCGTGTGCAGAAGTGAAACTTTGCAAGTGTCTGTGACGGGACTGATGCAGGGCGACAGTTAGGTTACTGGCAGATGATTACTCACTTACGATGGAAGAGAAAGAAAAGGGGTTCTGACTTGTGAACTAGCACTCTGCCTTTGTTGATGAAGTCATATCAGAGATGGAGGGGGTTGTGTTTTCGTGGAAAACAGAACAGGGCTGGTTCATGCATTCAGACTTAATAAATGGCACCTGAATGTGTGAGACTTTATTCCATTAAAAAAAAAAAAATGCCCTCAATGCAACCTGGAAATTCTGTTCCTGGCAGGAGTGAGGAAGCTGTGGAACTCCAAGAGAAGTTGGACTCCAACTCCCATCAGCCCCAGCCAGCTTGGCCAATGGACAGGGACGATGGGAGTTGGAGTCCAGTAACATCTGGAAGGCCCTTATTTCTGGAAAGGCTCAGGGATGGTGCACCACATGGATGGGGCTGAATGTAGCCCCCCAGAAGAAGAAGAAGAGTTTGGATTTGATATCCTGCCTTTCACTCCCTTTAAGGAGTCTCAAAGCGGCTAACATTCTCCTTTCCCTTCCTCCCCCACAACAAACACTCTGTGAGGTGAGTGGGGCTGAGAGACTTCAAAGAAGTGTGACTGGCCCAAGGTCACCCAGCAGCTGCATGTGGAGGAGCGGAGACGCGAACCCAGTTCCCCAGATTACGAGTCCACCGCTCTTAACCACTACTCCACACTGGCTCTCACCCAGGCCTCTCTATCTGGCCCTCAGGATTCTCCCAAGGCCACATCCCAATACCATCTCTGCTCCACACACGCCTCATGTTTCCCTGCCTGGAAAGTGCCCATGAGCTCTGAAAATGACACTTGCTTGCCTAGATCTAGAGGAGCATGTGCACATGTGCAGAAACTAGCCTGCTGCACAGAGGTATAGTTTCCATCCGCTTCTCTGGCCATTTGCACCTCTGGCCCTGCCCACCACCAGCATGTGCCCCCCGCGGAAGGTTGCTCAGAAAGGAGTGTGGCACCTGGGGGCTGAAAGGAGTTCCCACCCTGGGTGTTAAGGGGAGGGACAACAGTTCAGAGATGGAACACCTGCTTTGAATGCAGAAGGTCCCGGGGGGGGCACTAGGGGTGCATCGGAAGATGGCTGTCAATAACATCTCTCCGACCCACACGAAGTAATTAAGAGGCTGTGATGGGAGTAAACAGCCTCCCGCCCCCCCAAGTGTGTGGGGGGGGACTGCCCTTGCCTGCTGTGCCCTATACCACCCGCGAATTTGAGGGGGTGGGGGCACTAGGCAGAAAGCCCTTGTGCGGACTTCGGCGCTCCTGGACGCTGTCTCTGATTCGCGCCTCTAGCTGCGAAACAGAAGCAATTAGGGGGAAGCTAATGCACATATTTCAAGGAAGAATGGGGAGTAAAGACTGCTAACCGAAGAGATCTCTGAGAAACAAGACGGGTCGGAGGAACAGGAATAAATCATGAGAAGACACACCAAGGCTCGGTATGTTCGGCAACGAGCCTGGATGGGGGGTGGCTTTTCTTTCTTTTCTCTATGTGATTAACCAAGAATCCCCCCCCCCACAAGTCACAAGTCAGAAATGCCCTTTAAATGACTTAACCTGAGGAATTAAGACTGTGTGGAGCTAATTTTCTAACCAAAGCATGTTTTAAGGAGATCGTGGGAAGTATAAGAGCTTTGGAATGACGCAGCAAAAAATAGCGTCACCATTTTGGCAAGTTCTGTCGGAAGACTTATGTCTGGGAGGAGGAATAGATCTGTTTTCATATTGTGAGTGAGCCTCCTCAGAGGGACTAAAGAAGGCGACAGATTTGCGAGACTAATGATGGAAAGAGTGCTTTTATTTATGAAAGTGATGATATATGGAAACCATCTCGACATGATGATTGGACGAACGGAAAAATTCACACAGGATTATAACTGGTGTCTACCTGCTTAAGGAGATTATCAGAAGAGATCATAAAGAAAAATATAAAAAAAGAAAAATATAAAAAAAGAAAAATATACGAACAAGATGAGATGTGGGAACAGCAAGATAGGGCTGGATAGAATTATGAACATTATTTGGACAGATTTGTGGATATTAACGCAGCAGCAAGAAGATGATTGGAATCCCCTTCGGAACTTAAAATATGAGTCCCCCCGACAAAAAATTTAAAATTCGGCTTTGTAATTTGGAATTTATGTGATGTGATTTGATTTGATTTGATTGGTCGGTTAAAAAAATTTATTTTTTAAAAAAATAAAAATGCAGAAGGTCCCAGGTTCAATCCCAGCATGGTGCAGTGGTTAAGAGCGGTGGACTCATAATCTGGTGAACCGGGTTCGCTTCCCCGCTCCTCCACATGCAGGGGAGGAAGGGAAAGGAGATTGTTAGACGCTTTGAGACTCCTGGAAGGAAAGGTGGAATATAAATGTAGCAAACAAACAAAAAAACACTCCCAATTCTCTTTTTAAACGCTCTCCAGGGTAAATAAGCATAAAGATCCTAAAGATACCATCTGCCAAGCCAGGGCTGGCAGGTTTTGCTTTCAGGAGGTTGGACTAGATGACCCTTATAGTCCCTTCCAATTCTACAGTCCTATATTCTATGATTCAGTCAAGGGTTGTGTGGCGTCATTGCTGAATGCATGCAAAACGAAGTCTGTTCTGTTCCATTTGCTACAGAGTTGTTGCTGCTTAAGAAGCAATGAAGCAACATTTAAATTATACAGATATTTGTACATGCTCTTCTCAATATATGCATCTTGTCTACATGCATGAAACAGACATTTCCCCTGTATATTTCCCCCTAAAATAAAAGGACCCAGTGTGGTGTAGCATGTCAGACTAGGACCAGAGAGACCCAATATCAAATTCCTGTTCAGGTAAGTAGCTAGGGGCAGCCACCGTATCTCAACTTAACCTACTTTGCAGGGTTGTTCTGGAAACAAAAGGGGGAATGGGAGGAGCCTTGTATACTACCTTGACCTCTTTGAAGGAAAGGTAAAGGTAAAGGGACCCCTGACCATTAGGTCCAGTCGTGGCCGACTCTGGGGTTGCAGCGCTCATATCACTTTACTGGTTGAGGGAGCCAGCGTACAGCTTCCGGGTCATGTGGCCAGCATGACTAAGCCGCTTCTGGTGAACCAGAGCAGCGCACAGAAACGCCATTTACCTTCCCACTGGAGCGGTACCTATTTATCTACTTGCACTTTTGACATGCTTTCGAACTGCTAGGTTGGCAGGAGCAGGGACCGAGCAACGGGAGCTCACCCCATCGCGGGGATTCGAACCACCGACCTCCTGATCCGCAAGTCCTAGGCTCTGTGGTTTAACCCACAGCGCCACCCACGTCCCTTTTGAAGGAAAGGAGGGGTATAATTGCATAGCGCGCGCACACACACACATACAATGTGCATTGCAAAATTCAGAGCAGTTTGCAATCTGTCTGTCAATTGCATTTTGATCTGCTTATAAATCCTGGAGCTACATGTTTGTCTGGTGTGCTTTGAAACATGGACAAAACCAAATTCTCCTCCCTCCCTTCTTTCAGCCCCTTCACAGACCTCCTCTGAACCCTTTCAGCCAAGGTGTCCAAGCCGATACTGTTACGATGCAAGATAACTGTGTCCCCCCTCTCTCCATCCCAAGCGTTACGGAGTTGTCTTTGCCATTGCAAAGAACACACATTTCTATTATCCTTTCCACATTAGCCAAATGAAGATCAATGTACCTATAAAGCTCAATGACATGTTAATGCAAACCTTAAAAAAGATAAAATGCCTTTTATCTCAGTCTTAGGAAAACCTAATAAAGAATTAACAGTCCATGAAGCCATGGAATTTCACTCAAGGCTTTGCTTTATGTTAGGATTCCCACCCCATTAATTTCTGACAGACAGGTTTTTCCTCAGACTTTGGAAGAGGCCAGCTACTGTCTCGCATGCTCAGAAGGCCAATAAGTCATCAGCAACAGCAATCTCGGTGCTAGTCAGAGGTAAGTCCAGGCACAGTCTTCAAACCACCTCACAGCTGGTCAACAACAGGAAAATGATGCTTCAGAAATCCTCCCCATACAACCTAAGGATGCTGGAAGAAATGGATGCGTGTGAATTCCTGCATGAACAGACCTGATCCACATCACTCAAACGAAGGTGCAAATTGGAATTTTGCTTAAAACCAGATTATGCACTTCCGCAAGTGTTGTAATGCTGTCCAAGGCTGCAATCCCACACTGACTTATCTGGGGGGAAGGCCCATTAAATTCAGTGGGACTTAATAAATAGGATTTAAAAAATAAATTCAGTAGAACACCTGAGTCTATTAAAATGTGCCTTAAAATATGCATATTAAAAGCACATCTTTTGTTGATGCTTGATTTGTCTTGGATATTTTGTTAATTTCATCCTTTTTTGTTGTACTTGCTAAATTTTTTATGGAAGTGCAGGTTATAAATAGATTATAAATTCATAAATAAAGAAATACATATTATGAAAATAAATTCTAAAATACACATTTGAGGTATTATTGTTATTTAATTGCAGATTAAATGTGGAAACAGGATAGGTTGCGTCCAAGTAGATTCTATGCAGAGAAAAACGATGGAAATGGATGGTCTGAAATTTGGCATTTCCAGCCATTTCAGTGGGCCTGCCCTCATAGAATCATAGAATTGCAGAGTTAGGAGGGACCCGAAGCGTCATCTAGTACGACACCCTGCAATGCCTGATTTACTCTGAGTAAAACATAGTTGAATCAGCGGCAGAGCTAGCCGCTTGGGCACCCGGATCGGTGCACATGCTGGGCGCCCATGGTGGGGCACTCTGCCTGGGGGGCAGGGTGATCCACCCAGGGGGTGCGATCCGGCACAGCAACGCAGCCGGGGGTGCAATCCGGCATGGCTGTGATCACACCCGGCCAGGATTTTGTCACACACCCCTTCAGAGATGACACCTGGGGCAGACCACCCCCACTACCCACCCTTACTACGCCCCTGTGTTGGATACACTGGGGGGGGGAGCAAATCCAAAACAGACTAAAGGCAGGCTGATTTGCCTATCCCTGATTTAAAACTTCTCCCTAGATTTGGGTATTCCAGGTTACTGGGTCTGTTTTCCAAAAGGAAATGAATGAACAGGGACAGGGGGAACAGGGGTCAGCAAACCTTTTTAGGAGAGGGCAGGTCTACTGTCCCTTAGACCTTGTAGGGGGCCAGACCCACCGCCTCCCGAAAATAAACCCTCCCAAAAATGCCTCCCCGCCTATGCCATTCACGCCGCAGCTGCCCACGCTGCGTCGTCTTCAGCAGCGTCAGCATCCTCTGTCTCGGTGGGGCACAGAGGCCATGCCACTGGCCTGGGTGGCAGAGGCCGCCTTCGCGCCGCTGCCGCTTCCTCCTGCTCGGCCGCCTCAGTGGGAAGGAAGGGGTGGCGCCCAAAGGTGTCTGTGTCTTCTGATTGGCTGCAGGAGCTTCCTGCCAGCATTGCTGCCTGCCCAGAGGCATCCGTGGCTTTTGATCAGAAGCCGTGCCAAGTTGCGGAAGTCAGTCTCCGTGCGGCGAGACATCTGCACTGCGCCTGTTTAGCACGGGGACTGGCCGAGCGGGTGGCAGGGTCTGCAAGGTTCGCGGGCCGGATTAACGAGCCCAGTGGGCCGTATCCGGCCCGTGGGCCTTAGTTTGATGACCTCTGCATTAGGAATTCTCCATCATTTAATATGGTATTGTTTGGAATTACTGTATTTTTCCATGTATAAGACTAGGTTTTTTAAACAAAAAATTAGGTTTGAAATTGGGGCTTGTCTTATACACGGGTAGTGCTGAGGGGGTGTTTTCTCAGTTTGGAGTCCCTCAAAATAGGGGGCGTCTTATACATGCGGGAGTCTTATACACTGAAAAATACGGTATATACAGTGTGTTGTTTATCCGCAGGCACCTCCATCAATTGAAACAAACAGGCAACCTGGGAAGACCCGGGGGGGGGGTGATTGCTCTGGAGCAACCAGTGAGGGTCGCTAGATTGGGAAAAGAGATGGCTGAGAAATTGGGTGGCCGGGGAGGGGGGACCCATATAAAATATTCATAGCCGCAAATCAATCAATCAGTCAATTTCTACTCCACCCTTCCTCCACAGCAGCAAATGCATCAATAATATATATATATATTTCAAAAATTAAAAGTCATTCTAAAAGCAGTTAAAAACATTCCAAAAACATCAAAATATTCTCCCCACCAGTGATCTCAGAGTTGGCTGGAACAGTGTATTTGAGCCATCAAATGCCTGGGTGAAACATATTTTTTAAATAAAAAAGAAAGTCAATATTGAGGGAGACAGATACACATCTTGGGGGCGGGCATTGCAGAAATGGGGAACCACCACTGAAAATGCCCCATTGGGATGGCCCTACAGCAACTGGTCAGCCCCCAGTGGCAGCACCCCAAACAAGGTCAAGGTGACCAATAGTGGGGAAGGTGCTCTTGTAGATCTGGAGCAGGCTACCTCAACCTCGGCCCTCCAGATGTTTTGAGACTACAATTCCCATCATCCCTGACCACTGGTCCTGCTAGCTAGGGATCATGGGAGTTGTAGGATGCCAAAAACATCTGGAGGGCCGAGGTTGAGGAAGCCTGGTCTATAGACTAAGTAACTGACCACTTGCTGTCCCTTAATGGTAGTTCAGACTCTGCCAGCAGGGCAGGTGAGAACCTTTGCTCTCACTAATGGTGGGGCAGGGGAATATTTTAAGGATTAGGTGAATCTTTTGAGGATGAGACTTTCTGAAAAGCTACAGCACAGCACACGGCATTGTTCAGAATCAATGCAAGGAGCGCCAAGCCACATCAATCCCTGGTAATTGCTTCAGTGCATAAATTTGCAGAAAAAGTGATGTGTAGGGCGAGAAGAGAAAACATATTGATTTTATCATATCTTTCCTCAGCGTGCAATATATAAAAAATAATCCAATGCTTCCATGGTTTCCCCCCTCCCCCCAAAAAATGCACACCTGATGAAAAATTTGGTACAGAAGAGAATGATGCATTAGCATTTGTAATTGGTGTCACACTAACACCGTTAAGAGATCCGCAAACCATGCATAGAATCTACTTTTCACAGGGATGCAGTCAAATATTACTGTGGGAGGACTCAATTCCAGAGTTTACTGACAGTGTTTTTCTTACATGTATAAATCCCTTAGCAACCCAGGCTCTAGCAGACAGTGGAAGCTGGGATTCTTTAAGGTTTCTAACAAGGTCAGATACTCTAATCCCATGGAAATAACACACGGAATGCAGTCTCAGTAAGGAGGACGAAAATCAGTCTGCAGCTTGCCCATTTTTTCTTCTGCAAAGCACAAGGCACAGGAAGTGGTTAGAGTGCTGGACTAGGACCTGAGAGATCAAGGTTCAAATCTTCCACTTGGCCGTGAAACTCCCTGGGTGGCCTTGCTCTCTATCAGCCTAGCTCACCTTGCAAGATGATTGCAAGGATAAAATGGGAAGCGGGGAGAACCATGCATGACACATTGAGCTGCTTGGAGGAAAGGTGAGATTTGTTTATTTTTATTTATTTTTATTAAATTTTTCAAGAAATAGAAATTAAACAAAGAGAAACAAAGAACAATATATAACACTGGAAACACACTTATACAGTGGTGCCTCGCAAGACGAAATTAATTCATTCTGCGAGTTTTCTCGTTATGCGAGTTTTTTCGTCTTGCGAAGCACCACTGCATTTAAACACTGACAACGGCGGGGAGGGGCGGGGAGAAGCAGGACGTTAATTCACAGGCTGACTGACTTTGCAGCGAGTGTGGCACGGAAGAGGAGACTCCGGAGGAGGAATGCTGCTGGCGGGGATAGGAGAAAGGCGAGAGGGGCCAACGCGGCTCCCCCATTCAATCGGCGCCCCGGGAGGAGGCCTGGCGTCCACACCAAAAGCGCAGCCGGGCGCCTCAGGGCGCTTTCCTGAGGCGGGGAGGAGGTCTCTGCTGCCGCAGCCGGTACCTCAGACTCACCCGCGTTGTGGCCACCGTGCGACGCAGCTGCTGGAGGGCGGCGGGGCTCAGGAGCGCGACTCGGCGGAACCGCCACCATCCTCTTCACCTGAGGGAGAGAGGGAGAGAGAGGCGCCGGCGGCAACGGCTCTCTGAGGGGAGCACGCGAGGGGGGTGGGCAGCGGCACGAGGCACCAACCGTCAGCGGGAAGGTGGGAGGGAGGCGGAGGAGTAGGGAAGGGAAGCGGGGGGGGAAACAAACCGCTCCTCCGCGAGCCGCCTCGCCGTGGCCGCGTAGTGGGCACGGTCGGCCAGTGACGTCCCGCTCGCTTGATCGCAGGCGCGAGCATGCATGCGTGCAGTGCGCGTCGCCATGATACAAAAGGCAGGGCCGTTTCGTCTTGCGAAGCAAGCCCATAGGGAAATCCGTCTTGCGAAGCAGCTCAGAAAACGAAAAACTCTTTCGTCTTGCGAGTTTTTCGTCTTCCGAGGCATTCGGCTTGCGAGGTACCACTGTATACAGTACATATTTTCCAAAATGAAAACTAATTAAAAAAAGAAAAGGAAAAATAAAAGATATTACCAAATTCTTGCTTCAAATACTGCAATATAAATATCTTAGTTAAAATATTATAAAAGACTTCCATCGCATTCACCACATGTCTCTTAGTTCTCTTGCTCGCATTTAAATCTGTTCTTCAATAATTTCCCTTAGATTCTTTCATAATCAATCAAATCTTCATGTTCTCTGTATTCTTCACAAGGTTAGTCTAGACACAACCAAACTTTCGTATTTGAGCTTGTACAAATAATCATTTCCATTGTTTCTGAATAATTTTTTTTGACTTATGCCTTATTAAATCCATCAATTTTACTAACTCCAGGTGAGTTTTAAATGTAACAATAAATACAAAAAACTCTCACTATCTTCTTGTATCTGAGCAACTGAAATCAGGCATCCCAAGAGCACATCTTTTAAACCTACATCCACTATGTTGCACATAAAATAAAATAAGCAGAATAAAACTACTACTTTCTATCCGTATCCAGGATCCCAGTCTTTGGACCGCTCTTTTGATGTATGGGTTTGTATTTTCAGGGTCCTGGGGGCAACTGGAGTCAGCGAAGATCACTCTGCTAAAGACCCCCAACAGGGGAGCCTCATGAGACAGTAGTGATAGCGCCATTCGCTACTTCCAAGAAGTAGCTTTGCCACCATTTCCTGACTCCCAAAGTCTCCTAGCCCAGGGGCGTCCAACTCCCAAGAGACTGTGATCTACTACCAGAAGAGGAAAATGGCAATGGTCTATCCTTTGGGGGGGGGACACCCAGGTTGTTGAGCATTTTTTAGGGGGGAGGTCAAAGTTGTGGAGCTTTTTTTGGAGGGGGAGACAGCAAAAGTCACTCAGCAAACAAACAAATAAATAAATATTTTTTATTATTATTTATACCCCGCCCTTCCCAGTTCAGAAAACCGGGCTCAGGGCGGCTAACAACAAATTTAAAACACTTAATTGATACAACAAAAAATAGCATAAAATACACTATAAAATGTGAATAACAATAAATTCAGAATTCAAAAATCAATTTAGGGGGAGATGCATCCAATAAACATTACATGATCACCAGGGCTAGCTGGCTAAATTAGTCCTATTTGGGCCAGCGAGGAAACCAGGGGAGAATTAGCTGTGGGATCCCAGAGCAGGTAATCTTTTGTAAAATGGAGAGGGGGAGGGAAGGAAGGGGAATAAAAGGCTAAGTTCAAATTGAAAGCCAGGCGAAATAGCTCTGTCTTACAGGCCCTGCAGAAGGAAGTTAAATCCTGCAGGGCCCCCGTCTTCCATTTTTGCGATCATGTGCCAATGAAGGACGGAGCGAGGAGGCAGGGCCGGATGTTCTTTTTCCCCCATGGAGAAAAAAGAGACCACGATCGACCGCTAGCACCCGGGGATCAACCTGTCAATTGCGGTCGACCGGTTGGACATCCCTGTCCTAGCAAATTCCTCCCATAGGCTTCGGGAGGCATTCTGGCTTTGCCAGAGTGAACACCTGCAAAATGGGATGTGGCCCCTCTCACTCCACCATAGGTTCCATGATGAAAGGAAAGCGCTATATCAATGTAATAAAAGATAGCTAAAAAATTGAAGTCTTGGTTACAGCTTGAGCAATATCATACAGGTCCCTGTTCCTCGTGGAGCCTAACATCTGGCCTAAATTTGCAGCCCCATTTGTCCTGGCTCTCACTCGTAGACTCAGCATTGAAACTTTCAGCTCAATTGTTCTTGTGGGAAGATCTGCAGCCAAATCGCAAAAGCATGATTGCTATAGAGTCACAAACAGAACACTATGATGTCATATTCTTTAATTTTTTGTGGTGGGAAGAGGAATAATAGAAATTCACTCTTCTTCTTCCTGTCACAGCACACTCTTCTTCTGACCTACAATGGGGTAGGATGTCTGTAAGCTCTCCTCCAGAGAACACACTCCATTCTGGACTGTGGACTTTTTAACTTTTAAGAATTATTGCCTGACTGATTTTCATCACTGTATTTGTTGAATCCTGGCAAGATTTTGATGTGAGTAAACCTAATATTTTCTTGTTTACTTAAACAGCCTGAGAGTGATTTGTTTGTTAAGAGTGAAACATTAAAAATGAGATGATACAAGTTTGACTAAGCAACCATGGACATCATAATTGTTCTAGAAGGTTATGCAACTTTGTCCTAAAAGCTTCTAAAGATAAGTTGTTCATGGAGGGTGATTTTTTTTACCTCTGCTGAAATAGTATTTGCATACTTACACAAGTGAGAAAAAGAGGAAGAATAATTACTAAATAAAACATCCTCTCCTACTCGTCTAAATCTATCCAACATTTGTGAAAGGCTTTGTTCCAGAATCCACCATAGGGCCCCATCACAGATCAGGTTACATGTCTACAATTCATAGCACAGCTCTGGGATATGTGATTAATCGTAAGCTAAGACGACGCGGGTGGCGCTGTGGGTAAAACCTCAGCGCCTAGGACTTGCCGATCGCATGGTCGGCGGTTCGAATCCCCGCGGCAGGGTGCGCTCCCATCGTTCGGTCCCAGCGCCTGCCAACCTAGCAGTTCGAAAGCACCCCCGGGTGCAAGTAGATAAATAGGGACCGCTTACCAGCGCCTAGGACTTGCCGATCGCATGGTCGGTGGTTCGAATCCCCGCGGCGGGGTGCGCTCCCGTCGTTCGGTCCCATGTTCCCTAATAGGTAACCCCACAAGGGCTGCATGCCAGTAGTGGCGAGGCCAGGGGCAAAAGTCGATGCAAGTCACCTTTGCACAGTCATCTGCAATCCACCCAAGCAAACATTTCTGACATATCTGCTTCCGAGCTAGGGAGGAGGTGGGGTTGCGGGCTTCACACCCCTCCGCACACTCGCGGGGGCTGGCTTCAACCCCACGGGATAGCAGGGAATCCTCGGCCGTGTCATACCCCATGCCAGCCAATTGGCTGGCTTGGGGGGCGTGGCCTCGCCTACTTAGGTCTGGCTCGGCCGAGGACCTTTCTCTTTCCCACGCTGCAGCTGACCTGGTTTTCCCTTCCCTCCCACCCATTAGGCTAGGTTCTCTGACGTTGCTATGAACTCCGGTTGGTCGCCATCAAGGGGCCTGGTAGGAATTTTTCCATCTGGCATATTGGCTCCAGCCATTTGGTTTTCGCCTACCTCGTAGCAAACCATCACAACTCCATGGTATTGGCGGTAGGCATTGGTGGGGGTCCAGTCTATTGTTATGCAGATGAAGGGGGAAAAGAAGTGCCATCACCTTCTCCCAAATAAAGGGCAGTCAAGTAAAGGATTCTGGGGGGCGTGGCCTCATCCTAAGCCTATGGAGTTGTAAGCCCACAGCACGCCCCCACGTGGTGACCCCAGGGGAGGTCCTAGTTGACGTGCCTCAGCAGGACTCCTCCCACTGGTGGTTAACCCTCACCGGCCAGGCCAGTTAGTTGTAGGACCAATGCCTAGGCCAATACCGCTCAATTCCTGTAATCAATAAAGTTGTGACCTAATTTGACCCATTAACTCGAATTCTTGTGTCCTGTGTCTTTATTTCTGTGGGGGGAGGCGGGAACTCGCCACGCAACCATCCACATTTCTCCAACCAGGGAAACAAGCAGCATCGTCTCCATTCCAACGACACATTCCAGCCAGGCAAGGGCACTTGAAGACCGTAGGGAGCAAGTCTGGCAAGGGAGGCTGTCACCTAGGGAGAGTCTCAAGGGCCATATACAGAGGACTGAGAGGCCACGCATGGTTTCCCCACCCTCAGGTGTGTGGGGCTGTAACTATGCGAAAGGGCCTGCCACGTTCCAACAGCTTGTTCTTCCTGCCAAGCTGATGCCCTCAGCCCACCCTTGGTTACAGAAAGCAGCTTCTTCTCTGTGGAGTAAATGGCTGTCAGAATTTCTATCTGACTGAGGTCAAAGCAGCCAAAGGTCTTCAAGCTTTTCACACCTCACTGCATCTGGACCACCCTTCCTCTGCCGCCATCTGTTCATTTTTAGATTTCTTTAAAAGAGTCCCCACCCCCCACCCCTCTGGTTTGGCAAGAAGACACCCTGTCTTGTTAGGGTCACTGAGCAGGGAACAGCATATCTGAACTTGCTACTCTCATACGCTTTTTTCCCCCTTTGACACATGTTGCATTTCCCAAATGTAAGCTCTTTGGGGGAAAGGGCTGTCTTTTTCATGCATATATGATCTATGTATATATATACATATAATAATAATAATAATTTTTATTTATACCCCGCCTCCCCAGCCAAGGCCAGGCTCAGAGCGGCTTGCAAGCAATAATAAAAACAAGTTGAATGATTACAACTTAAAAACAAAATTAAAATACAACACTAAAATATTGAAACATTAAAATGTAGCCTCATCGCAGGAGGAGAAGGAAAGGAAAAAAGAAAGAGAGGGAGGGAATCAAATTGGTTCCAAGCCAAAGGCCAGGCGGAACAACTTTGTCTTACAGGCCCTGCGGAAAGAAATCAGATCCTGCAGGGCCCTGGTCTCATGAGGCAGAGCGTTCCACCAGGCCGGAGCCAGAGTTGAAAAGGCCCTGGCTCTGGTTGAGGCTAATCTAACTTCCTTAGGGCCCGGGACCTCTAGACACTATACATATGTGTGTGTGTGTGCATAAATCATGCATACACACAGAGAGAGGGAGAGAGTCAGGGATGGGAACTGGAGTCCAGAAACATCTGGGGAGTGACATATTCCACAGCCTGCTTTATGTAATGGTGCAGCTGCATTTAGAAGACTGGGCACCGTTCTGGTCACGAAACAAGACATTTGCAGGGAAAGTATGAAAGGAGAAACCAAAAGGATCAAGGAATTGGGGGCACCTTCTTGTGAAAAGAAAGGCAAAAGGATGTGGGGATTTTTAGATGGGGGAGGAGATGACTTAAGTCAGGAGTGAGGACCCTTTGGCCCTCCAGGTGTTGCTGAACTACAACTCCCATCATCTCTGATCATTGGTCATGCTTTATGGGGCTCCAGGGAGTTGTAACAAAATGGGGTCTACCCCTGAGTACCAGAGGAATAGAGGTAGAGCATAGCCTTATACAGTGGTACCTCAGGTTAAGAACTTAATTCATTCCAGAGGTCCGTTCTTAGCCTGAGACTGTTCTTAACCTGAAGTACTATTTTAGCTAATGGGGCCTCCTGCTGCCGCTGCGCTGATGCCACACAATTTCTGTTCTCATCCTGAGGTAAAGTTCTTAACCCGACATACTACTTCCAGGTTAGCGGAGTCTGTAACTTGAAGCGTTTGCAACCTAAAGCGTTTGTAACCTGAGGTACCACTGTACTATATGAGCTTGTCTAATCCTCTTCTAAAGTCAGCTAAGCTGGTGACTATCACTGCCTTTTATGCGAACAAGTTTAACTATACACTGTGCAAATAAGTACCTCTTTCATTTGTTTTCTGCTTTAAATCATGATTTACGTATGATCCAAATCAGTTCGGTTCCCTTTCAATTCCCCGCACACACAATAAAGGTAAAGGGACCCCTGAGAATTGGGTCCAGTCGCGGACGACTCTGGGGTTGCGGCGCTCATCTCGCTTTATTGGCCGAGGGAGCCGGCTTACAGCTTCTGGGTCATGTGGCCAGCATGACTAAACCGCTTCTGGTCAACCAGAGCAGCGCATGGAAATGCTGTTTACCTTCCCGCCGGAGTGGTACCTATTTATCTACTTGCACTTTTGACGTGTTTTCGAACTGCTAGGTTGGCAGGAGCAGGAACCGAGCAACGGGAGCTCACCCCGTCGTGGGGATTCAAACCACCGACCTTCTGATCGGCAAGTCCTAGGGTCTGTGGTTTAACCCACAGCGCCACCCGCATTCCCGCACACACAATACCCCACTCCAAATCATCTCTAGATAGTCATTTTTAATTACCTCCAGGAAATCAGCCAAAATCTCATGTCCTTCCCCAATTCAGTTTCCCTCAAATTGAATGACCAACAAGAAACATCACCATGCCTTAAATATCCAAGCTGGTGGCCACTGATACGTCTAGTGGGAGCAAATGCCATAGTTTTACTATCTGCTATGTGAAAGAGGAGGACCTTCTAGCTACCAGTTTGGAAATGTTCAGAGGCCTGTTCTCACTTCTAAAAGAATAAGAAGAAAGGCATGAGTGTCCATGCATGCGCAAACACATTGGTGGTGGTAGAAAAGAAGAAAGAAATGACTGCATCCATTGAAAATGCATTTTCCACACCATCTCCAGGGAATTTTAGACAAACACCCAGGAGCAAATATTTATCTGCACAAGTGTACAAATGAATCCTCTTTCTCTCTTCCAAAAAGGGAAGAAGAAGAAAACCCTCTTTCTCCAAACACAGCCTTCAGCGACAGATGTGCAAGACAGGGGCTCAAACACAGAAGGGCAAACGAAACAAAGGACTGGAAACCTGTCAATCAAAACTGCTAAAGCAAGACCACAGGTGTGCTGCTTTGACCTTGGCAGTGACCCCCAGTCATAACACGGGACTTGATTGGCTGTCATCAAGCCACTTTGAAGGACAAGGACATGGCCACCAATATCCTCGCAGCTCAGGCAGAAGAGACAAGCCTGTCGACTAAGGTCTGGCCATTCGCTCCCAAGTTCACGGAGAAAATCCAGACTAGGAACACCTGATGCAGAAGCTGAAGGCAAAGAAAAAAATGACTTCTCAAAGCCAAGTTGTAAGATCCATGTTTTTCTCCTTTGCTGAAAATGCCTCCTTAGGACAATGTAAAGGTAGCTCTCCAATTTATTAAATCTAATACATCCAACCAACCAACATATTTTTTTTAAGTGGTTTCTAATGTTCGCAATGGGACGCGGGTGGCGCTGTGGGTTAAACCAAAGAGCCTAGGACTTGCTGATCAGAAGGTCGGAGCTTCAAATCCCCGCGACGGGGTGAGCTCCCGTTGCTCAGTCCCTGCTCCTGCCAACCTAGCAGTTCGAAAACACGTCAAAGTGCAAGTAGATAAATAGGTACCACTCCGGCGGGAAGGTAAACGGCGTTTCCGTGCGCTGCTCTGGTTGGACAGAAGCAGCTTAATCATGCTGGCCACATGACCCCGGAAGCTGTACGCCGGCTCCCTTGGCCAGTAAAATGAGATGAGTGCCACAACACCAAAGTCGGCCACAACTGGACCTAATGGTCAGGGGTCCCCCTAATGTTTGCAATGTAATCATTTCTATGCAACTCCTGGAAATGTCTCCCACAGGAAGGTCTTGGTTCACAGACCAGACCACGTCCAAGGTCTTCTTAATAACAAATAAAGCCCTGAACAACTCAGAACAAGATGACCGGCGCCAGTCGTGGCTCCCATCCAGCCCACAGCAACAGGTTTTCTCTCTTTTGTGCAGTGGTTCTCAGTTTTTTCCCTGTGGACCACACTTTCAGATTAAAGTTTGCTTGCACTACATCAAGTTTTTTATTGATAAGAAAAACACAAAAACACGAAATGAAACAATTCCTAGCAGTGCTTGATTTATAACATAGAACAAAAGTACAGGCAACTGATTTTGGTGCATCGGAATAACATGCGATCACACATGCATGGCACCAAACCCAGATGTAGCTCCAAATTGTCGTGAAGACATCATGAGAAGGGGTAGAACGGGGTCGGAACAGGCCAGCGTGGGCGTACGCCCACTCCACCGTCGCCCACAGGGGTCTGGAAAATAACCCACGCACAAAACAAGGATTGCCTGCACTTTATAATATGATTGTGGGGAATCCCCAAAAAAGCATAAAACATTGCAGCTACACAAGAACATGGATCATTCCCAAAATATTATTATAAACAAGCCTCTTACATATGTACTTTAAGTCTATATACAATGAGAGTTGTGAGCCTGCCTTTGCTGAGTAATCTCATTTATATTAGGTCTAATCTGACACAAAGAAAAGCCTTTTTCTTTTCTGAACTTTCATATTTGCCAGAGCTGAAACAATCTGTTGTGGAGAACAGAAGAAGACTAGACAATGCTATTGACTAGCCATATTCTGCAAATTAAAATAAAAAATAAAAATTGATACCATACTATACTGAAACGTTTAAATGTTTCTTTGATTGTCCTTGAACCCTCCTGCCACACTTGCCATCTATTCCTGCCACACCCTTTCAGAACTACCGCTTTAGAGTAAGGAAGACATCTTCACTGAGGCAGAAAAGAGATACAGGACTCAGCAACAGGTGATGGGTCCCCGGCAGCTGCTACACTCAGACTAGATGACGGGAAAGGCAAGAGCAGCCAGGTGAGAAGCAGAGCTCCAAGCTGAACGAGTCCAAAATCAGGGGAATATGTTCAGCAAAGCATGGAAGCAACGGAGTTGCCCCCAACAGGTTGGCAGACCCACCCTCCAAGCATTTAAAGATGGACAAGGCATGCTTGCTCATGAGATTCCCGTGCCTGGGGACACAGGAGCTCACTGAGTCAGGTCTGATGGGTGTTTTCCCAGTGATGGAAGCACCACTGGGTCCTGGACAACCGTGCTGTGGAAGGGGTTCCATAGCTAGTTCTCCTCAGAAGTTGGTTGATGCCCTCCCCAGATTCCTTTGCTGTACTCTTCTCCCTGGGAGAATAAAGGGGAGCTGGAAGTTCGGCTTCTCCAGCTGGAGCAAGGGAATCCTGAAAGGGGAGGAAGAGCGGTAGAGTCGTAATCTGGTGAACCGGGTTCACGTCTCCGCTCCTCCACATGCAGCTGCTGGGTGACCTTGGACTAGTCACACTTCTTTGAAGTCTCTCAGCCCCACTCACCTCACAGAGTGTTTGTTGTGGGGGAGGAAGGGAAAGGAGAATGTTAACCGATTTGAGACTCCTTTGGATAATGATAAAATGGGATCTCAAATCCAAACTCCTCCTCCTCCTCCTCTTCTTCTTCTTCTTCTTCTTCTTCTTCTTCTGTTTCCCCCATGTCATCATCTTCTTCCCCCTTCTCATTCATCTCAGCCTGCCATGGATTGCCTTGGGACTCAAAGGAGTCCCTGTATAGTCTTGCAAAAATCACTTAGCTCATCTGGGGGTACTTTACTCAAGGTACCACACCATACAAAATATCACAGGGCATTACAGAGTTGTGTGTGTGTGTGTTTTGCATTTGCACTGTAATACAAACAGCACCTTTAAAAAATGGAAGATCCCTGCCTCAAGAAGCTTGCAATCTACATTTTGGTGATGTCTGAAAACAAGAGAGTGGGGCGTGGCAGGGATAACATTCAATACAATGGTCCCTTTGGATGCAAACGGGATCCGTTCTGGAGCCCCGTTCACATCCTGAGTAGAACGTAAGATGCGACGGCATGTCTACGCGTGCACAGGTCGCGTTTTGCCGCTTCCGTGCATGTGCGTGACGTCATTTTGATTGTCTGTGCATGCATGAGCGGTGAAACCCGGAAGTAACGCATTCCTGTACTACTGGGTCGCCGCAGAGCGTAACCTGAAAACGCTCAACCTGAAGCATATTCAACCCAAGGTATGACTGTAAGTAAAGGTAAAGGTACCCCTGCCCGTACGGGCCAGTCATGTCCGACTCTGGGGTTGCGCACCCATCTCGCTTAAGAGGCCGGGGGCCAGCGCTGTCCGGAGACACTTCCGGGTCACATGGCCAGAGTGACAAGCTGCATCTGGCGAGCCAGCGCAGTACACGGAAACGCCGTTTACCTTCCCGCTAGTAAGCGGTCCCTATTTATCTACTTGCACCCGGGGGTGCTTTCAAACTGCTAGGTTGGCAGGCGCTGGGACCGAGCAGCGGGAGCTCACCCCGCCGCGGGGATTCGAACCGCCGACCTGACGATCGGCAAGTCCTAGGCGCTGAGGTTTTATCCACAGCGCCACTCGCGTCCCTGTACACATGAGCAAAAGATAACCAGCCTTCCCCCCTCTTTTTGTTGTTTTGTCGTTTAGTCGTGCCCAACTCTTCATGACCCCATGGACCAGAGCACGCCAGGCACTCCTCCTCTTTTACCATCAGATTATTCCAGCTTTCCTCAAGTTGGCCTGAAAGGAGGTGAATTGTAATCAGTTACATTTAAAGCTCTCTCTCTGGAGGATGGCCCCAAGCTATTCTGCAGCAGCTGCCAACATCCCAAGTGCTTTTAGTTACCCTCAGGGAAACTTCTCTGAGACTTTCTGATGCGCTACCAACACAAGAATTTTTTTGCCATTTCTCTGCCAGAGAGCAAGGATGTGCCCTGTGGCACTCAGATTGCATGCAAATAGGCTCCTTTGCAGGTTTAATTGAAGGCATTGTCAATGCGAAGAGGACATGATTATGGGCCAGTTAGGATCCATTTCGAGCACACCTGTCAGCCGATCAAAGCAGTCCCAATCAACTGACAAGCCTGAATCAGTTACCTAGTGCAACATCTCACCTCACCCTATACTCTAAGTGTATTGAAAGGAGGAAAGTCTCAACTAGCAGGAAAAGAGAGAGAGATTTAAAGGTGCCTTGAACTTTTGTTGGAAACTATTTTCACTACACACAAAAGGGGGCTCTCAATATCTCTCAAGATCCTCACTATTTTATGCTGGTCATACCACTTCACTTCTGTTTGGCACCCAATTTTCTTTTTCTTCTGTAACCCATCTTGGTTACACAATGGCATCATGATGCCAAACCCAAGTGAGGGCAAGAAGTGCTGCCCTCACTCCAAACTGACTTCCTGGTGCCATACTTCCACACAAGCATATGGCTTTTAATGTACCCCATTGCATTTGTCAGTCCATTCAAGGATTACAGTCAAAGGGCAGGATACACGATGTGCAATTTCACATCCATTAAATTGGCCAATGTGCATTGCAAATTGGTTGTGCTCTTCCTAAAGTTAAGAATTAAACCTGTATCACCCTGCAGCACTCACAGGCACTTTACACAGTTTTGGTCTTATCAAACTTCTACTTTGTAGTCACATGCACCTTGCTTTACATTTTAAGCCAAAGGATGTCTTTAATAATACAGTACGATTCAGGGTCGCGTGCTGGATGATCGCATAGCCCATCTCTGAATTCATTTTTCTAACTCCACTGTCAGAGGAGTTGGATGGTTTTAAGATGAGTAAGAGGGGATATTTTATTTATCAATTAGCCGTCCTCGTCTTACATTTGTAAGAATGCAAATACCTATTTCAGCAGAGTTAAAAAATCACTATCCATGTGCAGCTTATCTTTAGAATCTTTTAGAGACAATGTTTTATAACATTCTAGAACAATTATGATATCCAAGGATGCATAGGTAGATTTGGGTCACTTTTCACCCTTCTATGATTCCCTCTTAGCAAAGAAATCACTCTTAGATTGTTTAACAAGAAAAATATAAGGTTTACTCACATCAAAAGACTTGCCAGGATTCAACAGTGGCAGCGATGCAAATCAGGCAGGCAATAATCCTTAAAAGTTACAAAGGTCCATAGTCCAATTCAAAATGGAGTGCGCTCTCTGCAAGAGAGCTTACGAACAACCTACTCCATTGTGTGTAAGAAGCAGAGTGTGCTGTGACAGGAAGAAGATTAAGTTTCCTATTGTTCCCCCTCCTACCTCAAAAGTTTAGAGGATATGACATCATACAGTCCCCGGCTTGTGATTTTGGCAATCATGCATTTGTGATTCGGCTGCAGGTTTCCGCACAAGAGGCATTATGCTTCTGAAGGACAGCTGTTGGAAATGGCAGGAAGGAAGGCTGCTGTGGCGCTCAAGTCCTGATTGAGGGAGTCCAGTGGGCATCTGGTTGGCCACTGTGTGAACGAGATGCTGGACTGATCCATCAGGGCTCTTCTTGTGCAAACTGAAACTGACAAATTCACCCATCCCTAGAGGAGAGGGTAAGGAAGGGTAGGAGAGGGTGCATGTTGGCCCCATCCCTAATGTTGCATCTCTTCCCACCTGGAGATCAGGGCACTTTCTCAAAATCTCAAATGTGCCCACTGGCCCCCAGAGACTGGCGCCCCCCTACTCCGCACATGTTAGCCGCACATATCGGGGCTCAGCACCATAAGAGGACTTAGGTGATGTAATAATAAAATTTAAGGTCTTATATATATAATAAATGTACCAACCAAGCACGTACATAGATCAGCTCAGGAAGACTGACCTGAAACCATTTTGACTCCCAAACTGACGAAATGTTTTCTCTGCAAGGAGGGAGGGAGGGAGGTAACCGTCCCATTGTCTCAAGAATTGGGGAATCGCCATCTCAAAGGAATGGCCAGACTACCAGGAAAGGCAATCAGATAAGGCATTATCAGATAACCTAGCAGACAGGAAAAACAACAACATTCAAATTTCTGTTGTAGACCACTTTTTCTGTGATGTAGGTATGATGTTTGTGGGGGGTGGTCTTGGGTTACACCCCTTCTGTGGTGTATGTATGATGTATGGAGGGGTGGTCTTGAGCTCCAGGGCAGGGAATTTAAAATGGCTATATAAGGGCATACACACCTTTGTTCTGGGTCCTCCTCCTGCGTGTGAGGGGAGCACCCTGTTGCAACAGATCAATAAAGATCAGGCTTACTAGCTGCTTTGCTTTTCGATATTCTCTGGTTGGCCTCTGTTATTTTCTTCTACCAATAGGGAACCTATGTAAGGACTCTATAGGGGCTCTTGGATACCCCATAAGGGAAAAGGGGCAGATTTCGTTTACAACAGTGGCAGAAGAAAGAGTTATACAGCCTCTAAACATCACCATCCTCGTTCCTCTACACAAACTGGAAGCCTTTCCCAGCTGCCTTTCTTCCTCCTTTTAACGCCCATGTAACAACTTATTTGGCCTTAAATCTGTGGATGTGGGTTTGAAAAAGCTGGCAGGTACAGGGAGGGGAGGCAGAAACACTAGGTTCCCATTATCTCCATAGCAACAACACAACAACAACAAGCGCTAACCTTCTCCAAACAAAGCTGAAGTGAACCTCTTCAGATCAAATCCCGATTTGACTCTGTGTCCTGCCAAGAGGATTTGAAATCTATCTCCTTCACTAGGTTGATTATTGCCAGTTTCTGCTCTGCAGCTGTCTCCATCCTTTACGGGCAGCATTAAATCGGACTCATTACCTGAGTGCTGTGCGACGCACCAGCAGCACTTTACCTGCGTGAGAGACAGCAGGCCTGGCAGGATTAGCCCTCCATGGGCTTTCTGTGGAGCCCCATTATTACCTTCAAAATGGTTCCTGGGTAATTCGAGGCTTTTAACAATAGCAAAAGAAAAGCAAACAACTGGAAGCAAACTGCTAGAATCCAACTGCAGCACTTAGCAAAAGTAAGTTCCTATTTTAAAAAAGAAGTGGCTGCTTCTCTGAATATTACCCCCAACAACTTCCTTACGTTCCCTTAGAAACATTACACTTAACTGGGCCATGAAGTCATCTCCTCTATGGCTTCTTCCGCATTATACATTTAAAGCACTGTTATACCACTTTAAAGAGTCCTGGATTCCCTAAAAAAAAATCCTGGGGAGTTTAGTTTGTGATGCATGCCAAGCTTGTTAGGAGATCCCCTGTTCCTCTCACAGAACTACAATTCTCAGAGTAGCTTAACAGTCAATCCATAGCTGTCAACTTACAGATTTGAAAATAAGGGACCAGCAGCCTTGAAAATAAGGGATCAGCAGCCAAAATAAGGGATTTTGCCTAGCTGATACATAAATCTGCCACTGATGGAGCCATGCTGCTTTTGCTGTGACTGACTGTGTTTTGCAGGGGGTTGGAGTAGATGATCCTAAGGGTCTACAACTCTGACCAAAGAAGAGTGGCAGACAAAACTGATGAACAACGTCGAGATGGCAAAGAGTACAGGCAGAATTAGAAACCGAGAAGAGGACCTCTTTAATAAAGAATGCAGAAAGTTTATAATTTAGTTGAAAAGCTATTGTAAAGAGTACATTG
This sequence comes from Podarcis tiliguerta, assembly GCF_965153285.1. Classification (NCBI taxonomy): domain Eukaryota; kingdom Metazoa; phylum Chordata; class Lepidosauria; order Squamata; family Lacertidae; genus Podarcis; species Podarcis tiliguerta. Next base: position 37,958,104 of record NC_139549.1, read on the forward strand.
GTAGGATTGACAGAAAACTGGGACATCATCAATCCGGGACAACTGCGGGAAACGGCGCTGGGATAAGGGAGTTTCCCGCCAAATAAGGGACGATTGACAGCTATGAGTCAATCCCTCTTCCCAGGGAACTCTGGGAACTGTAGCTCAATGGGCAGACTAGCAGCCACACAACAACTCTTAGCACCCTTAGCAAACTACGTTTCCCATACAGTGGTACCTCAGGTTACAGACGCTTCAGATTACAGACGCTTCAGGTTACAGGCTCCGCTAACCCAGAAATAGTACCTCGGGTTAAGAACTTTGCTTCAGGATTGTCAGGGAACTGCCATCAGTGCCGGAGGGAGAGAGCAAAATCCAGAGGGATTCCGGAGAGCGTCCCGGGATTGGGAGAGGCAGCCCATCTTCTGGGGAAGAGAATCAGCGTAGCACCAGTGGAGAAGGGGCGAGGCGGTCCCATGACTCCTTGCCGGGGACCAGTGGGGAGAGTAGGGGTCCTCCGTTGCCTACGCCCTCCTTGCGCAGAAGGCTTCCGCACAGGGAAAGTAGGAGAAGACTAGGCGTCAAAGAGCTTCTTTGCTGGAAGAAGTTTAAGAAACGCCCACTGACGGATTCTGCCAGCGATTGAGACAGCCACGGGTGAGTGGCTGTCCGGACAGAAAAGGTTCACTCAGGCAATCCAGCCAGGTGTTTGCAGCGGCTTACGCACGAGCAACCCCTAGAACCATTACAAGGATGAAAGAGAAATTGTGCAGTGGCAGCGGGAGGCCCCATTAGCTAAAATGGTGCTTCAGGTTAAGAACAGTTTCATGTTAAATACAGAACTCCAGAACGAATTAAGTTCTTAACCAGAGGTACCACTGTAATTCTTTAGAAGAAGTCATGACTCTTTGAAGTGGTATGATAATGCAGATAAGGCCTGATAAGAGATCACCTCATCTATTGGAACACAGAAGTGTCAAGCCAGATAAAAGATAATACAAAACTTCATAAAGCCATTGCTCTATGGATCTCCATTGTTTGTACTGGAAATCTGCATAGTTGATCTATCCTTTCTGCAATAGAGCCAACAGATACAGTATAAATATAGAATCATATTTGGAAGGTAACCCAAAGCTCATTTGGCCCAACCCCCTGTAATGCAGGAATCTCAACTAAAGCAGCCATGACAGATGGCCACCCAACCTCCGCTTAAAAATCTCCAAGGAAGGAGAGTCCGTAACCTCCCAAAGGAGACTGTTCCACTGTCAAACAGCACTTACTGTTAGAAAGTTCTTCCTGGTGTTTAGGTGGGATCTCCTTTCTTGTAACTTGAATCCATTGGTTTTTCCCTGATATTACCTTGGTTGTTCTAATAATTATGTCAATTTCCTCCAATTGATTACAGCTATGCGGCCTGGGACCCACGTACCTACGGGACCGCCTCTCCTGATATGCCCCGCGGAGGACCTTAAGGTCCACAAATGATAACACTTTGGAGGTCCCAAGTCGCGAGGTGGTTAGATTGGTCTCAGCTAGGGCCAGGGCCTTTTCAGTACTGGTCCCGACTTGGTGGAACGCTCTGTCACAAGAGACTAGGGCCCTGCGGGACCTGACATCTTTCCGCATGGCCTGCAAGACAGAGCTGTTCTGCCTGGCCTTTGGTTTGGACTCAGTCTGACCCTTATGTTTCCCTCCCCTTATGGTCTTGATATATCGGCTACTTTTAAAATGAGACTGCATTTTAAATTCCATTTTAACCTGTATTTTAAATTGGTTTAAATTGGTTTTCTTTCCCCCTTATCATGTTTTGTTTTGTTTTTTTACTGTGATTTTATTGGTGTTAGCTGCCCTGAGCCCGGCTCTGGCCAGGGAGGGCAGGATATAAATTTAAAAAATTATTAATTATTATTATTATTATTATTATTAAAACAATTCATTGTCACTGGTGGGGGCAACTTTGCTTTATTGTCCTGTTCTGAGCTGATATTTTATCAACTGGTACCACTATATACAAAAGGGGTTCTTCAATTTTGTTAATTGTTCATTTTTAAGTTTTTAACTTTCAGTTGTCCTAGGGAAGAGGGATTTATCATTAAGCCAATCCGGGAATTCCTTGGAGAGTTTGAGTATTCTAACAAGTCTCAGCGCCCTTAGCAAACTACAGTTCCCGGGGTTCTTGCAGGTGGAGCCATGGCTGTTTAAAGTACAGTGGTACCTTGCAAGACGAATGCCTCGCAAGACGAAAAACTCGCAAGACGAAAGAGTTTTTCGTTTTCTGAGTTGCTTCGCAAGACAGATTTCCCTATGGGCTTGCTTCACAAGACGGAACGTCTTGCGCCTTTTTTTTTAAACCGCCAATGCATTCCTATGGGAAACTGTAAATACACAGCGGTGCTTTGCAAGATGAAAAAATTCACAAAATGAAAGAACTCGCAGAACGAATTAATTTCGTCTTGCGAGGCACCACTGTAGTATGATATTGCTTTAAATGTATGGTACAGATGGAGCCAAAGGAAGCATAAATCTGACTGTTGTTATCAAGAAGCGGCAGAGCTCACGACTGGCGTTTCTTCTTAAGTGTCTTTTTTCCTACAGGTGAGGGGATTTCCATGACAACTATTCAAGTAAATGTGGGAAATGAAGGTTATTCACACAGCCTACCCAAAGAGAAGGCGTCACACACAGAGATATGAACCAAAAAGGGGAGGAGTGAGAGGCTAAACGGAGCCAGTTAATAATAAATGTAAAAGCTAAATTATTACACATGAACTGTCCGCTTTGGAGGCAAGTTTCAAACAGCGGGAAAAGCAGGCTGAAGTAAGACAAAGCGTACACAGCAAAGAGTGAGAAATTAATGAAAATGTTGCATTCTTTGGGCTTCTGAGCTTTTCAAATGTAGGGCCCACTGCTGGTCTAAACATGCATTTAGGAAGACTCCATTACAGTGGTACCTCGGGTTAAGAACTTAATTCGTTCTGGAGGTCCATTCTTAACCTGAAACTGTTCTTAACCTGAGGTACCACTTTAGCTAATGGGGCCTCCTGCTGCCGCTGCCAGAGCACCAACATGGGCCCCCAAATAGCGCAAGAGGAGCACCCAATCACACTTACAGTGTCCAGCTTTGTAATTGGGACTCTGTACAGTGGTACCTCAAAGGGACCCGGGTGGCGCTGTGGGTTAAACCACAGAGCCTAGGACTTGCCGTTCAGAAGGTCGGCAGTTCAAATCCCCGCGACGGGGTGAGCTCCCGTTGCTCAGTCCCTGCTCCTGCCAACCTAGCAGTTTGAAAGCACGGCAAAGTGCAAGTAGATAAATAGGTACCACTCTGGTGGGAAGGTAAATGGCCTCCGGTGGGAAGGTAAACGGCGGTGGGGCCTCCCACTGCCACCACGCGATTAGGTACTATTAGGTACTAGGAGAGCCTGTTACCTGAAGCGCCTGTAACCTAAGGTACCACTGGTGATAAAGCTGCTACGACTGTTTTATTGTGTGCCTCCTCCATGACAGGTCCAGAGGGTGGCAGCACAAGAGCAGGCCTCTTCTGCAGTGGCTCCCCGTTTGTGGGATGCTCTCCCCAGGGAGGCTCACCTGGCGCCTTCCAGTGGCGTAGCGTGGGTTGTCAGCACCTGGGGCAAGGCAAGTAATTTGCGCCCCCTAACCCGGAGCAAGGCAAGTAATTTGCGCCCGCCCCCCCCCCCCCCGCTGCACTGTCCCTCCCCCAGATAGTCCCTCGCTCTCTCTCCGCACCGCACCGCACGCCTGGCACCCTCCCCTCCACAGTGGGCGGCAACCCGGCGGCTCGGATCAGATTCGCACAGCCAGCACTGCAGTGAGAGAGAGTGAGTGAGCCAGGTAGGGGCAGAGAGCTGCGAGTGTGAGCGCCCCCCCCCCGATGTTGCGCCCGGTGCGGCCGGCCCCCCCTGCACCCCCCACGCTATGCCACTGGCGCCTTCATTACATATCATTAGGCGCCCGGTGAAAACTTTCCTCTATAAGCTGTAGACTTTTAGAAGGGGTGAGGGGGCTACATGGTGGCACGACTGTGACTATCATGAAGGGGCCCTGCACTTCTGAATTTGCCACCACGCTACTAGATATTGAGACATTTTATTGATTTTATTTATTTGAAGGTTTCTATACCTCTTTCACAATTTGTGTCAAAGCAGTACAGTGGACGCGCGGGTTGCGAACGTGATCCGTTGAGGATGCACATTCACACCCCGCAGCAGCGTGGCTGCACATGCGCGGGTTGCAATTCAGCGCGCATGCGCAAAGCGCGATTTAGCACTTCTGCACATGCGCAACCGCCGAAACCCAGAAGTAACCCGTTCTGGTACTTTCGGGTTTCGGCGGTCCACAACCCGAAAAAACGCAACCTGAAGCGTCTGTAACCCAAAGTATGACTGTACAGAGATGTAGGACCCGCATCCTATGCTCTTAAGTGTAACTTAACTGATTTTAATATTGCATTTTAAATGCTTGTAATCCACCCCTGGGACCTCAACTTGAAGGGCAGGTAAGAAGGGCAGGTAAGAACACGAATAAAGAATAATAAAGAACAATCACCCTAAAATAGACCAATGGGAACTGAGCATGCTCAGTAGCCTCAGAATGCTGAATTATTGTTGGGGGGAAGGAAAGTGGGGGACCCAGCAAAGATAGGAAACTGTTTTGGATAGAGTCAGGTTACTGTAGGTCCTACACCACAGATCTTCAGCCAGTGGATCACCTGGTCACACATGGTGGGCTGAAGCACAGCTGTTGCCACCATGTTGGATTCCAGGTTAGGCTAAGCAGACTGAAGGGGCATGTGTATCTGGACACACGTTCTATGGACAAGATGCCCATTTTATAAACTTCCACAAGTGCTTCAATGTGGCCGGAGAAAGACAAGAGCCATTTTTCAGTAAGAGACAGAGTTCCTGGCCAACCACACACTCGTGCAGTGGCGTAGCGTGGGGGGTGCAGGGGGGGCCGGCCGCACCGGGCGCAACATCTGGGGGTGGGGCGCTCGCACTCGCAGCTCTCTGCCCCTACCTGGCTCACTCACTCTCTCTCACTGCAGTGCTGGCTGTGCAAATCCGATCCGAGCCGCCGGGTCGCCGCCCACTGTGGAGGGGAGGGTGCCAGGCGTGCGGTGCGGAGAGAGAGCGAGGGACTATCTGGGGGAGGGACAGTGCAGCAGGGGGGCACTAATTACTTGCCTTGCCCCGGGTGCTGACAACCCACGCTACGCCACTGCGCTCGTGCCTTCCTTCTGCCAGAATGCTGGACTGGTTTTCGTTTAGTAATAATGCTGAGGTAACAACAACACTATGCATATTGCTCTTTGAATTTCCATTTTAGGATTAATTAATGTGTGAGTCCCAAACTGCAGCTTGGGAGTCACGTGGTGGGTCCCGGTGGGTCTCGGAACAGGACCAGCTGAAGACTGCTGTACACCACCTCAAGCTCCTTGAAGGAAACGTGAGATATAAATAAATGTTAAAATGATTTTTTTTTTTTAAAGTTATTCATGAGCATTTGCCTTCTCCACTCCATCCACAATGTTATAAAATTGTGTCATGCCATCGCGCGCACCCCCCCTAGTTTTTTTCTCAAAACGAAGCAAAAAGTTTGGACTCCAACTCCCATGAGCCCCAGCTAGCATGGTCAGGGATCATGGAAGTTGTAGTCCAGCTGTATCAGGCTCTGAACCCACTCCACTCACCCCAGTCATTCTTGTTGCCCCCTTCTACACCTTTTCCCAGCTCTGCCATAAGCACTCCAGGTTTAAATGCTTTCATTATTTTTTTTAATATGAAGTGCCTTTGCCAACAAAAGCAAAACAAAACCTGCCTGCAAAGTTCCGGCCTGCCTCACAACAGCGAGATAAAGATATTAGCAAATGTGCATTTGAAGTAAGGGGAAATAACTAACGAATCCTTAACAATATTGCAAATAGCTTGGCGGGCAGCTCTTGCGCTGTTAAATTAATCCTTCGTGTCCTTGTTCTCTTTCTTTCTCTCTTTTCTCCTTACTGGAGTCATTTAATACGGCAAGAACTCATTTCTTTCCTCCGCCTTCGTGTGCCCCATTGCCATGGCGACATTTGTGAATCAGATATCAATAAAAATACCCTTCCAGTGTGGCACCACATGCCTCACTGTTCCGTCGCCAACACAGCTTTAAAAAAATTACAGGAATCCACAAGAGCTCAGCAATTAGCAATTCCTTTGCTATAAAAGTTTCTTCTCCTCTATCTGATAAAAAGGTGATGGATCTCAGGAAGTTTCCACCATGCGGTCCCAAACTTTAACACAAGAATGGCACCCCTATTCCCCTGCCCCCTCCCTGCACATCTGGCTTAGAGGAGACAACTGGCAAGAGAATCAAGACCTGGGAGACCTCAGCCTTCCTCTCCCCTGGCATCCATAATGTTAGTATCACAGGCAGGGACCCTGGAAAATACAATTCCTCCCATGGCACCGAAGTAGGATTCCAACATCTCCAGGGAGCAGTGGCCAAACTGCTAGGGAAAGGTTCTTCTCCAGCTCAGATGACAATCTGAGCCATCCAAAGAAAAGCTTCATTGCCAGCTATTGAATGCCTCCAAAACGCCTGTAATTCTTTGTTTTCACTCTTCATCCTCCTCCAAGAGATGCAATGCAAGAGGGGCTGACGAGTCTTCTTCAGCAAATAACTACATGCATAAGGTACCCCAGTGGATGAGACCTTGCGCCACCTAGACATCCATCTGACCACAGATGGAATTCGTCAGGATGATGTAGTAGTGGCCAAAGGGTCAATCTACCATTGCAGATACCACCCCCTGATTAAAATCCCCGACTGAGCCTTAAAGTGCAATGAGTGTCCTTGGTCCAGTCACTTTATCTCACATTGGCCTACCCTACAGGACTGATGTTTCTGTGAGGACAACACGTAGTTAGGGTGGTTGGAGAACTATGCAGGAGGAGAACTGACCTCGCTGGAAGAACGGTGGGATGCAAAATGCAATTTACAACAAAAGTTTTCACATAGTTCATTGCATGCCTTAGCTTCTCTTGGTGTCAGTTGTCCAGCAGCCCTGAATCAAAGAACTGAAGAGTTGGAAGGGATCCAAAGGGTCATCTAGTCCAACCAAGCTAAATAATCTCTGGAAAAGGAAGCAGGAAGAGGCTGCTGACAGGCCAATTAAGAGCTCCTGCTTGGGTGCTCTCTGCCTAGGCCTCAAACTTACCTGCTGATGCTTTTAATTCTTGGAGGGGCGGGAAACCTTTTGGTCCCTGCAAGCCAGATCTTTCTCAGACATAGTTTGGCAGGTGTGCAAGGCCACCCAGCTGTATGTTCTGTCAGATGACTGGGTACTTCGAAGTCCCAAAGTCAGGACTTCAAAGCATCGCACAGAAGAAGAAGAAGAGGAGTTTGGATTTGATATCCCGCCTTTCACTCCCCTTCAGGAGTCTCAAAGCGGCTAACATTCTCCTTTCCCTTCCTCCCCCACAACAAACACTCTGTGAGGTGAGTGGGGCTGAGAAACTTCACAGAAGTGTGACTGGCCCAAGGTCACCCAGCAGCTGCATGTGGAGGAGCGGGGAATCGAACCCGGTTCCCCAGATTAGGAGACTACTGCTCTTAACCACTACACCACACTGGCTCCCAGGTTTCGTGAAGAGCCCATCACCATGCTTTAAAGTGCCAGAGGCTCCAGGGAACTTGCTAGCACAGCTGATCCAGCAGGCGTTGGCTCTACTGGAGGGCTTGAGCTGCTTTCTGTTTGAGTGAGCTCCCCACGGATGGTGATAGAGCCAAGTCTGCTTTCTCTTTCCAATGAGCAATCAAGAGCACTCTTTAAGGCTCCCATTTCTACACTGGAAGCCTTACACATGTGTAGGGAAGATGAGCATAATATAGAGATATGGCCTTCTCAATCATGGCACCAGCAATGTAGGACAGTCTCCCAAAGGAGGCCCGCCAGAGTCCGTGTCTGCTCAGGGACAGATGGCCATCCAACCTCCATTGAAAAACTTGCAATGAAGGAGAATCTGCCACACACTGTGGTAGCTTTCTCCATTGATGAATCTGCCACACACAAGTTATTGCTAATGTCTAGTCAGAATCCTCTTTCTTGTCATTTGGATCCATTGCTTTGGGCCCTGCCCTCTGGAGCAGCAGAAAACAAGCTTGTTCCATCTTCCATGTGAAGATATTTGAAGATGTCTATAATCTCACTTCTCAGTTTTCTCTTCTTCAGGCTTTGAGACATAACAGTCCCTTTGGCTTCCTTCCTCCATATAAAGAAGGAAGATTTATGCATTCCTGGGGTTATTATTGAGACCTCTTTGTATTTATTTCCATTTGTTCAGTACTAGAGGTGCCACTAAGGCCAATGACTCTCTCGGGATTAATAAATTAAGCAATTACAGATGGAAGGTGGGGAGAGACATAGAAGCACAACAGACTCTGTTTCTGTTTCTGTTGAATGGAAATGAGCATTTTTATAAAAACAAAAACAAAAACTCAAAAACCTCAAGGTAAAGCTACCCCAAGGCAACCAATGGCCCATATGATCACCATGATTAGCAGGCATGCAACTGAGGCACAAATTATATACTCCTCAGAGGTTGAGAGTTCACTTAGAGTAGGAGTTGTTGTTTAACGGTAAGTGACTTCACTGCACACTAATGGGCCTGGCTCCTCTTGTGAAGGTTGGGCTTGTTGTGGACAACAGCCGGGAAATGGGAGTTGGGTGCAAAGAGTCATCAGTGCTATGCTATGCTATGCTATGCTATGCTATGCTATGCTATGCTATGCTATGCTATGCTAGCACTGGCATCGACCGAGTTCGGATGCTGCATCAGCAACAGCCTGACTTAGACTGAGCCTTATAAATGAGCAGCAGCTCTGCCTTGGCTGAAAGCTATGCCTTTATGGAAAGGTGTGTGGAAAGGCTCAAATAGAGTGCAGGACAGGGTCAGGGTCAGGGTCAGGATGGCCACAAGGCAAGGAGATGCAAGGCAGTGCTCAGGCTGTGCTTTGGGGAACATAGCTCTGCTCCAGCAAGGAACAGGCTTAAACAGGCAAGATGCTGCTCCACTTAAAGGGGCCTCCTTTCAGGGTCTTCTACAGTGGAGTCCTTGGAGTCAGAGAATGGCCATGCCACATCCTTTACTCAGAGGTAGGGAGCAGGCACTGGCCCCACAGGTTCACCTGGAAGCAGAACCTCTGGGGCTGGTCCCACACACCCTTCCCCTTCAGGTTCAGAGTACACCCACCCACCCTCTGATGAAGACAAATATGACTCCTCCTCCTGGTGCTTCTTCAGTTCAAGTGAAACAGCCTGTGTGGCACAGAAGATCAGTGTGTCTGGCTACTAGCCAGAAGGTTGAAGCCCACCCAGGGATGGCAGTGAGTAGGATTTCAGCATTGCAGAGGGGTAAACTAGATGACTCCTTTCCAACTCTACAATTCAATGATTCTATACTCTGCCAGAGCAGAGGAGACTCTGGCTGTACTGGGACAACTGTCATGAAGTCCACAAAGTCAGAGAGTGGCAATGCAACATCCTTGGTCCAGAAAGGCACTGGTAGCACAAACTCAGGTTGAAGGCCACTTCTGGGTGTGATCCTGCATGGAATTCCCCCCTCTGGAGGTCCTGGGCTGCCCAGACACCAAGACCCCCCTCTCACTGGTGTGGTCCAAAGAGCAATATGCTTGGCACCAGCTTGGCTGCAGGAGTTTCCAGAAGGAGGCGTACAACGCGCCATCCAACCATCTTAGGGACTCCACTCCTTAATGTTTTCTTTTCCCAAAGATACCCCGCAAGGCAGCAGAGGTTTAGGATCAGAGTTTTCCTTCTAGATGGGCTACGTTCCCAGGTTGATGCGCCCCATCTGTCCCTCATTTTGCTCTACAGCACGTGTAGAAACCACCTTCTTAACTGCTGGACCCACTATTGGTCTCCATCCGCTGGAGCCTGTCTTTGCATGCAGGGCAAGTCCCTAATTCACTGAGGGCTTGAGACCCATAGGCTACCCTCATCTGGTTTTGCCAGCCAGTTGAAGCCACTTCCCAGGTTGTGGCTGCTGTTGCATGCTCACAGCTTCTATGAGCCACAGGTGAGCATGACCTAATCCTACTATTGTGGTCTCTGCATTTACTGTAGAGCAGGGAAGAGGAGGCCCATTCCCTTCTGGGCAACCTTCCAGAGGCCACATGGCAGCGTTGGGTGGGGCCAGAGGGGTAATGAAGGTGAATTTTACATATGCACAGAAGCCTCGTTCCTGCACACTCTCTCCTCAGTCCAGAGGCCCCAGGTTGCCCCAGGCCTGAGATACCCCCCCCCCCTCCATCCCTGCTTGAGAGCAAACAAACACTGCAAATGTTATTATGGGAGAAGGTGGGTATTTTTTTCTCTCTTTGCCCGAGGGATTAAGAAACCACGGAGCCCGTGCCAAGGCCCTTCCAAACGAATGGGGTGAAATAAAGATTGGGAAGCCAATACGTGGGGAATATGCTGGTTTTGAAACCAGCTGCATGAAAAGAAAAGAACCTTTTAGAATCACATGGCTGATCCTAAGGGGGACAATTACTAGGAGATAAAAAGGAACGGCTGCTGAGCCCGGGGAAGATAGCTTTACAAGCTTTTTACAATTCATTAAGAAAAGCCTTCTGTGGCTTTGACAGTCACCTTGAATAGTGTTTGCAAAAGACAAGGGGAGGAAAAGTCCGTTAAGAGAGGAGGAGGAGGGACATCAGCAAGTACTGAGGAACCGCTTTACAAACTGCCCTCTGGTAACTCTTTTTTTTTTTTCTTGTTAAGGCTGCTGAGATAACTCTGATCTAATAAGAAGGCCTCCCGGCATGTGCGACATGAAAACCACCCAATAATCAATGAAGCTGAGGAAAAGAGGATTACAAGACCTTCTGTTGCCACTATCAGCCACCAAGCCTAGTTTCCTGTGATCAGATTGATCATTGCTCAAACATGCGGTTGTGCGCCAGCATGCAAGTACAAGCTCTTGACAACTTAAGAAGAGACCTAGGCTGTATCAAGCCAAGGGCCACTTCCACCTCCTTCTCCACCCAGATTCCCACTGTGGGCAGTCAGAAGACGCCAGGAAGCCCACCACCGCCTCAAAGGCAGCATCCTTCCCTGTCTGTTCTCTAACCCACCCCAAACCGGCAAATGGTATTCAGTGGCACACTTTGCTTCAAGAGCTGAAGGCTCCAATTTTGGACTCACAGCTGTCCATGGAGGCGCAGGTTAATTCTGTGTCCAGGGCAGCTGTTTACCAGCTCCACCTGGTACGCAGGATGAGACCCCACCTGCCTGCAGACTGTCTTGTCAGAGTGGTGCATGCTCTAGTTATCTCCCGCTTGGACTACTGCAATACGCTCTACGTGGGGCTACCTTTGAAGGTGATTCGGAAACTGCAATTAATCCAGAATGTGGCAGCTAGAATGGTGACTGGGAGCAGCCGCCAACATATAACACCGGTCCTGAAAGGTCTTAATTGGCTCCCAGTACATTTCCGAGCACAATTCAAAGTGTTGGTGCTGACCTTTAAAGCCCTAAACAGCCTCAGTCCTGTATATCTGAAGGAGCGTCTCCACCCCCATCGTCCAGCCCACTGAGGTCCAGCGCCGAGGGCCTTCTGGCGGTTCCCTCGCTGCAAGAAGAGAGGTTACAGGGAACCAGGCAGAGGGCCTTCTAGGTAGTGGTATCTGCCCTGTGGAATGCCCTCCCAGCAGATGTAATAAACAACTATTTTACTTTTAAAAGACAACTGAAAGTGGCCCTGTTTAGGGAAGTTTTTAATGTCTGATGCTGTATTGTTTTTAATATTCAATTGGAAGCCGCCCAGAGTGGCTGGGGAAACCCAGCCAGATGGGCGGGGTATAATTAATAAATTATTATTATCATACCTAAAAGACACCAATATGCCAGTTCCCCATGGAAGGATCCACCGGTTTAGTATCTCAGCCAAAAGGACCAGAACAGTTGGGTGTACAAGAAGGAACTGAGTAGTAAATGTGCGGCACCTGAGAAGTTCATTCACAAAGTCCTACAAAATGACAAGGAGGATGAGCTTATGAGGGGATGTGGAGACGGAGGTACTACAAGGGACTCATTCTCTGTGGCAGGGTTGCATTCTCCAGTTTGGACCATGAATAAAGTACTACTGGCTGCCCTCCCTTCAAGGAAATAGCCTGGACCTCATCCTCAGAGTCCCACCACCCACTGCACGGTCCCTGCACCATGGCACAACGGGTGGAACCTTGGACCTTCTGCCTGCAGAACAGCTGCTCCCCCACTGAGCGTGGGCTCTTCCCTTATTTACATGAACGCAGACTCCACAGGTGAGTGTTGGCTGTTTCCTTAGCTTTGTTTCTCATCCAGACCATCGAATGCCGTTCCCCTGCAGCTCTTGCCTTCAAACAAAGGGCTAAGAGAACTTTAAAGTGTTGTATCCCGCACCCAAACTGCGCATTAAGCTACTCCATGCTAAACAGCCATGGGGGGACTGTTACACAGCTCCCGTCGCAACGACACTCCACAGCAGAGACGTTTCCCCAACAGAACCAATAATAAAGCCAAAAGGCTTTTAGGATATATCAATATGAAAAGACGACTCTTTGTGAAAGGCTGAAATCACACAGAAAAAGAACACTAAAGGGTGTCTTTCAAATGCCGCTCATCCTCAAATGCAGAAAGAATTGTACCACTGCGGGAGATGACGCTTCAGATCTGTGTATGTTTACATCAGTTTTTACAGAGTTCTTCTTTTACTAAAGTACAATGAGAGGGATATATATATATATATATATATATATATTTGCTTTCGTAGATTTTCACGGGTACAGGAATGCAGGTTTTGGTGTCCTCGGGTGTGAGGTCTCACTCGTCATCTTCAGGCTGGTGCTTTCGGCTTCTTGTTACTGGAACAGAGCAGGATCTCAGTGTTTGAGTTCCTATAAATACTGTTGAGGAGGTGTGGTGTATAGCCTCCAATGTTCTGGGCAGAGAGGAGGTTCCCAGGCTAGTGTGCCTTTTCTTCTTTTGTTCCTTAATTACTTGAGGGATATCTTGAGTGATTTCTTGAGTGATTTCCTGAATCCCACTTAGGTGGGTCATTAGGTGTGGATTAGTTGCTAAAGCCTTCGTGTCTTGAACTCTTGAACTTTGTGAAGAGTTTTTTTGAGAAGATGGCTGTACTGCACTTGGTTGTGCTCTGACCCAAACCCAGACCCTCTCCACAGATAAATTACAGACACCATCCAGTAGCCAAACCAGGGTGGCACCTCCGGATGCTGCACCCCCCTGCATTCCCTACACAGATCTGGCTGGCACAGGCCACAAAACCACAGCTCGCCCCTATACACGAAGCCAAGCCAGAGCACAACCAAGTGCAGTACAGCCATCTTCTCAGAAAAACTCTTCACAAAGTTCAAGAGTTCAAGACACGAAGGCTTTAGCAACTAATCCACACCTAATGACCCACCTAAGTGGGATTCAGGAAATCACTCAAGAAATCACTCAAGATATCCCTCAAGTAATTAAGGAACAAAAGAAGAAAAGGCACACTAGCCTGGGAACCTCCTCTCTGCCCAGAACATTGGAGGCTATACACCACACCTCCTCAACAGTATTTATAGGAACTCAAACACTGAGATCCTGCTCTGTTCCAGTAACAAGAAGCCGAAAGCACCAGCCTGAAGATGACGAGTGAGACCTCGTCGAAACGTCGCCTAGACACCCCAACTTTTACACGGGAAGACACCCGAGGACACCAAAACCTGCATATATATATATATATATATATATTTGCTTTCGTAGATTTTCACGGGTACAGGAATGCAGGTTTTGGTGTCCTCGGGTGTCTTCCCGTGTAAAAGTTGGGGTGTCTAGGCGACGTTTCGACGAGGTCTCACTCGTCATCTTCAGGCTGGTGCTTTCGGCTTCTTGTTACTGGAACAGAGCAGGATCTCAGTGTTTGAGTTCCTATAAATACTGTTGAGGAGGAAGACACGGGAAGACACCCGAGGACACCAAAACCTGCATATATATATATATATATATAGCTGGATCATGTACAATGCTTGAGTAAAAGAGACAGCAATACAATGAGGCAGGAATTTGACTCGCAGGCTCACACACTTGGAAGCGTGACTTGAATGTTTTCGAGTCTTCTCTCATACAAGGGGAAATTATATAAAGATGCTTTTATTGTATGAACATATGCAGCTGCCTTGCACTGAGTCGGGCTGTTGTTCTGCCTTGTCCAGGACAGTGTAATCTGAGCAGCAGTGGCAGAAGTAAGCTGTTTGAATCTGTGAGCCTTAATTTTAAGAGCCTTTTAACTGGAGGTGCTGAGGTGGCAAAACCAGGGACCCTCCGGGTGCAAAGTGCATGGTCCACCGCTAAGCTGCAGCCCTTGTTCTTGAAAAGAGAAAGCAAAGACCAGCTGGCCAAGACATTGCCACAACCTGGACTTAAAAGTTGTTGGCAACTTTTATGCCAACAGCGGAAGAGGGATCTGCAGAATCAGGAAATGCCAGCAGCACAACCTACAGAGGTGCTGGATCTTGACCTGAAGCCACTGTGGTCAACTCTAGCAAGCAGCCAGGAGGAACTGTGTCTCAGTAGAACAGCACCTTCTTCGCAAGCTGCGCCCCATATTCAATCTGCATCTCCTGGTAGGGCTCGGAGTGTCCCCTGGAGAGCTGGTGTCAGTCAGCATAGACAATATGAATGGATGCTTTAGTTAAGATTCCTGCATTGCAAGGGGTTGGGCTAGATGACCCTCAGGGTCCCTTTCAACTGTACAGTTCTATGATTCTATGAATTTAGGTGGACTCTTAGCCTGACTTGGGATGAAGCAGTTTCCTGTGTAGAAATCCTCAATGCAACCAAGTTGAAACCCATTGATATACATACACATCTATGCTTTCATGCTGCAATGTTTGGTTCTTTCAGAATCCACTTGATCCATCTTGGAGATAGGATCAGAAATGAGATAGGATAGAGTCCAAGTACCACCTGACCAGCAGCTCAGTAATGGATCACAGATCCCTTCGCAGCTTAGAAAAGGAAAGCTAAGATGCTTCACCCGGTGCCATATAACAGGAGCCATGCCAGGCATTAAATCTTATCGTTCCAGATTAATATTATTAGAGAGCAGTGCTTCCACATTTGTATGTTACAAGCTAAAATGTTACAGATGCCATGACTTTCCAAACATGGCTAAGCACAAAAAGATTAACAGTGCAAACCCAGAGGTGGAGCTAGCTGCTCTGGCACCTGGAGTGGCACACATGTTGTGCACACGTTAGTGGGAGGGGGGGGGCATACCAAGATAAATCATATTAGGAGGAACTAGTTTGCTTTAAAAAAATGTCTATCTTAGGGAATATTACATTCAAAAGTGTGCACATGGAATTCCATGAGGACTTTTTCTTAAGTATGTATCACAAACAGGTGTGGAAATATGGGGAACTGAATTTAAGATTGGAAAAATGATAAACTGAGAGAAAGCAAAACTGGCAGATTCCCTCAACCTCTGTCTTGCCACTGAGCTATGAGCCGTCAGCTTGGAGATTCCACATCAAATCGGGCAATTTGGGGGGCAGACAAAAAGTTGTTTTCTCCCTTGCCAAAGCCAATACAGCTTAAAGCCGATCGGATTGCCATGGAAGAAGGAGCAAAGGCAAGTGAGCTTCACTCTGCCCTGCGCATTAGCTCTCTAATTGCTATCTACCTTTTGACTGCAAACTGCAAAATCTTTATTACTGATGTTGGTGGCAAACTCAGAGCAGTCAGCTGGAAATCTGGTTCCCAGAGGGAGACCGAGGAACTGCCAGTTAAAGAGAGGGAGGGAGGGGGGGACCTTTTTTTCTCTTTTCTCGTTCTTTTTTTTCCCCTTCTTCACTTGTAACAATCTGATCTGAACATCTCTGAGAGACAAACAAACAGTGACCTCCATCGCACTATTTTTAGACGGGCTCAGGGAACAGCCACACTTCTTTGAATCGTTTTGTTTGGCTGAAGCAAGTTCTTTGTGAAGTGCTTTTCAAAGCCAAAACCAAGAAGAGATGACCTGTGAAAGGCGAGAGAGTGAGAATTTCTATGTCTCCGGTGCCATGGGAAGAGGATGGGGAAAACGTGGGCCGGGCACATGGCGGAATTGGGACTGGAGGGCAGGAATCAAAGCATAAGAAATAGGACAAAGCACAGCCGCCATCTGTATGGACTGAGTCAATTATCCTGTTGAAGCTTTGTAGCATTTTGCACCCTCCAACCACCCACAGGCTCAATTTGAACCAATAAAGAAGGTTGTTCACACCTGTGTGATTCACCTGTTGACTGCCACATCAAGCCTCAGCAGAAGAACATAAGAAGAGTCTGCTGGATCAAGTCAATGAGCCACCTAGTCCAGCATCCTGCTCACAGTGACCAACTAGATAGCTGTGGCACCTGAACACACCAGCGCTCTCCCAATTGCAATTCCCAGCAACTGGCATTCAGAACCATTTCTGCCTCCATCCATCCAACTGCAGAGGCAGTGCGTAGCCATCGGCAGCCCTCTCCTCCTCCATGAATTTGCCTAATCCTCTTTCAAAGCCACCCAGGTTGGTGGCCATCGCTGCCACATGGGTGCTGTAGTCCAAATTGCATGCCTGAGCAAGGCCAAAGGGAGTCAAATTTGTTAATGAAATTCAATACACAGGAACACAAGACACGGATGCACTGAGTCTCAGCGACTCAGCGTTGTCTACACTGACTGGTTTTACCAACTGAATAAAGATTACCTTTGCATATGAGCAAACAATAGTCCAGAAAACAAAACAAAAAAGCATTTTTCTTTTATTATTTTTTGAGTCACCCATGTGGATTGTGGCAGGCATTTCAAAGGTATTATTCCCTCTTGTGAGAAACAGCGCCTCTTAAAATGGTGTTTGCCTTCTGCAGCGTGTGAGCTGTTGTCCTGTCTACTAGGGCACCTTTTAATGACATAGGAAGCTGCTTCATATTGAGTCATACCACTAGCCCACGTAGCTCAGTGCGGCCTACACTGATGGGCAGCAGCTCTTCAAAGTTTCAGCAGCAATTGGGCACTCACTAACTTGGTTAAGCAAACAGACATGGGTGGTGGGTGAAAGACAGGCAGAGCAGGCGAGAGCACCCCATTCCTTGTGGGATGAAGCACCTTGGTGACTGCAGCAGGGAAGCCTCCCAGACTTGTGGAGATCCACATGTCCATGAGGTTTCCTTGAAGCAGTCACCAGGGTGCTCCATCGCACAAGGAGCTCCACAAGTACGTGAGGCTTCCCTGTTGCAGAGTCCTCAAGGTCCTCCGTCATGCAAGGAGATCCACAAGTATGTGAGATTTCCCTGCTACAAAGTACCAGGGTGCTCTATCCCACGAGGAGCTCCACAAGTACGTGAGGCTTCTAAGCTGCAGAGTCACCCTTGAACTCACAGAGGGAGACAGGGGCAGAGCTAGCACACTCAAATCAGTTCTTCACCAAAACCACCCTACCTGTTTGCTGAGTCAAGGGAGCGAGCACCTGAACAGAGCCCGTGTACACCAAATTCCATGCCGATATCGCTCTTTTCATCTGAGTTAGCATTCTCCAAACAAGCTTAATGCAAAGCCAAACAGAGCAGCTGACCCAGACCCTCATTTCACTCAGCCAAAGGAGACTGACAGCCTCACGTCAGTCAAAAGAAGTCTTTTACCTGCTTCTGCCTGCCTGGAACAAGATTGATGGTGGGTGCCCTTAGCCACAGTCCGAGTCTCCAGCTGGGAAAAAAGAATATTTTTGCAGACAGTAATAAAAAAGAACGAGAGAGAGAGCCTGAAGAGTTTGTGATGGGGTTACTCACCCCCAGAGCCCCCTAATGTGTTAATTCGCCACAGCAGCTGCTGCAATGCCAAATTGAAACATCCACCCACGAAAGGGAACAATTTGACAAACAGGAGCTGTCCTGGGGAAGGAAGGAAAGAGACCGCCTGAGGAAAGCTGAACACAAGACTAGGCCTCCTAGCAGGTAAATGCAGAGAGAAAGTCTCAGAAACAAGTGATTCAGATAGGTAGCTGTATTGGTCTGACGCAGTCAAAATATGTATAAAAAATTGTCCAGTAGCACCTTAGAGACCAACTAAGTTTGTTCTTGGTATAAGCTTTCGTGTGCATGCATAGTTGGTCTCTAAGGTGCTAATGGACAATTTTTTTATTTTTACATATATTTCGAAGTGAAGTTTGGTCAATGATTTGAGACAGGCGTCATGTGCTTTTGTTGTTCTTTAGTCGTTTAGTCATATCCGACTCTTTGTGACCCCCTGGACCAGAGCACGCCAGGCACTCCTGTCTTCCACTGTCTCCTGCAGTTTCGTCAAACTCATGCTGGTAGCTTTGAGAACACTGTCCAACCATCTCGTCCTCTGGCGTCCCCTTCTCCTTGTGCCCTCCATCTTTCCCAACATCAGGGTCTTTTCCAGGGAATCTTCTCTTCTCATGAGGTGGCCAAAGTATTGGAGCCTCAGCTTCAGGATCTGTCCTTCCAGTGAGCTCTCAGGGCTGATTTCCTTAAGGATGGATAGGCTTGATCTTCTTGCAATCCATGGGATCTCAAGAGTCTCCTCCAGCACCATAATTCAAAAGCATCAATTCTTCAGCGATCAGGCTTCTTTATGGTCCAGCTCTCACTTCCATACATCACTGCTGGGAAAACTATAGACTCCTGAGAAGGCTAGTTTGTTAAGGGTGCCAAGAGCTGTTAGGAGGCCCCTATTCCCATGGGAGTGCTACAACTCCCAGAGGGGCTTGACAATCAATTCCCCTTCCCAGGGAACTATGGGAATTGTTGCTCCATGAGGGGAATAGGACCCCAATAACAACTCTTAGAAAATTGCCTCGAGCCCTGTGGAGAAATCTCGGCAGGACTGGTGGGAGGGGGAATGGGAAGAGAGCAGATATCTGGAGAGTCTGGGTCCTGGGAAGGGCCCAGCAGGTTGGGAGATCCCAGTTGAGACCCTGGGGGAGAAAGCAGCTCACCTCAGTGCTGCCCTGGGTGATACGTCACAGCAGACAGAGGTTTTCTCCAGAGCTGCCTGCCTCCAGCCAAGAGCCATCCCTCCCCAGGGGGGTGTCTGGGGCTAGAGGAGGCTTGAATCTGGCTCCATCAATGCCACCTCCATTGCCAAAGAATAGGGGTGAGTCAACTGCATCTGTATGAACAGGCTTAGCAAACCTGACCTCCTTGGAGGAGAAGGAGGAGAATCAGGTATGCTGCTTTCAGCTCCTTGGAGGATAGAAAGACAGAAACAGCGGCAACATTAGAGGGACACAAAAGTGTCTCCATTTTCATCCACTGAATTTTACTGAAAATTTTCCATTTGAAATACCTCATGCACACCCCTCACATAACTACAGACCTACAATTCCCAGAATCCCTTGGGGAAAGGGACTGGGCTATATTTAAACCAGTCTATTTCTGTACTGTAGATGTGCTTGGAAACAAAACAAAAACCATATTCCTGTTGAATGCAGGCAAGCAGTGATTAGGCACTTATCCAGTTCCACATACCAGCAAACTGTCTCGATCAGAGCAGTCGAGCACGCGGCACAAGGGACTGCATGCGGCCCTCCATACCTTTTGTGCGGCCCTCAGCAACATTTGACACACACCCCAGTCCTCATGCTGCCTTCTCCAAAGCCAGGTAAGCAAGATGCCAGTCTTTGGGAAGGTGGTGCAAGGCTCTGGCAGGGTCCTAGAGCCCTTCTCCCTCCTTTCCAAACTCTGGAAAGGAGGTGGGAGGCTCAAGGACCCTGCCAGAGCTTTGCACCTCCTTCCCAAAATCTGGATTTGCTGGCTTGGGGAAGACAGTATGAGAGCTGGAGTATGGGTCTCGCTCTCCCCACCCCACGCCCACACACATGAAGACGGTGTGTGACCCACGGGTCCTATGTTGAAGTACTCTCGCGACCCACTTGGTATGAAAGATTGGGCCACCCTGGTCTAGATCACAGGCAGTCAACAGAGGCACAACCTTCAGAGGTCTTGGGACTCCAGCTCCCATCAGTCCCTGTCAGCCTGGTCAGAGGCCAAAGGTGATGGGTTTCTGGGTGCATGACATCTTGAGGGCCCCACTTCAGCCACCTTTTGGTAGAACTGCTCTGCTGAAGACACAGGGGAAAGAGCAGGATTCAGACAGTGAAGGTGCAGAGCAAAAATTTAAAAATCGCCCAGAAGGTCTGAGCAGATGGGAGAGACGTCCAGCTCTTGAGCGTGGTGCGGGTTTGGGGGAGGAGGGTTTCACAAGTCACGGACAATCCTATCACAAGGAGAAATGAGCTAAGATACATCAAAGGGAATAAATAAAACCCAATTGACACATCGTCATGTCTTTTCATTTTCAATGAGGTTTGTGAAAGCAACAATAGAAATATTTAACAAAATTCCTCCATACATATCGGGGACTGTCTCCAGCCTTCAAAATAAATAATAATAATAATAATAATAATAATAATAATAATAATAAATAAATAAATAAATAATAAAATGTTTAAAAATCATTATTTTGAGATGCCTTTGAAGTGCATAGCTTGGTGCCCCAGCAGAAAAGGGTAAGAGGCGATCGCCTCACATAATAACGGGACCTCTGTGTTAATTATCCAGCTTAACTAGAGAGTCACTATATATCTTCATATCAGAGTGGTGCATGACAGGAGACATCTTTAAATCAAGAAAATTTTATGAGATCTTTCAGGAACTCTTCAGATCTCTCTTTGTCCTCTATAGCAGTCCACAATCACCTGTGCAACTACCTTGCAAAGTAGACAGGAACATATCGCAGAGAGCAGTCCTAACCCCTGTTCCACTGCATTGAAAGGCGTTAGGATGTGGCAAGAGTCTCCATTTGCCAGGCTCCATTGGTCTGTGCCAGCGCAGACCCCATCTCTGCTCCTGCCAAAAGGCGGTCCGTTTAGTTGGTAGGCAAATATCCCCAGGCGCGATTCTCCCACTTAAGGCCTGAACGGGCACAAGGGTAGGAAAACATTTGTGCGCCAAATGCCACTGAACTACAACGCCCATCCTCTCTAGCCATTGGCTGTGCTTGCTGGGGCTGATGGGGGGATGTAGCTCAGCAACCTTTGGGTGATGGCCATAGCTCAGTGGCAGAGAACCTGCCTTGCAAACAGAGGGTCCCAGGTTCAATCCCTGGCATCTCTATGTAGCATTGAGAGAAACTCCTGCCTGAAAGCGGCAGCTGGTGCAGAATGCTGCAGTATGTATAGCCTATGGTTACCAGACATCCCTGTTTCCGGGGGACAGTCCCTGGATTTACAAATCTGTCCCTGGACAAAATCTGTCCCCGGAATGTTCCCGGATTTCATTTAATGTCCCCAGATTTATATTTTAAGTGTTGTAGATTTATTAGTAGGGAGTGAATGTTGCGTGACTGGTTCAGTGGCACAAGACACGTCATATGGAGACTTCCGGCGAAACAAAATGGTGGGCAACACGGCAGCGAGCAGCTCCTGAAGCCAGCCAGAGCCAACTGCACTACCAGGCTGGCTCTGGGCTGCTGAGACTGCCGCTGCCACCACCACTGCTGAGGGGGAACTGGGGACGCCCATCATGTCAACTGGGGGAACCACTGACACACACACCGCCGCAACCCAAATCGAGCTGGGAGCAAGAGCACCCGGCTGACTGCCCAGCGGCGCTCCGGGGCCAGGAAAACCCCGAGGCCAACGCAGGGAGAAGGAAGAGAGGAGAAGGAGAAGGAAGAGAGAGAAAGAGGAAGGAGAAAAAAGAGGGGAGCCCCGACCTTGCCGCGCCACTGCCGCCACCACTTTGAAGGAGAGCACTGGGAGGGCAAGGACACCTGGTTGAGTCCAGGCCTGTCCCAACCCTACTTCACAGCAGCTAGCACTCCAAGAGAGCAGGCTGGGGCCCAGAGGAAGGCCACGCGACAGAGGAGACCACAGAAGAGAAGATATTACGTCTTTTAAAAAATTTAATAACTTTTTTTTCTCTTTTCAAAAAAAAAAGTGTCCCCAGATTCTTTGAAAAAAATCTGGTAACCTTAAGTAGCCCCTGTGGTTCAAAGGTCTGCTACGGGTCCGTGTTCGAGGTGTTATTGTTAAGATAGATAGATATATAGATGATAGATGATAGATAGATAGATGATAGATAGATAGAGATAGATGATAGATAGATAGATAGATAGATAGATAGATGATAGATAGATAGATAGATAGATTAGATAGATAAATGATAGATAGATATAGATAGATAGATGATGATAGATAGATAGATAGATAGATAGATAGATAGATAGATAGATATAGATAGATAGATAGATGATAGATAGATAGATAAAGGTGATAGATAGATATAGATAGATGATAGATTAGATAGATGATGATAGAGATAGATAGATAGATGATAGATAGATAGATAGATAGATAGATAGATGATGATATATAGATAGATGATAGATAGATAGATAGATAGATAGATAGATAGAGATAGATATAGATGATAGATTGATAGATAGATATAGTATGTATATATATATATATATATATATATATATATATATATATATATATATATAACAACTTGGGACCAGTCTACCTCAGAGATCACCTTACTCTGTATGTGCCCACTTGACCGCTTCAGTCAGCAGACTGGGCACTTTTTACAGGTGCCACATAATACCCGCTCCACATTTGATAATTTAGTGTAGAATCACCAACACTTTGGAACTCCCTGCCTATTTATATTAGCCAGATGCCTTGGCTGTATTCTTTACAGCAGCAGCTGAAGACATTCTTATCTGGGCAAGCCGACCCAAATGTTTAGAAAGTTTGCAATTTGTCCTAATTTGTTTTGGTCTAGTCTATTGTGGTTTCAAACTTCTTTTTGTTTTAAATTATGGTTGTAAATTTTTAGTGATAATTTTGTGGTTTTACCTTTTTTGTAAAACCACTATGAGGGTTTTTTTTCTACAATCAAGTGGTATATAAATTTCATTAACTAACTAAATAAATAAATAATACACTTGAAACAAATTAAAATGGAATGGAATTAAAAATTGCCCAAAGTTCCATCATAAACAGTACCTGGAAATTATAGAAACAGCTTGCAGATATGATTTAGTGATTTTTGAATTAACTCAGCGAATTTGCTAAGCATTCATTTCAAACGCGCTCTGTGTGTGTGTGTGTGTGTGTGTGTGGTTTCAGCATGAAGTTGGACAGTCCAGGAACGGTTCTACCTCCCCATCATCTGCTCTGCAGACAAGCTGCCTTCGTCTCACAGCCTGTCATTTTGCCATAGGAAAGACAGCACAAGGGTCTCTGAGCAGTACAACATGCCATATCAGAGTGCGTGCCGATAGCTGGAAGCACACAGAGAAAGGAACGCCTTGTGTGCCCATCGAACAGGTACGAGCTGGAAGGAAGGGAGACAAGGGAGATGCCAAAAGGAAATCAATGCAGTAAACCTAGAATCTAGGCCTCCCACTGGCTCCAAAAGGAGACATTTTTCAAGCCTGATTGTGGCAGCAGGATGCCTAAAGAGCGAGAGGGAGAGGGAGAGAATGAAAGAGTGTATGTACTCACAGTGCATAAGCGCATACATTCAGGTGTGTGTGAATGTGTATGTGTGTTCACAATCGTGTGTGTGTGTAGATCAGGTGTTGAAAACCTTTGCTCCTCCAGATGTTGCTGGACTCAGCAACCCCAGCAAGCAAGGTTAATGGTCAAGGATGATGGGAGTTGTCACCCAGTAACATCTGGAGGGCCAAAGCAGAGGCGGTTTTCGGGCAATGTGCCCAGTTCCCTCCCACTAGCCTCCAAGCCTGGCTTCAAGAAGAAGGCGCGAGGGCTCTGGCAGGGTCCTGGAGTCCTCCCATCTTCTCCCCAATGCCTACTTAGCACATGTCCAGCTTTGGGAAGGCGGTGGGCGGGCTCTAGGACCCTGACAGGGCCCTATCACCTCCTTCCCAAAGCCTGGCATAGCATGAGGGCTGGGGAGAGGGGTACTAAATCTTGGCCTAGCTCAGGGCGTCATAGTACCAAAGTCCTCCCCTCACCTGGTATAGATATACATGCATACACATATATATGTGGACTATTTGTATTTGTGATGTGGGGTGGTACATGAGGGAGGGATGCTAGAACAGCCCCACCTACCACTGGAGCTGGGGTGCGGGTGGCGCTGTGGGTTAAACCACAGAGCCTAGGGCTTGCCGATCAGAAGGTCAGCGGTTCGAATACCCGCAACCGGGTGAGCTCCCGTTGCTCAGTCCTAGCTCCTGCCAACCTAGCAGTTCGAAAGCATATCAAAGTGCAAGTAGATAAATAGGTACCACTCCGGCAGGAAGGTAAACGGCGTTTCTGTGCGCTGCTCTGGTTCGCCAGAAATGGCTTAGTCATCCTGGCCACATGACCCGGAAGCTGTACGCCGCTCCCTTGGCCAGTAAAGCGAGATGAGCGCCGCAACCCCAGAGTCATCCACAACCGGACCTAACGGTCTGGGGTCCCTTTACCTTTACCACTGAAGCTGGCCCTGCCCACTTTCATTTCTGTCCCGCCCACTGCCAGCAATGGAGAATTAGCCCTAAGGGAATGCAAGCTTCAGGTTTCAAAGAAAGTTTTCCCCCTCCCTGACCTAGATCTATTGACAGATAAAAGCACAGCTGGAACCTGCATCCAAATGAAGCGACTTGAGCATTGTACAAACTGTTGCCTCTTGCCTGTTGTTTTCCACAGGTAAAAACCAGGGCACAGCTGAGAGAGAGAGAGAGAGAGAGAGTCGCCCAGTTGTAATAACCTTCCCTGCGGATGCATTTCAAACTGCGCATTGACCTCTGCTCCTGATTAGCTTCAGGTGTGTCAAGTCACTCTTGCTAAACTACCGGAGGTTTTCATGCTATTTTTGACTATGCAACTGTAAAGGTGCACGCAGAGAAGAGCATAAAACTATTTGTGTTCATTATGAAAAGGACCCTTTTCGATAAGGACAGCGAGCACTGATCTAAGCCGTTCCATGTTTATTAGCACGATGACTCAGAACAATGCTTTTAAAAAAAGAAGAAATTTGAGGCAGCCGGGGGGGGGGAGCGAGCAGGGAAGCTGGCAAACAAGTTCCGCTTTGCATTTGCCAACCTCTTGGATTTCAGCTAGCAGATTATTACTCATTTTGATTTAACAAAATTTATATACTGCATAATTATAAAGGGGGAAAAAACCTCTCTAAGCAATTTTTACAAAAACTAAAGCATTATCCATTCAAAAAAACAGTTAAAGATGGGTACTTTAAAATATTCAAAACACAATCAATGGCAGCTAAAAAGAAATAAAACACATGTAACTAGCGCCACGTGTCTGGATAGCCTGACCTAAACAAAGCCATGTTTTATGCAGGCATTGAAAAGAGTAGAGGAGGAGTCTGTTTGGTGTCAATAGGCAGGGACTTCTAAAGTGTAAGTGAAGCCCATTCCCCAGGCATGGCCAAACTTGGCCCTCCAGATGTTCTGGGACTACAATTCCCATCATCCCTGACCACTGGTCCTGTTAGCTAATGATGATGGGAGTTGTAGTCCCAAAACTTCTAGAGGGCCAAGTTTGGCCATGCCTGCAAGCAAGGTAAAGGTAAAGGTAAAGGTACCCCTGCCTGTACGGGCCAGTCTTGACGGACTCTGGGGTTGTGCACCCATCTCACTTAAGAGGCCAGGGGCCAGCGCTGTCCGGAGACACTTCCGGGTCACGTGGCCAGCGTGACAAAGCTGCATCTGGCGAGCCAGCGCAGCACACAGAAACGCCTTTTACCTTCCCACCAGTAAGCAGTCCCTATTTATCTACTTGCACCCGGGGGTGCTTTCAAACTGCTAGGTTGGCAGGCGCTGGGACCGAGCAACAGGAGCGCACCCCGCCGCGGGGATTCGAACCGCCGACCTTTCGATCGGCAAGCCCTAGCCGCTGAGGCTTTTACCCACAGCGCCACCCGCGTCCAAAACAGCAGATTCCTGCCAAATGCTGATCTCCCTAATACACAGTATGAAAAAATGCTAAACACTCCCAAGGTTTAGCTAGTGTTTTAAAATATGTTGCTGAACTCCACCTCCCTTAATCCCTGGCCATTGTCACACTGGCTGGGTGTAATGGGAGATGGAGTTCAGAAGCAGCTGGGAGGCCATCGATACCCTAACACTGCTTCAGTCTTTCCTTGTGGCACTCAATCCTTGTGGTTGCACTTTTCTGCACAATACCCTTCTTAAGACTGGACCAGGAGTGGGGAGCCTCAGCACCGAGCGAGGGCAATGCAGCCCTCCACACGCTACTATCTGGGCCTTTGGGACTCGGCACAGGCCACACCCCTTTCTCCACAGGCCACACCCCTTTCTCCACAGGCCACACCCCCTTCTCCACAGGCCACACCCTCCCAACTGGAATGCAACCTTGAGCTCTCATATCATCTCCTGCTTGCCCTGAGGGAGGAGAGAGGAGGATCTTGTAATGCGCAGAAACTATTGACCAAAGGTAAAATTGGGAGCCGTTGATCTGCCCAATCTTGCCTCTGGCTCCGCCCCACCAGTGGCACGTGGACCCTGGAAGGTTGCCCAGCAGGGAGAACAGCCCTCCGTCTGAATACAGCTCTCCATTCGTGCTGCACACGGTGTTTCCAAAGAGACCGCAGCACAAAGTCGCCTGCGGAGGAGACCAAGGTGTCAGGGTAAGGTAAAGGTACCCCTGCCTGTACGGGCCAGTCTTGACAGACTCTAGGGTTGTGTGCTCATCTCACTCTAGAGGCCGGGAGCCAGCGCTGTCCGCAGACACTTCTGGGTCACGTGGCCAGCGTGACAAGCTGCATCTGGCGAGCCAGAGCCGCACACAGAAACGCCGTTTACCTTCCCGCTAGTAAGCGGTCCCTATTTATCTACTTGCGTCCGGGGGTGCTTTCGAACTGCTAGGTTGGCAGGCGCTGGGACCGAGCAACGGGAGCGCACCCCGCCGCGGGGATTCAAACCGCTGACCTTTCGATCATCAAGTCCTAGGCGCTGAGGCTTTTACCCACAGTGCCACCCGGGTCCCTAAGGTGTTACTGGACCAAGGTGTAACTGGACTCCAAAACCCAGCCAGCATGGCCAGTGGTCAGGAATCACAGAACTGTAGAATGAAGGAAGCTGTAGTCCAGCAACATCTGGAGGGCAGCACGCACACTGCCGGTGGTACAAAGGCCTTATTATCCTGCCTCTAGAATAGCAGAGTTGCAAGGAACCCTGAGGCTCACCTTGTCCAAACCCCTGCGTTGCAGCAATCCTGCCCACAGCTGTCCCTGGGTGGGCTTGAACCACCAATATTCTGGTTAACAGGCAGATGCACTGAGCTACTGCACCACCGGACTCTATACTACTTTCAGACCCCTGCTTGATCTACCTCCCTGAACATGGAATCGGCTTTTTCTCGGGTACTCGGTTCCTGGCCATGCCAGATCCCAGCAAAACCAGCAGGGCTGGATTTTATATATATCATCTTCCAGGGGGGGGGTGGCATGGAAGAGAACAGGAGCAAGATTTTGAGCAAGTCCTCCCACCTGATGAGTCTCACGGGGGGGGGAGAGGGTGATACAGAGGGTGGGTAGAGAAAGAGATTGTGCCATGTCTCACAGGCTGAATAACCAGAGGAGGCCGAGGACTCCATGGAGATGAATATGATGCGCGCGCACACACACACACACCAGGCCACAGTGCTCTCCAAATGATAACGTGTAATAGAAGCTCACACGAGGCCCTGTCAGCTGTTCTGAGGGTGCTAAACTATGTGGGTGGTACACACTGAATGTTCCAGAGAAAGAGAGAGAAACATTTCCAGGGGGAGATAAATTTAATATGGATCATTATGATGGCTTTGTATTGTCTGTGACATTCAAGAGGAACTAAACTGCCCAAGTGGAATTATACCAAATAGCTGACTGAAAAAACACTATTAAAAAAAAAAAACCACCCCTTTGCAATTCTGGCTAAGAGGAGGGAGGAATCAAAGATGGTGTTGCCCTTCTCCCCATTTCACTCTCACACATCCAAGTGCGCGCGTACACACACTAGTCATGTTAAGAAAGTGTGGTCGGAATACAGGTACCCACCTATTTTCCCCTTTCGCAGGTGGCGGCTGGGTAGGGAAGGTAGCAATGTAAGCTGAGGAGGGCGAGAACGGAGTTGAGAGAAAGGGTTAAATAAGCTTCCCTCAGCACCAGCACCAAGGTCCAAATCATGTCTGCACACACACACACCATGGCAACCACTTTTGTCTGATACAGCCAACAGAAGCTGCCTGCAGAACAGGTATGGAGTCACTGACAAGTAAGAACACCTGTGTGGAGTGGGAAGAGGAGCCTCCATCATGCTATCTGGGCTCCTCTTCCTCTTCCCTGCCTCCCACTTTCTGCAGCTCCACTTCAACGGACCCTGATCTGCAAGCAGGGAAGACAGTCAGCTGCACAACAAGGTCCCAACACCTACCACCAAGAGGAAAGTGGCCCCAGCGGAGGCACCCAGGCCAGTGCCAGCCACTGAGTGTGCTAAGCAGCTGCCCACCACACCCCACCCAGCAGGGGCAGGGGCACAGCAGCTCCACCAGAGCTGCCAGCTCAGCCTGCCCACATTTTGGTGCAACCAGAAGTAGGGGCCGTCAAGCCTGCTCGGTGGGGAGGCCTCATGGAGCCCCAGAGGTCGCTGCTTTCTGTCCCAGGAGTGCCCACAGACTCATCAGCGGTGTCGTCTGATATGTTCACCCACAACTTGTAAAGAAGCTGGTAAAATGCGGTCTTGACTATGCTACCACTCAGTGGATTTGTAACTGGCTGACTGACCGGACCCAAAGGGTGCTCATCAATGGTTCCTCTTCATCCTGGAGAAGAGTGACTAGTGGGGTGCCACAGGGTTCTGTCTTGGGCCCGGTCTTATTCAACGTCTTTATCAACGACTTGGATGATGGACTCAAGGGCATGCTGATCAAATTTGCAGATGACACCAAACTGGGAGGGGTGGCTAACACCCCAGAGGACAGGATCACACTTCAAAACGACCTTGACAGATTAGAGAACTGGGCCAAAACAAACAAGATGAATTTTAACAGGGAGAAATGTAAAGTATTGCACTTGGGCAAAAAAAATGAGAGGCACAAATACAAGATGGGTGACACCTGGCTTGAGAGCAGTACATGTGAAAAGAATCTAGGAGTCTTGGTTGACCACAAACTTGACATGAGCCAACAGTGTGACGCGGCAGCTAAAAAAGCCAATGCAATTCTGGGCTGCATCAATAGGAGTATAGCATCTAGATCAAGGGAAGTAATAGTGCCACTGTATTCTGCTCTGGTCAGACCTCACCTGGAGTACTGTGTCCAGTTCTGGGCACCACAGTTCAAGAAGGACACTGACAAACTGGAACATGCCCAGAGGAGGGCAACCAAAATGGTCAAAGGCCTGGAAACGATGCCTTATGAGGAACGGCTAAGGGAGCTGGGCATGTTTAGCCTGGAGAAGAGGAGGTTAAGGGGTGATATGATAGCCATGTTCAAATATATAAAAGGATGTCACAGAGAGGAGGGAGAAAGATTGTTTTCTGCTGCTCCAGAGAAGCGGACACGGAGCAATGGATCCAAACTACAAGAAAGAAGATTCCACCTAAACATTAGGAAGAACTTCCTGACAGTAAGAGCTGTTCGACAGTGGAATTTGCTGCCAAGGAGTGTGGTGGAGTCTCCTTCTTTGGAGGTCTTTAAGCAGAGGCTTGACAACCATATGTCAGGAGTGCTCTGATGGTGGTTCCTGCTTGGCAGGGGGTTGGACTCGATGGCCCTTGTGGTCTCTTCCAACTCTATGATTCTATGATTCTATGAACTTAACAATTATTATATTGGGAGGTGGTGGACTCTCCTTCCTTGAAGGCTTTTAAGCAGAAGCTGGATGGCCATCTGTCATGGCATCTCAAACAGGCAGCTTTTAAAATGCCTCCCTGTCCAGGAACATCACTTCAGACCACAGGGCAGGGCGGGATGCGTGTGTGGAGAGACCCATTGTTGGATAATGGCAAAGATGGTCTCACAGCTTTCCTCTTCCCCACCTCCTCACTGTCGCCACTGCCTGTTTGCTCACATCTCCCCTGGGCCCCAATCAATCCATGCAATCTCAGAGAGAGAGAGAGAGAGAGAGAGAGAGAGAGAGAGAGAGAACAAGGCACACGGGGAATCCTGCCCCATCTTGCTCCTCTGCCTGTGTCAAACCTAAATTGCAGGAGGCTTGTGAATACTACAAGTGGAGAAGAAGGGGAGACAGGAAGGAGATCAGTGCCATGCTGTCCACATGGAACCAGAGAAATGCCCCTTGGGTGCCCAACCCCATCCACACCATCTGCTGATGAGTCTGTGGGCAGTCTTGGGATTGCCGATTGGAAAGTCGGCGGCTCGAATCTCCACAACAGGGTGAGCTCCCGTTGCTCGGTCCCTGCTCCTGCCAACCTAGCAGTTCGAAAGCACGTCAAAGTGCAAGTAGATAAATAGGTACCACTCCGGCGGGAAGGTAAACACCGTTTCTGTGCGCTGCTCTGGTTTTGCCAGAAGCAGCTTAGTCATGCTGGCAACATGACCCAGAAAAACTGTCTGTGGACAAACGCCGGCTCCCTCAGCCAGTAAAGCAAGATGAGCGCCACAACCCCAGAATCGTTCACGACTGGACCTAACGGTCAGGCGTCCTTTACCTTTACCTTTTGTTCCACACTGAGAGAAAAGACGAGAGAAAGAAAACAGAGATCTAGTCAAAAGAGCTAAAGGCTTCCTGTAGGAAAAGCCAAAAGAAACAGAGGGATTTGCTCAAAAGGAAATCACAATGCATGAAAGGCGGCAGACAGTTGAGGAGACATCTAATCTCTAGCCTGAAGAGGCCACCTCCTGGTGTAAGAAGATAATCCAGTTCAGACCCTTAACTTCCCTGATTAGAGCTACCAGACTGTTAGAGAGATTTAGGTAGCAAAAAGATACCTGTGCTTTAATACCACCAACTCATTTCTAATAGGCGTCCAAGGAGGCAGTTGGACCATCTTGCCCAAGGTGGATTTCTAAAACAAAGCAGCCTTTCCTTTTGCAGAAGTGAGTGGAGAATTATAGCCCGCAAGGCTTCCGACAAGCCAGCAGCAATCCTCAAGCGACAGAAACCTTGCTGCAGAAGCCTGGTGCTCCGGTCGAAACTGGTAAGCAATTGAACAAATACACAAAAATAATAATCCAGTTGTTTTCATCAACCTCTTATTAAAAAAAAAAACAAACAGATTGCTTAAGGAAGGCCATTATTAATGGTGTCGCCTATCAAGAGAGCTGAGAATATGACCTGGATCCCACAGCCATGTAGCAGGGACAGATGGGAAAGAGGTGCTGCTGCCACTTCCCAAAAAATCTAAGCTTTCATTTTTTAAAAAGAAGCAAATTTCTGGACCTCATGGCAATGTATGAGCAATGTCCAGCAAAATCTTAGAAGCCAAAAGGGGTGAATAAATGGTGTTCAGTTTATATGAACACATAAAGCCCTAAACAAAAACTAAATATCTGAAGGAGTGCCTCCTTCCTTAGCTGCCAATCTGAATATGGAGATGGGAGGATGAAGTCCTGCTGGCAGTATGGCTGTCCTCAGAGGTTCAGGGGACATTGGCTCATGCAATAGCTTTCTCTGTGGCCAGCCCCCCAAACACGGAATTCCCTCCCTATAGAGGTGCATCTGACACCAACACTTTTAAACCTTTCACCTGTTGACTTGAGATAAAGCCATGTACCTTGGCCTTTGGAAAGAAGTATGGGTTGTCTTCTCTGCAAATTTAATTGCTAGTTGCTATATCTCCCTATATAAAGAACACTGTAAGAATGTCATCAGGGACGCGGGTGGCGCTGTGGGTTAAAGCCTCAGTGCCTAGGGCTTGCCGATCGAAAGGTCGGCAGTTCGAATCCCAGCGGCGGGGTGCACTCCCGTTGTTCGGTCCCAGCGCCTGCCAACCTAGCAGTTCGAAAGCACTCTCGAGTGCAAGTTGATAAATAGGGACCGCTTACTAGCAGGAAGGTAAACGGCGTTTCCGTGTGCGGCTCTGGCTCGCCAGAGCAGCGATGTCATGCTGGCCACATGACCCAGAAGTGTCTCCGGACAGCGCTGGCCCCCGGCCTCTTGAGTGAGATGGGCGCACAACCCTAGAGCCTGTCAAGACTGGCCCGTACGGGCAGGGGTACCTTTACCTTTAAGAATGTCATCATGCTGCAGTTTACATGGCTGCCAATAGGCAGCCACACGAACTGTAGCTGGGTGGTGGAAGAGCAGGCAGGCAGGTGAGTGGGCAGGCAACCCAGCTGGACAGTGTGGGTTGTGGGTGGCTGAGGTGACAGACTGAGCCAGCTCCCTAGCAGCTGTCCTGGTTTGCTGCTGCTGAACATCTCACACCCACACCTCCCCACTGGCCTAAGTAGCACTACAATTTCACATCCAAGAGTCATTTTGTACCGTACTTTTCCGTGTATAAGACCAATTTGTTTCAAGTGGGGCTCATCTTATACATGGATAGTGCATGGCGTGGACATTTGATTGGTTGCTGCTGCGGCTGTCAGTGGCTATTGGGCGTGTTATTGGTAGCTGCGTCAAGGGTTGGTGTTGATTGGCTGTTGCTGCGGCAATTGGGTGGGCGATTGGTAGCTCATGCCAGCGAGGGGACAGACGAGAAGCAGATTTCGTGATGCGTGTCTGCAATCTTCCCTAAAAAAAGCTCAACAACCCTGTGCAACCCCCCCCCCCAAAAAACCCCTCAATCCTCCCCCCCAAAAGCTCAACAACTCTGTGCCATCTCCCTCTATTTTCTTAAATTAGAGTCACCAAAAATAGTGGGCGTCTTATACACAGAGGCGTCTTATACACAAAAAAATACGGTACATGATTTTCTCCAGAAGCCTGGAGAGAGACCTGTGCTTGACCCCCACCGAGACCAATCTCGCTTAAATGCCCCTTCCCAAGATTTGTTTTAAAAAACAGAGCAAAAGATCAGCTTGAGCCAGATGTGTATCTTTATGTTCTCCCCTCATTGGCTCAGTGCCCAGGTCAAATTAATTTACAATAAGCCTTAATTAAATCTGCACTTGTTTAAGAAAATTACTGAAGCAAAAAAAAAAGTGCCAATTGCATTGTCTCCTAATGCTGTTCATCTTTTGAGGGCAAGAGGCAGAGAGTAACCAGGGGGTAACCTTCCCAGGGGGTTCGTTCCACCCTTGAACAGCTCCTACCATCAGAAAGTTCCTCCTGATGTTTAGTTGGAATCTCCTCTATTGCAACTTGAAGCCATTGGTTTGAGTCCTACCCTCCAGAGCAGGAGAAAGGCTCGCCAGGTACAGTGGTACCTCGGGTTAAGAACTCAATTCATTCTGGAGGTCCATTCTTAACCTGAAACCAATCTTAACCTGAGGTACCACTTTAGCTAATGGGGCCTCCCGCTGCTGCTGCTGCACCGCCACCATGCGATTTCTGTTCTCATCCTGAAGCAAAGTTCTTAACCCAAGGTACTATTTCTGGGTTAGCAGAGTCTGTAACCTGAAGCCTCTGTAACCTGAAGTGTCTGTAACCCGAGGTACCACTGCACACCTCACTAGATCAAATGTTAAATCTCATCCTAGCCTGCTCCACAGGGTTGATGTGAGGGTGAAATCCGGGGGGGGGGTGTATGCTGCCCTGTCCTTGGAGGAGGGGAGAAGGATAAATACTGAAATGAAAGATAATTGTTCCTGAAGCAGCATTTATGCATTGGGCTGGGAATGATTGGGAAACCTCTGTTATTAAAAGGAAGAAAAACTCTGGGCATCCAGGATGCCTGGATATCCTGCAGGCCTCTTCCCCTTATGCAAGCTTTTTCTTCATTTTGCATATAGAGTTCAGAGCCATCAAACAAAGCAATTATCTGGTCCAAGCTGACACATGATGAGAGACAGAGGGAGGGAAGTGTATTCAGCCACTTCCGGCCTGCCCAGGAGGTGGGGTTGCGGGCTTCATGCCCACCCCCACATGAGCGGGGTCTGGTTTCAGCCCCCGCGAGAACAGGGGAATCCCGGCCGCATCTCCCCCCCCCCAGCCAGCCAATCGGCTGGCTGGAGGGCATGGCCTGCCCTATTTAGGGCCGGCACAGAGGGGGCTCGCCCTCTTTTCGCCAGCTAGCCCCGCCACACGAGCAATCGCTCGCTGCCAATACTCTCATGCCTGAAACCAATCCCTTACCCCCTTTGCTATATCCATCAGCCAAATATCATTTCCCGCATCCGAAAGATGCACGCCATCAAGCCGGTAGAGGGCCTCACAGTTGAAACGTATGCCCGGGTGGTCAATGACCCTCCCACCCAGGGCTGCCACTCTACGCACCACCGCCCGATCCAAGGCTTTCCTAGCCCTATTTAGCGGTTAGGCATTGGTAAGAAGGGGTTAAGAGGATGTGGGGAGGGGGACACCATCACCTCCCCCCAGTGAATGAAGGGAGGTCCGATAAAGGACTCTGGGGGGCGTGGCCCTGTCCGAAGCCTATGGAGGTGTGGGTCAAAGGCACGCCCCAGAGCGGTGACCGGGGGAGCTCCTAGTTGACGTGCCAAAGCAGGAGTCTCCCCCTCTATGGTGTTAACCCTTCCCGTGTCTCCAGCAAATGGGCGAATAGCCGGATAGTCGATAGGACCAATGCCTAAGCCAATGCCTCTCATTCCTGAATTCAATAAAGTTGTGGCCTAATTCGCCCATTTAACCTTTAAATTATGGTGTCTTGTGTCTTTATTTATCCTGGTGGGGGGCGGGAACTTGCCACGCAACACGTCTTGAGTCTCACAACATTGCAAGCCAGAAAGTGAAGGATACTTGTAAAAATATGAGCAAGCCAGGGCTGAACTGATACTACCCTTGCTGGTACCTTTTCCGGGAACTCAGAGGCTCACTATATCAGGTTCCTATTGGAAGACCAGACAAATGCTAGAACATTAGCAGTGGCAAAGTTTTTATCAGTGGTTGCAAGAACAAATGATCCTTAGATTCCGAACCAAATGCTTGTTTAACCTGGAGGTAGGCTGTATGAATTCTGTATTGCTTTGTAATGATTTGGTGGGTCTCTGGACTGATGATGATGATGATGGTGATGTAAAGCTGAACTCAAGAATGGCTGAGGAAAGGGCAGCAAAGGGGGAAAGCAGACCAGGAGGACATTCCTGAAGTTGAAGTAAAGGGGAGGCCGGAAAACAGAGGGCCAAGAGAAGCATGTGTCACTAGAACAGATGGCATCTCCCAGGGCACTGGATCAAAAATCCCTCAAGGAAGGACCACAGTTCAGTGGTGGAGCATGCAGAAGGTCTCAGGTTCAACCCCAAATGGCATCTCCGGGTAGGGCTGGGAAAGACTCCCCACCAGAAACCCCAGAAAGCTGCTGCCAGCCAGTGCAGGCAGTGCTGAGCTTGATGAAGCGATGACTCAGCGTAAGGCAGCTTCCTAAGTCCCAAAACTCAAAGCAGCAGGAACAGCAAACTTGGTAAATCTATGCTAAATCTATGGTGGGACTCCAGTTCCCATCTGCCCCTGCCAGCATGGTCAGGGATGATGAGAGTTGTAGTCCAAAAAGAAATGCAGGGCACCAGCTGCCCCAGCAAATCATAAATGCCACTTGCAACAATACAGTGGTGCCTCGCAAGACGAAATTAAATCGTTCTGCGAGTTTTTTCGTCTTGTGAATTTTTCGTCTTGCGAAGCACGGTTTCCCATAGGAAATGCATTGACGGTTTCCCATAGGAATGCATTGACAAATGCGCAAGACGTTTTCGTCTTGCGAAGCAAGCCCATAGGGAAATTCGTCTTGCGAAGCAACTCAAAAAACAAAAAACTCTTTCGTCTTGCGAGGCATTTGCCTTGCGAGGTACCACTGTACTTCCAACAGGGGAAAATTAAATATTTAGTATTTTAATATTAAATATTAAATATTTTCAAGCAGTTTGGATGGCTTTCAGGGGTGTTGTTAACAGCAGATTTCCAGCATCACCTGGATGACCTTTGAAGTACCTCCCCACTTTTAAATTTTAAAAAGTCTGAATATCTTTGTCAGCCCTGTCAGCGTAAGAGTGTGTGTGTGAGACAGGCAGACAGACAGACAGACAGACACATTCACAACCAGCCATCAAGTCACAAACACCCACACTGCATTTAGCATCAAGTGCACAAGAAACACGGTTAAGAAACACCAGCGCACACCCTTTCCAGAATTCCACTCACAAGCAGCTAACAGATATTTAAGGAAAGCGGGGGGGGGGCACAGGAAACGAACATTTATGGCTATGCAGAAACTGCAGTTCCACAGAAGCTGCAGCTAGAACTCACCTAGCAACAGTCACCTGGGCAGCTATAAATGGGCAGTACGTTTCCGAGCACAATTCAGAGTGTTGGTGCTGACCTTTAAAGCCCTAAACAGCCTCGGCCCAGTAGACCTGAAGGAGCGTCTCCACCTCCATCGTTCTACCCGGACACTGAGGTCCAACGCCGAGGGCCTTCCGGCAGTTCCCTCACTGAGACGAGCCAAGTTACAGGGAACCAGGCAGAGGGCCTTCTCGGTAGTGGCACCCGCCCTGTGGGACACCCTCCCACCAGATGTCAAAGAGAACAAAAACTACCAGACTTCTAGAAGACATCTGAAAGCAGCCCTGTTTAGGGAAGCTTTTAATGTTTAACAGACCACTGTATTTTAATACTTTGTTGGAAACTGCCCAGAGTGTCTGGGGAAACCCAGTCAGGTGGGCGGGGTACAAATAACAACAACAACAACAACAACAACAACAACAGACCTGGGTGCCCAATCTATTGCAGGGATGAGGAAGCTGCAAGGTGTCACCAGACTACAATTCCCATCATCCTGGACTACTGGCCATACTGGCAGGGTGGGGAGCAAATCTGACCATTTCAGTGCCTTCTCTTTCCAACCATTAAGTTCAGCTCTTCACATTCCCATGAGTTTCTGGATTGGTTGGTTGGTTGGTTGGTTGGTTGGTTGGTTTGTCTCCCATGAAAGTTGTGCCCATTTCTATACAGGCTGGGTTAAATACCTCCACTTAAAAGGCTTGTTGAGAAAAAAGAAACGTCTTCAATAGGTGTCCTAAGGACAATAGGGATGGCACCTGTCTGATAAATAACGGGGGATCCACAGAGGAAGTGCCACCACCCTAAAGGCCCCATTCCTAAATCACATGGAACAAGACCTCCTGATGAAATGGCACATGGAGGAGTACAGCAATTGGTTGGGTATATAAAGGGTGAGCAGGTGTTTTGGGTGTCCTGATCCTAGTTTGTATACATCTTTCTATACCTGTACGAGCATCTTGAACTTTGCCCGGTAGCTAATTGGAAGCCAGTGAATGATAGGAGTTGTAGTCCCACAACATCTGAAGGACACAAAGCAAGCAAGTGGTTTAGTGGTTAAGAGTGTCGGACTAGGATCTGAGAGGTCTGGGTTCAAATCCCCACTCAGCCATGAAGCTCACCTTGGGCCAGTTGCTGCCTCTTAGCCTACCTCATAAGGTTGCTGTGGGGATTAAATGAGGGGGGGAGAACTGTATATGCAACCTTGAGCTGCTTGGCGAAAAAGGTGGGGTATTCTTGTTATTGGCACCCATCTGCCTCAAAAGACAATGGGCAGAGGAGGAGGAAGAAAACGAGACCACAAACTTGACATGAGCCAACAGTGTGACGCGGCAGCTAAAAAAGCCAATGCAATTCTGGGCTGCATCAATAGGAGTATAGCATCTAGATCAAGGGAAGTAATAGTGCCACTGTATTCTGCTCTGGTCAGACCTCCTCACCTGGAGTACTGTGTCCAGTTCTGGGCACCACAGTTCAAGAAAGACACTGACAAACTGGAACGTGTCCAGAGGAGGGCAACCAAAATGGTCAAAGGCCTGGAAATGATGCCTTATGAGGAACGGCTAAGGGAGCTGGGCATGTTTAGCCTGGAAAAGAGGCGGTTAAGGGGTGATATGATAGCCATGTTCAAATATATAAAAGGATGTCACATAGAGGAGGGAGAAAGGTTGTTTTCTGCTGCTCCAGAGAAGCGGACACGGAGCAATGGATCCAAACTACAAGAAAGAAGATTCCACCTAAACATTAGGAAGAACTTCCTGACAGTAAGAGCTGTTTGACAGTGGAATTTGCTGCCAAGGAGTGTGGTGGAGTCTCCTTCTTTGGAGGTCTTTAAGCAGAGGCTTGACAACCATATGTCAGGAGTGCTCTGATGGTGTTTCCTGCTTGGCAGGGGGTTGGACTCGATGGCCCTTGTGGTCTCTTCCAACTCTATGATTCTATGATTCTATTCTATTCTATGATTCTATGAGAACAGGGGGCCCTCCACAGAGACTGGATTTGCTGGCCCTCCCAAATTTGGGGGGCCTCTGAGGCAACTGCCTTGCCTCAGCTGAGTTGTAGGCTGTCCAGCATTCTGGTTCATAGCACTGGCAATTACACGATCGCACTGCCTCGGAGTACATGTGAGGGTTTTGCGTTATCACTCACTCACACACACAGCAACACTCAGATGATCCTGACCTGGTTTCACTACACTTTTTTCTATATTTTCTATATTTCACTTCAGCACAGCATTGCACAGCTATTTTCTTCGGTGTGTTCAGAGACAACGTGTGCATGAAAGTTCTCCCAGGCGTGGAAAGTTAACCATCAGTTTCAAAGGTCTCTTAGCTGACCACATCTGCTAAAAAGTTCTGTCCTTGAGATGACCCTCAGCACAGGGCCAGCACCCTAGCAAAGCAGTCAGGCTACATTAAGGTAGTTCTGTAAGTAGAGCATCTGGCATCTTTTTCTTTACAAAATACTGTATATGGGAGAGGGGGCAATCTGGATTGCGCTTTGGGAGAGGCAGGCTGAACCACACGCCCACAACATCTTTTCCAAGGCCATCACTCTGCCCCACCAGGTGCAATCTGTTCCCATTAGTGACCCCCAAGGGCCTTGGCTGGTGCACCATGTCACTGTCTACTTTGACCCTTAGCAGAGCAGAAGGGTGGGGGGGGGGTTGAAATGTTGTTGGTGGCACAGCAGTACACCCTAGGAGCGAGTCCCCCCCCCTCATTACCAGTTAACAGCAGATGCTCCGCTATTGTAAACAATCATTTGTAATTAAAGCAACTTGCCAGCAACCTGATTAGATTAACTAGTTTGAAATTAGTTTGCAATACCTTTCTTTCTTCCTTCCCCGTGCAACCCACACCCGGGGGGGGGGGGGGGCTCCTGTACCGTAAGCATTATAAGCGTACGATGCTTACATTGGCATGGCTTCTTAAAAACAAAAAAGTTTATAAGGATTAATTTGCATTCAAAGGGGGTTTCAATGAATCGACGGCTACAGCAAGCTGGAACTGGTTCAATTCCATTATAACACTTAGTGAGCAGCCCACACAGAATCAGTTTGGGGGGGGGGAAATGTACATGGAATTGGGAACATTCAGCTCCAGCAACTGGTTTTCAGAGAGGACGGGGGCCTGTGCATCTTCTCTAGGAAGGCGCTTGGCATTTCACGCTGGAGCAGGGCGGGTGAGCGCTCAGAGCTGATGATGGCACAGAGTCCAGCTGCCACACCTTGTGGACTCCCGGAGTGGGACGCCTCAAACCCAGGACCCAAATGCAGTCCTCCAAGGCTCTCTG
Organism: Podarcis tiliguerta; assembly: GCF_965153285.1. Lineage (NCBI taxonomy): Eukaryota > Metazoa > Chordata > Lepidosauria > Squamata > Lacertidae > Podarcis > Podarcis tiliguerta. Next base: position 37,997,822 of record NC_139549.1, read on the forward strand.
CCTGGCCTTTGGGAGTCTCTGCAGGTCTCGCCCTTCGTCATCAGCTCAGCTTCACACCTTCCTTGAGCATTTCCGCCTGGATGCAGAACTGCCTTTTTGAACTCAGACCAGGCCTTTTCCTTCATGGGATGGAGAGGGCTGTAGGAACAGGCCTCCAGTGCAAGAATGGGCATCTATTGCTCCACTCACTTTTGGTTTCAGTGCATGATAATAATAAATAACAACAACAACAACAACAACAACAACAACAACAATAATAATAATAATAATAATAATTTATTATTTATACCCCGCCTATCTGACTGAGTTTGCCCAGCCACTCTGGGCGGTTTCCAACAGAATATTAAAATACAATAACCTATTAAACATTAAAAACTTCCCTAAACAGGGCTGCCTTCAGATGTCTTCTAAAAATCTGGTAGTTGTTTATCTCTTTGACATCTGGTGGGAGGGCATTCCACAGGGCGGGTGCCACCACCGAGAAGGCCCTCATCCTGGTTCCCTGTAACTTGGCTTGCGGGAGCAACATTGTTGTTACCTGCCTGAGACCCTGTGCCTGACCTTGCCTGGTTTTCTGCCTTGGCTCTGTCGGACTGGCTCTTCGCAGAACACTTGGATTCGGGACCGGACCTGGACTGCGTTGCTCGGATTAACCCCCGGGCCCAGCACACCCATACATTCCCGGGAGACTCTACTCAACTACAAATGTAACTAATAAAATTCCTTCCTGGGTTATAGTCCTCTCTACCACGTTTTAAATCTGGTGGCAGCAACTGTTAAGAGCTTTTTAAAAAGTGGGCTAGACAGACTCACACGCGCACAGCACCAGGGCTGAATTCTGAGGCTGCCAACAAAGGAACAATCTCCACTCCGCCCACCAAATGGACAGATGGATCAGTAGGTTGTGTGAGATCTTTTTTTACAGGCTTCTTTACGGCATGACATTTTGGCAGCCAGGCGGGGTCGTGGGGTTGGCAAGTTTCTCCTGCTTTGCATCTTTCTTTCAAGTCGCCACCTGGCTCCCTCCCTCTCTCTCTGTCTCAAGGGGGATCCAGTCCCTGGTACACTGAAACGGAAGATGCTCTTGCAAGCCAGACGCTCCCAGGTACTGCAGCTGAGACACTGAGGCAGGTGAACATGCAATTACTAGGAGGGGTGGCGGGGGGAGAGAGAAAAGGACCAACTTTAGCTAAGGAGAAATGAAGAAAAAAACCCCAACCCTGTACCATTCAAACCCTTCTCAACAGCATTTATCCTCCTGAGCCAACCAATCATTTTTAGTCGATCTAAGCAGCAAGCCAGAAATTCTGACTGCTCTAGAATGTCACAAGAGAATAACTACGAGAAGTATGTCAGTCCAATAATTGGGCAGAGAGGAACCATTTTTCCTGTCTAATTGTTCAGTTCTGCATTTTCATTTGCAATTTCATTGTATTTTTTTAAGTCTTTGTGAAAAGCCATCAGCATTTTAGTGCTAATTTCTCCTAAGCTGCAAAACTGTGCATGCAATTTCCCCTATTGAGTACATTTGTGCATTCAATTTCCCCTGATGAAAACGTTTTGGCAAGCTCTAATATAATGTGGTTTTTTGCATGCTAATTTCATTGATACATGCATCTGTATGCATGCTTTACCCTAACATATGCATTTTGCGCACACTAGAGAACTGGAGAGCAAAAGCTCAGAGAAGTTCAGATTTCAAAGGGCGATGCATTTCAATTCATATATTGTTTCAGGAAGTGCAGCTGGAATAAAATTTCTTCCCCACTCACTAAGTCGAGGTAATGAGATCTATGGTGCCGTGGTCCTGAATAAGAAACCTCGGAAACCTGAATAAGGTTTTCCAGACAGGTAACTGTGTTAGCCTGTTGCAGCAAAAATGACACAATCATGTGGCATATTAAAAAGACTTACTATGCTATATTATGACATTTATTATGATATTATAGCAATAGCTTTCACCCTGCAGCTGCTGTTGAACTGCAACTCTCATGAGTCATAGCAAGCATGACCAGGGATTATGGGAGTTGTAGTTCAGCAGCAACTGAGGGTCAAAAATCCCCCCACACCTGAGTTAGATCAACATCAGCCCAGGTTCTTTAACAGATGTAGCAAATACACAAAAGTGAGCTTCTCTTGGCACAGCGTTGGAGTTCTTTTTTGTAAGACTAAAGAGCTCATAATGCAGATTAGCTTTCTGGTCAAAAAAACAGTTGCACTAACATTTTTTTAAAACACACACGAACTAGGGACACTAACTGAAAAAACACAGAGCATTCTTTTCAAAAGGGAGGGTTCTTTATATTAAATACCAGTGACTATTCAAATGGGAGAATTTAAATACAGCTGGGAACTATGCACTCTGTTAATGCAAACACATTACAGCTGGGGAAAGACTTCATTCATATATATATATATATATATATGCTTTCGTAGATTTTCACGGGTACAGGAATGCAGGTTTTGGTGTCCTCGGGTGTCTTCCCGTGTAAAAGTTGGGGTGTCTAGGCGACGTTTCGACGAGGTCTCACTCGTCATCTTCAGGCTGGTGCTTTCGGCTTCTTGTTACTGGAACAGAGCAGGATCTCAGTGTTTGAGTTCCTATAAATACTGTTGAGGAGGTGTGGTGTATAGCCTCCAATGTTCTGGGCAGAGAGGAGGTTCCCAGGCTAGTGTGCCTTTTCTTCTTTTGTTCCTTAATTACTTGAGGGATATCTTGAGTGATTTCTTGAGTGATTTCCTGAATCCCACTTAGGTGGGTCATTAGGTGTGGATTAGTTGCTAAAGCCTTCGTGTCTTGAACTCTTGAACTTTGTGAAGAGTTTTTCTGAGAAGATGGCTGTACTGCACTTGGTTGTGCTCTGGCTTGGCTTCGTGTATAGGGGCGAGCTGTGGTTTTGTGGCCTGTGCCAGCCAGATCTGTGTAGGGATTGCAGGGATTGTATATATATATACACACACACACACACACACAGAGAGAGAGAGAGAGAGAGAGAGAGAGAGAGTGATAGTGATACCTCTGGTTACGTACTTAATTCGTTCCGGAGGTCTGTTCTTAACCTGAAACTGTTCTTAACCTGAAGCACCACTTTAGCTGCCGCGCTACCGGAGCACGATTTCTGTTCTCATCCTGAAGCAAAGTTCCTAACCCAAGGTACTATTTCTGGGTTAGTGGAGTCTGTAACCTGAAGCATATGTAACCTGAAGCGTATGTAACCCGAGGTACCACTGTCTGTGTGTGTGTGTGTGTGTGTGTGTGTGCGCGCGCGCACACACACACACACACACACATTTTTATATAGTACAGATTAGGAGAATACAACTTGGTGCTCTCCAAATGCTTTGGGACTGCAGCTCCCATCATCACTGCTCTCTGGTCATGTAGGCTGGGCTGATAAGGGCTGAATTTCAACACCCCCTGAAGGTATCACGTTGGCCACCCCGGTAAGGCAACCCAATGGGTTTAGAAAAACAACTCTGCAGCTTAAAGTGCACTCATTTTACAGTTTTCTCTTGAATAGATACAAACATTTGACACTTCCTTTTACCTAGGAATGAAGGTCACTTACGGAGCATCGCTGTTCCAATTCCTCATTAGTTTTTCCAACTTAAAATTCACTTCTCTACATTTCCACATCAGTTTACAATTTTTTACAAAAAAGTCCTCATGAAAATTCATCTGCATTTCAGTGCAACGTTCTCCCCATGTACACGTTTGTGTGCAATTCTGTCTATAATGTTTTCATTTTTTTTATGTTCTTAACACCAAAACACATTTTTTTAATGCACACTTGACCCTAGTATATGCAGTTTTGTACACATAACTTGAGAATTGTGCATTTTGGAACATGGCCACGTTTAGGTCCTCATGCTGTTTTGGAAACTGCAAATTAGGGAAATTCACCTTTAAATGTGAATTGAATTTCTGCCCCATCTCTATTTCTGGGTTCTCTCTTCATGTGCTTCTTTCACCCTCTGCTCCCCAATGTTGGATCTTTCTGAGGTGGAAAGCAAAAGAGCCCTTTCCAATCCTCAACCTTCCATTTTGGCTAATAACCTTTCTCTCTTCCTGAAGCTTGCGGGGGGGGGGGGGGTAAGCAGGGGGTTCCAGCCCCTAAACCTCGGTTGCCTAAATTGACAGCAGTTCTCAAGATGAATGATGGATGCCAAGCTGCGCAAAAAGCAAACGGCCGGCTACAAATCCCCCCTTGCTTATGTTGTCCTTTTTGCAACTCTGGGAGATAATCTCTTTGGGAAAGATGTCACCGCATCAACTCCCCCCCCCCCAAAAAAAAAATGTGGCGCCTTAACATCTTAGCATCGCTGTACATTCCTATCATAAATAACATCAACTCCCTTCTTTCCAATCAGGGGGAAAGGAAGCTTAAATCACCCACTGATGGGTTTATTACCAAACCCGCAAGGCGATAAGGACCTGAGACCAGCCCCTTGCACTTAAAATGGGGCATAAATCTCAGCTACGCAGTCTGTTTTGAAAGGTCTTCAAAACTAGCAGGGGGCTGGGAGGTGGGGAGGTGCTTTTGTTGACAGAGCTCCCCCCCCCCCCAAAAAAGGGGGGAAGGGAGCCAAATGACTGCATACCCTGATCCCAATCCAGTGCTTTAGCCTCTGTCTGCCTTTCTCAGCCTGCCCTCAACTGGTCCTCCTCTACCTACCTTCTTAAGCCCTGTGCTCCCAGTGCGAAACCTGCAAGTGTGACCTGAACACAAGAGCACTCTGCAGTTTCCAGCACCAGAGTCCAGTCCATGAATGAATGAACTTTATTATGGTCACAGACCAGGATAAAAAAACAACCAAAAAAACCATATAAATAAAATAGCAGTTAGGATTTTTTTAACAGATAACTGTTAGAGCAAATAAGGACAAAGAAACAAGCATAGGATAAAACATCTGAATAAAATACAAGATTAAACACGGATAATGGATGGGTAAAAACTGATAATTAAAACAGATAAGAACTAAAAAAGCAAACAAAAACACGCAGTTAAAACAATTGTAAGAGCATAAGAACTAAAAGACTCACAGTTAAAACAACTATAAGAGACTGCAAAGTAGGAGCCTCTGAAATAGAGGACACTCACAACATTAGAAACCGATGTGCAAATATAGTTAAAACAGACAATTAAAACAATGTACAACAATAAATTTAGAAACAATGTACAACAATAAACTATCCCAGGGAGTTGACTCAGAGTCAGAGTCCAGTGCAGTCCAGGTGGCTGTCAGGTTCTTCCTCCTTGGTCTCAGTATTGTTCTTGTAGAACTCAACAATGAGTTTGGTCTCCCTGCCTTGCCCCCTACCAGTCTCAGCGGGCAGCAGCCCCCACTGTTCAGAACCTTCCTAGAAATTCAGGAGATACCATTCTGCCAACCCCATAGAAACGTAATGTGTGCCAAGTTCTGCAATGCCTCTAGTCCAGGCATGGGTGACCAGGGGGCTCTCTAAGCCAGAAAAGGATTTGCAAAAAGTACCGCTCTATTCTGCCTTGTTCAGACCACACCTGGTATACTGTGTCTAGTTTTGGGCACCACAATTTAAGAATGATATTGCAAGCTGGAACATGGGCAGAGGAGGGCAACCAAGATGATCACTGTCTGGAAACCATGCCTTATGCTTGAGAGAGCTGGGTATGTTTAGCCTGGGAAAGAGGAGACTGAGAGGAGATATGATAGTTATCTTCAAATATCTCAAGGGCTGTCCCATGGAAGAGCAAGCAAGCTCCTGCTCTGGAGGAAAGGACCCGAACCAATAGCTTCAGGTTACAAGAAAGAAGATTCTGACTAAGCATCAGGAAGAACTTTCTGACAAGAAAGGCAATGTTTACAGTCATTACTCCACCTACTTTTGCTTCTGGCCGCTCCCACCGGTGGCATATGGCCCCTGGAAAGCTGCCCAGAACAGAATGTGGCCCTCTGCTGCACAGCAACAGAAAACAAATCTTCTCTGCTATCTTTGCCAAAGCTGCTACTGTTTCTCCTCTTAAGCTTTCCTTTTCCAGGCTGGACATAAACTTCATGAAGCCCTTTAGACACTTGAGAAACACTAGATATAAAACAAGCAGAAAGTGCCCAACTTTGCTTGGAAACTCAGAGAGAGAGAGAGAGAGAGAGAAAGGTTTTTAATTTCATTTTTTAAAAATGCTGTTGGGTAAACAATAATATACAACCCTGCCCAATCTGGTAATAGAAGGCAGTTTTTAAAAGCAAGACTGCCATTTGGATCCACAGTGGTGCTTGATTGTATATAAACGGAGGCAAAAGCCTGCTCTCTTCAGTTCTAGGAACCGCTAGGCCAAAATTGGTCACTGTACCTTTAACAGGTATTTGAATGCAGAGCAAACAGGCAAACAAACAACTTTCCAAAATATATAGTAGCAGTCTAGATAGAAGGTGGATAGATAATGATATGGTATCATCATCATCATCACGTTGCTGACCACAGAGGGCTGATGGGGACCAGGTGCAAGAAGCAAAATGGGGGGGGGGGGGAGACCTTGAGCAAAACCAGCCAAGCCACGAATATTTTGAGAGTTGGAAGCAAAGAGAAAACAGAGCAAAAACCGGACAGCTTGTGACACTCTTCTCTTCACCTGAGGTGGTGAGAGACGTAGGCTTAATCAACACTTTTTAAGTGACAGGCAAACTGAAGGTGCAGTGAGTAATCTGGGTTGATGCTGGATTTAACATTGTGCTTTTAATATAAAAAAATCATAATATTCTGCAAGGCACGCAGTATAATTATATTATGCTTGAAACAGCCCAGCCACTGAAACAAGAATAGCTCCCAATATTTTTCCATCAGTCAGATTTGGAAGAGAAGCCTTTAAAAAGGGAATATGAGATCTGCAGCAGAACTGCAAACAAATCATCTCTTGCAGGAAAAAGCTCTCTTCTCCCTCTGCAGAAATAGAGGAGGAAATATATTTAGCTAAACGTGATGTGCACTAGGATCAGATCCAACAACAAGCAGGTGATCTCCTGAATGTACAAAACAGCAACACGCTTCCACGGTTGTTTAGAGAGACTTAGTCAGTCCAAGAGCATCAAACGTATCTCAAAGTTCTTTCTCCAGGGAAAAAGCTCAACACAGCAAAAGAAAAGTCATGGGATGTATAGCTTCTGTCTGAAGATGCAAGAACCCTGTTCAAAATGCATTGGAAGCCTTTTTTTGACTGAATAAACCTGAATATATAGTTTTGCCTCAACCAGAGAGATCAGTGATACCCTGCTAGAGACCAAGGAAGCTGTTTATCCTATTGTCCATCTAGCTCAGTGTCGTCTACTTGACTGGTAGCATCTCTTCCCCATCACCAGCTATCTAGACAAGGCCATTAAAAAAACACAGAGAGACTGAACCTGGGACCTGCATGCAAAGCAGCTGCTCTACCACCGAGCTACTTCACTTCCTGTGGTCCCCAATTGCACTTCCCATGGTCTCCAATTACAGGCATGCACTTCCCATGGTCTCAGATTACAGCCACTCATTAAACAAGGGCTATGAAGTTGGGAGCGTATCGTTTCAAGTTGGCTTGAGCCCCAGAGTCCCAAGCTCTGGAAGAAATGGGGGAGTGTGGACTGGAAGAGGCCAGAAGGCACCAGCAAGGACAAAAATATACCATAGTTTTCGCTCTATAAGACGCACCAGACCACAAGATGCACCTAGTTTTTGGAGGAGGAAAACAAGAAAAAAAATATTCTGAATCTCAGAAGCCAGAACAGCAAGATTGTGCAGTGAAAGAAGCAATCCCTCTTGCTGTTCTGGCTTCTGGGATAGCTGCGCAGCCTGCATTCGCTCCATAAGACGCACACACATTTCCCCTTACTTTTTAGGAGGGAAAAAGTGAGTCTTATAGAGCAAAAATACGGTATCCCCTTCCTGACCTACCTCTCTCCACCTGGTTCCATAACTTTACAAGGAGGGGGCAGATTTGCATGGCTGTCGATACAATAATACATCATCGGTTTTTAAAAAACATGCTAAATAGCAGAGCTAGAGATATGAAACACAGGCAATTAGCCCCTTCATCCATTATTATCCCATAATTAATTCTGCAAAGTCCCCAACGGAAGCTGCAGTAAAGGCCACATGCTTACATGTTCTTGACTATCACTGGACTATCACTTGGAGTGACGTCATGTCCAGATGTTGCGAATTAGGGCCAATTCAGAAGGGGACCGGGGTGCTTTGATGGAGAGCAGGGCGAGGCATTGCCGGGGTAAGTATCCAGTCCACAAAGGCACCACCCTCATTGCATAGGCAGCAAGATTCTCAGAGAGAACGAGAGAAAAGTCTCTTCAAAGCCGTATCATCCCCAATCATAAAATGCACCAAATCCAATTTGGACACCATCGATTTTTTTATGTAACTATTTCAGAGCCCCAAGACCTGGAGAAGGGAATATTGATCAGCTAAAGAGTCAGATCTTGGCAAACAGCACTCCAAGACCAAGCTTGACAAATTGAAGATGATAATTAAAAATTGAAACACCATGGCAATGTGGACTTTTTCTACTATTTCTGGAGACCTTCAGCCAAAGACCTATCGGCTCAGCTTTAAAAAATAAATAAATGTGTAGGCAAAAGCCTCCCCCAGTTCCACCACCTCTCCTGGCTCTCTGTCCCCCTGGGTTGCAGTCTCCAAAGTGGGGTTAAAGGAATGCAGGCCTGGGGGCTGAATGGCTAGGGCTATGCAGCCCCCAATCCCATATCCAGTTTGGGGCCCAATCCAACCCAGGACTCTCCAGTGCCAGCCAACCCGGGTCCAGGTCCTGAACCAAAGGAGATGCCTTGCACAGTATTTAATTGTGCAATAAACTTGAAATCAGAAGGAGAGGGGCGAGATGCACAGAGGCTACCTGGAAGCATTACCGTCTCGCTCTTGCCTCTCCTTGCTGCCTGGATCACCCTGCGTGGACCCAATTTGTGCTGCAGCGATCTGGGTCTGCCTCCTGGATGGAGCACAGTGTGTGTATGTATATACAAATATAAAGGAACACAGGAAGCCGATTTATACCAAGTCAGAGCATTGGTCCATCGAGCTCAGTATCGTTTGACTGGCAGTAGCTCTCCAGGGTTTCAGACAGGTTCTCACCCAGTCCTAGAAGTGGGCGGCAAGGGCAGAACCTGGGACCTTCCGCATGCAAGGCAGATGCTCCACCACTGAGCTACAGCCCTTTCCCTTAGAACCCTCCGAATTTTGTGTGCTAAAATATCGCTGATGAAGTTATCATTCAGGTGGCAACATGAGAACGGGACTTTTCTGCAGTGGCTCTCTATTTGTGGAATGCACTCCCCAGGGAGGCTCGCCTGGTGCCTTCATTGTACACTTTAAGGCAAAAAAAATTCTCTTCCACCAGGCCTTTGGCTGATAAAACAATCTATGACTATTTAAACGTATTTGTGGGAGGGGGTTTATTGGGATTTTGTGTTTTCATTTTGCATTTTTATGTTGCAAACCGCCCTGTGATCTTCGGATGAAGGCCAGTAAGTAAATTTATAAATAAAATAAACAAACAAACAAACAAACCTCATTGTCAATGTGCAACACACACTCCTTTTTTCTGGCACTCCCTAGCAACAGTTTCCACTAGAGCAGAATTCCTGGTCCATATATGCTCATCCATGGGGCACTGCCACAAACGCTTTTGCCCCTCTGAAGGCTCTGGAATCTCCCACCAGGTCTACCCCACTGCTGCAACAAGCCTCTTCCAAAACCAGTTGGAAAGCGAGTGAGCAAACAGATTCCATTAAAACCTGGCATGGCAACCAGAGTGCTGGTTCTCCGGAGCCCCAAGGGAATAGCCAAACCGAAAAGCAGCAGGAAAACGTCCTTTTTGTTGAGCTAAATCTGCAGCACAAAACCATTTTGAAAGTACATTTCCATAAGCATAACTGCTCGGAGATGTACACCCACAAGCTATCTTCACCATGGTAGCTACCCACACCAGAGAAGATGGGGATGTCAGAGAAAAGATTGCTATAATGAGCTGGCAGGTGGTGTGTGTGTGTGTAGTATAGCTTGAAATGAAGTGGATCTGTTTGCTTTCAAACTGGGGAACTCAGCAAAGGTATGGAAGTGAACTGGGTTTGCTCATTCATTGACAGCTTAGCCTACCTCACAGGGTGGTTGTGAGGACAAAGAGATATGGTCCTTGCTTGTAGCTTTGTTCTCCTTGGAAAAAGGTCTCAGATACTGTTTTATTTTATTTGTTTATTACATTTCTATCTCACCTTTCCTCCAAGGTGTCATAATAGTTATTCTCTCTCTCTCTCTCTCTCTCTCTCTCTCACACACACACACACACACACACACACACTTTATCCTCACAACGACCCTGTGAGGTAGGTCAGGCTGAAGGTGAGTCACTGGCCCAAGGTCACCCAGTGAGCTTCATGGCAGAGTGGGGATTTGAACCCTGGTGTCCCAGGTCCTACTGTGACCACCACACCACACTGTTAGAGGGAGAACACAGAGTCCCTTTCTTCAAGGAGAACAGAGATACACCCAGGGGCTGCCCCTCTCCATCCTCACAACCACCTTGTGAGGTCTGCTAGCTCAGACCCAAAGCTCCTTCTGGCCAGGTATCCTGCTTTTCACAGCAGCCAAATCAAAGCCCGCTTGAGGCTATCCTTGGCAGTCTCCTCTCTGAGACCCCCTGGTAGCAACAAGCAAATTCACCATGAATTGGTCGGCACGTATCATGGCCACAAACTGAGAACTTTCAGTGTCATTGTTCTCTAGAAGCAGCACCTCAGAGGAGGAGTCTGCCCACTCCCAAGTAGGGCAACCCACCTCAGATCATGTACTAGAATTCAGGGACAAGCAGCTGCCCTTAAGTCTCCATGCACCTTGATTTCCTCCAGTGCACAAAAATGCACGGGGGAGCATCCCTCAACCAGGCCAACACTGCTCCAACATTCACCCCTGGGAAGAAGCCAGCAACTGAAGCTCAAGATCCCAGGCCCTTTATAATACAGCACTTGAAGCATGATGGAGACATTTCCAGGAGGTTCTCCTGGACAACGCTAAACTCCTGACAATCTCTCCAAACGGATTTTGAGGCGTTAGGTCTCTTCTCATTGCTTCATGATCACTAGCCATGGTCCAAAACTCACACCAAGAACCTCTGGACCAAAACCTTCAGGGTCCTGAACCAGCACTCCTCCAAATCAGGACCTCCTAACTGCCTTACTTGGTGTCCTCTCAGCTGAGCAGCCAACTACCTAGGACAGCAACATCCCTGATGGGTAAGGACCCTAGAACAGCCTCTCAAACCTGGGTTCCCTAGATGCTGTTGGACTACAGCTCCCATCATTCCTAGCCACCGCAGCCAGTGGTCAGGGATTATGGGAGCTGTAGTTGAAGAACATCTGGGGACCCAAGGTTGAGAAAGGCTGGTCTAGAGCAATGCTATTTTAGAGGAACTGTGGGGGGTTAAAATTGTACTAGCTCACAGACGAAGACATTCAGTGTTTGTGGGGGAAGAGGCAGACTCCGAAGGGTCACCCATTTACAGTAGATGATGCCAGGGCACTGAACTTTGGCAACATGCCAACTCCTGGCCTGAACCAACTAGATGCCTCCTGGGAAGAATACCTTTGTCATTTGCTCACAGCCTCAGTAAAGACCAACAATGGGGACCTAGGGACCAGCTCCCTTCATCTCTGAAATCTGGAAGGCTTCCCCAACCCAGAGGCTGACCTCCACTTCATACATTTGCCTCATTTTCCTTTCAACTCTTGGGACAAAATAGTTTGATGCCCCCTAAGACTTTGTGGGGAAATTGAGTCCTTGTGTGTGTTTCCCTGCTTCAGTCTTCTTACAATCCCCTCCCTTCTCCCATCACCCCCAGTCACATCTATTTGGTTGGCCTGTGTCTCAACAAGGACCAGGGTACTACGGGTTTTGTTTCACTACGTTTCCCAGCAAGAGCTGATAAAACACCAGCCCAAGCACTCCACTGGGAGGAAGAAAAATGTAATTTGCGACTCGGGACCTGTGAATTTGCCAGGAGGATTTGTGATTAGAAAAAGTTTCCCCATGTGACGCTCTCGTTCTCACTCATTCACTCTTTTCACACACAGGGAGATACATGGTTGGTTTTGTCAGATAAGCAGAAATTGATATTTTTCATAAGCTGGGGGGTGAAAATGGGAAGAAATTGCAGAAAGTTCCTTTTCCCAGAAGTAGGAAATCTGACCTCTGCCTTTGAGGAAGGGCCATAGCTCAGGGGTAAGAGCTTCTGTCCTGCATGCAGAAGGTTCCAGGTTCGATCCCAGGTGGGGCTGGGAAAGACTCACTGGCTGAATTCCCGAAGAGCCACTGCCAGTTAGTATTTCCTTGTGGATCAAAACTGGGTCACCGTCTTATCACACAGTTATGGTTAACCCAGTAAATTTTGCTAGGTAAGTTCATCTAAAATTGTTGGCAGAGGGGAGGAACATGCTGAATAGTTTCAAGCACATACTAGCCATAGGGGGAAAAAAAGGATTACCAGCAAATCTATATCCCCATCTGCCCATAAAGAGAGTGCAACTGACAAGGCTGTTGAAAGCGCTAGACTTTATTGCCTTTGTACAGGTCTGGCAAGGCTGACAGGATACAGAGGTTTTCCTGGTCACCATTTGCAGATTTCTTTAACGTCATGCAGTATCATCATAGCTTGCTTCTACAATACCAACAAGCACTTGTCAACAAGAGGCTTTGTATCTCTAAAAGTTAGCTGCAGTCAAGTCCCATTGATTTCAAATGTTAGTTCACATGTGATTCTTCTGATGACCTGCATGTGTGAAGGAATGGTCACAGTTAGCATATTGCGTTGGATCCAAGTTAAGTCAGGCCCCATCTGCACTATACACATTAAAGCAGTAATGTACTGCTTTAAACAGTCGTGGGGAAGAATCCTGTGAACTGCAGCTCGTCAAGGGTCCTGACAGTAGTTAAAGAAGGTAAAGGGACACCTGACCATTTGGTCCAGTCGTGACCGACTCTGGGGTTGCGGCGCTCATCTCGCTTTATTGGCCTAGAGAGCCGGCGTACAGCTTCCGGGTCATGTGGCCAGCATGACTAAGCCGCTTCTGGCGAACCAGAGCAGCGCACGGAAACGCCATTTACCTTCCCGCCGGAGTGGTACATATTTATCTACTTGCACTTTTGATGTACTTTCAAACTGCTAGGTTGGCAGGAGCAGGGACCGAGCAACAGGAGCTCACCCCGTCGCGGGGATTCGAACCACCAACCTTCTGATCAGCAAGTCCTAGGCTCTGTGATTTAACCCACAGCGCCACCCGCGTCCTCTGACAGTAGTTAGGAGACCCCTATTCACCTCACAGAGTTGCAATTCCCAGTCATTGACAGTGGCAGACTTTGGCAATCTTCGGTAATATGGCGCCCTGAGCAAAACCAAAATTTGGCACCCCAAAAATGGATCTTCTCAATTATGGATCTTCTCAATTTTGTGCCCCCTCAACTCGGTGCCCTGTGCTGAGGAACCACCTGCACTGCCCTAAATCCAGCAAGTCCTTGGGAAGAGGGATTGATCACTCTGAACACTGTAGCTCTTTGAAGGCAACAAGGGCCTCCTAAGTACACTCCAAACCCTTAACAAACCACAGATCTCAGCATTCTTTGGGGGAAGCCATGACTAACTTTTCCTGTTGGTTCCACTGCAGCCTAACTAAGCTGAACTTAGTATTTACGTGAGAAGAGGTTTAGCGCACATATTTAGATGTCAGTCAGAAAGTGTGCAGTAAGCAATGTGTGTACATGTGTGAGCACTCTGCACGTACATCCTGTGAACATATGTAAACCAATCATTGCTGTGACTCATGTGGGCTGGATTGTGCTCTCAGCTGCTCTACTTTATCAATACATAGCTTCTGGAACCGCAAACAGGTACCACTTGCTTCTTAAAGAAAGAAAAATCTTCAGTGACCACGATGGCTAGATGCTTCCTTCAATTCAACAATGTTTGATGCATTCCAAAACAGAAGGAAACCACTGAAGGGGGGAAGAGATTACTTAGGTTTGTCCAGGAGGCATGTGCATAAAAACTGGTGCAACACTTTCAGAACAAGCAAGCACGGATCTGTGCCTTTACTGAGGAGTCTGACGGGAGGCATGCAGCTTGCTAATAGAAAGCCCGCAGGTTTCTTTAAAAAGAGGGGCAGAGAGTCCCAAACTCAGTGTGAAGCAACACAGAAATAAATCACAGTTGCGACGAGATCCGAAGGGGAGGAAAAAGAGGAGGCAAGACTCAGTCTCCTCAAAAGGCTGCCAGCTAAGTTCGGCTCTCCCATCTTTTCTTTAGTGTCGCTGTGTGTTTTTTTAACGATGCTGTTGAGGAAGCCGAGAAGCCCATTAGGCCTCAAACAACTTGATTGTGTTCAAGGAAGGCAGAAGGAAGGCTCTCTCGCCACCCAACTTGGCTTCCGAGATTTTCGTCACGTTAAAGAGATTGGGGGGGGGGGGGGACTGTCAACACAGATCAGCAAACGTTTCGCCTCAGTAATTCTTTACAGGAAAAAAAGCAGCAACAACCACCTCCCGGCCAGCGCACTCTGCTCAGGAAGGCGACGCAATTCCACAGAGATATCAGGAAAGCAGGCTGAAAAGGCAAGGAATTGGGTGGGGGAAGATATACCCGGTATCAAGCACAAAACACAGCCTCTTGATCAACTTTGTCCTTTGCCACAGAAGAAGGAGAGAGAAGAGGGGAAGCAGCATTCATTAACTTTTTTTATATAAATGCTTCGATCCAGAGTTTCTGCACTGGAGAGAGAGAGTACAAAACTGAAGTAACAGGAAGGGGGGGTTCAATACTATAATAACCCCTAAATCCCTTAATTTAATAAGGGGGGGTTCCAGTCTGAGGAGGTTTCCCACTGCATCTCTGATTGAGTTGCCAGCTCTGTTTTCTTTTCCTTGATCACACGTATATTTTATTTATTGTAATTAAAAGAATTCACATGCATCTCAAAGTGACTTACAAACCTTTGAAGTACAGTGGTACCTCAGGTTACATACGCTTCAGGTTACGTACGCTTCAGGTTAACCCAGAAATAGTACCTCCAGTTAAGAACTTTGCTTCAGGATGAGAACAGAAATTGTGCTCCGGTGGCGCGGCAGCAGCTGGAGGCCCCATTAGCTAAAGTGGTCTTCAGGTTAAGAACAGTTTCAGGTTAAGAATGGACCTCCAGAACGAATTAAGTACTTAACCTGAGGTACCACTGTTCACATTTTATTTTCACACACAGGTGGAAACACTGGGAAAGAAAAACCTTGGAGCAGTGGTTCTCAAACTTTTTTCCTTGGGCCACACTTTCAGAATAAATATTTGCTTGTGCCACACTGAATATTTTATTGATAAGAAATACATTGGGACACAAAAAGAAGCTACTCCTAGCAGTGCTTGATTTATAACATAGAACACAACTACATTTGTAATATGATCATGGGACATCCAGAAAGTAAAAAACAATGCAGCTGCATAAGACCAAGAATCCTTCCCAAAATATAATTATGAATGAGCCCCTTACCTATGTACCTTAAGTCTATATACAAACTCAATGAGAGGCGTGAGCTTGCTTTTGCCAGGTAATCTCCTTTATTTTAGGTCTGATTTGAGACAAACGAACTCTCACCTCCGCATCAACACAAAGAATCCTTTCCCTTTTCTGACCTTTTGTATTTGTCAGAGTTTAAAACCTCTGTTCACAACAATATGTGGTGGAGAACTGTAAAAGACTAGGCAATGCTCTTGAAGAAAAGCATGGATACTGGTTCTGCCTGTATACCCAGAATAAATTGTTTTGATCCTGAAATGCTTACATGTTTCCTTGGTTGTCCTTGAATCTTCCTGCCACACTTGCCCTGCCCTTCTGCCACGCCAGTGTGGCACACCGCACCCTTTGAGAACCACTGCCTTAGAGCCATGCTCACAGGGCAAAGGCCTCGCAACCATCTTCCCCCCAAAACCTCAGGGCAAGTGAATCCATGGTTTTCCCACACTTACTCACATTGGCCCTACAAGGTGAGCTTCAAAGACAGACAGGCCCAGTGCCAGGCAATGAGCTTCACACCTGTGTCCAGGTGGAAGCCTGGCTCTCCCTCCCACACTCTCAACCGCTACCCCAAGTCAGAAGCACACCTGGAAGCAGCACACCTACAGGAGCCTCCTTTGAAGACCAGCTTCCTTATGTTTGTTTATTCAACAAAATCTATATATGCTTGATTGGTCTGACTCACTCTTCCTATGTTCTCTGCCCAGGTGCTGATTACACAAATATGTGCAAGGCATAACTACTTTTTTTTGAGGGAGGAGAGGGCCATAGCTCAGCTGCAGGGACTTTCTGCATGCTAGGCAATCTCCAAGTTAGGAAGGAATCGGGTCTGAAACACTGCAGAGCTGCTGCCAGTCCGTGTGGACAGTACTGAGCTAGATGAACCAAATAGCCTAAAGAAGGCAGATTCCAATGTTCCTATAGAGCAGGGTCTGGGGGCAGGCTTTCTCTGTGGTAGCTTCTCGCCAACAGAATGACCTCCCCTCTGAGGTGTGCCTCACCACAACTTTGCTTTTCTTCCAGCAACAGGTGGAGATGGGCCTCTTTGTCCAGGATTTCATGGCGAATTGACACAGACACAGACACCGGATAGGAATCGCTTTGCTTCTGCCAGCAGGGGTTCCACTGATTTCTAACATAGTTGTGGAATTTGTTGTTTCACTCCGAGGGTCATCCAGTCCAACCCCCTGCAATGCAGGAATCTTTTGCCCAATGTGGGGTTTGAACCCACAACCCCGAGATCATGCAGCAACATCTGGAGGGCCCAAGGTTCCCCACAGCTGCTATGGGGCACCTCAAAGCAGTTTACAATTATGCGCAGTGCTTTTTTTCTTTTAAAAAAGAACGTTTAGGAGTACTCTCATTTTCCTACTCATATTGAAATACAGTCATACCCCGGATTGAAGTAGCTTCAGGTTAAGCATTTTCGGGTTGCGCTCCGCGGCGACCTGGAAGTAATGGAACGCATTACTTCCAGGTTTCACCACTCGCACATGCGCAGATGGTCAAAACGACGTCACGCGCATGCGCGGAAGTGGCGAATCGCGACCCACGCAGATTCAGGTTGCGTTCGCTCCAGGATGCGAACGGCTCCGGAACAGATCTCGTTCGCGTCCAGAGGTACCACTGTACTGCCCCTCAATGAGGCCAAACTTAGATTCACAAAATGTTTAGGGGTATGCGTACCCCTGCGTCCCCCCAGAAAAAAGCACTGATATCTTGATCGAAATAAATGATGATAATAATAAAATGTCCAGTAGCACCTTAGAGACCAACTAAGGGAGATACTTTGATGTGTGTTTTTGGGTTGTTTGCTTTCCGTCCAGGAACCTTTGGGTAAAGAGTAGATTATGCAGAGAGGGAGAGAGGGAAAGAAAAGGGAGATGAACTTATCTGGAAGATGTTTCAGACACAGAGCGCCTTGTGGTTCCCCGAGATTTTGTGAACCTTTACAATAAATGCAATGGAAGCCCTTCCATTGCCACAGACTCAATATCATCTTTGCCCTCAGTGCATACACACACAAAATACTCACATGGCATCAAAGTCACAGGCATGCACACACAGACCCTCCCAAGGACCAAAACCACAATGATCAAAGCCTGCACACAAGCAACACTAAAAGCCATTCATCTCTCTTGGACCCCAGGATGAAAAGATACAAACAGGTGCAGCCCTGAAGCTACAGAAGAGCAAAACAAGGTTTCGCCTCCCCAGTGGGCAGGATCAATGGTCTATCAAGCTGAGAGTTTTCCAGGCTTCTGATAGCGGCTCAGTGTGGGCTGGGGGTTTCCTAAATTCTAAAAAAAATGGGGATGTGCAATGCTTTTACACTCTCTCAGAATTTGGCTGTAAGAGTCATTGCTCTCAGAGGTGCCCATTGCCCTGTTTTTTGTTAACGAAGAAGGTGTTCTTCTGTTGTAAGAACACTTCTCCAGAAGATAAAAGTGCCTTATACTAACTACTCTGACTGGCAGAAGCTTCCCCATCTCCTGATATTCAAGCCTTTATTTAAAAACAAAAACAAAAAAAAATATTATTACATGTCAGGGATTGAACCTGTGACCTTCTGCATGCAAAGCACATGCTCTGCCGTTGAGCTATCTGCCTGCTGCATCATGCAATGTTGTGGCAAAGCAGGGAGACAAGGACACACTAATCCCCAATTAAATCAAACCAATAATCCCAGATCCCTTGCAGACAACCAGCTTATTGAGCATTTGTTTGCACGTTTGCAGGGAGGTTAGGCAATGTCGCCTATTTATTGAACATTCATTTTTATTTGTTAGCAGGGAGGTCAGCTTGATGTTGCATCAAGCTAAAGTTATCCCATACTGTTCCTTCACCACTTCGTTTATTGCAAAAAAAGCTGTTGGGGAGCAGGTTCCAAACCAGCTATGATTCTGGTTTCTGGAGCCTGATTTTGCCACACTGTGGCTGAATCCCACCAGAAAATAGCTATAGTCTTCAAGCGCCCCTTGCGTAGCACAATTTCTATATCAAAATCCATGCAGCTCCAATCCTCTCTTTTAGAAAATGCCTTCACTAATAAAATCAGGGTGTAAAAACTATTGGTATCTGTTTGACTATGCAAAGTACAGGAAAAGTAATAATGATTTTTTTTAAAAAAAAGCAGCGATGATTGAATATGTCAATATCAGATTCCCTGAATTCCTTTATTTTCTAATCTTCAGTTCAGTTCTTCACATTTTCTACGTCAGTTTGCAATCTTGTTCTTTCAAGTCCTCATTAAAAACTTGATTGATTAGTGCAAATTCATCCTAATACTGTATATGCATTTTTGTATGCAGATTTGCATACACATTTTTGCAAAGAAATTACCCCTAATAAATGCACATTTCCATTATTTTCATTAATATTCACATTTATAGGCACACTTTTATGGATTTTGTACACGTTACTTAGCTGGAGAAGTGCGCTGAAAAAGTCAGAGAAGGGTGAGTTTTTATTGTTTCAGAAAGTGCAAATTAAATTGTTCTTCTTCTAGAC
This sequence comes from Podarcis tiliguerta, assembly GCF_965153285.1. NCBI lineage: Eukaryota > Metazoa > Chordata > Lepidosauria > Squamata > Lacertidae > Podarcis > Podarcis tiliguerta. The sequence goes on from NC_139549.1 coordinate 38,016,914, forward strand.
ACAAACTAAATCAGATTTCTCCTCCATTCTTGTTTGAAAAGACCAAAACAAAACCCAAAAATAGCCTCCCTGCTCTGCAAAGAAACTCAGCAAAACGCAAAAACTCTCAGATGCCAAACTCAAATAACAGTCATTGTGTTGAAAGATGTCGTTGTAAACTCCAGTCCTCTGGGAATCATCACCCACAACCTAGTGAACACAGTGGTGGAGCTGTGCATTACAACTGAGAGGGACTTGGAGACACGTATACACAAGAAAACCTGAACAATCACTTTGTGGATGGAGGGGTTTGCAGAGAAAGGGTAGGGAACAGGGAATGCACACTTCTGACCTCGTGCCCTGCCATTCCTGTTGGAAATTTGCAAGCCTAGAGAGGGCCCAGCAGTGGCGTAGCGTGGGGGGTGCAGGGGGGGGCCGGCCGCACCGGGCGCAACATCGGGGGGGGGGGCGCTTGCACTCGCAGTGCTAAAATCAGTGCTAAAATCCACGGGTTAGGGGGCGCAAATTACTTGCCTTGCCCCGGGTGCTGACAACCCACGCTACGCCACTGGGGCCCAGTTCAGAGAAAGCAGCAGCAGAGGTGGCCTGCCATGCTGCCTTGGGGTAAAGAGAAAGGAGATGGTATATTTTCCTTGCTGGGGAGTCTTCATATTTCTTTGCCCCCACCCCAGAGAAGTTCCCAGACAGCAGCGCATTCTAGCCATTCTGCAGCACAGTTCAGAGACCTCACTGGGCATTTAGGATTGTGGGTTGCTAATCTGAGCCTTTGGCTTTGCCCATCCCCACACCAAGCAGACATCTGAGTCCATTTGCAGCTTGGATGTGCATTTACTAAGAAGCCATCTCTGCTCCGATCCACAGGACACGCATCCAAGGAAATGGGCACAGGATTTCCACTGTAACAGAACAGAAGCATTGAAAGAATAAACCTGCAGCTGCGCTTGTGGGCTGCGGCTCAGTGGTACAGCATCTAGGTCCCACATAGGGGTGGGAATGGCCCCTGCCTGAAACCCCAGAGTATTGTCCAGGACAAGACTGGACTGGACTGGACAGCCAATGGTCTGACTCCATATAAGGTAACTTCCTGTCATCAGAAAAAAAAACTTTTTGGCAGTAAGAACTGTTCAACCTTGGAAGGTGGTGGACCTTCATTGGAGGTTTTTAAGCAGAGGTTGGATGGATCTCTCATAGATGCTTTAGTTGAGATTCCTGCATAGCAAGGGGTTGGACTAGAGAACCCTACAATTCTATGATTATTTCATATTCACCTCTGGTTGCTTTAAATCTTTTAAATTTGGATTGCAAAGCCAAGAGACTGTCATCGGCCTTTGGTTATGTCACCCCGGGTGGCTGGGGCAACCCAGCCAGATGGTTGGGGTACAAATAATAAAATTATTGCTGCTGTTACTTTGTGAACATTCATGTTCATAATATCGGAGAATCACAGATTTGGAGAGTTGGGTATAGCTACTTGCACACAGGCACAAATAAAGATGGGTGGACGTGTGCCTCTGCAGACATTCTCCATGGGTAAGAAAAGGTAACATGTCTCCAAGACCTGCCAATAAGACTGCACTCCTGACTAGGAAACGAGTCCTGCTGAACTCAACAGAGTTTTCTTCTGAGTAAACATGTTTGGGATAAGGCTGTCAACCAGGCATGCAGACCCTTAAGGCCAGAGTCAGCTTGCATAGTTCAGGATATTGTCTCCCAGGGTCAGCTGTCCCCAGCTGCAAAATGAGAACAGGTGTCGCAGATCAAGACCTGCAAGGGTTACTCCACTGAAACCAGGAGAGGTTTGCTTCTGAGCAAACAGGGTCAAGACCAAGCGCCTTATAAAAAAATGTCACTGGAAAAGATGGTGAGCATCAAAATAGTCTGACTATTCCTTCCTTGCCCTCACTCTATTCTCGGTGTGGGGTTTTTTTTCTTCTTCTTCTTCTTTAATCAAATCAGTGTGATTTAAAGGGGGAAATTGATAACAAGGTTGCCACCTTACACAGGAAGTCACCTAATGCTAAGTCAGAATCCTGGTCCATCTAGTTTAGCCTTGTCTACACTGGCCGGCAGCAGCTCTCCCCAGGTTTTGGACCGGGTCTCTCACAGCCCTGTCTGGAGATTCCATTGACTGAACCTGGGACCGTCGTCATGCAAAGCCACAAGCCCTAGACCAGAGCATTTCTCGAAACCTAGACTCGAACCAGGGACCTTTAGATCTTCAGTCTAACCCTCTCCCAGCTGAGCTATTTTGGCAGATGACACCTTATCCCCTCCACTTTTAAGAGCAGCCTGTCAGGGAGGACAAAACTCTAGTCTGAAGCAGAACTCAGTGCACCTAGGCTAGCTTTATTTCCAAAAACAGTAGCCAGAGATGGGGAGAGCTTCACCTGTTGAATTTCTGCTTTGCCATGTACGGGGGAGGTGGGAGTGGCACCCTTAATTGCCGGAGATATAAGATGAAGCTAAGGCAGCAATTTTCACATGTGTGGGTGGGAAGGAAGAGACAGACAGACATGACAACTGGGGAGCTAGCTGAGCATGGAAGCGATGGAGGTTTCCGCTCTGCCCTTAGGCAAGAGAGCTTCTCATGGCCTCAGTCCACCATGTGTGATAGGGGGGTAATAAAACTGACCCAACTTACAGGGGTTGTAAGCAAGATAAGCATCAACAACTAAGGCTCTTGCGATCTAGCTGAGATTCCTGCATTGCTGGGGTTGGACTAGATGACCCCCAGGATCCCTTCCAACTCTACAATCCTAGCATTCTATTATAGTTGCATCATGGCATCACATTCTGTAGAGAGCAGGATGTATCCAAGGCTGGTCATATGAAATCCATAAAAATCAACGGACATGACTAACTTGGGTCCATTCATTTCACTGGGTCTACTTTGAGCAGAACTTAATTGGCTGGGGCCCCACTGTCTATTTCTGTATCACAAGGCTCTGACCTAGACGCGACTTTCAGACCTATCCTACATGAGAGAAAAAGAGCATCTTTAGCATGTGCAGAGTGCATGCCCTCCTCTCACCAAAGGCAGCCTATTATATACCCAAGGACTTAGTTTGCTGGTTTGTGGGGAGTTTGGGGCATGCATCTCACCTTTAAAAATAAAAACACATACACACCGTCCAGTTCACTCCAAGGCATTATAAAATAAAACTTTGAAAGCCACACACAATTACTCTGGAAGGCAAAAAAAAAAAACACACTCCATATTTGCAAAGTGCATTTTGCAGGTGGGGAGAAGACGACTAATGACTCCAAAAGGCAGACACACAGGAACACACACACACGCCCACCAACACACCCCTTTCTCTTGCGTTCAGTTTTGCCTGCAAATAAAAAAAAAGACTTCTGGGGGGGAAAAATTTAAAAAAGAACTTTGAGGTTAAGAGTCAAACTTTTTGCGTCTTACCTGCGCCGAGAAGGGCCCCGAGCGCCAACAGCAGAAAAAGGCCTTTGGAAAGCGTCGCTCCATGCCCAGGAGAAGTCATGGTGAGGGCTTAGAAAAGGCAGGCAAGCAGTTGCGAGAAAAAGCTGCGCGAAGACAAAACTCCTCCAAAAAAACCCACCGCCGCACCGGCAGGTCTTCCTGGTTGCGGGGCGGGGTGAGGACCAATAAATATTTTATTTTGTTTAAACCGTATTTCAGATTTGGGCTCTTTTTCAACCGGCAGGCATTTCTGGAGTCCGCCTTCCAACCTGCTTGCAGTCCATATAATCCCAAAACTACCTGTGCTTTTTAAAAAGGGGGAAAAAATAATGAGGGATTTGCTCAGCGGCTCCGAATCGAACCCAAGAAAGCGATTCGAGAGAGCGCTTTCCCCCCTTCGCTCCTCGCTAGAAGAAGAAAAGTGGGGGGCGGGGGAGGAGACGTGGAAGGTGAAATTAAATCCCAAATGAAGCTTTCTCTTTAAAGAAATAAATAAAACCGTGAAAGCAGCAGCAGCAGCAAAAAGAGAGAGATAAAAATAGACTTCGATCTTTTGCTTCGAAGAATCGGGGTCCCGGTCAGGTGCGCTCCTCCGCTTGCACCCCTAAAATTCAAGCTGTGACCCCTCCAGATCGCCTCCAAACATTTGGGGTTTCTTCTGCCGCCGCCGCCTCCTCCTCCTCTTCCTCCGCCCTCCCCACCCCCCCAAAAAAGGACAACACCACCCGGGCAGAGCTTCTTCTTCCGACTCCGGAGCAGCTCCTTCTTGGCTGCAGCGGCGGCGGCGCCGGCGATCCGGATTGCCAGGCGCGCCGGGTCTTTAGCGCAGCTCGGCGCCGGCTGCCTTGCGGGGACTTTGCCCGATGCAACTGGTCGGCTGGCTCCTCCATGCCTCTCCCATTTTCCACGCACAGGCGCCCCCACTCCGCCCCCACTTCCTCACCCCCTTTAAAAATGCAATTAAATTAGATTTAGGGGGGTGGGAATAAATGCCGGGGACAGGCGCTCACAGCTTGGCTGCTGACTGATTCAAACTCCTCGCTCTCTCTCTCTCTTTTTCTCTTCTCTCCTAAAAAGCCAGAGATGAGTGGGATGGCATGGAAGGGGGGGGGGGAGGGAGGGGAAAGAGCTGCGATTGACAAACTATCTTAGCCAATCTCCTTGCCTGGGGGAGGACAGCCTGGAGGGATGGAGAGAGAGAGAGAGAGAGAGAGAGAGAGAGAGAGAGAGAGAGAGAGATGAAGGCTTGCCTAGGTTTCCCCTCCCCCCTTCCCTAAACCGGTCTCACATTTATTCTATTTTATTTTATTTTATTTCGCGGGGGGGGGGGCGCCTTTCTGGATGCCAGAGATGAAAACAAAACGGAGTCGGAGAGGAAATCGCAGGCAGAGAAGGGCTGCCGCTCCGGGTTTGCTCTGCGTCGTGTGAACGCGTTCGTTCGTTGGCAAATAGAGCGAGCGCCGGCTTCTTGACTTCCAGAGAACGAAACAGGCGGCAGCGGCTGATCGACGCTGCAGGAGGAGGCAGGGTCAGGCCTGCTCCGCTGGAATCAATAGGAAAAAGTCTGGCTGCTGAGCTCCATTCGCTTCAGCGGGTCTACTCTGAGTAGAATTTGGGTGCAAACTTGAAAGAAAAGAGTGGGAGCTTTGCAAAGGTTAGCCCTGAGCCCTTGCACTGTTTTGCTCAGGAGTGAGCTTGCAGTGGACACAGTGGGATAATGTAAAGCCTTCAGATGGGAGCAGCATGGGTGTGGGGCTTGTGTGTATGGGAAGCTGGAGAGCAGGCCATAAAGGCAGTGGCGTAGCGTGGGGGGTGCAGGGGGGCCCGGCCGCACCGGGCGCAACATCTGGAGGGGGGCGCTCGCACTCACAGCTCTCTGCCCCTACCTGGCTCACTCACTCTCTCTCACTGCAATGCTGGCTGTGCGAATCCGATCCGAGCCGCCGGGTCGCCGCCCACTGTGGAGGGGAGGGTGCCAGGCGTGCGGTGCGGTGCGGTGCGGAAAGAGAGCGAGGGACTATCTGGGGGAGGGACAGTGCAGCAGGGGGGGCGCAAATTACTTGCCTTGCCCCGGGTTAGGGGGCGCATATTACTTGCCTTGCCCCGGGTGCTGACAACCCACGCTACGCCACTGCATAAAGGAGGCAGGCTGGAGATGGAGGGAAAGCGCTGAGCCTGGGTATCAGAGTCTGCAAAAGGCCTCTGTTGCATCCCCACCATCTCCTGTCTCCCGGTGGGGCTGGGAGTGCCTTGAAGCCAAGGACCCTGGCTCAGTCCCACTGTGTTGTAGGCTTATTCCCAGGGAAGGGTGCAGCCTCAGATCAGAGTCAAAGCTCCTTCTCTATGCACACGTCACTTTGGGAATGTCAGTCTCATTGAACACAGTGGGGTTTACTCCCAAGTAAGCAGGCATGGAAGTGTAACAGCAATTCTGCATCTTTAGATCGTGTCGCACAGGCGTCATCCCCTACAAAAAGCCTTGCAAGGTGAGCGACTTACAACTCCTGACCCAACCGGCTCTACCATTAGACAGAGTGAGGCAACTGCTTCAGGTAAAAGATGATTGGGAGCAGCCACCCCAGATATTCGCCTCTGCTGGACGGCACAACTGTGCGTCCCCCAAGAGGCCTCATTCCCATGAGAGTTCCTGTTCATTTCCTATTTATTCAGCATGCATTTTGTACCCCTTATCCAGTGCTTTTCTTGTAGACCACAGAGCCTAGGGCTTGCTGATCAGAAGGTCGGCGGTTCGAATCCCCGCGACGGGGTGAGCTCCCGTTGCTCAGTCCCTGCTCCTGCCAACCTAGCAGTTCGAAAGCATGTCAAAGTGCAAGTAGATAAATAGGTACCACTCTGGTGGGAAGGTAAATGGCATTTCCATGTGTTGCTCTGGTTCGCCAGAAGCGGCTTAGTCATGCTGGCCACATGACCCGGAAGCTGTATGCCGGCTCCCTCGGCCAATAAAGCAAGATGAGCACCACAACCCCAGAGTCATCCGTGACTGGACCTAATGGTCAGGGGTCCCTTTACCTTTTTACTCACCGTGGTTACAGTAAGTGCCACATTTTAAACCAGTACGTTTCTTCTAGAAAAAAATGGTGCCGGTACTGCGTACCCTTGTGTACCTCCAGAAAAAAAAGCACTGCTCTTATCTAAGTGATTCTGAAAACCTCAGGGACCACCTCTCCCCACAGGAATCTACCAAGACCCTGAGATTATCCTCTAAGGCCTTTTTTGCAGTGGCTCCCCCTTTGTGGAATGCTCTCCCCAGGGAGGCTCATTGGCATCAGGCAAAAACCTCCCTGTAGAACCAGGCCTTTGGCTACTAAACCATCAATGGAAACCAGTTTGTAGGAGGGAGCTATTGGCTTTTTTTGTTGTTGGTTAGTTGGTTGTTGTTTTATTTTGTTGTGTATTTTGTGTTTCCGTTTTATATTTCTACGCTGTAAACAGAGAGGCATATAAATTTAATAAATAAATAAACATGTGTGTGTTACACTCCCAACTACGTGCGTATGAGATCACAGCCTTAGTCGCGTTTTGGAGTGGTGGGGGCTGGAATTTAGGGCGGGGGCTAGGGCATCTATCAGCAATGGGCCCTGCTATGTCCCTAGCAGCTGCCCTGGCCCTGAGCAAAGGTCCCAGGCAGGGATATAGAGAGATGGGGTGCAAGGCCCTAGCAAAGAGGCTTAAAAGTATGGCTTTTGAACAGGATCCAGGAGTCGACAGGAAGCCAATGTCAGGATTTAAGTTGGGGCATTGCATGACTGGAATTGCGCGAGAGGTGAATGATCTTGGCTGCAGAGTGCTGGAGAGAGGGTAGGCAGGCAAGTGTAATTATTGCCTCCGCTGTGGCCAAGCAACAACTGCGGTTGTCCTTTTCTTCTTTTTCTTTGTTTCCCTGATACTGTTATTCCCAGAAATGCACAAAGCGTCATTGTGTACGAACCCTGTTAGGTAAAACCCATCTGTTTCCAAGCCTGTTTCTTGGGGCTACCTAAGTAAGAGCTCCATCCACCAGCCACTCTCACCTTCATGTATCCTTAATATGATCAGCAGCCTCTCACTTTGCTGTGCCCCCCACCCAGCCCACCCCACCCCCCAGATCTCAAAGGCCTGGGTAGCACACAGGACATTGGATGCAGTTCAGAAGTCAGAGGGCCAAGACTCTTTGACACAGGATGCGCAGTGAAGTCGTATCCCATGGCAGATGGTTATCTCTACATTTTTAAATATGGTTATCTCTACGTTTTTAAATAAATAACATGTCTACTTTTCCTGTCACAATTACATTTCCAGACCATAAAAGGCAATGCAATACAAAATGAAAATGTGCAGTAGTTGTTTTTGGTTTTTTAATGTGCAAATATAACAAGAAAAATGTTTTATAAAACATTTGCAGAGGACATTAATAAGAATATTGGATCAATCCCCTTAATTCAGGCACTCTGGTGGCCAAATAGGTACCTAAACAAGATAACCAATTATAAGTCATTAGCGGCGAGTGCCCAGGAATTTGTGGAAACCAAAAAATATTGTGAGTTTTAAGTGGATAACATAATTCGCGCTTTTGGACCTGTCAACGCCAAAAGATGGGTGAAGTCGCAACAAAATCACACTTTGGTCCAACGAGTTGAGTTTATATAAACAGAAATGCAGCTAAAAATCCAAACGCACCCGAAGTAATGAGTAGTCAAAATAAACTTTCAGAAACCATTAAAATGTGCATCACACCACGGCATATGCCAAGGTGAATGGAAAGATTTTTGAAAGGGTAATTTAGTGGCAAATTCAGAAGTGCTGGACCTCAGCGTGTCAGTTTTCATCAATGCAGACAGGTATTATATACCCAGAAAAAGTAGCAGCCCCTACCACATTCCCAATTTATTAGGTTCAACAGACAGTATGTAGAATACTGAGATGGCGAAGGGCTGTGTAGCAGTCGGCATGTTGGGGTTTGGGCTTCACATTCCTGATCATGTGGCAGGACGACTGCTGCTGTCACCGCCATTGGTGTGGAACATTTTTAGGTCCAACAGCCACATTTCCTTCTGGGGGGGGGGGGCACATGCCAAGGTGGGGTGGGGGCCTGTGGCAAAAGCGGGTGGGTCAACAAATATAAATGTTAACTTTGCACACAGAGTCCCAAACAAACACGTGCTCTCCCATGCTCTCCTTCCCAACATGTTTGCCCTTGTGTCTCAGCGACATCTCTCCTGGCTTGGTGATGTCCACAGAATCGAAGGCAGCAGGATCCGCAAGGACGTGGTCTGTGGGGAGGTGGCTTCAGGCACCAAGCTTGTTGGCAGACCAACTCTGTGTTACAAAGATGACTGCAAATGTGATGCGAAGGCTGACAGCATCAACGCTGCCGTGTGGGAATCCCTTGAAGACAACTGCAGTGCCTGGAGACAGACATTCTGGTTGTGTATCCACAGCGGTGACCAGAGGAGGAATGACCGCCGGGAGGAGCACAGAGAGAAGAAACACCATGGTACATCTGCAGCAGCGCAACCTTCAGCTGCTCCAGCTCCAACAAAACATGTCTCTCCCATATCGGTCTCTACAACCACAACAGGCTCTACAACCTTCTAACAGTTTGACTTCACCCGCAAAGGCGCACTCCTCCACTGTCTCTCAAGACAGAGGGATGCCAAGCAGACAAGGTGTGAACAGGGAACCAGGGAAGTATGGTTATTATGGGAGGCAGGCAGTTTCTTGGCACTGGGATGAGATGCCCACGAGGGCCCTGGCTCAGGTTGCACCAGTCCTGGTGCTGTGGGATCTAACAGCGGTCCAGCATTGGGGTTGCTGGTCCCCTAGTCACCAGCACCAGGCTCAGAACCGGGGAACTGGCTTAGCCTGTGACACTGTAGTCTCCAGCTTGGTGGGCTGCTCCTTGCTGGACTTCAGGCTCAGACCAGCTCTGTTGAACTCAGTGGGTTCAGCTTGGGAAACATACAGTGGTACCTCAGGTTACAGATGCTTCAGGTTACTGACGCTTCAGGTTACAGACTCCGCTAACCCAGAAATAGTATCTCGGGTTAAGAACTTTGCTTCAGGATAAGAACAGAAATCATGCGGCGACAGCGGGAGGCCCCATTAGCTAAAGTGGTACCTCTGGTTAAGAACAGTTTCAGGTTAAGAATGGACTTCCAGAACAAATTAAGTTCTTAACCCGAGGTACCCACTGAACTGCACTTTAACGAAGCATTTTCGGCCCGCTGAAATGCAACCTCTCCTTACAAAGTCAAATGATTTTGCCAAAAAAAATCCCAACAATTTACTATTCAAAGTGCTGCATAAAGTATGAAGCCCATCGAAGAAGAAAGAGGTATGCAATCTCTCTGATTGTTTTCCTGATTCTCTGACTTCTTCTGTGCTAATTTGTCATAATCCGTGGTTAAACTTGAGAGCCTCGTTATCACCTCATACTATTGGTAGAGCAAGGAAGGTCCATCAGTTACTCTGGTGCTCCAGCAGATGACGTCATTGTTCCTGCTAAAAAAAAAAACTCCTCCTCCACAATACCATTGGTGGTAGCAGCCTATGGGATTGTGTCACTTCAGTTTACAAAGGCTCTTTGGAGGCTCATATCCTTTCGGTGCTCCTCCATGTCAAACATGGAACTAAACTAAGACAACAGGGAAAGGGCTTTCTTCCTTTCTCCACTATTTGAGAGTTTTCTTTATGCAGGTGGCTTTTATTGTGGATTCAAAAACTACAACGGGTGGATATATATGGGCACACATGCACTCCTGCATCCAAAGTAAATACCATTTTGAAAGCCCAGTTTCAGGAAAACAAGACACAGCAGCAGCAAGTATAAAATCAAAACAAATCACTTCAAAGCAGAGACCAATAGATTGAAACGCTATTATAATGACCCAGTTAGGGAAGGAGGGGGGGCTTTTACAGAGCTAAATGACTTCAAGAAAACCACTGCATAGTACAAAGTTTAAAGGACCTGGGAAAATAGGAAGGGTCTTGAAAAGGGGTTAAGGAAGGTGCCAGGTGAACCAATCTGGCGAGAACCTCTCTTTCCTAGCTCAGTTGGGCCACTTCACCATCTTTGTCTTAAGAGACATAAAGGCCCCAATCGCTCCCTGGCCCAGTTTGGATCACAAATGTTTTTTCTGGCCCTGTTTGGATCACAAACGTTTTTTCAGTGACTCGAAGATGTCACTGAACTCTGAAAACGCCTCTTGAATGTCTGGAGAGAGGATATTGGGTGGGGGAATGTGTGTGTACGGGTGAAATCTGCAGCCATTGCTCCACCCAATTTTGCCTCTGGCACAACCCACCACTGGTTATGTGGCCCCCACAAAAGTGACCCAAAGGGGAATGTGGCCCTCAAACAGAAAAAGGCTCCCCCCTCCTCCCCATGGCCTAAGTTCATATATCATGGCAGTCACAGTTTTCTGCATTGTCATCCTAGCAGAAGTGTCCCCACCAGGCCTAATGGGACCAAGCCTTCTGTGTGAGCCCTCTGTTGCCACTCCCAACCTCCCATTTCTACAACCCATCTCTGCCTCTTCCCAAGATTGCCCTCATGCCAGTCTAGGCTGCAGGCACTGGGTGTGGTCCTGACCCAGTCCCACATATCTCCTTCCTTTCTCTGTTGCCCTTGGCAACAGGGCCTGGGTGGTCCTGCTGTCTGGATGAAGGCCTGGCCCCCACACCTGCAGCAGGATAAGGCAGCTGCTGCATCCTGGGGGGAATCAAACTTCATCAGAGAGGAGGGTGGGGTGTTTTGTAGTGCTCCCCTCATTTAAACAAAGCACAATCTCCATGCAAGTAAGAAAAATGGCTGCAACGTCAGGAAGGAGTGTCCTGAAGCAGTCTGCTTCATGATGTACTGCTTTCTATTTGCAAGGGGACGCAGGTGGTGCTGTGGTCTAAACCACTGAGCCTCTTGGGCTTGCTGATCGGAAGGTTGGCGGTTCAAATCCCCAAGATGGAGTGAGCTCCCGTTGCTCTGTCCCAGCTCCTGCCAACCTAGCAGTTCGAAAGCAGGCCAGTGCAAGTAGATAAATAGGTACCGCTGTGGCGGGAAGGTAAACAGTGTTTCCATGCGCTCTGGTTTCCATCACAGTGTTCCGTTGCACCAGAAGCGGTTTAGTCATGCTGGCCACATGACCCGGAAACCTGTCTGTGGACAAACGCCGGTTCCGTTGGTCTAAAAGCGAGATGAGCGCCGTAACCCCATAGTCACCTTTGACTGGACTTAACTGTCCAGGGGTCCTTTACCTTTACCTTTTTACTTTCTATTTGCAGGAGGCTTGGTTGTTTTCATAGAACTGGGCTGCATACACACCATGCACATGGAAAGCACAAAGGGTTTCCCTCTCCTTCTACATTTTAGCAGGTAATACCCTTGCTGCTGCTGCTGCTGCTGCTGCTGCGTAAAGGAAGGTATTTTTTTTTTTACTTTGTCTGCAATTTCCTGTCCTATTATAGCTAACAAGAATGCTTCTGGTTTCTTGGGAAAGGTGCATTTGAGCATCTTCTTTAATCCTTCATAAATCATTCTCCAGAATTTTTTTGAGAGTTCACATTGCCACCACATATGGATTAACGAGCCCTCATTGTCTAAACATTTTCAGCATATGTAGGATCCTCTTTTGTACATTTTGACCAGTTTACTGGGCGTTAAATACCGTCTGAAAATCATTTTTGGATGCTTTCTCTAATTGTACAACATGCTGAAAAATTTATCGTGTTGTTCCACAGTTTTCCCCATGCTGATAGTTCTATACTGTATCTGAAATCAGACACCCAGTGAATAATTGTCTCCTTCACCAACTCATCCTTTGTCTCCCATTCCAATAAAATGCTGTAGATTTTAGATAACAATTTGTTGTTCTTCCCACAAATTATTTTCCCAAATTCTGGTTATTCTTCCGCAAACCCTTTCTCTTTGTCTTTCCTGAATCACTCATTTATTTGGAGATGCTGGAACCAATTTGTCACAAATTCTGTAGTTTCTTCCCTTTTTTTAGCCTTATCAAATCGCCTTGGAATTCCAGAAGACCTTTGTAGGTTCCCCACTTGGGAACGGCAAACTTTTTACCGCATCTAAACTTTTGTTTGATGGTCTCAGGGGAGAGGAACAAATCTGCCATCTTCACCTCTCAGTCAACAGCCTTCAAAATGCCAGCAGGGTCTAACTGTTCCTGATTCCCAGTCTAATCTCTTCATTCATAAAACCCCCAATTATGTCCAACTGGGACAAATGGGAGGGGTAGCAAAACAGACAAAATAATGGTTAGATTTAGAGATTATGCAGAGAGAGACCACCGCTTACAGCCCAGTTGGGATACAGCTCCAGACGTCGGGCATTAAAAGATTTTATTTTTATTTCTGTATGTGTGCGCTGTTAGGCCTCTCAGGCCTCCAGACCACCTGCTCACCCAAGAAATTAAAAATTGGGACAGACCTGTATTTGGAGACACAATGGATTAGATCCTTGGTCTAATCTCCAGCAAGGCTGGGACCCAGAAGTAGAAAACTCAGCTGTAATCAGACATCCTTCGAAGAAAGCAAATGACCTCTTTGGCATATCTCTGATCGCTTGGTAAACAATTCCTTATGCCCCCATTTTACAAAAGAGAAGGAAGGAAGGAACTTTGTTAATTAAAGATGTCAGGGATATTTCGCTGGAGTGGTAATGCCTTCAAAATACTAGATATATTATTTATTCATCCATTTGTTATTTGATTCCATTTAAGAATTGCTTCCCATGATATCTCTCAAAACGATTTCACAGCAAAAACACTGACAATAAGAACAATTTAAAAACAACTCCATATGCAAAACAGCTCCAAATGTAAAAACAATTAAAATCATGTATGTCAAAAAGATTGCAAACCATTTCACATGTCAAAATGATTACAAATCCAGTAGAGATATAGGCTGGGATAATGAACTCTACTTAAAAGCTTGTTGAAAAAGGAGCATCCTGAGCAGGCTGCAAAAAAAGAGAAAAGAAATAGAGACAGTTACGTTACATTATGGGAAGGAGTTCCAAAGTTATGTGTTATGAATGTGTTTCTTTGCAACCCGGTGGTAGTTGCCTATGAGAAACTGGAAACAGAGGATGAGGTGGGTGTGTTTCAGTTCATCCTGTTTTGATAGCCATGTTCAAATATATAAAAGGATGTCACATGGAGGAGGGAGAAAGGTTGTTTTCTGCTGCTCCAGAGAAGCGGACACGGAGCAATGGATCCAAACTACAAGAAAGAAGATTCCACCTAAACATTAGGAAGATCTTCCTGACAGTAAGAGCTGTTCGACAGTGGAATTTGCTGCCAAGGAGTGTGGTGGAGTCTCCTTCTTTGGAGGTCTTTAAGCAGAGGCTTGACAACCATATGTCAGGAGTGCTCTGATGGTGTTTCCTGCTTGGCAGGGGGTTGGACTCGATGGCCCTTGTGGTCTCTTCCAACTCTATGATTCTATGATTCTATGAAGAGTTATTCTGTTCATTGCACAACAGAGGGGAGCTTTTGAAACATGTTCTTGCCTATAGGAGACAAGAGCCAAGCTGTGTCCCCTATGGAGGCAAAACCCAGCACCTTCGTGTTTTGTCTCGTGGGTCAAAGACTGAATAAATCCTGGTGAGGAAGAGGGAGAGAAATTACTTGCGGCAACTGGAGAGGGGAGATGGCATGTTCATGAGCGGGTAAAAAGGACTCTGCCCTCCCACCCTTTCGATCTGCCCCAGGCCTCTCAGCAGCCTGCACAATGGCACTAATGCTAGGGGCATGGGCAGGAGTGCCATCTCGCCCTCCGGATTGTGGGTGCCCGCCACCGCAACACGGACGTGCAACGTCACACGCACATACCTGCACATAGTGCGTGTGACATCACACCCACTACATGCAGGCATGTGCGTGTGACATCGCTTGTCCGTGTTGCAGTGGCCACTGGCAGCTCCTCTTCCTCCTCTCAGCAGCCAGTGAGGGCCACTTTTCCGTGGGGAGGGGCTCGCACTTGGAGGCAGAGAAACTCTGCCTCAATGCCCGAGCCCCCTTGCTGGCTGCAGAGGGCGGAGCTGAACTGCTTCTGTCTCGGAGGCAGCACCACTGCCGCTGGCCGGCTTTTCTCATTGACTTTGTGGGTGCCCAGGCTGGCTCCTGTGGGCCTGGGTGGGCACTCCTGGAGCAAAGAGGTTCTGTGGAGGATGTGAGCACCTGTGGTCAAAGAATGAAGGTCAACAAGACCCAGTGGTTTGTGGTAGCTTCCTTCTGAGAAATTGCCATGATGGGTAAAGTTGGGCTTGTACAGGATTATCCTGCTACTTTCCCATCTTCACAGGTGAGCCCACCTTCCATTGTGCTTTGGATGTTCTGGACCACAACTTCAGTCACCTTGGACCACTGGCCATACCGACAAAGGCTGATAGGAGCTTGTAATCCAAATCCTCTTTTCTGTTGAGAAAGGCAGGCTCAGCGTGTCAGGCTAGGATTCTGGAGGCCAAGAATCGCTGTGTCGTCTGATATGTTCACCCACAACTTAACACACAGGAAGCTGTCTTATACCAGGGTTTCGGGCAGGAGTACTCCCAGACCTACCCAAAGGTGTCAGAGTCTGAACCTGGGGTCAAATGCTTTGCCATTGAGTGACAACACCTTTCCACTCAGGCCATGCAGCTCTGTGGGAGAAATTGGGACAGTGGTTATTCTTCAGCTGAACTCTATCTCACAGGGTTCCTGTGAGGAGAAAATAAGTGCGAAACAATCAAAGGTGGCACCTTACAAGGGCGCCAACTTCAACCCCAGTTTATGGGTGCCCAACGGCGCCTGTGATGTAACGTGATGTTAGTGCGCCACAGCAGCACTTCCAAGGCCTTGGGGGGCCTCGGAGGTCACGCTAGAGGTGTAGTGGGAGAGCCAGTGTGGTGTAGTGGTTAAGAGCGATAGACTCGTAATCTGGTGAACCGGGTTCGATTCCCTGCTCCTCCACATGCAGCTGCTGGGTGACCTTGGGCCAGTCACACTTCTCAGAAGTCTCTCAGCCCCATTCACCTCACAGAGTGTTTGTTGTGGGGGAGGAAGGGAAAGGAGAATGTTAGCCACTTTGAGACTCCTCAAAGGGAGTGAAAGGCGGGATATCAAATCCAAACTCCTCCTCTTCTTCTTCTTCTTCTTCTTCTTCTTCTTCCTCTTCTTCTCCTTGTGAGGCCTCCAACGCGACTTCTGGTTTCTACCGGAACTCGTGTTGGAAGTCTGGCAGAGCCTTGGGCATTGCTTCCAAGGCAGTGCAGGGCCTCAGAGGTCACGTCCAAGCAGTGGTGGAGCTTCATGCTCCGGCACCGGGGGGTGGAGAGCAGGTGGGGGCAGGGCTGGTGTGCATCCCTGGGGCATAGCACACCCCCCTCCCCCCGCCGCAATGGCACCCCACCGGGATCACGCTGCCGGGGGTGGTGCGCTCCCCCCACACTCCTCTTCCTCCTCTACTGCTTCGAAGGCCCTGCAAGATCTCTGACGTGACTTCCAGTAGAAACTGGAAGTTGTGTCGAAGGCTTCGCAGGGCCTCGGACATCGCCTGGGAAGTCGTGTCAGAGCCCCACGGTGTGTGTGCTGAGGCTCCACCCAAAAAAATGGGGGAGGGCTGAGTGCCTGGGGTTGGCACCAGTGGTGCCTTAAGATCCCTGGAGGAAAGGAAGGAAGGAATGAGAACAGTGTGTCCCAAGAACATTCCATTTAGTTTCAAGATGAGCAGGTGACAGCAAAGGCTGCAAGGTTTTTAGCCGGAGCAATTAGAATAAGATCCACTATTTGACTATTGATTCAAAACCCAAAGTGTATTCTATATAATTGACTTTTTATTTTTATTTTTGTATATCATATTGTTGTTTTATTGCTATGGCCAATGGCTGATGCAAATAATGATTCATTCATTCATTCTCCATTTAGTTCAGCGGGACATATGCTGCTAGAGATGCAGGATAAATTCAGTTCAGTTCTCGTTTAAAGCAGAATAGATCAAATTTTCACTTTCCAAGACAACTGGAAAACTGAAAATCCATACTTATCCAATGCATCTCTCTAGCCAAGCAATGTTTACAAGAAATGCATGTATTAGTTGAAAGTGTGCATAAAGATGCATATATTTGTGAAAGCAGCATACAAAAAATAAATTATATTAGGAAAAGTTGCTTGCAAAAAGGTGTACCTTAGTAAAAAACCTCATGCAAAAATGTGCTTATTAGGGGGAATTCACACTAAAATGCTTAAGAGTTTTCACAAAGTATTTTAAAATAAAAAAAATAAAAAATCACAAATGTGGAGAACTTAATTTGAGACCGAAAAAATGAGAACATAATGTAAGTCCCTAAAAAGAGCCTGCTGGACCAGGCCAGTGGCCCATCTAGCCCAGCATCCCCTTCTCACCTGAGGGCAACAGCGCTGTGCCAACCTGCGATTCCTAGCAAGTGGCACTCAGAGGCCTCCTGCCCTTGCCAGAGCCCTGAGAAATGGAGAGAACAGAAAAGGACGGGTCTTAGCAGCTCTGCTAACGGCCTGGTAAGTGGGTTTAGGAGTTCAGCCAGGCAGCCTGTTCCAAGGCTCCATAAAGCACAGAATCATAGAGTTGGAAGAGACCACAAGGGCCATGGAGTCCAACCCCCTGCCAAGCAGGAAACACCATCAGAGCACTCCTGACATATGGTTGTCAAGCCTCTGCTTAAAGACCTCCAAAGAAGGAGACTCCACCACACTCCTTGGCAGCAAATTCCACTGTCGAACAGCTCTTACTGTCAGGAAGTTCTTCCTAATGTTGAGGTGGAATCTTCTTTCTTGTAGTTTGGATCCATTGCTCCGTGATGACATTCAACATACCCTGGTTTGCATTCAAGTGTTTATGCCATTCACACATTACGTTTTTAAATCTTACGGGCACATTAAGAAATAAAAACCATGTGTGAATATGCCTGCAGCAAACGTCAGTGAATGTGATCACTGAAGCCCATTTCTTCATTGACAATATTTCCCATGTCACAAGAGTGGGGAAAATCATCCTTGCCAACTGCCAAAAGGTAAACCAATATATGTGCTTTTTCTGCACGTATTGTTACAATCATTTTATTAAATTAGTTAGACTTTTCTTCATAAGGTTCTCCGCATGAGAAAAAAGGCAATTCTTCTTTTTTTGCAAAATCCATCACCTGCATTTCCGTTATATTGGCATTTGTTTTAGCCGTCTCCCCAAAAAGTGCAACTTGTTGACAAAACAATAACAAGACTGCCCCCTAGTGTCCATTATTTCAACTACGCCAGGAAAAACAAATCCCCACTGAGGGAAGAAAACAGGGCAGAAGAAACACATAATTTATGGGTGAGCCAATGTTGAACGACAGCCGCTTGTCAGAACGCTGACATGGGTGAGGTGAATAACGTCCCCTGTCTTGACCGCTCACTTAAATGAATTTTAATTTCAATGAAAAACAACAACAAATCATAGGGTTCGAGGGAATGAGGATTTAACAGGCCAGCTGACGACAAGGACACGCAAGAAGAACAGATACTCCGAGGGTGCTCTGTTACTGTGACTAAGCAAAACAACTCGCCATTTTTCATCAGAGCTGTTGGCGGTGCTGGAGAAGAGAAACCACTCCCATTTTCAGCACTCCTTCCCAAAAACACTTGCCCGCTGCCCTCGCCTTCAGTGGCCGAATCATGGAGACACCTCCAGCTCATAGTTTTACCCTTGCCCTCACTGACCATGTTGCAGCCCAGCAATAGGGAATCTGTGGCTTGCAGGTCTAATGAGGCTTCCCAGGCCTCTGTTATCAGAGATGGATTTAGGGGAATGCAGCCAGTTCTGTCTCATTGGACACAGTACCTGAGGGGATGCTGCAAATGATGATGATGATGATTTTTTTATTATTTATACCCCACCATCTGTCTGTGTCTATAGCTGGACCATAAAGAAGGCTGATCACCGAAGAATTGATGCTTTTGAATTATGGAGGAGACTCTGGAGAGTCCCATGGACTGCAAGAAGAACAAACCTATCCATTCTGAAGGAAATCAGCCCTGAATGCTCACTGGAAGGACAGATCCTGAAGCTGAGGCTCCAAGACTTTGGCCACCGCATGAGAAGAGAAGACTCCCTGGAAAAGACCCTGATGTTGGGAAAGATGGAGGGCACAAGGAGAAGGGGACGACAGAGGACGAGATGGTTAGACAGTGTTCTCGAAGCTACAAACATGAATCTGACCAAACTGCAGGAGGCAGTGGGAGACAGGAGTGCCTGGCGTGCTCTGGTCCAGGGCGTCACAAAGAGTCGGACAAGACTAAACGACTAAACAACAACAACATCTGTCTGTGTTTCCCCAGCCACTGTGGGCTCCTTATAGCATATATAAAACACAGTGAACCACAAACAGAGTTCAGGGTACGTGGGCAAGGCGAGAGGTTCATAACCAAATGCAAGCTCCAAGATGTCCAGGCAGCTGACACATCTCTCCGCCCAACCTTTTGAAGACTCTCTGCTTTATACCAAGTCAGACCATTGGTTCAACACTGTCAACAGTGACTTGCAGAGGTTTTGCCAAAACGAAACAAGATATTACATGACAGGGATTGAACCTGTGGCCTTCTGCATGCAAGGCACTATCCTTCCCCAGAAACCAGTTTCCCCATCCACAAGCCAGGAACTGAGGTTGCTGTTAAAGAGTGAATCCCACCCCAGGAAGGACAAGGGGAGCACCGGAAGTTGTGCTGGCATCGTTAGCACTCGCCGGATGTTGTCAATGACACCATTGCCTGACTTGCTTCAAACGTCTGAAAGGCTGTTGTATGGAAGATGGAACGAACCTCTCCCTGTTGGTCCTGAGAGCAGGACTAGAACCAATGGGACAGTGGCGTAGCGTGGGTTGTCAGCACCCGGGGCAAGGCAAGTAATTTGCGCCCCCTAACCCGGGGCAAGGCAAGTAATTTGCGCCCCCCACCCCCGCTGCACTGTCCCTCCCCCCAGATAGTCCCTTGCTCTCTCTCCGCACCGCACCGCACGCCTGGCACCCTCCCCTCCACAGTGGGCGGCGACCCGGCGGCTCGGATCGGATTCGCACAGCCAGCACTGCAGTGAGAGAGAGTGAATGAGCCAGGTAGGGGCAGAGAGCTGCGAGTGCAAGCGCGCCCCCCCCCCCCGATGTTGCGCCCGGTGCGGCCGGCCCCCCTGCACCCCCCACGCTACGCCACTGCAATGGAATAAAACTGCCAAGAGCCAGATTTCAACTAAAGCTTAGGGAAAACTTCCGAAGAAGGGGAAGAGGCATTCCTCAGTAGAAGAGGCTGCCTCAGGAGGCAGGATTTAAGCAGAGGCTGGATGGCCTATTCTCTTTTTTTTTTTTAATAAAATTTTTATTGAGTTTTACAATAAACACAAAACAACAACAAACAAGAAATTTCCAACAAGAAAAACTAACAAAAAAAAGAACACTACAACACACAAACACAAAGCAATAAAAAATAATAAGTATTAAAAACAATTTCTGTCTCCTTATACTCTTTTCATTAACTTATTTCCCCGACTTCCCCAGACCTCCCTTCTCTGTATTCCCAATCATATATTGTGTCCGCAAATTCTTTCCCTCTGTCATAATTTACTCTTATAATCATCTTAATTTATAATATATAATTACTTTTCCTTATATCTAAAAATGTTGGATCTTTTTCTATTTACTTTTTTACTAATAACCATTTATAATCAATCTGATGTCATCAAACATTCCTTATCTTATAATATTTCTGTAGATAATCTTTAAATTTCTTCCAGTCTTCCTTCACCGTCTCTTCTCCCTGGTCTCTGATTCTGCCGGTCATTTCTGCCAGTTCCGTGTAGTCAGTGACTTTCATCTGCCATTCTTCCAGCGTGGGTAACTGTTGTGTCTTCCAATACTGTGCGATGAGTATTCTTGCTGCTGCTGTAGCATACATAAAAAAGGTCCTATCCTTCTTATGCACCTGTTGGCTAACCATACCCAGGAGAAAGGCTTCTGGTTTCTTCGGGAATGTGTACTTAAACACTTTTTTCAGCTCATTATAAATCGTCTCCCAGAATGTGGATGGCCTATTCTCAGAGATGCTGTTGATTCCTGCATTGAGTAGAGGGGTTGGGCTCAATGACCTCTACAGATCTCCCAACTCTTAAATACTATGGTTCCTCAAGGGCCATGTCAGGGATGCCCAACATGGCCCACACACACCCCAGGTGTCATGGATTATGCAGTCTCAGCCAACCTGGCTAATGGTCATGGGAGTTGTGGTCCAACACATCTGGAAGGCACTGCATTGGCTCCCGCTGTGTATGACTGGAGTCGGGGGAGAATCCCAAATCTGGGCCCTGTTTTAGTGCACAGTTTCCTGTCCATCTACATACATCCATGCACCTAAATTTGCTTCTTTGTGTGCGTAGACCCCGCATCTCGTTGCAACGCTCTCTGCAATATCCTAAATCCGTAGCTTCAACTGTTCTGATCGTCACTTGATTCGTTATTAGCCTCAACCCTTTTTATTTTATTTTACTTTGCCAAAGAAATGGGCTGTTGAACGATGTGTATCATAGCTAATTAAACTTACTTTTTGCTCATTAAAGCTGAGTTAGCTGCTAAATGCGCCGTGACGTTATTCTAGTACAGTGAGTACAAAAGATGAAAAAGCACAAGGTGATTTTGATTATTATCGCAGCGAGTTCTCTTTAATTAATCTTACGTTTCCTTACGGAAATGTAAAAAGCACAGAGTCCGCCCCCCCCCCCGCCCCCGGTTCCTATCATTCGTCTCATTCCCCCTGAACAAGTTCCACTTGAAATACATCACCCGCAATTGGATAACATTACATCTTCCCCCTTAAGAAAAGTGAAATCAGCATTTGTGTGTCTCAGAAGCAGTGGTGGGATGTAAAGGCTTAAAAAATTTATGGCAATCATAGGAGCAGTTAACCAGGCAAACGTGATTACCCCCACAGCTACACACAGACAGAAATTGACTTAGAAGAATGGGATGGCAGCACTGGCAAGCATGTACACAGGAGGGAGAAATTTGAGAAACACAGTCACA
Source organism: Podarcis tiliguerta (assembly GCF_965153285.1). Taxonomy (NCBI): domain Eukaryota; kingdom Metazoa; phylum Chordata; class Lepidosauria; order Squamata; family Lacertidae; genus Podarcis; species Podarcis tiliguerta. The sequence goes on from NC_139549.1 coordinate 38,038,414, forward strand.
ATAAGCCTTCTAGAGATCCCATGAGGACTGGGGCACAATCAAGCTTTTCTCTCTCTTTTCCTTTTCTACTCCAGCAGTTTTCTCATAATCACATTAGCAGCCAAGCAAAAAAAAAAAACCCTGGTTTTATTTTTAGATAAGTCCTGAAGAGTCTTGCAACAGTATGTATGTATGTATGTATGTATGCATAAAATCGTTTTGGTTCATGTTTCTGGATTTCGTACCTACAGGACTGCCTCTCCTGGTATGTCCCACGAGAACCTTACGGTCTTCAAATAAAAACATCTTGGAGATCCCGGGCCACAGGGAGGTTAGGCTGGCCTCAACCAGAGCCAGGGCTTTTTCGGCCATGGCTCCGATCTGGTGGAATGCTGTGTCACAAGAGACTAGGGCCCTGTGGGACTTGACATCTTTCTGCAGGGCCTGCAAGACGGAGCTGTTCCACCAGGCCTTTGATGATGATGATGATGATGATGACAACAACAACAACAACAACAACAACAATTTATTATTTCTACCCCGCCCATCTGGCTGGGATTCCCCAGCCACTCTGGGTCTTCCAACAGAAGGTTAAAAATACAGTGGTGCCTCGCAAGACGAAAAGAATCCGTTCCGTGAGTCTCTTCATCTAGTAGTTTTTTCGTCTTGCGAAGCAAGCCCATTAGCGGATTAGCGCTATTAGTGGTTTAGCGGCTATTAAAGGCTTAAGGGATTAGCGGATTAGCTGCTAAAAGGCTATTAGCAGCTTAGTGCCTTAGAAAAAGGGGGTGGGGAGCGAAAAAAAATCGCCAGAATCGCAAGACATTTTCGTCTTGCGAAGCAAGCCCATACAGAAATTCGTCCTGCGAAGCGCATTGAAAAACGGAAAACCCTTTCGTCTAGCGGGTTTTCCGTCTTGCGAGGCATTTGTCTTGCGGGGCACCACTGTACATTAAAACATCGGTCATTAAAAACTTCCCTAAACACTCCGATTAAGAGTGGCTCTCTAGATCTCAAGCAGAATCCTTTCAATACCTGATATCAGACATCCTTTTTAATTGGAGGTGTTGAAAACTGACTGCATCACAGGCGATGAGAAAAGGGTTCTCCAGTATCAATGAGGCCGAGGCAGGTGGAGAAGCTGGAAACCCTAAAGCAGGGGTCAGCAAACTTTTTCAGCAGGGGTCCAGTCCACTGTCCCTCAGAACTTGTGGGGGGCCGGACTGTATTGGGGGGGGGGGTTAACGAATTCCTATGTCCCGCAAATAAGCCAGAGATGCACTTTAAATAAAAGGACACAATCGACTCATGTAAAAACACGCTGATTCCTGGACCGTACACGGACCGGATTGAGAAGGCGATTGGGTCGGATCCAGCCCCCGGGCCTTAGTTTGCCTACCCATGCCCTAAAGCAACTGCAGCCTCACAGTGAAAGGCAGGAGGGATCTAACTTAACAGACAGCCGACAAGTTGTGTTGATGTCACATACGATGTGAAGAGGGAGGCAAGTGGAAGTGGTTTAGAGAAACCAGCCTGCTAGGCTGAATGGTGAGGTGTGGCAGGCCAGGGCTGGTGGTTCCTCACCCCCGACCCCTAGCTTCTCTGCCCCATTTGCTCTGTGGGTGATTTGATGCCTTGCCAGAGCATTTGCTGTGTGTATATACTGAGAGCGCCTATAACTTCATATTGATTGCAGTTACCTCCCATGTCATTTAACACCTACAACAACCTTGTGAGGTAGGAGAGGCTGAGAGGAAGGGACTGGTACAAAGTCACCCAGTGAGTCTCATGACCAAGTGGGGATTTGAACCCTGGTCTCCCAGGTCCTAGTCCTGCACTCTAACCACTAGACCACGCTGGCCAAAAAAGCACCATCCATTCCGCCACCACCCCAACAGTCACTCAGTGTTCCCTGCCTCTTGAGTATACACTGTCCTTTACTGAGGTGTTTGGGGTTTCCTCCCCACCTTAGGACCCCCCCCCAAGTTTCCCATACTTCTCCAACTCTTGAAGTTCCCTCAAACCTCCTGTTGCCTTTTGGACCCTCTCCTTTGGTTCTTTTGAAAATGGCAGCCATTTTGTGTTATGCTGCATTCATTTTGTGACTGGAGGTCCCCAGAAGTTGGCGATTTGTGCACAATACCATACCGGCATCTCCATCAAGAAGACAAATGACCCAGTTCATTGGGCTGGATGCACCTTGAAGGTGAGCAGGTGTGGACTGCAATTCTAATGGCACTTACCTGTGTGAAGGTCCTATTGACCTTACTCTTTGGTTCTCTTTGGTCTTGTTTGCTGTGCACTCCTGATGGGACAACCTGGAGTCAACTGTGCCATGTAGAGAACCAGCAAAACTGCCAGTCCTTATCACTTCCATATGTTTTTACCCATAATTATGTCCCTGCAATATTCGGCTGCTCCTTTAAAAAACTTCTCACAATGCTATCTAAATCCATATTTAAATGTGCACCTATTCTTAAGATACATAATTAGTGTTGCCTCTAAAAACATGGATTAAAATGCATGTTTGTTATTATTTAGCTTAGATTGCAGAGAACGGCGTTCCAACATTTGGAGAAAGTGCAAAACCTGGTGGGTTGCAAAATTCAGCACATTACTCCGAGGTGTGGATCAGATCATCTCATGTAGGGACTTGCAAAGATTTCATTCCTCAAGCATCACTAGTCATATAACATATATTTGCACCACAGATGATACTGCTATATATATGGAGGGGGGGGAGCAGAAAACATGACTATAGAGAGCTACAAGCAATCTCAAGGAGATCTAATGACCAGTCTGGGTGGACAGCAGCAGCCCAGAAGGTACTTTGCTAAGAAGCTGCTGTCCGCAGTTCAGTGGTTTACCACACAGTGAACTGCGCACAAATCCCAGCACCTTCAGACAGCACACAGCTCCTGTCACACAGCTGCAGGCAAGTGAGAGGAAGCACCAACACTGGTCAAAAGCAGCCAAGGTGAAACTTCTTCAAGAATGAACTCATGGGTAACACATGAGGATCTAGGAGTCTTCGTTGACCACAAACTTGACATGAGCCAACAGTGTGGCGCGGCAGCTAAAATGCCAATGCAATTCTGGGCTGCATCAATAGGAATATAGCATCTAGATCGAGGGAAGTAATAGTGCCACTGTATTCTGCTCTGGTCAGACCTCACCTGGAGTACTGTGTCCAGTTCTGGGCACCACCGTTCAAGGAGGACACTGACAAACTGGAATGTGTCCAGAGGAGGGCAACCAAAATGGTCAAAGGCCTGGAAACGATGCCTTATGAGGAACGGCTAAGGGAGCTGGGCATGTTTAGCCTGGAGAAGAGGAGATTAAGGGGTGATATGACAGCCATGTTCAACTATATCAAAGGATGTCACATAGAGGAGGGAGAAAGGTTGTTTTCTGCTGCTCCAGAGAAGCGGACACGGAGCAATGGATCCAAACTACAAGAAAGAAGATTCCACCTAAACATTAGGAAGAACTTCCTGACAGTAAGAGCTGTCCGACAGTGGAATTTGCTGCCAAGGAGTGTGGTGGAGTCTCCTTCTTTGGAGGTCTTTAAGCAGAGGCTTGACAACCATATGTCAGGAGTGCTCTGATGGTGTTTCCTGCTTGGCAGGGGGTTGGACTCGATGGCCCTTGTGGTCTCTTCCAACTCTATGATTCTATGATTCTATATGTGGCTGTCCCAGCCTCACCCAACCTGATGGTCTTCAGATCTTGGAGCCTAGTAGTGGAGAAGCACAGGTCTGGTGGCTGAATGGAGTCCTCCTAGCCTTTCTCTCTGGCCCCTCAGCACTCTCCCCAGGCCACCCCACCCACTCCACCCACCCTCCCCACTGGTCTTGCTTTGCACCCTCCATTAGGGCGGGGCATAAATAAAAATTATTATTATTGCTTTTGCCTGGCTGGAAAAATATTCTTCAACTCTGCCAATGCCTCTTTGCCTTGGGTGAAGGAAGGAGAAAGGTGTGTGAAGGCTTGGGCTGTAAAATGTTCCTGCTCCTGTTGTGGTCCAACATCTGGGGGCACCAGATTAGGGGCCTCAGAAGTTTGCAAGGGCCACCAAAAAAGGCCTCAAGGGCCGCATGCAGCCCTCAGGCCAGGAATTGGAATACCCTGCCATAGATATAATTCAGTAATATTGCATCTGGCTACAGGTCTTTGAAATTTCTAGGCTTCTCGAATTACTAGAAGTGGCATAGGTCTGGACAAAAACACAGCTCATTATTTCCACATGGTATTTCTTGCCAACGGAAGGAACTCGACTTGCCCTAACCAAAATTGCCCTCTGAGAGCAGGGAAGACCCGCCTTGTGCTGTGCAATTAATTCTAATATTCCCGTTGTCAGAGCATAATTGCAGTTTCTCTGCTCAGGTAAAGGGGACTCTAACAAGGCACCCAGATCCATTCCAGATGTTCTCTCGCTCATTATTAAGAATTAGCTGGGAGCCATTAGCACGCAGAGCCATCCGTGAGGATGCTCAGATGCCATCTGGAAGAGTTCGTTGCCACAGCATGTGAGGCAGATGGGAGGTTGTTTGGGAAGCTTGAACTGTAGGATTTTCTTCGTTTAAAAGAAACAAAAAAAGAATGAAAGCGGGAAAGTGTATTAATTATGATTTCATGAGCCTCTACTGCTGTGCTGGGGGAATGAAAATTTATCACAGTTTGAAAGAGGTCAATGACAACTACCAGAGGGTGTGATGTCCTGGTAGAAATTAGAAGAGGAATTCGATTCAGTTCTCACTGACAGCCAAAGTTATCTAAATCCGCACTTTCTTCAGCAACTAGCCACCCTTTGAAATCTGCACTTCCCTGAATTTTGCAATGCAGTTCTCCAGCTCATGTAGTGTGTAAAAATGCATCTACTCATGTAAAGTGTGCATTCAATGCACATACAGTGGTACCTCAGGTGCAGATGCTTCAGGTTACAGACTCCACTAACCCAGAAATAGTACAGTGGTGCCTCGCAAGACGAAATTAATTTGTTTTGCGAGTTTTTTCGTCTTGTGAATTTTTCGTCTTGCGAAGCACGGTTTCCCATAGGAAATGCATTGACGGTTTTAAGAAAAAGGCGCAAGACGTTTTCATCTTGCGAAGCAAGCCCATAGGTAAATTCGTCTTGCAAAGCAACTCAAAAAACAAAAAACTCTTTCGTCTTGCGAGTTTTTCGTCTTGCGAGGCATTCGTCTTGCGAGGTACCACTGTACCTCGGGTTACTAACTTTGCTTCAGGATGAGAACAGAAATCGCACGATGGCAGCAGTGGGAGGTCGCATTAGCTAAAGTGGCACCTCAGGTTAAGAACAGTTTCAGGTTAAGAACGGACCTCCAGAACGAATTAAGTTCTTAACCTGTGTTACCACTGTATTAGTGAAAATGACACAGCAAAAATGCATTACATTGTGTGGAAATGCTTTGCAAAGATGTTTATATTAGGCAAAACAGCATGCACAGGTGGGTATATTAGGAGAACTTTTCACTAAAATGCAAAAGAATGAACTGGTGTGGAAATGTGGAACGCCAAGCTTAAGACTGGGCAAAATGAGACACTGAGAGGAACCAGAATTGGCATATTCCTCCACCCTAGACTGTATCCTCAACAACATGAATGAAACTTGGTCTGCAAGTCAAACTGAAGAAACGAGGAAAGAGGAAGGGCTGCGGAGAGGTTGCCCTGCTTTAGATGTCTTCACAGTGAGTTGTGGAGGGGCAGAGGGAGGGGACACTAGTGGCACAGTTCATGAAGAATTGGCAGCTGCTCTGGGGTCAAGTAGAAGCGGAGGGGCAGCCCTGAGAATAATGGGGCTTTTGAATTCGTGACAAAGGAATGGGATCGGGCTAATAGCTGTTCTCCAAATGACCTGCTGTTCCTTTTTTTTCTTTTGCCCCATCTCCATCTAAAGCCTGCATAGTTCTCAGCCTCTCCCGTTATTCTCTCCTTTCCACCCAAAGAAAGAGGCCAGTTTAGTTTTTCTTCACAAAAAGGTCACAACCAAGCTGGCTGGGCACCGGTCCAGGTTAACCGTCTCAAGCCAGAGTCTAGGAATTGGTTCACATTTATTACATTTTTATCCCTCTCTTCTTTCAAAGAGGTTTTGTGACAGTATACATGCCTGCACAGTTTTACGCTCACAACGATCCTGTAAAGTCAGGTCCAACTGAAAGACTGTTGTCCAAAGGCACCCAGCAAGCTCTGTGGCTGAGAAGGGATTTGAACTTGGATCTGTCAGAGATCAGATTGGTTGACCACAAACTTGACATGAGCCAACAGTGTGACGCGGCAGCTAAAAAAGCCAATGCAATTCTGGGCTGCATCAATAGGAGTATAGCATCTAGATCAAGGGAAGTAATAGTGCCACTGTATTCTGCTCTGGTCAGACCTCACCTGGAGTACTGTGTCCAGTTCTGGGCACCACAGATCAAGAAGGACACTGACAAACTGGAACGTGTCCAGAGGAGGGCAACCAAAATGGCCAAAGGCCTGGAAACGATGCCTTATGAGGAACGGCTAAGGGAGCTGGGCATGTTTAGCCTGGAGAAGAGGAGGTTAAGGGGTGATATGATAGCCATGTTCAAATATAGAAAAGGATGTCACACAGAGGAGGGAGAAAGGTTGTTTTCTGCTGCTCCAGAGAAGCGGACACGGAGCAATGGATCCAAACTACAAGAAAGAAGATTCCACCTAAACATTAGGAAGAACTTCCTGACAGTAAGAGCTGTTCGACAGTGGAATTTGCTGCCAAGGAGTGTGGTGGAGTCTCCTTCTTTGGAGGTCTTTAAGCAGAGGCTTGACAACCATATGTCAGGAGTGCTCTGATGGTGTTTCCTGCTTGGCAGGGGGTTGGACTCGATGGCCCTTGTGGTCTCTTCCAACTCTATGATTCTATGATCAGGAGTTGGATTCTTCATCAGGTGACAGAGTCAAGGGTTCTGGAGGGCACCCTGTACCAGCCCCAGAGCCACAGCTATAGCAGTGAACCTGTGGGTCCACCACCTACAGCCGGAATGAAGATTTGGCACTGTCTGACTCTGAGGTACCCGCTATGGAAGACCCTGGAAGACCTGAGCTTCTCCTGCTCTGTCACAGCTGGACGTTACCGGAGAAGTCTGGAACCCTTTAAGCATCTTGCAGCACGAGTGATGCTAATAGTTAGGCTGCACCTGGTGTTATCTCTTATGAAAGGGTTCAGTTTAGGCTTGTTCCTTGCTGGAGCAATTTCAGGCCTCTGCATTCCCCAAAGATGTGCCTGGCTTTGTCAGACTGCAGGACAGGACAGGACCACTCCCAGTCTATTTCCAATACTGCTGCTCCGTGTAATGACGACCTAGAAATCCACTTGCTGGCCATCCATGGAATGTTCTGTTGGAGAACCCAGCGCAAAGAAGTTCCATGTTCATCCATGACCTTCAGGATTTGCTTGGCTCCACTCATAAGCTACCAGTTTGTTATTGACCCAACTCCTGCTGGTTGTGTATCTCCACTTCCTGGTAGTACCAGCCAAGAACTGGAATGGACCAGAGAGGAAGAGAAGCTCCTTACCAAGTTCAAGAGGACATGAGAAGACACCAATGCCGACCCTGAAACCACCATACTGGGAAATACTCTGCTTGAGGTCATAGTTTGTCAGGAGCAGGTGCTGGGAGCAGGTCAGCAATAACTCACATGGCGTCAGTGAAGTTAACTCTTTATTCAAAGAAGCAAGAAAGCTCAGGAGGCCAGGCCTAGTGAGCACAGCAACTCTTCCCAGTAGATCTTGCCCCAATGAGACAGTTGTGAGGACTGAAGGTCTCCACCTTCCCACAACTTCCTAAGGCTCCTCCTCCCCCAGGTCCTTCCCAAGCAGTCTGGGACTTCATCGCCTTGTCTGGCTGTGCTCCACCCTCTTCATATCTCTTCTGGTTCTGGCAGACCAGCAGGGAGGGAAGATGGTTGCAGCAAGAGGGGGAGCCCCCTGGCTTCTGCATCAGCGTGATTCATCTCTGCCTTTTGGCCCCCCTCCTCACCAGCCTCCGCTTCTTCCTCTAATCCTGAACTGCTCTCTGCCACAGACTCTCCCATCTCACTAAACCCTGTTACTACTTCAGCTTCCGACACCTCCTCCTCCCAGTCTGCTCCCTCTGACCATGCATTGTCATCCCACCACCAGTCCCCTGGCTCTGAGCCTTCTTCCCTTGGGGGTTCCCAAGCTGGTGCCCCCCCCCACTCCTCTGCATCCAGCCAGCCCATGACACAGGTTCATGAGACCACCAGCACTTTAGTCCAGCCAAGATCAGACCCAGGAGCAAAAGCAGCAGCAGGCCTGAGTGAAAGCGCAGAGCCAGATTTTTGGTTTTTAAAGTTAAGAAGGGAGCTGAGAAAGTCATTCTGTTGAGAATTTTGACGGGACATTGTGCTCTTTGGAGTAAAGGTAAAGGAACCCTGACAGTGAAGCCCAGTTGACCATGGGCTGCTACTGCTGCACAGAGGACCAGAATACAGAGAAATGTCGTTCACCAGCCAGCCGCAGCAGTACCTATTTATCTATTTGTGCTGGTATGCTTTTGAACTGCTAGTTTGGCAGAAGCTGGGTCAGAGCGACAGACAGACCCATGTTACTTCGGAGTAATTTATTTATGGTTGGAAAGAGGCGGGTGGCGCTGTGGTCTAAACCACTGAGCCTCTTGGGCTTGCCAAACAGAAGGTTGGTGGTTTGAATCCCCACAACAGGGTGAGCTCCCGTTGCTCAGTCCCAGTTCCTGCCAACCTAGCAGTTCGAAAACATGCCCAAAAGTTCAAGTAGATAAATAGGTACCATTCTGGCGGGAAACTAAATGGCATTTCCATGTGCTGCTCTGGTTTCCCCAGAAGCGGCTTAGTCATGCTGGTCACATGTCCCGGAAAAACTGTCTACGGACAAATGCCGGATCCCTTGGCCTGTAAAGCGAGATGAGCGCCACAACCCCAGAGTCGTCTGCAACTGGACTTAACTGTCAGGGGTCCTTTACCTTTACTTTTGGGGGGAGGAGAGATTTACACTGGTCTTGGTGAAGTTTCTAAGGTGGAGGAAATAGCTGACTGTAATATGGGGTTGTTTGCTACACATGGATGAAAGAGAGCCTCTCTTTCAAAAGAAATTAATGAGCTGGGCATTGCGCATTTGTCTCTGGGGCTGCCCTTCAAGATAAAAATCTTTCGGGCTCAGTTTTAGAGACTATAGATGTATTGGAGTGATATGGGCCTTTATGCTCGATTGCACGTGAGGTGTAATAATGTTACAATCAGTAGATGGCGGCAACAGAGCCTGATCTTGTAACCGTTATCAAACGAGGAGGAAGAAAAGGAAATATGTAGAGATCCACCATACATTTGAAGCACATGATTTCTCCCAAAGAATCCTGGGAGATGTAGTTCTTTAAGGGTGCTGGGAATTGTAGCTCTGTGAGGGGTGAACTATAGTGCTCAGGCATTTGTTCCAATTCAGCAGGAAAAAGAGGGTTTTCCCAGGGAAAGTGGCAGGATAAACAAAAACCGCTCAGATCTGTGCATAGGACAAGCAGAAAACTCTCAAGCATTTGCTTTATGGGCACGGAAAAAAGTGGAAGTATTGACAAGCCCTAAGTTGTACAAAAATGCACATACTGGGGTAGAGTGTCCACAGAAATGGAGGATGGATAGCGGCTAACAGATTGAGGTTGAATCCTGACAAGACAGAAGTACTGTTTTGGGGGACAGAAGGCAGGCAGGTGTGGAGGACTCCTTGGTCCTGAATGGGGTAACTGTGCCCCTGAAGGACCAGGTGCGCAGCCTGGGAGTCATTTTGGACTCACAGCTGTCCATGGAGGCGCAGGTCAATTCTGTGTCCAGGGCAGCTGTTTACCAGCTCCATCTGGTACGCAGGCTGAGACCCTACCTGCCCACAGACTGTCTCGCCAGAGAGGTGCATGCTCTAGTTATCTCTCGCTCGGACTACTGCAATGCGCTCTACGTGGGGCTACCTTTGAAGGTGACCCAGAAACGACAACTAATCCAAAATGCGGCAGCTAGACTGTTGACTGGGAGTGGCCGCCGAGACCAGGTAACGCCGATCTCGAAAAACCTACATTGGCTCCCAGTACGTTTCTGAGCACAATTCAAAGTGTTGGTGCTGACCTTTAAAGCCCTAAATGGCCTTGTTCCAGTATACCTGAAGGAGCGTCTCCACCCCCATTGTTCTACCCAGACACTGAGGTCCAGCTCCGAGGGCCTTCTGGTGGTTCCCTCGCTACGAGAAGCCAAGTTACGAGGAACCAGGCAGATGGCCTTTTTGGTAGTGGCACCCACACTGTGGAATGCCCTCCCACCAGATGTCAAAGAGAAAAACAACTACCAAACTTTTACAAGACATCTGAAGGCAGCCCTGTTTAGGGAAGCTTTTAATGTTTGACGGACTATTGTATTTTAATATTTTGTTGGAAGCCCCCCAGAGTGGCTGGGGAAACCTAGCCAGATGGGCAGGGTATAAATAATAAATATTTCTTTATTTAGTAAAAAAATGCATTAATTAATGAAAATTGGTTGGGAAAATGTGTGCGGTAGGACAAATTCGCACGAAAACGCTGATGAATTTAGCGAGCCAATAAAAAATAAAAAAATCCAAAACCAATGTGAGAATGTGGAGAGGTGAGTTTAAGATTGGCAGAATGAGAAACTGAGGAAAAGCCGAGTGGGGTCTGTCATTAGATTAGTTGAGATTCCTGCATTGCAGGGGGTTGGACTAGATGACCCCTAGGGTCCCTTCCAGCTCTACAGTGCTATGATTCTACCAGGGCAGGGCACTTCCATCAACAAAACTGGCTTTTTCTTGCCTCTTCTGCTCACTTGACATTTTGGGAGAAATAGTCTTGTCAGAGCATCCTGGCAACAGATAGATGCACACAAATGCTAACCCTCCAGCACGGAAGTGTCCTCATTAGGCGGAACGGTTCTCTCCGCTGAGACCTGAATTACTGATGAGGCAGTCGCCTGGATTTTGGAGAGTTGCAGATGTGGATTCCTCCCTCTGTCATCTCCCCATGGGCTCTCCGGCTCCTCAGCGCCCTTCGCCTTGGGTGGCAGCCATCATCTTTAATCTCCAGCCTGTTATGGGAACAGACTTGTTGACATCCGTCCCCTCGCAACTGGAAAGGAGAGACTAATTAGAGCTCGTGAGGAGATATGACACCACATTACGAGGATTTTGCTGAGGGGGGAAGAAAGGGAGAGGGAGAGAGACGGGAGGAAGAGAAAAAGCAGCATATGAACTGTCCTGGGTGTGGTTATTCATCTCTCCAACGCGACAAGCCATTTATCTCTCTCTTTCTGCTTAGGAACAAGAATCCCTGAGAGGAAATTTTGTAAGAGCACCGAGGGAGCACATTAAGGGGAGGATAGCACAAAGCTCATCCATCTGTCAAAGCGAGGGGGTTTGTCAGGCAGTGACGCTCACGACTGAAGGGAATCAAAGTGGCGCTGAATTGGAAAACGGCACACAGGTGGCATTCAGTTGGATTTCCCAGGTTTAAATTTAAAATTGTTGAGGTAGAAAGAGCAATGCATGGGGACCAGCCCCTGACTGGGAGTGTTCGGTCCCAGGCCTCAGATATTCGAATTCATAATATGGAAGGAAATTATGACTTGGCATTTTTCTTCTTTGTGGTTAAACCAGAGAAGCTGTGGGTGACTTGGGGTGGGATCTGTGCCCATTCCCAAAATTATTTAGTGATTCCTTTATCTACTATATTTCTTTGTCACTTTTCACACAGAGAAGAGTGTCTCAACGTGTCTTCCAGCATAAAAGGCATTGTTGCTGTTTAGTCGTTTAGTCGTGTCCAACTCTTCGTGACCCCCTGGACCAGAGCACGCCAGGCACTCCTGTCTTCCACTGCCTCCCGCAGTTTGGTCAAACTCATGTTCATAGCTTTGAGAACACTGTCCAACCATCTCGTCCTCTGTTGTCCCCTTCTCCTTGTGCCCTCCATCTTTCCCAACATCAGGGTCTTTTCCAGGGAGTCTTCTCTTCTCATGAGGTGGCCAAAGTATTGGAGCCTCAGCTTCAGGATCTGTCCTTCCAGTGAGCACTCAGGGCTGATTTCCTTCAGAATGGATAGGTTTGATCTTCTTGCAGTCCATGGGACTCTCAAGAGTCTCCTCCAGCACCATAATTCAAAAGCATCAATTCTTCAGCCATCAGCCTTCTTTATGGTCCAGCTCTCACTTCCATACATCACTACTGGAAAAACTATAGCTTTAACTATATGGGCCTTTGTTGGCAAGGTGATGTCTCTGCTTTTTAAGATGCTGTCTAGGTTTGTCATTGCTTTTCTCCCAAGAAGCAGGTGTCTTTAAAAGGCATTAAAACACTTTAAAACAACAACAACAACAAATTTAAGACACAATACCTGGACATGCTCATCCTAGATAAATAATTCAATTCTTCCCACCCCACTAAAAGATGGCCAGGAGACCTGAGGAAACAGAAATGTTTTAACCTGGCACCTTAAGCAAACAATGAAGGCATCGGGTGCACATCCCTGGAGAGAGTATTCCACAGACAGGGAGCCACCACTGGGAAGGCCTGTTGTATCTTGACACCACCTGCATGGGAGTTGTTGACCCAAAAATCTGGACGGCACAAGGTTGGCAAAGACTGCTCTACGTCATTATTTCTGGAGCGGCTGCTCTTGCGATGAGCTGTCTGTTTTACCACAAAGAAGATCCATTATGAAGTCCCCTGCTGGGTGTGACAATATACTGGCCATTAATGGTCTTTTTCTTAAGAATGTTCAAACTTCTCACACTGGATCTGTGTACTTTGCTATGCCTCAAAACAGAATCATGCCCTGCTTGTGGACTTCCCAGAGTCATTTCAAGAGTCACTGTGAGAACAGGATGCTGGACTAAGTGGGCCTTTGGCCTGATGCGGAAGGGCTCTTCTTAAGTTCTTAAATTCTAAAATCTGCCTAGATATTTGAACAATAATGCTGAATTCCCCACTCTTTATTATCACAGTTTTGCCACTGTGCCATAAGCAAGCCACCATAATCTTTGTCTCAGACACACACACCTGTCTCAATTGAGGGATAAATCCCAGCTGGTGTCAAGAGCGGAGAGCTTATCAGTCTCAAACCCGTCAACTGTCCTGATTTAATCGAGACACCCCAGATTTTAGCCCTGCGGCTTTCGCCCTTGACCGTGGCAGCCGCAGCAGGTACCTCCAAATTCCTCAGGCACCTGAGCGAGAAGAGAGGAGTGTGCAGCTGTGCAAAAGGTGTGCTGCTGTGACATGTGCCCCATCCTTGCTGGGAGGCAAGTGGCTAAGCGGGTGCCCATAGTCCCTGAGTGGCAGCACTGGTACTGGCTATAGGGCGGCTACCTCTGTCCAGTGTTGGAGCAGAATGCAGCGGACTCCAGCTCTGGCTCCTGCCACACCTCCTCTCTGTCACCCGACTGGCTACATTCCTCACAGGCAGCCGATTTTAAGGGGAGAGTGTGCACTCTCAGCCTCCAGTAAACCTGTCCTGCTAGGGCGAGATCCTGGCCTTGCAGTGGGTGTCAGGAGTTCAGCCTACACTCGAGTAGGACCCTGGCAGAGACACATGGCCAACTGGCATGTTCTCTCCCTCCTGTTCAATCGTTCGGGAGCTTCATAAGCTTTCTTCAGCCCGAACATCACAGCAACAGATGCCAACCGACACTGGCACACTTTGCGCATCTTGCGTGACAGACCTCAGCAACTCAGCATTTTGGCTAATCTACTTTATTTACATATAAACACACACAGAACACTGCAACATGGCTCCCTCTCTCTCAAGCATCAGACACCAAAGAGAAAAAGAACAAAGGACAACAGTCCCACTTCACGGAACACAGTAACACAAACATCCTGTCTCCGTCACTTCCCACTCTGTGGAGTCAAAACGTATACCGTCATGTGATAGACAAAAATCCCATGACTGCAATCATGGAGCAGGGATTCTAACAGTGACTCTCGGGAACCCTTCCAACTCTGCTGTTCTATAAGTCTATGATTCTCTTAGCAAAGGATATGCATCACATGACTCGGCCCGTAAAGACTAGCATCCCTAGTTCCCTTTGTGGCATGCTGAGGGGTACGTGCACTTTTCGTCCTTGTCGGAAACAGATGTCAAGAAGTTCTGGTTCTATCAGGAGCTAATAATGCCTGAGCCTGAACTTAATTCCATGGTGATTCTATCGACTGCCGTGTCATTAACTCCTTCTGTGATCAATGCCATCGCTGCAGGGAGGTATTGGATAAAGAGGGAGAAGTGTCAGATCTTCCTGTGCCATGTTAGGAATCCTGTGGATTGCTATTGGGGTGGATTTTAAAAGAGGCATTCACACAGGCGAGCAGAATGATCAAGGGAGAGCTACCATATGAGCAAGGGTTACAGCATCTGAGGCTTTTGAGTTTAGGAAAAAAGACAAGAAAGGGAGGAGATGCTGAGGATGTACGACGTTACTGTCAGGGAACTGCCATCGGAGCCAGAAGGAGAGGGAGGGCTCCAGAGGGATTCCGGAGAGCGTCCCGGGAGGGAGAGAAGCAGCACATCTTCTGGGGAAGGAAATCAGCGTAGCACCAGTGGAGAAGGGGGGCAGATGGGGGAATCGGCAAGGTGGCTCCAAGACTCCTCGCCGGGGACCAGCAGGGAGAGCACGGGTCCTCCGATGCCCACACCCTCCCTGCGCAGAAGGCTTCCGCGCAGGGAGAGTAGGCGGCGACTAGGCGTCAAAGAACTTTTATGCTGGAAGAAGTTCAAGAAATGCCCACTGATGGATTCTGCCAACGATTGAGACAGCCACGGGCGAGTGGCTGTCCAGACAGAAAGGGTTCACTCAGGCAACCCACCCAGGTGTGGCGCCGATTTACGCACGAGCAACCCCTAGAACCATTACAGTTACGCACAATGGAGAGAAAGCAAATCGTTTCTACCTCTCGTGTTAGGACTCTGGGCTAGATATTGAAGCCGAATGTCAGGAGTTTCAGGACAGATAAGAAGTACTCCACACAGCACACAGTTAAAACTGTGGAATTTCTTCCCTAAAGAACTAGTGAGATGACTGCCAACTTAAGACACCTTAAAACGGGGATTGGGAAAATTCATGGAGGAGAAGGCTACCAATGGCTGGCTGCTACTCATGATGCCCATGACCTGGTTCCACTATTGCAGGCCATACTACAAGGCAGGTGACCGCTGTTGTGCTCATGTCTTGCCTGTGGGCTTGCCATAGGACCCCACTTGGCCACAGTGAAAACAGGATGCTGGAGAAGATGGGCATCTGGTCTGATCCAGCTGCAGAGCCCTTTCTATGTTCTTATCACTGTCCAAACTTCTTGTTTGGCTTGCACTCTCTCTCTCTTTCATGCCTTTGCTCTGAACACACACACACACACACTCCATTTAAAAGCTCACAAATACTTGATCAGATCAAAACGATCATGATCTTGCCCATTCAGTGCATCGAACATGTTAAAGCTTAAATAAAAAGCAAAGACAAGGATGACGACATACCCACAGTGTTTTATGAGGAAAGGGAGAAGAAAGTTTGTGGTGGTAGAATTTTAATGTTCTCCTTCACTATTCACACGGCCGTTTAATAAAAGCAAAGAAGAGCAATTCCACCCATGGATAAATTTCTGGACACACTGTTTTTTTCTGTCCCCTTTTCTTTCTTTTTTCTATTGTTCACTGATTGGTAAAATTTGCAAGAAGAGCTCTATAAAGGATATTTTTGGTAACCCACATTCAGGAGTTCATTGCCATTAGATCAAGCTAATTGCCTGCCTTGTATTCCGCTTGGCAACTTGTTAGACTAATTGAACAATAGAAGAATATAATGAACTATTATAATGAAGTTTATAATTAGCTGCCTGGAAAGGAACCCAGCATGAAAATATTTAAGATGCAAAAATATTACAGCATATTTAAGAAAGGGGGGAATGGGAAAGGGGGGACACAGATAATTGTTTCAACTTGAATTGGAACCAGAGCCTTACTTGGGCTCGTCAAGGAGCTCAGTAATGCTGAGCATCTCTCTTCATCCCTGATCAGGGATTCATTTTGGGTATTGATGGAACAGGTGGAGGCCGGTCAGCTGAGGTGAATTCCTGGTAAGGATGAAAGGAGAGAGGGGCATTATGGGGAAAGCTTTGTGTGTATATATATGCAATTTTTAAAAGTTCAAGTGTGTAAGAAGAGTACTGCTGGATCAGACCAAAGGCTCGCCTAATCCAGATTTCTGTACTCACAGTGACCTACCCCGAGGTGGCCTTAGGGGTGGGTGAGCTGGGCAGTCACTTGGGGCAAAGAGCTGAGGGGGGCACCAAGCGGAGCTCAGCGATTCTGTGTTTTTAATGTACTGTCTGCAGTGAGCAAGGGTGGCAAAAGTCAAGTGTCTGCAACCATTCATTCACATTCACACACACACACTGCCTCAAGGTTCTACAGGTTATTTGGATACTAACTGCAGAGATGACCCTCCTTCTTAAATTATTTTCTTCTTTTGATTCCCACTTCGTTGTCATTTGCGCTGGGTAAACTGTGGAACACAGTTTTACTTTGAGGAAACATTGCCAAACACTTAGCACTTCAAATACTATTGTTGCTGTTGCTGGCATCTGTCTGTCTCAAGAGACAATACAGTGTGACTCTGAAGGTGAAGTCAAACTACTGGAGAATTACAGAGCTTGCTGCGGCTGCAGAAACTGGTAACTCGTAACTGCTGTGTTCTATGTTGTTTCTGCTGTGTTAAAAAGGTAAAGTTAAGCCTAGTTAAGCCCAGTCGCAGACGACTCTGGGTGGCAGCAACTGTTAAGAGCTTTTTAAAAAGTGGGCTAGGCAGACACACACACACACACACACAGCACCAGGGCTGAATTCTGAGTCTGCCAACAAAGGAACAATCTCCACTCCGCCCCCCAAATGGACAGATGGATCAGTAGGTTGTGTGAGATCTTTTTTTACAGGCTTCTTTACGGCATGACATTTTGGCAGCCAGGCGGGGTCGTGGGGTTGGCAAGTTTCTCCTGCTTTGCATCTTTCTTTCAAGTCGCCACCTGGCTCCCTCCCTCTCTCTCTGTCTCAAGGGGGATCCAGTCCCTGGTACACTCAAACAGAAGATGCTCTTGCAAGCCAGACGGTCCCAGGTACTGCAGCTGAGACACTGAGGCAGGTGAACATGCAATTACTAGGAGGGGTGGCGGGGGGGGGGGAGAGAAAAGGACCAACTTTAGCTAAGGAGAAATGAAGAGAAAAAAACAACCCTGTGCCATTCAAACCCTTCTCAACAGCATTTATCCTCCTGAGCCAACCAATCATTTTTAGTCAATCTAAGCAGCAAGCCAGAAATTCTGACTGCTCTAGAAAGTCACAAGAAAATAACTATGTAAAGTAAAGGTAAAGGGACCCCTGACCATTAGGTCCAGTCGTGGACGACTCTGGGGGTTCGGCGCTCATCTCGCTTTGCTGGTCGAGGGAGCCGGCGTACAGCTTCTGGGTCATGTGGCCAGCATGACTAAGCCGCTTCTGGCAAACCAGAGCAGCAAATGGAAACTCCGTTTACCTTCCCGCCAGAGCAGTACCTATTTATCTACTTGCACTTTGACATGCTTTTGAACTGCTAGGTTGGCAGGAGCAGGGACCAAGCAACAGGAGCTCACCCCGTCGCGGGGATTCAAACCGCCAACCGTCTGATCAGCAAGCCCTAGGCTCTGTGGTTTAGCCCACAGCACCACCTGTGTCCCAAACAGTATATAAATAACAATAAAATAAATTGAAGTTGTAAGAGGTCAGCTGGATACCTTCATATTTATGACTTATCTTTATTATTTTTAAGCATAAAAATAATGGATACTCTAAAATAAAGAATGCTCACCCAAAAAAAAGGCAAACCTGCGATAGTTCTGCAGTGTTATATGGTGCACAGCCACACTGTGTGTTTTTCGAGGTGTGGTTTGTGCAAACTGCAGAACACTGGCTGAGAGATCAAGGTTTTGAGCAATGCCCCTCTCAGCAGGTAGGACAAGTAGTGATGTGAGCCTCTCCTCCATCATGGTCACATGATCACAAGGACCTTTTGATGAACTTCAGTTTTGAGAAGCTGCACTCACCACAGGCAACTTGTAAGTGGATGTGTCAGGAGAATTCGTAGTGTGACACAAACATGAGAGAAAACACTTTGGGATCGTGGATGTACTTCAGGGCATCTCATGGGGAGCCTTTCCCAAGAGGCAGGATGTGATGGAGACATCCCGGCTCAACACAACAATCCTCACCATCCGTGTCAGTGATTACCATCAGACGGGCCCCTAAGCCGGTCCAAACAGTGGGTGGCCTGTGTCTCTTCTAGTAACTTCTCAAGGTTGTACAAGAATCCCTATGTATTCCTGTGAGAATCAAGCGGTTCAAGTCACTCTTCTCTTAAAACACAAGCTGTGTTTACAAGAATTCCTGCCTGAATATTTATTCTGGACTACTGCACTCCTCATCGTGAGTCTGACTCTCAAGCTGCCTCTTCTTGCAGCGCTTACATGGGGAGTCCTTGAAAGTGGCTTCAACATCAAGGGCTTCCATGAGTCCTTTGGCTGCGATAACTGCCTCTGGGCAGATGCTTTCCTGGCACAATGTGATGAACTCCACACATTTCTTCACGAGGGAGCTAACAGTTACAATGCCTGTTGTAAGGCACTGCATAGCCTTCTTTGCAATATTCAGGTGGAACAGGCACTGCGCTTCATGGAGAAGACCTGCATCTGCTTGAGGAGGCTCTGCTACTTCCATCAGAGCATCATAAACTATCCATGGCTACTAGCTAGGATGGCTATATTGGGAATCCCAAGAGGAGAGAATGCTGCTGCTCTCAGGTCGGGCTTCCCACAGACATCCGTTGGCCACCGTGAGAACAGACTGCTGCATGAGATGGGCTTTGGCTTGATGCAGAAGGCTTTCCATGTGCAAAGGGGTTTGTTTTGTTTTTCCTCAACCACAACTGGCTTCTAAACAGGTAAAGGTAAAGGGACCCCTGACCATTAGGTCCAGTCGTGACCGACTCTGGGGTTGTGGCGCTCATCTCGCTTTATTGGCCGAGGGAGCCGGCGTACAGCTTCCGGGTCATGTGGCCAGCATGACTAAGCCGCTTTTGGCGAACCAGAGCAGCACACGGAAATGCCGTTTACCTTCCCGCTGGAGTGGTACCTATTTATCTACTTGCACTTTGACGTGCTTTTGAACTGCTAGGTTGGCAGGAGCAGGGACTGAGCAACGGAAGCTCACCCCGTCGCGGGAATTCGAACTGCTGACCTTCTGATCGGCAAGTCCTAGGCTCTGTGGTTTAACCCACAGCGCCTCCCACATCCCTAGCGCCACATCTGGGATCAAAACGTAGGGTCCCGAATCGGAGACTATGATGCCTCCTAAGCATTCATGAGTCTCAACACCTTCCTTACCAGAACTGTTAGCACAAGGGTAGCCAGCATGGTGCCTTCAAGGACTACAATTCCCATCATCCCTGGCCACTGGGCAGGCTGACTGAGACTGATGGAATTTGGAGTCCAGCAGTCGGGGCAGGGGGCACCACATTGCCTATCCTTGTCTTTGTGCTTTAGGTCTAATTCAAGGTGTACTTTTAAATCAGTTCTTTGATCCTAAGGGATGATAAACAGCGTTGCCACACTGATGGAACAGCTCACAAAATCTTGACAAACCAATCTATCAATCCCATGCCAAATATGATCTCCCCCTTTTTTTCTTTCTACCTTCAGGGGCTAGAAATGAGAGGCATAAATGTTTTGCTCCAAAAGCACGAATGTGTAATGGAATTTGGATTGCTACAAGAACAGGAGGGGAAAGCGGAGAGGGAAGAAAAAATGTCCAATAAAATAAAAATTAAACCTACTGCTCTGCCTCCCTAGTCAGATTTAAATGACACTTGGTTCTGGCATTACGTCTCTCTGCCCTACAAAGCTGAGAGGAGTAAATTGAAAACTGGGAGAAGAGATAGAAGCAGTGGCCTTTGAGGTGTTTAATTTACAGGGTCAAGCAGGTAACCTAATAGAATTGTCACATTGGATTCAGAAATGTTACCAAAACTCAGAATCCTTGCATTTCTATGCTGGAGTAATAAGGCATTACAGCAGCCTTGCCCAACCTGGGGCCCACCAGATGTTTTAGACTGCAACTCCCATACAGTTATACCTCATGTTACGTCCGCTTCATGTTACGTTACGGAAGTACTGGGA
Organism: Podarcis tiliguerta; assembly: GCF_965153285.1. Taxonomy (NCBI): domain Eukaryota; kingdom Metazoa; phylum Chordata; class Lepidosauria; order Squamata; family Lacertidae; genus Podarcis; species Podarcis tiliguerta. Next base: position 38,058,659 of record NC_139549.1, read on the forward strand.
AGGGTTACTTCCAGGTTTCGCCGCTCACGCATGCGCAGACATGCAAAATGACTTCACGCACATGCGCAGAAGCGGCGAATTGCAACCCGCGCGTGTTGAAGGTTGCGTTCTCTTCATGTTGCGAACGGGCCTCCGGAACGGATCCCATTCGCAACCAGAGGTACCACTTTATTTTCCTGAGCTTTGACCCTGGCTGCCTGGGCTGATGGGAGTTGGAGTCTGATGAAATCTGGAAAGGTATCCCTTGGTTTATCATCTATTTCAGGGCCAGGGAAGCCATTGCCCTTCGGATGTTGTTAGACTCCAGCTCCTATCAGCCCAAGCAACCTGGGTCAAAGGTCACACAAAAAATGTCTTGTCTCTTATTCCTTTTAATCTGGGCACTGTTAAACTACAACTCCCATCAGCTCTAAGAGGCTTTGGAGACCCCCCTGCTCCTCTCACAGAGCTGAGGATTGATTTAAGCATCAATCCCTCTTCACAGGGACCTCTTAGAATTGTAGCCCTGTGAGGGGCATAGGGAGTCTCCTATCAACTCCCAGCACCCTTTACAAACTATACAGTGGTGCCTCGCAAGACGAAATTAATTCGTTCCGCGAGTTTTTTCGTTGAGCGAGTTTTTTCGTCTTGCGAAGCACCACTGCATTTTAACACTAAAAACGGCGGGGAGGGGCGGGGAGAAGCAGGACAGCTGCTGCAGCCGGTACCTCGGACTCACCCGTGTGTTGTGGCAACCGCGCGACGCGGCTGCTGGAGGGCGGCGGGGGTCAGGAGCGCGACTCTGGCTGCAACGGCTCTCTGAGAGGAGCGCGCGAGGGCGGTGGGCAGCGGCGCAAGGCAGCCGGAAGGTCGACCGTCAGCCGGAAGGTGGGAGGAAGCCGGAGGAGCGGGGAAGCGAGCGTGCGTGCGTGCAGTGACCGTCGCCATGACAGGAGAGGCAGGGCCGTTTCGTCAAGCGAAGCAAGCCCTTAGGAAAATCTGTCTTGCGAAGCACCTCAGAAAACGAAAAACCCTTTCGTCTAGCGAGTTTTTCGTCTTCCGAGGCATTCGTCTTGCGGGGTACCACTGTAGTTCCCATGATTCTTTGGGGGAAACCATAACTGTTTAAAGTGGTGCCGTAGTACTTTAAATGTACGGTGTGAACATGGCCAGAATACAACGTGGAACACAGAATACAAGAGGAATATAAAGTTAGGTGGCAAACGGAGGGAAGAGACCCCCTTTCATATGCTCTCCCCCATTTCACCACCGCTGTTCTGAAAGAAGCTCGAGTCCCCCAGCCATTGCGGAAGCCTCTGTCTTACGGGTTTATAAATAATGCCTTAACCCGTCTCCCTGGAAATTCAATCAGACCCACAAGCCTTGAAAGCTCCAGACTCACGACGAAAGCCTTTTAATATTTGGATGGCATGGGAATCGACTAGTCTCCCCTTAAATCTAATCACAGGTTACGACAGGCAGAGCTGAGAATACGGCAGCCATCAATACAGATTTTGAAACTGTATGTGGCAATCAATACATTTCATCATCTAGCAGACGGTGGAATTTGATTTGTCTTCTCCCCCTTCCCTTTTTCCCCCTTAACTCAGTTTTTAAATCAAACTGTCATCTTACAGTTGCTAAAGGGTAGAGACAGGGATGCCATTTTATTTATTTATTTAGTTAGTTAGTTAGTTAGTTAGCTGGTTAGTAGTGAATAAACCCAGCAAGTTGAGACACTTGTTAACTCGCCAAAATACCTGCCTAGGTACGCCAACAGAAATTGTTTTTGAATTAAATGGGGTAGCATCAGGCCTGTTTACCCAGCTAAAAGAAATTCTAAGTTTAATAAAATACCTTTAGCCCCTAGCAAAGACTTAGGCCCCATCCGCACTATACATTTAAAGCACTATGATACCACTTTAAACTGCCATGCCTTCCCTCAGAGAATCCTGGGAAATGGCGCTATGGATGCGGTTAGGAGGCTCCCTATTCCCCTCACAAAGCTACAGTGCTCAGGGAACTCTGAGGGGAAAGTCTTTTTAAAGGAGATACCTGCTGTCTACTATTTTTATAAATCATTAGGTTAAACAAGCTGCATCACTCTATCGCTTGCTAACGTCCTTTTAACTAGAGATGGCAGGATTCGAACCTTGGGCCCTCAGTACACAAAGCCACTTGAGCTATGGCCCCTTCCCTTTTCTCTCGGAATGGTGGGTGTCAAGTATAACAAAGCTGGCTCTTGTTACATCTTTCCTTATGCAAAAATATATTTAAAAAAAACTTTATCTCTCCATACTTGCTGTTCCCCAGGAGCTGGAATGTATGAACAGGAACTATCAAAACAGTTTCCCCACTGAAGCTCAGTGGGAGAGTGCAAGATTTCCATGCAAAGGGTCCCGGGTTCAGTTTCCACGCATCTCCACGTGGGGTTGCTATTAGGTAAAGGTAAAGGTACCCCTGACCATTAGGTCCAGTTGTGGCCGACTCTGGGGTTGCGGCGCTCCTCTCGCTTTATTGGCCAAGGGAGCCGGCGTACAGCTTCCAGGTCATGGGGCCAGCAGGACTAAGCCGCTTCGGCCAAACCAGAGCAGCGCACGGAAACGCTGTTTACCTTCCCGCCGGAGCAGTACCTATTTATCTACTTGCACTTTGACGTGCTTTCAAACTGCTCGGTTGACAGGAGCAGGGACCGAGCAACAGGAGCTCACGCCGTCATGGGGATTCAAACCGCCGACCTTCTGATCAGCAAGTCCTAAGCTCTGTGGTTTAACCCACAGCGCCACTTATTTATTAAATTTCTATACTGCCCTTCATCCGAGGATCACAATATAAAAACACAAAAATACACGCCGTAGTAGCAAACAAAAACAACAAGCCCACCAAACGCCACCAGCCTTGGGGTCCCTTCCAACTCTATGATTCTATGAATTAATTAAATTTATCTATCATCCTCCATCCAAAGATCCCAGGATAGTTCACAACAGAAAAATGCAAAATGAGAATGCAAAATACTTAATAATGTATTTATGTCTACAGCCCTGGAGAGACCCTGCCAAACAGTGTAGACAATACTGATCTCGATAAAGACCTGACTTGGTAAAAAGCAGCTTCCAGTGTCCTTATTTAACTGCCCTTTATTGAGAACCATGAGGACTAGAATCTTACTTTATTTTTTAGGCAACAGACCAGGCCTCAGCAGGAGAGTCCCTGCTTTGGACACAAATGGTTTCAGATTAAATCCGGGACGTGCCCAGCTAAGGCTGAGAAACAGCCCTGCTTAAAACCATGAGAGTTGCTACAGGTCAGTATAGACAGCACTGAGCTAGGTGAGCCAGTGGTCTGACTCCGTATAAGGCAGCTTCCAATGTTCTGTGCCAACCCACCCATTTCTCCCTAGTGGAACTAAATAATGCCTTTCGTCAGCACTTTGGAAGACGATATCCATCTAACACGTTTACGGTCCTTCTGAGCTGCCTTCCAACATTCTCTCCGCTAGATGATAATTCCCCCACGTCCCGGATGCATTTAAAGTTTGCTTGCAGGCCTCCTCCTCTTCCATGTCCCTGCTACACCCCAGCAGAGCCGCGAAATCGTTCCATGACAGAGACAGAACCTTCAGAGCCAACGAAGCACAAAATAGATTTGGAGTTCTCAAACACTCAGGTCACTTAAAGACTCTCCCTGTCTGTTTGTGCTGGGCAGATTAAACTGGCCCCAGAAGCTCACTTTGGGCTCACCGCAGCCTTCTATTAATTCACAAAATGTCATATATCAAACTACAGCTTGCAGTAAACGGAGAGCACAGGAATCTTGTGCCTGCCTGTTGCTTTATACATGTCCAGAAGGCAGAACTTGCATCCTTTCTTACAAACAAGGTTGGAATCAAACACGCCGCCAGGCGAAAACATTCCTCTTTACCCAGGGCTTCGGAAATTAAATAATCTATGGCCCATTATTATGATTATTTTATTGTTATGCTGTGTGTTGTGTTTTTATTATTATGCTGCATAAATTACGTTCTTAATGTTGTATGCTGCCCTGGGATCTTTGGATAAACCGAGGCATATAAATTGAATAAATGAAATAATAAAGTAATAAATGTGTATCGCCCTAGGGCTGGTGAGAAGCAGGGGGAGGCACTCCACACCTCAAGGCTCCAAGGCGACTATTTTTAATTCAAAGAGGTAGGCAAGCTAATTTATTGGCAGAAAAGTAAACTGTATTGGTCTGCTGCAACCAAAGGCTGGCAGCACCTTTATCAAAATGTTGGTACAGTTTTAAAACAAATGCACATAAGATTATGTTGCTTGTTAGGCTTGCCTAAGAAGCCGGAGGGCGGGGAATTACAGGTGCTGAAAGCAGTAGACTGGAAGGTGCCTCCCTAACAGCAACAGGCAAGGCGTTCCAGAGGATGGGAATAACGCCTCGTCTACACTTGTGCACCTAAAGTGGGACTACATCACTTTAAACAGTCATGGCTCTGTCAGTATATGGAAACATCACCGCTGCAGACACCCAGATTGTTGACATCACATGATGCGCCTATCTGTGGGAAAGAAGAGTTTCCCAGGACGTTCACAGGCTGGATAAGTCTTTGTGAAGAGTGTAACTTGAAACCTTCTGTGTGCACATGTTCAGGAAGTTTATCTGACTTGCTAGAAGAACTGAACTGAAAGGACGTGTTTTTCTCTAGTGCTGTAATGTCAGAAATAAACATCATGTAAACAGATTTCTGACTTATTTTCTTTCCCCTGCGGAAGCAGGAGGGAGGGGTTGTGCATTTTACCCACGCTTGGGAAAATGTCGCCTATGAAAACCTCCCTGGTCTGTCTGGATATCAGCCAGAGGAGGTTACCGGTAAGCAAGCTCCGAGGACAGTGAGAGGGGCCAGCCTCTATGGAGGGGGCTTGCAAACCGACAGGCTCCCCCTCCACAAAGAATCCTGGGCGGTGTAGTTTGTTAAAGTGGATGAGATTCATTAGGAGAGCCCACCCTCCACATTCCCCTCACAGAACTACAATTCCCAGAGTTCCCTGAGAAGATAGGTTGGCTGTTAAAGCACTCCTAACAACTCTCAGCGTCCTTAACAAACTATAGTCCCCAGGATTTTTGGGTGAGTAGGGGAAGTATTCCGTCCTGAGACTTCTCTCTCAATCTGGATAGCATTCAACAAAACTCCACCAAGCTCTCATGTGTGGATTTATTGAAGATCACAAGGCACATGCGAGAACCTGTGTGTATTGCTCTTCTAGAACTAAGCAGCGAGAAGGTATCTCTGTCCTGTTGTTGCTCTGGCTCCCCCTACTGTTTGCCTCCCAGCCTTCCTCCCTACCAGTCACCACTGCTACCTTTCAGCCTCTTCGCTCTCCTGCCAGATAATTCCTTCTCTTCTTCCCTCCCCCTAAATTCTCACCACCTCCCACCATTCCGTTCTTCCTTCAGCTCCTCCTCTCACCTTGACCTTCAGCAACCGCAAGCAATCTCCTCTACCCACTCCTCCAAACGCAACTCCCAATCATGGTTTATTGCAGCTCCACCCCACGATTAAAAATAAAAATAAAATGAAGCACTAATATGCTAGGTATACAGTGAAAAGGTGGGTAATTCTGTTAATTCTGCCTTCTCTAAAGGCCAAACTTTAGAAATGCCTCCAACTGGCCGTTGTTCTCTGTGAGTCGGAGAGGGAGACTTTGTCTGAGCATCAGGAGTAATGATGAGAAATTGCACAGACATCTGTTGCTTAACGACATTCGTATGTGGATAGGCAAAGAATATTCCATCAGAGGTTCACCACTGGGCTGGCTAACATAATTCCTAGAGGCTGCATTGCGTATCCAGCTTCTTCCATCTGCACACAGAGTGAGCCTAGTGAGTTTCTGTTGACGGTCTCATGATTGGAATCTAAACGAGGCCCCCAAGTCCCAGAAAGGCAGAAACCTGAAGGCTTCCAAATCTCAGTAGCCACTGTGTCGTGCCAGAGCACGACTCCAGCGCTGTGCAAATCTGCATACAATTTCGTTTCCTTTTTCTTTCTTTTTAGCTGCAATAAATCTAAGTTTCTACAGCTTCCTCGTTGTTCTATCTTAAAAGGGTAGGAGAGTGGAGCCCCCTATCACATTGAAATCACTATTCAGAAGCCCCCACATCTTTGCAACAAAGGAAAGTAAGCAGGCCAGCAAACAGGCTACTGTAAGGGGGCCTTTGCTGCTGTCAAAGGGTGCTTGGCTGACTTAGGTTAGGGGTGGGGAAACTGTGGCCCTCAATATGTGTTTGGACTATAACTCCCATCAGCTCCAACCTGCATGGCCAATGGTTAGGGAGGATGGGAAGGGCAGGTCAACATTTGAATGGCCAGAGATTCCCCTTTCCTGGCTTACAATCTTACTGCAACTAACAGGTCCCATCCCATTCACACAACACACAGTTATGATCAATGGTATGTATATTCCATTATTCCTTACGAGCAAAGAATGTGGAGCTGGACACAGGAGTTAGCTTTAGAATCGTGTGTGTGTGTGTGAGAGAGAGAGAGAGAGAGAGAGAGGGAAAGAGAGAGAGAGAAGCTCCTAATCCCTAATGTTGAGAACCTATACTTGGAAGTTAGGATAGCTACGCCACAAACTTTGCATCTGCCTTATGCCAGTTTAAGTATCATGGCTTCAAAGAATGCTGGGAATTGTAGCATGGCAAGTGAGCTGGCAATCTAGTAAGACTACTATGGAACTACAGTTCCCAAGGTTGACTGGGAAAAGAAAATCACTATTAACTTTGTAGCATGGAGATAGTCGTGGTGGGACCAGTGGAGGGTGGTGGCACCTAGATCTGGTGGGGTGCCTGGTTGCAGCCTAGGGGGTCGCGTGGGTAACCCTGCCCTCCCTGTGGAGGGAGGATGCCCCGAGGAGAGTCCTGCAAGCATCAAGGTGTCCGAGAATATGAACAGAAGAATGTTGGGCAGCAGAGAGAGGAACACAGTAGAAACTTGCTTGGAGCCAGATTGTCACACTTGCTTCTCTTCAATCACTTATGTGGGAACTCGAGTTAGAGGAGAAGCAGTTGAGGAAATCTCAGCACCATCTTTCCTCTCACTGCTTTCCCATTGAAAATTACCCCCCTCCTTCCACAACTTTGCCACTGCATAACAGAGGTCCAAAATTCTTCCATACATATAATTCCAGCCTCAAATTTCAATCTTGTGCCACTTGTGTAAGCACAACCTGCTGTAGAGCCAGCATGGTGTAGTGGTTAAGAGCAGTAGTCTCGTAATCTGGTGAACTGGGTTCGCTTCCCCGCTCCTCCACCTGCAGCTGCTGGGTGACCTTGGGCCAGTCACACTCCTCTGAAGTCTCTGAGCTCCACTCACCTCACAGAGTGTTTGTCGTGGAGGAGGAAGGGAAAGGAGATTGTTAGCCGCTTTGAGACTCCTTAAGGGGAGTGAAAGGCAGGATATCAAGTCCAGACTCTTCTTCTTCTATATCGAAAGCAAGGCTGCTTAGGGTGAGCACTAATGGTAATGGTTCTGAACAAAACAGTAGTATGCCTAAAAGCAAATTTTAGATCCCACGTCTAAAGGAAGACACCTGCTGGAGAGAGTTGTATATTAGCACTCCAAGATTGTTGCTCCAATCATTTTGAAGAAATTCACAGTTCTGGCCCGCACAGAGCCCATTGCAGTAGTCAGTGTTGGCTGGTGCCTACTAAGTTGGTAGTGCAGAAGGCAGGGAGCCCAAACAGTAGATGCCAGAACCAATGACAAGCAGAGCCCACTAATTCTAATTTTGTCCCCATCCTCCTTCCTGCAGAGCCCTACCAGTACAACTTGAGACTAAGGAGGAGGAAGATAATAGGCAGTACCAGGCAGGCAGGTAGGGACTAGCTGAGAGTAGACTAAGGTTGGTGGGGCAGTGCCACCTTTGCCCTAATGAACCAGCCTCTGTTGCCTCAGGGACCACCCAGAGACAGGCCTTGCAGGGGACCCCAAGAACATCACAACTGGGGGATAAGAGGGTGTCTTATAATAAAATACCAGGGTCAAAAGTAACCCCAGACTCCACAGAGTTTTGGAGGACAGAGGAGGGGATGGAAATGGCCTTTCTGGAAGCAGAGCAGAAAGAAATATCATAATGGACCAGCCTCCACAGACAGTACTCTAACCTGGAAGTCACTGAGGCAGTGGCTAAATATCTATGCTCCCCAGAACCCTGGACTGGTCAACACCAGATCCTCCAAGTGTCCCTGTTTTCCAGGAACAGTCCCGGATTTACAGAAGCTGTCCTGGTTTCTGATTTGATCCTGCAATGTCTTGCTTTTCCTGAGGACGTTCCTATTTTCATCAGAGAAATGTTGAAGGGTATTGAGTTGTGCAACCCGTTGAGCCAAGGAGATAAGTAACTTTAGAAGACATCTAAAAGCAGCCTTGTATGGGGGATATTTTTTAATGTTTAATGTTTTAGTATGTTTTTATATGCGCTGGAAGCAGCCCAGAGTGGCTGGGGCAACCCAGTCAGATGGGTGGGGTATAAAGATGATGATGATGATGGAATAAAGGTAAAGGTAAAGGGACCCCTGACTGTTAGGTCCAGTCGTGGCCGACTCTGGGGTTGAGGCGCTCATCTCGCTTTACTGGCCGAGGGAGCTGGCGTACAGCTTCTGGGTCATGTGGCCAGCATGACTAAGCCGCTTCTGACAAACCAGAGCAGCTCACAGAAACGCCGTTTACCTTCCCGCCAGAGCAGTACCTATTTATCTACTTGCACTTTGACGTGCTTTCAAACTAGGCAAGTCCTAGGCTCTGTGGTTTAACCCACAGCGCCACCCGTGTCCCGATGATTGAACAGGTCATCCCTATTTTCATTGGAGAAATGTTGCAGGGTATGCGACACCGAAGATTAAATTCTTCCACAGCTGTGTGCACACGATATGCCAGGTGTGCTCATACACTAATGTTTTACAGAAAATGTGGATGATGGCAAGGAGGAGAGAGTATGGGGTGGAAGCCCTGCTCCCTCAGCTGCCATGGCTCACAGGGATGGGGGCTAGGGTTGGGGAGATAAAAACTGCAGGTTCGAGACTGAATAAAAATACTGGACTGGATCTGCAGCTTCTTCCTGCCTCTGTCTCGTGGCTCTGCCTCTGTGAGCTCCACTCACCAACTTTTGCTCACACCTGCTGAGCGATCTCTCGTTCTCCAGGACAGAAAGATGTGCACTAACTCTTTATCTGGTAAAGATAATGAAAATTGCCTGTATCTTTGTATACACCTGGTTATTGCTACAGAAAAAAGATTGTAACATTTTAAAGTAAAGTTTAGTTGTTAATTTAAAAATTTAAGTTCAGTTAAGTGGTAGTTTATTTAATGAATAAAAATAATGCACTTTATGACCATGAGTTTGTATTCAAAAATCGTTTGCCTTTAAAAACCTCTCTGGGTGCATATCCGATTTAAATGTGCTACACATGTCTAGGTATTCTTCTGCAATTCTCAGTTCACCTGTGGGTATTTGAAGCACCATCATCTATCATTTTTGTATTTGTGCATTAAAAGACTAGGCTGCCACACTATGCAGGAAACACGAACAAGAGATTAAATCCCATCTGCTACCACCGATTCTTTTTAAAAAGGGGGAGGAGATCTGCCATGCATTTGTTAGAAAACAAGACTTTAAAAAGAAACCCAATTTGGATAAGTCTTAGTATACTTCCTCAGGTAACTGGCGTCTCTCTGAAGCAGCTGGCATTAATTAATGTACTATTCCGTATTTGCTTATTAATAAAGATTACAGTGGTACCTCGGGTTAAGACCTTAATTCGTTCTGGAGGTCCATTCTTAACCTGAAACTGTTCTTAACTTGAGGTACCACTTTAGCTAATGGGGCCTCCCACTGCTGCTGCGTGATTTCTGTTCTCATCCTGAAGCAAAGTTCTTAACCCGAGGTACTTTTTCTGGGTTAGCGGAGTCTGTAACCTGAAGCGTCAGTAACCTGAAGCGTCTGTAACCTGAGGTACCACTTTACAGTGCTTTGTGAACACCAGCAATTTTGCACGAATTAAAGAATATATGATGAGGTTTTAATGAATACATGTACAGTGGTACCTCGGGTTACAGACGCTTCAGGTTACAGACCATTCAGGTTACAAACTTCACTAACCCAGAAATAGTACCTCGGGTTAAGAACTTTACTTCAGGATGAGAACAGAAATCACATGGCGGAGGCGCAGCAGCAGCAGGAGGCCCCATTAGCTAAAGTGGTACCTCAAGTTAAGAACAGTTTCAAGTTAAGAATGGACCTCCAGAACGAATTAAGTTATTAACCTGAGGTACCACTGTACACAGTTACATTTAAGAATGCTGGAGAAGGGATTGGGGGTCCAAGGCTTTGGAGGAACTTTAACCATGGGCAGGTTTGTGGAGGGGTGCAGGTGAGATTTCACCAGTACCATTGATGCCCCAGGAAGGAATACAATTTGCATGAACCAGTGGTGTACTCAGCACCTCTCTCTTTTTAGAATATTTTATTGATTTTATAATAAAATGGCATTGATCAACTTCCAACAAAACCTGCTGAGCATTACATGCATAAATTAGAAAGAAAATTTAGAAGTGACGTTGTCCAAACTGAATCTACCCCTCTTTTTCTGAGCAGTAGAACTGCCCACAGCTGCCATCACATGCAAAGTTATCTCACCTCATCTAGACCACAACCCTACATGGACTTATGGTGTCTTTATTTGCAATATGAGGGCTTTTCCAGACTGGTGATTTTTGTGGGTGTGCTGTGCAGCAAAAATAATCCACGAGTGCTAGATTTATGCAGGAGCGTCTGCAAATCATTCCATTTTATTAGTTGTTCTGTGATACTGCTGCAGTCTTACTGGGGTCTGGAGAGGCAACAACAGCAGGACACCAAAAAAAAGCAACACCAGAATATGTATGCTCTGAAAAGTTACAGGATTTCAGGAGGAAATTATAGGACACGCACTGATTGGAAATAAAGCCACACGCCTGCCCCAAGACTTTTGCAGGTGCCAGCGTTATTGAAAGCAGAATCATATATAGCCACTCTGACAAATCATCCTGAATCCACAATGAAAAGCACCTTGCTCGGTTGGTTACAGTGTGGTGCTGATAATGTCAAGGTTGCAGATTTGATCTCTGTAAGGGACAGCAGCCCAGTTTATTGTGCCCCCTCACTTTTGCCCCTGTTCTCAAGACTCTGTGATGAAACCTCTTTTCCTTCTGCAAGGGCGATACATTGCTTCCAGAGGCCACTGAATGTGAGGTGGGCATGGAATGGAGAGAATCATCTACATGGAGGACAGGGAAGGGTGCTTTGAGTATGTGGAGAAACTGGCCTACTGTACAGTGGCAACATTTGCTTGTTTGTTGCTCCACCCACTTTTGTCTCTGGCCCCACCCACCACCGGCACATGGCCCTCAGAAGGCTATCCAGAAGGGAATGTGGCCCCCAAACTACAAAAAACACCCCCCTGCCTGGACTAGGAGAAGAAGCAGCGTGGAGAAGCTGAAGAGGAGGGAAGAAGGGAAGAGACTGTAGAGCAGAAAGGAGAGTGGAGGCTCTGAGAGACTGAAAAGTCCTGTGACAGAAACTGTTATTAAACTGGCGACAGTTAACCGGCATTATTCATTGAGTCATCAAACCCCCAGTTGCCAGGGAACTAGCAGGAGTTTCAAGTTGGGTCATTGCAAAGTGTTCCTTAACTTTCCCGTTAATTGTTATATAACTGTTCCTGAACTGGCTTGCAGCTTTTAACTTTTACAAAGTAAAGAAATGCTGTTTTATTATACTCCCGAGCGACTGGAGGGGTAGGTTGCTAATTTATCTCTTCAGGGATTCCCCTACACACCTGTCTGTTGTAACCCTGAATCCCGAAAGGTCCAATTCTCCCCTTAAAATAATGTCTATTTCCCACAGGGTCTCCTAACTCTTACAACCATACCTCAACAATATAGCCAACATGGCAGGTTGTAGGTCAGCACCCTTGGCCCCAAATTTCTAGTGCCTGATTTTGACTGAAGAGGAAAGTAATTTCCCTGCATATTCAGCTCTGAACTTTAACATTTCCTTGGACAGTTGGTTATTCTGTACCTGCAGCCATTTCTGTGCCAACAAAATATTCAAGATGCCAACTTTTGTTCTGATGTAAACAGTAGTCCAAAAGTAATCTTAAAAGGTAATCTTAAAAAGAGGTTTGGGTTTTTTGGAACACTGCTACTATCACCACTGAGAATCACACTCAACATCTACCTATTTCTATTGCTTTTAAATGGTGTTTCATATGTTGTACACCAGTATAATATGGCAGTATATTAAATGATATGGCAGTATATTAAATGCTTCTATAAATGAACAAACTTACTCCACAGGCCAATGGGAAGGCAAGTTGCAATCCAACAACTTCCCATATGCAACAGGTTGGGAAAGGCAGGGAGATTCAGCCATGTGTGAAATCTCTGCCTCTCTTACACACATTAAATATATATATGAGAGAAGTCATGAGTGACTTACTCAACATCATTTTTAAAGTCTGTCCAATACTGCTCTTCTCCCTCTTTCACTACACTGGGCCATACGCTGCTGCTTTTCAGGGGGGCAGGTATACACCCTATACCATTAAAACACATTTTCCCCATCAAAGAATTCTGGACCCCGTAATTAGTTAAGGATTGGTGAGAATTTTAACTCTCTGCCGATAATTCTTTGAAGGGGGGGGGGGAGTGTTTTGAATCTGGTTTAAAAGGTGTAGCGCGTACACAGCTTCTGGGCCATCCAATGAAGCTGAATTTTAGGAGATTTCGGACCGACAAGAGAAGTACTTTGTCATACAGTGCATAATTTTCCACGGGAGGCAGTGATAGCTTGAAAAGGAAATTGGACAAAGTCATGGAGAACAAGGGCTGCGGGTGGCGCTGTGGGTTAAACCATAGAGCCTAGGACTTGCCAATCGGAAGGTCGGCGGTTCGAATCCCCGCGATGGGGTGAGCTCCTGTTGCTCGGTCCCAGCTCCTGCCCACCTAGCAGTTCGAAAGCACGTCAAAGTGCAAATAGATAAATAGGTACCGCTCCAGCAGGAAACTAAATGGTGTTTCCCTGCGCTGCTCTGGTTAGCCAGAAGCGGCATAGTCATGCTAGCCACATGACCCGGAAGCTGTACACCGGCTCCCTCGGCCAATAAAGCGAGATGAGCACCGCAACCCCAGAGTCGTCCGCGACTGGACCTAACGGTCAGGGGTCCCTTTACCTTTACTACGGAGAACAAGGCTATCACTGGAAGGGTCGTAGCTCAAGGGTACGGCATCCACCTTGCATGCAGAAGGTCCCGGGTTCAATTCTCGGCTTCTCTAGGTAGAGCTGGGAGAGACTCCCTGCCTGAAACTCTGGAAAGAAGCTGCCAGTCTGTGTGGAGAACACTGAGCTTGATGGACTAGTGATCTGAGAGCTTCCTATGTTCCTGCACATGAATGTCAGAAGCAAATCAAAACTTTCTTCATGGGCCTTACTTGTCTCTGTGCTCCTTCAGTTTTGAAAAACATTTGGTCACAAGCTTTGCAAGATATTTCGGGTTTTGTTTTTTGTTTTTTTGAGAGAGACTTCTTGCAAAACAAATCAAAAACCTATCTTTTTAGAGAACAGAACTATCCGAAATGCTTTTTGTGGGGAGCAGCTTTTTGGCACACCAGAAAGGCAATCATCTCATTTTATAATTATCAACAACGCCCAAGAGTTCTCAGTATATCAACAGGACGCATGTATATTTATAAACCAAATAGATGTGTTTATTATTAGGGGACTCTTTTTTTGTTGTTTAAAAAAAAGGAGGAGAAAGAGGAGAAGGCTTATTCAGGAAGAAAAGCACACACAAGTTGCCAAGCAACATGGACAAACTATTTATAAAACTCCACTCCACTTTTTTTAATTAAAAAAAGATGAGGCTAAAATTTCCAGGCATGTGTGGGCTTTGAAGAGAGATGACAAGTGCTCCTTAATTACTATTCCAAGGTGAAAATGAAAAAAAACCATATAGCAGCAGTAAGAAGTAAGAAAAAAGGCTTGTGCTGACATACCGGAATGCCTTCAGTTTCCAGAATGAGGCTGGGAACATGTCGGGCAGAGAGTGCGACACGGATTGCTTCCCTGATGCGTTTCACCAAATCTGGGCCGAACTCCTGGTTGGTGGCCATCTTTAGGAAAAGGATCACCCTTTCTTCGCCATCATTGTTGTACTGAGGGACGCAGAGGCTGTCCGAAACCTCCTCAATAGCTTCCACTGAAGAGACAAAGGAAATGTTGGCTTAGACTTATTCGTGCCCCCACCCCCAAGGCAGGGAGCAGTAAACATGTGCCCATTGTCAAGCCAGGCCATGTATTGGAAGACACAAGATCTGCCCACCCTGGAAGAATGGCAGATGAAGGTGATGGACTACATGGAATTGGCGGAAATGACTGGCAGAATCCGAGACCAGGGAGAAGAGCTGGTGGAGGAAGATTGGAAGAAATTTAAAGACTATTTACAAAAACACTATAAAATTAATGAATGTTAGCATGATGTTGGATTGAGGTTAAAGGGTTGTTAGCAATAATGTGGTGAAGAAATATGGAAAAATGGATGGTTAAAAGATGAAAAACTAAAGGTATAATATACTAAGATAAAGATAAGGTAGAGGGAAGGGATTTGCTGACTAAATAATTGAATTGGAATACAGAGAGGGGAGGTGTGGGGAAGTCCGGGAAACAAGCAAATGTAAGAAATATTATGGAAATTGAATTGTTTTTATTTTTGTATTTTTCTCTTCTTCTTTTTTCCTTTATTTGAAAACCTTAATAAAAATATTTTTAAAAAAATAAAATATCAAGCCAGGCCATGGTGGCACTCCATAAGCCTGGTAGGGCAGAAGGCAGGGAGCCCAGTGGCGCCAGAGTCAATGGCAGGCACAGCCAGCTTGGTCTAGTTTTGTCCCCATTTTCCTCCGTACAGAGGAATCGGATGGTCTCAGCACTCTTAACTAACTGCAGTTCCCAGGATTCTTTGGGGGGAAGAAGCCCTGACTGTTTAAAGTGGGATAGTGTAGCCTTTTAGGCCTTTCTCATGGGTGGAAGAGCATTGCGCCTGAGGAGGGAAGAAGGAGTCAACAGACACCGAAGGGTTAAACCAGAGAAAGAGCTATTTATTCTGCCTTCCGGGTAGCAGAAGGAGCTAGCGTGATAACTCACAAGCAAGCACAAGTTTCACAGCCGTTGCACCCAGCATACCGTATTTTTTGCTCTATAAGACTCACTTTTTCCCTCCTAAAAAGTAAGGGGGAATGTGTGTGCGTCTTATGGAGTGAATGCAGGCTGCGCAGCTATCCCAGAAGCCAGAACAGCAAGAGGGATCGCTGTGCAACGATCCCTCTTGTTCTGGCTTCTGAGATTCAGAATATATTTTTTCTTGTTTTCCTCCTCCAAAAACGAGGTGCGTCTTATGGTCTGGTGCGTCTTATAGAGCAAAAAATACGGTGTATTCCTTCCAGTTCCCTTTGCCCCCCCCCCTTCTCCCCCTCCTCAGGAGGAGAAGAGAAGACTCCCTGGAAAAGACCCTGATGTTGGGAAAGATGGAGGGCACAAGGAGAAGGGGGCGACAGAGGACGAGATGGTTGGACAGTGTTCTCGAAGCTACCAGCATGAGTTTGACCAAACTGCAGGAGGCAGTGGGAGACAGGAGGGCCTGGCGTGCTCTGGTCCACGGAGTCACGAAGAGTCGGACACGACTAAACAAGAAGGGCAGAAGCAGGGAGACTAACAGCAGGTGGCGCCAGAGGCAAGGGCAGGCAGAGGCAACTAGTTCTAGATTTGTCCCCACCTTCCTTCTCCTCCCTGCTGAGTTCTCCAAAGACAACACTGAGCCCAAGGAGGAGGCAGCTGTCAGGCAGTGCCAGCCCTCTGAACTGAATGTAGCTAAGAAAGAAGGCAGTTGGGGGCGCTGAGAGCAGACTGGCCTAGTGGGGCAGTGCCCCATTCACTGTAATGGAGCAAGCCTCCTTTGATGTTCTTAAGAGCCTCTTTTGGGAGTGTCAACTAAAAGGGACAACATAAGGCTATTTAATTTTGGACCTTAAAACCACGAGCATTTGGATCAGATTTTTCCTATTCCTGTCCGCCAGTCTCTTTGAGCAACCGTCAGGTTGGTTCCCTGAAGCGGAACAAATGAAGAACTAGTTTTATCAAACGGTAATTTGTTGTGGTGTTTAATCCTCATTTTATCTTTCAATGTGACCTCAGTGTATTTGTATGTTGTTGCTGTGACCTGCCCTGGGATCATTTTATAAAGAAGGGCAGGGCATAAACTTCACAATAAATTACTAAGCCTCTCTCGTCTACCAAAAACACGAGTTTTCCTTAAGCAATTTTTCAAATTATCCTGTGCAGCACAGTGGCTTTCAAACCCAAGTTCCAGGAGACCTTGGGGAAGTATCTCAGGTGTTTCTTCGTGAGATAATCTACAATGGCATCTCCAGGTAAAAGGCTTAGGTAGCAAATGATGAGAAAGAGTGTCTGTCTAAGATATTAAAGAGCCTTCCCCAACCTCTCCAGAGAAGCAGACACGGAGCAATGGATCCAAACTACAAGAAAGAAGATTCTACCTAAACATTAGGAAGAACTTCCTGACAGTAAGAGCTGTTCGACAGTGGAATTTGCTGCCAAGGAGTGTGGTGGAGTCTCCTTCTTTGGAGGTCTTTAAGCAGAGGCTTGACAACCATATGTCAGGAGTGCTCTGATGGTGTTTCCTGCTTGGCAGGGGGTTGGACTCGATGGCCCTTGTGCTCTCTTCCAACTCTATGATTCTATGATTCTATAACCTGGCTGGGGCTGAGAGTTGAGAGCCTGCCTTAGATGCCAAAGCAACTTGCTTGGCATTGGACTGGGTACCATGCAACTTGACCTGGGGGAGAAGGAGGGATTTGCTGTTTTGCCTCGGGCAGCAGTATGCCCTGGGCCAGCCCTGCATCAAAGGAAAGGTTGTGCCACCTGACGAAGACCACGGGACGCTGAAACAGAGGAGAGGGGGAGAAAAGAGTAGGGGGAGTTTCTGAAATTTCCTGGCCCAGCCTCAGAAACGTCGGCCAGCCAGCAGAGCCAGACTGACACTGTGTCCCCGTATTCCCAGCCAACAAGTGCACAGCATGCCATTCTGCTATCTGCCACTAAGCATTCCTCACATATGGTCACGCCAAAGTGATGGGCATACCTGCAGCCAAGCATGACAATGCCTCCTGTCTTGGGGTTGATCTTGCAATAATCGCCGTGAGCCCAGACACCTGTCCAGAAAAACCCACATGGAGGGCAACCAGGTCAATTATCAACAATCCAGGCCCGGATGGCACACAAATCTGTTTTCACATTCACAAGAACAGTGGAAATTGATGATTTAAAAAAAACAACAACACAATACAGTACAATGTTTTGGGTATAGGGTAGGTATAGGGCGGTATATAAAATCAGTTTTAAAAATGTTTACAAGAACACAGAAAACTAGAAGAGCTGTAGGGGGATTCAGGGATTCAAGTCACTCTCCTTTTAACTTATTATGTTTACTGAATAACCCAGTGGTTCTCAAACCTTTTTCTCTGGACCACACTTTCAGAATAAATATTTGCTCGGGCCACACTGAATTTTTTATTGATAAGAATACATTGGAACACAAAAAGAAACAACTCCTAGCAGTGCTTGATTTATAACATAGAACACAACTACTTTGTAATATGATCATGGGACATCCAGAAAGTAAAAAACAAAGCAGCTGCGTAAGAACACAAGTCATTCCCAAAATATCATTATAAATGAGCCTCTTACATATGTACCTTAAGTCTGTATACAACCTCAGTGAGAGGTGAGAGCTTGCTTTTGCCAGGTAATCTCCTTAGTTTTAGGTCTAATTTAAGACAGACAAACTCTCATCTCCTCATCAACACAAATAAGCCTTTGTATTTTCTGATCTTTCACATCTGTCAGGAGCTGAAAACCCCTGTTCCTGCCACACCCTTTGAGAACCACTGGAATAACCTTTCAGACCAGGGGTAAGGAACCTTTGGCCCTCCATACGTTCATGAAATCCTAAGAGCTGGGGGAGATGGCAGGCTTGGGGGAGCCATCTCAAGTGCTCTCCCAGGCCACCCACCATTGAACAGGAGCCAGGGGCGTGGTACCGCACCAGGGAGCCCCAAAACTGGACGCCTGAAGGGATAGAAAGTCCACCCTAACTCCTGGAACAAACAAGGAGACAGACGAAGAGGTCTGTCAAACCCGGGTCTAGGGAGGCTACTGTCACAGACTGAACCCCCCACCCCACCCCCTGTCCAAATTCAACCGTTCTGCAATTCGTGCTGCCTTGTTTTATTTTGCCTAGTTCAGTTCGGTCCTTCTCTTCTATTGTAAAAAAATATATATATTTGAGGGGTTTGCTTTGATGGGTGAGCGCAAAGGAGGATGAAAATGGGGGCGCCCATGGAGGAGCGCTGTCCCAAGAGGGTTTTTCCCAAGAACCTATATCTTTATTTAGTTTTTTTCCCTTGGAATGGTTGGAAGCAACCCCCTTCCTTCTTCTTCTTCTTCTAACTGTATCTCCCCCGTTTCTTTCTGATCTTCTTTCACTGTCATATTGGGGTGACCTCCCCCTCCCCTTATTTTTACCTCTGCCACCACCACCGCCACCATGATTACCCCCTGTGCCTGAACCCCCCCCCCCCACTCTCCCACCCCTAGGGCCCCCACCACACCGGGGAAACAAGAGAAAGCCAGGCTGGTTGTGTTGCGAAATAAATCAAAACTCCTAGCCAGGGAAAAACACACTCCAACTGGCTGAACAATGCCTTCAAATTATTGTCACTAATATATAACATATAACATATAATATAATATAATACATATACTACACTAATTAATATAATATAATATAATATAATATAATATAATATAATATAATATATAATGTATAGTATATAATAATATGTTAGACCTGTTCTATGTAACATATCGGCAGAGGGCGCTCCGATCTCGCAGCCGCCGACGCCAATGCCATCTCGCTCATGATTTCCAAAGGCACGTGGCCTCTGGCGGCGGGCGGGGAGCAAGCTCGCCGTATGTACAGAAGAGCGCCACTCTTCACTTTCGCGTCTCTATAATGCGCACCTTCTCTTTCCCGCTCCGCGTGAACATAAACAGGATAAGTTCCGTTCCAGAGCGGAAGTGACGATGGAAGAGGCGGCGGCGGCTTCCCAATCATGAGGATTTCTGTTGTCGTTCTAGCTGTGTAAATCCCTAATAGACGCAGCCGGGGGGAGAACAGTCTCTGAGGAAGGCGACGGCGCGAAATGTGAAGGCCGAGACTCTCGCAGAAGAAAAGGGGCGCAGAAGGCTACATCCCCCCTCACGAAATCAGCTCTATGGTATTAGCCGTGGCGCAGGTGATGACGTGTTTCCGCTGCGCCTTGACCGAACCAAGATGGCGGCGGCCTTGAGGGGCCAGTGGATGCGGAGCTGCTTCGCTTTCTTCAGGTATCTGTGGGAAGGAACCCGCTTCCCTCACTTCGCTCCGCCGAGCGGCTCCTGCAGTGAATTAGTAAATCCTCAGTAGATACTTTAAGCGAAATTTGATATGGACACCCAGTTAAGTGTAACAGCACCCAGTTTGTATTCACTGTACAAATCTCTCTTGCTCTTGCTGTTGTTTTTTAGCTGCTCGTTCAGTTTGCTCGTACCCGGAAGTAGTTTGTCTGCATTGTTTTATTTGGATTATTTTGCTTGTTTTGCACCGTAAGGGTGGACTGGACGTGTATTAAATAAAGAAATAAATATCTGCCTCTTCAAAGGTACCAGGTACCAGAGTCTCAATCTGGTAGTTTTACTGTACCAGACACATCATAACCTATCCTATAGTTTCTGACATGGCACATCAGAGGTTGTCGTGTTTCAGCAACGTCCACAGGAACCATAGCTCCGTTGGGTTCAATTTGTGTATAATCATCAGTTCTTTGTACAGGCAGGGATCAAAGGGCCTAGATTCCAAAGGTCTTAAAGCCTGGGTGGTGCATCGAGATGATCCCCATTTTGGCCAAGCACATTCCAACAAAGACATCATCTGTTGGGGACAGCTCAGTGTCCTGCAGTCACCTGCAGCTGCTGCACTGACAGCCATGACATGACAAAGCCCCTACCACCAGCACTGTGTGGATAGAAGGATGCCGGATACAATGACTGGGATAAAATTCTTAGTGTTGGTGTCCCTGATTGGCCGGGCGTTGCTGATGACATCCCCAGCAAAAAGATCTTTGTCAGGGTCCAGATGCTCAAGGAATTCTACAATGTTGCACGTTTTCACAAATATGTCATTGTCACCCTTCAACACAAAGCAGGTGTGGGGGCAGTCCTCTGCCGCCCACTGAAGGAAATGCAGCTCCTTCCGAGAGTGGAAGCAACCGTCCCTCTGGGAAAGGCTGAGAACGGAGGTCAGTCGGGCAGCACCACAAGTAACAAAACGGCTGGCAGGCAGAAATCCAACAGGTCCACGTTGGGAAAGACTCTCGGTTTACCCTGCAACCCCTTTCCCCAGCGAAGTGGGCCCTTCGCGGACCCCCTTGGGGAAACGCAATAGGCACTTTTGGGGATGCCTCCAGGCCAGGATCACCACAGCAACGACGGAGTCTGCCCACGCGGCGCTCTGGCTGCAGCAGCCTCAGGGTTGGGGCAGGGGGTCCTCGTCAGTTCAGCTTATTGCCTATACCCAATGGGCACTTCCCACAAAGCAAGACATTCTTCTAGAATCACACAACGTAAATGTAACATCACACAGCATTAAAATTTGGAAGTACAGTGCATTCCTTCTCTTTGGGGCTCTTCCCCAAATGCAAAGTTGTCTTAAGGGGAAGGGAGAGGAAGATAATCATATTGCACCCTTCTGCCAATCATCTTGACGCGGGAGGCTGAAAGGGAAATGGTTGAGAAAGATGCGGGTGCAGAAGTAACTCCCTACAGCAGTGGGGATTGATGGGAGTTGTAGTACAAAACATCTGGAGGGCACCAGCTTGACAAAAGCTGCCCTACAGTATAGGGGCTGTGTTTGATTCTGGAAGTGGAGAGCAAAAGCCAAAGAGTACTGGCCAGTCTCTGTAGACCAATATAAATAAAATTCAAGGGAAGCGTAGATTTTCTGTTGCAAAATAAACGAGGCGAATCACATAAACATTCCTAGTTAACATTTATTATAAACACCAGGTGGGCTGTTGAGACTTTTCACAAACTGCAGAATAAAAGAGGCAGGGTGCAGTAGGAGAGGTAAGCCAACAGAAGCTCTATCACAATGACAAGTGCTATTCAGTTTTCTTCTGAGCTTCTCTGAAACCATGAGGTTTAAACACTTGCTTTGTGATAAATGGAACTAATAATCCAGGTTGCTGAATAGAACATATTTCACCAAACCAAAAATGCTCTATTAAAACTTGCTAGCTAGATGGCATGTCCAGAGTAGTCCCAAAAGTTACAATGATGCAATTTGCTGGTGTGGGAAATGTACTAGATGCTGAAGACAAAATTGTTGAGCTATTGTTGAGTAAAGCTTTTGCAGGCTTTGGGGTGACAATTATCAGGCACAAATAAAGAACAGAGAGTGCACATGCATTTACCCCCACATACGTAGGCTTTCGGGTGTCCATATTTGCAGGTTTCAAACTTTCCACACTGTGAGACAGGAGGATATATTGGCTGCTGGTAGATGGTTAAAGGTTTTATTCCCTTGATTCTTACAAAAGATTAGAGACTAAACTGACGACATAGTTGGTACATTCTCTTTAAGCCAATGGTCCCATCAAATATATTGTCTCTATTTTGGGGAAAGGGGGTGGGCAGATTTGGCCACTAATGCTGATCTTGGATTTTGGAAGCATAAAGGCTTGTGGGTGGGGGACTCTTGTCTATTCAGAACCTTTTGGGGGGAGGGGGAACCTGTGCCGACTCTGCCTTTGGACAGTTCTGCATCTGGACCTCAGAACATTTGCAAATAAATCAATTCCGCCACGCTGCCCCCCACCCAAATGCACCAGGTCTTCAGTGTTCCACAGGAAAGTGATGCTCCCTGCATCCAGGATGAGCCGAATGGTCAAACCTCTGAGGTCAGGCCAAAGATGCAGATGTGTGATATAAAGGCATCCCTGCCCTGGCATAACCTTTACTGCGGCTGCCTGCCCTTACAACCTCAGCTTCCCACAGCAGGTAGACATAGCTCTTGAGAATCCACATCCCTCACCCCTGAAGCTTTTTAAAAAGCACAATCTGTGCTCCCCACAAAACAATTACTCTGACATGTTGTAATTTAAAAGGATTTGTGAAGCTGAATTCCATTTCACATGTTGCATTTGGAATTCCACCGTCAGCGGTACTGGCTGGCTCTGAAGAAAATCTGCCCCATCTGGAGAGTCCTTCTTTTTCCCCTTTCCTGGAAAAAGAAGGGAGAAATATGTACTGTTGCTTCTTTTAAGCCTCCTATCCACTGGGTGGGTATACTTAAAACTGACCCCCTGAAGGACCTTTTCCCTCAACCCATGTAGACTTTCAGGGTTTGTTGGTTTGTTTTTAACCAACTATTATTCATACCTCAAAGGGGCTGAACTGATGGGGGGGGGAATGGGAAAGGAGGTCAGTCAGTGGTAGAGCAAATGTTTTGCAGCCTGCAGGTCTGAGAGCAACCCTGTCTCCAGACAGTGTCCTGAGCTAGTTGGGCCTATGGGTAGGAGTCAACTTTCTATGTACCCAAGGAGGGACTACCCATTCAGTAATTTTAAAATTCAAAACTCCAACAAGAGGTTTTGAGCTGAAGGAAAAAGCGAAGGTGCAGGTTATCAGATTGTTTGCAATTGACATTGGGAGTCATTAAAGATCCCAGAGACAGACTTCTCGGAGTTTTATCCCCTGAGCTAAACCACGCCCAGTCGTTAAGGTTTTGATTAATCTATAACTTCCAATGCCATTTCATATGTTTACATTAACATGGTCATTGCCACATACAGCCCCTGCTTACTGTTGGAACCAGCCTTCTCCCACTGGGTGTTCTCCAGCTCTTTTGCAGCACAACTCCCATCTGCTCCAGCCAGCACAGAGGTGCTGGGCAGAGTTGTAGTCCAAAACAGGTAGAAGACACCAGGCTGTCAAAGACTTTGACCACAAAATCAAACAGTATTGGTAAAGTGCCTCTGGTGGAGCTGAAGTGAAACACACCTGCAGCTATTTCTTCATCTTCCAGGTTTATTTTTTTTACTGCCAAAATATTTTGTCGCTGTCTGGGGTGCATGTAGGCTGAATCCCTCATGCATGAATTGATACCACACCTCCCTGCCACATGACTTTATGAAAACAACATTTTCAAGTTCAGCAGTCATACCCAAACATCTGTAAACAAATTGTCTGCCTTTCACAAACCATTCAAGGAAATGCCTCTATATGAAAACATATTTCCTCTTCATTTCTCCCACCCAGGCACCTTGACCAACGGGTAAGTCAGAGTGTTTATCACAAAGTCAACTCTACTCTGGCTTAACAACACTCCACATGATGCTGAAAGGAATTACCTGTCTCCCAGGTAAACATCGTAATCCGCATCATGGAAAACTGGAAGCGACAAGCACCGCCTTATATATTATGTTTACTTATATGGGCTAGTAACTCAATATTTGACACCAGTTGGAAGACAATGACAGCCATTTCCTGTAGTTGGAACAAATCAGGTGGTGCGCCCAGCTCTTTACAAGTGTTAAAATGAAGGGTTAAAATGTGCACTTACAGCACAATCCAACACAGAACAAAGTCCCATTGAATTCCTGGACCTCTTGCCCAGGGAAAGTGCAGATGCCTTTAGTGTGTGATGGCAGAGTCTGTCCTACCGTAAGGGGACTGCAACTGATTCTGGGTGCAATTCAAATGGAAAATGGATCTGCCCATGTCTAACCAACAGGGGCACAATCTCCTCATAGATTTTCTCGCAGCCAGTCTTTCTTGTTATGGCCTGAGATCTCCAGGAAAGGTCAAATCACTTCCTCCATGTAAGACAGTCGTACCAGTCCACTCTGACAAGGAGGGAGGGCCACAGCTCAGTGGCAGAGCACCTGCCTTGCGAGCCAAAGGTCACAGGTTCAGTCCCCACTGGCCTCTCCAGGGAGGGTTGGAAAAGACTCCTTCTCTAAAATCCTGGAGGGCTGCTGCCAGTCAGTGTAGACAATACTGGGGTAGATGGGCAAATGGTTCTGACTTGGCAGCTTCCTCTGTTCCGAAATAGTCTAACAGAATGACATAGAATCGTGACCTCTTGGTGATTTTCCATTACCCTTTAAAAAAAGAACTAGTAGTTCCTGGTCCCCATAAGAGAAGCAAAATGCTCGCAAAAGTGCAGGGAGAGATGCCAGAGAATTCCAATGGGAATGGGAGCATACATTTACTTGCCTAACCCCATCTTGGCTGCTTCGGTCGGTGTGGAAGTGGCACTGTTACAAGTGCCAAGGGATACTCATTCAATAAGAGAACGGTATTTTGATGTGGCAACACAGCTACACTTTGGGACTCTTATTGGCCTCAGGCCTTTTTGTGTTGCTTAAAATATTTTTGCTTAGGGATGCCTATCGAAATATACACATCTTTTGCCTTTTTGTTGCTTTTAATTATCTTTTGAATGTTTTAAATACTGTTCTTTTATTGATGATTTTAATGTTTTGCTGTTGTGTTTTGTAAGTGCTTAGAAATTTTATAAGCGTTATAGAAATTTTGTTAAACAAAATTAACTTCCAATGTTTGCTTATTCGTCTCATGTCTGGAAGACAAATCAATTGTGCAAATAGTCACTATTGTTGTGGCTTCCAGTCCACAAGGAGCACGTTGCTGATTACGTTGCTTCCTGCTCCCCATCCGTATTGTGTTTGCCCTGGAATTAATAGGGTGGAATAGCGTAATGACAATGCAATAATGTAATTTACATAATTAATTACGTGAGCTATCCAATTTCACCACAGCAGATGGAGAGACAAGTGGAATAGTTTTGGGCAGAAAACAAATGGTAGTGGACTGGAACCAGTGCTGTATGGGGCAGAATTGAAAACGAGGTTTTCTTACATCCCTAGGCTATGTACCCATTATACCTTTAAAGAATATTCAAAGCACATTCTTTCCCTGAAAGAATTATGGGCAATGAAGTTTACCCCAAGCAGAGCTACAGTTCTTGGTGACCCTTAACAAACTACCGTTCCCAGGAGGAAGGAAATGTCTTTCAAATGTACGGTACTTTAAATATATGGTGGGTACACAGCCCTAGTTACAGGCAGTTAGGTATGCAAAACACCACAGTTTTGCATAACTGTCATCTTAGTGAAGATTTTAACTTTGCAGTTTGCCCGGGCTTCGTGCAGATTTCTAGCACCCAAAGACACCCAAAATAACCATAATACAAAGGGGCTCTCCTGGGATTACCTTTGACAGGTGTGGTGGCCTTCTTTGTCGCTGCGCTCTCGGCAGCTGCAGCTTTGGCTTTCTTGTCCTTTTTAGCACCCTTTTTACTATCCTACAGAAAAGAAGTTTGTGGTTTTTAGGAAGGCTAGAAACACATGTGTGCAAAAAAAAAAAAAAGGCAGTCAGAAATGTCATACCGATTAAATACTTTGAAGCCACACCTTTCAGACCACACTTCTGTACTTTCAGTCTGATCAGCCAAGTTATTCTAAAAAGTGGGTATTTTCTTCCGTACAAGGTTATGACAGACTAAGAGTTCTTCCAGGAACAGTCTGTACAGCCAGATGGAGGCCTGACCTACACGTTTTGAGACTCTGTGACACAACCTGAGGTCATTATCATTATTACATTTATTAATCATCTTCTAAACCATGGGTAGGCAAACTAAGGGCCGAATCCAGCCCAATCATCTTCTCAATCCGGCCCGCAGACAGTCATGGAATCAACGTGTTTTCACATGAGTAGGATGTGCCCTTTTATTTAAAATGCATCTCTGGGTTATTTGTGGGGCATAGGAATTCGTTCATTCCCCCCCCCCCCAAAAAAAAAGAGTCTGCCCCCCCAAGGTCTGAGGGACAGTGGACCGGCCCCCTGCTGAAAAAGTTTGCTGACCCCTGTTCTATAACACCATTCTCAAGGCAATATGCACATAACATTGCCCACAAGAAGCCCAGCTGATGAGCTGCCCCATATTTGTGGGTAGGTGGAATGACATCCCACACAGGTCAGCAGATAGCCCTTGCTCCATGCAGTAGGCCTCATGCCCCCAGGGGCCACACGAAGGGCCTCGTGACTCCTGAGCTCTCAGTTACTACAACCCTCTGGCTGCTTTTATCCTGACTTGGCTGTGGGGAGATTAGATGATGTTGGCGGCTGAATGAGCATTCTTCCTGGTTTGTTTGCAGGGAGGCTAGAGGACGTTGCATCAGGAAAATGTTACCCCTATACTTTCCAGTTTCACTTTCCACGTTGCTTTCCTTATTGCAGATAGTCTTCCTGGCCAAGGTGTCTGAGTGGGAGCTCCCTCCAGGCACATCTGGAGCACATGGACCATTTGGATCCCTTCCAACTGGTACTGAAACCCATCATGGGACTGAAACCTCTTTGGCCATGTTGGTTGATGACAGGGAAAGCTTTTTTCAGGATATATGTTCATAGAATCATAGAGTTGGAAGAGACCACAAGGGCCATCGAGTCCAACCCCCTGCCAAGCAGGAAACACCATCAGAGCACTCCTGACATGTGGTTGTCAAGCCTCTGCTTAAAGACATCCAAAGAAGGAGACTCCACCACACTCCTTGGCAGCAAATTCCACTGTCAAACAGCTCTTACTGTCAGGAAGTTCTTCCTAATGTTTAGGTGGAATCTTCTTTCTTGTAGTTTGGATCCATTGCTCCGTGTCCGCTTCTCTGGAGCAGCAGAAAACAACCTTTCTCCCTCCTCTATGTTGGGATGGGGGCCAACCTAACATCCCATTCTGACTTTAAGCACAGGCTTAACAGCCGTTTCTGTCCTGTTTCAGGCAATGTTGGTGAAATAAATAGGAGCATCAAGGCCCAATTCTGCCCACGGGGGGCTTTCTCAGGAAAACAACCTTTCTGACCTGCTGGCTGCATTTAACACAGATTCAGTTGCCAAGTACCTTTTCTTTCGGAGACGGGGGCTTACTAGTTGACTCCGTTATCAGAATGCCAAAGTCACACACGGTCTCCACCAGAGGCTCTCCCGCCAGAAGGCTTTCCAGGTTGACATGGCCTGAGCCCAGGACCTTCACGATGGGAGGGTCACTTCGTAGCTCAGGAGGAGGAGACTTCTTTTTCTTCCCACCCTATGAGGATGTGGCAGCATATCAGATAAATTCATTCTGGGTTATTAATAATCTTATTCAAAGGTTTTCAGAATATACAGCTAACAACCACGGTAACAAACACTAACAATAAACACAACTGCAACGCAGCTGTTGCAATAATGTACATGGTAAACTCAAGCAGGTCAATTTAAAGAGTCTACAAAAATTGCCGTGGGTCAGAGGAGGAGTTACAGTCAGCTAACTTTTTATTTAGTTAAATATTTATAAATTAATTCCTTGTTTATTTGTGATTCACTGATACTGAATCCTAATTCCAGACCCTCCAGATGTCCATATTTTCCAGGGACAGTCCCAGATTTACAAAAGCCGTCCCGGTTTCGGATTTGATCCCAGAATGTCCCACTTTCCCTTAGGACGTCCTTATTTTCATCAGAGAAATGTTGGAGGGTATGGAATTATGTGATTCCCAGAACCAAGGAGGTAAGTAACTATACAACATTTAGAAGACATCTGAAGTATAGGGAAGTTTCTTTAATGTTTGATGTTTTATTATGTTATTATATATGTTGGAAGCTGCCTGGACTGGCAAGGGCAACCCAGTCAGATGAGTGGGATATAAATATTATTATTATTATTATTATTATTATTATTATTATTATTATTGAATAGGATGCCCCTATTTTTGTTGGAGAAATGTTAGAGGGCATGCAATTCCAAGACCATCATCTTGGAAATTTTATTATGTTTTAAACACTGCTATCCTGGCAGTTCTATTGCAAATGCAACATAAACTGCTAAATACTTTTAAAAAATAAAGATATGGTAACTTATTATTGCTTTTGTTGTCGTCAATTGAAAACAGCAGAAAATCCAAAACCATCACTAGCTCCGCTGTTGGGCAATGTGAGGCAGGCACCAAAGGCAGCTAATTATGGCTGTCACGAAAGGCATTTATTACTGTTATTTTTGTTTTACCTGCCAGAGAAGGAAAGAGGCACTTCTGGGGTTTTCTGCCTTGGATGCCAAAAAAACTTGGCAAGTTTTGGGTCCTCTCTGGGGTGGGGGGAGACACCATCTGCTGCTGCCTCACCTAAAGGATCCAAATGCTTTAGGCTAGCCCTACAAACAAATGCAAGACAGATTTCGCCAATCTAAAGCCTTCCGGATATTTTGGACTACAGCAACAAAAGCAGAATCGCCTTTTGGAAACATGTTCAAGTGACATCTAAAAATGGGAAGGGAGAGAGTTTATCAGGTCTACACAGGAAGAGAATTTTGAAGGGCAAGCCTTTTCGTCCTAAAAATGAGACTGTGGGCAGCTAATTGTTTTCCTTGTGAGATCTTTTTCTGTTACATCACAAAGTGGCCAAGGCATACTTTCTGGCTTACCTTGGCTTATTGTGAGGAGCAGGGAGCTTGGACACACTTTGCATGAGTGCAATAAACAAACCAGGGCCATTATTTTTATTTAAATTCATACCCCCACCCCTCTTCCTCCCAAAGGAGCCCAGGGGACTGTGCCAGACTCCCTGGCTTTGCAGGTTACAGCCAAACCAGGGGCTACGGTTTCATTCTACCAAACAAGCTGCCATGACCACCAGCCAACCTGAAGCCAGAGTTTGTTGCCAGCTTACAAATCGTAGCTTGTTAAGGAGCAACAAACCACTATCCCTTGTTTGGACATAACGGGAAGGCAATGCTTCCTGCGTTGCTTAACCCAGTGGTTATATATGAAAGTATGAGCCATACTTTCAGATTACAGTGGTACCTCGTGTTACATACGCTTCAGGTTACATACGCTTCAGGTTACAGGCTCCACTAACCCAGAAATAGTGCTTCAGGTTAAGAACTTTGCTTCAGGATAAGAACAGAAATCTTGCTCCGGCGGCACGGCACCAGCAGGAGGCCCCATTAGCTAAAGTGGTGCTTCAGGTTAAGAACAGTTTCAGGTTAAGAACGGACTTCCGGAACGAATTACGGTAAGTACTTAACCTGAGGTACCACTGTAAAGGTTTGCTCGCACTACAGCAATTTTTGGAAAATTAAAAAGAAACAACTCCTAGCAGTGCTTGATTTATATAACACAGAACACAACTACTTTGCAGTATGATCATGGAACATCCAGAAAGTATTAAACAATGCAGCTACATACTCTACAAATAAAACAAAAATATTTTGATACTGCACCGCACCAGGCTGAAATGTTAAAATGTTTCCTGGGTTGTCCTTGAATCTTCCCGTCACCCTTGCCATCCTCTCCTGCCACACCTTTTGAGAATAGCTCCATTCCCCCCCCCCCCCAATTTTGTGTTTAGATACATAAAATGTTTTATGCATGTTTTGCAAACTGACATTTCTGTTTCAGGCATTGCTTAACTGCCCCCTGGTCTGGCTTCATACAGTTTTGACTGGAGCAACTCTCACCTCTCATTACCTTTCCAGAATCCTTTGCTTTCCCCTTCTCCTCTTTGGCTTTGTCCTTTTTCCCTTTCTCTGCCTTCTTCTCCTTCTCCTTCTCCTTCTCCTTCTCCTTCCCTTTCCCCTTTCCCTTCCCTTTCTCTGCCTTCCCCTTATCTTTGCCTTTTTTGGTTGGGCTTTCATTTGGGGTGAGAACGACGGGCCAGGAGACAACCTGGAGAAGCAAGAGAGTTTATTAGGGCTACGAAAGGCCAGATTATTAGTGAACTTTCAAAACGCAAAAGCAAAGGGGCGTTTTCATGTCACTGTAACATTTAATGTAACATTGTAATATTTCATGTCATCCGCTAACATTTAAAAAGCCAACATCCAGAACAGATATGTTAACATGGATTTTTAGTATATTCCCATCTTGGCTGTGAGTCCTAAAAGACTTGCTCCCTGCCCTGCAAGCTTTTTTTCCCCTGGCCTGGGAGGGCAGGGTCCGGACTGACTCCAGCTACAAAAGCTGAGGCAGATGCAGGTCAAAATCACTTCCCATGGGGCATCATGAAGCGATTAACAACATAATAACACATGTGAAAACAATTGCATATACAAAAACCATTTTAAAAATGTAAATATAAAAGGCAGTTTGAATATTTGCACATATATTTGCATCTATATCTGTACAGAATCTGCCTTGGAATACATAACCTTTTCCTCCACAACTGTCACCGTGGTTCCGGCGAGAAGATAGGCCTTCAGAGCAACCATATCTCTGGTGACATGCTCCTTCGTGTGCTCACAGTCTATGACCTCAGCCCAGGGCTTTCGAGGGGTGGAATAAACATTTCCTAAGGGGGAGAAACGAAGGGCTTTTGAGGAAAACACATCTTCAGAACAGGACACCTCAAAGGTCGGGCCACATTCCCTCATGCGCCACCTTTGAGGGGCCGGTGGGGCAGACACCAGGGGCAAAATGGAGGTAGAGCAATGGATTCTTCCCTTACTGTTGTATGGAAGCATACTGTCTAGCAATGCAAATTTCTGGTTTTTGCAGACACCTGCCCAATATACCCCTCTAGCCCTTCATCCAGGCAAGCGAAAGGCATTATCACATTTCCAATGACACATTCCAGCCAGGCAAAGGCATCTGAGAAGAATACAGAGAATCTCTCTGGTTTTCAATGCCCTGGGCTTCGAACCCCAGAGACCCACCCCTGCCCTGCCCCATTGCTTATAACATGACTGGGGTTTTGCATCAAACCAGACGGGTAGATTTAAAAGCAACCCCTTCTTGCCTCAACGTCTGATTTGCAATTCAGCATGTTAAACACAAATGCCAAAACTCTTGTGCTAGACCAGGTGACAGTTCAGGATAAGAATGTCCTTTGTTAATAATCAGCCAGCATGGTCTGCTAACAGCAATGCTCTCAGTGTCCCAAGAGATAAAGCAGTAGCAACACCATTTAAGAAATGGACAGCTGATTTCTTACTAGGCCAATAATCATTCCCAAATTTGGTTGGAGATAATCACCTTCAGGTAACAGAAAATCAAGGACAGCAATGATTCTCTTTAACTGGGCCAAATATGTGGTTCAGTTAAAGATAACAGCCTGCATACTTTGCAATCACACCAAGTTTTCATTAAGCAGAATTAATATATCTGTGCTGTTTCCCTTCCCAAGCAAAGAGAGAAAGGCTTTATTGATTTAAACCAACTTCCAACAACTTGGTGTCCTGGACTACAATGTCCATTATCCATGACTGATTTAAATGTCGTTATTGTAGGTGTAACAATAACAGATTTGACAGAAAAGGAGAGGTGGGGGCATGAAGTGGGATCGCACTTGTGCTTTGTCTTGTCCCTTAGCACAGGGATGCAGGAACCTATAGTCCTCCAGGTGTGGTTGGACTCTAGCTCCCATCATCTCCAGGTCAGTATGGCAAACCATCAGGGATAATGGAACGTGTAGTCCATCAACATCTATAGGGCCACAGGTTTCCCCCTCCTTTCCATAGCAGCTGAAGAAAACCTGGACTTAATTTGAAGGGACTGGCATATGGGTAGTTGCATTTATGGTGCATTTAAACCTGGTGACATTTTAAAGGCTGTCCGTTACTCATCCACAGACTTTGGGAAAGAGCTTGGAAACAAAGGTGGCTGCATAAGAACTTTCTGCCATTGAAGAGTCATGCCCCACTTTGCAATCATGACTTCTGAAACTAGGAGGCCAAGCAACTTCCTAGTAGAAGCCTAGCAAAGGATTTTAATAGGCATTATTTAGAAACTATAGCTAAATATCAGCAGCTAGATAGCTCAAATCTACTACAGTCTTGTAAAGTGCACTCATAGCACATTAGAGCTCAGCTATTTAATAATTACCCTAGCTAATTTTTGCATGAGTTTTAAAGCTTGCAGAAGCCCTCAGCTGTGCCCAAAGGCTCGGCTAAGCTCAGCTAGAAGGCTCAGCTAAGCACATGAGGAACTCCCTGCAGCTAGGATTCTTGGAGTTATCTGTGTGGGGCTGGTAAAGCATGCAGAATGCAAGTTCACTTGTGGTCCAATTTACTCCATCAGGCCCTGTGGAGCTACTCACCAGGCTCAGTAGGAGATTTGATTGAAGATTCCACAGGTGTGGGCTCATTGCTTCCCCCTCCTTCCACTCCTCCTTGTGCATTTACAACATTCAATGTAGTTGATTCCGGCACTGCTAAGACACACTGCCATTATAATATATAAGAAGAATCACGTGAAAATTTCATAGCTGGGAAATATGCAGACACCAAGAACAGCTGCATTCCATGGATCAAAATAAGGGGGGGGGGGATGAAGGCATAGGTGGCACTAAAGCTGCCTTCTCCAAACTGGTCCCCTCCAGATTTTTTCTTACTACAAATCCCATCAGCCTCAACTGGCAAACTTGATGGGAGTTGTAGTCTGAAAGATCTGGACAGCAGAAGTTTGGGGAAGGCTGTCCTAATGTATACTATTGAATAAAACAAGTTATTTACAACCCATCAACCAGTTACAGAATAAAGAATACATAATATTAAAAGGTAGAGATATTTGTAAGCAAAATAAAAATTGTCTAAGCAAAATTGCTACATTTAGGAGCTTTGAAACTTCTCTTTAGTTTAAAAATTGGAATTCTCCCAAAAGATTATCAACAGAAACTCTGATCAACCTGGAAAAGACTGCATAATGGTGTATATCAGAGTTTCTCTGGCCCCCTGAAAAACTGCATTTACAAGTGACTCTGCTTCTGTGCTATAAGGGAAGCATCTACTATTGA
This sequence comes from Podarcis tiliguerta, assembly GCF_965153285.1. Lineage (NCBI taxonomy): Eukaryota > Metazoa > Chordata > Lepidosauria > Squamata > Lacertidae > Podarcis > Podarcis tiliguerta. The sequence continues at coordinate 38,091,679 of NC_139549.1, forward strand.
TGGGAAGCTTGTTGTGGGCAACTACTGCAGGGGGAATAGAGTGGAATATCCTGAAAAGGGGCTTGTCTGGCTGGTTGGAATCCTGAACAGAAAAAATCAACTTTGCAATGTTTATCGTAGCTGACACTTATATTCTGCTATCCTTGCCATTAAGCTTTAAAGGGTAAAGGTAAAGGACCCTGACTGTTAAGTCCAGTCGCAGAGCTCATCTCGCTTTACAGACCGAGGGAGCTGGTGTTTGTCTGCAGACAGTTTTCCCAGGTCATGTGGCCAGCAAGACTAAGCCATTTCTGGCGAATCAGAGCAGCGCACAGAAACACCATTTACCTTCCCACCAGAGTGGTACCTATTTATCTACTTGCACTTTGACGTGCTTTCAAACTGCTAGGTTTACAAGAGCTGGGACCAAGCAACGGGAGCTCACCCCATCGCAGGGGTTCATACTGCCAACCTTCCGATCAGCTAGCCCAAGAGGCTCAGTGGTTTAGACCACAGCGCCACCCACGTCCCTGCCATTCAGCTTTAAAGGGGGCAAAAAGCCTTATCATAATTTTCTGCGGTGTCTCCTCCTGGCACGATAGAATTGCCCCCTCCTTTGAATTACTTAAATGCATCCATCCCAAATTCCGCCTCATTTCGCAGTTGATGGTTCTGCACAACAGCTGCAAGCAAGGTTCAGTCCTCACTGGACTGTTGTGCCCTTATGCAAATACTCCCATGTGTAGGACTTAAGCTTATAGGGTAAGACTTGTTCACACTACCAAAGGTATACTATAGTAACTGTCATGGCTTCCCCCACATTGGGAACTGTAGCTTGTGCCTTCATTTCATATCTTTAGGCGCCAGGCCTTTGGCTAATTAAAAAATCTATAGACTTTTAAGCTGTGTATATGTCTTAGGGGGTATTGTTTTCGTTTGTTATCATGCTATGCAATTTTGTGTTTTTACATTGTAAAGCACCCTATGATCATTGGCTGAAGGGTATTTTTTTTTAATTAAGAATTGTTTTAATAATAGTTCCCTATCTCCCTTTGCAGAACTACAGTTTCCAGGGCTCCCTGGAGAAAGTGCAGAACTGTTGAAACCAGTTTAATCAGCGGCATACACACAACCCCATTTCAAGAAAGTCTACCTTGTATGTTTCTTTCTCCTCAATTTTCTCATCTTTGGCAAATTCATACGTCACGTAGTAATTGTAGGTGATTATTGGAGCCTCGGGTCCAGTCTCCGGTTCCTCTGGGCCAAGAGGATTAGGGACACCCCTGACTTTGCCAACGACCACGACCATTTTAGTGTAGCACTTTAAGAGCTCTGCGAAAGCAGGAGACGAAACATCAAGCGGCAACATCCATTTGAATGCAGATCGCAGGATAGACAGACACACCCAGGCAGGATGTAACATCTGCCCCCAAACAGCTTAGCAAAGCAGGATTGGTCAAGCCGTGGGGGCAAAGGAAGGTGAGCTGTTTCAGCTGTGCAAAGGTCTCATGGGCTTGGGAGTAGAGAGCACTGAATTGTGGGTGGGTACAAGTGGGAGCTGCAACAGAATGCTGCAGTATAGAATGCTCCTGCTCAGGGTTCAGCTACACCTTCTCCCGGGACACTCCATTCCATTCCACTTCCTCTGGCTTTCCATGTTTTCACCCAACAATCAGCATTCTGTGTTTTCACAGAATGTTTAGCATTTGCAAGGGTTTTGGGGGGTTAAAACGGAGGCAATTCAGCACAGCACCTCAAAACACGAGATTGCAACCTCGCACGATTATTAGAGCCACAAAAACCCACATTTTTGGACTCCATGATATCACACAAGGTGGCAGTCCTGAACGCTTTGCACCAAAATGTGTGTTTTGAGACTCTGTGATCTCACAGCAGAGGAGGAAGGGGATTCTAAAATAAAAACGACGGAGGGTATTGTCCCGGCACAGCATTTTAACTTCCTGTAGCTTTGCTTCAGCATGAACCCTAGTCTATTTCAGAAGAGGCCTAAAAGTCTACACCACCAGGGGTCACCCAAGGGCCATAATATTACAGGGTCTGGGCAGAAACTGAATATTGAGGCTCCAGAAAAACATACACAGGCTTAGGTTCAAGTGTCCAGCTCAGTGGCGTAGCGTGGGGGGTGCAGCGGGGGCCGGCCGCACCGGGCGCAACATCTGGGGGGGGGCACGCTCGCACTCGCAGCTCTCTGCCCCTACCTGGCTCACTCACTCTCTCTCACTGCAGTGCTGGCTGTGCGAATCCGATCCGAGCTGCCGGGTCGCCGCCCACTGTGGAGGGGAGGGTGCCAGGCATGCGGTGCGGTGCGGTGCGGAGAGAGAGAGAGGGACTATCTGGGGGAGGGACAGTGCAGCGGGGGGGGCGCAAATTACTTGCTTTGCCCCGGGTTAGGGGGCGCAAATTACTTGCCTTGCCCCGGGTGCTGACAACCCACGCTACACCACTGGTCCAGCTGCACTGCAAAGCTAGGTTTGGCATTCTGAGTATGAGTCAGTTCTTTTACTTGGCCCGACTATCACACATTGGATGTTTTGGCTGCTGGAACTAAGATAGCCCTGCCTGGCCACTTGTCAGGGATGTGGAAATTCCATCAATGGACTGCTCTTTGACTAAGGAAGCCTCACCCGGAGTGCTAGACAGCTCTAAGAAGTCGTGTCTCTCGTCAGGTGTGATGATCACATCGTCAAGCGTGCAGAGTTTTGGCAGGCTATCGATGACAAACCCCCTGTAGCCAGGCAACAGGGCAAGTGGGTTTCCCTGAAGCACCAGAACCCGCAGTTTCTTCATCGTCAAAAGATGCAAGAGGAGGCTCAGCAAGTTGGTGAAATTGTTGTAGCTCAAGTCGAGGGAGACGAGTTTCGGCCTAAGGCAAAACAAGGGAAGGGAATGGGTCTTTAGTAAGAGCTAATGGGAACAGGGACAAGTAAGATGGATGTTGCTGGCTGGGCCTGGTGGGAGTTGGAGTCCTACAGGATCCGGGGAGGACCACATTGGGCACCTCGAGATTAAAGGCAGCTGCACTGGACTCAGTGAGAAGCGCGCACCCATGAACATAGTGCCCCACATTCTCTATGTGTTCCACCTGGCAACGGGTGAACCCATCAATTTTAGTCTCTCTCCATTTCTCATTTTTCCAACCTTAAATTCAGTTCTTCCCATTTCAATATCAGTTTGCAATTTAAAAAAAAAAACAGTAATTTTTTCATAATAGAGTGGTGCCCCGCAAGACGAATGCCTCGCAAGACGGAAAACCCGCTAGACGAAAGGGTTTTCTGTTTTGGAGGTGCTTCGCAAAACGAATTTGCTATGGGCTTGCTTCGCAAGACGAAAATGTCTTGCGATTCCTAGGAGTTTTTTTCCCCTCCCCCCTTTTCCCAAGCCCCTAAGCTGCTTAACAGCTGTTAGCTGAGCCGCTTGACAGCTGATGGCTAAGCCGCTTAACAGCTGATCTAAGCCGCTTATCAGCTGATCTAAGCCGCTAATAGCCTTTTAGCAGCTAATCCGCTAATCCCTTAAGCCTTTAATAGCCGCTAATAGCCTTTTAGCAGCTAATCCGCTAATCCCTTAAGACTTTAATAGCCGCTAATAGCCGCTAAACCGCTAATAGCGCTAATCCGCTAATGGGCTTGCTTCGCAAAACGAAAAAAACCACAAGACGAAGAGACTCGCAGAACGGATTCTTTTCGTCTTGCGAGGCACCACTGTACAGTATGATTGTGTCTTACACATATTTTAACTGGCACGATCTCAACCATATGCGATTGAAGGCAGGCTGGTTGAAAGGGCACAGGTTAAACCCAAGCATGGCAGGGAGCTTTCGTGTGCTCATGCAAGATCTTGCAGGGCAATCCAAGTTTCTGCAAGATCTCTCACAAGCACCCCATGGCTTCCAGAGCTGGAAGGTCTGGTTGGGGTTACCCAGTTTGGAAAATGCTTTTATGCTCTCCGCCTTCATCACTGAGCATGGCCTACACTCAGTGCAACAGGCTCTGGGGGTGCTAGCCATGGAGTGGTACAAAGAGTTTGGATATACGAAATTTTCATGTGTACTGAACCCCTGCACAAGATGCGATAGAACTGTACATACGTTTGCATGCAATTTTATCTAATACACACATTTATGCAAGGCAATTTCCCCTAAAACAATGCATGTACAGTCATACCTTGGAAATCGAACGGAATCCATTCCAGAAGTCCGATTAACTTCTAAAACATTCGAAAACCAAAGCGCGGCTTCTGATTGGCTGCAGGAAGTTCCTGCATCCAAACAGAAGCTGCAGAAGCCCCATCAGATGTTCAGCTTCCAAAAATCATTCAGAAACCAGAACACTTTCTTCTGGGTTTCGATCATTTGGGAGCCGATTTGTTTGGGAGCCAAGGCGTTAGACATCCAGGGTATGACTGTAAATGCTATTTTCAACTAATGCGTGCATGCACACTTTAGGCTGGGAGGCGGGTGGTGCTGTGGTCTAAACCACAGAGCCTAGGACTTGCCAATCAGAAGGTCGGTGGATCAAATCCCCGCGATGGGGTGAGCTCCAGTTGCTCGGTCCCTGCTCATGCCAACCTAGCAGTTCGAAAGCACGTCAAAGTGCAAGTGGATAAATAGGTACCACTCTGGCGGGAAGGTAAACAGCGTTTCCATGTGCTTCTCTGGTTCGCCAGAAGCGGCTTAGTCATGCTGATCACATGACCCGGAAGCTGTACGCCGGCTCCCTCGGCCTATAGAGTGAGGTGAGTGCTGCAACCCCAGAGTTGTCTGTGACTGGACCTAACAGTCAGGTGTCCCTTTACCTTTACACTTTAGGCTAGTCTATGCATTTAATAAAAACAACATTATTTGGTTGGGAAACAGCATTTGAAAAGTGCAAATTTCAAAGAGTAACCGTGTCTTGCTTGGTGTCTTGTTTCATAACGTGGAAATTAGGCGAGTTCACTTTTAACTGGGAACTAAATCTAATTCCTTCCTCCTTCTCAGCCACACCTGATTGTGACCAAGAATGTGGGGAAGGTCCTTCCCCATCTGCACCTCAAGGGAGATTGAACTTAGTGGCAGAAGATGGGGTGGGAGGTTAGTGTGTTTCCCACACTCTTAACATATTCCTGCCTAAGGATGGAAAGAACTGTCACTTTCAGTTCTTCCAGTTTCTCATTTCTCCAATCCTAAATTCAGTTTCCCACAATTTGCAGCAATCAGCCAAAAAAACAACAACTTTTAAAAAGATCCTCATAAAAATTAACCAGCACGTTAGTGTAAATTTCTCATAATAAACACATCTTTATAAGCAATTTTGACTAATGTACACATTTTTGCAAGCAATTTCCCCCAAAATAATGATTTTGGTATGTATTTTCCTACTAACACCATCATTTTTATGCATTTTCAACCAATATATACATTTTTATAAACATTTGGTCCATCACAACATTTGGATAAGTGCAAATTTCAAAGGTCTTTTAGTTTGCATATTGTTTCAGAAAGTGCAATTTTTTAATAGATTTTGCTCAGTGGTTCTCAAAGGGTGTGGTGAGTCCCACTGGTGTGATCAGAGAGTATAGCAAGGGTGGTGAGAAGAGTCAAGATCAAAGAAACATCCAAACATTTCAGTGTAGCATAGTATATAAAAATAATAATAATTTGCAGAATATGGATAGATATATTTTGCAAAATGAGAACAAGAACATCAAGTGATACAGAGGAAAATCCGAGCTGTGATCCAGAATCACTGTTTGAACAGAGTGCTGGAGAAGACTTGTTTACAATCATATTCTGGGAATGATTTATGTTCTTATGCAGCTGCATTTTTGAATACTTTCTGTATCTCCCATGATCATATTATGAAATAGTTGTGTTCTGTGTTTTAAATCAAGCTCTGCTGGTTGCTCCTTTTTGTTCTCCAATGTATTTTTTATCCGTGAAAAATTTGGTGTGGCATGAAAAATATTTTTTTTTTCTGAAAACCAGACCCAGAGAAAGAAGTTTGAGAACCACTGTTTTAGCTTCAAATGCGCACTGAACTAAATTTCTCCTCCGTTCCCCTTCCTGCCTGCTTAAAAGTTTCCCATTACCAGTAAGTGTCTGTGAGATACTGTTCTTCGGAGGAACTGAGCCGGCAGTTGTGGCCGAGGCCCAGATGCTGGAGCTCAGGAGGCGGGTGGGCACACAAGTCCTTCAGACCATCCACTTCGTTGCCACAAAGTTCTAGGACCTGCCAAGCGGAGGGCGGAGAAAGAGGGAGGAAATAACATTTCGGGTAACAAAGAGGGCGAGAGTGCTGGATACACATCCAAATCGTTTAATGGGACTCCTCAGATAGAAGGAGAAAGAATAGGAATTTTGCCTCCAGGGAAAAGCACAACACGAACTTTCTGCTTCTTTCTTTCACACAGAGAAGCTTCCAGAATCTTCCAGAACCATCTTGAATTTATTAGAAAAGGAAAGATCTCTACACATCCCATCAATACTTTCTGTACCAAGATATGCAATCTGACTCCTTCTGACCCAGAAAGAGCCCTGAGGCTGGATCAGACCAAAGGCCTATGTATCCCACCCCTCAGCCGGTCCTCCCACCGACAAGCTGACATTCTCAGCTCCATGTATCTTCCATTCCACTAACTTCTCCCACGTCCCCCGCCCTTATCCACCTTCCCTCCCACCTGCAGGTACCTTTAGGGTTGGAGGGAGGTTGCTGGAGTTGATCTTGCTGATGTGATTTGCACTCAGGATTAGCTCTTCCAGGTTTGGGAACTTTAACAAGTCAGCATCAATTTCAGTCACCTAGGAAGAGAGCAAAACACAAACAATGCTCATGCTCAGGGAGTCAAGGGTCTCTCAGAGGTCATCCAGCCCATCCCTCTTGTTGCAAAACACAGCTGCTGCCTCCAGCAGTCCAAGTTCCACAATCCTGACTAAACTGTGAGTGGTCACAAGCAGGAAACAAGCGATCCACTGTAAAGGTCTAGCACAGTAAATGCAGCCAGGCAACTTAAGAAAAGCAAACAACAATCACACTCTATTTCTTGTTTTAAAATTGTCAGAACTGCGTAAAACTTGAACTCAAAAACGCAGTGCCATGGCAACCCAAATACAGAAGGCAGTTACATCCCACCTGAGAACTCTGCAGTCAGAAAGGAGCAGTCGATGCACTTAGATCATAGAGTTGGAAGGGACCCTGAGGAACATCTAGTCCAACCCCTACAATGAAGGCAGACACAGCTGTCCCATTTGGGGATCAAACTTGTGACCTTGGTGTTGTCAGCACCACGCTCTAACCAACTGAGCTGTCCACAGAAGGGGAGCACTCAAGCTCTGAGTCAAAGTGGCACAAACAAGGCATCGGCATCAGAACGGAATATAAGCACTAGGCTGTTCCTTGGGCTACAGGGCATCCCTCAACATGGCTTGGGTGCTACCCACACAGAACTACGCAAGCTTTGAAAATCAGCTGATCCCTGAGGCTTGTTTAGGGCCACACATTGACCTATGCAAGTGCCAACAATTAGATGACTGTCAACACCTGCACAGCTCTGCAAAAAAGAAAAAAAACCACTCCCTCCATCGTCAGCTGACTCTTGGCACTTGCAAAGCGACAGACACAAGGCTTCGTAGGTGCTGCCCCCACAGGTAAGTGGGCTTAGCTTGGCCACAATGGCCTTACAGGTCAAATGGGGAGGGCTGGTGGGCCCCACTTGACCTGGGAGGGGAGCCGAGGTTCCCTAATTCTTGCGCTGTGGTCTTAACCACCCAAGAGTCTTGGCCACCCACATTTTTGTTCACAATCCTGAGCGATTTGAAGTAGGAGAAGATTAAGCTGTCCTGGATGTCCCTTGGAGCCTGCACAGCCAGCTCCCTCAGCTGCTGGTCCTCAGGGCTGCAGTCAGCAGGCAGGGCCCACGGAGAGCCCAGGCTTCTCAGGTAGTCGGTGAGCGATTCCACACTTTCCTCCTCTGGCGGCAGGAACCCATCGCGAGGGGAAGCTCTGGCCTTTGGCAAGGCCCATATGGGGGAAACTATAGCCTTCCTCGGTGGGAAACGGGACTTATTCTGCGGAGGACACAAAGGAGGGATGTATAAGCTTCTGCTGGGGCCACTGCAGAGAAGGAGACAAGACACCCACAGGCTGAGAGTCTACGGGAGCTGCTCCCCATCTATTGCTCCCAATGGACGACCTGATAACGGAGGAGGGTCTTGGCAGACCACTTAAAACATCTTCTCACCTGCTGTAGCAATTGGACTGAGCATGATTTTTAATTTTGTGTGTGTGGATATCTATACGTTGAGGGATGTGGGTGGCGCTGTGAGTTAAATCACAGAGCCTAGGACTTGCCGATCGGGAGGTTGGTGGTTCGAATCCCTGTGATGGGGTGAGCTCCCGTTGCTCGGTCCCTGCCCCTGCCAACCTAGCAGTTCGAAAGCACGTCAAAGTGCAAGTAGATCAATAGGTACCGCTCCGGCGGGAAGGTAAATGGCGTTTCCATGCGCTGCTCTGGTTCACCAGAAGCAGCTTAGTCCTGCTGGCCACATGACCTGGAAGCTGTACACCGGCTCCCTCGGCCAATAAAGCAAGATGAGCGCCGCAACCCCAGAGTCGGCTACAACTGGACCTAATGGTTCTTTACCTTTTATATCTATGTGTATGTGTGTCTCTGTGTGTAGACACACACAAACACACAAAAATGTGTATGTGTGCATTGCTTATGTTATTTCTTATATTGTATTTCATTGTACTGAAATTTGCATTCCCGCCGCAATACACTCTGCCCGCCATTGGCACCCCTCCGCACCTGGGCAAGCCCTGCGTGGAAGTGCCATGGGGCAGCTAGCTGTTTGCTGGGCGGGAGGGGCAGAGAGCACGAGGATCCACTCCCCTTGCTCCCCCTCCCCCAGCCCCCCTATCTCCCGCCGCCCCCCTCGCCTCCCTCCAGCTCACCCAGCTCCCGATCCCGCAGGGAAACTGGTCGAGGCACAGCCGGCGGAGGTGCTCCAAGAAGGCGGCGGAGGCGGCGCCGGGACCCGCCATGGCCGAGCATCCCTCTCCGGCGTCCCCCGTTGCCAGGCGACGGGCTGGGTTGCCGCGCGACGCCGAGGCTCCCGGGGCTTGCTTCCGGGTGGAGGCGCCGAGGGCTGCGCTGCGCGGGATCCTGGCCTGGAATCCCTTCTTTGTAGACGCTGCAAGCAACGGGTGCCTCGCGCACTTCTCCCGGCGCGCAAGATGCGCCGCACGTTTGGAACGTTGCTTTATTGGGTGTTTAAATGTTGCAAAGCTGCCCCGGGAATTTTGCTGACAGGCTGGGTAGGAATCCTTCGGATGTAAATACACGCAACGCCCTCTCGAGAATCTGCTTCGGTTTTCCAAAGTACAGTAGTCCGGAGTTTCCAGATTAGTCCGTGCACGCGCTTCCACCGTTTCCTCCGCGTCCAGCGCGCTCCCACCGCTGGGTTGGGAAGCGGTGCGCGCGCAGGGAAGTTTGGCTGGGCATTTCTATGCACTGCACAGCAAGTTGCCGGTCAAAGCCGAAATAGAGAAAGAGACAGAAAGAAAGCCAAAGTCTGATAAGAAAATACAATTAGACAGGTCATCAATGGGTGGTGTGGGGAGTAAATCACAGGAAGAAGCATATGAATAGGAGAAAATATATTATGTTTTTATATTCTGCTGGAAGATGCCCAAGGTGGCAGATGGGCAGCCAGATGGGCAGGGTATAAATAAGAAATTTACTTATTTATTTAGGCAAAAAGAAGAACATGATAAAGGAAAGGGAGGTGTAATGGTAATAGAATGAGAAAAATTCAGTGAGAAAAAGTTAGAAACTCACAGGCAACAGGCAGCGGTGTAATAACATTTGATGGTTGAAATCTAAGCAGGAACAAAGAGGTGAAAAGCCAAACAGAATAAAAGGAAATACAGCGGGACCTCAGTTTCTGAACATAATCCGTTCTGGAAGATGGTTTGACTTCTGAAAGGTTCGAAAACCGAAGTGCAAGGGCTGTCAGCAAATTCAATTGAAAAAAATGAAAAACACGCAGCGGAAGCCGTTCAACTTCCGAGGCGCGTTCCAAAACAGAAGCATTTACTTCCAGGTTTTCGGCGTTTGGGTTCCGAAACATTTGTCAACAGAGACATTCGAGAACTGAGGTTCCACTGTAGATAATCAGGCCCAAGAAATCAGACCAGGCAGAGATCAAGGCATGAATATAACAGAAGAAAACAATGTCTTGCAACAGATTAGCAGCATAGGAAAGAAACCCAGCCAGCAATAAATCACACGGAGTGGGTGAAGTTAAAACTTTATTAGAAGAAAGAAGGCCCGCTCAGGGGTGCCAGGCCTAGTGAGCACAGCAACTCTTCTTGGTTGGCAGTTGTGGAGGCTGAAGGTCCCCATCTTCCCACAGCTGCCTAAATCTCCTCCTCCCCTGGGTCCTTCTCAAGCAATCTGAGACTATACCAATGTGCCTGTCTCTGCTTCACCCACTTCATACCCCTTCTGGTCCAGGAGAAGGGGAGCTTGATGCAGCAGGGTGAGGAGACCCCCACGCCTCTTCACCAGCTGGACTTTTCTCTGCCTCTTGGCCTCCTTCCTCTCTTGCTTCTGCTTCTGGGCTTCTCTCTCCCACAGACTCTCCCTGCTCACTAAACCCTGTTACCTCTTCAACTTCTGACACCTCCTTCTCCCTGGCTTCTCCCTCTTCTTCCCCTGACCACTCATCGTCTTCCCGCCACCACTTCCCAGGCTCTGAGCCTTTGTCCCTTAGGGGTTCCCCAGCTGGTGCCTCCCACCTTTCCTCTGTGTCCAGCCCAGTGGTGGCCAAACTCAGCCCTCCAGATGTTTTGGGACTACAGTTCCCATCATCCCTGACCACTGGTTCTGTTAGCTAGGGATGATGGGAGTTGTAGTCCCAAAACATCTGGAGGGCCAAGTTTGGCCACACTGGTCTAGCCAGTCCATGACACACAGTAAGAGGAAAATGATAAGCTGCATTGCCTTTATTTGATTGAGCCTATCTTTTTGTAGAGTTCCTCAACGTGGCCCAGCATGTCTGGCTTCCTTTGGGGGCAGGAATTGGTTTCCAAATTTAACCTCACGACAGCAGCTTCTTCTTAAATCTTCATTATCTGACTGCTCATAGCCACATTGGCTTGCATGTGTGTATTTAATCGGGGGAATCTTGAGACAAAACTCTTTATCTCTTCCTTTTCCTATTCTTTTTAGAGCAAAAGAAGAAGAAGAAAGCACTCTGAAACAAAAATGCACATTTATGGCAATGCATTCAAGGCTATCTCATCTTCCTTCTATTGGTCAGACTCTCCTCCACCCCCAAATCTGGCAAACTGAGCAGATTGTTTCCATGTCGTGGAAACAGATTTGCTTCCATGAGGTCTACAGCTTTGCATTCCGCTTCAGTAAAGAATCTTAAGAAGTTGTTGCTCCAATCCAGTGACTCTTATGCTGTGAAATGGGGCCTATCAGCGATCCCTGGTGTACGCCAGACCACGCTGAAAATAATAAGGGGAAATGCTGGCGGCCAACTAGGTTTGCTCATAAAATAGTCACACACAGAAAAGCAATGAAAAATTCAACAGGTAAAGCCCTTGTAGACAAGAACATTAAATAACAGAGATAAATTTAAGCTGCTTTTCTACATGGCCATTTGCTGTAAATGGTGAAGCAGAGATGATGAGAAGTTTGTAATCCTCCAAGCTACAAGTTTCTTTCACATTATCATCACATGTTGAAAAGAAAATTCACTTTTCAGTTACAAAACAATAAACTGTGGGCTGATGGTTTTGCTGTTTTATGGTTTCTTTTGCTTTCTGAGACAGTAGTTCAATTGTAATTTGGTGTACGTCCCCTTGAATGCACAGGTGGAAAAGCAAGAAAGGGATGTCGTCAATAAATGGTGATCCACAAGGCTAGTCCTCACAGAGCTACAGTTGCTAGGATGGTTTAGCAATCAGTTCCTCTTCCACAGGGATCTCTGAGAATTGTACCTCTGTGAGTGAAACAGGGCCCTCCTAACAACTCTTCACAAACTACAGCTCCCCGGATTTTGCAGCTTTGAAAGTGTGGTGTGAATGTGGTCTAAGTTCAGGGTTGGGCCTCTTGTTGGGATCAAGAAATGAGGCTTTGATTGGCACCTTTCTTTGCAGTACAATGCTCAACCCTGGGGAAATGTGTGTGTGTGTGTGTGTGTGTGTGTGAGAGAGAGAGAGAGAGAGAGAGTGTTTCTGGTTTCTCTATAGGTAGTTGGTACAGCGGTGTGCGGTGAATACAGCTTCTTTGATGGAAAAGCTGACTCACAATGGCAAAAACACAGGCCAAACCTGATGCAGTTGCAAATGTACGGTTCCCATGTCTTCCACCACCACATAGTTGTTTATTGCCTATTGTTTTCTCCTGCTCTGAAGTATAGGACCCGAAGCAATGGCTTCCAGTTACAAGAAAGGAGATTCCGACTAAACGTCAGGAAGAGCTTTCTGGAGGTAACAGCTGTTCAGCAGTGAAACAGTCTCCGTTGGGAGGTTGTGGGCACTTCTTCCTTGGAGGTTTTAAGTACAGTGGTACCTTGGTTTAAAAACAGCTTAGTTTATGGGAGAAGAATGCTGCAAACCCAGAAGTCAGTGTTTTGGTTTGTGAACTTTGCCTTGGAAGCAGAACATGTTCTGCTTCCTGTTGAGTGTGTTCCATTTGTAAATTGAGTCCCCTGCAATGAAAAAGCACGTCTTGGTTTAAGAATGGTTTGGTTTAAGAACGGACTTCCGGAACGGATTAAGTTCGAAAACCAAGGTACAACTGTATATTGAAATAAATATGTTGAATCAAGAGACTTAACAAAACATCCTTTATTTATTTTATTTTACACCACTGTAAATTGTAGAAAATAAATAATTGGTGTTTGCTATTTAGATCTGTATAGCTCATTGAGTAGAGCACAAGACCCTTAATCTAAGGGCCGTCCTTTGAGCCCCACGTTGAGCAACAGATTCCTGCAGGGGCTGGACTTGAAGACCCTCGTGGTCCCGTCTAACCCTTCCATGATTCTGTAATCTAAGGGCATTGCTTTCAAGTGAAATCATTCTCTGCGCACTCAAACAGAGTTCAAACACATTCAAAGGTTTTAATAAAAAGTAATCTTTATTAAATAGTTTTCCAGATGAAATACATTGTTTCCGAGAGATTTGCATGGGGAAATCTTTTTGATTCCTCAATAATAAGGGGCAGTGGGGTGAGGGAGGCCAGGGCCACATCCACACCATTTCATGTGCTATGAAGCCGCTTTAAATACTCATGGCTTCTTCCCCCAAAGAATCTGGGAGCTATAGTTTGAAAAGGGTGCAGAGAGTTGTTAGGAGACCCCCTGTTCCCCTCCAAGAGCTACGATTCCCAGAGTTCCCTGGCAAGAAGGGAACCCTATCCCTGACGCTAACTCTAATGCTAACGCTAACCCTTAACCCTTAACTAGAGCTACAATTCCCAAAGTTCCCTGACAAGAAGGGAACCCTACCCCTACTCCCTAACCAGAGCTACAATTCCCAGAGTTCCCTGAAAAGAAGGGAACCCTACCCCTACCCTTACCCCTGACGCTAACTCTAACTCTAACGCTAATGCTAACCCTTAACTACAGCTAAAATTCCCAAACTTCCCTGACAAGAAGGGAACCCTAACCCTAACCGTAACACTAACCCAATTTAACCCTAGCCCTACCCCTGCCCCTACCCTACTCCTAACCCTACCCCTACCCCTACCCTAAGCCTAAGCCTAACCCGCCTAACAACTCTCTGTCCCCTTAACCACCTACAGTTCCCAGAATCCCTGAGGGGAAGCCATTCCTGTTCAAAGCGTCTTCATAGCACTTCCAATGTGGCCTAATGTGGCCTAATGTTTCCTCCCTCATTTTCTTCTCTCTCCCCACTGCCCCATCACTTGCAATGCAGCAGATGTCCGCCTGCAGTCTTCCTTCAAAGCTCCTTCTCTCAGGGACGGCCACAGCCTTGTCCATTGCTCACTGCCAGTATTTCACATTCATTTCTCCAATGTAAATAGGGACGTCCTGCGGTTCTCTTCTTGACTTTGAAGACTGGACTTGGGGAAAACCTCACCGGCATCCCTGTAAGGCAAAAGCAAACAGGTGAGTGGGATGGCCCCCATCCAACAGCGTCCCCCCCCCCAGACTCCTCCTCTGTTTGGCTGCCTGTTAACAAATAAGGCTTCCAAACCACTTTGCATCCATCTCTGCCAGCGTAGCCTCACGGCATCCACTAGCCTGAACGCAAACTCTTCCGACAACCACCCACCAGCTGCAGCCTCGCCAGGTCCATTGCCAGACATCAACCAGCTTCAGCGCTGAATATCCATCGCCTTCAGGTAGCGATCTCACCAGCAAGTCAACTTTGTACTTGCCTTCTCCTTGCTCCACAGCATCCCAGCACCAGGCGATTGCCTCCTTCCGCTTGTCAGCTTGCTGCCACGGGGCAGGAGACCACCAGGGCTGAGTGCCACCGAGCTGCCCATTTCTCTCTGGGGAGGGCAACTGCCAAGGCTTGCGCCTTGGCCCACATTTATACCCACTCAGCTGCCAGGTGTGTTTGTGGCATCACAGTCAACCCACAGACAATGGCAGCAGCTGGGGAGGCATCACCATGACACCCTCAGCCTCACAATGGGGGGGGGGGCACAGCTCAGCAGCCAAAACATCCTCCCCCAAGTTGTGTCTATATCTGCGAAGGCCACACTGGGCACCCAAGGGGGCAGGAGGGGGACATTTTTCAGCCCAGGGTCTGCATTTCCCTCCACATAACACTAGTCAAATGCACAAATGAACAGAGCAATGAAAGCAAGCCTTATCTTCGCTGTTCAAGCAATGGCATGCAGAGAGAAAGTTAGCATCTCAGTAAAAAAGCACTTTTTCACCAATCAGTCAATCAATCAATCAATCAATCAATCATTTATTGTATTTGACTAAAAGCCATTACAGATCCAGTTACAAAAGCATCAAACCCAAAGACCCAAATTATAGCTCCCAGATTCATTTGCTCTTCAGATATCTGGGCGCTCCTTTTTTCAGCTTGTCATAGTCTGCATTCACTGCACAGAACTGAAAGAGGGCAGCACCGTTAAGCGTTATCTCCATCTTGGACTACTACCATGCGCTCTACATGGGGCCACGGATGGGAGTCCAGCTGAGGTCCCATTCAAAAGCGCTGCCTGGCATCCATCAGTGAAGGACACCCAGGGGCCACTGGGAGGCGGGGAGCACGTGACGTGGTTTTGCGGGGATGGCAGTTGTCAGCACCATGCCAAGGGCTGATCCTGCCCTGAGGGGTGGCAGTTACCTGACATCAGGGTTGCGAAGAGCAAGGCGCATGGTGCACAGGCCGGTCCCTCCGATTCCAATAAAGATGAAGAGAGGAATCAGTTGTGATAAACAGAACACTTTGAGATCAAAAGCCGAAGTTGAAAACCGGAATAAGTCGCCTAAGACAGTGTGCGTGGGAGAGGTCAACTATGAATGACACCAGATTCAGGTGGAAGGCCATGTTGATCTGTCATAGTCATAATAAATAACAAGATGAAAACATCTTTTTTAATAATTCCAGTGGCACCTTAAAGATCAACTCAATATAAGTTTTCAAGGTATGAGCTTTTGTGTGTAATACACACTTCGTCAGATACTTTAGCCTTCTAACTGTTGAGGAATGTTATGGCCACTTGGTTCCACAGGGAAGGGTAAAGGATTCTTAAAGGGATAGATGACCAAAATTAGCTTCTAATTGCATTCTATACAAGATCTTAAAGTAGCTGTCTTATTGCAAAAGAATTTTAAAAATACACTTGAAAGAGAAGTTGCTGAATTGCAACTCATTACCAAACTAAAAACTATGGAGAGACCTGGTCTGAATGGAGATATTGGAAAGCATGCCTTGGTTTAAGAACTCTTTGGTGTAAGAACAGATTTCTGGAATGGATTAAGTTCGTAAACCAAGGTACCACTGTAGATATTTGATGGCCACATTGTCATTTATGATCTAGTTTAGATTAGATGACAGAGTCCCTTCCAACTCTACAAATCTGTGATTCCATGATTCTAGAGAAATCGAAATTGAGATTAAAAAAGAAGAAGCTAGGATAGCATTTACGAATCAAACTGAAATTGGAATCATGGTTAACAATTTGACGATTATACAGTGGTACCTCGGGTTAAGTACTTAATTCGTTCTGGAGGTCCGTACTTAACCTGAAACTGTTCTTAACCTGAAGCACCACTTTAGCTAATGGGGCCTGCTGCTGCCAATGCGCCGCCGGAGCACAATTTCTGTTCTTATCCTGAAGCAAAGTTCTTAACCTGAAGCACTATTTCTGGGTTAGCGGACTATGTAACCTGAAGCGTATGTAACCTGAAGCGTATGTAACCCGAGGTACCACTGCACTGAGTTGTGGGAGGATACTGGGATGAAAATGAGCTTCGCTTTCCCCTGTAGGTGCTACTTCGCATGTCATCTCACGCGCTCTGATTTAATTTTGCCCAGAAATGGAAATGGTGGTTTCTTCCTCTCAGAATCAGTTCCTTGAAATCGTAGGGCTGGGGTGGGGGTTCGGGGATAAGGGCATTTTAGGCTCTGGCGGAAGGGGGCATTTTGGTGTTTATCTGCTGTGGGGAGAGTCCAGATGCCACCCTCACATTCCAGCTCATTGTGGGGAGGGGGAACCCCTGAGGATGTGGAGTAGGCTGGTACCTTCCTCCTGGCCTCTGAACTTTCTCATATTATCAGGACATCTGGCCTCAAAGCCGTCATGATTCCTCACATTATCAGCACATCAAAGCCTGTCACTTCCTTCAGCATTACTGATTCAAGGTGAGGAATAAGAAGAAAATATTCTCCGAACTTGGTGTGTTGCCAGTTGGAAACTTTTGGTGTGTGGAAAAGCATGAGCTAAATTTGAATTTAGGAGCCCCCCCCCCCTCCATAAACCCCAGTGCATGGCATGAACTTAGAATGAATTACTTTATTTTAATGAAGTACTAGTAGCACTGAATGGGTGTGAAAATCTCTGAACTATACCTGACAGCAGTCCCCAGCATTGATGGATGACCCAAATGTGAATTTATTGGGCGGGGGGAGCACTGCACATATTTACACCTGGAAGTTTTCAGTGGAGAGGGTGAAGAATATCACACTCCAAAAGTGTCTCTCGTTAGCTTCATGAAGTCTGAGTCCAAAGCAGCCGTCAACCCTGGCTCCCCATCTCCCAGTGCCGCCTCAGCCGCTGCCAGCCAGAGCCATAGAGTTCTGACCAGCCCAGCAGCTCATGGAGGGCTGTCTTTGCTCTCCTCCTTCTTTCCAGCACACCTTTCTCCAAAAACTCAAGCCTCCTGTAAAACAACACTTTCCCCCCTCTGGGCATAGCCTGTCTGCTCACCTGTTTTCGTAATCAGGGAAGCTGGAATTCTACACCTTTCTCCACCCTTTGATAACCTTGAGAATCTCTGTTTTGCACTGGTCCCATCACCTCCTGGCAAATAGAAGGGGAAGAAATGGAGGCAGTGAGAGATTTTACTTTCTTGAGCTCCTTGATCACTGCAGATGGTGACAGCGGTCACAAAATTAAAAGACGCCTGTTTCTTGGGAGAAAAGCAATGGCAAATCTAGACAGCATCTTAAAAAGCGGAGATATCACCTTGCTGACAAAGGCCCGTATAGTTAAAGCTATGGTTTTCCCTGTAGTGATGTATGGAAGTGAGAGCTGGACCATAAAGAAGGCTGATCGCTGAAGAATGGATGCTTTCAAATTATGGTGCTGGAGGAGACTCTTAAGAGTCCCATGGACTGCAAGAAGATCAAACCTCTCCATTCTTAAGGAAATCAGCCCTGAGTGCTCACTGGAAGGACAGATTCTGAAGCTGAGGCTCCAATACTTTGGCCACCTCATGAGGAGAGAAGGCTCCCTGGAAAAGACCCTGATGTTGGGAAAGATGGAGGGCACAAGGAGAAGAGGAAGAGATGTTTGGACAATGTTCTTAAAGCTACTAACATGAGTTTGACCAAACTGCGGGAGGCAGTGAAAGACAGGAGTGCTTGGTGTGCTCTGGTCCATCGGGTCACGAAGAGTCGGACACGACTAAACAACAACAAAAGGACTTTGATGTGCTCATGACCAGCAATCCACAGCTTTGTCTGCCAATGGCCTTTCCCAGGCTAGCTATGTGAGCTGGCTGGGCTTGTGATCCTAAACTTTAATGCAAAAGTGGCTGATGACACGGATTTCCATTTTAAAACAATCTAAGTCAAGATGCATTGGGAGAAACAGCGTCTGTTTTGGGAGAGCCAGCATGGCCCCAGTTGCGAACAAGCAGGTCCTCAGGGTTGGCGACAAAGGTTGGCACAACTGGGCATCTCCCAGCAGGGCAGGGGACACTGCCAAGAGCACCTGGTCCTCCTACTCTTCACCACTGACTGCACCTGGCTTCAATAGTGTAGCTCCCTTTCGCTCTGGTCTAGATAATGGTGGTGGTGGAGAATGAGAGCAGTGGTTGCTGCTGCCCGTGTGGTCATTGTCTCCCTGGATGGCAAGCAAGGGTGACAACTTGAATAAAATATTGGGGGGGGGCAGGTAAGCCCTGGACCCTGCATCATCATCATCATCAAATTTTATTTGTATCCCGCCCTTCCTGGCCAAAGCCGGGCTCAGAGCAGCTAACAAGAAGTAAAAATAGCACATAAAATCACATAGTCAATTAATTAAAATACATTCTAAAATCAATTCAGAATCAAATTAATGGCAACCATTGGGCTAGAGTTCTATGAGGATTACAGAAGGAGAAAAGGGGTCATACTGTGCCTTGCCCAAAGGCCAGGCGGAACAGCTCTGTCTTGCAGGCCCTATGGAAAGATGTCAAGTCCCGCAGGGCCCTAGTCTCTTGTGACAGAGCGTTCCACCAGATCAGGGCCACGGCCGAAAAGGCCCTGGCTCTGCTCAAGGCCAGTCTAACCTCCCTGTGGCCCAGGATCTCCAAGATGTTTTTATTTGAAGACCATAAGTTCCTCCGTGGGACATACAAGGAGAGAGAGGTCTTGACCACAAGACTTGGTGCATGCAACCATTTGAATGCCCATCAACTCTGGGGGTGATGGCCCTTTCAAATATTTGGGGGGGGGGGCTGAAGGGACCTCAGCCCCCAGGAGTTGGTTCCTATGATGGCAAGCTGGGTGGGGTGGGTGTTGCAATGAGGAGGAAGTTGGCCACGATTGGGGTGAGAGGCACTGAGAGGGAATGGTGGGTTCTCTGCCAAGTTCTCTACAAAAATTGCAGCTGCCACTGGAGATACTGAGGCCAGATGCACAGCGAGGCCACAGATTGCCTGGGCAGGGATGGCCAGCCTTTCAACACCCACCTGCTCAAATCAGAAAAGCACCACTCTAAACCAAACAGGAAAGTTAGAAAAAGGAAACTAGCGATTACGAACGCAATAGAAAACGATCCTAATCAGCTGTGACTTCCCTGGGCACTGTAGCAGCAGGTCGCTTGCAGGGAAAGACCCTGGTCCTCTTTCAAGAGAAAGGAATCCTCTCGGTCCCCACGTAAGATCTTCCACACTTTTGATGGTGCTGAGTCAAAACTCCCATCTCTTCAACATGTATAAATTGGACACTATGGCTGATCCTGAAAGACACAGAAGCTCGACACTCGACAGTAAAATTGGAGAGGATTTCTCAATCAGTCATGCAAAGTCACAAAGGTGAGCATAGTATATTTTTTATTACTTATATATCATAGATGTATGTGTGTATGCCATATTATTATTAATAGTAATAATACAAAAAATAAGATCTGGAGGGGGATGAAGAAGGCAGCATTGCAGTGTAAATGTCCGAATTTGAAATGAAGCAATGGATGGCGACAAAATATTTCAGTAAATGTGGATGTTTTTATTTTATTGAAATGTAAGGGGTCATGGAAGTTGCTCTATTATATTACATGTCAAGAATGATAACTGTATAAGGGGGAATGAGGAGGTAATCAGCACCAACAGCTCTAAAAGAGCTTCATCAAAGGGAAAAATTATCGATGGCCTGATTTTCTGGCAAATATGGCTTCTTCATTTGATCACAGGGGGATGGAGAGCAAAGCTCTCCAAGTGTGCTGCCTTTAAGGAACTCTCCTTTCCCAGAAGGCCATGCACACTTTGGAGGATGGTGGGTGTTGGGGGGGAGGGACGAAGCCCTGTAGCCCTTAAGCTAGCCAGCTGCCCACAGATGTGGTGGGGGGACCCTGTCCTGTGGCCAGGAGTCATCTGTCCAGTCAGCTTCTGAGAGGGAAGCTTTCACCTCAGGCAGAAACATGTTACTCTGGCCCTGCAATGTTGAATTTGGGGTGGGAGAGGCAATCTTAGCCTCAGGTAGCAAAATGTCTTGGACCAGACTTATTATTCATTTATTTATTTCATAAAATTTATATACTGCTTGATTGTAAAAAAAAAACAAAAAACCCACACCCTTCTAAACAGTTTACAAAAAGAATAAAACAATCAGAAAAAAAAGTTTAAAGGAGCTATTTAAAAGAATTGGAAAATAATTAAAATCAACAATAAGCTCGAAACATATGTCAACATGTCTGGTTAGGCTTATCTAAGCAAAAAGGTGAGGGTGAAGGTTTTTGCCCGGTGTCAATAAACAGGGAGTTCCAATGTTTCTGCCACACTAAAAATTGTGCTGGCTGAATGGAGAGTGCTGGACAACGACAGATGAGCAAATCTGCCCCTTTTGGCTTCTCTCTGTTTCTCATCTTTCAAGTTCAGTTCATAATTCCACACCCGTTTGGAATTTGATACACACAAAAACGGTCCTCATGAAAATCCGCCCCCAGGAACCCATGCTTGTCTCAGTTTCTTCTTATATACGCATCCCTGCAAAGCCATTTGCCCCTAGCGTAATGCATTTGTGTGCGTTGTTTTCACTCACACATGCATTTTATGCACATGTTGTCCCAGCACATGCAATTTAATAAATGTAACAATGTGCTGCATTAATAAAAACAACAGCAATATTTTTTGCACACAAGCATTGCAAAATTCGCAGAAGGGCTGAATTTCAGTTTGCATATTGTTTCGTTGAGAGCAAATTGGGTAGGTGTCCCTTCCTGTGCATGCCACTTTGATGACTTTATGATGTGAAACATTTGTAAAACAAACAACAAAGGTAATAATATTAATACAGTGGTACCTCGGGTTAAGTACTTAATTTGTTCCGGAGGTCCATTCTTAATCTGAAACTGTTCTTAACCTGAGGTACTACTTTAGCTAATGGAGCCTCCTGCTGCCGCCGTGCCGCCTGAGCACAATTTCTGTTCTCATCCAGAAGCAAAGTTCTTAACCTGAAGCACTATTTCTGGGTTAGCGGAGTGTGTAACCTGAAGCGTATGTAACCTGAGGTACCACTGTACTCGTATACAGGATCAAATTTCCCTCCCCTCAACTCCCCCCACTCACCCCTCTGCATTGTGGCCTTGTAAGTGAGGCTGTGGCAGGGGAGGGGTCTTCCCAGGAAGCCTGTTTGTGCTTGAGGACCCTTCCATTGATGAACGTCCGCTCCATCCTCAGGGTCCCCATCCCCAGAGCCCAGTCTGGAAATCACTGATGACACACAGGGAAGGGAAAACCCCATACTGCCTAACTCTGCTCTTTATTTCCTCCTTTGCCTCCCTGAACAGGAATCCATGCCTTGGCCTTTGTCCTCTGCTGGGCCCTGGCACTCGCAGCTCCCCATGGAAAGCAGAAACAGTGGGACAAAGATTGTTGTGGGCAGTTGGGACACCAGGCAAAAGAACTTTTCGATGCCTATGTAAGTATGCCGAATGGATTTTTATTATTAATTAAATGTCTATACTGCCCTTCATCCGAGAATCACGGGGCAGTTTGCAATATCAAATGCTAGGAGCATTTAGCTCAGGAGCAAGGAGCCTCAGGCCCTCCAGGGATCTCCATCAGGCCCGTGGGACTCTCCCTAGGCCACATGGCCTTCCCAGGCCCCACTCTGACTCCCCAACAAGCTCTCCCTCCAGCCCCCAGTGTGGCCATGCATTTCTACTCCTACCACACCTGCAGCAGCAACGCCATACCCTCCAGCGTTTCTCTGATGAAAATAGGGACATCCTAAGGGAAAGCAGGTGGCGCTGTGGTTTAAACCACAGAGCCTAGGACTTGCCGATCAGAAGGTTGGCGTTTCGAATCCCCATGACAGGGTGAGCTCCTGTTGCTCGTTCCCAGCTCCTGCCAACCTAGCAGTTCGAAAGCACGTCAAAGTGCAAGTAGATAAATAGGTACCACTCCGGCGGGAAGGTAAATGGCGTTTCCGTGTGCTACTCTGGTTCGCCAGAAGTGGCTTAGTCATGCTGGCCACATGACCTGGAAGTTGTACACCAGCTCCCTGGGCCAATAAAGCGAGATGAGCGCCGCAACCCCAGAGTTGTCCGCGACTGGACCTAACAATCAGGGGTCCCTTTACCTTTAAGGAAAAGTGAGACATCCCAGGACAAGATCAGAAACCGGGATGGCTTCTATAAATCTGGGACTCTCTACCGTGGATAGCTGCCAGGGCTGCCACTTTGCAAAGGGAGCCAAGCTGGACTCTCATCTGCAGTGACCACCCACAAGTTGAATCGCCCCCACATGTAATGCTCAGGCCTATAGGTCTATGGACCCCCAGTCAGGGCCCAACCTGGGCAGCTGCTGGCACCAGGCCTGTGTGTGTGTGTGCCTTTCTGAATGTGTGTTTCTGCAGGCGCCTTTGACTGCGTGGGCGTTGGGTGTGTGGGCCCATCTAGGGTTGCCAACCATCGTGCATCATAGAGGATTGTCCTTTACTTCAGTGTAAAATGCTATGTCCTGTATTGATTCAATACAGGACGCAGGTTGTCCTGCATTTCCCTGTTTCTGCTCTGCTGCTGCACTTTCTCTCTTTCTCCCCGCCTCTCACTTCCTTTCCTTTCCTCTTTCCTTCTCTCTCCCTCTCCTCATCTTGACCCCAAGGAAGAGCAAACCAGGCCAAGGCTTTCTTTCGTGTTGTCGCTTCCAGTTCCCTGCAGCTTGGACTGGGTTAAGGTGGTCCCTCAGAGAGGAGCAGGTTCCGAGAGTCTCTAGAAACAAGTGGTTTTTGTGTTGGTGTAGCCCAGAAGTCCCAATTCTGAACATAGATATCTGCATGATATTTGAGAGAGGAGGGTGGGGGAGAAGTAGCTCCTCGCAAGGCTTATTCTCCCCCAGCCCAATATTTTTATTTCTTTCAGAAATTTAACACATGGAACAGCTTGTTTCCTCATCAGAATATGCCCCCCCCCCATTTATTTTTTGCCCGGCCTGCCTGTATGACTGTACAGTACTGCATGTGTGTGTGAAGCGCCATGTATTTCAGCTCTGTATAGCAAAACACGAGGGACGTGGGTGGCGCTGTGGGTTAAACCACAGAGCCTAGGACTTGCCGATCGGAAGGTCTGCGGTTTGAATACCTGCGACGGGGTGAGCTCCCGTTGCTCAGTCCCTGCTCCTGCCAACCTAGCAGTTCAAAAGCATGCCAAAAAAGTGCAAGTAGATAAATAGGTACCGCTCCGGCGGGAAGGTAAACGGCGTTTCCGTGCGCTGCTCATGAACCAGAAGCTGTACACCAGCTCCCTCGGCCAATAAAGCGAGATGAGCGCCACAACCCCAGAGTCGGTCACGACTGGACCTAATGGTCAGGGGCCCCTTTACACAGGCAGATTTACAAGTATGTGTGAGAGAGGGGGGGCACCTAGTTAGGCTGCAATAGATTGCAATTGGTTGCTTTGAAGTTATTTCAGCACCGGGCTGGGGGGAGGGGGGCTGTGGATTTGCCCCAATGCCCCCTCCTGCTGCACACCGTCCTGTCCTGTATTTTGCCAGAACACAGGTGGCATCCCTTGCCTGTCCCTGGCACACAGCCAAGAGGAGTGGCAACTGTCCTCGTAATAAAGGTAAAGGGACCCCTGACAGTTAAGTCCAGTCACAAACGACTCTGGGGTTGTGGCGCTCATCTCACTTTACAGGCCGAGGGAGCCAGCGTTTGTCTGCAGACAGTTTTTCCGGGTCATGTGGCGAGCAAGACTAAGCCGCTTCTGGCGAAACCAGAGCAGCGCACGGAAACGCCATTTACCTTCCCACCAGAGCAGTACCTATCTATCTACTTGCACCTTGACGTGCTTTTGAACTGCAAGGTGGGCAGGAGCTGGGACCGAGCAACGGGAGCTCACCCCATTGCTGGGATTCGAACCGCCAACCTTCTGATCGGCAAGCCCTAGGCTCTGTGGTTTAGACCACTGCACCACCCACGTCCCACTTCAGCCCCAAAAGGTTTCCCAGCCCTGGCAGGACATGTCATTGTTAACAATGCGCTGTCTTTGTTTCAACTTCCACAGAAGAATGATTCCGGGCCAATTGCGCTTCTCCCCAACATCCATCTCAATTTCACAGGATTTCCTAACTGCGCTTTCTCAGAACCGCCGAAGGCCGAGGAAGGCTGTGCCGCCATAACGGCATTCCTTGGACTGCTGGAGCAGTTTAACAGAAGCCACGATCCCATCCTGAAGATCGCTGGCTGGGGGATTCCGAAAACGATCACACAGCTAGCTGAATGCCGCCGTTGTTTTGAGCAGCAAAATGCCCGATGCCCTGATGAAAAGATTTCTTACACCAAAAATGCCTCTTTTACTAATCAGAAAATGATATATTACTATGCTTTCCAAGAGTACCAGAGTTGCATGTTAAATTTCAGTAGTAAAATACAGTTTGTTTGAGAGAAAGATTTTGTAAAGATCAGCTGGTCACATTTTTGTATACAGAAGACATTTCCCCTGGAGAAACTAAGGCTCCTATGAGTTAAGTGTCCCTGAGCTCAGTGGGGCTGACCTCTGAGTAATGATTTAATTGCAAGGGAATTAAAACGTCATTTCAAAACACAAATAAAATGGGAAGGAGACAATTCCTTCCTGTGGAAAGTCGATTCCTGCCAATAAATGTGGCTTTTTAATTTGATTTATAGACCCAAGAAATTCACACTGCAGTATGTCTAAATGTTTTTAATGCATATATTTATTCTATTTTTTAAAAAAAATCTATTTATTTTTATATTGACATTTGTGTGTGTGTAATTTATAAAGTGTAATTATATTAAAGAGAGGTTTATACAATAATATATATTTTATTGATCTCAGGACGAAACTGGGGCAGGTGCCTTTAAATATTTAAATATATTTTTAAAGTATTTGAAAGATCCTCCGTTATATGTATTTCTGTATTTATTTATGTATTTGTAAGCCACCTTTTAAGATTCACAACAAAATAAAATTATGATATTTAAAGTTAAATTGTATGTTTAACATTTTATAGGTTAACATTCAAAGGTTTCTGCACTGCCTGTTATGTATATGCCCACTTTTCAAATGCACTGGGACCTTAAAGCACCCAAGAGTTCATACCCTCCAACATTTCTCCAATGAAAGTAGGGACGTTCCCAATCTATAATGATAATTTTACTATTTATACCCCACGTGTTTTACTGGGTGTCCCCAGCTACTCTAGGTAGCTTCCAACATATATAAAAACATAATACAGTGGTACCATGGGTTAAGTACAGTGCTGCCTCGCAAGACGAAAAGAATCCGTTCCGTGAGTCTCTTCGTTTAGCGGTTTTTTCGTCTTGCAAAGCAAGCCCATTAGCGGATTAGCGGATTAGCGCTATTAGCGGTTTAGCAGCTATTAGCGGCTATTAAAGGCTTAAGGGATTAGCGGATTAGCTGCTAAAAGGCTATTAGCAGCTTAGTGCCTTAGAAAAAGGGGGTGGGGAGCGGAAAAAAACCCCAGGAATCGCAAGACATTTTCGTCTTGCGAAGCAAGCCCATAGCAAATTCGTCCTGCGAAGCACCTCCAAAACGGAAAACCCTTTCGTCTAGCGGGTTTTCCGTCTTGCGAGGCATTCGTCTTGCGGGGCACCACTGTACTTAATTCGTTCTGGAGGTCCGTTCTTAACCTGAAACTGTTCTTAACCAGAAGCACCACTTTAGCTAATGGGGCCTACCACTGCTGCCACGCGATTTCTGTTCTCATCCTGAAGCAAAGTTCTTAACTGGAGGTACTATTTCTGGGTTAGCGGAGTCTGTAACCTAAAGCCTATGTAACCTGAAGCGTCTGTAACCCGAGGTACCACTGTAAAATATTAAACATGGGAGGGGATTCCTTTGCTATACAGGGCTGCCTTCAGACAGCTTGGGGGTGGGATAATTCCATACCCTCCAACATTTCTCTAATGAAAATAGGGACGTCCTAAGGGACGCGGGTGGCGCTGTGGGTTAAACCACAGAGTCTAGGACTTGCCGATCAGAAGGTCGGTGGTTCGAAATCCCCGCGACGGGGTGAGCTCCCGTTGCTCGGTCCCTGCTCCTGCCAACTTAGCAGTTTGAAAGCACATCAAAGTGCGAGTAGATAAATAGGTACCGCTCCAGTGGGAAGGTAAACAGCATTTCCGTGCACTGCTCTGGTTCGCCAGAAGCGGCTTAGTCATGCTGGCCACATGACCCATTAGCTGTACACCAGCTCCCTTGGCCAATAAAGCGAGATGAGCGCCGCAACCCCAGAGTCAGTCACGACTGGACCCTTTACCTTTAAGGAAAAGTGGGACATTCTGGGATCAAATCAGAATCCGGGACAGCTTTTCTAAATCAGGGACTTCCCTGGGAAATAGGGACACTTGGAGGGTGTCTGAGAGTTTGGAGGGTTCTCATTGCACAGAGAAGCTGGGGAGCCCCCAGCCTCTTTCTCTCTGGGCCTCGGGGTCCCCCCAGCCACCCTCCTCCCAGGCCCTGCTCTACACCCCCCTGTGAGTGTTTCTGCCTGTCTGAAAGGTGTCCGCGAAACTTGATGATGCCTCTTGCTTCCCTGTATGGAGAACAGAATCTCTGGGGCTGTGCAGTAGAAAGGCAAATCTGCTTTACTGTGGGCTCGTCCACCCTTGACATGTGGCCCCTGGAAGGGAATGTGGACCCCAAGCTGCAGTCCACACTTCCCTGGGAATAAGCCCCTGGAATTCACACGGACTTTTCTCAGAGTAAACATAGAGAGGATTGTGCTGTGGATCTCATTTGCTGCACAGACCTTCTCAGTAACTTCTTCCAAGCATAGAAATGTGCTGGCGCCACTGCATACCCAGATGAAGATAATTGAAGTGACACCAGCAATGCAGGATACATGCAGGTGGACCCTGCAGCATGTTTACTTGGAAGTAAGCTCCAGCATGTTCAATTGGTGTGCCCATGAGGTTGCCATTTTGCAGCATCTGAATGAAACGGACGTAGCTATGGATTCTAACACTAACATTCTTTTAACACCATCAGGAATGTTACATCATTTTAATATTAAAATGGCAGGTGGGAGACCTTGCCTAAGGAGTTGGGATATGTTTAGCCTGGAAAAGAGGAGACTGAGAGGAGATACGATGGCCATCTTCAAATATCTTATGGAAGAGGGAACAAGCTTGTTTTCTCCTGCTCTGGAGGGTAGGACTCAAACCAATGGCTGCAGTACATGTGAAAAGGATCTAGGAGTCTTGGTTGACCACAAACTTGACATGAGCCACAGTGTGACGCGGCAGCTAAAAAAGCCAATGCAATTCTGGGCTGCATCAATTGGAGTATAGCATCTAGATCAAGGGAAGTAATAGTGCCACTGTATTCTGCTCTGGTCAGACCTCACCTGGAGTACTGTGTCCAGTTCTGGGCACCACAGTTCAAGAAGGACACTGACAAACTGGAACGTGTCCAGAGGAGGGCAACCAAAATGGTCAAAGGCCTGGAAACGATGCCTTATGAGGAACGGCTAAGGGAACTGGGCATGTTTAGCCTGGAGAAGAGGAGGTTAAGGGGTGATATGATAGCCATGTTCAAATATATAAAAGGATGACACATAGAGGAGGGAGAAAGGTTGTTTTCTGCTGCTCCAGAGAAACGGACACGGAGCAATGGATCCAAACTACAAGAAAGAAGATTCCACCTAAACATTAGGAAGAACTTCCTGACAGTAAGAGCTGTTCAACAGTGGAATTTGCTGCCAAGGAGTGTGGTGGAGTCTCCTTCTTTGGAGGTCTTTAAGCAGAGGCTTGACAACCATATGTCAGGAGTGCTCTGATGGTGTTTCCTGCTTGGCAGGGGGTTGGACTCGATGGCCAACTTCCAACTCTATGATTCTATGATTCTAAGTTGCAAAAAAGAAGATTCCAACTAAACCTCAGGAAGAACTTTCAGATGGTAGGAGCTGTTTGACAGTGAATCAAAGTGGAGGATCTACAGGAGCAGCTGGTAAAAATAATACTACCACCTTCAGCTTCCATGTTTATTTTCTTTAGACCCTATAAACCTGGCTTTGGATAGTCTCACCATCTGAACTTTTTGTTTCTGACACATTATGGTGGTTTTTTATTGGTATTAATATTTTATTGAAAGAATTTCAATTATAAAGAAATAAAAGTGTTATAGAAAAAATAAGAAAACAAAATGTAGAAAGAAACAAGACAAAAATAGAACGTAACTTGCGCATTGAGTTTGAGGGGTTTGAGGAGAGTTAACAGGACCCAGAATGACTGCAAAGCTTCCTTAATAGTCACTAGTAAAGTTGCCAGGAACATATTCTGTTTGGGAAATTACTGGTACATTTACATATAGGTTTCACTGAATCTCTTGCAAAGGTCAAGTTTCATTCTTATTTTACAACTTCTTGAATCTCAGCATAAATCTTAACTTATCTTAACTCCAGAATGACACTATTTTGTGGGAGTCAAGTGCATAATGGAACTTGTTTTCTGCTTTTGAATACTGCTTTTTTTCTGTGTATTGAAGTGTTCTGTTGCCCTAATAGTGTGACAAATCCTCTACAACACACACACACACACACACACACACACACAAAACACACTGAACTCCGTGTGGTTTGGATATTGATGGGGGAAATGCAATGAAAAGCGTGGGATGATCTAATAGATTAACAGGAAGTTGTGTAAACACCCTGGAAGCAAATCAAACCAAATGCTCAATCAATAAAGACTGTACAGATGAAAGCCAAATAAAGAAATCATCTAAAAGAGTCTCTAATATTTGATGGTCGTAAGAAAAACACTGCTCCTTTTCCCTTATGGGGTACCCAAGAGCCCATATAGAGTCCTTTTGCAGGTTCTCTATCTGTAGGAGAAAATAACAGAGACCAACCAGAGCAGGGGGAGGCAACCTAAGACCCGGGGGCCAGATGCAGTCCAATCGCCTTCTCAATCCGGCCCACGGACGGTCCAAGAATCAGTGTGTTTTTACATGAGTAGAAAGTGTGCTTTTATTTAAAATGCATCTCTGGGTTATTTGTGGGGCATAGGAATCCATTCATTCTTTATTAAAGCTGTTGCAACAGGGTGCTCCCCAACACACACAGGAGGGTGGGGAAGGACCCAGGACAAAGGTGTGCAAGCCCTTATATAAACTTTGAAACTGCCCACCCTATGTAGCTCAAGACCACTCCCCAGAAACATCATGCATACATCACAGAAGGGGTGTAGCCCAAGATCACCCGCTTAATACATTCTGTTGCAGACTGCAACAGAAATCTGAGTGCGTTGTTTTTTTCTCCTGTCTGCTAGGTTACTTGATTGGATTATTTGGGCATCCTGGCCACTCCTTTGTTTTCCTGAATCCAGGTCACAGGTGACAGGGTCACCCTATTCATATCTTAAATGTGCCCTTAAGGCAGGATTTGTGAAAGAGACAGTGGGGAGATTTTCCATTTCCTTCGACCTTGCAGAGAAATATTTGAGGTCATTTTGGGAGAGATAAAATGGTTTCAGGACTTTTTTGTGGGTTTCAGACATGTGGTTTACATATTTGTATGTGTTTGCTTGGTACATTTATGAACATCTATTTTATATATAAAAGGTAAAGGGATCCTGACTATTAGGTACAGTCGTGACCGACTCTGGGGTTGCGGCACTCATCTCACTTTATTGGCCGAGGGAGCCGGCGTACAGCTTCCGGGTCATGTGGCCAGCATGACTAAGCCACTTCTGGCGAACCAGAGCAACACACAGAAACGGCGTTTAACTTCCCGCCGGAGTGGTACCTATTTATCTACTTGCACTTTTGATGTGCTTTCAAACTGCTAGGTGGGCAGGAGCAGGGACCGAGCAACGGGAGCTCACCCCATCGCAGGGATTCGAACCGCTGACGTTCTGATCGGCAAGTCCTAGGCTCTGTGGTTTAACCCACAGCGCCACCCGTGTCCCTGTATTTTATATATAGAAGACCTTAAGGTTCTCATAACAATGGTAAATTTCAAAGTTACACACAGAAATCTGCTGTTCCTTAAAGTCCCTCCAAACTCTTGGTATTTTGCTTCAGTTAGCACTAGCTTATTTATTTTAAATTATTGTAAAGTAAGCCTTTACAATATATCATCACTGTAATGAGCTGCACAACATGGCTTTTTTCACTCCCCATTTATCTGGCTAGCAGATCTGCAGACATTTGCAAGCATCCTACTCACGCACACTCAAAATAAGTGTGACCTGCAGACCTGCAACTCTGAGAAAGCTTGATAGTGTTGATTTGATTATTCCGATCCTTTGTTGCTTACAAAGAAGTTGATGCAGCAAGTTTGTCTTACGGAGGAAAGTGTGGTTGCCCGCAGATTCTTCAAGCACAAACGTGATTTATCACAAAGAGGCACAAAACCACCTTGCAGGAACTTTTTAAAAAAAACAAAACTCCAAGGCAGCAGAAGGGGGGGAAATGCACGCAATAATACTATAGGACTGCTGTAACTCTTCAGGTTCAAAATGCTGGTGGCATCGGCATGGTTAGCTTGGCTTACTTAAAGCACTCATCAGGGGGGAAACTGGTACAGTGGTACCTTGGGTTAAGTACTTACGGTGATTCGTTCCGGAGGTCCATTCTTAACCTGAAACTGTTCTTAACCTGAAGCACCACTTTAGCTAATGGGGCCTCCTGCTGCTGCCGCACCACCAGAGCGCGATTTCTGTTCTCATCCTGAAGCAAAGTTCTTAACCCGAGGTATTATTTCTGAGCTAGCGGAGTCTGTAACCTGGAGCGTATGTAACCGGAGGTACCACTGTACTTATTCATGACATAAATTCTTAAAATAAGAGAGTTGTACTTTATGGGTTTCCCCCACCCTTTTCAATTAAGCCTTCCAAAAGAACTGGAAGAATTGTTGTTCATCTGCGTAAGGACATCAGAAGAATTCTGTTGGAGCAGGCCAATGGCCCAACTAGTCCAGCCTCCTCTTCTCAAAGTGGACAACCAGAAGTCACTGGGAGGACTGCAAGCAGGACCTAAGCGGAGCAGTCCTCTCCTCACTTGTGTTTCCTAGCAACTGGCTACAGATACATGACCTCTACTGCAAAGCCATCTGTCAGGGAACTGCCATCGGAGCTGGAGGCGGAGAGAAGGCTCCAGAGGGATGCCGGAGAGGGTCCCAGTAGGGAGAGAGGCAGCCCATCCGCTGGGGAAGGAAATCAGCGTAACACCAGTGAAGAAGGGGGGCAGATGGGGGAATCGGAGAGGTGGCTCCAGGACTCCTCGCCAGAGACCAGCGGAGAGAGTACGGGTACTCCGCTGCCCACACCCTCCATGCGCAGAAGACTTCCGCGCAGGCAGAGTAGGAGGAGACTGGGCGTCAAACAGCTTTTATGCTGGAAAAGGTTCAAGAAACGCTCACTGACGGATTCTGCCAGCGACTGAGGCAGCCACGAAACTTGAGGCTATCCAGACAGAAAGGGTTCAACCAAGTAACCTAGCCAGGAGTGGCGGCAACTTACGCACGAGCAACCCCTAGAACCATCACACCATCCTTGCCAGCAGTCATTGATAGCCTCATCTGTGAATTTGTCTAATCTCATTTTAAAGTCATCCAAGCTGCTGGTGATTACTGCCTCCTGTGGGAGCAAGTACCATAGTTCAACTATTTGCTGTGTGAAGGACTCTCTTATGTTTCTTGAATCCTCCCAAGATTCAGCTACACTGGATGTTCAGTTGTTCTAATACAGTGGTACCTTGGGTTACATACGCTTCAGGTTACAGACTCCGCTAACCCAGAAATATTACCTCGGGTTAAGAACTTTGCTTCAGGATGAGAACAGAAATCGTGCAGCGGAGGCGCGGCAGCAGTAGTAGGCCCCATTAGCTAAAGTGGTGCTTCTGGTTAAGAACGGACCCCCGGAATGAATTAAGTACTTAACCCGAGGTACCACTGTACATGAATGAAGAAAGTGGATCAAATGGTTGCAGCAGAGAGGAACTCTGGATGCATAGTTAGGGTGCATGCCCCCTAGAATTTGATGGGGAAGCAGCATCTGTTGGGATGTGAATGCTGTGACTGCACCTACAAATATTTGCACGTACAAACAGTTAAGAAACCGTTGGTCACAAAATGCTTTACCTCTCCAATGCTACATCTCTGAAGACTCACAGCTTGGAGAACTGGGCTGTGGAAGCAACAAGATACTGTGTTTTCATGGTGCTGGAGGTTGAAGAAGACGGATAGTGCATTACCTCCAGAAGTCAAGCGCTCTGCCCCAAGTCCTGGGGTTTTTTAAGACCCCAGAAAAAGATTAGTTTTACACACGCAAAAGCATGAGATGGGTGGTGGGGCTCATGTTATGCAGTGCAGACCTGTCTTCTCTTTGCAAAAATCTAAGCATCAAGCATTTTGTGGAACTTCTACAAGACCTCTCCTTCAAAGAGGCTTGTCTCAGACTCAGCATCGTAAGACGCAACAGCCACAATTTAATATTGCATCTTAATGGCTTGGAGCTCTCATCACACTTTGCAGCTCCCTAATCCTCTGGATGGGGCAGAGCACAAGTCTAAACCAGATGCACCACCACAGAGACTCTATGCCTCCACTGAAAACTGACACAATACAAGACACGCCATGGAATCCTAAAAAAGAGAGAATATTTATTTTGGTTGTAAAAAAGTGCAATTGCATTGTTGAAAGAGACCAACCCAAGCGGTTGCCACGGAGCACCATTTTCATGCAACAAAAAATCTTTCACAAGGCTGAAAGGAGGGACAGGTCTGAGATCCTCCCACAGCTCGTTAAAAAGGAAAAGAAAGACAACCACTTAATTATAAAAGCTTTTATCGTTTGTAGTTGCAAAACAAGCAATTTTGCCCAGAACAATAATTGAGGAAATATACAATTATCTGTACTACTTGCAACCCCATTTATTAAGCAAAATGCAACTTTATGAGCATCATTCAGATTAAAGCAAGTCCCAAAATATCCACAACCTTCCAAAGTACAATCATATGGAAACTACCTCTCTGCAACGCTGGTACCTTTTCAAAGCCATACAGAATCTTGATTGCTCACCACCTGTCTGGCTGAGGAAAATGATGGTAGAGTTCATAAGAAAAAGGTTCACCTGAGCAAAGGTAGGCAGTGTTAAGCATCTCTGGAGTGATACCCTTAGGAGACTAGATGCCAAGAAGAAAGGGATCTTCAGCTCTTAACAGTCAGTCCAAGACACGGGTGGAGAACTTGTGCCCTGCCAAAAGATGTCACTGGCCAGGCTGTCAGGGCTGATGGGAGCTGGAGTCACAAGTTCTCATCCCTGGTCCAAAAGGAAGTTTTTTCTCTGGTTCAGCTCATGAGGTGTGAAGACAGCTGTGATGAAACTACTAAACCAGCCTTCACGCAGCCTGGTGGCATTTATGTATTTTGGACCAACTACTCCCATCACCTCCAGCCACCATGACCAAAATTCAGTGGCAATGGGAGCTGTAATTCAAACATCTGGAGGGATCATGTTGGGGAAGATGGTCTTAAAGGGAAAAGGATCCTTGCCGTGTTCACATCTGGGTCAACCAAGCCAGCACTATTCATGCCACTGTATGCTAAGAGAAACAGCCAAACCTTGGTGCACACAGGGAGGCTCAGGCAGAACAAAACTGCATGCATGTGCCTCTTGCAGAGCTCTTTTCCACACAAAGAACTCTCACGGACCCAGCTCCATCTTTGCACTGAAGGCAAGTACCTGAGAGCAGCTTCTGAAAAGTAAAGAGGCTGACCTCTTTATGGTTTGCAAAGATGGTCAGTGCTCCTGGAAAAGGTGGATATTCCATTCCCAAGCTAAATGCTCTTACGCAACTCAAGAGCAGAAGGTAAACTGAAAGCATTTCAGCAAATGCTGAGTTTAAAAACCTCTCTCGTTTGCAGAGTGCCACAACCTGAGGAGAGCAAGGGAATGACAACGGACAGCTCCTGAAATAGAGGAACACCTGCTGCTTTCAGAGCTGTTCAGGTGTTGGACAGGCATGAAGTCTCCTGTCCAGGTACCCACAAGAGTTCGTTCTCCTGCATCAGCCTCTTTCTCAGAGTCAGGAAGTGGCAAAACTCGCAAATTCTGCTTGCTCAATGTGGTCAGCGGAATTTGCAGAGGCCCAGAGGCAATAAGACGATTGTTCCCCTGCATCAATCTTTGTTCACTAGGCCAGTTTCTGGAGTTGGTTGCAAATTTTAGAAGGAAATGGCAGTGGATTTTCAAAGTATGTTTGAAGAAATGGGAGAGTAGAGAACTTGGGGCCACAAACAGGGACGGTTCTGAGCAACTGCCCGTCCCCCACTACAGCTTGAGGTTTAGTGTCTTGGGGTTTTTTTTGGCAAGAATCCTCTTCAAATACTGCTATGGCTGCCAACGTCTGAGAAAAACATTGAAATAACAGAACTGGGTGAAAGGGAGCTCCTAGTTCTTTTCACACAACAACAGGTCAACTAGTGGCCCAGAGCCTAAATCTGGTCCGTGCCAGGAAGCTTCTGTCTATTTTATTGTCAGGCTTGTATGAAATGATATGAGATGGTTCAGGAGCCTTCCTCACAATTTGGGGGAGAAAGGTGCTTGCTAGCTCTGCAGCCCCCTGCCTCCAATGCCACCAGAGCCAGCAGAAACCTCCCTGCCCAAAAGAAATCACCTTGTCAGCTGCTCTGCAGATGCTGGCACCTGATGCTCAAGTCCAGCATTAGTTGGAATTCTTGGCAGGTCACAGGACAAAGCTGTTGCTACATTTTTAGGTAGCCTGCAGTCATTCTGATGCCGAGAAAACCCAAATTCATTGAGCAGGTGGGTTTTAAAATACTCCTCAACAGATATTGCATTGTTATGTGCATGGCTGTGGCTTCAGGGACAAGGTCCACTAAACAGGATGCTGAGGGTAACCGGAGAAAGCTGACTCTCCGGTGGCAGCCCACACTATGGAGAAAGGATGTATGGTACTAGTCCCTGTTATACCCAAGTAGGAGCTGGAGGGCTGAGAGAAGAAACCAGGAGTTGGGAAAGGAGCTAGGATAGCTCAGTCAGTAGAGCATGAGACTCGGGGTCAAGCCCAATGCTGGGCAAGAGATTCCTGCATTGCTGAGGGTTGGACTAGATGACCCTCGTGGTCTCTTCCAATTCTATGATTCTAATCTGGTCCCTCCTCCTGCAAATATAGCTGACTGAGAGACAGCTATGGAGGACCAGTTCCAAGGAGGAGGAAGGTCCAAAGAGGTCCTGGATTATGCAGACCCCTGGTGAACTTTTCGATTTTAAAAATACAGACTTTTAAAAAGCACTTAAGATATTATTATTATTATTTAAAGGAGGGTGGAGCTAAATGCAATGTACAGAGACAACTGGGATAAGAAGAGTTGGGGAAGAAGAATGATTCACAGTATCAGGCCAGCCTCCTGGACAGCTGCATGGAGTTCTTCTGGAACAGATGACCAGACAGACAGACACCACTATTCTAAATTAAATGCAACAAGCTGAAAAGGGCCTGAAAACAGGAAGCAGAATGGGATCTGTGCCAAATCTGCATTGTACATTCAGCAGCTATAAAATTCACAAATACTTATTAGTAGGGCTGCAACGTTTAATCAATTAATGGGTTATATTAATCGATTAAAAAAACCCCATGCTTTTTGACAAGCGAAAAAATTGCAGCAGACTGAAATGCATCTGTAGCTTGTTATAAATTATAAAAACTGCAGATGACAAGCAGAATCTTAAGAGGCATTTCTTTTATACCCCACACCCCAAGCATACGTTCTTTCTAGATGTTGTCTGCATATGTC
Organism: Podarcis tiliguerta; assembly: GCF_965153285.1. Lineage (NCBI taxonomy): Eukaryota > Metazoa > Chordata > Lepidosauria > Squamata > Lacertidae > Podarcis > Podarcis tiliguerta. The sequence continues at coordinate 38,127,845 of NC_139549.1, forward strand.
ATCATCTTAGTAGAGGTAGAGGCAGGCTGTGGGATACGTGTGTCCGTCCGTCCCCCGGCCGCCCCCCCAAAGCACAGCCTGCTTCTCAGGCGTAAATTCCCTCTGCTGGCCTTAAACCTTGGTTAATGTTAACCAAGGCCTGAAGTGACCTCCTGGTTAAGGAATATTATAGCTGAGCAGGGTGGTAGGAACAGAAGTGGCTTTTAAATGGCTAGAACATATCATGTTTCTAGGGACATATTTCCTAAAGTTAAAAAGACAGTTCACATCTCTCTGGTGGCACTAAGTCATTTGTGTTGGGTTTTCAGGGACAGGCTTGTGGCCTGGGGCAACCAAGAAGCTACTGAAGGTGATCAGGTAGGCAAGTTTTGTTTTGGAAGCCATTAGCATGCTATTAAGATGTGTGGGCAGGCAGGCTACTGAACTTTTTGCTGGTGGGCTAGTAACTTTTGTGAACCCCTTTGCAAGGCTAACACACAGCCTAGAGCTTAAACTAGTTGCACAGGATTTAAAAGGTCTCTGTTTAAGAGCAGAATGAGCAAAGCTTAAAGAAACACTCTCCTGTGAAAAGGGGACAGGCGTGTCAGCATATCTTGGCTTCCCAAAGGCTACAAAGCTAGAGCGGATTTCACATTAACAAAATACATCCTGCATTCTGGGTACAGCTGTGAAAATTTTTACATTTTCTCCTTTGGTTATGAATATATTTCCCACCCAGGTCACCAGTAAGGATCCAAAGGACTGCTTCTGATGCACCTGAACGTCTGCCAGGGTCCAGTGGGAGACAAGCAAACACTATGCCCCTGAAAGCCATTTCAAAATCTGCCCTGAAAGCCATTTCAAAATCTGCAGGGGAAGAGCGGGAGAAGAGCTGATCTAGTCCAGCATCCTGTTCCCACCGTAGCCAACCAACATAGCTTAGCACTGGTTCAAAGGCAGTTTGCCTTTTACTACGGCAGCAGGAAGGAACTTTAAGCTCTGTTACCTGCCAATACGGGTCATGTGGGTGCATAAGTCTTAGCCAGTGAAGGCTGAAGCCAGAATCCCAAGTAGAAGGGAGACCAAAAGTCCAGTAACAAAATATAAAAGCAAGTTATATTTCACAAAGATGGAAATGCATTTCCCTTTTAACAGATGGCTCGGCCCCCTCCGTCCTCCTCTCCGAGCCATGATGCCTGAGGTCAAGTTGCAGAAAAACATCAGCACTGCATATATTTTCAGTATGTTGCATTGAAGGAGTGCTTCTATTGCTGGGTGCAGATATCTCACTCTGCGTAGTTACCTGAGTTGGCTTTCCCGTTTGACCAAACCCAAGCACAGCATTTAACAATTGTCCCCCTTGGCTCCCCCCACCGCCACACATCTTTCTCGGCCAAGTGCCAAGGCCCCCCCATGTGCTGGAAGTTCAATCAACCACAAGGTCTCTCTGGGCCTCGGTAAGGCTTGGGCGTCTGACGCGGCTTGAGGTCACGCTGTTGCCTTTGGTTAGGTTTCTGCTTTGTTGAGCTTGCGCATTGCCTCCGTAGCTTGTTCTGGCAAGCGAGACGGGTCAGAGAGAATGGAGGTGGTTATGCTCAAGTGGCGAAGAGTGTTCAAAACCACTAAGGATGGGAAGAGAAGCAAAAGAAAGAAACCAAGATTATTTGCCAAAAGAAGTGATGTAAGCTCAAGGGTGCTTTGCAGTAAAATTCCAACAAAGACACAAGTGCACATACTAAGTGTGACCACAGCTGCACAGGAGAGATTCTTGCAACAGAACAAGTCTATCACAAAAGTACTATATTTTTCGCTCTATGACACACTTCCCCCCCCTAAAAAGTAAGGGGAAATGTTGTGTGTGTCTTATGGAGCGAATGCAGGCTGTGCAGCTATCCCAGAAACCAGAACAGCAAGAGGGATCGTTGCTTTCGCTGCGCAGTGATCCCTCTTGCTGTTCTGGCTTCTGGGATAGCCGCACAAAGCCTCCTCAGGGCAGGGGGACTAACGTTCCCCCTGCCCTGAAGAGGCTTTGCGTTGCTTTCGCAGAAGCTAGAACAGCAAGAGGAATTGCTGCGCAGCAAAAGAAGCAATCCCTCTTGCTGTTCTGGCTTCTGGGATTCAGAATTTTTTTTTTCTTGTTTTCCTCCTCCAAAACCTAGGTGCGTCTTATGGTCTGGTGCGTCTTATAGAGCGAAAAATATGGTGCCCTAGTCTATTTTATGCAACACAGAGGGTGTTGTAGCACACTGAACTGTGTATCACTCAAAACTATTGTGGACTGGTGGTTCCCCAGTCTGGCAGGAGGGCACACTACCTCTTCTACTGGGGGTTGAGCTCCCCACAAAGGAGCAGCTGTACAGTTTAGGGTTGTTGCTTGATACCAACTTATCCCTAGAAGAGCAAGTGGCTCAGTCCTCTCTAAGCTGCGCCTTCTTCCACCTCACCCCACATCCATTTTCTTTCCAAATACTTCTTTGTACTTCTGCCAACACTCAAGTTCCTGCAAGCCTGATGTTACCCTCCCTCTTCTTTGGTCTACATAAGGATCCACAGTCAAATAATGAGTTTGCTTTTAGCACATGGGATCCTGCTGTTCCATGGGGCTTCCAGTTTGGTTAGTTTCAGTAATGTAGTAGGATCCATTGTTCCCCACCATTCACTGGGTCTCAGAATGTATACATTTTTGAAAAAAATCATGTCCATCATTTGGTGCTAATCCTTCAAACTCATGTTTTTGCTCTCAAAAGCAATTTCCTCTTGACAACCAATTTGAGAGAAAATTTTGAATTCCTAGATATTCAGAATCATTTGACCACTATCTTGCTTTTAAGCGCCTCAGATTTTGACCAAAAAAAGCCCAAAAAACCTGGGAAAACATGCTCTCCATTTGTCTGATATCTTCTATCTCTCCCAACCACCACAGGGCAAAGAAGGAAGTAAAAAATTATCTCTGTTAGGATATCTGAATCTGCAGTGTGTATAGAAAGGTTTAGGTACTAATTCATTGTGTTCGGATTAGTGAACTTTCACATACCAAATGTTCAGAATGCAGGACCTGAGTGCACAGAATTCAAGTTAGCTTATTTTTTTTTAAGTGCAAACAAAAAAATCTCCCCCTAGTCTGGATGCTGCTAGACTAGGAACTTCCAGCTTCCCTGACCATCGGACGTGCTAATTTGGGCTGATGAAAATCGTACTCCAAACCAGAGTACACCAGACTGGCTGAGTTAACAGCCTTGACTGAGACTCTCCACTGATGTTTCAGCTGCCACTATGATGCTCCAGCAGGAAATCTGCTATAAACACCCCCTTGGAAACTCCCAACTCCTTACTTACTTGGCCTCAGGACAGGCAGGGAGCAGTGCTGGTCCACCCATGCCAGTGCTGTCTGGTTCAACTCTTCTAAGCTGGTTGTAGAGACCATTCCGTTGAATGTTTCAAACAATGGGTTAATTATGATGCTGAACTGCACAGCAATGTGAGTTAAGGGGAAAGTAAATGCACACTCACATTTTTGCAACAGAAAAGCACAACAGGGACTGTTCTAGAATTCATCGTGCATCTGGCTGAGGGCAGTTCTGGCAGCTAAGTCTTGACAAAGGAAACACATTGCTTAAAAAATCCCTAATGCTCATGTGCTTTCAGTACTCTGTCCAGAACCATGAGGACTAGGATAATGCTCTTTTAACAAAAATTAAAATTCTGGGGTTCTTTGGAAGCCACTAAATTTTCTATTAGAGGCCACTTTCCTACAGTGTCCTGCTCCACTTCCCCACTTGCTCTCAAAAGGCCTTCATGCCATGCACAACTGACTCATCTGAACGCCTTTTTATCTTTGTTATGAATGGTGGCTAATCAAATAAAACTGCTACACTACACATGGAATTCACGGCTATCAGATGTGCTGTCAGCTACTGGTGGCTTTTGAATGGGGTCGAGCAAGGTGATGGGCAGATCAGTCAACAGTGAATAAAAGCCACGGGGCAGCTGAATGGAACCTGGATGCTCAGAGGCCTGATAATTCAGAGCACCAGGCACAGGGGACAAGCCAGGGGGGAAGGCTGGCAGGGTCAGTGCCTGAATGAAGTGAAGAGTTCACTGCCTCCTGCCAAAATGGGATGCTGGGCTGATGGTCCAACCCTGTATGGCACTTCTTGCACAGTCCACTACTTTGTAGTGGGGCACCCCCAATATGGGAAATGCAACACAACGAAGCTTGGCTGATGCTTACAGCAAGAGCTTTTGGATACGAGGCAAACACCCTTTTATTCTCCCAGGCCTTTTAGAACTATGCTATTTGTCCGCAGAATGGATTGTTTCTACTGGACTTTAAACTCTGTAATTGATACCTTGTGCTGATCTGGGGGCAGGAAATTGAACTGCTCATTTCAATTTATGTTTAAGCGTTCGTACTTTTAGCATTTTTGAACTTGGTACAAACCACCCATAGGACTCTGTTGATCGGGCAATCAACAAATGCTCTAAGCAAGGCATGGCCGAACTTGGCCCTCCAGATGTTTTGGAACTACGATTCCCATCATCCCTGACCACTGGTCCTGTTAGCTAGAGATGATGGGAGTTGTAGTCCCAAAACATCTGGAGGGCAAAGTTTGGCCATGTCTGCTCTAAGCAAATAAATAAGGAGATTATCCATCAGTTAACATTCTAGCCATGTTTGATGCTGATGTCTCTGCAGCTGTGGCAGGACCAATCTAACTGGTAGAAACAGGAGCTGCTTGGGATGCTGTAAGTCAAGAAGCAGCAACTGGGGACAGCAATATTAGTTTCAGGCCAGTCCTGTACGTAGCTATGTTCAAGGCTCAGACACAAACAAGGTCTTGAAATAGAAAGAAAAGAAAAACGCTCCCTTCCTGCCAGAGCCTTCCTGTCTGATATACATCACAGGAAATGAGAAGTTATAATCTTAAACTGAAGCCTGGAGAATCCCCTCCCATCTCTCCACTATGTCAAAGCATCAAGGCTTCCGATGAGTTGTCTCTCCCACTGACTCAACAAAATCCTCTTGAGCTTTTAAGGGAGTTCAAAACCTAGAGAGCGCAACACATCCTGCTTGCCAATGTAGTTTCTGGATGACATGTTGCTTTCATTTTCAGGATGGGTGACCCCTTGCTGCGAAAGATACCAGCCTACTGCCGTTTCCATTAAAAAGAACCCCAGCAACCTATAAGTCACTTTTGAAAGTAGGAATGCTGGCAAGGCAGAAGGCAGGTTCACATGACCCTTAGGCTTGGGTGGATTTAAGGGACAATCTAGTGGCATGCCTTGACTGCTAAAGTTAAGCTATAAATCTGCATCCTGAAGCAAGTGGCCTCTATTGCTAACTATGCACAAGACGTGGGTGCCAACAGCTGGCTGCCCTGGAAGCTCAATGGCCCTTGGCTTGCTGCAACAACACAGTTCTAGGGGCTCTTATGTCATGCTAAGATTCTGCTCTTAATTCAGTAGCAGATCACATGCTTTGCATGCAGAAGGGCCCAGGTCCCAGCGGCTGCAGTGGAAGCCTTTAGGAGCTGCCTGTCTGAGTAGATAGTGCTGAGATCAGTGAACTGAGATCAGGTTCAGACCAACAACAAGGCAGGCACTTGTTTGCATGCATGGGAAAAGGATACGATCCAGAACTTCCAATTCTGCAGGGTCCTGCTCCTGACATATTCCTCAAACATGCTCCGCATCTGATCAAACCTGTGCCGTGTGATGGGAACACCCGTAGCAGGGAGCTGCTGCTGACAAGAACTGAATAATAAAAAGAGAAAACTATGAAACGTTTCCTTCCACTGTTAAGTCTGGGGGCTTCCAGGCTGGTGTTTATTGCGGGGTCTGTGCTGCTCACGCACACAAGTTTTTCTGCAGTGCTCACACAACACTGCCAGCCCATATTCCCTCATTCCCTTAAGCTAAACTTATTCTTTCCATAAAAAATTCAATAGGCGTAAAAGGTCTGCAGCCAATGACCCATTTGTGATAGTTAAGTCCCCACCTGGAAGCACCAATTGAAAAAAAAATATAAAACCAAAGATCAGTTAGGACTAAATAGCAAGAGATTGCTTTGTTCTGTCTTTCAGCTGATCCAAACTAGGCCTTTTCAGGGGTGGCTCCTTGCTTACAGAAAATTTTCCCTTTTCAGCCATCAGAAGACCCTGCTTTTCTTCTCTGGGCTCAGAATGATTCTAACATTTTTACTGCTGTTGAGTATTATATAATCATATCAGTTTTAACAGTGACTGTGCTTATGCTGTTGGGTTTGAGGTGGCTCTGAGTATTGTTGCTGGGACAACCCAGCCAGAAGGGCAGGGTATAAATAAAAATTAGTAGTAGTAGTAGTAGTATTGTGGTGATTTTCAGTAGCTTTATTCATTTGTTTGAAAACATTTTCAGGATCCTTTCTGGGCAAATGCCCATCCAAAGTGGCTTGCAGACAAAAGAAAAGAAAAATCAGACAAAATTTAGAACCCTTGACATAAAATTACAGAACTGGAGAGAACATTAATTGAGCCAGACAGTTGCCCAGCTAACAAGCACCACCCCTGCAAGGTCTGTTGAAAAAGATGGGAGGGAGTTCCATAGCCATGAGGCCCTCGGAGAAGGACCCCTCCCTCGTGGACACCCACCTCCCCAACCTGGAGGTGGGTGGAAGAGCAGGCAGCAGGCTGGGAAGGCCAATGCAGCTGGAAACAGTTGCTGCGACAGAGAAAAGGCTTGACCCAGCAGGTGGTATTACTTAAAGACAGAAGAAAGCGCTGCTACCCCTAACACTCAGTCCATGCTTGTGTACCAGGCAGCATTTACTGGGGTGTGCACTGGGACCAGTTAAGTTTCTGCGGAAACACAGCTGTGGGAATTCACTTCCTGAATCCCTCGTTTAGTATTATTCTGACATCCTTCCGTGCCTATACTGGCCCTGATGGGAATGGTCCCCTGCCTCTGTTAGAAAGGGAAAGAGAGAGCCCGTATGGCTTTCAAGCCTCACATGATGGCAGCATTCAGATCCTCAATCTCTTCCCGGAGGCGCTTGGCTTCTTCTTGCATCTGGGATCTCTCCTGTTGAAGCTTCGCGATATACTCCACCGTCTTCTGGAGTGTGAGGGCATGGCTGATCTGCAGCAGATACAAAAAGGCGCCCATTGTGAGTGAGCTCAGCAAACTTGAGAGTCAATGCAGTGAGGAGGGCAGGGTGTCAGTTCAAACCTGCACTCAACCAGGCAGCTCCCTAACCTTGAGTCAGTCCGTCAGTTGCCCTCTCGGCCTAGCTTAAACCTCACAGGGTTGTTTTGTGGATAAAGGTGTGGGGAGAGAACTATGTTTACTGTGCCCTAAGGCTATGTGCCTACAAAAGTTCAAGGAAAAGGAAGGAGGATGAGAAACCACTGGTGAGTGTCCATTTGTGTGCGCGCACACACACACGCACACAGCCATTTCTATGCCATGATTCTGTGGGAGTGCAGGAAACTTGAAGCATGTAGAAATGGGAGCAGATTTCAGCATCCTGAGAAGCATGTAAGAAAAGCCTGCTGGATCAAGCCAATAGCCCATCTAGTCTAGCAACCTGTTCTCAGTCGCCAACCAGATGCCTGAGGGAGACCCTCGAGGTAAAGGTAAAGGTACCCCTGACCATTAGGTCCAGTTGTGGCCGACTCTGGGGTTGTGGTGCTCATCTCGCTTTACTGGCCGAGGGAGCTGGCCTACAGCTTCCGGGTCATGTGGCCAGCATGACTAAGCCGCTTCTGGCGAAACCAGAGCAGTGCATGGAAATGCCGTTTACCTACCCACCGGAGCGGTACCTATTTATCTACTTGCACTTTGGTGTGCTTTTGAACTGCTAGGTTGGCAGGAGCAGGGACTGAGCAATGGGAGCTCACCCCGTCGCGGGGATTCAAACCGCCGACCTTCTGATCAGCAAGCCCTAGGCTCTGTGGTTTAGACCACAGCACCACCTGCGTCCCGTTCTAGTCTAGCAACCTGTTCTCAGTCGCCAACCAGATGCCTGTGGGAGACCCTGTAGCAGAACAAAAAAACTCTCCCCCACACCCCCGTTTCCAGCAACTGGTAGGCCAACCGTGAAGGCAGAGCACAGCCGTAAAAAATGCTTTCAAAAGCCATTGAAAGCATTCTCCATGAATCTGTTGAATCCTCTTTTAAAGCTATCCTTGTTGTCAGCAACCACAGTCTCCAGTGGGAGAGAGCTCCACAATTTAACTCTATGCTGTGTGAAGAAGTACTTTTATCAACAGCTTTCATTAGCAATACAAAACAAGCTTCTAGCCCTCACAGATGTAAATATATGATTCAAAGTGTGTAGGCCATGGCTGTTCAAATCACAGAAGCTAAAGGAGTGAGCCAGAATCAGATAATCAAGTGGTTAGGGCAGGGCGCCAGTTGCCTGAACAGCTCCTGCTCTTGTGACTAGCCAAACCAAAATAAATTACATTAATTAACTGGAAGAACATGTGAAGACAAAAATCACTCCCATCCCAAATGATGCACATTTGCTGAATTTATACAGGTTGCCAGACTGTATAAGTTTATACAGAACTTCACGATTTGGTGGATGCTGCCAGCAGTAGTAGGTGAGAGAGATGGAGCAGGAGATGGAGGATCCCAGCACACAGCTTACCGATTTAGAGTTTGCTGACACCAAGCTGTTCAGGGTGCTAAAGCCGATCTTGATATTGAACCTTCGCTTCTGCTCTGCTGAAATATGCTTCATCCTGCGACTCTGTACCAAGTAGAAATGTGGCTCTTTTAGTTGCTTCCATAGATGCTGCCTTACTTTCACCATCAACCTCTACAGCGGAGCTTTGCCACAATGCCAGGAAGGGCCCAGTGCCAACGCCAAGCTCTTGGCACAACAAGGTTAATAAAAGACCAGCAGCTGTGAACAAGCCAAGGAGCAGCCAGGCCACAGGAAAAGGTTGGTTAGGAAGGTTCAGAGTTCGCTGGACTCAATGACAACCAGGGAGAAGACTGCAAAGCAACCCCGTCACCCTTTTGGCTTAAGGCAGTCTTTGCCAACCTGGTGCCCTCCAGATCTTTTGCACTACAGCACCCCTTAGACTGTGCTGGATGGCGCTGATGGGAGCTGCAGTTCAAAACAACTGGAGGGCACCAGGTTGGCAAAGGCTGCCTTAATGTAAATAAGACCAGGGATGTGTAAGAAAAATAAACCTTTCCCTCCACTTCCTCTGCAATCTTCATTGTACTTCTATTTTTTTAAAAAAATAATATTTATTAGAAGTTTAATAGTTACAGAAAGAAAAAAAAAGAAAAAAGAAAAAGGAACAATAAAAGATTTAACAAACAATACATCAAAACAATACATCAAAAATAAAAATAAAAAGAAAGACGAAAAAGCAATACATCAAAACAACTAAAAAAACAAAAACATTTAAAAAACACATCCCATATTTCCATATCTTTACCTTTCATTTACTTGTTTCATCGACCTCCTCACACCTCCCTTTTTTGCATTCTAGTTCAATTAGCTATTTCAGCAAATCCTTTCCATCTTTTTCAATTTTTTGTTCTATAATTTATCTTACCACAATCTAACTTTAAATTTTCCACTTCAGCCCATTAACAATCAGTTTTTACTTAATTCTTTATAACATTTCTGCTAAAACCATATAGCTTCATTCCAGCATTCTTCTAGCATTCATTAATTTTGCAATATTTCTGTAAATATACTCTAATTTTTTTCCAGTCTTTGTACATTTATTTCTATACTGTAAGCTCCTTGAGGCAATGACCTGCCCTCATTCTTTGTAAAATAATCCTATTACTATATAAGCAACCATCCTTCAACCTATCCCAGGCTATCACATGCAGAACAGTGGGTTCCTCCAGGCCATTAATGCTGTGATGGGTGAATAAAGGAACCACAAAAGGCCAAACCACCAACCTTAAAAGCAGTCATCTGAGGATCAGTTGCAGTTTTCCCTGAGCAGCTGTTCTGTGGGGACTGAGGGCTGGCACTGAGGTCCGAAGGGCATGGCGAGGCCTGACATTCTCGGCCTTTGAAAGAGAGGGGGGGAGACAACCCACAATCAGTCCAAGGGAATTCCTGACAACAGATTAAATGATCAAGCAGCAACCTCTCTAGGGATTTGATTGATACTCTGAAGAGCATTTTTTTTTTTAAATTATCTATTTTGTATAAAATATTATTATGCCACCTTTCAAAGCAAAAGCCCTCTCAAGGTGGACAAGGAATAAAACCATAACACAAAATATACAGATGCAAGTGCAATCAACTAAAGGAGCAGCAGCACTAAAATACCATTTCAATGCAATGGTTCAGACATAATGCTAAAGTGAAGTTAATGTTAACCCTAGTTTCAGATGAGGTACCTGGTAGACAAACGCTTAACCCTTGGTTTCTTACACTGCAGTTAAAAACACCACCAAGAGCAGCCAGCTCTTGAGATTGGTTTGAATTTGTTGCTGCTCTTTACTCTGTAGGTTTTGTGTTGGTGAAGACTCTTTAACCAGAGTTAAGAAGAAGGACCACATTCTCACATAATCCTATGACATTAATTAAGGTTTACAAACCAACTACAAACCTTGGTTAATGAGCGACCTTTAACCTGGGATGGGTTCACACATTATGCTAAGCCAGTCTGATAAACCATGCTCTTGCATTACGTGTGAACCAGGCCAATCTGGGGCTCCTTGGAATGTCTTCATTATTTTTTCCTCTGTGTCAGTAATAATGAACAAGTTTCCTCTAAAAAGGACACAGTAACTGTCCTTTCCGCTGCCAGTGCACAACTCTCCCTCCCCACCTCTCTTCTCCCCCATCCTTATACTGTCCACAACATCAATGTCTCGCATTGAATATAACTAATCTGTAGAAAGGACTTTGTGATCTGAAAACAGAGATGATGTGCTTTTGAACCTCAAGAAAATCTTTAATAAAAGCAATAAAAAGGCAACGAGTGACTGCTGGGTGTGATCTAGGCACATTCTTAGCTGACTCAGAGCAGAGGGAGAGTTCGCTAAGCTTGCACAGAATGAACATGAGCCTGAGAACATGTCCAAGAATCCTCTGTCATTTTTCAGAAGCCCAAAGTGGATGCACAGGGGATAAATGATGCGGCAGAGTTTCCCTAAGACAGAAAGCTTGAAAGCCACTCGTTCTACAGCAGCCATGTCACTTTATTTTTATTCACCAGCAGGCAGCCTGTGAGCTACAGCAGTTCCTTTCCTCTACTCCCCATTCTCTATTGTCCTGAGACCCCAGTCCTGGCAAGCACGCTCCTTTAGAATACTGGGCATGTACACATGCTTGCACGCGCATAGTATCCTACTAGAACTCAAGAGACAAACCAAAGTTCAACAAAGTACACCCTTTTCACACAGAAAAGTTCCACGTTCCGTCCCTGCAGTCTCCAAGCAAAGGAATCTCTGGGAAAGTTTGCTCTCTGTCCAAGATCCTGTGTAAGGCTGCTACCAATCAGAACAGCAGTTTCATACAGTAATGACTGCTGTGTCTGGGATGGTCCTAGCAGTTAGAATGAACATGTGTGAGAGGGAGATCTGGCCTGCCTAATGATTTATACACTTATCCAGACATTGATATCACCAAGAGCAGCGTCACAGCACTTCCCCCAGTTTGGTTAGCTGGGCACTGACACTACCATTCAGGCACCAGTCAAAACATTTGAGCTTATCTAGATATTTTAAAAGATTTTGCCAATTTAGCCGAAGTTTAGTCTATTTAAAAGTGTTTTCGTGTTATGGTTATTTGTTTTCTTTATCTATTTATCTATTACAGTCATACCTCGGGATAAATACACTTCAGGATAAGTATTTTCGGGTTGCGTTCCGCGGTAACCCGGAAGTAACGGAGCGCGTTACTTCCGGGTTTTGCCGCTCATGCATGCGCAGACGGTCAAAATGGCGTCACACACATGAGCGGAAGTGATGAAACGCGACCCACGCACACACACAGTCGTATCTTACATTCTGTTCAGGATGAGAACGGGGCTCTGGAACGGATCCCGTTTACATCCCGAGGTACCACTGTATTTTAAGGGCCTTTTAAATCCACCCTTCATCAATTGTTCCTAGGGTGGATTACGTGTTTTAAAACAATTTAGAAAAAACAGTCCAACCAAAATAAGACTAGAACAGAATAAAAATTCCATCACACCAATTCCAGCTGCGGTTTCAATACATGGCTACGCTACGCACTCTACTATGTAATGTAATGGGAAATATTTATTTCAGAATGTTTTAAATAAATACACAAATATGTAACTCTTTCCACCCATCATTCGTAAGTTGATTTCTGCAATTGCCTTGTGGGATATCAATCACTTCATACTTTTCAGATCAGTGCCTGCAGAAGAACCATTTCAACAGATGGACACACCTTGAGGGGCAAAGCTCCCCACAACACACACTGTGGCTTGAGGGCCTCTCTCTGTCTGACATGGGGCACTCATGAGTGAAACAGAGCATTGCTGCAGGAAGAGTCCAGTGCTGAAAACAGAGGCTGCAGAGCAGGGCCTCAAGCTTCCCGGGAGCTGATCAAGCGCCCTCTGAATCATTGCAAACGCCCATGCCCAAATCCTCTTGATGCACATTTGAATGCAGCAAGGGATGCTTCCATTCCAGGATTTGCATTTCTTCAACTTACTGGGTGAAGGCGAGGGGACCTGTGAGCAGGTCTTGTGGGAAGGGGCCTGCTCGCCTTTCACCAGCACTTCCTGGATTGCACTGGAAGAAAAAAGATGCGGAACAGCAGCTTGGACTGGCTGGGGGCTTGGAGACTGCTGGCCTGGGCTGCTGAGCAGAATACCGCTGTGGAATTCTGTTGCTCTGGGTGCCTGGGAACAAAATGCAGAGAGAAAAACGCAAGGCATGTCTTGTAGGTTGGCACCTCCCAGCACCAGATGCCCTGCCTTCCCCCATTCCCTGCCCCAAGACAGACATTGTGCTTCTTACTCTGGCCATTCCAGAAGGCGCAATTACAACATTGGGCTGAGACATCCTTGGGGCCCAAACCCCTTCTCTTTTCAATGGCGCTGGAGTTACAATCACAGCTCTGGACTGTCCCTGAAAGGCAGCTGAAAAACACAGAAGGAGGAACCAGGAGTCGGAAGAACAAGAGAACCACAACCTAGGGAAGGAGCATCCTTTGATGGAGCCACATTGGGCGTTTCCATCCAGCACTTAAAACGCACCATCTTAAGTATGACATTATTCTTATGTTTTCAACATGTCCACACATAAGCTTATCCCTGGCTAATAGTGAAAAATTGTGGTTGTGGAATTAGAACAGACCTGCTGAAATCAATGAGACTATATTCCACCTACTCTAATAGTCCACCTACTCCACGAGGAAGTATTGATCTAACCCAATGATTTTTGCCTCCTGTGCTCTGCACTGTCCTTCAGAACATGGAGAGATAGAAGTGCAAATAACTAGATTACAGTCCATGGCATGGCATGGTACACTTGATATATGGGCCAGTTCATTTTGTTGACACATGTGGTCCAATCCAGTTCAAGTGTATATAGACATAGTGTGAGTAGTAACCCCACTGTGGGACAGCACTCATCATTTTTTGGTCACATGTACAACCTTAAGAACTGAGCTCAGAAGCAAACGGTTACTTCCATTTGTAGCAGACGTTGGCTGCGCACGTCTGCCCTTGGCCAGGATTCAGCTCTGGCTCCTAGCGCAAGGCGCTGATTGACTAGATTCTGTGACAATCACAAACTACCACCTCAGTGGTATTTTTTAAAAGTTCCAGCTATTTAATGAGGAGAAATGGCACAAGTCTAGAGCATGAGGGAACAGATATAAAGAAACAGGAACTGAAATGCTTGAGCCAGATAATTATGACACGGTTGATTAAATTAGTGTCACAGGAATAGGGTGGGTCTTAAAAACACACTCAGTTGTCAAAGGCCAAGGTAAAGACTATCTCACCCCTTATATACCCAATCAATCACTGCATTCTGCAAGTGAAATCCTCCTGCAGATGTCAGGAATTCCCTCGCCTGGAATATTAGACCAACACCGTCTCGGTTGTCTTTCTGGCGCCTTGTGAAGACTTTCATCTTCCAACAAGCCTTTTAAGTTGAAATTTTCCCCAGGCCGCATCTGTACTGGAATTGTTTTAGTATGTTTGTCACTTGCTACCCTGGGCTTTTTTGGGAGAAAGGGTGGGAAATTAATTAACAAACAAATCAATAACAAAGAGGAACATCTTCAGCACACATCAGAAACTATACAGTATAACCAAGGAGCTGCCACAGGCAGTGCCCTCTTATGGGCTGCTTGCATGAACTTCTGAGGCTGGTAGAACTACCAAGAGGATTTCCCTCTGCTGATCTTAACACCTGAGAAGGTTTTAAAGGAGAGAGTTGGTCTTTCAGGTATTAGGGGCCTATGTGTGTAATTTAGACAAGTAAAGGGGTGTGTGTGTGTGTGAAAGGAGAGCTCACCCACAGCAGGGCGGGAGGGAAGCTCTGGTTCCTGGTTGTACCTATTCCTGACTGCAAGATCTGAACACAGGCTTAAGTATTTATTTATGTGAGGCACGGGGACTACAGACTAAGAACATGGGGTAGGTTTGCCATTTTGCCGCAATGGTGCTCTATGGAAATCCCAACACAATGCATCTATCCCCAAATGCACCCTTTTGGAAACTAAAGCCATTACTGAAGTATCAAAACCATCACACTTCTCTAGGATATTTGCAGTGACACTCTACATGGAAAACAAAATAGCAAATGAGTGTTTGAACCGATAAGTCAGTCTTACTTATCTACTGCTTTAAAGTATGCACTTTAACATTGTGAAATCTCTGTTATTCTCAATTATCCAAAACAGTCTTTATAAATAATACAAATAATGTCAAAATTACAAAAAGAGAAGAACAGCTCCAGCTGATTAGCTGGCACCATCCTGTGGAGAAAGCTGAGATCTTAAAAATTATCTCTTTCTGTTCAGTTCAGGCTTTCAGGCCCATTAAATAATTAAGCTTTGGAATGTATCAGAAGCAGGTCAGTAGCCTCATGTTACAAGAGGGGGAAACGAGTCACAGACTGGGAGAGTTGCTTGCCCAGAGCTCTTGAATAACAAGAAGGCCAGCGGTGGCACCCAGGAGCTGGTGGAGACCCCCGGAGAGGCTCAGCGGTAAAGCCCCTGTCCCATTTTCAATGCCTGCCAGCTGCAACTATGAACAAGGGCAGAGAAAGGCCTCTGCGGAGCCAGCTGGAGGACACTGCCCTGAGCAAGTTCAACTAATGTGGCCCCTTACCATACGCCAGCCTGGTGGCACCAGGCACCCACGCCTATATGGCAAAAGGAGGTTTCATAAAGACAGCAAGAAATTGATGAAACTTGGGCATTTAAATAAAAATAACAAAATTGGACTATGAAATATTTATTTTTTAAAACGACTTGCTTTACTTTTCCTCCATGATTGTGTTTACTCTTTGTTCCTTCTTCATGAACAATTTTACACAGAAGCCAGCAAAATGCATTTTTGTGGGGAGGGGGTTATGTTCCATCCCAAGTGGCTGGGCTCAGCTACTCAAGGCCTCAAGCAGAGTCTGGTGGCAGCAACGCCAATAGCACTCCTGCCTGCAGCTCAGCAGAAAAGTGGCCTCCCTGCCCCTCAAAGGCCCTCACTACTCTGTCTCTTGGCATTACAGTGGTACCTCGGCTTACAGACGCTTCAGGTTACAGACTCCGCTAACCCAGAAATAGTACCTCGGGTTGCTTCAAGATGAGAACAGAAATTGTGTGGCGGCAGTGGGAGGCCCCATTAGCTAAAGTGGTACCACAGGCTAAGAACAGTTTCAGGTTAAGAACGGACCTCCAAAACGAATTAAGTTCTTAACCTGAGGTACCACTGTAGTTGCCCTACTGTTATTTTTCTCCACGCCTGATGCCACGCTGTTAGTTTATAAACCTGGAACAGGAGCCAAAGTTCCATGTGACTAGTTGCACATGGCCAAGGAGGCTTTGGGTGTCCTGAGCAGTGGATCACCACCCCATAACGTTGTGGGGAGTTTCATAAACAGTTTGCGATATGGAAGGGAGGGAGATGCCTCTGAAGAGCGGGTTCCTCCTTTCATGGCCTGCTTGTGGGATTCCTGGAGGCAACGGACTGACCTATCTATATATAACTTTTTCATTTTTACCAAGGTCTGCTATTTAAAAGTCAAACATCCCACTGTCTCCACACAGGCCCTTTTGAACTCACCTAAAACAGTATGCTGAGTATCTGAGGAATATTTTTCAGGATGAAGGTTTGTCCCCAGCCTTGCAGGGTGCCTGACACACACAGAGAGACAGACTGGCAAGTACCCAAACACCATAACCGTTGTTTGCAGACAGACTGGTAGCACTTGTGATGCCTGTCTGCACCTGGCCCCAACCCAAGGGGGCATTCCAGGACCACTCACCTGGGGCAATGAAGGCATCTTTCAAGACCAAGGAGACGGTTTCTGGCTTTCGAGCAGGCACTATCTTTTGCAGCTTCTTGGACCTCGTCCCGCCACTGGCCACTGGGAGCGCAAAGGTGGGACGTGGCTGCAGCAGAGGCTGTCTTTGTGCCACAGCAGTCTGGAGGGTCAGGCTGCAAGGCACTCCTCCCCCTGGCTGCTGGGTTGCCAGGAGGCCAGCCTGGCTCTGGCTGAAGGTGGTGGCTGGGACATTGTGCGTCGGAGTGGCTGAGGCTGTGTGAGTGATCACCGAAGACTTGAGCCCAAACTTTGGGACCTCTGAAGCAGCAAACATGGACCCCTGAGAAGCCATGCCGGCATTCAGAGGCAGCGCAGTCTGCTGCGGCAGCGTCTGGGGCAGCACGCCTGGCTGAAGGAGTGGCACCAGAGCCGGGAAGGGAGACAGGAACTGTGGCTGGCTGCTCAGAGGGGGTTCGGAATTGAAGTTGGAGGGCTGCAGGAAGGAGTCCGTCCCACTCCTCAGGCCAAGGCACTGGTCGGCACCAACGTCCGTTGCAGAGGGAATGATAGGGGCAGGAACTGGGGGGGTGACGAGCCCTTCGCTGAGGTTCACCGGGGGAAGCGTGTTGGGCAAAGAACCCGAAGAGAGGTCGGATGTCTGGAAAAAAGAGAGAAGAGGCACGTTAAATGTGGCCAGATACCAGGCGGGATGTTCTATATTTCTAAACTGGTAAGTATTGGGGGAGAGAAATAGGACCCAGATCGGACTCCACTGTTGGCATTACCCACCATCACAAGTACAGTGGTGCCCCGCAAGACGGAAAACCCGCTAGACGAAAGGGTTTTCCGTTTTTCAATGCGCTTCGCAGGACGAATTTCCCTATGGGCTTGCTTCGCAAGACGAAAATGTCTTGCGATTCCTGGGGGGTTTTTTTCGCTCCCCACCCCCTTTTTCTAAGGCACTAAGCTGCTAATAGCCTTTTAGCAGCTAATCCGCTAATCCCTTAAGCCTTTAATAGCCGCTAATAGCCGCTTAACCGCTAATAGCACTAATCCGCTAATAGGGTTGCTTCGCAAGACAAAAAAACTGCTAGACGAAGAGACTCGCAGAACGGATTCTTTTCGTCTTGCGAGGCACCACTGTAATTCTTACTAAAGTTACATGCTCTTCCCCGCTCCATTATTAGCTATTAAGATAAAACCATGTTAGTTATTACAGCCTGCCTGCTGGAGTGAATAGAGCAGAGATAGCCAAACTGTTGCCCATCAGATGCTGTTGGACTACAATTCCCAGCAGCCTTAGTCAGAATTACAAAAGGTAAAAGATGATGGGACTTGTAGTCCAGCAACACCTGAAGGGCACCCATTTGCATTACGTCAGTTACCCAGCCTTCGACTGGGGAGATCTGGGTTCAAGTCCCTGCTTTATATGGAAACTTGTTCGGTGACCCTGGGGCACTTGATCTCTTGGCCTAGCCTGCCTCACAAGATTACTGTGTAGATAGAATGGGAGGAATGGAAGAAGGGCAGAACAAAACTGTAAGTAACAAGTAACTTGTGGCCTGAAAGAAAAATGCACACACCCCTAACTTGAGTTACAAAAATGACCCAGCTTCATCATCTGCGCCTACTTTTCATACTCACAGGTGATCACAGTTAGGACCAAACAGCTAGAGTCACACACACACACCAGCTCATGTAGTAAGATCTATAGTTATATGAGTCCAAAATGGGCACCAGCTCATTCTGAATTAAGAGAAGCCATGCTGCTTAGAGTTACCCTAAGGATATTTTATAAATTCAGATAAATAAATAAAAGCCATCTGGGATTATTTGTTCAGATAAATATGCCCAGCTGTGGCGCTGACCGGCTGACAGCCCAAAGGCATGGAGAATGCACATGAAAATCAAAGACCAGACTACCTCGACTCTAGGAAGACTTCTTAGGAAACTGCTTCTACTGAGTCGGGTGACTGAGATCTACCTCACACAGTATCATTTACTCACTAGCTGTCGGCAACTATCCAGGGTTTTAGCTGGGGGACATTTCCCAGCCTTGCAGGGAGACTAAACCTTCCTCATGCAAAGAACACACTCTAACTGCCACTGAGCAACAATTCTTCCCCATCCTTACCTGGGAAGAATGGCTGCAGGTGTCTTCCAGGGCAGAGCTGGCAGTAGGAGTGATGGGGGTTGCATTGAAGTAACTGGGACGACTGGAAGAGAAAAGATCTGGGCAAAGATGGGGGGGGGGGAGGCAAATATTATAATCAGTTCTGGATACTCATTTTACAGCTGCACTTTGCCAAGCTGGATTTAAATAAACAGAAAACCTTTGTTACGCACCAGGAAATAAAAAAGAAAAGAACGCCTTCCACACTAAAAACCTATTTTTATTTCATTTCTATTTATTTCAGTACATAGTTGTCCTACTTTTAATGCAAGCTATCCCAAGTAGCTTAACCACTGTTACATATTTTTATTAAGACTTTCACTCTGCCTTTCCAAAGTCTTACAATCCAACAATAAAACCCAAGTAAAGGTGGTGACGGTGACCACCACAATAACATCAACAGGGCCATTCTACCCCTTCAGCATTCTTCCACATGTGCAGACCAATCTAGAGAGAGGTCAATTGTCCAGTGAGGGTACTGCTGCTTTGACTACAGAAGGGTCAATGTTCATACCCCCTAAACTCTAAATAGAAGCAATGATGCTAAATGAAATGCACCTCTATTCTCAGCACAGTGGTGTTGCTGGTGATGTTAATCACACCCAAACGTTGACTGTCAGTCTAAAACCAGTGAAACAGTACATACCTCCTCTTGGAGGAACTACGCCTTATAGGAACGAACTCTGGATACTCCAAAATCCAGATAGCAGAGGGCAATGCAGCAAAACATTAGCATAGCCTAATACTTTCAATATACAGCTTCATAAACGATACCAGGGGAAATCTGTGCTGGCAAACAAGAGTGTGCAACCCCTGCAAAATTCTTACCTTGAAAAAACTCGAAAGTATCCATACAGTTTGGTTGGAGAGGGCTGAGTCCTGGCTGAATCATGTCAGCATTTCCTAAGTGTGCTGGAAAATTTCAAAGAGAAAAAGAGTGAGAAGGTGTACTGGAGAGCTTCTAGACCAGGGTACTGGGCCAGCCGCAATCAGAATGGCCAATGGTCAGGGATGATGGGAGTTGTAGTCCTGCAGCATCAGGAAAGCACCAGTTTAGCTAACCCTGTTCTTGATTCTCTGTGGTGCCCTCTAACGCTTCAGAATACAGTTCCCATAAGCCCAAGACAGCATGACCAATGGCCAGGAGTAATAGGAATTGTAGTCCACAACATCTGGGCACTGTGCTGAATACACTTAGTATGGATGACTCTGGGAAACTGAGGTTGAGGGTGGTACAGGTATCACCAATACTGCACCAGTGTGCCCAACTGCCCAAAAGCAAGGTGGGTGGGGGCAGGGGGGAGCAGGTGATATGGGACCCAACAACTAAAACCTGGAGTTTGGGCCCCCAGGATACAGAGTCAGGCCAACTTCTCTGTGTTTTCTGTCTCCTATTGCTACCCTCCCCATTTACGTAACAAGAGCAACATTGTGATCTGAAAAGCTAGAAAACAAAACATGGTACAAAACATGGTTGCTTCCCCTCCGAGGCAGTGATGATCAAACTTCCTATTTTCAGGAAACAATTTCTACATTAATGTCAGGTGCTGGTAGTGGTTGCTTGTGAGTAACCAGGCAGGGCTCCGACCTGTCTTTAACAGGTTTTATTTGGTGCAAATTATTTACAGTGCAGAAACACGAAGTTCATGTCCGTCTTAGTCACTTGCAGATTCCAGGAGTGGCCCCTTCCAGTTTCTCCCCCAACATAAGAACTTGGACACCCCAAATCTCTGCCTCCCCTCCTTATGTTTCTCCCCTCTGCGTAAGCTGGGCAACAGAAACGGCGTCTCTGCCTCCTGCTCAGCCAGGCTAGGTGAGCGCTTGGGCTCTCAGTAGGATCTTCAAGCCCTCCCCTCGCTTGGCTCCCTCCTTCCCACTGTGCTCCACTGAAGGTGTGGCTTTCCCCACCGCTGGACGAGGAGCTGCTCCTCAGAAGCCTCGGAGGCTCTCTGTACCCCCCTGGCTCCCTCCCCTGTTCCAACGGCAGTCCCCTGACAACTACCTAATATGTCCCCCAAACCCAAGGGGTTTCTGAAGATTCGGCAGGGTGTGTGGAAGACCGCATAAAGTAGAGCAGCTCACACAGGGCATGGGAGGGTTTCCGGACACTTTCTACCACCTCACATCAACTGCCAATGCTCCCCCTGTGCCTGCGTGTTTTGTGGGTGGATTGGGTGCGGTTGCTAGGCACAAAGAAAGCTGCCTTTCTTTCCATGGAATCAGACCACCATCTGGGTGCCTGGAACCACAGTGCCTCCCCCCAGAAGCTCTTTCACTGAACCTCTCACCAAGGACTATTCTGTGGATTAGAAACTATTCCTCCAAAGAAAATAATCTGCCTTGACCTCTAGATTCAAGACGAGGGTCTACCAATTTCCCCCCTTCCCCTTGCCCCCAACTTAAGGAATGGAAAGAAACAAGTGCTTAATGTCTAAAGTGCGTGGGATTTGCCTGGAAGTTTTCCCCCTAACCTCTGATGCCTGCATGGGTGGGCCTGTGATCAAGGAAGATAATCTTTTTTTAAAAAAATTAAAAGCTTACTGACATAAACTCATACAGAATACAATAAAAATGATGGATATGGAGAATAAAAAGAAATGTGAAACTAGAAAAAATAAAACACAGATACAGAAGAGATGTAATTCAAAGTATAGTTGGAGATACCCCTTTAAATGTTCCAAAGCAAGATGCTGTAGTCTTTTTTAAACTATCCCAATACTGGTGGCTGCCAGGAAGCACATTTGGAAATAAGACAGCAAGGTACTTCCTCGCCCCCCACGCCCCCCAAAACAGGAAAGAACTTGGAAGCCTATCCTGTGGAATTCCTTCTCCACAGATGATACAGGAAAGGGCAAGCTTCTCTTACCTATCTCTCTGGGATTTGGCCAAGAGAGCGGCTGGTGAGACGACAGTGTGGAGAAGAGGGTGTCTGGCAGCTCTGACATAAGCATGTCTGTGCTGAAGAGGCAGTCCAGTTCCATAGGGACTGGTGTTTCCCTGCCGTATGTCTCTTTGTGCCAGAGGAACGTGTCGTCATCCTGGTCAGGGGAGGGAGGGAAAAGTTAAAACAGGGCCCAGTTTGGATGTCAGTATTTGCAATTTTAGTGGGGACTGTCATGTTTTGTATTACTGTCTTTGCGGTTTGAATTGTACAACACCTTGAAGCAGGAGTGTCTGGAGCTGCACCCAGCTCGCAAGGAGCCACAAGGCATAAAACTCAGCAATTTCCTTTCTCTCTCAATTGAGAGGAGAGTCACAGAGCACATTCTGAAACGAGCAAATCTTTGGGGATACGGTTTCTTTCAAGGAGACCTTGACGCACATCTCTCAGTTAAGTCATGGGCATCCTGGTTGGCTCAGCTGCAGCTGTGAGCAAGAAAAACCCAACTCATAGTGGATTTTCTATAGAATAATCAATAGGACCATTAAAGAACTTTGGAATGCAAAATGGTGCTCAACTGTAGCAATTCAGGGAATTTTACTGGTTACAGCACCCCTCACTTCCCCTCTGACCTGCACTGCCCTGGTTTCACACCTAATTTTTAAGCAAAATAAGAAGAGGAATACCTTCTACTTAACAGGACTGGGATTTCACTTTTTAAATACTTTCAGGCCTAACCAACAACAAACAAAACAAGAGCTAACTCAACACCTACCCGGACCAAGCTGGAGAGGTCTTCATCTTTATGTTTCTGCAACTGAAGAAGAAAAAGAGATTTTTTTTCCCCCAACAGAATTACAACACAGTTCTAAAGTTACCATGAACTGGAGCTCCTATTTGTGTGAGGGATTCTTACTGCCTTGAAGCAAAGTATTTTATCATTCAGAGCTGGTCTGCCCATGAGGTGGGGTGAGGCAGCCACAAAGAGAGGCATAAGCCCAAGAGAGGCTGTGCCACCACAGGCTCTCTGCTCACCTGGCTGCCAGCAGAGAAACGGTTCAGGCAGTGGCACCAATTTCCAGCGAGATCTGGGCCATGAACAAGAAACCCTATCTAATCCTGAAAGTGACCCTCTAGGATGTTATTCCAAGTCTATCATGAGTTTGCATGAGTTAGGAGTTTAAAAACAGCTATCCTTGAAGTTTCCTGGGAGAAAGGAGAAGCAAGGGATGAGAGATAAAGGAAGCAATGTCAACAACTCAACAAAGACCTGGTTGCCAGTGGAACAGTAATAGAAATGTGACATTAGAGGCTCAAAAGGCCTGGCCACCTGGGGTACCCCAAGGTACTGTATTTTTCCGTGTATAAGATGCCCCCTAATTTTTGACATTATTTTTCAGGGGGGAAACCTAGTCTTATACACGGAAAAATATGGTAATTGCGGGGGAGCAGATCACAGTTTGGAGCCATACATGTTTACCATCCTATGACCTGCAATCTTTCCTGATGTATGTAGAAGGATGTTTATGTTTTAAGAATATTTAGATGTTTTAGGACTCTTTGTGTGCTTTACCTATAATAAAAAGGTAAAGGGACCCCTGATCATTAGGTCTGGTCGTGGCCGATTCTGGGGTTGCGGTGCTCATCTCGCTTTATTGGCCGAGGGAGCCGGCGTACAGCTTCCGGGTCTTGTGGCCAGCATGACTAAGTTGCTTCTGGTGAACCAGAGCAGCGCATGGAAACGCCGTTTACCTTCCCACCAGAGCGATACCTATTTATCTACTTGTTCTAATTCTTATTAACTGGCCGTTTGGATAGAACAACTGCGTTGAGTTGAGCTCTGCCCTACTGCAATAGCTACAATAAATTCTGGGTTCTTCCTGGTTACTGGACTTGAATTCATTTCCTTGGTTGCATGTTTTATTTAAAAGATCCCTCACCTGGGTTAACAAACAACGTGGTATAGAAGCAAATTCTTACCACAGGTTGGATGACCACCTGTCGTGTATGATGCAGTTGGGATTCCTGCATTGCAGGCTAGATGACCCTTGGGGTCCCTTCCAACTCTACAGTTTGATGATACTTGGACTATTCAGGTGAACCAGGACAATATGAGTGACAACAGAATGCACAAATCAGTACAAAATTAACATTTTATTGTTTGGGGCCAGCATATTTCTACTAATACAGTTGAATTACCAACCCTTTTCATTCTTAAGCCTTCATTGGTAAGCTGAAACTTTTCCTTCCTTTCTGGAGGCAATTGAGAAGATATTGATGTACTTCCAAATAGAAAACTGGGTGTGAAAAAACATACCCTTTTTTTGAAATAGGTTCTCCACTTGTGGTACTCTCGGATTACTACTTCTATCCGCCGTTTCCAATACTTCCCTTCTGTTGCAATAGCCTGAGGAAGAAAAATGTTTAATAAGTGGTACAGTGTGCCCGTCACTTGCACTCACATTACACACACAATTGCAATCTTACACATGTGATTGCAACCTTACGTGGGCACAGGGGGCAGGGAGGAATCAATAAATAAAGAGTGGGAGAAACCCATTCCCCACTCTTCATTTATTTCTCTACCACCTACCCACTCAACAGGTTTTCCTTGCTTACTGGGCTCTGGGAAGGTTGCAATTCCCAAAAAGGTTTAAGAACCAATCCATTTCCCCAGCGAACTGTGGGAATTGTAGCTCTGAGGGGAATAGGGATCTCAAAATAACTCTTAGCACCCTTAACAAACTACACCACCTGGCCTCTAGCATCTGACACACCACCTGCCCACCAAGAACTGAAAGGAAGCCTACATTCAAATATGTGCATTTGCTTATGTACTGATTTGTTGTGCTCCTTACCCCACTCTCTACCCCAGTGTCAAAACACAACAGAGAACTATAGAAAGACAGGAAGGGGCAGATAAGCAAAGGCAATTAAGGTGAAAGCAGCATAAAATGAGATTAGCCCACAGCATGAAGAGATAGCCGCTGTACCACAGTCACATTTTTCTCTGCCTGATGTACCTCAGGGCGCCGGTGCTCATCTACCTCCACAGAACCATCCAGGGGAGTCACAAAGTGGCACACAGGGTTCTTCCGCTTCTCCAGATCTGCAACACGAACCAGAGCATTAGCAGTGCACATCTCTAGGGGGAGCAAGCCAGGTCAGATTTGACTGCCATGCTAAGTAAGCCACAAAGCAGGACTTCCACTGTTAAAGAACCAGGGATGTGCACATGCCAGATTCCGCACAAGTGTTAAGAAAAAAACAAAAAGCAAAGTGCGGCATGAGGAGCAGAATTCAGCTACTGTACACAACAGAAATTCAGTAGGGAACCTTCCAATCTTCTCCATAAAGGGCTGGTTTTTGTATGCACAGAGAGAGAGATCATAAGGAAGGCTGGAGGAGAAACTCGCTTACCTAATTCACATTTCCTCAATCAATGTGTAAACCAAAACACAGCTATCCTTTGAAATCTGCAATTCTCTGAATTTTGCTTTAGAGTTTTTCAATGAAGAAATGCTTACAAAAAAAGCATATAACATATAATTTAAATGCTATGTAGATGACTTAAGAGGTTTTCTTCACAATTAAGCAGTATATAAATTCTCTTAAATAAATAAAAATGTATTAGGAAAAAGTATGCATGAAAATTTGTGTATTAATGAAAACAATGTGCAGAAATCAGCATGTTGGGCAAATGTGCATAAAAATATTCACACATACGTGGATATGTGCACGTAATTATGTACTTGAAGGTTTGTGGGAATTTTTTTAAAACTGCAAACTGATTTAGAAATGGCGAAAACTGAACTTAAGATGGAAAAATGAGAAAGTGAAATTGACAGGAGTGGGGAAGGGCCATAGCTCAGCGGTAGAACACCTGCTTTGCATGCAGAAGATTCTAGGTTCAATCCCCAGCATGTCCAGGTAGACAATACAGAGCTAGATGGACCAAGGGTCTGACTTGGTGTAAGGCAGCTTCCTAAGTCCCTAGAAGCAGGCCTCAGACTTGTATGCTTCCTCCCCCAAGCCTCCCCTCGCCACAGGCAGAAGTGAAGGACATCACCAGAGACCCCACATCACTGGGAGAAGTAGTGAACAATTGAACCAGGGAGACATCATGTCAAGAGGTCTTTCAGGTTCAATCATTCCCTTTTATTTTATTTTAAAATGCATGGAGGGGTTTCGAGGAGACAGAACCTTTCCAGTGGTGGAGCCTAAACCATGGAGCTTCCTCCAAAGGGAGACTTGCCTGCCTCTGGCCTTACTGGGGTTCCTGGGAAAGGCTGAGATTCTGCCTTCAACTGGTATCTGACACAACAGAGAAGTTGCTCCCTCTGCCTGATTTGGCTATGGGATGTTTCTTCCTGGTTTTGTGTGACAAGATTGCTTTGTTGAGGCTTTTATGTTGCTGCTTATATTGCCTGCACACCCTGAAAGAGGACAAGGCATATGGTATGCAATAAACAATCAGAAGTCCCAGGCTGGCCACGTACTAATGTGTGCATTTTCCCAAAGCACCCAAACACATTGAGGATGGGCACAACTTACACTGAATGTACCAAGCCCTCCAGATGGCGTTGTTGAGCCGGATTTTATCCCTACACTGAAGCTTCAGGCCTTTGAAATTCTTCCACTTGGGTGAAACCAACTTGCCGCTGCAACAAAGCAGAGAAGGTTCAGATTTAAACAACAATAATATACAATGTATTCTGAAGCAAAACAATGCAAAGATACAGCACACCAGGCTGACCGCTTTGAAGGCTACCTAGTGTCCTCTGCCTGGGCCTGAGTTTTAATTCTGACCAGGCCTGAAAGCAGAGCTAAAGGGGACAGGTTGTGACTCATGGGGACATTGAAACCCCTTACTATAGGGCAAACCCATGTTTCTACTCCAGCCAGCCCTGCTCACATACAACTTTTTAAATTAGGCAGCAGATATTTAGATATTCTGTTCTGTTGAAGCGAATATGTGCCTTAAAAGAGCCACATCCCTTTTGATCACTGTGCTAGTTTCTGGATTTGGGGTATAGTCAGTGCTATTTTTTCTAGAAAAAGAGATGCCGGAACTCACAATGAACACCTCCCTTGTTCTCCTATAGGTGAGACTATGGGGTTGCGGCGCTCATCTCGCTTTAGACCAAGGGAGCCAGTGTTTGTCCACAGACAGCTTTCCGGGTCGTGTGGCCAGCAGGACTAAACAGCTTCTGGCGCAACGGAAGCCAGAGCACACGGAAATGCTGTTTCCCTTCCCGCCACAGTGGTACCTATTTATCTACTTGCACTTTTTTGTTCGAACTGCTAGGCTGGCAGGAGCTGGGACAGAGAAACGGGAGTTCACCCCGTCACGGGGATTCAAACAGCCAACCTTATGATCAGCTAGTCCAAGAGGCTCAGTGGATTAGACCACAGCGCCACTCACGCCAATAATGGCAATGGTGTCCACCTGAGAGGTGTCAGAATTGAGTTCCACCTAAAAAAAGAAAAGCCCTGGATATAGTACTCTGAAGCAGTGGCTTTAAAAACTGCCTTGTATAAGCTTCCTATAAGCCTTACAAGGTCAGACTACTGTATTTGTCATTTTAACCTAATAGATGACAGCTCTCCAGGGTCTCAAGCAGGGAGGGATTTCTCCCATCCCATCATTTTTCTTAGCTGGAGATGCCATGAGATGAACCTGGGACCTTTGCCCACAAAGCATGTGGTTTTCTGCTGAGCTACGGCCCCTCCCTAAGGAATGCTGGAGAGTCCCATGAAAGCCCATCAGGTCTTTCTTTGTAAGCTAATTGCTGCTGAGGACAAGCTTCTCTAGGAAAGGAAAGATGGCTCACCCACTGCTGTGGATTATCTCCTATAACTGCAAGTCATGGGGTGAGCGTTGGGATGTTCTATGACACACCCAGTTCATAAAGGGTAATGGTAAGACCCAAGAGCCTTAGAAGTTAGAACGTGCCCAAGAACCCTTTGCAACATGAAGGGATTCAATGGTTGATGTGCAGAGGTTCCTTCTCAGCTATACTGCTGAAAGCATTTCCTGAGAGACTGCCTAAAAAATGAAGCCAATGCCCTGAGAAATCAAGCCCATCCAGAATCCTCTACAACTTTAAAAACATCTTTTGCGTTTCAGGATTGGTTGTGTTCGGGAATTTTTCCTGTGTTGAAAGCTGGTGAAGATCAAGACTGAGAAAGTTTTTAAGTGCATTCCTGCAGGATGGCCTCATTACATGAGCCAAAAGTAGCCCTGAAGAGGCTATAAGGGAACTATTAACTCTGGCCCAGCACAGATGGGGCATGCTTCAATCTCTCTCTCAATGCTGCCTTTCACAAGCAAATTCTGTGCAAAAAGGTTTTAAAGGTCACTGGCGCTTGCAACAGACAGCAAGCCAAGAAACAAGGAAGAAAAAAGAAATAATCACGTGGAAAACAACTTGTACGACGGAGGATAGACTTAAATATTAACCTCTTGACCATCTCGCCACACTTACCAAACACTATTGCAGATAGAGGTGAAAAAACATACTTAAAAAACGAACAGAGGAGCGTCTGTTCCAATCTGAATTTAAAATGAGGAATGTGGTTGCTAGAGCATGGAAGAGACAGAATTAAGTGACGCCAAATGACCTCAAATCATCAGTTCATTCAAAGACAGCAAAGGAAGTCCATGTTTTGCTGAACCGCAGAACAGCTGATGGGGTTCATTGAAGAACAGCTATTTTCAAACTGTTTGTCGTCATGAGAGCGACTGAAATGTGCCTTGAAACATCCAGCCATGATTCTTGATGCACCCACCACTCCATGCCCCTTAGAGCAAGGAAACCACACAAAGTAGCCATTACAGTGGTACCTCAGGTTAAGTACTTAATTCGTTCCGGAGGTCCGTTCTTAACCTGAAACTGTTCTTAACCTGAAGCACCACTTTAGCTAATGGGGCCTTCTGCTACCACCGCGCCAACTGAGTACAATTTCTGTTCTCATCCTGAAGCAAAGTTCTTAACCTGAAGCACTATTTCTAGGTTAGCGGAGTCTGTAACCTGAAGCTTATGTAACCTGAAGCATATGTAACCCAAGGTACCACTGTACATGCACACACATATATGGACAGTGACATCACTCTGAAGGAGGAAGCGAGGACATGCAGCTAGGACAAGTTACCACCACTAGCCAGAAAGCACAGAAAACTGTCTGGACAAATGAGAGGGCAGGATGCCAAGAGGCAACATGAACTGTGCCGGGATATCCTGGGTTTTGGAAGCTGATCTAAGCCAGGGGTAGGCAACCTAAGTCCCATGGGCTACAAGCGGCCCACGGGGGTTGTTTGACCAGCTCACGAGCCACCCCCAAACCAAGCTGCCCGCTCGGCGAGTCCCCACACGCTGTGCTAAACCGGTGCAGCGCAACATGGGGACTCGCGTCCATGGTGTCGGAAATCACATCTGAGCAGATGCAGACACTGGAAATCGTTTCTGCACAGGTGCAGACGCCATAAATCACAGCTGCGCACGCTCATGGGCGCGCACAATCCGGCCCACAGAGGGATCTCCGCTGGAGTGAACCAGCCCAGGCAAGGCAAACCTTGCCAACACCTGGTCTAAGCTGATTTAAAGGGGGGGTGTGTGTGTGTGTGTGTGTGTGTGTGTGTGTTTGTATACTGAAGACAGTGTTCAAAATTAATCTGGAAGAAAATCCATGCAACCCTAATGAGCACTACAATCGATGGTTTCCAAGAGCGGGAGATGGATGGGCTTTTGAACTGAGTTTACAAAAGCCGCATGGGATGTGGGACCAAAATGGGCCCTGCAGCTCTTGCTCCTTTGCCACCCGCCTGGCTGCATGCAACGTGATTTAGAGAAAGCAAAGCAACTGCAGGCATGAGAAGGCCCGCAGAGTCTTGGAAAAGCGACAGCTTTCCCTGCATCTAGTGCAGGGACAAAAGCCCTGATCTCTCACACCTGCTGGCCCAGTGACAGCTGCTTGCTTTTCCCTGGGATTGGCAGAGCTGGCATTATTCCCCAAATAATCCTGTAATGGCTCATGGCGACAACTGCGTCTGTGACGGGCTTAAGTCTAGACAGGGTGGACATGGCCACCTGGCTTCCTTTCTGGTCCACTGCTTGGGAGGGGGTGTTTGGCTTTATCTGTTTTTAAGCACTTTGAGCAGAATGGCTGATGACACATAGGACCTCTTTAATCCTTGCCATGCTTTAAAAGAAAATGCCTCGCCCCATCGGGAACACAAATTCACTAAGCATGAGACTCTCCTTCTGGGTTCATTCTCTGATGTTACATTCCATTTGAAAAACCACACACAAGGGAGCAACTACAATTTCTGGGGCAAAACAATGACATAGGAAATCCATAATCAGACTTCTTGCTGCTTTAATGTAAAAACTCTCTTTAACTTAAAAGTTGTGCTCTGTCATTCTGACTAAACGGGTTGGTTAACTGCATTCCTAGAAAATATCTAAAGTGAAGTTCATGCCCCTTAAACTCAAAATCATGGTGGATAAAAATCAGTGATTTTTAAAAACAAAATAAAAACAAAAAAACCAGATTTTTAAATTTAGATCAGATTTTTTATTACAGTGGTACCTCGCAAGACGAATGCCTCGCAAGACGAAAAACTCACAAGACGAAAGAGTTTTTCGTTTTCTGGGTTGCTTCACAAGACGAATTTCCCTATGGGCTTGCTTCGCAAGACGAAAACATCTTGCGCCTTTTTTAAAAAACCGTCAATGCATTCCTATGGGAAACCGTCAATACACAGTGGTGCTTCGCAAGACGAAAAAATTCACAAGACGAAAAAACTCGCAGAACGAATTAATTTCGTCTTGCGAGGCACCACTGTATTTAAATCGGATTTTTAAAATAAAATGCTTTTGGAGGAAAAATCTTTCTAAAGATAGTTTTCTATTTAAGTTACATTATAGTTCAAAGGCTATTCATCAGGAAATAAGGATTTGTTTTAAGTTTTTCATGTGTGCTAAAACTCAGTCTAAGTTTTTTTTCACACACAAAAAATGTTTAACCACATCAGTTAACAAACATGGATACATATGCTATAATGTTATTGTTTTAGTTATCCAAAACAGGCAGGAAAAGGTTTGTGCAACAAGGGTATCTGTGTCTCCCACTGTCACAAGATAAGACCTCATGGCCTTAGCCAGCAATCCTAAGACATCAATCAACAGATACCGAGGGCCCAAATATATGATATTTCAAATGCATAGTGTACAGCTTTGGCCACAGGGTTTTCTCTTGAATACAAAGCATGTGGATGGGGGGTTCCTAGGAATGAAGGGTGGGGAACCCCACCCTCTCCAGCTTTAATCTTGGTGACACCCCCAGCCCTGCATTAGCCTTGGACACAGAGGTTGAGCTAATTATATATATTCTGGCTTTTTTCCTTTCAGGCCACAGATGACAAGCAAATGTATTTCATCAGATTTACACCCCACACCATCTTCAAAGGAGCCCAAGGTGGCAAACATACCAATACTAATAATAATTAAAACGTCTAATAAACAACTGAAGACAACCTTCCAAAAATCAGTTTAAAACTCCAAAAAAGGCTCCGGTATGTAGTGAAGGTGGGCTAGTTAGATTTTTTTGTATGTAAATGTTATTAGGAGTTATTAGCAGGGCTGGATTTAACAAATACTGTAATAGTAATCAAATATTGACAAACTTGTTTAAAAACAAAAACAGCTCTACAGTCTGGATGTGTATAATGCTCTCTTGGCTGAAATCCTGGAGGGAGAGATTCAAGTTCTCAGTCCAAGTTAATGGCAGGTCAGATAATAATTAATCCCCAACCCAAGAGGCAGGCAATACTTTAATTAACCTGCATCGCATGAGGTGACTTTTTAAAGCTGCTAATTCCCAAAAGGTCATACTGCCTCCCTTTAATCCTGTATTTCCTAAGAGCAACGTGTTCTTAAAAAACCCCACAAACCTCTTGTGCCATTTATTTACAACCCCCCAGGGAAGATAAAACAGCACAGGAAAGATATGAAGAACATTTGATTTGAGAAAGCAAGCAAGCAAAGCTGAGTTCATGGTAAGTTCTGAAAGCAGGGAACCATCCATGGGCAAACTGGAGCAAATGCATCCTGGAAGATCAAGGAATGATCAACCTATGCAGCAGTGGAGGGAAATGTAGCTCTGCCCCCCCCCCAACCTCAGTCTGTCCTCAGCTATCCCCCCCCCACGCCCACTTTGCTACTTAGCTACCAATCCAGGGGGTGGCACTGTCAGATTCCTCTTCTGCAGCCTAAAAATTTCCCTTATAGAACTCAGAAGGGAGGAAGATGGGAACAAATCTAGAATTTATTGACGTTACCTCTGGCTCCACCTGCTGTTGGCTTCCTGCTTTACACCTCACCAGCCCCAATGAGCACCAGCCACCACTGCTGCACAGGGCAGTTTTGTACTAGTGAGGCTTCCTTGTGCTACTTTGTCTTGCAAACTGAACTGCTGCTTGGTGGTCACATGTTATGGTATAATCTGACTTTTGTACTGATGTGTTACCTGCCCTTCACCATAATGTCCCAGGGTG
Source organism: Podarcis tiliguerta (assembly GCF_965153285.1). Lineage (NCBI taxonomy): Eukaryota > Metazoa > Chordata > Lepidosauria > Squamata > Lacertidae > Podarcis > Podarcis tiliguerta. The sequence goes on from NC_139549.1 coordinate 38,159,882, forward strand.
GGTTAACCCTTCCCCCCCACCCCAGCTGAAGCTTTACATCAGAGGACTGGGGTGGCTTCTATTAACTAACTCTAGGTGTCAAAGGCCAGGGTAAAGAGCTGTGCCTTCAGCATACAGCAAAAGCTATACAATGAAGGTGTTAGATGCACTTCTGTTGGGGGTGGGGGAGAGCGAATTTCACAGCTTAGGGTCTGCCACAGAGAATGCCCTCTCCCAGGCTGCCACCCTGAGGATGATGGTATAATTCCCCTAAAATGAATCTGGAATCCCTTGCCACATGCAAGAGATTACAACAGTTGTTTATTACTGGGTGGCATTTGTGTCTCGTGTGACTTTCTATTTAATTTTATCAGGTAAGCACCTGCGGAGCATCGCAGCTGTACATTAGGAGCAAAGGGGGGGGGGAAATGCTCTGTGATGCTCCACAAGGTGCAGCAACACAGCTGAGTTCATGAAATAAAAGCAATTCCTTACAGCTACACTGTGGCAAAGGTTCGTCTTCGCTATTTACCCAACGGCCATGAAACAGAGGGTCAGAAATGAAAACGGCAGGTTACTATTTCCCACCCAGAAAGCCAGCCCCAGCGTTGTTAAAAACAACAACACAGATTTAAGAAACCTCCAACCAGTAATAATAGCTCAAAGCTAAAGCACACAAGCACTAGTACAGAGACAGTGAAATAGCAGAACAACAGTAACAGAACAGATCTGAAAAGGCACAGGACAAAGAGGCTGCGAATGGCTGGCCCTTAAAGTGCTACCTGCAGAACTGCAGCAGGAGGAAACTCTTGTGTAGACTGTCTCAATGACAGAATGAAAATTGATGTTTACTGCTAAACCAAACTTCAAGCAGTAAAAGAGCACATGAGCCTTGCAGATGGCTTCCCCTCTTTGCCTTGAAACAGGTGGGGAGAGTGATGCTACTGCACTTAGGTTCTGGACACCTGAGTGGCCATTCTGGGAACAGGATGCTGGAATAGAGGGGCTACTGGGTTGGCTGCCTGATTCAGCAGGCTATTCTTACGTTCTTAATGTTAACTAATGCTTTCCTTCCCTGATCTGGTGCTCTCCAGTTGTGTGCTGGGCCACAACTGCCATGATACCTGAGCTGTGGTCAAGCCGGCTGGGACTAATGGAAGTTGGAGTCAAAAAATAACTGGAGGGCGCCAGGTTGGGAAGAGCTGCTTAGTGCATTGCACATGCTGCTTCAGTGGACCACAGGCCCTGTGATTTGGCTGCTATCTGCTCATTGCTCCTTTGCCCTTGAAAGCAACTAGGAACTGCATAGCTGTCAACGTTTCCCTTTTTTTAAGGGAAATTCTCTTATTCCGAATAGGATTCCTCGCAAGAAAATGGAAAAGTTGACAGATATGATGCTCTGAATGACTGCGTGCATCTCATGTATGAGAATTTTCACACACCATTCCACCTTGAAGCAGACACAGACCAAGCAGCAAAGCAGTGATAATCATAGTGAAAGATTATTTCAGAAAGGGGTAGCCCGAATAAGGGAAAGAAAGGCAAAGTACTGTTGACAATACTATGCTGAATGAAAAGGCTGGGTTGTACAGTGGAGAAACCTGACTGCTACAGTTCAGACTGCAGCATGGGGTGGGGGTTAGCATTTTGAAATGCTCCTCTTTGTTTATACCATTTCCAAACCTCCCAATTAATAAAAATATATCAGAAAACTAAAGCAAGAACAGCAAATGTTACAAAAATACACAGAAGAATTAGTAACACAACTTATTAAAGAATGCTTCCTGGTATCAATTCCTTCTCCTTCTGACACAAAACCTCTCAGCTTCCTGGCTCTTACCTAGGACACCACCCATTGACCTTGGCTCTCACCCAGAGCCTAAATGAGTTCAAAGATCACCCACAAGATCTCATAACAGAGAGGCGTCATGGAACGTGGTGACCTCACCCTCGGTCGCCCACAGCTATGACCTACCTACTCAGCACTGTCAGTTCCAAGCTACAGAAGATTTGGATTGGTGAGATTCCCACGGGGTCCAAAGGATGGTAAATAGGGCACCCATCCACTCATAGTTCTCTGCACATCTCTCCTCTTCCAGTTGTCTATTAAAAAACCCATAATAAACAAATGGCCCCTTATGCCTGACCCTACTCCCTGCTCAACAGTACATTATTTTCACATGTTAACACCCTTAACTGCACTATAATTATAGCTGATGGTTTATTTTATAATATCTACATTATGTGAATAATGTTTATGTTATATAGTAAACATTATATATATAGAAAGTGCAGTATAGTGGTTTTAAAAATAAAACTAACAACTCATTTCTTCTTAGTATGCTAGTTTTTATGGGCAGACATGGGGAAGTGTGAAAAAGTGATTATCTCCCACCTGTAAATCTGAAGTGGTACAGTGCATTCAACCATGTTGGCATCTACATTCTGCATGTAGAAAATGCAGCCAACAACTAATTTTATTCTGGCACTGAGTCACTGGTAAATCCTTGTAGGAGATGAGTGATGTCTTTTTGTTGCGACTTATTCAATTCCTAGTTGGAACTCGGTCATAAAACCGTTAAGTGATGATACCCATATTCTGCTACACTAACCAGACTTTTAAAACAATTGATCTGAACGCACAATAATAAAACTGAGCAACTTAACACTCCTAAACCTAATTCTCAATGCACATTCAGTTACCTAGCCTTTTCAGTTCAACTGAACTAAACAAACCAGTTTTAACAACGGCTCACACTTTCTCCACATTTCTTGTTAAAGCAAATTAATCTAATCTCTTTTGTGGGAAACTGGACGCGTGAATTCAGCTCTCTTCAAGCCAAAACTAACAATATTTTCTCAAACAAAGGTTCATTCAGAGCATCAGATAAGAACGCTCACTTATTGTGCTGCGGAGCAAAAAGGCAGACATGCAGGACAAAAACATTCCTGTATTGAGTCAATAAGAATTGTTATTTCCCTCCTGTCTGGGCGGCTTCAATGAAGTCCAAACTCACCCACTGACTTGTTTGTATACAGTTTTCAAAATGGCTAGAAAGCAAATCCCCAACTGCCCTTGAAAGCTTCAGGCACAGCCATCGGCTCACATCAAGGAAGGACACATTTAACTCTGGCCTAGTGCCCTATTGCCACTAGGAGGAAAGAGCTAAATTGGAGATCATATTTAAGGGTGTTTCTGAAATCTTATTCCCCTTACCAATAGGAGTGGTTGAGGTCTTGTGAGACTTGCTGAAGCCAATCAGGAGTGTGTACAATGCCTTTCATCAGTCTGTGGTGGTACTCTAGCTGTGACCCTACCTGCATAGAGACAGGCTGGCTTTGGTAATTCAGTCTCTGGTAATGTGCACAACATTGCGGCACCATAAAGACTTACATCCCCCTTCCCCCCGCATGATGTTTTTTGTTATTAGTGAGCTGCCGAGCTGCCTGTGTCAGTTATGGATATTGTTTGCTCTGCTTTTATGATATTATGTATTTATATTGATGTTTTAATGCGTATTAAGTTGCTTAGAGACCTTTGGGTAATAAGCATCTAACAAGTCTAATAAGCAGCAATAAGTAATAAGTAATAGCAATAAGTAATAGCTATCACAGTGGTACCTCTGGATGCGAACGGGATCCGTTGCAGAGCCCTGTTCACATCCTGAAGTGAACACAACCTGCGTCTGCACGTCGCCGCTTCCGCGCATCACGTCATTTTGAGCATCTGCGCATGCGCGAATGGCGAAACCCAGAAGTAATGTGCTCCGTTACTTCCAGGTCGCTGCGAAGCGCAACCCAAAAATGCTCAACCCAAAGCTACTTCAACCTGAGTTATGACTGCATTATAATAAGAAGTGAGTGAAGAACCTGAAATGGGAGACCGCAACATATAACTGCAATCATCAATGCTATGACTAACTTGGAGCAAGAACAACTATCACCTTGGAGATCAAATTGTTATGTTTTTTATTCCTATGGCAGAGGGAGGAAAATGGGAGCTCTGCCATATGGACAATTTATTTGGCAGTGCCATAATTTCTTCCACATATTTGACAAGCTGGTGGAGTGTAAGGATAGGCAACAGAGAGGATACCCTGGAAGAATTTTACATTTATCTCACTTCCTGCCTCTAAAATAACCTTTGTGATGCCTGCACCCAGTGCTTTCCCCCCAGAAAAATAGGTACTGGTACTCACCATGAAGTTGTTATAGTTAAGTGCCACAGTTTTTCAACAACAAAAAGCAGAGGTGCTGGTACTGCATACCCTTAAATACCCCCCAGAAAAAAATCAATGCCTGTTCCCCTCCCTTCTTTGCACTCCCTTCCATTCTCCTAATCTTGCTAGAGCTTCAGGAGTGTGGAAGAGGATGAAGGCTTAAGTGAGGTGAAACAGAAGTCTGTGTGGAGCTGGTTTAACACAGAGCACTGGACTGCAAAGGAACGTTACAAGAGATCAGATACAACTGGGAGCAAACCCTTGACCTCCTTTAAGTTATCAAGGGTTCCTTTATTGCTTTTATTGTGGCTGGGATGGACACGAACAGAGGGGACGACGTAGCTCTGCCACTGTTACCATAACAAGCTGCAGTTAACATGCTCAGCTGCACTTGTGCTTGCCCCACCTGAAAGGTTCAGCCAGGGGCAAGAAGACACCAGCTGGCCACAACAAATGAGAATTGAAGACAGGACAGAGAACTGGACTGGAGTTCAAAATCCCAGTTCAACATGGGCTAAACTGGGACACACTTATTTGTCAGTTTGTAAAATTGTGACTAAAATACGACCCAAGTCACAGGGGCGGTTGCAAGAGACATTTGACTTTAAAATGCAAAGCCAATCTGGTTTAGCAAGTACAGTGGTACCTCGGAAGTGAAACGGAATCTGTTCCGGAAGTCCGTTCGACTTCTAAAACATTCGGAAACCAAGGTGGGGCTTCCGACTGGCTGCAGGAAGCCGTGTTGGACGTTCGGGTTCCAAAGAACATTTGCAAACCAGAACACTCACTTCCGGGTTTGCGGAGTTTGGGAACCAAAACATTCGACTTGCGAGGTTCGACTGTACAAAGAAATGGAAGATTTCAGAAAATTCAGCTTCTTTCCTGCCGATGGTATTGCAAAGGCTGGGAAGATTCACCTGTCAAAATTAACTCAGCCATTCGGCTATTGCATTTCCAGGAGCCCTGTTATCCTAAAAATGCGAGAACCGTTTAACAATGTGATGTGAGTCATAATTCTGGCTGAAGTTGAAGCATTTCCAAAAATAACTGCCAAGTGGGAAGTGCCACCTTATGGTTCCTTCCAAGTATTAAAAATGACCACCCAAACCAAGTAACAGGTGCTGGCAAATAATCAAATGCTTTGGGATTCTGGGGGATTCCAAATTCTGCAAAGCCTTGAAGTCTAAGCAGCAACTCCAGGTTGAGATGATGTTTTGTTTATCAGCAGAGCTGACCAAGATGGCTCTTGTGAAGTACCTCAAAACAACCTTATTCCAATTATTTATTAGCCTGTCTCTTACCCTAGATGAACAGGAGCCTGGGGAAGGTTTACTGACTTCATAGAACAGTGAGCTGTTTACCACATACAACAGGTGGAGAAACCTGAAGCTAGGCTCTTCTGTCACCAAGGATAATGTAGCATTCCCCACACAACATGACAAGCCTATAAATACCCTGAAGACTACAAGGATCTTATTCTAAACAGTCTCCTCGGTGTTCCAGAAAAGAGCATTTTGGAGAACCAGCTCACCTCTCCCACGCTGAACCTGTCCACAATGCAAACTCTCTCACACAATGCAAAAACAGTCCTTCAGTTACAGCTCAAAAGCTCATCAACAGCACCTGTTTACTGTTGAAAGCATTAAACTGAACAGAAACCAGGCAAAACATTAATCCCAGAAAAAGATGGTCTGGAATAATAATAAGTTATAATAAGTTAGTCAGGAAACCCTACGAAAGCCAAAAGTCCTCTTTCATAGCCTAAACAGGATTTGCAACAAGTTAAAATGAGATAAATTTTCAAAGTGACCTGTATCACAGCAGCCAGATTTTAAAAGTATGTCCTTGGAATGTGTTATCTGAATTCTAGAAGGTGCTTAGAAAGCAAAAGCAAACATCTCTCTTTTAAATTTCCTATCACTGGCTGCAGAAAAATCACAGCACTTGCTTACAGGACCGCCCTTTTATGGAGGGTAAGGATATGGAGGGTAAGGAATGTCTTTTAAAATGCTTTGCATGTTAGGCTTGCCTCATCATATTTGCCACTCCTGTGTTGGCCAACAAGGCCTGAAAAAGCCACGTCAGTTCCTGGTTATTTAAGGGCACGTAGCAGAGGGAGGGGCCATCCTTTTGGCACCTCTTGCTGTCCTGCAGTTTGAAGTTTCCCAATTTATCCTCAGCAGTGGATCTGGGGTGCCATTAAGGGGAGTGAAGTTTCACACTGATGGATCTGGCCTGCATGGGACAATCCATCTGTGTGTTCCCAATAAGACTGGATTAAGACCAGGAAATGGCAGCAAAAAGGATTTTAAAATCATCCTAGCATGGAGATCTTTCAGTCCCCCAAACTTTTCCACGGGAAAGCTTTTGCGTCACCATCTCTCTAAGCAGCACAGGAAATAGTATTTTACTGCACCAGACTCTGATAAGAAAAATTATTCTTTCAGATACATAGATGTCTTCATCTAAGGCAGATGTGCAAAGGTTTTTTCATGTTGTTGTTTTTTAAATGCTTTCCAGTTCATAGCTCATGAGTTTAGCCACTACACACTTCACCAAATAGCCAGGCATTTGGAAAAATTGAGTCTACCTGGAAACAGATACAGGCTATTTTCTCCCATACCCCTGATTTATGTCAGGAGTGGAAATAAATGTAGGAATGGATTATGTTGAAAATGAACAGCTGCTGCAGGTTTATAAAAGACAATTAGGTCAGCTTGACGGCTTCTCTAGGAATGTAATGATATGCATACACATGCACACACACACGCGCACGCGCACACGCACACACACACACACACACCCCATAGGTCAAGAACAGCTGCTCCTGAGCCTTTCAGAGCAAACTCTGATCATTAAAACAAAATGTATGGTGCAAATGCAACTGAAATACCGTATTTTTCGCCCTATAGGACGCACTTTTCCCCCTCCAAAAATGAAGGAGAAATCTTGGTGCATTCTATGGGGCGAATGCAGGCTTTCGCTGAAGCTTGGAGAGCGAGAGGGATCGGTGCGCACCGACCCCTCTCGCTCTCTAGGCTTCAGGAAGACATCCGCAGCCTAGGCAGCCCTGTGGGAGTTCCTGCAGGGCTGTCTAGGCTGCGGATAGCAGCCTGCCGCCTGGCACGCGGGGCACCCTGAAGCAGAGCGCCCCGTGTACCGGGCAGACATTGGCCAGCCCCACAAGCTCGGGGGACAGCAGGGAGGCGCAGCGCCGCCATCCCGCTGTTCCTCGACCTGGTTCGGTTTCCCCGACCTGGTTTTGGGGGGGAAATAAAGGGGGGGAAATTTCCTTTATTTCCCCCCCAAAAAACTAGGTGCGTCCTATGGGACGGAGCGTCCTATGGGACGAAAATTACGGTACTCACAGTTCTGGTCACCTCACTTCAAAAAGGATACTGTAAAGGTTTAGATAAGTACAACCAAAATTTTCAATGGGATGGGGCAAATCCCCTATGTGGAAAGGGCTTATTCAAGGCTTTTTTAGTTCAGAGAAAAGACAAGAAAGAGAAAACTTGACAGAGATGTATACAATTATCCATGATGTGGAGAAAGGGGACAGCTGAAAGTTTTTTTCCCTCTCTCATAACATTATGGAATTTGCTCCCACAAGAGGCAATGATGGCAACCAACTTGGAGGGCTTAAAAAGAGGATAAGTCAAATTTATGTAAGATAAGGCTGTCAAGGACTACTGACAATGCTGACTATGTACTACCTCCACTGTCAAAGGCAGTATGCTTCTGAATACCACCTGCTGCAAAACACAGGGCAGCAGAGTGCTGCTGTGCTCAAGTCAGGTCAGGTCAGCGAGCTTCTCACAGGATCTAGCTATCCACTGCGAGAACAGGATGCTGGACTAAACTGGCCATTGGCCTGATCCAGCAGGCTTTTCTCATGTTCTTAAAATGAATATTTAACAGTAGAAAGTACGGTATGCACATAATGTTACTGGAGTAATCATCTACCTACAGCATCTTAAGAGTTAACACAAAGCTGGCTGCCGTCTTCTTTTTCCACTCTTAGCAGCTGTACACAGCCAAAGTCAAAGGCATCTCATCTAAACATTTATCCATATTCCGTAGACTGATGCCAAAGGAGATGAAATGAAGAAAACAATGAAAAAGAGGGGCCAGCACACTGGAGAAAACATGAACCATCTCATCCAAAGACACAAAACTAGAAGAAGAAGAAAAAACAACCTTTCATATAATTATTTTCTTACTGAAGACTATATTCTCTTGTTCATATAGAATAACAGAATTAATATATTTGTAGAGTTGGAAAGAACCCTGAGCGTCATCTAGTCCAACCCCCCATAAAGCATGACAGATGGCTTAAAAACCTCCAAGGAAGGAGAGTCCACCACCTTACAATGAACCAAAGTGTCATTCAGCAGTGTCTCTCGTGTTTTTTGGGGGTGGAAGCCATACCTGATTGACTGTACATAGTGAAGAAAACAAACCATGTTGCATAAAAAACAGTGCTCCCCCCCCACCACTTCAGCGTTCTTGTTGCAAAGTATTAAGTGTGTCTATAAGTATTAAGTCCAAATCTGTGTGATCCAGGTTTCAAAGAGGTCCACATCTAGGCACTTCCAATGTCTCGTGATGACTAACTTCGCAGCTGTTAACAAGTGTAAAATTAAATTCTTATTAATTAAATTCTGGGGGTTGATAATTAAGCAACACCACTTTTGGGTCCAAAATGAACTTTTGTTTTATAACCTGATTGATCAAATGTTGAACTTTTCCCCACAACCTTCTATCATTTATTATTTTAACTAGAATAATTTTTTTATTTACATTTAAATTGCTTGGGAGAAAATGTAAAGTACTAATTGCTGCTCATTTGAAAGAAAGTTTTTGTAAATGTGTGAATGATATTTTACACCACATTAAAAAAAACACAGATTAACAAGTTGTCTCAGGATAATTGTTGATGTTGAAAAATTTACACAGATTATTTTTGAAATGTGATTCCTAGTTTTCGGTGGTTTGTGTTGCATTATATTAAACAGATGACTGGCTATATCCCAAATGAACCAAATGGAATACCAACTGGAATGCTATTGAATTATTTGGAATGATGTCTGGATAGTACAAATGTTGAGACGGTAACTAACTTCTTAGTAGTGGCAAAAATGTTAATTCCCAAGTACTGAAAGAAGAAAAGTAGAACCTCTGTTATCAGAATGGTTTATGGAACACAGCTATAGTGTATAAACATATCATATAAACATATGATATTTGGGTTCAGGATTTTCTACAGATATAGATCAATTTGTAAAGAAATTGTCACTCTTTATCAATTTTTTAAAAATGATATCATTTGGTGATGAAGTGCAATCTTGTTTTCATTGGTTTAATGAACTGTTTGGTTGATGGGTTAAGCAAACCAATTTTTAAAATAATGTGATGAATTATTTACAGTTCTTTATTTCTCTTTTTCATTGTGTTTTCTTTTAAGAAATGTTATATTGTTTTATGTACTGTATTTCATAACCATTTTATTATTGCAAACCCCATCATTTGGGGCCAAATGATGAGCAGTCCCTACATTTCTTAAATACGTAAATAAGTGCTACAAAAGTGTTTGGAAACTCGCGTAACAGGCAGGTAGATTTGTCAAAGACACGGCTTGGGAAAAGGCTCCCCCATTCATGCCTCTGCTGAGTGGTGAAAACCACATTTGTGGCTGGCGTTCATCTAAAGAAGACATACAAATGCTCAGCAGAGACGCCTTGAAATAGCTGCTCTAAATGGAACATCAGGGCTCACTCCAACCTGGAGCCATTCTTCAGCCACTGGGACAGAACAGAGTGATGAGAAGTCAAGTGCTACCTCACTTAGCACATCAGAGCAGTTCGGCTTATCAAGTGGCACTTAATTATCCTACAATGTGGCGAGTGCTGGTGAAAGGAGTGCAGTCAGTCCGCTTGTGCCCATGACTGGCTCCCAGGCAGCCAGCAGAGAGGCGATGGAATCAAGCTGCAAACATCGACACCTCTGACAAGCTTGATAAAAGGAGCTGCCATTCACTTATCTGCTTAACAAAGGCCATGTAAAAGGATTATAAATACAAACTTTCGCTTTGCAGAGATTTGCTTTGGATTTTATAAGCCTTCCAGCTAAGCAGCCAGCTTTTGATGTGGAAGCAGGGGTCCTTTTGAAAATATTTTTGGTCTAGTACAGAGCAAAATTAAAAAATTAACAGATGCAGCTTTCGTTTGTTAGCATAGGAATGCTAGAATACCAAAGGCAAATCTTGAGCAATATTATGGCTGACAAGCAAACTACATATTACATAGGGGTGGGGAGCATGTGCCTCTCCAGAAGACCTCCCTGAGATGACCCTTTCCATCTCTACAGTTCTATGACCATGGTGGCAGAGACTGAGGGGAGCTAGGGTCCAACAGCACCTGGAAGGCCACAGATTCCCCACAACTGCATATAACAGACCTCCAACTATTCTATTTCAAATGAAGAGAAAACTTGGAAGGCTGCAATTTTGAGCTAAGGAACAGCAGGTGGGCTGAAAGAACTAGGGGTTTTCCTCCCTGGCCATTTCTCCCCATTCATATATATCAGGGGTCAACAAAGTTTTTGTGGCCTGGGCAGGTTCACGGTCCTGCAGACATCACAGCGGGCTGGAGTGTACGCGTGCACACGAATGCGCAAATGCTATTTCCGGTGCTCCTTCCGGCACGGAGGAGGCGTGCACAGCTTCCCATTGGCTGCAGGAGCTTCCTGCAACCAATGGGAAGCCGGTCAGCTTCACGGAAGGTGGTCCCTGCTCTGCTCTGCACCAGTTTAGCAAGGCACACAAGAGCTGACCAAGCGGCCGGCGGGGGTCCATGGGCCAGTTAAATAACCCCCATGAGCCGTTTGTGGCTCATGGGCCTTAGGTTGCCAACCCCTGATATATATGAAGGCAGCCCTGCTTAGCGAAGTTTTTAATGTTTGATGTTTTATCAGGTTTCTACTATTCTGCTCAGAACTGTCCAGAGTGGATGGGGAAACCCAGCCAGATGGGCAGGATATAAGTATTATTATTGTTGTAGTATTATTATTATTAATATTTCCTGCCAAAGAATTTTAGATGAACGTCAACAAGTGTAATTGTGCATCTGAAACCCCATGTTTTCTCTCAACTGTGGCTTTTTACAGAATCATAAGCTTTGCAAGAAAGAAACTGTAGGAAAAAACTCAAGGAGAGCTCCCGTAAATGCTTCAGCAACATGAATTTTGCAAGGGATCAGCAGCAAGTGGGTGGAGGGCAGGTGGAGAAAAGAGAAGACATTTAACATCTATTTACAGGCAACTGTTTGTTTTGGGTTGGTTAAGTCTGAGATGGTAAAGTTTGAGAAGTCCTTGCTTAAAGAATGCAACGCAGACCTCTCAGCCTTTGTTGACCTGCTGCTTGGGACACAGCCCATTTAGTATTGTGAACTTTTTTTAGCATAGCAGCACAATCCACAAGCACCCTATCAAGAGCAACACTTTGCTGCCATTGGGAGAGAGAGCAGGCAGTTCTGTCAGCACACAAGCAGGTACTTTCACAAAGGATTACAACTAAGAACATATGCAGACTTTACATGAAAATGTTAGCTATCTGATCCTATACCCACTGAAGTGTCTCTCTAACTACTCATTTTGGAATTATTTCTATTAAATAAATAAATCAAGGCATGGTGTAATGTGTTGTTATTCATCTGAGGTTGTATTTACCTAATTTTAAGACCTGCTAAGGAAGAGATGATTGTCATTATGCCCTGATACGTAAAACCACAGAATTCAAGGAGGGTGTGCTTTCTTTTTTCCTTGACTGTATATATGAAACATGTAGCAATAACAGTCAGGTTATGCTTATTCCAATTCTAATAGTAATCGTCTGTGTAGCTACAGAAACAGAAGTGCCTATATTTTCACAATATGCTAGTATTGACTCAGCCCACCTCCCAGAAGGAAATGCAAAATAATTGCCTGCTAGTAGTTCTGGGAAATAACTATTGCACAAGCAGGAAAGGAAACACTTGGAGCAGCCCCAGCAATGCAAAATGGAACTCAGCAACAGCAAACCCAGACTTTAGGGGCAGAAGTCCAAGACCCTACTTAGGAGAATGAGCAGGTGGGACCCCAAACACAGCAAGGCTGCCATTTTGGAGTAGGTGAAGTCAGCATTCAAAATTCCCCAGGTGCACTTTGCAACCAAATGAAGATGCCCGGGCCTGACATCTCCACCATCTGGGGGTACATGCCTGGCCTGGGGATCCTTGGATCTTGACTGTTCTCACACACTAGCAACACATCCTGTAGAATTTTATCCATTTTATTTTATCTGCACAATCATAATGAATTTCAGGAACCAAAAAGTTGTATTGAAAAACATAACTTTTGAGTCGTCTGGCCAAAAAATGTGAACGAGGCATTCCATTTTGGTAACTGAAACCCCGGTTTAAGGAGCCAATTGCTGCCTAGCTTATATATCTGAGTTTCCAACAGTGGTGAAGTAATACCCACCTACTGTCTGAAGAGGGACATTCCAATAAGGCAATCAAATCCAGAGTCTAAAATTACCTAACTGCACCATTTTCATTTACTACTGTTTTCATTTCATACTGTAGTCTGAAAACAGATGGGCTCTGGAATGATACGGAATGACAAGCACCACTAGAAGCAAACATGTCCATTACAGCGGATATAACAGCTTCAATAAACAATGTTGTGATTCCTATGTTACACAACTTTTTCCTTTTCAAGCAGCCACTTCATCCACAGGGAGGATACTGCTCAGAATTTTGATGCTGTGTTCTCATGCCAGGGATTCAATCCCATCAAGCTCAGGAGGACTTGGTTCCATGTAAAAGGTAAGGTAAAGGTAAAGGACCCCTGGACGGTTAAGTCCAGCCAAAGGCGACTATGGGGTTGTGGCGCTCATCTCGCTTTCAGGCCGAGGGAGCTGATGTTTGTCCGCATGTGGAGTCATGTGGCCAGCAGGACTAAACCACTTTTGGCGCAACGGGACAACGGGATGAAAGCCAGAGCACACAGAAATGCTGTTTACCTTCCCGCCGCAGTGGTACCTATTTATCTACTTGTACTGGCATGCTTTCAAACTGCTAGGTTGGCAGGAGCAGGGACAGAGCAACAGGAGCTCACCACCGTTGTGTGGATTCAAACCGCCAACCTTCCAATTGGCAAGCCCAAGAGGCTCAGTGGTTTAGACCACAATGCCACCTGCGTCCCCTTGGTTCCATGTAAAGAGGCATAGAAACAGGATGTGTATGAGGTACCTAGAGTCTGCAGGCTGAAATCCTACTTTAGGATTCTCTGGATGATCGGGCTGCAAGGAATTCAGGCATGGAACTGTCAACAGCACTTCATCCTAGGCAGGATGCAAACTGATCATCCAGTGCATGTCTCTGTCCTACACAGGACCTTCTGTACATAAAGCATTTTCAACAAACATGTGTCCAACCTGTCCATGAAGATCGCTGAATGAGATTATGCACTGTCTCTAGGAGACTTAGCCCATTGATGAACTGCTCTTACAGAAGGACACAATTTCTACTGTTTAATAGAAAACAATATTTCTGAAGCATACAATCATTTCTTCTTGTTCACTGTTGCCCCTTCTTGGACCCTAAACCACAGAAACGCAGGTCTTTTCATTTCACATGCACTATAAACAAGTCCATAGTTCCAGTAGGAACAGAGATACGGGCCTGACCCACTAAAGACAACTAAAGAATCCCAATATAATGCTCTAAGCTCTTTGGTGAGCAATTGGTAGGTACAAATGTACCCAAAGTAAATAAATGCAACAATAAGCCTAATGCTTGCTTGGCACAGACTCCAACCACTGCAAGGTAGAATGATAAATTTATCATAACCCAAAAACGTAATATGAACAGTGCAATCAACTTTCTTTCCTTTTAGTCAGATCTACTGCTTTCTATTATCTTTTTAAAAATATTTACTACAAATAAAATGCTCTGCTAGTCTTTTAGGCTGCTTCCCAAACCACTTCCTGTGAAAAACTGCCCACTTCAGGGGTTAATGCTTTGTCTGTTAATGACAGATTAATCTCCCAGAGGTAAGCTGGCTAATCAGGCAGGAAAAGTGTCAGTCAATTTTTCCAGCATTACCTTCACCTTCACCAGAAGGAGATAACAAACCACATGATCCAATGGTTGGTTTCATTGTCCTTGCTTTTCTACTGCTGAATCCCCCTTCTGTACATTTTACAGGGCTAAGGTTGGTAAGCTGCTCCTTTTACAGGGTAAAAGATGCAGCATACCAAATCCAGCCTTGTTCCTAAACTGCACACAGGAAAAGGAACAAGAAGAGACTGTTCTTTTTTATCTTACCTACTAGCCTCAAGCTGTAGCAGCCTTACAAATAAGTTCACAAAAATTACCACACACAAAAAAGTCACTACAGTGGTACCTCAGGTTAAGTACTTAATTCGTTCCGGAGGTCCGTTCTTAACCTGAAACTGTTCTTAACCTGAAGCACCCCTTTAGCTAATGGGGCCTCCTGCTGCTGCCATGCCGCCGGAGCACAATTTCCTGAAGCAAAATTCTTAACCTGAGGTACTATTTCTGGGTTAGCGGAGTCTGTAACCTGAAACGTATGTAACCTGAAGCGTATGTAACCCGAGGTACCACTGTAGTTCTATTATTCCACATAGTTCTAAATGCTAGTTATTTATTAACTAGAAGAAAAGGGAAAAGAGACACAATCAGCCTTTGTGATACTACTTCCCTACCAAACTACTTGAAAGCAATTCTTCTTTGCTCCAAGTGACCAGCTGCATGCAAGCAAAACTATCCTACGCAGCTCTCATACTGAAAACCTCCGTAAAGTTGAAGACTTCAGACCAGGACTTCTAAGGCCTGGGAGACCAGATTTGTTTGTACCTGATGGGGGGGGGGGGAATGTGATATTTTCATTCTGTTTATATATTTTATTGTAAGTACAGGATTCAGCTTTGAAATCTACTTCCTTGGAAATTATGTAAAGATAAATTTTAAAAGCATAAGCATAACCTTGAAGCTTCTGTGGGCAGCAACAATTGGGCACGACAAGTTATCAACGTTCGTTTCGGAGCCATTGGCCTTTTAGCTCTGAAGAATTTGTTTCCAAATAAAAATGTAAAGGTAGCGGGGGGAGGAGTGAGAGTAAAGTAAATGTGCCTTTTTCTGCACATGTTGAACAAATAAAAAACTGACATGGTAATATTATATTACAACAATGTCAATGGTTGGTATGCAAACCTGTGAAGAGTCTACATATCCTTACCCAGTGAATGTTGATCCAATTAAAGTCTTTTACCCATTTTCTAATTTCCTGGAATACGACGATAGAAGCTGCAACAGCAAAGGGTCTGTACTAAGAAACTATTGTGGCATATGCTTCTGTGGACAACAGGCCACTTCCATAAGTTGCATGAAGTGTTATCCTGAGTGATATATGTGTGTGTGTGTGTGTGTGTGTGTGGTTTGAATTTCATTTTCTTATGACCATGGCTATAAGCAATTAGTCTTTAAGGTGCCCCAATGCTTGTTCCCACCCTGCCCTGCCCCACCCCCAATATTAAGAATTTTCTGGGAAGTTATGCATTTCATTTTTTTAACCCACCCTCACAGCACTGAAATCAACAACAATAATCATAAATAATAATTTCACACTTCATTTTAACCCAAAATTTATAGGAGCTAGGTTTTGTTGATATCCTGGTCTGGGCAACCTCAACAAACAAGATTCAGAGGGCTTACACTGATTAATCCCAGTGTTAACATCATTCCTAAAATATAACCATCAGCCACACATCTATCTTAAGCAAAGTCTCCTTAACAGATAAGATCGCCTCCAAAGCACGCAAATAGATCAACAAAGTAATTTCTGCTCGCTATATGAACCTGGTTCACTTTGGCCACCTCATGAGAAGAGAAGACTCACTGGATAAGACCCTGATGTTGGGAAAGAAGGGGAGAAGGGGACGACAGAGGACGAGATGGTTAGACAGTATTCTCGAAGCTACAAACATGAATCTGACCAAACTGCGGGTGGCAGTGGAAGACAGGAGTGCCTGGCGTGCTCTGGTCCATGGGGTCACGAAGAGTCGGACACGACTGAAAGACTAAACAACAACAACATATGAACCTGGTACATTACTCTACCTCAGTATAGGCTTCTGTTTGCTACATATTCTAAAAAGAGCTTACCCAAATCACAAACAATGTTTACACACCTGTGTTAAGAACAAGAAGGGGAAACATTCCAACAATATTTTGTGTCACTTAAACATTACTTTGCCTCTAGCACTCTTTTTCCACAATAGGAGGGAAGGGAGTAGTAACACAATTTCTATGCATGCACAGTTTGGGTAAATTTGAAGTTAACAGAATCCTTCACAAAATAGCTTGCAAGTTTTCATTTAACTGAGGGAGAATCGCTGTTGCAAAGCATTGTGAGACTGTGCACGCCTACAGACACCTATCTAATCCGGATCAGTCACAATCTTTGATCCTGTTGTGATACTTTGATCTTTAGGCAGTGAAGGCAAGGAGAACAAAATGTTCCTGCAATACTTTGTAGAGGTAGATGAAATACTTTCTAGGTCTCATTACTGTAGCAGAATGAATTTAGCACACAATGCACAATTTGTGTACTACAGTACTAGCTTAGAAAAATGAAACATGTCCCTCCTACAACAGGGCAGTTTCAGGGCAGCCCTAATAGTCCACCTGACACACTGTATTTTGGTATTATTGAAAGCAAGTTTGCTTTGTAACTCACTGCCTGGAAAGCAGCCCCACAAACTGGTCTTGAACATCAGAGCAGCACTGCTGGATCAGGCCAAAGGTCTACCTAGTCCAGCATCCCTTTCCCCATAGTGGTCAGTAAGACGGCTATGGGAAGCCCCCAAAGGGACCATGTGTGGAACAGCACTCTCTTGCTCATGGTCCTCAGCAACTGGTATTCAGAGGTAGGCTGCCTCTAATGCAGAACACAGCCATTATGACTAGTAGCCCTCCAGAGGAGGGCAACCAAAATGGTCAAAGGCCTGGAAACGATGCCTTATGTGGAACGGCTAAGGGAGCTGGGCATGTTTAGCCTGTAGAAGAGGAGGTTAAGGGGTGATATGATAGCCATGTTCAAATATATAAAAGGATGTCACATAGAGGACGGAGAAAGGTTGTTTTCTGCTGCTCCAGAGAAGAGGACACGGAGCAATGGATCCAAACTACAAGAAAGAAGATTCCACCTAAACATTAGGAAGAACTTCCTGACAGTAAGAGCTGTTTGACAGTGGAATTTGCTGCCAAGGAGTGTGGTGGAGTCTCCTTCTTTGGAGGTCTTTAAGCAGAGGCTTGACAACCACATGTCAGGAGTGCTCTGATGGTGTTTCCTGCTTGGCAGGGGGTTGGACTCCATGGCCCTTGTGGTCTCTTCCAACTGTATGATTCTATGATAGCCTTATCCTTCCTGAACTTGTCTCGTCTCTTTTTAAAACCATCTCCATATCTTGTGATTGCAATGTGTGAAGAATTGCTTTTTGTCTGCTCCGAATCTCCTGCGGGAAGAGCAACTTTTATCCACTTCCTTCACACCATGCACACAGACCTTTATAGTGGCTGCACACATTCCTTAGTTCTCTTTCTCCAGAGCCCCAAACATAAACTTTCCTTGCAAGGAAGTTCACCAGTCCCTTCATAGCCCTTTTCCACACCCTGTTTTTCTAGCTAGATTACTGGTTTATGCGCCAGCTCCAACTTCTGAAACAGACAGTCTAATGGCAGACTTTAAAAAAAAGCAAGCAGGCACTGTTTTAAAGTTATAAAAAGTTTGCTCATAGTAGTATGACAACAGACCTTCTGTGCAGGCAACAGAATGCTGAACAAGACAGGCCTTGGTCTACTCCAACAGGGCAGCTCTTGCATTTGTTACCACATCCAATTAGCTTAGCACAAATTTACATTGCAATGTTGAGCAAATCATGTTCCTGAGGCAAGACTAGGAGAATTACCCAAGAAAAAACAGACTGTAATGTAAATTCCCGAAAGTTGTTTCCATTCTCTCATGGAATTCTGGACCTCTATCAACATAGCTTTTGACACTTCAATCTCTCAATTAAAAGAATTAATGCATACAAAGGAAAAAGCATGGTAAAGAGAAAGCACACTCTTTTCTTGCAATGGGCAAAATAGGAGTGGAAACCAAAACAACATGCTGACTTGGAGGAGCTTGAGATTTTCCACCATAAACTTACTTTTATAGCTCTTTCTGCAAAGAAGATTTGCCGTTAACTACTTTGGCTAATTTGGGGTCACACCCAAAGACAATTGTTGATACGTACTTGAAAACTGCTACCATGCAAAAGAAGACGGAATCTCACATTCTTTGCAACACAAATTCAGTACATTTTTTTAACGTCTCCTGCTACACTAAATCAGCCCCCACTTGCCCCTCTCACAAGCCTCCAGAGCAGGCTTCCTCAACCTCGGCCCTCCCGATGTTTTTGGCCTACAACTCCCATGATTCCTAGCTGGCAGGACCAGTGGTCAGGGATGATGGAAATTGTAGTCTCAAAACATCTGGAGGGCCGAGGTTGAGAAAGCCTGCTCCAGAGAATACAGGCTTCCTCTCCAGTGCAACACATCTTCGCCTCACAGTTCCTGGGTAGTTAGAGCAGGCATAGGCAAACTCGGCCCTCCAGATGTTTTGGGACTACAACTCCTATCATCCCTAGTTAACAGGGCCAGCAGTCAGGGATGATGGGAGTTGTAGTCCCAAAACATCTGGAGGGCCGAGTTTGCCTATGCCTGAGTTAGAGCCTTAGACTTGAATCTGAATGCCCCTACTCAAGCACAATTTGAATATGATGTTAGGACAGGCACCATCTCTATAGGTCTCCGTCCCTTACTTTTTATGACATGCATTGTTTTTACGTGTCTATATAGGGAGGGTTGTTCAGCTAATAAGGGTGAGGGGATTATGGAGCTGGGGACCATGGATTTTATGAAAGTCCCCCCATTGCCTTCTCCGCTGCTCAGCAACTGCCACTGCTAACCTACCTCACAGGGTTGCTATGAGGATAATCCTACCTCATAAGGGCTGAGTAGGGGGCAACCATGCTCCAAGTCTTTACAGGAAGGGTGGGATTTATTTTTTAAGCATTTATATTAATAGCATTAATCAATGGTGCAGAAGAATGGAAGCACAGCTCCATGACTTTTTTCTGAACACGGTAAATGATATCATGTGACAGAGGGCAATTGGCAGGCAAGGGAATGAGGTGATGATGAGGCTTCCAAGTTTTAACTACTTTTTGTAACACATTAGCACAGAGGAAGTGAGAGCATGAGAAAAATAATCAAGCCGAGACTGGACTCCAATTCCCATCAGCCCTAGCTAGAAAGAGTAACAGCTGAGGATGGTGGGGATTGCAGTCCCTGGCGTTCTTTGTACAGGCATTCACAATGTGCTCCTACGCTGAAAATTTACCACAGCATGGCATCTGGTATCCATTTATAACCAACGTTTTGATACATAAGCACTCTATGAAGTAGTGAGCACCCTATTAATACAAAAAAGCACACTCAATCAATCAGAACAAAAAAACCCAGTAAAATCGCTTCCCAAGATTAGGACACCCCATGCCCAGTGCTTGCCCAGTGACATGGTTAACTCTTCTCCACAGGAGTTGCACGCAGGGCGGCAGCACTCTGGACTCTGTGCTGGAGGGGTGGCATTAGAAGGAGATGCTCTCACCAACCCTATCTGCCTTCTGCACACACATCCACTCACAAGCAAGGCCCATTATCTCCAAACAGACTTTGGTGGGCCAGTAACCATTTCTCAGCCTAGCCTACCGCACAGCTGCTCATTCGACCACTTCAACTGGCACTACTGTAGGTGCCACTTAATACTTGTTTAAGGCAGCAGCACCTAAACTTTGGAACTCCCTGCCTATTGAGATCAAGCAGGCGCTTTGATCTCTGACTGCGGAGGCTAATAAAAACATGGCTGCTTAGACAAGCCTATCTGGATGCTTAAAAGGTTGAGGTGATTTTAATCTACTTTTAGGATTTTAACTTTTGTACGTTTTCACAGTAGCGTCGTGAGTTTTCCCTCGGTTTTACCTTTCGTAAACCGCTTTGCAAAAGAAAGAAACTTAACTGTGGAGCTGGGCTTAAATCTTATGAGATAAAATAAATAATCACCACCAGGTTGTTGTGAGGATCAAATTGGGGCGCCTTCGAGAAAAGGTGGCTGGAAACTAGACAACAAACAAACCGAAGCTTTCTCCAACTAGCCAAAATAAGATCAGTAGCAGTAGTAAATAACAGACGCTCCGAGGGTCCCTATTTTCCCAGATTTACAGAAGCCATCCTGATTTCTGATTCGATCCCGCAATGACCCTCTTTTCCTCAGGACATCCCTATTTTCATAGGGAAAACGTTGGAGGGTCTGGAGTTATGGGACCCCCTGAGCCAAGCCCATAAGTAACTATGCACCCTTCAGAAGGCAGGTTTCTCTCATTTAATGTTTTATTAACATTTTTATATGTGTTGGAAGCTGCCCCGAGTAGCTGGGGAAAACCAGTCGGGTGGGCGGGGCATTTATTATTTATATTTATATTGTTGCTGCTGCTGTTGTTATTATTATTATTATCACCCCTCTTTCCACCCGAGGGTATGAAATGCGGGCGGCCTTCCCCGGCGCCCCCTCCTCACCTGTAGGCGAGGCTCATGCACTCGAAGAGCTTGGTGAGCGAGGCGTCGATGCTGAGGCGGCCTCCCCCGCCGCCCTCGCCCGCCGCGCCGCCTCCCCCGCCGGCCCCCGCGGCCGCGCCGAAGCGGTACGTCTGGCAGGTCTGCTCGTTGACGGTGTCGAAGTCGTAGCCCTTCTTGGGCGGGTGCTCGCTGTGCGGAGACGACACCATGAAGTGGCCCGAGTGGATGATCTGCGCCGCGACGCCCGAGCGCTTGCCCGGCGCCCGCCGCCGCCCGCCCCCGGGGGGGCCCACCACGCCGCAGCGCCCGCGAGGGGCCGCCGCCGCCGCAGCGCCGCCGCCAACCTCGTCCTCGCTGTCCTCCGACGAGGAGAGCCCGGCCGCCTCCGCCCGCCGCGACAGGGGCGCCGCGGCCCCCGGGGCGGGAGAGGCCGCCTCCAGCCCCGGGAAGCGGCCCGCCCGGAGGAACACGCCGGCCGCCATCGCAGAGCAGCTGAAAGAGGGCCGCCCCCGCCGGCTCTGTCTGCCCCGTCAGGCCCGGCGCGGCCGAGTGGAGCTCCTCGGCCGGCCCGCCCCGCCGTTACCGCCTCCCTCCCCGCTTGGCCCCGCCTGCCGCCTCCGCCGCCACCTCGGCCGGGCTGGGAAGGGGCGGAGCGGGGCGCCTGGGAGCCTCGTCGGCTGTGCGCGCCCTGCTGCTCGGCCTCGTTCCTGTCAGGCGGCGAGTCCTCGCCTCACGCAGCAAGGCGGCCGAGAGGGATTTGTTTTATTTATTAGACTTGCGTATGCCGCCCTTGCTCTCAGGGCGGCTCACAGCACACAAACACAAGAGGGAAACGAGAACAAAGCCGACCCATTACCTCCCCGCCCCCAAAGCAGTGGCGTAGCGTGGGGGGTGCAGGGGGGCCGGCCGCACCGGGCGCAACATCTGGGGGTTAGGGTTAGGGGGCGCAAATTACTTGCCTTGCCCCAGGTGCTGACAACCCACGCTACGCCACTGCCGCAAAGCCAGCCAGAAGCACATTTGCAACTCCCAGAAAAGCGACTGTAGATGGAAGCAGGCGGCTTGAAGCCACACTTGCCAGCTGGGGGGGGGGGGGGGAGCTTGAATAAATTATGTTTTTTTGGGGGGGTAAACTCAGCCCCACATAACCGAGCATATGAAATGGTGCGCACACCCCATTTGAATGGCAAAGTCCATCAACTGGGGGGGGGGGCGGCCCCCTCAAATATTACCGTATTTTTCGCTCTATAAGACGCACCAGACCATAAGACGCACCTAGTTTTTGCAGGAGGAAAAAAAGAAAAAATAATATTCTGAATCTCAGAAGCCAGAACGGCAAGAGGGATCGCTGCGCAGTGAAAGCAGCGATCCCTCTTGCTGTTCTGGCTTCTGGGATAGCTGCGCAGCCTGCATTCGCTCCATAAGACGCACACACATTTCCCCTTACTTTTTGGGAGGGAAAATGTGAGTCTTATAGAGCAAAAAATACGGTATATTGGAATTGGCTTCTATGCTTGCCAGCAGCCCCACTGAAATAGGAGGACACGCAGCGTTACAACCTTTGAAGCATATTCGAAGCAGTGTCTTTCCCGCAGAGAATCCTGGGCACTGTAGTTTACCCCTCATGGGGTCGCAGCTCCCAGCAAGCCTTAAGCAAACTACCATGCCCAGAGCTCTTTGAGGCAGGGAGGGGAGAATGTGCATGCAGAATGTGCTAACTTAGCACCATCAATTTTAATGGGTTTGCTCAAAGTATGACTTTGGCCCCATCCGCATCATACATTTGAAGCTCTGTGATTCCACATTAAAGTTACAGCTCTCTTTCTCTCACCTCCCCGCCCCCCATAATTCTGGAAACTTTGTGAAAGGTGCTGGAAATGGTTCGGAGACCCGTTTCCCTCCCAGAGCTACAATTTCCAGAGTGGTTTAAGTGTCAGCCCCACTTTCCAGGAAACTGGGAAATTAGCCCTGGAAAGGAACTAGGGGTGTCCTAATCACTCTCAGCACCCTTCACTACAGCTCCCAGAATTCTCTGGGGGAACACTTTAACATGGAATCATAGCACCTTTAATGCACTGTGTGAATGTTGCTTTAGTAAGACACAACCCAGCCAGATTAAAAAAGACACCAGCTAAATTATAACACAGGAAGGTTGTTGGCCTAGGGCAGAAGATCCTATGGGTGGGGGCTAAGCTATCTTGCCTGGCCAAAGAATACCATCTATTTTCTTTCTGCTGTGTGAATAGGTCCTGGTGCCATTATGAATGTGGAAAGTGCTTTTATTTGTAGTATTTAAATTATCATTATTTTATTGTATTTTTTATTGTGAATCACCCTGAAGTATGCTTGTGTGAAGCATATAAAACTTATAAAACATATAAAACTTAAATAAAATACAGTGGTGCCCCGCAAGACGAATGCCTCGGAAGACGAAAAACTCGCAAGACGAAAGAGTTTTCCGTTTTCTGAGTTGCTTCGCAAGACGGATTTCCCTATGGGCTTGCTTCGCAAGACGAAACGTCTTGCGCCTTTTTTTAAAAAACCGCCAATGCATTCGAAACCGTCAATACGCATTGGTGCTTCGCAAGACGAAAAAACTTGCAGAACGAATTAATTTCGTCTTGCGGGGCACCACTGTATTTAAGTGTCTCACTAGGAGGAGTGGTGTTGGCAAAGCAACCTCTTCCAGTTGTCAAGAAGTTTGTGCCACAACTCATGGGACAGTATTCCACAGAAGCGGCTTTGTTAAGTCTATTTGCAGCAAAAAGGAAAGGGACATAGTGGCTTAGAGCACCTCAAAGGGTAATTTATTAAAGCACCAGTTTTAGTCCCCCAAAGCTTTCAACACAAAAGACTTGTCAGCCTGCCAAGGTGCCACAAGACTTTGAGTGATCTGTACCACCAACCTACAGATAGTCTTATAGGCCTGCTCAACACTGAGAACCTAGGTATGTTTACTCAGAAGTCCCATTGGGATAAATGCCTTACTATCAAGTGCTTAGACTGCAGGAAACTGCCTTAATGTAGCTAGACCACAGGCCCATCTAGCTCAGTTAACCATCTACAGAATGGCACCAGCTTTTCAGACCAGGTTCCTTCCCAGCCCAACATTCTAGGACATTCTGGATGCAAATAATGTTGCTGTATGTTGCTTTCTACAGTCCTTTCCTAAAGCACGTGAAAGCTATCACACTCAAACTTTTGAATCAACTAATTTCTTATTCAAAAGATTGTTCACACAGCATTTTGTGTTGTGACTTTAAAGTTTATTTTTTTAATGAAACCATTGTACATTGTACAAACCATAGCTACTGATGGAATAAATAAGTGAAAAATGATACTGCTGTACAGCACACAAAATCATTAAGATGGAAAAACAATTAGGTAATGAAATAAACCCACAAAATTCTTTACACCTTCTAGCAGGGCTTTAGATATAAAGAACATTCTAAAACATGACAATGTTTCTGTATGAAGCAAGCTACCACAAAAGCCAGTAATTTTTATGCTGCCTCACCGATTGGTTGTTGTTGTTGTTGTTAAGTGCCAGCACTTTTTGGAATGTTAACAACTATTCCCCCACCCATAAGAACTCCAAAATGAACAGTTCTGCTATAAAATGTTTTGACTGTGTAAATTGCCCAGCTAGAAGGCCTCACCCCATAACCCACAAAGATCCTTGCTAGCTTATGTATACAGATGTAGTTTGAGAGTAACTGAGGGTCCAAATGCCCAGTGTGTCGATAAGGAAGCACTTCTTGATATTCACGCTATTTCTAAAAAAAATGTCAGATTCAACCCACCAACCACTGATGCTGCATGACCTCCACTGAAATGAGCACAGATTGCACAGCTGTGTGTGTGGTGGACCCCGTCTATTGCCTGCCTGAGAATTTCCAGTCACTGAGATGCAAGATGTGTTGACTCACCCTCTCTCCTCTCCTCTTCCCCACTGCTATCAGTACAGGCTTTTCCATGCAAGCCCATAAAACAAAATCCCTAAAGATGGCAGCAAACCAAGAAGCTGGGCCCAGTACCAAATCTCAAAGCTTGCAAGATCCCTTCCTTGCTGGTTGAATTTAAACTATAACTTTCAAGCATTAAAAATGTGTTTTAACTGCACATCCAAATGGCCTATCAAAAGGCAGTTACCGTGTGCACGTTTTTAAATTTCTGCATACCAAACAGAATCAAGATCCTCCTCCATACGGATAAAAGGGTGCAGACTGACACTAATGGGTGCAAGGAGTCCAATTCCATTTGCTTTTTCCAACCCCTATTTGTTGACAGAGGATTCAAATATCTAACGTTGCAAATCAAAGCAGAGCCACTAACCACTGTGGTTATGCTGGCTTTCTTTTTCTTGAGTCATGGAATAGCAAAATGACTGCACACTTCATCAAAGGCTACTGCCACCCATCTTTCATTTGCAGGTCTCAATTCACAAGTCAAGCACAAGCAAGCCCAACTGAAAGACGCTGGGAATTGTGTGGCGGCAGCAGGCCTTAGTGAATGGCTGACACATAACTGAAGAAAGAAAGTACAGTAGGAATTAAGAAGCCAGTTTCATCACGAAGCTTATCAGTGTCAGTAATGCCAATAAACATTTCTACCTAATGAAAAAAATTGAGGTATTTTAGTGCTATTTATATTTTATTAAGTACAGGATTCAGCTCTGAAATTTAAAAAGCCTATCTACTTCCTTGGAAACTGTGTAAAACAAATCAAAAACACACAACCACAAAATTGAAGCTTCTACAGACAGCAACTACTGGGCATGACAACATATCAACAGTGGTTTCCAACCCACTGACATTTTAGCACTGATCAATTAAAAGCTACATAATTACAATTTTTTAAAGTTCAAAAATATATTTGTCTATGTCATAGATCAGCCAATATGTTTTCAAAAAACGAACCCTGGTTAAATATGGTTTTAATGTCCATACCGATTGCCATTTAACCAGTCATAACCCACATTTCTGAAGCAGATACACAATTCAAGGGGTGGGGAAATCAGTTTACCATTTATGTATACTGTGCAAATATAACACCTCTTTCTGATATTAAATGAATTTTGTGATCGAAGCACAAAGAGACTTTGGAGGGAGCACACTGCTTTCATGAACAATTTGCAACCAATTTTAATTTTGATGAGATGTAAAATGTTTATTTCAACATAAAAAATATATCAGCCTTGAGTGTATAGCCAGTTTCTTTGCAGCTTAACAAATGTTGTGATGGAAGGTCAGAATTGGCACCTCCACCTCTTCTAACTTTTCTCGGAATTCATTGCAAATGCAATACAGTAGTTAAAGCTCAAGCCATTTTCACCGCTGGAGAAATCAGAAATAAAGCTAAGTGACTTTTATGCAGTGTTTTGATTGGAGGCAGGTTTGTTTTCCTTTTAAAAAAAGGTCACCCAGTACTTCCATTATAAATTAAATGCAACCACATTTACAGCTGCAGGTTGCAGTTTCGTAGTTATCAAGACGCATTGCTTCCTTATGCCACCTCTGTGTTTAAGGGCTCAACACCTCTTTAGATGTGCAAAACATAACAAGACTAACCCATCAAGTTCTAGTCACAATTAAGCCCCATTGGGAATGTCTAAAATGTTACAACTAAAGTTGCACTGATTTCAAAAGGAATTAGTCACGACTGTGTGGTTCTACTGGAGATTACAAGTAGCATCAAAGCATCTGATATGGATAGATGGTTCAGCATATTCAATGGCCATGTAGCATGGATAAGATTGACACAGTGCCTCCTGCCAAGTCAAACATGCAAGAAATAAAACTGAACTTTTTAAAAACTGAGAGATGTCTGAAGAAGAGATTATGGAAGTAACAAGACTGCATTTACAAGCTACTCTTGAAAGAAAAGTAAGCCGCAAGTACAGTATTGCCTGGAGTATCAGTAAACTGATTGTAAAAGAACAGTACAATGAAATTCATTCCAATCAAAACTACATCTGTCATAACACATATGCCTATTTGTACCTGTATTTATAGTTGACCCACTTTTTAAAAAAGACTCTGATAAAGTTATCTACATCTAGTACTTAAAACGCATAATTTGCTTCAATACTTTTCCAAACCAGCACCAATTTAAGTAAACAGCAGAGCATGTTCACTTTAGGTATATCTGTTTTAAAAGACTACATTATTCAGCCAAGGGGAGGCATGCCACCAGGAAATTATTCAAAGCTATGTTACTGTGTAACTTGCATGCATTTCTGTGGAGGTTTCCAGAAGAGGGTCTTGGTGGCTCAAGTTGGTGCATTAAAAATAAGTCATCCCCGTGGATGCAGAAAAATCAAGTGTCAGCTGCATGGTTCTCTCTGGACTCCAACAGTGAAAATGGCTTCCTGATTTCTCTCACAATAGCTCTTATGTTAAAATAGTAAGCACCAGGGTATAAAATAGAAACAAACAAACAAACACAATGAAAAGTTTCCTATATGGCATTGTACAAACCGTAGGCCACTCTGCAGAGGAGAGAACTGTCAAAAACAAGTTTAAAAAATTAGCACTGGTTTTGTTTTTTTGTTTTGGAACACAAGGCACACACAAAAAAAAGAAAAAAGCAGACATCACATCAGAAGGATGAACTTCACATGAGAAGACCTGACCTGTACCATCCTTAAATATCTTATAATGTTAAATAGAGAATGTGATAAAATACAGCAGCAACATAATTGTAATTTTGACATTAGAAACAGTGCGTAGACCCCTCCTGAGTTGTTTACTCCAACCATTTCAGAGACAGTAACTTAAATTCTCAACGTTTTGCTTCACAGAAAAGAAAAGTTTTCAGTGTCTGAAGAGATTATGCCTTTGCTTGGTTTCTTGGATTTTTGCTTGGTAACTTGAAAAGTTTATAGGAGTTCTGTCCTCATCCAAGAGAATATACGTAAATATGGTTGTTCTATATAATTTAGCCCACTGATGTACCTTACATAAAAACTGGCCAGGAAAAATCTAGTGTCTATATTTCATCAATGTTTTGTTGAGAGGGAGCCTCTACTTTCATCTTTTTAGAAGGTGGCACTCCTTCAGAGTCCTTAACGGGAGGAGAGAGAAAAGAAGAATCAGCATCAGTACTGAATAAAAGCATAATAATGTTATTGTGTGCTCCAGAGGTACAAGACAACCCCAGGAAGCAAGTGTCATGGCCACAAAGCAACACGAAAGCTGCCACCATAGTTACCCATGTAAGTCCTAGTTCCCAAAATGGCAACAAACATTTACGTTATAGCCCCACCTCGTAAGATCAGACACACCAAAACACGTGAGAAAACATTCTGACAATAAGAGCTCATTGATCGTAGAACAGTCCCCCCCGGGAGGCTGTGGACTCTACATCCTTGAAGGTTTCTAAGCAGAGGTTGGATGGCCATCTGTCATGGATGCTTTAGCCAAGATTCCTGCTTTGCAGGGGCTTGGACTAGACATCTCTTGGGTCCCTTCCAGCTCTACAGTTCTATGATCCTTGCAAGGCATACTAAGACAAGTATCAGTAAGCACCTGGGAGACATATTTTCAGCATGTGGACTGTTAAGGCTATATCAATTCCCAGACACATAGGGAAAGAAGGGATAATGTGAGGACTCCGAAGATAATCGAGGCTGGAGTACAGCCTTCATACCTTCTGGCTGGCATTTTAGAAGAAAAGGGACATGCTGCCTTACCTTGCCTAATTTGTTCACTTCCAACTGGTGACATTACCATCTTTCCAGCCTATGAACACTTTACGTGGAAAGTAACACACAGTCCTAAAAGGATCCCCTAGCAATTTACTAGAAGGATCATCACGGTTTACTACAGAACATACTTCAAATATTTTAACAAGTTCTCCCATATTAATGACAACTTGCTGCTTAGACCAAGTGCAAAGCACAACAGCTCACTGTCAATGTTCAAGTGGAAAGAAATCAAAGCATTCACAAAACTAGAAAGCATGAACACATAGATGTTAATCCAATGGACAAGACAGGTCCAACTTTCATTCACACTGCTGACGATACCTTTTCGCTTATCTATGATTCTGAATTACCTGAGAGTTTTTAGATGCATCTGTGGTTATATCATTTTCTGCCAAAGGTTGAGCTTCCACTTTCTCTGAACTATTCATGGAATTCTCCATTGAAGATTGTGAGTTCTGTTCATCAGAAGCATCTGAAAGAGTTAAGAAGGTTGCATTGAATCACCAATGCATATAGTACTTCTCATTAGGGTTCTCACCAAATTACAGATTATAACTAAATTAATTTTAGTTTATTTAATCTGCATAAATTTGCGTGATACCAAACAATAGTTTTGAAGAAAAATATGCACTTTACTTGTTCTTAGAAGATAGATGATAGATAGATAGATAGATAGATAGATAGATAGATAGATAGATAGATGGCATATTTTGGGAAGAAGCATTTTCTTCTGTATAAGAATGAAGATGGAACACCTTTAAGACATTAAAAGTACAGATAGCAGGCTTTAAGTATTGCTATTAAATTATGTTTTCCAAGATGTGCTGGCCCAACTTTAAAAAGGGCTTTAAAGTCAATTAATCTAACCAAGGTTGCTAATCTGTTTTCCACCCAGCCAAAGACTACTTGCAGATTTGTTGTCTTAGCTAGAAGGGAGACATAATGATTTTGGATTAGAATGCAAGGACACTTGGGCATTGGAGCAATCTATGGCCTTTTAAATGGGGGGCCTGTTGTGATTATTTTATGCTGTGTATTATGTTGTCATTATGATGCTGTGTAAATTATGTTCTTAATGTTGTGCATAGCTCTGGGATCTTTGGCTAAAAAGCAGTATAAAAATGAATTAGTACCATTATCAGTGCTTTTTTTTCTAGAAAAAGCAGTGCAGCAACTCCCACCTTCTTTGACAGACAACCCTAAGTTGTTGAGCTTCTTTCAGGATGATGCACCCTTTTAGAGAAAACACACAGCATGTCTCCTCCCTTAAAGGGCTTCTTTCAGAAGAGAAGCAAAGTGCCAAAATCGCTCCCGGTCCATCCAAATTCCTGCACACAGAAAACGTGCCACCTGCCCAGGATGATGTACACAGAGAGGGTTTGCCGGAAGAGATTCCGGATGGGGGGGGAAAAGCCTCAATTCTTCTTCTTCTTCAAGGAACATACAAATGAAATATTGAGCTGGCCACTAGAGGGAGGCCAAGACCACATGGATATGGGGAAGGATCCAGACAATATTTATGGGACATGGAAAAGCCTTTAGCAGAGCATTGCAAGGTGTGGGTGTAAGCCCCTCCAGTATTCACAAGGCTGCAACGTAAGAGCTTGGTCTGAAAGCACACCTAGCACACCTGATCACACTAAAGGCTAGATATGCATTAAAAGGGTTTTTAAGTACACACTGTAGTATCTCATAACATGAAAGGCTTTTGTATTTCATGCAACTTGCTAAAACACACGCTCCATAATTGGATCTACGCAGGAATCCAGCCACAGCTTATAAACTTATAAGCAACTGTCATCCTACTATCACATGCAGGAGGAATCTAAATTCAGAATCTGAAACATTATGTACAGAAGACATAGCCTAAGTAGATGCAGTTTTGTACAAGTTAAGAAAAACTGCATGGATTTCTCTGCCAAAACCTGAACAAGGTGTCCTTCCGCATTTTCTGATTAAAAACTTGATAATTTAGACCTTTCCTCTGAAGAGGAAGAATCAATCTACATCCATATTATCTGACCTATAATAAATGTTGAACTATGAAAGTTAAGAGATGTCACAGCTTACTATCTGAATGAGTGCATTTTATAAGGCATGTTTTAAGGTTCAATTTATTTATTTTTTTAAATAATTTTTATTAACAGGCCAATCATATCACATTGTTCAAATCACATTAATTCCAGATTATACAGCCAAATTTTAAATTTTTTGGGGGGTACCCATATATCAAGCTCCGCACGAGTCCAAATTCCAGATGACTCCAGACATCACTTATTTGCTGCTTTTGTTCGACAGTTCCATCCAGTTCGATTCGGATAGACGTTTATTACCTTCTTTCTCTTCTTGTTGTTATCATTTATTCCTTTCTTTGCGATCTCTGATAATTTTCACAAACAGATTGAAAGATTTGGTGTCACTGTGTGGGTTTTGTAGTCTTCCAAACTCATATTATTCAGGAACAGCCTCTGTTAGATACTTCCATAAACAAAATTAATCTTCGGTCTGTCCATTGTTATTCCTCAGGCTGGCCCGGTAAATCAAATAAATTAATTAGGGGGCTCTGTCAGGTCAAACTTGCATTCCGGCATTCCTCCTCTTCGCACCGTCCTGATACTCCTGATACTCCTCCCCCTCATCTTCTTCTCCGACCGGCCTGTCTTGGCGAGACGCCATTTCTTTTTAACTGCGTCATAGAAATTCCTCCTTCTCACCGTTTGATCTTCTCTTATTGTATTATATTTCCTCCCACACAAATCTTAAAGTTCTGTTTATGAATTGTTAGAACGTGACGATCTTATTTCTTCCTGGGGTGGAGGGTATTATTATCACATCATGCAAGGGAAATCGGAAAGGTTTTTCCCTCCACCCCCCCTTCATTCCAGCCATACATTCTCTTAGTAGTAGTTCAGCAGAAGATTTACTTATCCATCCGTCACTCCCGGTCACAGAGATCCATTAGTCAGCAGTCCTTATAGTCGAGTTTCACTTGATATATGTGCTTCAGCCTTCCAAATCTATTATTCTCCAATTAGTTCCAATTATAATTCCAAGCTGAAGCAACCAGCACACGCTGATTGGAATCGGCGTCGGGAAGATCTGACTCCACCGAGGGCTTGTGCCAAGTGTTCCGCACCCCCATCTCTCAAATCAGGGGGTGCATTGTAAACACCGCTGGCAGGGCAGCCCCCCCCATACCCTTGGGGGGGGGGAAGGCTGCCTACTTCCCATAGCAGCCCCTTAATACCTCGTATGGGTCAGAGAGATGTTATTGTCAGCCATCTTCCAACGCGCCACCTAGTGGCCCCCGTTTTAAGGTTCAATTTAGCCCTCAATCTGATGATAGGAACTATTGCCATGAGGCAGGCGCCTTTTCTGTACTCTTATTGGAGCCTATTAAAAATATTTTTGCTGAGACATGCCTAGTCAGAAATGTAGAATGCTGATTTATGCTTTTCCTTTATTATTTTGCTTTTTATTAATGCTTCAAACCATTGGTCAGCAAACTTTTTCAGCAGGCGGCCGTTCCACTGTCCCTCAGATCTTGTGGGGGGCCGGACTGTATTTTTTTTTTGGGGGGGGGGGGATGAACAAATTCCTATGCCCCACAAATAACCCAGAGATGGATTTTAAATAAAAGGACAAATTCTAGTCATAAAAACACGCTGATTCCCAGACCGTCCGCGGGCCAGATCCGGCCCCCAGGCCTTAGGTTGCCTACCCATGCTTTAAACTGTTACAGCCATTTTTTAAATCTTTAGAAACTGCTCTGAGGTTGTTGTTTTTTACAATCAAACATTGTATACATTTTATGAAATATAAATGGAATGGGAATGTTAGCTGAGAGAAAAGACAAGATGTTCAGTCCTAGGCATCTTGAGACCCCTATGAAGCATCCGAGCAGAAACAGAAAAGCACTTGGAGAATTTGAATTGGATGAAGGAAGAACATTCTGAGCTAGAGTGGTAAAGCTTGGTACCATGGAATATTGCGTGCTTACACGGGGCTAAGGTATCTAGAGAGACAAGCATACAGGACTAATAACAGAGCCCTCAGGGATCTCAACCAAGAAGGAAGACAGATTAGAACAGCAAACAGGTAGGAAGAGAGTAAGTCAATGGAATCAGTGAGTTCTTGGATATAAAGGTAATCATGTAGAAAGTAATCAACTGAATTCAAGACAGCAGAGGAGTCAAGAAAGATGGAGCAATATATATCTTTTTGAAACTGGCACTAAAGCAGTCAGGTAATTTAATAAAGCTATCTGAAAGTAAGGGGTAAATGTGAACAGCTTTCAGAGCTGAGCTCTGCTTTACATAGCTCAGTGAAAATTTATCTCCAACAGTAATTACACAAAGTGAGAATGACTTATTGTTTGCATATACAGTATCACTAACCTAGGGATAGGGAACTTGTAGTCTGTTGGTCAAATATGAGCCAGCAGTCCATTTTACCCCCAGTCTTGGCTACACCTGACACCATATGATACCAGGTGTGAGTAGGTAAAGCCATGGCTGCAAGCAGGCAGAAGCCTTAACGTGAGTGAGCACCCAATTGTTCTTCAGCAGACAGCACTTGCATTCAGCATGTTTTCAATTTAAACTCCTGATTGGAGTAACTAAGTGGAGCTGATGTCTGCTGAAATTTAAAATTCAGTGCCAAATGCAATTCCTGCTTTTGGCCAGAATCTTTGACGTCGCAACCTGGATTCAAACTTAAGGAGGAAGAAACTCTAAGTATGCTCCAGATTTTTAAAATCTGAATGACCTGATGGCACATAATTTAATAGGCGGGTGGGTCAAGTTCCCCACTCTTGCATTAAGCCAAGGGTTAACAACAGCACTATGTAGGCAAAAAACACACCAGGAACAGTATTTCCACTGACTTTTGCTTTGCTTTCAAATTATCTATTCTCTGGTTAGTGAAATGTACAAACCTTGAATCATGGTTTGTAACAAACAATGGTTAGTTAAACAAGCCAGTATCGTAAGACATGGTTTGGAGTTGTTTAGCAGTTAATCACAATCCCCGTTTTGTACGTAACACTAAGCCAAGGATTTGTTGAAAGCATGCCTACACTTGACAGAGGTCCTTCCCTGACTGCATGGAAGGAAAGGGAAGCTTATGAGTCTAACACTTTCCTTGGTCTTATGGAGGCTCGTCCACATAGAACTACACCATGGTTTAGCATTGTGTGACTGTGGTCAATGAAAGCAAAAAGTAACTAAGTGAAAACGGAGTGTCAGCTTTCAAAGCAGTAGGAAGGAGGGCAGATCTTAAATTATAGTTACAGTCATACCTCCACTTACGTATCCCTCCGGTTACGTAAACTTCGGGGTACGTAAGCGGCAAACCTGGAAGTATATTTCTGAGTTTTTGCCACACACGCGTGCGCAGAAACAGTCGCTCCGGTTGTGAAAACCTTGGGATCCAGCCAGACCTCCGGAACGGATCCCATCCGCAACCGAGGGTACCACTGTATCTCCTTCTCAAGTGGGAGACACAGTGGGTCTGCTAACAAACGAAGTTTATATGGTGCACATGGAATGCCAACTGTTTACCTACCAGTTATGAGTAGGAAGATTTGTACATGAATTACCTTCTGAACCAGGCTCCTCTTTTGCATCTGCTTGAGTATCGTCAGATTTTGTTCCAGGGCCATCTGCCTGCCCTGTGGAGTTCTGCTCTGGCAGGGGGCTAGAGTTGCTGCTGTTCTCTTGCTTAATTGGTGAAGCATCAGCTATGGAACTCTGGTTGCTGTTATCATCTGTAAATAAGAGACAGGCTTGGTGAAAGCGATGAACATTCCCAAAATTGTATTTACATGTTAGGGGCTGCTGACCTGCCAAGCCCTCCACCCCTTTCCACCTCACCCAACTCCCCCAACCCCTCACTTCTTCAGCCTCTCATGGGTCCTTTTGCCCCCCCATCCCTTCCAACCGCTGCCTCTCACAACTCCCCACACCCCTGTCTATACACCCACTCACTATTGTTGCTATTCCCGATCCCCTCACAGCTCACTCCGATTCCAACCACCACTCATGGAGGAGAGGGGCGTGAAGAGGATAAAGTATTCTGCAGTAACCTCCTTTTTGGCCCCAAGGCTGCTGGCCTGCCAAGGCAGCTCCTCAACAACCATCTTGCTTTTTAGCTGCTTTCTTCCTCCCCAGCTACAGCTGCAGAGACCAAAATGGCTGTGTCAGGTATACAATGGCAGCAGAGGAGGGCAGTTTCTGGAAACAACCCCTGTCTGTCCTGACTCTTCCCCTGCAGCTCATCTTGACACTTGCTTGTACGCCTGCTTGCTGTTCTGTTGTCATATTGCACTTGACATGGCCACCTATTGGCTGCCAGGCAAACTGCAGGATGACAACTTTTTTTCTTACAAAAATATTATACAGGAAGATAGTGCATGGCTACATTTCTGACACTTCCCAGTATTCCATATCAAATCCATACAGTGGTACCTCTGTATGGTACTTAATTCGTTCCAGAAGTCCGTTCTTAACCTGAAACTGTTCTTAACTTGAAGCACCACTCTAGCTAATGGGGCCTCCCGCTGCCGCCGCGCTGCCACCACGCGATTTCTGTTCTCATCCTGAAGCAAAGTTCTTAACCTGAGGTACTATTTCTGGGTTAGCGGAGTCTGTAACCTGAAGTGTCTGTACCTGAAGTGTATGTAACCCAAGGTACCACTGTATCTATGTTGGCAACTCAAACTAGACCAATATAAGAGTTAATTTCTTGAGAGATCTTTTTGCAGATCCTTTCAATGTCACAGAAAAGCAACCATGGCTGCCTCTGTTGCATCTAGTTTGTACTTCAAGTATCAATAATCTGTTCACTGGCTCTTCCCAATATGCAGAGAAAGCTGAAAGAAGCTGCCTAAAGTTTGGGATTTATCCATTTTTTAAAAGTGGGGGCTTAAGTGATGTACAAGGTATTCTAAATCTGTGGTATTGATGGGGACTTCATACTGGCTAATGTTCAGTAGTCATGCAATTCTTATTATTCTTGTAAAAAATATGGCTATATAATATGCTGGTGTCACGCTACTCACATTATAGCAAAATTCTCCAAGGAATGGTAGAGGGAGAGAGCAAACATAGTGCGAGCTGGCTCACAATTACAACAAAGGAAAGTGAAGTACTTTTTCCACCCACAAGCACATGTCCTACCTGCTCCACTGCCACAGAATCTGGACATAGTACCATACAATTGAAGAGTTGGGACCCAAAGCTCCAGTGCAGGAATCACAGATAAAGAATCCCTGACAGGTGGCTATACAGTCTCTGTTTAAAAGCCTCCATTGACTGAGAGTCCACCACCTTCCAAGTTAGACTTGTTCCACTGGCAATCAGCTCTTACTTTCAGAAAGTTCTCCCTAGTATTTAGAAGTTTAGAATCTACTTTCTTCTAATTTGAATCCATTGGTTTGGATCCTACCCTCTGGAACAGCAAAAAAACAACAACTCTGTTCTATCTTCCATGTGACAACCCTATAGATATCTGCAGATGGCTATTGTGCCACCTATCAGGCTTTTCTTCTCCAGGCTAAACATACCCAACTCCTTCAACCCAACTCCTTCAACCGTTTCTTAGATGAGCGTTCTTTCAATTCCTTCATACGAGTAATTTATAAAGATGTTGAACAACACCAGGCCCAGCACAGAACCCTGAAGCAACCCACTTGACACTTTTTTCCAGGATGACAACAAACCACTGGCAAACACTCTTTGGGTTCAATTGGTCAACCAGGTTCCCCACAAGAATATCATGGGGGACTTTGTCAAAAGCCTTATTAAAATCAAGATACACTACATTCACAGCATTCCCTTGACCCACCAAACTTTTAGATCATGACTTGTTTTTTCTAAGTGCTCATAGACCAACTGTTTGATTATCTGGTTCCAGAACATTTCCTGGTATTGACATCAAGCTGACCAGCCGGAAGTTCCCTGAGTCTCCTTTCTTCCCCTTTTGGAAAATGGGGACAACATTTGCCCACCTCCAGTCTACAAGTTCTCCATGAATTCTCTAAGCTTATAGTCAGAGGCTCTGAGATTACTTCTGCAAGTTCTTTCAGTTTCCTTGGAAGCAGTTCACCAGGTCCTGGAGATCTGAATTCATTTAAATTAGCTAGGTGTTCCCTTTCCCCCTCTCTTCCTATCCGGGGCTGCAGTTCCCTCTCTGCATCGTTTATTTTATTCCATTAACACCAGGTTGGGCACTGATGTTGAGCAGTTCTGCCTTCACTCTGTCACCCAATAGCATTTCTCCATATCCTTCATGCAGAGGACCCACTCTTGCTTCAAACATAGCCAAAAAAACTCACTAATTATTATTTATAACCTCTCTTGCAAGCCTGAGCTTGTTTTGAGCTTTAGCCGCCTGACCTTCTTCCTGCAAGTGCTGGCTACTCCTTTATACTGTTCTTTCATGATTTGCTCCTTCTTCCCTTTCTTACACATGCCCCTGTTATGTTGAATGTGATCACATAGCTCCTGAATGCAGTGGTTACAAACTAAGCTTATCTGATTTTATTACAGGGTAGAATTTAAAGGAATGAACTGCATTGACCATTATTGACAAAAGGACAGTCACAAATACAGTGGTGCCTCGCAAGACGAAAAGAATCCGTTCCGCGAGTCTCTTCGTCTTGCGGTTTTTTCCGTCTTGCGAAGCAAGCCCATTAGCGGCTTAGCGGATTAGCGCTATTAGTGGCTTAGCGGATCAGCTGTTAAGCGGCTTAGCGGATCAGCTGTTAAGCGGCTTAGCGGATCAGCTGTTAAGCGGCTTAGCGGATCAGCTGTTAAGCGGCTTGGGGGAAAGGGTGGGGGGGGAGGAAAAAAACCCCGCAGGAACTCACAAGACATTTTCGTCTTGCGAAGCAAGCCCATAGGAAATTTGTTTTGCGAAGCACCTCCAAAACGGAAAACCCTTTCGTCTAGCGGGTTTTCCGTCTTGCGAGGCATTCATCTTGCGGGGCACCACTGTACTGGGATGCACAGGAAACACGGCTGCTACGAAAGTTAGTAGCTCCTCATTCATGGGGTAAATGCTTCATCTAAAAAGCCACTTGAAGGAGATCACAGTAACGGAGTAAAATCCAGCTGCATCTCCTAAATTGCATCAGACAACGGCATGCAACTAAAATGGCTAGTTCAATCAAATCTGCACCAAGGTGAATGCGGGTAATTAGATCTCAGGCAAATTCATCCTTCATTCATGCCAATAAACATCTAGTCAGCGCTACATGGCTGTGTATGGATGCACTTAGCCAGAGAGATTTAGACCCATTCCAGATGCCTGAACTTGCTTATAGCAAAGAGGACCAATTCCACTCCACCCTGGTTATGCAGACCCTCTCTAAGTGCAGCTCTCCTAGGAAAAGGATTCCCAACTGAATATGGGGAGATCCATACCTCAGTGGCGGAATGCATGATTTATTTGTACAAGGTCCTAAATCTAATCCTAATCATCGCCAGCTAGAAAAATATGGTAGCAGGTGGTGAGAATGACCCAAGGGTCTGAGATCTTAAAGAGTAGTTACTAGTTATGGGAGGCATTGCTGCGTGAGATGGACCAATGATTTGACTCAGCATAAGGACAGCTTCATGTGATGCTCAAATAAAATACAGGGCAACTTAATATAGGTAAGAAAGAGGCTTTGGTCACAGCTACCAACTGAAAAACTCCTCCATGGAGTTTCAACGGTTCCCCACACTCTTGATGAAAGATGCTGGCTAATAAAAGCTATCGCCTTACCCACTTTGCCTCTCACCAAGACATTCAGAATTGGAAAATTACAGATTCCACTGATGGTAGCCATGGTAACATTTAATGACTCACTTTAAGTGTTAATCTGTCAAGGACATGCTTCTGGAGAGAAAACCTTAATTCTCCAGACTCTCTTTTGTCAGGTTTGAAGGCTTTCCAGGGACACATATTACAGCAGGAAAGCACCCCCAGGTGACCTAGAATCTCTTCTGACATCAGATGAGAATCTGAAGCAGTATTATTCACAAGGTAACAAAACTGAACCAGAGTGAAACAAGTGAATCAAGTGAGGTGAAATGCTGTGTTTCCAAAAACAACATTCCATGTTCTTCAGAACATTACTACGGTGTGCTTATTTAACTGTTTTTCATGCAAAAAAGGAAGAGTAAATGGATATAGAGTACAGAGAGACAGATTTAAGGGGAAGCATTCTCAACCACGGTCTAGCAACTGGAGAGGTGCCCTAGGAAGGCTGCACAATCTCTTCAAAAGAAGGCTGAGCAGGCTATTTCTAAAAATGCTTTGAGTCAATATGCCAGAGGGTAGTATCCAAAATAATCTAGAGGGACCGTAAATTCCGCTGAGCTTTTATTGCCAGTCAAATATTGCAGCTCCTTCCAGTGCCCCTTCCTGAGAGAGGGAGTGGTTTTGCCTGTCTTGGAAGAACTCATAGTGCCTCAGAGGCCCAGCATGATGGAAGAACCAGCCCTTGCTCTCTGCTGGACAGAAGAAAGGCAAATGAATCTCCCAGGTCTCACAAAAGAGCAAGACAAGATTCTCCCAAGCTCATAGCAAGATCTGGGAGACACCCCCATCCTTCTTTTAAGCTGGGAAAAATCTATCAGGCCTCACACTGACTTTGGAAGTCCTTGAACCCATGTACTGCCTTGCTGCTTTCAGATCTTATCCAATATTTTATGCTTTAAAGAAAACTGGGTATGGAACATTTGAATTCAGGAATATAGGACATCAAAATTAATTATCACTCAGCAAATGCTTTATATAACTTGCTTCAAGATTAATTTCAACTTATGGAAACAATGCTAAGATTTCCTTCCCTTCCACCTTCCTTATCAAATGATATTTCCCCTTCCTACTGCATCATTTTCTATGCGAGACGAAAGCCAACCAGAATTACCAAACCTACCAGCACCAATTCAAAACAAAGCTAGCCTGAAAAATTTTCTCTCTGAAGCAGCTGCTGCCCAGCAGCCTTTTAGATTATACTGTTTAATCTGCTAAACCAGGCATAGGCAAACTCCGGCCCTCCAGATGTTTGGGACTACAATTCCCATCATCCCTAGCTAACAGGACCAGTGGTCGAGGATGATGGGAACTGTAGTTCCAAACATCTGGAGGAACGGGGTTTGCCTATGCCTGTGCTAAACACTTCAAAAAGTGGTCCACAACTGTGTCTGGTGATAACAGGTATCAGTAGGGACCCCAGATCTCAGCCATGCCCATGTGGGTTCTATTATATAGCCAAACACTAAACCAATGTTGGTTATCAATCCATGCGGAAGTCAAGTGGCCATGTCTGGAGGCCCCTCTCCGCACCACACCTGCAGCTGCTGAAGCTGGTACTGTCTACGTGCTCCACTCACCATTCATATCCATCATCCCAGGAGAAGAGCTGTTCTCTGGAGTTGTAACCTCAGATCCACACTTTTCATCTTTACCTTTTTTCTTGTTCTTGGTTTTCTGAGAAGGGGGAAAAAAATAAGTCATGAAATCATGTGGCCTCCACTGCAAGGTCCAATGATCAGGGATTTGGTACTTTTACCCATTCAACCAAGGTTCAATTCCCAGTCACTATATGTGGTTTGTTTTATGAACTGAAACTTTAGTTTAAGCATCTCTTGTATAACAGTGCAAACCAAGCATCCCTCAGTGCCACTGATTTTAATCAATTAGTGACATACTGTGGTACCTCTGGTTACAAACGCTTCTGGTTACAAGCTCTGCTAACCCGGAAGTAGCTGCTCCTGGTTGTGAACTATGCCCCAGGATGCGAATGGAAATCATGCGCCAGCGGGAGGCCCCGTTGGTGAAAGCACGCCTCAGGATAAGAACGGTTTCAGCTTAAGAACAGGCCTCCAGAGCAAATTAA
Source organism: Podarcis tiliguerta (assembly GCF_965153285.1). NCBI lineage: Eukaryota > Metazoa > Chordata > Lepidosauria > Squamata > Lacertidae > Podarcis > Podarcis tiliguerta. The sequence goes on from NC_139549.1 coordinate 38,200,424, forward strand.
GTTCGTAACCAGAGGAACCACTGTACTGATATCAAAGAAACAGGATCCAAAATGGTGTTGCCCAGTGGTTTCCAACCAGTGTACCTTGAATAATGGTCAGGGGTGCCGCAGGCAATACTGGCCTGTCCCTCTTTCCTTCCCTCCCTCCTCTGATGCCCTCTCACATCTCTGCCTCCCAAAGGCGTGTGAGGCTGTTTGTTGTAGCAGCCATGGCTACAAGTTCCCCAGGCAAATGGTGCCTCTGGGGCTGGTTCCCAGGTCGCTGTGAGGCAGTTTGAGGAGGCACCTCTATTTGGGGCAGGGCAGCTCAGAGACCAGGGACGGCAGCATTGGCTGCCCGGAGGACTCCCAAGGAGACAGAAGGGGAGAGGAGGGAACTGGACTAGATGTTCCTCAGAGTCCTTTCCAGCTCTAGAATTCTATGATTCTATGCAAGTATATGAATTCTCCTTCAATCCTGAAAGCTGTGGAAAAGGTTGTCCAATTACATCCTGTTGAAGATGCTTGTGATTATCAATGCTGATTTTCCAGTCTGATGAGACCAAGGTGTATTGATTTAAATTTATTTAATTTAAACTAAGGAGAAACCTACTGAGGGGGGGGGAACCAATGTTTGACTCAAGCTTCTGATCTGTGCTTCACACAACTCCCTAAGTTAAAAGTACAATTAGCATATTTACAACTGGGGAAATCCCAGTAAGGAAGGTATGTTTTAGCTATACAATGTCTTTTTATATATATATATATATATATATATATATATATATATATATATACACTACTTTAGAAAATGATACAAAATATATTGCTTAGAACTCTTTCATCATAATTTGAGTTAAACTGCATGTGTCATATCATAGTTAAAATACATATGCAGTCCTACCTTGGTTGATGAACGCCTTGCAACTTGAATGTTTTGGCTCCCAAACGCAGCAAACCCGGAAGTGAGTGTTCCAGTTTGCGAACGTTCTTTGGAACCCGAACGTCCGACGCAACTTCTGATTGGCTGCAGGAGCTTCCTGCAGCCAATCAGAAGCTGCACCTTGGTTTCACGTTTTGGAAGTTGAACAGACTTCCAGAACGGATTCCGTTTGACTTCCGAGATACGGCTGTAATTATTTCAAATCATGGATTTCTGATCATCTCATTGTATTTGCAAAAAGACCTGGGCAATGTCACTTTCCTGCAGACTAATGCCAAAATATTTTGGGTCAAGGGCCGTAACTCAGAAGTTACTTTGTATGCAGACGGTTCCAGATTCAATCCTCCACATCTCCAGACAGGGCAAGAGGAGAACTTTGTCTAGCATTCTGGAGAGCAGCTGCGAGGCAGTATGGACAATACTGAGCTAAATGGACTAATGATCTGAGTCCGTATAAGGCAGCTTCCTGTATGCCTAAAACTCCAAATACTCTTCTCCACTGTGAGATGGGAAATAAAACTACACATTTTCACAACTCATAGCAAAAACTGCAGAGCTTGCCTCATTAAAACATATATTACTATTTAAATCTCTCTTCTGCTCTTCCTCCAAACAGTTCAGGACAAGGGACATGGCGCTGCTTCTTTTTTTCCTCAAAGGCTGCATCAACAGAAGTCTAGTGTCCAGATCAAGGTAATAATAGTATCACTTAAGTCTGCGTTGGTCAGCCCCACCTGGAGTACAGGTAACTCCCCATTTATGCACTGGTTACATTCCAAGACACCACATGTTTAAGTGAAATTGTGTATATTTGAAACATCATTGAAAAAGCCTTCAAAAACCCTGCCCCGCCCCTTTCTCTGGTGTATTTGTGTTATTTTCAGGATTGGCACAATGCACACGTGCATAGTTACACATATCTTGGACGTGCCTAAAATAGTCTCTGCCTGTACTGTGTCCAGTTCCGGGCACCACAATTTAAGAAGGATATTGACAAGCTAGAATGTATGCAGAGGAGGGCAACCAAGATGATCAAGGATCTAGAAACCAAGCCTTATGAGGAACAGTTGAGGGAACTGGGTATGATTAGCCAGGAAAAGAGGAGAGTGAGAGGAGATATGATAGCTATCTGACGGGCTGTCAACATAAAAGATGGCACAAGCTTGTTTTCTGCTACTCCAGAAAGGAGGACCCAAACCAGTGGATTCAAATGACAAGAAAGGAGATTCTGCCTAATATTAGGAAGAACCTTCTGAATGTAAGAGCTGGTCAACAGTGGAACCGACTACCTCAGAAAGTCAACGGAGGTTTTTAAATAGAGGTTGGATGTCCATCTGTAAGGGATTCTTTATCTGCAATTCCTGCCTTGGAGGCAGCTGGACTAGATGAGTCTTGGGGTCCTTCCAAATCTACAATTATATGATTCTGTAGTCATCCAATGAACTTTGCAGCAGAGAGGAACATGAAACTGGCTTAAGAAAGGACTGTAAGACTAGTAAGTTCAGAGAAATAAAGGACAGCTTCAATGTGTTTCTGAAGCTAGATCTTACACCTGCCATAGCTTTCTTGTTCTTGGTTTCCATTTCCAAGCCCACAATTTGTTGTAATCCAATCTGTCTCACACTGGATTTTATATATAAAACATAAATATACATTTTACATACTTTATGAATGTATCTATATCTATATCTCACAGTCTTTTGAATGCTAGAGTTCAAGCAGCTTGTTCCTTCTATAGGAAAACCACTTTTAATGCACTTAATTCTGGTCAATATGTTTTATAGAATGTTGTGGATTAAATTCTAGGAGGTTATATAAAATATACTCTATTTTAACATGTTTGTACTTAACTCAGATTTAATTTACTCTTTTATAGTTCATACCATTACGCAATTTTAAATGAATAATTAAGATATCTGATTTGGGGCAGGGGGAGTATTCTTATATACGCTGGTGCAGACAACAATAAGATCAACGTGAAACCACAAACCTAATCAGATGCTACATGGAGCACGAACCATTCCCTCAAATGCTAACAGCGCTACAGAAGCTAAAAAAACCAAGTGAGGGATGATAACATCAACCGTGTGAAAAATCCATGTATGAAAAAGGATGCTGCATTTTCAATTAGAAGGTGACGTAATTGGTCTCCTAGGAAAAAGTGACAGATGCACTGCTCTCAAAGCACACTCAGTGCCTGCGGAGAGAATGAGAAGCCAGATGCTTGAAAGGGGGCAAAGAGAGGGGCAGGGCTCAGAGATGAGAGCATTAGGGTCAGGCAACACTCTAAAAAATTACAAGCAGATGGCCAGATGACAGCCTATCGCTACAGAAGGCATTGACTCCATGTTGGGGGTTTTGCTTTTACCCGCATTTGTGTATGTCTGTTGAGACAAACAGGTGAAAATGTTGCAGTCACACAAGCACCATAGCTATGCAATCAGTATTGTAGACACAGCCTACAAAATGATTAAAGGACGCAATTTTCAACACTGCAATTTCTAAACGCCTCTGCATAGACAGAATAGCAATAATGAAAAATGGAGGGTATCTTTCCAGGAAACTTTTGACTTTAAAATAAACTTTCCATGATGCTAATGTATCATTAATTGTAAAGTTGCATGTTAGGTACCCGTTCTGGAGATCTCATAGCCAGTTGTTGTTTTTTTTAAAAAAATAATACATTAATAAAGTGGTTATAATTACAGCAAACAGTCATTCTGATGCAAGCATTCCAATTAAGCGCTGACACTAGACAATACAATATTTTGCAAGTTTCATTCCAACAGGAATTCTTTTTAGCTTCTGATATTTTAAAACACATGATTAGACAGAAGCCCAAAAGGAAGGGAAAAATGTGCTCCCATTATTCCTATTTAGACACACGCACATTCAAGCCTAATCAAGAGGCTATGTGTTTTCTAGCTTTTTTTCACAACTTGGTCAATATTCTTGTTTTCTGAAGATTAGTATGCATTTCCTCCAGTTATATGCAAGGCATATTGAAATCAGTGTTCGAAATTAAGCCGTCGCCAGTAGTTTCTGCAACTCAAGAGTACTACCTAGCGACCAAGCTGAGATTTCCAGTAGCCTGAAATAAATCTCCACTGCAGAAGACCTAGGGCAGCTGTTACCATCCCCTTTTGGATGCTACTTCCCTGAAGCCTTCTGATATGCCCAAGAGACTCCATTGTGGTACTGCTTTCATAAGTAAACAAACTGTAAAGTATTCATGTCATTTCAGGCCACCCACGCCCACCTCTCTTAATTGTGGCATCCAATTAAGAACTGCTATTAAACATGTGAAATTAACAATGGGTCACTGAACTGTGTATTAGTTCATGTATTTAAAAATAAAAAATGAGAAGTGCTGCTGCATTTGGAGGGGGGGCAGATGGCAACTAGCCGTGCTGTTTTTGCCCCTATAAGCCAGGTTCCAGGAGCCATGTGGCTCCTGGATTTTATATCTCACTTTCTAACACTTCTTGAAATACTTACATCATCTACTTTGGGCTCTGTTACTGGTACCCATTTGTAAATCCTGAGGGATGTGTCACCAACTGTCACCCATTTCTTCTCCCTACAAAAAGATAACACATGTTAGTTTCAAAATAGCACATTAAAAAGTGACGTGGAAGTATATATTGTGGAAGGTCTGTAACAACCTATTCAAATTGGTTGTATGTTCTCTAGGGACCTGAGAACATACGATGATGTGTAGAGTTGTCTGCATTTAATACAGGAGACATGTTATCTTTTAAAACCAGCAGATACCTCTGCAATTTTGAGGGTTCTTGTTGGCACAGCCCAACAAGCAAAAGTGACAAAGCGAGCGAGAGAGAGACCTAGCATCCAGAGAGCACATGCACTGCACACAATGTTTGGGTCATTTAGTATGTCACAACAGCAGATAATATCTAATTTGAGGGGAAACGTAACCGAAATCAATTTTAAGTGTTTCTCAAAGTATAAAGATATACCAACTAACTCCAAATTCCTAGAGACAGGAATACCACATGGCAGCATATGTATGCCCTCCAATCCCCTCTGCAAAATCCAAGCAGCTGGTGGCAGCTGGAGAGCTTTTCTACAATGGGAGGCTGTCAGGCTTAGAAAGGAAAATTTTGGAAGGATACATGACACATGAAACTCAAATGCTAAACCAGAGCTTGCCAGTTCAGGCAAATGAGCAAGCCCTGGTATGCCTCAAACCAGGTAATCACTTCACGTGAGGCACCCAAACTGCTCACTCTTCACTCAATCAATGCCAAACCACTGTCTTGTGTTATGTCTGAAGCGCCCCATTAAATTTCCGTATGATATAGCACACATACATGTACAGTTAGCTGGAACTCAACTCCTTGCAAGTCCCAGCAAGTATGAGTAACAAAAGCAGCTACACTGGAAGGGGATAAACAAGATTCCCTGGTGGGCCAGAAGTATTAATCTGTAGAACAGAATGTGAGAGGTTTAAGAGCAGCAATAGATTGGAAAGAGGTCCAAATTATCTTTTTATCATTTCTGTGATATCACAAAGCTTGTTTTTGTTTTTAAATGAGAGACACTTATGAAAATTAGCAGCAATCCCTCCATAGCTTTATTTCACCTACTAGCTATTCATCATAGAGAAAAGGGTGAAGACAAAGACTATCTAGAAACAGGGGCCATCCACATCATAAAAGTATATAGTGTCTTACGGCAGCATTTCTTACAATATGTTTCTGAAAACATGTAGTTTATATATTATATCAACATTCTGATCCAACAGAGCCATTCTCCATTCCTAAAGCTCAATGCTCTGAAATGTTTATCAGTGCTCTGAAATCCAATGCACTGACCTACTACTGAAAGAAAGAAAATCACTAAAGTAGAACGCACTTTAAATTTGAGTTCTAAACGTAATTTGTTATTTAACAAAATTTATAGACCGCTTAATCAAAAAAGAGCTCTTCAGCAGTTTACATAAGGCTGCATGTGTAATGTAATTAAGCAATTAAGCCAATGAATGAACCTATCACTGTTCTCTTGAACACAAGACACCTGTGTAAGTGTTTCTAGTTATAAAAACAACATTTAAACGGAATTTGTTCCACAATGTATTAGAGATGCTGCATTTGAAAACCAAAAGTTCAATATACCTGTTAGCATCTCAAAGCAGCCACAAACAGCATCTTCACTCGATCAACTGTAGAATACAGGAGGAAACCTATGTTAGTATTTTTTTTAAAAAAAATCTAGAGTGAAAGTTATCCCTGATATTTGGGAGTCTTCATTTAATTATGTTGATTTGACTCTATTTGGCCCAAGAGACACATTCCCTTGTGGGCAACAATCTGGGGGTCACCTGCCAGTGCAAGGGGGAGCTATTTTACCCATTGGCTAGTCTACACACTCACACATCCCTCTCTATCTTCCTTCCAGGTAAGCAGAGGACATTATCAGAGCTCCAGGACACATTCCAGCCAGGCAAAAACAGAAGGAGGTGAAGAAGGGGCAGTGAAGGGTGTGGCTAGGAAAAGTGGCAAGGGCCTGCCAGAGAGGCCTGGAGGGTCACATTTGGCCCCTAGGCTAGAGGTCCCCCACCACTAATGTAGATGATCAAGAGCACTGAACTCAGGCCTACATATGTTGGGGAAAAAACAAGATTTAACAAGCTTCCTGAGATGTGCCCAGCAGACTAACGTCTTCTTCTTTGAGTATCCCACGCCTCTCAGTACAAACCTCTTATGAAACTTCCTTAAGATTCAAAAGCAGTTTCCCATTGCTTTATTAGGAAATACAAGTCCAAAGTCCCCTTGAGCATGCAGTGTTAGCTGCATGGTTCTTTGGGTTTGGGCCAAGGGACAGAACGCTTAAAGAATCAGGGAACCTGAGGGAATAGAGATACTGGTAAGGATATGGAATAGAAACACTATGTCCCAGTACAGTCATACCACGGAAGTCGAACAGAATCCGTTCCGGAAGTCTGTTCGACTTCCGAAACATTCGACTTCCAAAGCGTGGCTTCTGATTGGCTGCAGGAAGCCGCAGAAGCCCCGTTGGATGTTTGGCTTCCGAAAGAACATTCGAAAACTGGAAAACTCACTTCCGGTTTTTGATCGTTCGTGAGCTAAAACGCTTGACTCCCAAGGTGTTTGGGAGCCAAGGTACAACTGAACAGTATGTCCTATTCAGCCACTATGACAGCTTACAAACTTTAGCAAAAAGATAATTAGTTCCTCCAGTTTAGCAATGCTGCTTCACTGACCTGTCCTTCAAAAAACAGTATCTAATTGGAAGCACTCTATTTTAATTACAGTTCCCTATTCCACAAACATTTTTGATATACCAAAATCTGCATGGGGTAGTATGCATGGAATAGGGCTTGCTCAGCGCAATATGGATTATAATTCGTATGAATGATACTTAGGGACGTATATGCCTTCTGTATTCTTGAATAATAAAGAAAAAACAGGGAAAATCAGCAGTTTCTTCGAGCAGGATTAGGATTCTACTTCACATAGGCTGCTATCTGATCTGTTTTACTATTTCCCATGACTACTTAAGATGGGTATTTCTTCTTTTTACCTACCATCACCATCAGTATTTTAAAATTAACGCTTTCTAATATTTTTTCCTCCCTGTAAGCATTTCACTTGGCAGTAGTACCTCTGTTTCTTAGTTTATCTCGACCTTTCTCTATTGTGTTGTGAACGGCCTATAAGGGGGCACAATGACATTTGTTTTCTTCCAGGGAAGCTGGAGGCGGCCAACTAGGGTCAGGGACTGCTACACTTGTGGATAAAGATTTTGGGGGGTGCACTAGGATTAGGTATGCAGCAGTGAAAACAGATCGGGTTGCACCTCTTTTGCGCAGAAACTGACCCCCATAGATCTGGTTAACTGCACCACACCATTTCAGCAGACTAGCCCAATGATTTTTCACATCTTGGTCAAATTAAGCTTCTTTAAAATCGGGGCATGTTTTAATCTCAAGTTCAGTTATGCATAAAAAGTGACATACTTTTCTAGTTTTAACACATTATCTTAATACGGACCTAAGCAAAAGGTAGATTAATATAAAAATCCTTCTACAAACTGGTTATGGACACAAACCAGAGTAAATTAGATATGCCTAAGTATCACTCACATCAATATGATTAAGCACATTGTTAAACACAACTATTTCTACTAGTAATAGAATCACCTGGTTTCTCTGGCCTGCACCATGCATACAGATATCAAATAAAAAGGTGCACATAACACATACACATGAGAAATACTCAACAGACTTTGGCACTGAAATAAATCATTTTCATCATAGGTTGCCTTCAAGGCCCTATTTAACCTCATGCCTAAGATACGACTTTAGTTTTCAAAGCTATAGCGTATCCATCTGATAAATATGGATAAATATTATCCATCTGATAAATAGAAGGCTGCATCGCCGACACCCGGGGACCCGGGTGGCGCTGTGGGTAAAAGCCTCAGCGCCTAGGGCTTGCCGATCGTCAGGTCGGTGGTTCGAATCCCTGCGGTGGGGTGCGCTCCCGTTATTTGGTCCCAGCGCCTGCCAACCTAGCAGTTCGAAAGCACCCCCGGGTGCAAGTAGATAAATAGGGACCGCTTACTAGCGGGAAGGTAAACGGCGTTTCCGTGTGCGGCTCTGGCTCGCCAGAGCAGCTTCGTCACGCTGGCCACGTGACCCGGAAGTGTCTCCAGACAGCGCTGGCCCCCGGCCTCTTAAGTGAGATGGGAGCACAACCTTAGAGTCTGTCAAGACTGGCCCGTACGGGCAGGGGTACCTTTACCTTTACTTTATCGCCGACACAGATGCAGCACACCTTGAACAAGCAGAAATCCAAAAATCCATGTGCCTCAGAAGGAAAAAATCTTTCTCTAATCATCAAGCCACAGACAATCAACACCATCAAACCACATGAATACTGAACAATAAACCTTTCTGTCTCAAGCAGATGTTTGACTGGAGGCTGAAGAAACCAGTGTCAGTAGCCAGGCTGATTGAGAAGGACTTGTCTGTTCTCAACAGTTTAGGACTGAATGAATGCAGAGAGCGATCCAAGCACCTGAACCATCAAAGGTAGCCAATGACTGCTAAAACTACTGGGTTCCCCAAGTTTGCCAGCATTCATTAATCACACTGGGTAACAGCAATGGAATAACTTTTTGTAGAACATTTTGCCTGCAACAACTTTCCAGTGAGAGATATATGTATATGCCTGGTCTGTTTTGCTATTTTCCCTTGACTGCTTCAGGCGGGTTTTTCTTCTTCCATCTCTCTCTCTCATTCTACATGCACACACGGAACTGTACCCAATGTATACTACTACTACTACTAATAATAATAATAATAATATATTTATACCCCGACTATCTGGCTGAGTTTCCCCTGCCACTCTGGGCGGCTTCCAACTGAATATTAAAAACAATGCAGCATTAAATAGTAAAAACTTCCCTAAGCAGGGCTGCCTTCAGATGTCTTTTAAAAATAGGATAGTTGCTTATTTCCTTGACATCTGATGGGAGGGTGTTCCACAGGGCGGGGGCCACTACTGAGAAGGCCCAACGTATGTTGGGACCCAGTGCCATACCACGCAAAGTGTCTTCAGCAATAGCAAGCTTGAAGTCTTCAATACAGTGCAGCACACAGAAGGCATGTAAAGACATTAAATTTCATGCCAACACTCTTTCATCTCAGAATACAGAAATATCCACCAACCTTTCACTGCACATTAGTAAAGGTTTGCACATTTCTTCTTGTTCTTGTTCCCCAATGGGAAAAAATAGGGGGTGGGGTCCTACATTGTTCATCTGAAGAACAAGATCTACATAAACTTGTGGCATGAACAATCCTTTTAAGGATCTGACTAGGTTTCCCACAGCAACTGGAAGGCTGCTATGTCAGGATTGAAGTCTGCAAAATTTCTATGGCTTTCCCCATCACTCTGCTCTTGGAGGAATGAGCCAGTGTGATCACCTGTGCATAGTTGCTATGACAACAGAAGATGCTGGCAAAAAAGTTTCACTTGACTTATTTGTTAAACAAGAAGCAAGGCTCCAATTTTCTCTTCTCCACACTTTTGGCAAAGAACAACAAAAGGAAACAAGGCGCACACTTGCCTTGAAAAAACAAATGGAGCATCAAGCACCCAGCTACAATGATGCTGACAATGAGCATCACCATCTCTCCCTGCATTATGTTAGGCTCCTAAAAGTGCGTGCCAGCGAAGTGCATTTTCTTAAGCGCACAACAAAAGCATTATTCCTAAAACTTTGTACTATCATTAAGACTACAAGGCTGGCAGTGTTTCGGCTTTTCAACACAATGGCTTGGATTTCTATTTTGAATTCCTCTTCTCAGTCTGCATCAGAAAATACACTTTTTAGCTATTTACCCATTGCAATTTGAACTGGACTGCTCACAAACATCACAGCTTTTAAAACTGCAATCATCCACTCTGGGAAGAAAAGAAGGATACTAACTGATTTTTCTGTATTCTGCTTGTTTATAATATATACCTATAGAAGAACTATTTTATCCAACACAAAACCCTTGAATCCAATGATTTCTGCTTTTTTATGAGCTGTGCATTGGTGTAACAAAAACTCAATCACATTGTTTTACAAAATAAGCCTGTCTTGAATTACATTCATACTATGTTATCTGATCCAAAAATACCAAACTACACACTGATTGCCTATTGTGCTTCAATAACCATTTCGTTGTATTGTTTAGCTGTGCCACAATGATTTCCACAATAAAAACTACACAAAAAACCCCCACAAAAGAATAAAATGCTAAAACGTTGTAAAGATTTAACAAAAGAGGGCAATTCTACCAAGGTTACAACCTTTAATTATATAATTTCAAACAAATTCAAGTAGCAATTACACCCTCCCTGTATAGCTCCACTCAGATTTTAGAATTAAACAATACAAGCTGGAACCAATGTGATTTGTAGCACAAAACTAAAAATCTTTAAATTACATTCCCTTGGTTGACCCATTCCCATTAAAATATCGGAACACATGCGCATTCTAAACTTTACCTAGGATTTCAAGAATTATCACTTTTAAGATTTTCCTCTGAAATGTGTGAAAAGCATTTAAAACAACCATTCACACTTAAAGGTGCATGAGGATTTTGAAAGAAAGATGAAAGTCCAAGTCACATCTGATGCCTGCCTATTCACCATAATATACTCTCCCTTCTGAATTAAAAATAAAATAAAAAAGGAAATACCCACAGATCACAGTTCACAAAGCACATTGTTCTCTTTCTCACCAACCAAACAAAAGCGCAAGGGAGCCAAGCAGAAGCAGTACTACACTTCAGGGGGTATCAGAAAGAAGGTGCACAAGGATAAAAGGAGCTGCAACAGCAAATGATCATTGGATCTGCCCCCCCCCCACAAGCGAAGCTGGAGACAGCTCACCAAGAGGATATTGGGAAGGTGCTGCCATGCACATTCTAAGAAATATGTTGTGTGAATAGCCACAGAAAGCAGTAGCACGCACACGGAACAAAGTGATGGTAAAGAGTGTCTGTAAAATTCATGGTAGGGAGAACAGCTCACGAGATACCTGCAAAGGCCACAGCACAGTCATGGGCCCCAGATTCACTCTCTATCCAGGTAAAAGGATCTCAGCTACAGGGGGGAAACCTCTGCCCAAGACACTGAAGAGCCTGTCCTGGGCTAGATATAATGCTTCAAATCTAGGTCAAGGGGCAGTTGGGAGGGGAAGAGGTCATATTGGGTTCGAAGAGTTTGGAGAGAGAAGTTCCCTCCTCTGCCTCCTGCCAGATTCAGCCGAACAGGATGTGGAATGGTGAGAGAATATTGATCTATCTCACACAACAGGGAGCTCGCACAGCCAGTGGGTGTGGGAAGCATCACTTGGGGAAATATACAGTGAGGACAAGAAGAAAGTTGACAGGAAGAAGATGCCTGCATGGAGGCCAACCAAGGAATCCATCCCAACGCATTTGCCAAATGAATTTATGGCTAAAGGAGCAAGGGAGAGAAGAGAGACAGGTGGAAGGAAATACATAAGACCAAGGGAGAGGTTTAAGAAGATCTAACAGTGAAAAATTGGGAGGGGGGCTAGACATGGGTAAGGAAAACCTTAAAATAATTACAATGGAGGAAAATAGGAAGAAATTAGGAAGGGGAAAGACCGAGGCATCTGTAAAAGAAAAGGCACCCAAATTGCACTAAGATATGATACAGAGGAACAGGGATAGCTCAGTCCATAGAGAAGGAGACTCTTAAACACAGGGTTGTGGGTTGGAGAACCCCACATTGGGCAAAAGATTCCTGCATTGCAGGGGGTTGGACTAGATGACCCTCACGGTCTACTTTGCCATTCTATGAAGTTAATCAAGGAGTTGAGGGTGGGGTTGCTGAGCAAAAACCATCCAAGGGTAAGGGGTGGGACAAAAACCCAAGGGACTGGGGGGGGGGGGAGAGAAGGACAAAGAAATATATGCATAAGAAACTGAAGTCAGAAAAAGAACCCGAAAAGAGAAAAAGGAGGTGCCTGGGGTTCTTCTAGCAGACCACAAGGGGAAGACCACAACAAAGGGGAGGGGGTCCAAGATGTAAGGCTGCCAGGCTGCCTTGGAGGGAGTCTCACTCACCAACTGTAGGGGGGTCTATAGAAAGAATAAGGGGCACAGCACCAAGAGGCGAAGGGGGAAAAGCCAAGGGGAAAGGAGATGGGAGCAAAGCCCTGAGGATGTGGGGACGCTGCTGCGGTGTGTGCTCAACTTATGTGCAAGAAGGGAGAAGCCTCCCAAGAGGACGGAGGTGGGAAGAGCCCCCAAGCTGCCTTGGGGGGAATAGATGGGGGGGTGGGAGGAAGGCGACTCAGGAGGGATAGCACTAAGGGGTCTGTACTAGGAACTGGGGGGGGGGGGGAGCCTGGGGGTTCAACAATGAGCGGGCGGAGGGGCGAAAAGGAGAAAGCCCTGAAGGGTATCTGGTGGAAACTGAGTGAGGGGAGAGAGAGAAGACATGTTGGAGGGGGGGTTGGGGGGCAGAAAAGATGAGTAGGCCCCATGCGTGGGTGTGGGTGTTTTCACAATGGGGCTCCCACCCACCTACTCGGAGGCAAGGAGAAATGTTGGCCTGTCTGGGGGGGGGGAGGGAGGGAAGGAGGGGGGAGGGCGCCGACACCCCCGCGCCGCCCCTCTTCCTTTATCCCCTTTCTCCTTCCCTCACCCCACACCCCCCCTTAAAAAATTAAATATCGAGACAAAAACAAAAGCCTCCTCCTCAGCCTCGCTCACCATTTGCGCACTTTCTCGATGGCCGCCATCACCCGCTTGATATCATCCTTGGCGCGGCTGCGGGTCTCGGCCCGCACCGACCGGCCCGACATGCTGCCGCCGCCGCCGCCGCCGCGAGGGAGAGCCCGGACTCCGGCTGGCTGGCTGGCTGGCGCGCTCCCTCCCGCGCTCGCTCGCTCCCTCTCGCACTGCTGGGCCCGCACCGGCAGAGGCTGGGAGCGGGAGGAGGAGGCGGCGGAGGCGGAGGCAGCTCCGTCCTCGCTCGGCTCGCTCCGCGGCAGCGCCCCCGCACGCACGCACGCACGACGGAGGCGCCTTCGCTGGCTCCGCCCCGGAGGGAGGGAGGAGGAGGCCAGCCGAGCGGGGCATTGCGCAGGCGCCAGCTCGGCGGACGCGCGCCCGCGCGCCCTTAGCTCCACCCCCGAGGCGAGGCGGGCGGGGACGCGGCTGGGGGAGGGGCGTTCCCGCGCTTTTGTCCTCTGAGGGAAGCGGCGCAGCGCCGCAGTTCGGTGTGAGGCGAGCGCTCTTGGCCGGACGCGGCGATGTCTGCGCGTTCCTCCGAAACACTGGGGCACGCATAGGCAAACTCGGCCCTCCCGATGTTTTGGGACTACAACTCCCATCATCCATGAATACTGGTCCTGTTAGCTAGGGATGATGGGAGTTGTAGTCCCAAAACATCTGGAGGGCCGAGTTTGCCTATGCCTGCGCTTGGGGGTTTCCTCCCGCCCCCCACCCCTTTTGTGTCCCACCTGGCTTCTTCCAACTGGGCGAGTTTACCTCAGAATTTATTTATTTCCTTCATAAAATTTATACGCAGCTTGACTGTAAAACACAAACACTGGCAGTCTTGAAGCGGGTTCACAACAAGGGGCTGCTTCATGTGGTGCCTGTTTTGCTTTTAAATGCACTTTGCATTGTCCCTGTATCCTACTGAATTTTTTGTTTTTCACTCAGTTTCTTGTTATATACATCATCGCCTTAAGATTGTTGTACGGAAGGTAACTGATGAATGAACTAAAATAATGCCTAGATCTGGGAGATTTGTGCTGTATAGAAACTGCTTGTCAAGTGAGTTTAATAAGTATGCAGATTAATGGTGTCCTTTGAGGCAGTGGTGTAGCATGGTTTGCCAGGGCCAGGCAAGTATTTTGCACCCACTAACCCAGGCTCATTCATGGTTCCTTGTCATCCTGGGGGAAAGTGACCAGCGGGATGTCGCAGGGTTCTTTCCTGGGCCCGTTGTTGTTCTACATATTTGTAAATGACTTGGATGAAGGAACTGAAGGTGTGCTCATCAATTCTGCAGATAATGCCAAGCTTGGGGGTGCGTAGCTAATGCCTTAGACAGAATCAGAATTCAAAATGACCTTAACAGATTGGAGAACTGGACCCAAACTAACAAAATGAATTTCATGAGGGACAAATGTAGGGTTCTGCACTTAGGCAGGAAGAACCAGATGCACAAATATAGGGCGAAGGACACCTGGCTTACTAGCAGTGCATGTGAAAGGGACTGAGGGGTCTTGGTGGACCACAATCTTAACATGAGTCAAGAGAGGGATGCAGCTAGGTGTCCCCTTACCACCTCTTTTCCTATCATGGGCTGCAGATCCCTCCTTACCATCATTTATTCTGTTACCACCAGAAAAAATCCTTCCTCTTCCATGACCCTGGCTCTGATAATTTTTATTTCAAAAGAAAATACAATTTTTAAAGTGATGCAAAAAATTAATAATTTTTTAATGCAGCTACAGCAATGTGTTTCCTTTTTAAGGCTTAAGAACAATCAGCGGCCATTAAGATTTAATGATCAGGGTGCTGCTCCCAGATTCAGGTTCATTTGTGGTCTTTGTGGTTTCCGTCTCTGTCCGTCTCGGCTCAGGAATTGGTAAGTCAAGAATGTCTGTTATGAAGTGCGTGGCTGTGATTTCCTCTGGAATTTCTTCCTCAATAAAGGCATCTGCACCTGAAAGGCGAGAGGCATTGAAATGGACGTTAGGATTCAGGACAACGGAGATAAAGATGTTGCATCTGCACCGGGCTCTCCCCTCAACAGCTTACACTAGGCTGCATACACATCATTCATTCTGCTGATGTTTTCACAGTAAGTGAACCCCAGGGGCGTACAAAGTGGGGGGCAGAGGGGGGGACAAGATGGTCCCTGCCTCCCCCCAGCTGTAGAGCGGCCATACAGACTGTGCATGTGCAATGACCGTACGGAGTGCCACACATGCGCAGTCCATATGGGATGCCGTGCGAGCGCACTCCATATATGATGCCGCACATGCACTGTCCGTACAGGCTTATAGCTGTCAACTTTCAGATTTGAAAATAAGGGATCAGCAGCCGCAAAAATAAGGGATCAGCAGCCTCACCTGTTCCGGGGACAGTCTAGGGGATGTCTAACAATCCGGGATAGCAGCGGGAAGCAGTGGGAAACGGCGCTGGAATAAGGGAATTTCCCGCAAAAAAGGGAAGGTTGACAGCTATGTACAGCTGCCGCTTGCACGTATGTCCGTATGGGCTGCTGCACATGTGCACTCCATACGGTTGCCGTGCAAGCGGCAGCCCATATGGACACCGTGCAAGCAGCAGCCCGTACGGACTGTGCATGTGCGGCAGCTCATACAGCGTGAGTGGCAGTCCATAACAAGTGCGGCATCCCGTACAAACTGCACATGTGCGGCATTCTGTACAGAGTACGCATGTGTGGGATGCCGCACATGTGCACTCCGTACAGGCCGACCTGCCCCAGGAGCCAGAGAGGGTTCCTCCGCCACTGCTGTAGCCAAGTACCTGTAGCGTCGTAGGTGCCAACCTCCGAGCGGCCCCCCTCAGGATTTGCGCCCAGCAAAGTGGTGAGGCACTCTGCTAGCTCCTCTTCCGTGAAATGCTCTCCTGGGTCAAATAAGGTAAAAACACAACCTGTTAGCTTTGTGACAAATCCGTTTTGGGGCCAATGCTGCCCTCCTCTGGGTTGAGGCCCACCTCTCTGTTGTAGCAGCAGCAGCAGTTCATCCCTACTAATGGCCACCTCGCTGTTCTCATTCTCATAGCCCAGCACTTGGAAGGCATTTTCTATTTCTTTCAGTGAGAGCCCAAAGGCAGGCCGGTGATTCACATACAGCTTGATAAAGTCGCCTAAATTGATGTCGGTCACTTGCATGCCGGTCTCCAGATATTCACTGAATTTGACTTCATTTAGCATGTCTTCAATCTAAAGGAATAAAAATGTGCCTTTGTAAATGGAGATGCTGATGCCACTGGAATGCTTTGACATTCTGCGCCAAGGCAACAATAAAAGACATTTCATGGCCACTGAAAAAGGAACACTTTGCCGCCTAGAGAGGTCACATTTCCCAGCCCTCCAACCCATGCTCAGAAGGACTGGGAATAAATGGTTTGCATGATGTTCCCCTGAGTCTTACTCATTTGGCTGCCGCTGTTTGCAATGATGTCCAAATATATATTTGTTCCATTTCTATGCCATCTGTGTACCAAAGTCTGCTGGGTGGTTTACAAAATCAATAAAATATACAAATACAATACAGTTCAGTTTAAGCAAACTGGTTTGCTGTTACATCTGAATTAACAGACTGTTGTTTCTAATGTTGCTCCACTCTTGTGGGCCACTGTTTGGAGCAGCATCTGATAATTGTCCAGAAAAGCAGAAAAACCACACAAAGCATTGTTTGCACAAACAGCCTTTTTCAGACATAAAACTAAACCATGGTTTAATATTATATGAACAAGCAAATGCTGCGTGGAACTTCTGTTTTAATTCTGCCTCCAGATAATTGTGGGAAAACCATACTTCAGCAGTGTTAAAGAGCTCAAGGGGATGCAAGCTTGGAATTCATGTACTGTACATGCATTAACAGGCATGAACCCTAGAGAATGATGCACCTTCCGCAACTAGAGATTTAACTTTTAGAAACTTGGGTATTGGGGTAGAAGCTGAAGAATTGCCTCTCTCTAGTAACCTGCTATATGCCCACTCAACTCCTTCAATCTGCAGAACTGGCACTGTTACAGATGTTCTGAATTTATAAGGACTCCAAATTCTAGTGTGGCAGCACCTACATTTTGGGACCCCCTGCATATTGACATCAGGCAGGCACTATCACTAGACTCTCTTCAGTACCTGCTAAAAACCTTTTCGTTTAGAGAAGCTTCCCCAGATATGTGGAAAGTTGATGTGCATTTTAATCTGCTGTTAGTTGTTTTTATTGGTAATGTCATTGCTTTATTCTTTTTTTAAAAAAACCAATTTGATGTTTTCACAACCATGTGGCATATACGTTTTAAGAAATCAAATAAATAAATAAATAAATAAACACACACACACACACACACACATACACACACACACACCTCAATAAAAACCTCCTGAAAAGGAAAAACAGAGGTGGTGATTTACCAGCCACAGATACCAGATCTGGTCCTGATAACACAGATTCTGTTAGGAGTGAAAATAGATTTATGAATGAGAAGGAAGAAGAGAGGTGACGCCACTTGCAAGGCTATTATAATAATTACTGCTCCTGCCATAAAATTAGAAATATCAGTTTCTCTCCACGACCCTCATCATCCCCAAGAGGCATTTTTCCAAGGATATGACATGCATAGGGAGAAAGGAGTCGCAAAGGATTAGTGAGGGGGGGAGAAGAGCTGGTTCTCTTTTCACACCCTCTGGCTGTTTCATAAAAGTGGGGCAGCTCCAGCGCTGTTCTTATTGTGCCTGCACATATCTGCTCAGCGGAGGGAAGTAGGCCATGAACCCTCCCCACTACGCTACAATGCGCAGGGAACTGGGCTACATGTTTGGTCACCCTTGAAGAGCTTTTCCTGTCCTGCCACCAACAGGCACACACAGCGGATGCAAAAGGAAGATGCTGCTTGGGCTGAACTGTCTCCACAGCCCTGTGAAATCCTGAAACAAGGACACTTTTTGCTCAGTGGGGCTTCCACAACGTTCACCTTGTTTTGCTACTATTTCTGCTATGTCCCTGTCTCTCCCACCCTCAGGACTACCTGCCTGCAATGCCCTTTGGTGGTTTCCACCATCCCTAAGTGACAGAAGAGATACAGCTGCGATCACTGACGCACACTTTCATTGCTTCTGAGCAACTGCCCATAGGATTGCTCTGAAAAAATAGGCATACACAAGAAAACCACAAGGGAGCTTCTGGGTCTCCCTGGAAACCCCTTCTTTTCAATGCAGTGCCATCTGGCTCAGTACATAAGCTGCTGCTTTATGCAGAATCAGACCGTTGGTCCATCTAGCTCAGTACTGTCTACACTGACTGGCAGTGGCTCTCCAGGTTTGTCTCTCTCAGCCCTACCTTGAGATGGCAGGTATCTGTGCCAATTTCACATCAAAAATATATCCAACCACTCAGTCCTCTTTTTTTAAGGGAAAAAGTTGTCAGTACTCAGCATGAAGTGTTGCAGTACGTGCCACACTTTTAGCACTGGGGGGTGGGGAAGTACCCCCAGGAAAAAAGCACTGCAATCACCACTGCTTGCAGTACCTGAACAGTACCCTTGGTGGCATATACCATATTTTTCGCTCTATAAGACGCACATTTTCCCCTCCAAAAATTAAGGGGAAATGTGTGAGAGTCCTATGGAGCGAATGCAGGCTCCTTGGCTTCAGCGATAGCAACGCAAAGCCTCCGAAGCGCAGTGGGAGCGCTCCCGCCGTGCTCCAGAGGCTTCGGGTTGCCTTCACTGAAGCCTGGAGAGCGAGAGGGGTCGGTGCGTATCAACCGCTCTCGCTCTCCAGGCTTCAAAAGCCGCCTGAAGCCTCCAGAGCGCAGCGGGAACTCCCACTGCGCTCCAGAGGCTTCGAGTTACCTTCACTGAAGGCGAAGGCAATGTGGGAGAGGGAGAGCTGCGCAGCGCCCCTTCAGTGAAGCGGGAGGAAAAATAGAAGGGGCTCCGTTTCTCCTGCCGCTTCGCTGAAGGGGCGCTGCGCAGAGAGGGGGAGATTTTTTTCTCCTTGTTCTCCCCCTCTAAAACAAGGTGCGTCCTATGGTCGGGTACGTCCTATAGAGCGAAAAATGCGGTAGCTGGAATGGTGGAATTTACGGCAGGAAACCAGCACAGGGCCCTTATATGAATAATTTCCCCAGTCTTCAGCTCTCAACGTTTCTGACTACTGTCAGTATATTTATGCATACGTTGAGAAATTTAGTGCAAATTTCTGATCATATACATATTTTAATAGAATATTTTTCATGCTTTACGATTTTTTGCAAGCCATTTCCCCATATATAATACACCCCCCTAAACAGGGATGCCAAAACTTAGGCCCCACACGGTGGGTGCCCAGCACGCCCCGCAACGTCAGGACACAGTGACACCAAGTTGCGCCCAAGTTGTGTGGGGAGAGATCCAAAATGGACGGATTCTTCCATTCTGTTCCTACGCACAGGTTTGTGCAACTCTCCCCTGTAGTAATACTGACCTGTTCCTCAGATGGGTAGAAGCCCATGGCACGCATGACAAAAGGGATTTGCTCCAAAGGGATGTGTGTGGACACCTTTCTGGGTTCCATGGTGTCGATACCTTGATGACGCAGCTGAGCATAATAAAAATAGTCTTCCAGCTCCTGGAGGAGGGGGAAATGTAATACACAGCCCATGAGGAGAAGGTGAGGGAGCAGAGTCTGTTCAGCCTGGAGAGCACATGGTTAAGAGAGGTAGCTGGGTAGCCACCTTCAAATATTCATTTACTGCCACATACAGAATGGAGCACATTTCTTTTCTCTTGCTCCAGAGGGTAGGAATGGAACCAATCAGCTCAGATTGGGATTAGAGTAAACATTTTGAAGGATTTCCTGGCTACATGAGTTGTTCAACACACTGCCATAGAAGATGGCCAACTTTCTTTTTCAGAAGCTTTTAAGCGCAAAGTTTGATGGCCCCCAATTAGGGATGTGTAGTAATGGCTTTCCTGCACCAGCAGCGGCCTGTGGGTGTCAACTAGATGATCTTTGAGATCTTTTCCAGCTTTGGAATTTTATGAGAAAAGCACACGGAGTTTTGTGGCATGGAAAACACAAAAGGTGATGATTTAGATAGCTAGATAAATGATATCATTAATAGCCATTTCCTTTAAACTTGAACCCTGACATTCGGTTCATGTTTCATCTTTTAAAAAACATGTGGTTGGGGAGAAGGGATCAAGTATAAATGGTAAAATGCAATGACCGCATGTGCAAAGCAACCAACTGGACATGCAATAATGGCTGGATCTTGAAACAGTGCTGGCTCCAGGGTTCTGGGGTCCTTCAATGGGGCACTTGGATCTGGGGGAGGTGAAACATGGGGCTGCCTTTGAAAAGCATTTGGAAACTGGTGCAGAATGTGGCTTGCTAGTGGGACCCAGCAGCAAGGAACATATTACTCCACCACTCACTGGAAGCACGATTTGAAATACAATAGTGCCTCCAGTATCTGAGACAGTCAGCCTCTGAATACCAGTTGCTGGAGAACATGAGAAGGAAGAGTGCCACTGTGCTTCTGCTTTGCTTTTGGGCTTCCCATAACGAGCATCTGGTTGGCTCCTTTGAGAACAGGATGTGCCTTGGGTCTTCTCCAGGAGCCAGGCTCTTCTGATATCTTTTGAACTTTAAAACCTGAAACAATATGGGGGTGAGGTATCTAAAGGAGCACTTTCTTTCAATGAAGCTTCCCACTGATTAGGAACTTTGTCAGGGACGTGGGTGGCTCTGTGGGTTAAACCACAGAGCCTAGGACTTGCCGATCAGAAGGCGACGGGGTGAGCTCCCGTTGCTCAGTCCCTGCTCCTGCCAACCTAGCAGTTCAAAAGCACGTCAAAGTGCAAGTAGATCAATAGGTACCACTCCGGCGGGAAGGTAAACGGCATTTCCATGTGCTGCTCTGGTTCGCCAGAAGCGGCTTAGTCATGCTGGCCACATGACCCGGAAGCTGTACGCCAGCTCCCTTGGCCAATAAAGCGAGATGAGCGCTGCAACCCCAGAGTTGGCCACAACTGGACCTAATGGTCAGGGGTTCCTTTACCTTTTACAAAAGCCTATATCTGTGTATACCTGTCTTCTGAGCTTAGGGAGGTGGCTGCCGGAGAGTTTTCTCTACAGGGGTGCACAAACTGCTGGAAGCTCTTTCCAGATAAGTTTGCTTGGTACCACTTCCGTTAGCGTTAAGGGGTCAGGCGAAGTTTATTTTCTGCTTTAATTATAGTCACAGTCCTTTTCCTTATTTTTGACGGCTGCTTTCACCTGCTGACTCACCAGGGCTGGCCCTCTCCAGGGTGAAGCAGCAGGCGCATGGATGGGGTCAGGAAGCCGAAGGAAGGGGTTGGAGCACTGGGATAAGATTCAGCCATCAGTCCAGTCAGCTTCTCTGCATGGAATGAGTTGCTTCAGGCAGCAACGCATCTTGGGCTGATGCTGGACTCTCTCACTTTTCATCAATGCGGTTCTACTGCTGCTTTTTGGTGATATATATTTCATTTATCGACTTACTGTAAGCTGCCTTGAGGGTGTGGACGCGGAAAGGTAGAGTAGCAAAGCTATAAATAAGGAAAGCATGCAAGTCTTACATTACCTTGAAAAACTCGCCCTCTCTGCCCCCTTCCAGAAGGTTGTAGAATGGGATCAAATCTTCACCCCCCAGAAAAGAAGCTGCTTCCAGAGCACTAGGAGGAGAGCAACAAAGACACGTCTGAAGGAGAGGGGTGAGACAGGAGCCCCACACATCCCCATTGCCCCAGCCACCTACTGCACTGAAAAACAGGTCCTTAAAATTAAAATTATCCTGTGCAATTCCAAAAAAGCCTAAAGGGTGCAATCCTATACTTGAGTTTTGCTGTATGAGGAAGAGCTTTGAGATATACCATAAGCCTGATGAACATGCCAACAGAATTCATCAAATATACAGGTGGAACTGCTGAAAGCTATAGGGAGGAGCACCCCCACGATGTATCTTCTACCCCTTCACGCCACATCCTGTTGGGGGCATAATTCTGCACCAGCCCCAGAAATGGGCCCAATTTCCACCCCTTTTACTTTGTTGACTGGCATTCAAAAGCTGAGTGGGACCATGCTGTTTTCTACCAGCTGGGGGAGCTTGAACCTCCATCTTCTCATTTCTGACCACATGACCAATGCAGTGATTGTTGCCTCTCCCGGCCCTCCCCTTGGCTGCTTGGCAAAAGAGTCTTGCCACCCCTAGGTGGGACTTGAACCCTTGTTCCAGGATTGCTGGGCCATGTGGGAGCTGTGTGGGTCCTCTCACCTTCTTGGTACTTGATTTAGGGGGGGGGCAGCTGCACACCCCCTGGGTGTACAATGTCACACACATGTACGTGAAATCGCATAAAGTGGAGAACATCATCCAGACCTCTGGAAATCTACAAAAATCTTCCAAACTCCACCATAATCGCTCCCTCCAAACCTCATTTCACAAACTCCAACTTTCCACATGTCTCAGAGGTTGGTGCAAGGCCACAATAGAATTATAGTTACAAAGGCTCCTGGGATTGCTAGCTCTTTTCCCACGGTTTTTGCAGTTTCCCCCCTCTTTCTGGACCGTTTTTGCCCTTTTCACACCTTTTCGCAATTTAAATCAATTTATTTATTTATTTCCCAGCACCACACATAGAAGCAAGTTGCACGCAAGTTGAACGCATGTATGTGGGGAGACATTGTACACACGTATATATGATCTATTAAAAACATATGGACAATCACAACAAAAACAGAAGCTTCTGATTGCTTGCTACAGGTGGAATTTCCAAGGAGGCTGGGGACATATGATAGTTTTGTGCTGATTTTGTATTTTCCAGCTGTGTGCTTCCCTCCTCCCCTTCTGGTCTGAGCACGTGAAATAGCAATCCCTCACCCCCATAAGACACAAAAAAATAAATATATAAAAGAGTCCACATGTCTCACTCTAGGCATTACACACACACACACCTCACACAGAAACAATGAAAGCCCTCAATTCCCACAGTTCAATTTAATTTAATTTAATCATTCAGCCTCCAAGCCCATCCCTGCAGGAGCCAAGGCAAGAATCCAGTTCGCGCTGCCTTCTTTGCATCTGAGCATCCCACAAAACTAATGAAAAGGTGATAACTGAACCGGGGTGGAGCCTGGGCTGCTTGAAGAGTGCTTCATATCCCCACCACCACCTGATGAGGAGTTCTGTGCAACTAAAATCCCTGCATATCCCACCATGATTGAATATAGCAGTAAATGTGGGTTTTACCTTAGTACAGTAGTCTGGTTCCTACACAAACACACATCCCTCTCTACCCTCCATCCAGGCAAGCGAGAGCATGACCAGAGTTCAAGGACGCATATTCTGGTCAGCCTGAACCCACTTGTCCTGGCTCTCACTCTTCGCTTCAGGAAACCCAAAAGCTTCATTCAATAAATCAGCACATGGTCTCAGCATTAGCTCAAGTTAGACAAAAAAAATCATTGCAATTACAAAGTGTAAATTGCAGCAAGGCTTACAAATTATTTTTGTATGGTTGTTTGCAAGCCTTGCTGAAGTTCTACACTTTGTAATTGCAATGGTATTTTGCCCTGCTTTATTGTAAATTTATTCTCCTTATCAATATGTTGTCGTTGTTCCAGTCCTGCCCACGCTTAACTAACAGCCATGCTTAACCATGGTTTGGTTAGTGCCCCATCCCAGACATTTGCCAAGCTGGAAAACAAACCATGCTTTGGGGAAAGAAACCTTTGCCCACCTGCGTGAAGGTCTGCAGCTTGTTGAACAAACTATGGTTAAAACAAACCACGGCTTGGTGTCATGCATGCACAGAGTGATTTCCAATATTTCCTCTTGCTTCAGCCTCAAAGAGCAGCATAAATTTTGATCCATGCGCCTGCACCCTGAATGAGGCTGTGCCTTCTGCGATCAAAACGCTTGATGCTTCTCTATATAATTAAGTTAAACTTGGACATTAAATATTGCAGACACACAGAAGATGCCAAAGGCAGCAGTAAACCACTAATTAGCTCATAAAGCTCCTTCCTCCATAAACAAACTACAAAGCCGTTCAAAACTGCCTGGACTCCAGCCAACAATTACAAAGAAGGATCATTTATATTCTAGTGCCTTCGTTTAAATCTTGCTCAGGCTGGACCTCCAACCGATTAAGTCACATAGACAAAGAGTGTGCATGTATGCACCTGCGTGGAGAAAATATTACTAGTACAGCTGTCCCACTGCAATTGTATTTTTTCTGCTTGCTCTGATGCTAGTTAACCAGATGCCCTAAAGCAGGGTGCAGAGAGGGAACCTGTGGCCCTCCAGATCTTGCGGGACTTCAGTTCCCATGACCTCTGGCGACTGGCCATGTTGACCGTGGGCTGAGGGGAGTTGGAATCCAACCAACTATTGGGAGCCACAAGTTCCCCACCTCTACCGTACAGCAGTGGCCCCACAGCTGACGGCCAGGAGTGTCCTGGGGAGCATTTTTACCCCACTCCTACCCCAAGTGACAAGCATTTGAACACCCCCTACAAAAAACGCATCCCAGAATGCCCAGGCATAGCACACACAACCTGCTGAAAATATCCTACAATTCCTGCAGTGCTTTCAGCTACCACTTATCCATAGGTAGGGGATGCGCAAGGGGTGGGTCGTCCTGGGCGTCACTGGGCCCAAGCTGCCCTGTCCCTCCTGGGTGCCCTCCAGCAGGATGGTGCCTGGGAGGGACGTGGCAACTCGGGCCCCTGCAGGTGCCCCCCAGCGGTGCCCCAAAAAGGGGCTTGCTATGCCGCTGGGGCCCATGTTCTCTAATAGCAACTCTCCTAAATCTCAGCCGGATAAGCATCCTTCCTAGCCCTGCTACTTGAGATCAATTTAAGTGGCGACTGGACTGTCAAGGGAATCCGACTTCAGTTCTACCAACGGGAGGGTTTCCCCTGCGCTGAAGGACAGCAGGTTCATGATGTGGGGGCAGACCAGGCCATACACAGCTTTGTCCTCCAACAGGCAGATACAGGAGTAGAGGCTCAGGAAGGAAACAACAAGGGGGCTGCCCCCACGGCCTGAGGCAGCCACCTCGCTTTGCTTAATGGTAGGGATATTGTTGTATTGTATTCTGTGAACTGACCTGAGGAGATCTTAGGATGAAGGGCAGTACAGTGGTACCTTGGGATGCGAACGGGATCTGTTCCGGAGCCCTGTTTGCATCCCAGACAGAATGCAAGACGCGACGGAGCATCTGTGCATGTTGCATTTCGCCACTTCCGCGCATGTGCGTGACGTCATTTTGAGCGTCTGCGCATGTGCGAGTGGCGAAACCCAGAAGTAACGCGCTCCATTACTTCCAGGTTGCTGCGGAGCGCAACTCAAACGCGCTCAACCCGAAGCACATTCAACTCGAGGTATGGCTGTATATATATTTAATAAACAAACAAGTAAGTAAATAGATAGGGCCAGCCCTTCATCCCAGCCAGTTTGGGATAATGCCTTTTACCCACACTCAAGAGCACTCTCAGGTGGGGGGGGGGCAAGTCAATTTCATCTCAATTTCTCCCAGTTTCTCATTTTTCAAATATAAGTTCACTTCTCCACATTTCCACATCAGTTTGCATTAAAATAATTTTTAAGTCCTCACCAGCATTTCTTGTGGATTTCTTCTAATAAACACATTTACGCTAAACACTTCCCTCTAACTGAAATTAATATATGTATTTTAATTAAGACATGTATTTTAATGCACACGTTACCCTTGTATTTACATTTTTGTGCACATTACTTGGCTGTAGAACTGCACTGCAAAATTTGGAGAAGTGAAAATTCCTAAGGATGGCTGTGTTTCGATAAGTGTGAATTAGTTAAGTCCCCCTTTAAATGTAAATCGGACTGAATTGCTTCCCTCCTCCCAGAACCCTCAGTGGTTTGCTCTGCAAGTCAACTTTGCTGGCCATCCCAGCATTGATCAGGGGAAGTGAAAGCTCTGCTGCGACTTACACTAAATTAATGTCCCACTTCATCACAGTTAAGTCGTTACCCCCCGTCGTGAAGAGGTGGCACCCGTCGTAGGAGCACTCCAAGTTGGTGACGCCTGAAGGGTGGCAAATGAAAGCTGAGGACTTGTGCGGGTTCCCATCTATGGGCAGCATCTGCAGGCCGACCTAGGGAAGAATCCAGAAAACCTGATGTGACTCTCCCCAAAGACTCACCTAGTCCGCCTCCCCACTCCACAGCCTAGAGTGTACACCAGGGATGGGGAACCTGCCGCCCACCAGACGATGCCAGACTACAGCTCCCATCACCCTTGGCCACTGGCCGGGCTGGCTGAGACTGATGGGAGTTCAAGTCCAACATAGAGAAATAGCTCAGTTGGTTAGAACATGGTGCCTGATAATGCCAAGGTTGCAAGTTCGATCTCCGTATGGGACAGCCGCATATTCCTGAAATGCAGGGGGGTGGACTAGATGTTCCTCAGGGTCCCTTCCAACTCTACAATTCTAGAATTCAGTTCTATGTATGGAAGGCCAGGAATTCCCCCATTCTTGGTGTTAAGGCCAAGGAATTTTCCACTGCTGTTCCCACCATAGCAGGCAAGTTGAGCGAGAAGACCTCTTTGGGGAATTTAGAGGCCTGTTAAACCACAGAGCCTAGGACTTGCCGATCAGAAAGTCGGCGGTTCGAATCCCCGCGATGGGGTGAGCTCCCGTTGCTCGGTCCCTGCTTCTGCCAACCTATCAGCTCGAAAGCATCTCAAAGTGCACGGCGTTTCCGTGCACTGCTCTGGTTCACCAGAAGTGGCTTAGTCATGCTGGCCACATGACCCGGAAGTTGTACGCCGGCTCCCTCGGCCAATAAAGCGAGATGAGCGCCGCAACCCCAGAGTCGGTCACAACTGGACCTAATGGTCAGGGGTCCCTTTACCTTTATCTTTAAGGGCAGTTGCAGATTGCCACATCTCTTTGGCCATCTGTCAGCAGTTCAGGAACTGAGGGGACAGTTGGAGTCGTGCAACAGGCCAACAAAAGCCAGTAGATTTGGGTATTCCCTGCCATACTGGCTTTGAAAAAGGAGCAGACTGGGTTGGGAGAACCTGGGATGTCACAACAATGTGCCTCAAAGCATATGACGTTGACAACAATATATGGACAAAAATAAGTAGTTTACGATAAAGACAAAAGATCACGGCAATGTTCCTTGTAGCACTTTTTGTGGTGGTTCTGTACAACTGTGCCTGTGCCTGGGATTGTGTACAATAATGTGCTCAACACCCCACGGCTGTTCCTGATCCATCGCCAATGTCGGTTGCAAGCCTCCCTAATGTTTGAGGAGGGCAGAGGTCGAACTGGGAGCCTATCCCAGGCCTCGAAGGGACTCAGGATGGGGCTGGTCCAAAGACCTTCACCTGCCTTGTCTTTTGTAATGTAGGCCAAGTACCGTCTCTGAGGATCATGTCCCTCTGCGAGTGGAAGCACCAGAATCTTCTCCAGGGGGGAGCCATAGGCTGGTCCCATAACAGTCTTCCTAAAATAAACAAAGCAACAACAGGAGCGCTTGAGCACCTGACCTTTAACAAATTAATCCAGGGATCACACCTAAGGAAAGTGAAGGATAGCAGGCATTCCACCTTCTCCCCGCCCCCACAAAAACATATATTTGCCATTGCCCCACAAATATTAAAATCCTGTATCATGGTCATCTAATAAATCCTTGCCACCTTCACTCCCCACAGACTAGTTTCTCTCGAGTAACCCCTGCGCTACCCAATCTATTAAATATACATTAATATATGCATATCCGGGTATAGAATGCATTGTTTTTGGAGATAGGTCAAATTAACTCATAACTTAATAAATATAAACTACCACTCCATGTCAGAATAAAAGGGTAGGCAAAGCCTAGTATCCAGCTTTTCATTCCTTGCACTAAAGTGCCTCCATAAAAAAGGAACCACATGCTCTGAACTTTCCTCCCTAATGATAGCAATGGGCTCCTACTTATTAATCAACTGAAATGTCAGTTGATTAATCTACAAATTAAAGCTTACAATCCTAGTTACAGTATCTTCCCATAGACCTCGTAATGGAGGAAGGAGTTTCAGCACTGCAAAAGGAACCTGTGGACAGGGATGATGGGAGCTGGAGTACAACCACATCTGATAGACCTCAGGTTCTTCAGACTTTGTCTAGGGGAGAAGGTACCAGGGTCCACAGGGAAGCTAGTCGTCAGCAAGCTGTGTGACCAGGAAGGAAAGGGTTGTGTTTCAGAAGCAGCTATGAAAGGTCAGGTGGACCAGAGATAAGATATTGTAGCTCAGGAGAGGGAGAAGGTCAAGCTCAAGAAGGAGGAGGTCAAGCTCAAGACTGCAACTGAGCAGGTGGCAGGGCTGACACTGCAGCTGAGGTGGGGCCATTGTCACACAGAGCTCAATTGTCTTTGTGAAACAGTGCGTTGGTGGGAGTGCAGGTGGCGAGATGGTGCTGGACCCTGGCTGTCTGGAGTTGCACTTGGAAAGACACACAAACACAGCACTTACAGGGAGATAGGAGTGGGATAATTGCAGGAGACACGGAAGAAATAAACCAGAGATTTACCAGGTTACCTGCACAATCTTGTGGTTACGTTATACATTTTCATTTTGTACTGATTGTTGGCAGTGAGGAAAAAATATTCTGTGGTGAGAGGAGGGTACCAGGTGATGCACTTGGGGACGGCATGTTGTTCGATGCGGTCCCTTCGGATGACAACCAGCTCATCCTTGACACTCTTCTCCAGGTCATATTCCACCTGGAAACAAGGTAACAGAGACCCAGTGATGGGGGGGGGGGTCCAAAGATCTGTGTCCATCACTTGGTTTCCCTGAAGCTGAATGTGTGAAAGTGGCTCTACTGGGGGTGTGGAGGAACTGTGTTCGAACTAGGGATGTTAGAAAAATTCAATCCGGTTAACGTTGAAAGGTGAATCTAGCAAATTTACATTTTCTGAAACTGCAGCAGAACCCTCCTTCAAAATTTGCACTTTTCTGGATTTCATAATGCAGTTCCCCAGCCAAGTAATGTGTATAGAAATGCACGTGCCAAAGTAAACCATGCAAAAAATGCACAATTAGTGAAACTAACAAACCATGATGCATCCTTATGAGGGAAATGTCATGGATTTGTTGGACAAAGAGGAATGGTGGGAGAAGCAAGCTGGGGAACCCCCAAGGGAATCTCCAAGGGAGGATGGCTCAGTGCCTGGGGACTGGTGGTGGGACAACGATGAGTGGTCAGAGGGAGAAGAGAAAGAAGACTGGGAGGAGGAGGTGTCAAAAACTGAGGAGGTACTGTAACTGGGCTTAGTGAGCTGGGAGAGTCTGTGGCAGAGATAAGCCTGAATCAGAGGTAGAAGCTGAAGCAGGGGAGCAGGGAGGCCACGAGGCAGAGATGAGTTGGGCTGGTGAGGAGTCACAGTGTCTCCCCCTCCTGCTGCAACAAGCTCCCCTCTCACTTTGTCTCCCAGAACCAGAAAAGGACAGATGAGAGATTGGCAACACACAGACACATTGATGGAATCTACACATACAGTGGTGCGTCTCAAGATGAAATTAATTTGTTCTGCGAGTTTTTTCGTCTTGTGAATTTTTCGTCTTGCGAAGCATGGTTTCCCATAGGAAATGCATTGACAGTTTTAAGAAAAAGGCGCAAGATGTTTTCGTCTTGCGAAGCAAGCCCATAGGGAAATTCGTCTTGCGAAGCAACTCAAAAAACAAAAAACTCTTTCGTCTTGCGAGTTTTTCGTCTTGCGAGGCATTCGTCTTGCGGGGCACCACTGTACAAAAAACGTTCTGAAAATGCTTTTTTTAAAAAAGTATATTGAGTTTTCCATAAGGCTCACCATCAGCATCTGATGTCACATTGTATATTGCACTTAAAAGGTTTTATTTGCAGCTGTATAGCTGAGTCCAGTCTCCGATTGCTTGGGGGGAAACCCACGAGAGGAAGGGACTAAGGCAGCTCCAGGACGCAGAGACTTTCAGTCTCACAATTGCTTCATGGGGGCAAGAGCTACCGGAGATACGTTGCTGTGCTCATTAGGCCTGACAGTCCTGCGCAGATCCTGTTTTTGCTAATAAAGAGTTAACGCCCAACTTGCATGGTGTGGTTTACTGCTGGCTTGCTCCTGACAGGAAATGATGCTTTGCAAAAAGGTATGTATTAAGAAAACTGCATACTAAAATGCGTGCATTAGGAGAAATCCTGGTGCATTTGACCGGATGTGTGGTGGAATGAGCTTGGTATTCAACCCTTGCTGAACCTCCACAGGGCTGAAGTTGAAGAGTGGAGGCCAGTCATGGCCGTTGGGCAACCTGACTTGCACTGCTGGCTTGACCTCCCAAGTCCCTGGTTCCCAGCCTCCAATGGCTCCGCTCTGAAGCCTCTCCAGGCTGACACATCTCTATGCAACTATGCAGCATGACCAGAAACTGTGTCCTGCTCACAGCACCTACCAAGAGTCGATCTTCCCCAAGAGTTAAGAGCCAAGGCTCATCGCTGTCCAAGTGAACCCCAAAGAGAATGGTGCGAATGGGCTTGTAATGGGAGTGCAAGGCTGCCAGGCGGTCCCAGACTTTCTTCCCCTCAACCATGGTTTGTTTGTAAAGGTTCAATGA
The DNA here is from genome assembly GCF_965153285.1 of Podarcis tiliguerta. Classification (NCBI taxonomy): domain Eukaryota; kingdom Metazoa; phylum Chordata; class Lepidosauria; order Squamata; family Lacertidae; genus Podarcis; species Podarcis tiliguerta. Next base: position 38,231,281 of record NC_139549.1, read on the forward strand.
AATGTTTTCATCCTGAAAGACAATTAAAGTAAACCCCCACTTTGTATCAATGAATTGTTTCCTTTAGTTTTTCCTTTGCCACAGCAGCACAGCTATTTAGAGCAAGGGTCAGCAAACTTTTTCAGCAGGGGGCCAGTCCACTGTCCCTCAGACCTTGTAGGGGGCCAGGCTATATTTAAGACAAAAAAATGAACAAATTCATATGCCCCACAAATAACCCAGAGATGCATTTTAAATAAAAGCACACATTCTACTCATGTAAAAACACACTGATTCCCGGACTGTCCACGGGCTGGATTTAGAAGGTGATTGGGCCGGATCCGGCCCCCAGGCCTTAGTTTGCCTACCCATGGTTTAGAGCGTTGGATTTTGATAGCTGCCCTATACTGAGTCACATCACTGCTCCGTGTAGCTCAGTACTGCCTACATGGACTGGCAGCGGCACTTCAGACAGGGGTCCCTCCCAGCCCTATCTGGAGATGCCATCGGGGTTTGAACCCAGGACCTGTGGCAACGGCAGGCAAGGCTGGTGCTCTGCCCCTGGGCTTCCAGCATGGAGAGATCTGGCTTCATAGCCCTTCTTGGCCGTGAAAGCTCATTGCAGTCACTATCTGCCTGTTGCAAGGTTGTTAGGAATATAAAATGGGGGCAAGGGGGCAGGGTGAGAGAGCCACGGACGCTGCTCTGAACTTCTCGGGGAAAGGGCCGAATTGTATTTGCAGTAAAACATTGATTCCATTTCCCCCCAGACTGCTTCTGTGTTGTAGGGAAATACAAGAAATGCTTCTGTAGGAGTAAAGCGCTACGTGACTCACACGACAAGGGAAAGGAATACTCACAGCAGTCGCAAGATACTGGGAGTCAGGAGAGAAGCTCATGATGGTGATGGGAGTGTTGGAATATCGGAAAGGCTCTGGACAGTCGTTTTCCAAAGATATAGAATCCAAAATGTAAACACTTCCATCAATGAATCCGGCTGCCAATAATGAACCTAAAAAGTGCATGGGAGAAATAGTTGTTCCGCAAACTTCTCACCCCAGCAAGATTGGATGATCTAAGGCAGCCGACCCCAGCCTGGCTTACTGCAGATGTTTTGGACAACCACCGTCATCAGCTCTGTGCTGGTGAAGATGACGGGAGCTGCAGCACAAAACCTCTGGAGGGAACCAAGTCAGCGATGGCTGGTATAAGGCAACATCTTTTTCTACTGGTGAGAGGGTGGTTCCTCACAATTAGGTGGGAAAGAATTAAAATGTTGGTTCCTTGTGGCAACTAATATAATGCTATATTGGCATGGACAAGATCTTTCCGTAGGGCTATCTTAGACATTCTTGCTGTCCAGCAATTTTAATTAAAAACTGCCCGCTTGTGACTTCTGACTCTTATTTGTATTCTGTTCAAGAGATAGAGCCATCACCAATGAACCAACTCTTCATCCCTCCACAGGGAACAGATAACTCAAAGGGCAATTCCTCAGCTATGCTGAACAGGAAGCCTATAGAGAGAGACTCCACAAGGAAGAAGCATCTGATTAAAGGCACAGTAGCCCCGCAAAAGCTCAGTAGTTTGGCCTTGCAAGTGCACTTATTTCTAATTTTTTAATTCTATTAACTAATTAATTAATTAATTTATTATTATTAGTCAAATCCCGCAAATCAGGTTTGAAAAATTATGGGAGGGCAACACAAAGAATGCTAGAAAGCAGCTAGCTGGAAATAGTGTTTCCTTTAAAATGTGAATTAAAAGGATTACAATTCCAAAAAAACCCCTGCTGGTGCAGAAGCAATAAGAACAAAAACACCACCCACTGTTAATGGCCAGCAATGGGGCCTCTTATTTGGAATCTTCCTTAGAAAGAGTCAATCTGATTTTGAGGATCCATAATGACAGAACTAGCATTGCTTAAGCTGTATGCGTGTAAAGAATTATTGCAAAGGCATCAATAGACTCAAACTCTCCCTTCCCTTCAAAAGAAATGAACCCTGTGCCCCCAACCTGCCAAAAATCTCCCACCTCCCCAGACTTCCTTTTGCAGGGGCGAAACTAGGCTTTCTTTCACGCAGGTTAAAGACCCAATTTGGCACACCCACACCCAGGCATTTCCATGCACAAACACAATGTCACCCCTCTGGAGGCTTCACACGGGGCAAAAAGCCTGGCTAGCCTGCCGCCACCCCTGCAGCTACAGCTCTGCCTCTTGCAAAGGAAGGAGTATGGATCAATACCACTGGAGTCATAGCAGAGGCTCTGGATGCTTTCACCCTTAAAGATTCGGCTAATGAGGTATTTATTGATCTTGTAGTTCCACACTTTCAGGAGCCCGCAGAAACTCCCCTTGGCCATGAGAGGTTTGCTCGGGTGGCAGCTGACGGCATGGACGGCCTCCTTGGGCTCCTCGAGGCACTTGCTGACTTTCGTCCCTTCCGTCTTGACGTGGATCACCAGCGCATCCGCCGTGGAAATAATAAAATTCCTGCACCGTGAAAAAGAAACAGAATTTTGATTCATACTCCAGAGCAGGCATAGGCAAACTCTGCCCGCCAGATGTTTTTGGCCTACAACTTCCATGATCCCTAGCTAGCAGGACCAGCGGTCAGGGATGATGAGGATTGTAGTGCCAAAGCATCTGGAGGGCCGAGTTCTCCTATGCCTGCTCCAGAGTAACATGCTGAGACAGTGAATATGATATTTACTGGATGCCTACCACTGATCTCAGTTTTTCCCTACGGTTCGTTATATAACTTACCTCTTGGTGACCGATACATACGCAGAAAATGAATGCGAAGCTGCACAGACGGCCTTAAGTGGTGGCAGCTTTTGGGACAACATCACCATGAGTAGAAAATAGCCCTGCTATTTTAAATAGACCAAACCCGATTCTCTTCAGTTCTCACCTGACAACAAAGGGAAGCCCTGATAAAGTGGAAGAAGTGGGGAATTTGGTGGTGTCCTCAGGACACATCGGTTTCTTGGAGAAGGATATGGATCGGATGCGTCCCAGTTTAAACTGGCTGTACCAGTGAAGAAGCTGCAGGTCTCCATCATAGAACTTCACATGGCCTTTGACATCACAGGTCACAAAATTCCTGAAAGGAAAATCAATTTGTCGTAGAGATATGGCATCACACTGGCCACAAATAATAATATTAAAACCTAAAATAGGTAATATACTATTGCTCTGGATTTGCCTCTTAAAAGAAAAACCTAGCTGGACCAAAGACATTTTACTTCCTGGGGCAAAGGAGAAGGTGAGGGGAGTGCCTCAGGTGGCAGGATCCACAAGTTAGCAGATTCTGATGTAGATCTTTACTGCTCCCTTGTTACTGATGTAGATCTTCATTGATCCCCTCTTCCTTGGCAGGAAGGGGGGCACCATTTTGTGGCTCGCCCCAGGTGCCACCATGCCTTGGCACCCATTCTCTGCATCCAAGTCAGCAAGACTGCAGCTGAATGTCCAAGACAAGCAGTGAGGAGCATCTCTGCCATACCTGAGCGCAGCACACCAGCTCCGAGGGGGCAGAACAGGGCGCAAGACACGCACAGCTCTGCTCCGCACCTGCTGCCTGCAGTGGAGATTTCAATCTGTCCTGCTGAGTCAGAATCTGGACAAACATAATGTGAATGGCTTCTACTGGCAGCTAAGGGCCACAAAATAGGGAGCACAGGACATTATTATTATCAGGACCAACGTCCGTCATCAGAGAGAGCTCTACCTCAACCGAGTATTGAAAGTAGATAGGAAAAGCCATAGCTCAGTGGTAGAGCACCTGTATTCAGGTGGTCCCAGGTTCAATCCCCAGTGGTGATGTCCCCTGCCCAAAACCTAGAGAGCTGCTGCCAGTCTGTGTAGACAATATTGGGCTAGACGGACTAATAATATGGCTCAGCATAAAGCAGTTTTCTATATTCTAACTATTATACTCATGTATATTGTTCAGACCGTGTCTGTCTTTTATCCTTTCAGGGCCAGCCCTGTCACTAGGAAGAGTGAGGTAGAAGCTGGGGGTGACGAACGCTGCCCAAGTCTGAGAAGATGTGTTGCCTGGGCAGCAGCTTAATGTCACCACTTGGGGGAGAGGGAACCGTCTTGCAGCCATTGTTGGGGCCAAATTCAACAGTTTTGGTAGGTGGGATGGAGTGAGGGCTGCCATCTCTTCCTTCAGGCCTTGTTTTGAATGAGGCGGGTGAGCAGGTGTGCTTTGGAAATCTCATTCCAAATAGTTATTTCCAAGGGAGAGGGAAATTTGCTGGCAATCAGTTAGTAGAACCACAGAGAAGGAGGAGAATTTGGCAAAACAATTCCTTGCTCTTGCACTAAACTATGTTTCTTGGGATTCTTTGGCTCCCTGAGGTTCAGTTAGCAATTCAGATCCAGGGAGCCCATGTCACAGATGCTGAAGCTCTGGCCCTTGTGACAGAGCAGGTCACGTGATAAATAATATGTTGCCTGCACTGCCAGGGCAGCTGCTTGGCCTGCAACCACACCTAGTGCTTCCTTGGTCTTCTCATAGAGCCGCTGCGCTGTGTGCTATTTATGAGACAGGATGGCAGGTCTCTTGTGAAGCCCTTGATACAACCAACTCTTTCATGGGATGCAATCCATCCCTCGCTTTTGCACTTTTCTGTTCCTGAATGCAGCAGTGCCCTCTGCTGGGTAAAACTGGGGAGCTTCTCTTAACACTCACCAGGTGTCCCATAAATGACAGCCAAACTAAATACAGTACGGTAACGCCGCAGTGGAAGGAGGGGCGAATTGGATCCGAAGAGTGGCAGGCTGCATTTGGACAGGGGCTGCTAGGTCAGCAAGCATCCCAGACCCTAAGATTTCAGGGCCCAAACCTGAGACCCCCTGATGATGTCATGGGGCCCCAGTGATGTCATAGAAGAAGAGGAGGAGTTTGGATTTGATATCCCGCTTTATCACTACCCTAAGGAGTCTGAAAGCGGCTAACATTCTCCTTTCCCTTCCCCCCCCCACAACAAACACTCTGTGAGGTGAGTGGGGCTGAGAGACTTCAGAGAAGTGTGACTGGCCCAAGGTCACCCAGCAGCTGCGTGTGGAGCAGCAGGGAAGCGAACCCGGTTCACCAGATTACGAGCCTACCGCTCTTAACCACTACACCACACTGGCTCTTCATAGGGAGTGGGCCCTGGAAAGTCTGTGCAATATGTGTAGAGGTGGGGGTTAATGTGACAGGGGAAGAACAAGGGAAGGAAGGCAGACCCCGTGCCCTGAGAGTCAATCCAATAATTTGCAGCTGGCTACTGCTGGGCTGATGCCTGCAAGATGCACATGTTGTCTTCCTATTTAATAAATTACATTACACTAAGGGTCCTTTCACACACACACACACACACACACACACAGAGAGAGAGATTCAAGCCCTCCTCCTGCCAGCCCTGGAAAGTCTGGCAACCCTAACTGGAGCTACTGGTGACAGGTTCTCCCCTCCCTCCCCCCCCCCCCGCCCGTAGGGGTAGGATGGGCCTGTTAAGATGGCCTTCTCCCAGAGACATATGGAATCTAATGATTTGCTGAATACTTTTGTGGATTCTCCACTTGGCCTGGCTGGTCTTCCACGGATGCACCCATGGCTAGGTACCTGAAGATCTAGCATGGTCCCTTGATGCCCAGACGACAAGGCAGATGGGATACGTAAACCTGAGAGATAAGCTGCTCACTTGTCTGTGATGGCCAGCACTGTGATGCCATCCCGCTGCAAGTGCACCAGCTTGATGGCTTTCATGTTGTAGGGTTTGACGCAGACGGCAGAAGACTTGGAGGGAGGGCAAACGGCATCCCAGACCACCAGCTTCCCTTCCATAGTCCCAGTAATGGCCTGTGTAGAGCTGAAGTGGAAAATGGTCTGGCTGAAGATCCCCACGACCTTGTTGAATGACTGGAGAAGGGAGAAAGGGAAAGATGCCCTCTGCCACCCAGCAAAACACAAAGCAGCCAGCGACAGAAGAGCTTTCAAATGCATACAAGGGGCAGAGAACAGAGATAGAAGAATGTGAGGTCTCCCTCTCTCCAGTTCTCTTTCCCCCCCAATTTTAAGGTCAGTTTGTACCCCATTTCTGCATCAGTTGGCGAATCTTTATTTTAAGAATTCTATAGCTGCATTTTCCTGCACAATCCTTCCAATGGACACATTTTTGCAAGCCAACACAACACATTTTGCACATGGCTTTCAATAACATACACGTTCTTATGACCTGTGTCCCATAATATATGAGCTTTTTGCTTGCCAAACTGCACCACCTAATTCAGACACAAGCACATTGTTTCAGTTTGCATACTGTTTCAGGGAGTGTGAATTAAGTGGGCTTGCATTAGAAGCAAATTCTTCACCTGTCCCTACCAGAGAATAAGAGAAGGCAGGGTGGGTGGGTGTGTTTTCGGTGGTTCTCACCCCCACCCCCAGCACTGCACAAACAGCAAGCACAAACAGCAAGAACAGGTTGTTCATATTTATGAGTTTGCAAGATGAGAAGGGCTGTTTAGGGCAGCCCTGTTTAGGAGAATATTGCTCTCCTGGCTTCAGCAAAAGAAACCCGAAGCCTTCGGAGCACAGCACAAGTTCCCGCTGCACTCCAAAGGCTTCAGGCGGCTATACCTGAAGCGTGGAGAGCGAGAGGGGTCGGTGCTCACCGACCCCTCTCGCTCTCCATTCGCTCCACAGGACACACACACATTTCCCCTTCATTTTTGGAGGGGAAAAGTGTGTCCTATAGAGTGAAAAATACGTTACTTTAGGCGGGAAACCCTGGGTTGTTGTTGTTGTTACAATGTGACAGCAGGCTGCCTATAAAAACAGGCTGGCTGAGTTGTTCAGTTCAGTTCCAGCTTACTTATAAAGAACTACTTGGAGAAATCTCTGTGTCGTTTGCTATGTCCACCCACTATTCCTCAGCCTCTGCAGGCCCAAGGTTTTCAAGACGGCCTGAGTTTTAATCGCGCTACTAGCAGTCCAGGCAGCGCTGTGGGACGTGCTAAAGGAGAAGCTTAAAAATCACTAAGCTCCAAAGCCGTCCAAAATTGCTGCCCACCATGCGTTCTACCACCGGGACCAGGCAGAGGGTGAGAACTTCAATACAGAACACAGAATATACTCTGGAGCACAACTTCAGAGTATTTTTGCCCTCCTCCGCTCTCCGCAAACCCATCCAAGCCCCTCATAATCCATTTGCTGCTGCTTGGCTGGGCAGGCTGATGGGCAGAGTGTGCAACACGCCAGTCTCAAGATCTGTGGAACATCCTCCCATCAGATGTCAAGGGAATAAACAACAATCCGACTTTTAGAAGACATCTGAAGGCATCCCTTAGGGAACTTTTTAATGTTTGAAGTTTTATTCTGCTTTTAATGTTCTGTTGAAACCTGCCCAGAGTGGCTGGGGAAACGCAGCCAAATGGGTGGGGTAGAAATAAATTATTATTATTATTATTATTATTATTATTATTATTATTATTATTAATTATTATTATTATTATTTCGTTCAGCAATTACACATTCAAAACAGAATGAGTCAAATGACATGAGCACAAGCAGCAGGGCTGGATGGGACGAAATACCCTCCCGTTTAAAGGTTCGCTTTCAGTTTAATTGCGCCATCAAGGTACTAACAGGCAGGTCTTTAAACTGTTTACAACACTGGCCTTGGACTGGAGATAGCCAGGGTCAGCCAATTGTGTGAATTGGCCTCTGGGTGTCTAGCCATGGTGAGTTTGCACACAGATTGACTGGTCACCTGTTTTTGCTGAAGGACTTTGGATTTGCTTGCTGCAGAACCGTAACACAAAACATAGGCACCAACTCTAGGGGCTGCGGTCCCTTTGCCTCCCCATAAAATATTTGAGCCCCACCCCCAGTTGATGGGTGGTGCTGAGGAGGAGGAGCAGCAACAGATGCCCCTGCGTGCTTGCCCACTGGCTCTCTGCCTGGCAAGCAAGCAGAGGGCACCATGCGAAAGAAGAAGACAACGACGGGCAGCAGCTGGCAACAACAGTGGTGGTGAGATAGAGGAAGAGTAGGAGGGCGCCTTGCCCAAAGGCCCTCCAAAGGGGTCAGTTCTGTACATTCCTAAGGTGTTCAATGCAATACTCACTTTATCTGTCAGGGGCGGAGCATGGTAGTGCAAGATGTCCGCATTCTAAGAAGACATGGAGGAAAAAACAGAATCAAATCTCAGACACCACCAAGGCCTGTCTCCCACCCCTCCACTTCACTGTGAGCAGCCCATTTCCAGTAAGCTTGTTATTCTAGGAACCTTCTAACATCATTTTCTTCTTTCCTCCCCATCACTTTTTCCTTTTGTGCCATGTCTTTATATAACAAGGGCACAGCCTGTGTCTTGTTTTTGTTGATCTACAAGCCTCCTGGGAACCTTTCCAGCTGATGAATGGAGGGTAAATGCATTGGATGTGTTAATGAATGAACCTGGGACCTTCTGCGTGCAAACCAAAAGCTGAGTTATGGCCCCTCCCCAACATTTTCAGAAGTGCCGGCACTACCCAGGCCAAAGGCAGCCTTGAACCTTGTCTGGGATTTCCAGACCATTTCTGTGTTGGAGCTGCACAGTCATAAAACAGAGAACACTTACATCCACCGTGGACTTATTACCAGCTAAAACAACATACCAAAGTACAGCAGACATTTTTATTCCAACTTACCCATATGTAGAAGATGACTTGAATTTTACTGTTGCTGACCAGCTCATTATGGTCTCGGGAATTAAAGGCAATGTAATCCTGGAAAATGAACAAGCTCAGAGGTGACAGCAGTAGCAGAATGACACTTTATCTCAGGGGTCAGCAAACCTTTTCAGCAGGAGGCCAGTCCACTGTGCCTCAAACCTTGTGGGGGACTGGGCTATATTTTGGGGAGGGAATGAACAAATTCCTATGCCCCACAAACACCCCAGAGATGCATTTTAAATAAAAGGACACATTCTACTCATAAAAACACGCTGATTCCCAGACTGTCTGTGGGCCAGATTTAGAAGGCGCCTGGGCCGGATCCGACCCCCAAGCTTTTGTTTGCCTACCCATGCTTTAGCTCATGGCACTTAAAATTTCTTCTCATTTGGAAGCCTACATAGAGTTTGACCCCTAAGTCAGCCTTCCTCAAAGGGATGCCTCCCTCCAGATGTCTGAGGCCCCAACTCAGACCGTGTGGTCAATGGGCAGGGATGATGGGAGTTGTAGTCTAGAACATCCGGAGAGCTCCAGGTTGGGAAAGACTGCTTTAATGAAATCTGATCCCTAAGTATTAACTAAGATTCAGTTCACACACTTTTTTTCTGCTACACTGATGAATTGTTGTTGTCTCTACAGTTAAGGATTCACAGAATCAATATAGTGTGTGCACGCACACAAATGTCCACATCTATCTCACCAATCATACGTAAAGGTAAAGGGACCCCTGATCATTAGGTCCAGTCATGGCCGACTCTGGGGTTGCGGTGCTCATCTTGCTTTATTGGCCGAGGGAGCCGGCGTGCAGCTTCCGGGTCATGTGGCCAGGATGACTAAGCCGCTTCTGGCGAACCAGAGCAGCGCACGGAAACGCCGTTTACCTTCCCACTGGAGCAGTACCTATTTATCTATTTGCACTTTGACGTGCTTTTGAACTGATAGGTTGGCAGGAGCAGGGACCGAACAACGGGAGCTCACCCCGTCGTGGGGATTCGAAACGCCAACCTTCTGATCGGCAAGGCCTAGGCTCTGTGGTTTAGACCACAGTGCCACCTGCATCCCTAAATCTACACCTACAGACTTATAAATAGGTACTTGCAAGTTCAATGCAAATTGCCATCCACTTTGGTCTCCTTGCCTGCCTATGAATAAGCAACAATATCCCTCTCAGGACAGCACCTTCACAAAGCCAAAGTTTTGAAAAAGAGTGGGGAGAGGGGGTGTCCAGCTGTGAAGACCTTTGCAAGTTATACCTTTTCAGTTTGCTTTAAGTGCTTGCAAAAATTAAATAGTCCTAGGCTCTGTGGTTTAACCCACAGCGCCATACATACGCAGTGCTTTTAAATAGAACGAGAAAAGCCTGTGTGATGCAGTGAATGGAGCATTTGGAATGGCGAGACCTTGGCTCAAATCCCCAGGTAGTAAGCCAGCGGCCAGGGGCATGTCACAGCCTGGCCTATCTCACAGGCTGACAAGAAGCTAAAGGTGGGGTGGGGGGGATGCAATGTACCTTGCCTACAGCTCTGTGGAGGGAAGGCTGAATACAAAGTAAGTAAGCAAGGAGGATGAAGGAGTCATCTAAGAGATCCTAAGAACAGCTTCACCACCACAAACAGGATACCACGGCAGAATTGCTCAGTTGCTCTTAGATGAAATGCTTTTACTTTGTTTTTGCTTTTAAATTGTGGGTGTGGGTTCCCTGGAGGGGAAGGGGTGGGATATAAATCCAATCCACCCACCCACCCATCAGTAAAACAAACCAAACTCATGTCTCACCTGGAAGCCAAACTGCGGCTGGATTTCTACGCTGCAGACAGGCTTTGTCTCAGGTGAGGTCCACCTCCAAATGCAAACTTTCTGATGTGATGAAGAAAGCACAATTATGGACAGGAGTGAGGTTACACTTTGTCTCAAAGACCTGCACTGACTGCCCATTTGTTAGGTCTCTGAGGCCCTTAACAGCTTGGGACCAGTTTGTTTGAAGGATTGCCTCACCCCCAAAGGGTGTATATTTGTTCTAATACCGCCCCCAGTGCTTTTTTTTCCAGAAAAAGGGTGCCAGAACACACTCCCTTAGAAGACCCACCCCAGAGCCCCACTGGAGGAGGAAGAGGGGTGCGAGCGGAACGTACCGCCCCTGGCAGCGTGATCCCGGTGGGGTGCCATTGCGGCTGCCCGCCCCTGCAGGTGGTGCGCCACGCCCCCAGGACGCGCGCCAGCCCCACCTCCGCCTGTTGTCCGCCTCCCCCCCCCCCCCCCCCCGTGCCGAAGCATGAAGCTCCACCATTGCAGAGCCCAAAGAGTCCATGTTCTGGCAAATCCTGACTGCTTATAGTCCATTAAACAAAACTGTTCATGCCCTCCCCTCCCACCATTGAGAGTGCCCCCCTCACTTCACGAATTCGAGGCACCCTAGTTAGAGGATTCAGCACAGGAAATGCTTCCTTTACCTGCACTTCCCCAGCCCCGATGGTAGCCAGAAACTTGGAATCATGCGAAATTGCGATGGCGCAGACTCCGCCCTCTGGGTGGCTGTCAAATATGGTGTGCACAGGAATCCTGGAGAACACAGCACACACTGAACGCCCTGAAACTGAAGCAGGTTCACTTCTGCCCTGGTGGGACAGATGCAGCCGAGACCTTGGCTTTACGGCTGCCCAATTACTCACCAAGTTTTAAGAGTCGCGACAACAACACTATTGGCAGCTAAGGCCAATGCGGGAGAGGTCTAACGCAGAAATAAATGGTTAGCAAACCTCCTCCACCGGATGCTTACGCAGAGTATCCATCCCAAACAGTCACCATGCTCTGGGGGCCCCTGTCAGCTGTTGCTATCCACCTTCGGTCTTCACTTATGCAGATGCAGGAAATGCAGTCTGTGTGTCCCTGGAAAGTCAAAGGAAGAGAGCGAGCCCTGCGGAGGCAGCTCATGGGAAATCTCACTCAGTGGCGTAGCGTGGGTTGTCAGCACCCGGGGCAAGGCAAGTAATTTGCGCCCCCTAACCCGGGGCAAGGCAAGTAATTTGCACCCACCCCCGCTGCACTGTCCCTCCCCCAGATAGTCCCTCGCTCTCTCTCCACACCGCACGCCTGGCACCCTCCCCTCCAGTGGGCGGCGACCCGGCGGCTCGGATTGGATTCGCATAGCCAGCACTGCAGTGAGAGAGAGTGAGTGAGCCAGGTAGGGGCAGAGAGCTGGGAGTGCGAGCGCGCGCCCCCAGATGTTGTGTCCGGTGCGGCCGGCCCCCCCTGCACCCCCCACGCTACGCCACTGATCTCACTCAAGCCGGTATGCTAAATGTTGGACCGTTTTTTTATTGGGGACATAATCTTGCGGGTAATCTGTCAAGGAATGCATCTCAGTGGGGCCACTGCCAATGGCAGGTGCATACTTAGGGCAGCACACCAGGTTTCCCTACAGGGGACACAGGGGGGCCTTCCCAAAGCCTAGTAAGCGCTGTACTTTGGGACGGAGGCGTGAGGGCTCTGACAGGGTCCTGGAATTCTTACCCCAGCCTAGTTAGTGCTTGCCCAGCTTTGGGAAGGCAGCGTGAGAGCTGCAGGCCACGAATTTTGGCCTCAAACAGAGCTCCATATGACCAAGGTCCTCCCCTGCCGATGGCTAGCGGCACCAGAGGGAAACGTGCTCAGGACTAAGTCGTCTACAGTAAAACCCTCCACCCTTCAGTTTTCATCATGGCGACTTCAGATTACAGTTCTCTCTGTTAGGCAAGATGTGCCGCCAAGCAGGCAGGTGGTAGGGCAAAGCAGCTGAAAGAAGAGCAAACAGGAAAAACCCTTCTGACATGGGACCTTTTTCACCTGTGGTACAGGGCAAGATGGCGCCCCGTCCAGTTTCATGTGCAGAAGCTGACCAGACAGAAGCGCTGGCAGCAGGGAAACTTCCTCCACTGTGCTTGAGGGCAGCATACTAGCGGAAGGAACCTAGTATAGGGCAGCTGGGGAGTGGTGTTGGGATGATGGAGAACTCTCTGTGCGCCCTGAAATCTGCCCGGCTGCTGCCCTGAGGGGTACCACAAGATGGCTGCCCTAACACCAGTGTGGAACCACGTCTCAGCTGCCCGTTTGGTGAGCTTCTGTGCGAAGAACGGGATGGGGCGCCTTCTTGTTCTGTGCCTCAGGCAGAAAAATCTCTCAAGTTGGCAGAGCAAAAACAAAACAGGCCACATGCCACACTCAGCTCTGTCTTCCAGCATCAGGTCACGGCTCCTCCTCCCTCCTGCCATCTGCCTCTGCGGCCTGAAGCCTCCTCCTCATTTGGCCTGATGGGAGGAGGAGAGAACAAATGGGTTCTCCAGCACCAATACGGAACTGACCCCTACCTGGAGGAGATATTGCCTGTTCCTGAGGACATCATGGATCACGGCTGTGTGAGAGGAGACATATAAGATCACTCGGTAGTCTTCATCAAGCAGGTTGAAAACCGGGAGTTCGCTGTTATAGCCAAAGACCCAAGACAAACTCTGAAAGAGAAAGACAGAGCAGGGAGGCTCTGCTTAGTAAAAAAATAAAAAATACACAGACACAAACACACCCCAACATAATTTTTTACTGAGGTAAGTAAGCCCAACAGCACAACTGGTGCAGGTAATGAGTCCCAAGGAAGCATCATGGAGGGGCTGGTCAGAGCAGGACAGCAATGGGGGGGGGCTGAAGGAGCTGCCTGTTGGCAACTCTGGGGAGGGGGAGGGGCTGTGCCAGGGAGAGTGGCGGGGCAGAGGGAGGGAGTTACAAATGATGAGTCAGATCACATCATACAGCAGCAGTATGCTAAGTGTTCCTGTCGTAAAGTGTGCACAGCAGTAAATGGAAAGTGTGGAAACGCACATCACACACCCCAGCAGCAATCAAAAACATATTGTGACCACAAATGCCATAAATTAAATTTGCATGCAACCATGAATTTTGTGCCCTTCCAGACTGGTACTAGGTTTTTATTTTTTGTTTTTTTGGTCTGGGTGTCTTCCGCAACAACATTTACATTGTGGAATAAATGCGGTAGAATAATGTAATGACAACGTAGCTTATGTAATTTACATAATTAATTGTGTAAATTAAGTCATTTCGCTACAGCAGAAAACGATACAGAAAACGATAAGCCCGCAACTTACACGGGGGTTACGTTCCGGGGATCGCACCTAAAGCAAAACCGTGTATAGTCAAAACACACTGGCTGCGATGGAGGGTGGGATTGCCAAAGATTTCCCCCCCCCCCTGCACACTCACCCCCTTTCTGCCTCCTTTTTAATTTTGCCAAGTGCATAAAGCTGAATGTGCACAAGTTACATGTGCTTCCATTGTGAGTGTACTCTGACGTCATTTTCGGCAGTGGAACAGAAACTGGGGGGGGGGGGGGGAGGACAGAATGGAGAAAGATGCCTCCTTACATCCCATCACAGAGCTGCCCTGAGACCATCACAAGCACAAACCATCATGAATGCACAACTTTAAAATGTCTAGATGGGCCCTTGAATGAAACTGATGTTTGACTGGGTGACTCCCAATAACGCTTGTACAGTACAATCAGAATTTTTTTGGCCAATTAATTTTTATCGGTTTTCAGAAATGTTCAGTACAGCCGGATCTTACAATGGGGTCATGTTCTGGGTGTGGTGCATATATGCAAAAATGCAAACCAGTGTGGTGTAGTGGTTAATAGCGGTGGAATCGTAATCTGGTGAACCGGGTTCGCTTCCCCGCTCCTCCACATGCAGCTGCTGGGTGACCTTGGGCTAGTCACACTTCTCTAAGTCTCTCAGCCCCACTCACCTCACAGAGTGTTTGTTGTGGGGGAGGAAGGGAAAGAAGATTGTTAGCCACTTTGAGACTCCTTCGGGTAGTGATAAAGTGAGGTATCAAATCCAAACTCCTTCCTACCTTTCTTTTCCAGAGCTGGCATACCACATGAGCCTTGTCTCCCTAGCAAAACAGAGAGCTTTGACTGGGCAAGGCCCGCTCAGCCTGCCAGCTTGGCAATGCTCTCGCGAGATCTCACAAGGCTGCCCAAGTCCCCACAAGATCTTGTTGTGCAATCATCCCCCCAGTTTCAGAGACGGCAAAATGAGATGGCCTGTCCCAGTAAGCAGGGCAGAGAGCTTAAAAGCTCTTTTTGCACAGTGAAAACCTTGCTTTCATTTAATTTGTGGGATTCAAACTGACTGACCTTCCATCGCGCATGCGTGAAGTCGCACAAGTTTATAATGTGCATAAGATGTGATTGTATTTTACTGCAAGAAGACAGAAAGAAGGTGGAGCAGTGGCGTAGTGTGGGTTGTCAGCACCCGGGGCAAGGCAAGTAATTTGCGCCCCCAACACGTGGATTTGCACCCCCTAACACGTGGATTTGCGCCCCCTAACCCCCAGATGTTGCGCCCGGTGCGGCCGGCCCCCCCTGCACCCCCCATGCTACGCCACTGAGGTGGAGCCTCTCTTTCCACTGTTCTACTGATGCCGCTCCCTTTCTGAGCAATACTCACAAGTGGATGCACCGAGAGTGGCCTGCTGGTCTCCTCTAAGGTCATGCCAGGGAGAGCCGAAGAGACAGCGGACTCCTCCTGCCCCTCTGCTGGGGTCAGGCTGCTGGCTGCAGTCGGTGCTTGGGAAGGGCCACTCTCTCCCTGGGCTGTTTTCACCTCTGTTTCCCGGCTGGCCCTTTCATCCTCACTTGAGGGTCCTGTGCCTCCAAGGGCAGCGTTGACTTCGTGGCTCACCTCAGCCTCGGCCTTTGTGGCCGGACTGCCAGGTCCACCACTGCTTGCGGAGCTTGCAGCTTGTCCCGAGGCAAGGGGCTCTCTGAAGCTCACTGCTGCCTCTCTGGGGCTCCCGGCCTCCTCTCTCCTGGCAACACTCTGGGTGCGCATGAGGCCACGTCCTTCCAGAGCCAGAGCAGGACCTGCACCGTGGTCATCTGCTGCCGCTGCTTCCCTGGCGGGGGACTCCTGAGTCTTTTTGCTGCTGGTCTCGTCTTCTGGGACTCCAGGCTCTTCCTCCTCTGAAGGCTGCTTAGCCGCTATTTCCTAAGAGGCAAAACAAAGTTTTGGGTTGAACACCATGCTTTGCAGAGGAGAGTTCTCGATTTAAATTGTCAGAGAGGGCTGTTCTCTCTTTGAAACCACCAAGTCCAGAAAAGAGGCAAAAGACGGGACAGGCCACAGCTCTTGACACTGACCACCAGAAGTTCCCTGGCTAGATTTCCCTACTATCATGAGATGTTTTATATTCCTAGTATAATCATCATTGCTACTACTACCAGAAGTGGCCCAGGTGCCACACAATGCTCGTTTCGCAGTTGTAAGGAATCAATCTTTAGAACTCCCTGGCTATTGACCTCAGGCAGATGCCTTCACTGTACCCTTTACAACAATTTTATTTAGCGAAGTCTGTTCAGACATGTAGAACGCTGACATGTGTTTTTATTTGCTTTTAGATTATCACTGATTTTTAAAAATGTTTTAGCTGTTTTTATTGATAATTTTATTGTTTTATTCCTTTTGAAAACCACTTGGAGGTTTTTTTGCAATCAAGGGGTATAATCATATGACATAAATAGATAATAAATAAATAAATGTTAGCAGAGTACAAATGTTACAATAAATAGATAAGTATATAATAGGTTAACGGGGGGGGGGGGGCAATGCTATATACATACAAATGCATGAAAATGGCCTAATAGTTCATTCTAATTTGTATTTCTATTTAAGTTATGGCAATCATTCCTAAATCTGCACTTAAAGGTAAAGGGACCCCTGACCATTAGGTCATCGTGAATGACTCTGGGGTTGCGGCGCTCATCTTGCTTTATTGGCCGAGGGAGCTGGCGTACAGCTTCCGGGTCATGTGGCCAGCATGACTAAGCCGCTTCTGGTGAACCAGAGCAGCACAGGGAAACACCGTTTACCTTCCCGCTGGAGTGGTACCTATCTATCTACTTGCACTTTGAAGTGCTTTCGAACTGCTAGGTTGGCAGGAGCTCGGACTGAGCAACAGGAGCTCACCCCTTTGCGGGGATTCGAACCAATGACCTTCTGATCGGCAAGGCCTAGGCTCTGTGGTTTAGACCACAGTGCCACCTGCGTCCCTAAATCTGCACTTACAGACTTATAAATAGGTACTTGCAAGTTCAATGCAAATTGCCATCCACTTTGGTCTCCTTGCCCGCCTATGAATAAGCAACAATATCCCTCTCAGGACAGCACCTTCACAAAGCCAAAGTTTTGAAAAAGAGTGGGGAGAGGGGGTGTCCAGCTGTGAAGACCTTTGCCGGTTATACCTTTTCAGTTTGCTTTAAGTGCTTGCAAAAATTGAATAGTTTATCAATTTCATGTGCAGGAGCCCAAACTGCAAAGCCCTGAATCTCTGCTCCCTGGTGTCCACCCGGCAATACCCCAAATACTTCCAGGCCTATCAATACTTTCATGAGAACTAGAAACATGATGTTTTTATTATTAGTATTTCAAAATGAAAGGTGAGCTTCCTAGGACGCTGCATGCTGTGTGCCCGACTGCAGAACAAAAAGCCCCGTGTCTTTGGTCCACTGGGGCACCTCTGCTGATTTATGGGACTCACCATGACAAATGCTTTGTGTGAATACTTACACCAGGTAAACTGGTGGCAGCAGTGTTGTTGGAAGTTTCCAGTAGGTTCGGAGAGCTGCTGGTTTCTGCTGGGAGAACATCTTGGGAGGCCTCCACTGGTGTCTCCCTGTCTGGACTGGGCTGGCTCTGAAGGCTTGGCTCCGAGTCCATAGCAGCACCCACAACCTCCATCTCTTCTCTTGGTGCCTCAGTCACTTCCTCCGATCCTTTTGTCCCCTGAGAAGGGGGTTCCGTTTCATTGGTGTCTTCCTCCATCTCCAAGGAACTTTACTGGAAACAAGCAGTCTTGTGCCCAGTGCGACTCAGGAACTCTTAAGAAACAAATAAATAAATAAGTGCAGTTTTGAACAGCACAATCTACCATATTGGTTCTCAGTGGTGCCCATTTGTATCCAAACACAAACAACAACTTGTTCCTTGGTGTCACAAACCTCCATGCAAAGTTTGGCCATCATCTCTTTAAGAGGTGTCCATAGGGACAGAGAACAGAAAAACGACTTTGTAAAATATACAGTATATATAGTATATATAATTCTGAAGCAAGCTCCTGAGATTGCCCACTAATGAGGAACAAAATACTCTAGGCTGCTCTTACGTCTTTCATATTCTAGGCAACAATCTTAGCCCCACTTACCAAGGAGAGCAGAGTGCGGGGAGAGCCAGTGAGGCACAGTGGCGACGAGCGCCAGACTAGAACCCGGGAGGGTAAAGGTAAAGGACCCCCGACAGTTAAGTCCAGTCGCGAATGACTCTGGGGTTGCAGCGCTCATCTCGCTTTACTGGCCAAGGGAGCCAACGTTTGTCTGCAGACAGCTTCCGGGTCATGTGGCCAGCATGACTAAGCCACTTCTGGCAAACCAGAGCAGCGCATGGAAACGCCGTTTACCTTCCCGCTGGAGCGGTACCTATTTATCTATTTGCACTTTGACGTGCTTTCGAACTGCTAGGTTGGCAGGAGCAGGGACCGAGGAACGGGAGCTCACCCGTCACGGGGATTCGAACCACTGACCTTCTGATCAGCAAGCCCAAGAGGCTCTGTGGTTTAGACCACAGCACCACCCACCAGGGTTCAAATCCCCCACTTGGGCAGCACTTTGCCCACAGAGTGAGGGCCTCGGGCCAGCCCTTGCCTCTCAGCCCACCCTACCTCGCAGGGTTGTTGTGGTGTGGGATTGGAGATGGGGGGGGAGAACCACCCCGTGCAGCTCCTTGGGGAGAAGAGGGAGGGGCACGAATATGCAAGGCAGTAGAGGCAGCGGAGCGACCTACCTCCTCCCCAGCCCCTTTGCAACAGACCCCCCAGGAGCCCCGGGCCTCGTCAGCCGCCGCGCAGCTGCTCCTGCCGGACGGGCAGCTGTTTGGCTTCCTCCCCTTGTTGCCATAGCGACCGGCGGCAGCCTGGGCCCCTTCCTTTCGCCGGCGCGCGAGGGTTGACGGGCGGGGCTATGCAAATTAAAGACCAATGGCGGTCCGAGAAAAGAAGGAGGGCGGAGCTTAACGTTTTCCCTTTCAGAGGCTGCGCGAGCCAGGTGCGCTTTGCGGAGCGTGGGAAGCGCCGCGCAGGTGCGCCCGTGGCAGCGCGCAGGTGCTCGCCCGCACCTGGAAGGCGTCGGGAAAGGGGTCCTGGGTAACTGAGGGGGGAGGTGGGCGCTGCTCCGCTTTGTGCGAGGGCTGAAAGTCCGCTCTCTTTTCTGCAGGGGGGGCGACTTGAATAAAATACTGGTGGGGGAGCCCCAGGTGAGCCCGGCCTACATAATTTAGTGGCAATGCCCATCCACTTTCGGGGGGCGAAGATCCCTCCGGCCCTGGGAGTTGGATCCTATGGGGCCAGACTTCTCACAACACCTCCTTTTCCAGGCGTCGATGGGCATCGCTATTCCAGATGTGGACGCAGCTGGACGGGACGCCTCCAGCCTGAGCCTCTTACTGCTATGCTGTGCTGCTACTTACCTTTAGTTCACAAACATGCATCCGTTGAAGGTTGTTTTTTATTACCTTCTTTTCTGTCACGAGTCTGATTTCCTTGAGAATTCTTCCCTGTTCTACTCTGCATATACACATCCACAATCACGGAGAGCATCTTCTCCACTTTTGCCATTTTTCCACTTTTTTGAAATACTTCTGCTTTCTGCCTATACGCAGCTCCCTCAGCCCATGATACAAAAGTTCTATATGGTTATCTAATTTTATTGCCTGTATGACAAGTTTCGTTTTCTTCTTCAATAATTTTACCTGTTTTTTTCTACCCGTTGGCATGTCACTCTGCTTTGAACTAGCCTGGCATCTTGAAGAGAAGCTCAAGGCTTTTCTCCCCTCTTGTGTCTTTATTCTCACCCATAATTTTCATTTTCAATAGTTTATTTCATCACACCATATTTTTTCTTCATTACACTTCACAATATTTATATACTGCATGACAAAAGACACTCTACTTAACCCTGGTCTTCGGTACTTGAGATTATATAATGTCCCACTTTAGCCGTCGTTTTAATTTAATTTTAAATGGTTTTTTAAAGTTGTATTTCCTATTGTTCTGTCCTGCCGTTGGATCTTCTGAAGGCAGGTAATTACTTACTTAATTAATTAATAATCCTTCTACTGCAGACCCGAGCTTCTTGACCTAATTTCAGCCATCATTTGAAGGACATGGTGGTTCTTCCCTCAGAAACGTGGCTGGACTAGCAGTTAATTCTTTCTTCAGCTCTGGTGACAGGATACTGCCCTCGTCCTCCAACAGATAAGGTGGCCATTTTTATTTTTATTTTACAAAGGAACGTCTGAAGGGCTGTTCTGAGGGAAGTCAGTCAGTCATTCTCTCTCTCTCTCTGTCTCTCTCTCACTCACATACACACACAATGGCAGTGTGCAGCACTTAAGAAACCTTTAAAAACCATGCATAACAGTCATTAAAATGACTGGCTATTAAAGGCACCCTCTAGATGCAGAACAGCTTGGTCCCAGTCTGGTTAAAAATTAAAAATAAAAGCCCAAGAAAGAGAGCAGGCAGAACCTTGAAACTGCCCTTCCTGGAACAGAGACTAAACAGGCACACAGGCTATCAGGCCACATACTTTCTCACAGTGATGGTTTGTATTTGTCTATATAAATTAGAACAGTTGGGTTGTGTCCACTGCTAGTTAGAACGTATTGCCTCTGCAGAGACTTTTCCAAGTATGCCTTTGTGCACAGGGCTATACTGCTGGTTACTCTAGGAGCAAAGAAAGCTGCTTAATACCAAGGGTAATTATACCAAGTATTGGCTACAATGCCTGCAGCAGCAGCTCTTGGGGGTTTCAGGCAGGGATCTCTCCCAGCCCTACCTGGAGATGCCAGGAAGTGCCCTTGGGACCTTCCACATGCAAGGCAGGTGCTCTGCCATTGAGCTTATGTCCCTTCCCCGTCTAAGCTGGAACATGCAGCCTATTTTTAAAACTTTATTCAAAATGACCTGATAATACAAAGTCCAACATGAATTAACATTCCAGGTCTGACAATAGATATGCGACAGTAAACAAAAAAGAAAATGGAAAGACACCATGACTACTGGTGTAAAACTTTTATTGGCAAATTCCCAAGCAAACCAAAATGTCACAGAATTAAGTCATCCAATTCTGTAAGAAAGCCACAAGCTCCCCTTTCCAACTTTTATTTACAACAGGGGCAAATACCATAACAGGAGGACTAACTAATCCTTTAAATCCTTTAAACTCTTTCAAAACAGCATCTGTGTGTCAGATTCAAACCCCTTTTGACAGCCAACACCAAAGCCTCAGCGTTTGTCTTTCCACATCCTGGCTTCTTCGGGTAGATGTTAAGGGGCTCAAACCCAGGTTGAGATGCCATCAAGTACTTTGGAGCTTTTTCACTGAAAAACATCATCTTTGCAGAGGGACTATATTGCAACTTGGGGGAAAGAAAAGAGAAAGATATGAGACCTTCTGCAATTCTAATATTTTGATTATAAGACATCTCAGAGGATCATACTTCTGAGACATGCACTTTTTATTTGAGGAAGGGTTGTAACTCACAAGAGCATCTACCTGACAGTTGCACAAGTAAAATGAGCAAGTTGGACAAGTAAAATGGTTGGCAAGGCTAGTCAAGAACTGCAGATCCTCGTTAAAAGCCGGGGGGGGGGTTATTTCCCCAAAACAAGGGCAGGGAAGGAAAGAAGTGCAACACCCATTCTAGACGCTGGAGTTCAGGGAATGGCCAGGACACCAGACCCCTCAGGACTCTCCCTGAGAAGGGGGCTGCCAGCAATGGGACACAAACCCTGGGAAATTCATGCAAGAGGCAACCACCAGATTGTCCAGAAACAGGCTGCAAACTCCTGCACCCTGGGCCAACCTGATGCTCTCCAGGCCTTTTGGACTACAACTCCCATCAGCTCTTGCCCACACAGGTGGGAGTTTTAGTCCCAAACACCTGGAGGGCATCAGGTTGACCAGGGCTACCCTCCTGCTACATGCAGAACTCAGCTTTCTGCACACAATGGCCAAGAATGGTCAGAAGCTCCTTGTGCTTGCAGGATGCAATTTTAGCTTGCCTGGAGAAGGAGACACAGACACAAACAGCTGCTTCATTGGGGGGGGGGGTGTCTCCCTGGGTATGGACCTCTAGAGCAGGTGGGGAGGGGAAGCTGTAGCCCTCGGGACGCTGCTGGACTCTAGTTCCCACCCACCCCAAATCAGCCATGTTGGCGGGGGTGATGGCAACTGGGAGCCCAACAGCCCTTCTGAAAGGCAGGAGTATTCTCCCTCACTCAGTTATTTACATCCCACCATTATCTCAAGCTTCAATTCATCAAGGCAGCTTCAGACACTAAAAAACAGCATTATGAAATGCATAGTATTTGTCCGCCCCTTAGCTGCCAAAGGCCTGTCTGAACAGGAAGTCTAAACAGGAGCTAGGTTAGCCTCTCTGAGGAGGGAAGGCCCTCTCTCATTCACCAGCAACATGTGAAGGCTCTTGGCACCTGGGCAGGATTGTACAGGTAGGCACATGTGTCACAGGGGAGGAGGAGGAGGAGGGCCCTCTCCCAACATGTCCCCCTTAGTGCGGCCAAACATCAATGCGCATGGAAGGGAGAGGCAGAGATTCCAATCACTGCTGGCCACCGAGTTCAGAACTGAGGTTACGAGAGTGATGCAGGACCAGCTACAAAGGTGTTGATGTCAGTTCTGCCTTTGATTTTTGGATTGCTTACCCCAGAAGCCCTTTTCCACTCCAGCGTTTCGGGGTGAGCCCCAAATGAAGCTTCTCACTGTTGCGGATCACGGTCACACTCAGCGGTTGCTGCAGGGGGCAGAAAATAAACAAGAGAGTCCTCACTGCACCCAAGACAGTTTTCGTAACTGGCTGAATATCTTGTGGAATGACCAAGGGAGCTGTAGGTGCAGGGGGGGAGGGGAGGCCCCCACGTCCTCCGTGCCTCATTGCTGAGCTTATGGCACAGCCAAAAGTGGGGACTTATTAACATCAGGTAGGGGCCCTAGCCATATCATTTTAGACACCTGCTAAAAGACCTTGATTGGGGAAGCCTACCTAGACATGTCATTTTATTACAGTACTTGTTTTTAAGTTTCTTTGTCTTCTTTTAATGGTATTTTAATAAATATTTAGCTCTACTTTTCTTTGTCTCTTCTGATTAAGCAGCAAATAAACTTGATTAGATAAAAACACCAAATGATTCTATGTCATACAAATACACACACCAATCAACAAATCATACAGCCACAGAAGTAAAGGGCAAGGGACTTTATAGGATTTAAAGTTCTGAGTCACTTGGTATTACATTTCACATTACTGACTGATCACAGAACCTTTACTCAAAGGCTTCCAAATAAACCACTGCTTTGTCAGCTTAAATGGCATTTAAGTTTTAAAAGGCTTTTAATAACGTGTTCAGGTGGGGTTAGATTTATAGGCTTTTATTTTAAAATTCAAAAAGAAGAAAAAAACATAAAAACACACAGACACACACACACAAATCAACCAGTCACAGAAGGGCAATGGACACACACACACCCCATGCATCCTGGTAGACTTGCTTGGGACACCAATGTCAATGATTAGTCAGACTGTGGCGCCTTCCCAGGTGGGAATTGTGTCACTGGTGCCTCTGGGCTGGGCTACAGATTCACAGCAAGTGCTGGTGCTGTTTTCCACCACCAGGTCATCACTGAAGGGTCGACTCCAAAGGGAATAACCCCCTTGATTCAGTGTTCAAAGGAGCAGCAGCATGGAAGCCCCTTTTTAGCTTGGCACCAGAAAGTAGGTGTGACACAAGTGCTTTAAGGAGGACGGCAGCTATCAGTCTCCTGCCCTGTTGCAGCATCAGCGGGTGACTTCAGGAAAGTGTCGCTCTGCACATGCTCCGCACTGTGGCTTGGTTTGCCTTCTACCTGGTCACTGATACTGGCAGGCTCTGTGGGCATTTGTGGGGATGAAGGCGAGACCCCATTTCAGACACGGAGGGAGGGAGGAAAGCTGCTCACCCCTTCACTGTGCTGGACCACAGTGGCGATATTCTGCAGCGACTGGAAGTTGTGAGTGTTGACGGAGCCAAACTCGACGATCTCGTCGTCAACTTGCAACCCCTTCAGAGAAAACCAAAGAACACATTATACACCCTGGTTTCCCCTTGAGAAGCCAAAGTCAGTACGCGGTACTTTAGCATTGTTCTAAGTTTGGCAGGGGACTGCTCAAACCTTAGAAATTAAAAAAGCAGCAAGATTATGATTGTTTGGGATACAAAAGGAGCAATACAAGCTGCAGACACCTGAAATCCTGTGCAGGGATTATGGCAGAGGGTGGGAGCTGGTAGCAGTGTCGTATCCCAAATGCAAATGGCTGAGTAACAGCTGGAGGGGGGCAACGTGACAGTTGTAAATAAAATTATACATGGTGTGGACACTTTTCCTCCTTTTTCATCATGCCAGGATCCAGTGGGGTCATCCAATGAAGTTGGGGATGAAAGATTCATGGCAGACAAAAGGAAGGACTTCTTCACACCGCAGTGAAGAGCTAAATTACAAATAAGATGTGATAAAGTCCACCAGCTTGGATAGTTTCCAAAGCAGGTTAGACAAATTCACCGAGGAGGGTAAGGCTATCAATGGCGACTGGCCCAAAGCAGCAGGGTTCTACTTCGCCAAGTAACAAACCCACAGAGGTCTGGACGGGTGAGAGAGATGCAATACTTGCCGAGAAGCTCGCTGGAGACCCCTGCGTGACGGCATTCACCCTGGCAAAAGGCTGGGGCAACACCTGACTCTGGCTCCTGGCTTCGGCTCGCGCTTCCGCCTCGTCCTTTTCGCGCTTCTCCTTCTCCCGGGCGTGGAGCTGGTGCAGAGCCTGTTCCACCTGGTGCATCAAGGCTTTGTGATCATTCTGCAAACCTGAAAGCAGAGGGAAGCTCCTGTAAGCCCAAGATGTATTTGAACAGAAAGATGTTCTCTTGAGTTATCATGGTTCTTTAAGCAACGCCATCCACACACATGCGCTTGGGGATGAACAGGCATGAGGAGTCCCTGGCAGGAAACGGACGGGAAGGGAGGCAATGGAAGAATAGGCAACGGATTCAAGCTGGCTTGAAATTTGTACTGAGGCTTCAGTACAATAATGTACAGTATAGGAATGAAAAGGATGAAAGGAGAAATGGCAGAGCGATCTCAGGACATGGTCTACAAACAACAATAATCACAGAATTGTTGAGCTTTAAGGGACTCAAAGGGTCCATATAGTCCAGCATCCTGAAATGCGAGAATCACAGCTAAAGACCCTCCGGCAGAAGGCCACCAACCTTTGCTTCAAAACCACCACTGGTGGCTGGCCAACCACGTTCCAAGGGAGTCCATTCCACTGCTGAACAGCTTTCACCACCAAGAAAGTTATTCCTAATGATTACTTAGAATTTCATTTCTTGTAATTTGAATCCATTGGTTTGGTCCTGCCCTCTGCAGCAGCAGAAAACAAGCTTGCACACTCCATATAAATGATAATAATAATAATAATAATAATAATAATAATAATAATAATGTCTCTAAGCCACCAATAAACCTATAAAACCCTGCTGCTTAGAGATTTTTTTTTGGTACACAGTGATGAATAAACCTGATAAAATATTAATCATTTGTTATATATGATAACAAAATAATATTTAACTCAAAAAATGGGAACAAAATTACTTGAACTATACATCTGATCAGAGCACAGCTGGATTCTCCTAAGATAGGAAGCCAAATTTGATCTGGGTCCATCTGGCTCAGTATTGTCTACACTGACTGGCAGCAGCTCTCCAGGGAATCTTTCCTGGTCACAGGTCCACCTGTAAATGCTGCCACAACGGGAAGCTGGGATCTTCAGCATGCAGAGCAGATACTCTCCCATGGAGCCATGGTCTTTCCTTCAAGGTTATGCAAATGTTCACATGCTTCCCAAATTCATGTGATTTATTTTATTGCATTAATCATGTGGAAGGACAAAGACCTGGGCCACGTGCGGGTGCCCCAGCCTCCCATTGCCAAGCCTTCAAAACCCCTTTCCCTGTGGCTTTGAGGATATTGCCCGCACCGCTTTGAATCCTATCTTCACAGCAGCGTTAGAAATTAGCCAGGTGCCAGGCGCGTTTTACTACTGCTGGGGCTCCAATAGTGACCCTGTGGAGATCTCTGGGTGCCAGGTTGGCAACTGGCATTTCCAACGGCCTGGCCCCTCCAGCTTTCTTAAGCAGAACAGCTGATTTATTGCATTTATATCTCACCTTTTTCTCCAAGGAGTACATGGTTCACCCCCTATTAAGCAGGTAAATAAACATGGGGAGAGCAAAATCTCAACTAGAGAAGGATATGAAATTTTTCCCTTGAAACTTGATTTTGTTTTATTCTGGATTATTTGATGTTTTAATGTGTTGTAAACTGCTGTGATTTTTTCCCCTTTAAAATATCAAGCAGTATAGAAATTAAATTAACAACAATAGAAATAAATGGCATCATTAAAAGAGGCGCCTAGACAATTAGTTATGGTAACCGTAACCCAAGTGCCGTTTGGCAATTAGCTTATATATCTGAGTTTCTAACACGGCTTCATAGTGACTGGGACTAGGTTATTTCTTCTTATTTCAAGCAATGAAAAGTGGATTATTTATTTATTTCATAAAACTTATATATCACTTGACTGTAAAAAAAAACAACAACCTTTACACATTAGATGCTCTACACATTAGACCTTATCTGCACTTGTACCAGAATTACAGCATTATCCACAGGTTGCTGATCCTAGGCTTCTTTTTAGAGAACCCCAGGGCTGGGCGACATATCGTCCAAAACCAGTTTGAAGTCCATACCATGATATCGGTTTCCTAATTTGTGACCTGGCAATATATCATGAATCATTCTCTCTGTGTGTATGTGCTATGCAAAAATCAAAATTTTGGGGGAAACTGTGAAGCCAGCCAATGCTCCTCTCGTTTCTGCACCTGCGGTTAACTCTTGCCAGCTCTGCTCTTCCCTGCTTCATGCAGGGGGCAGCAAAACAGAAGAGCAGGTGCCAGCAAAAATCATGATACGGGGAAAAACATGAACCAACTGAGGCCTCTGCATAGCTCCATCCTTATTTCAGACACTGTGATATATCGGTATATTAACTGGGGATATAGCAGAATGCTGAAAACCAGATATTGTCCAGCCATATAGAACATCCCACCCCATTAAAGTAATATCTTCCTTTCAGGTTGGTGGGCAAGCCAATCTAAGCCCCTCTGAACTCATGTGTTGTGGCTGCAATCCCATGCACAGAATGCTACCTGAGAGTAAGCCCCACTGAAAACAGTGCAGCTGACTACCAAGTAAGCATACCCAAGTAAACGTACCCAGGCTGCAAATCAATTAAATTGTGGACTGTTGCTTACAGATGATGTTGTGCCTTGCCGTCCGGACTTGATAGACATCCACATCAGCACGTGGATAGCCTTCAACATCCACAAGTGGTTCGTTCATCCCGACACCTTTTTGCTGCAGCATAAAAAGAAAAAACACAATTACCCCTTTGAGACCTTTTCCTGAATAGGGCAGATAATGTATTAGCTTAAAATCCTCTTTCCTTTACAGTACAATCCTACACGTGTCTACTCAGAAGTAAGCTCTATTGAGTTCAATGAGACTTCCAGATAGGTATAGCATTGCTATTAACAGAGATCTTAGTTTGAAAGTTGTTTATTATTATTATTATTATTATTATTATTATTATTATTATTAATCATACTGCCTTTTATCCGTAGGCCTCAGGGTAGTACACAAGATTAAAATACCAGATCAAAACACATAATAAAAACAAGAGGTGACCACGGTAGCATTAAAAGACACCAAGCGCTGCAACCGCTGCAATGTTACAGGTACCCTCAAAGGATCATCGGGTTGGAAGGGACCCCGAGGGTCATCCAGCCCAACCCCCGGCAACGCAGTAGTGAAACACAACGGCGTGCAGAGGGCAGGGCGGCAAACTCACCAGGGCAATGAGGGCGAGTCCACGACGTCGCAGCAGCTCCCCGGGTTGCCCTAGGATCGCGGGGCGGCTGCTGCTGCTGCTGCCGAGACCCCGGGGCGGAGCAGGCAGTCGAGCGAGGCCCCAACCCACCCGGCCCGGGAGGTAAAATCATAGAATTGGAAGAGACCACAAGGGCCATCGAGTCCAACCCCCTGCCAAGCAGGAAACACCATCAGAGCACTCCTGACATATGGTTGTCAAGCCTCTGCTTAAAGACCTCCAAAGAAGGAGACTCCACCACACTCCCTGGCAGCAAATTCCACTGTCGAACAGCTCTTACTGTCAGGAAGTTCTTCCTAATGTTTAGGTGGAATCTTCTTTCTTGTAGTTTGGATCCACTGCTCCGTGTCCGCTTCTCTGGAGCAGCAGAAAACAACCTTTCTCCCTCCTCTATGTGACATCCTTTTATATATTTGAACATGGCTATCATATCACCCCTTAACCTCCTCTTCTCCAGGCTAAACATGCCCAGCTCCCTTAGCCGTTCCTCATAAGGCATCGTTTCCAGGCCTTTGACCATTTTGGTTGCCCTCCTCTGGACACGTTCCAGTTTGTCAGTGTCCTTCTTGAACTGTGGTGCCCAGAACTGGACACAGTACTCCAGGTGAGGTCTGACCAGAGCAGAATAAAAGTGGCACTATTACTTCCCTTGATCTAGATGCTATACTCCTATTTGCTACTCACGTCCTCCAGGACTCCGTAATAGGCTCGGATCTGGGCCTCCAGCTCGTCTTTCTTCCGCAGCAGCAGCTGCACGTCGCTGACGGAGATGCCCTTGGGCTCCGGAGCCTCGTCCTGCGCCGACATCCCGGCAGGAGGGAGAAGCGCGGCTCCGTCAACGAGGCCCGGCGAGGGACGCGACAGCAGCCCCGGGGCGACGGAGGAGCCAAAACAGCCGCGTCACGGCCGGGCTGCTGGGCGGGGCCTCCTGCAGGAAGAGGCGGGGTTTGCGCGTGACGGCGAGAGGCGGTTCACACGTGACGACCGCAGCGTCCGGGCGGGGAAGGCTCTGTGCACGTGTGAAGAGGGCCCGGGAAGGCGGGTGCGTCCTGCGCAAGGGCTTTCCCGCCTCCTGCACCCCCCCCATATGCGGAAGTGAGGTTGCTCTATATAGACACGTGTCATGCGCCGGCGAACCAGGAGGTCCCGGGCCTGGGGGGGCGGGTGTTGCTGTCCTCTGCCCGTCATCAAGGAGTTCGCAAACTCTTCTCTCTGGACCACACTTTCAAAATAAAGATTTGCTCTCGCCACACCAAATTCTTTATTGATAAGAAATACATTGAGAAAAAAAAACTGTTGGCAGTGATTGATCTACATAATATGGAACACAACTACTTTATAATATGATCATGGGACATTCACATGAGTGTAGCCAGGATTTATGGGGTTTGGGGGGGGCAGAACCTCAGTTAAGTTTTTGTATTTATTTACTTGATTGAATGGGAGGCAGCTGCCTGCCTGCCCCTCTTTGGCTACACCCATGGACATCCAGAAAGTATAAAACAATGCCCTTAAATAAGTACATGAATCATCCCCAAAATATAATTATAAACGAGCCTCTTAACTATGTATACAAATTCAAAGAGAGGTGTGAGCTTGCTTTTGCCAGGTACAGTGGTACCTTGGGTTACATACGCTTCAGATTACAGACTCTGCTAACCGAGAAATATTATCTCGAGTTAAGAACTTTGCTTCAGGATGAGAACAGAAATTGTGCTCCAGCAGCGCAGCGGCAGCAGGAGGCTCCATTAGCTAAAGTGGTGCTTCAGGTTAAGAACAGTTTCAGGTTAAGAACAGACCTCCAGAACGAATTAAGATCTACGCTCCCAACGGAAACCGCTGCTCTAACGGGAAGCCCCAAAGGAAGAGCTGAGCGCAAGAGCCCTTGTCCCTCTTGTCAGCCCCAGCAGGTGCCATTCAGAGGCACCTGCTGCCTTCAGCCAGGTAACATAGCCATTGGGACTGGAAGCCATTGACAGCCTTTTGCTCCAGGAATTCATATTTTTTTTAATTTTAATATATTTTTACTGATTTCCAAGGTACAAATACAAATATGAAAAAAGGGGTGGTTGTGTGACTCATCTATACAGATAGCGCAGAGGAAGTTAGCCATGTTGACCAGTAAGGAAAGTTCCCAAATCCACATTTATTATGCTAATCAAAATGTGAAAAAAAAGTGCAAGCTTTCAAGTTCTCCAGAGCTCTTCATCATGCAAAAATATAAGCAAGCTTCACCATAAACCAACTCCTCTCCTCCCTGCCATTGCTCTGGTTACCATCTATAACATGGGTAGGCAAACTAAGGCCCAGGGACCGGATCTGGCCCAATTGCCTTCCAAATCAGCATGTTTTTACATGAGTAGAATGTGTCCTTTTATTTAAAATGCATCTCTGGGTTATTTGTGGGGCCTAGGAATTCGTTCACTTTTTCCCTTCAAAATATAGTCCAGCCCACCACAAGGTCTGAGGGACAGTAGACTGGCCCCCTGCTGAAAAAGTTTGCTGACCCCTGATCTATAACAATAAAACAATGGACAGGGTGGTGATACAATGACTACTGCAATTGGCACAAGATAATATCACCAAGGCAACTATTTATAAACAAGATAGAGGACAGATATACCCCTGCTTTAAGTTGTTTGCATACTCACTGTCTTCCCTTGTATATTGTTTACTACAAAGCTGGTAAATAATGGTACTAAGAGCCATCACAAAATTGGTGAATTAATTGAAAGGTAAAAAATTGCTTAGAAACATAAAGAGTAGCTTCCTATTTAAAAGGTCAGTCTATTGACGCTTATATAGTGGGACCTTGGTTTAAGAACAGCTTTGTTTATGAACAACTTGGATTAAGAACGCTGCAAACCCGGAAGTACGTGTTTTGGTTTGTGAACTTTGCCTTTCAAGTGAAATCATTCTCTGCACACTCAAACGCAGTTCAAACACATTCAAAGGTTTTAATAAAAAGTAATCTTTATTAAAAAGTTTTCCAGATGAAATACGTTGTTTCCAAGAGATTTGCATGGGGAAATCTTTTCGATTCCTCAAGAATAAGGGGCAGTGGGGTGAGGGATGCCAGGGCCACATCCACACCATTTCATGTGCTATGAAGCCGCTTGAAACACTCATGGCTTCTTCCCCCAAAGAATCTGGGAGCTATAGTTTGAAAAGGGTGCAGAGAGTTGTTAGGAGACCCCCTGTTCCGCTACAAGAGCTACAAATCCCAGAGTTCCCTGTCGCTAACCCTTAACCTTTAACTAGAGCTACAATTCTCAGAGTTCCCTGGCAAGAAGGGAATCCTAACCCTACACATTAACCCTTAACCCGAGCTACATTTCCCAAAGTTCCCTGAAAAGAAGGGAACCCTACCCCTACCCCATAACTCTTAACTAGAGCTACAATTCCCAGAGTTCCCTGACAAGAAGGGAACCCTAACCCTAACCCTACCCCACCCCAACTCAACCCTACCCCTACCCTACTCCTAACCCTAAGCCTAACCCGCCTAACAACTCTCTGTCCCCTTAACCACCTACAGTTCCCAGAATCCCTGAGGTGAAGCCATTCCTGTTCAAAGCGTCTTCATAGCACTTCCAATGGACGGTGCGCCTAATGTGGCCTAATGTTTCCTCCCTCATTTTCTTCTCTCTCCCCACTGCCCCATCACTTGCAATGCAGCAGATGTCCGCCTGCAGTCTTCCTTCAAAGCTCCTTCTCTCAGGTACGGCCACGGCCTTGTCCATTGTTCGCTGCCAGTATTTCGCATTCATTTCTCCGATGTAAATAGGGACGCCCTGCGGTTCTCTTCATGACTTTGGACTTGGGGGAAACCTCACCGGCTCCGGACATCCCTGTAAGGCAAAGGCAAACAGGTGAGTGGGATGGCCCCTATCCAACAGCGTCCCCCCAGACTCCTCCTCTGTTTGGCTGCCTGTTCACAAACAAGGCTTCCAAACCACTTTGCATCCATCTCAGCCAGCGTAGCCTCACGGCATCCACTAGTCTGAACGCAAACTCTTCCAACAACCAGCCACCAGCTGCAGTCTCGCCAGGTCCATTGCCAGACATCAACCAGCTTCAGAGCTGAATATCCGTCACCTTCAGGTAGCGATCCCACCAGCAAGTCAACTTTGTGCTTGCCTTCTCCTTGCTTCACAGCATCCCAGCACCAGGCGATTGCCTCCTTCCACTTGTCAGCTTGCTGCCACGGGGCAGAAGACCACCAGGGCTGAGTGCCACCGAGCTGCCCATTTCTCTTTGGGGAGGGCAACTGCCGAGGCTTGTGCCTTGGCCCACATTTATGTTTTTGTGGCATCACAGTCAACCCACAGACAATGGCAGCAGCTGGGGAGGCATCACCATCACACCCTCAGCCCTCACAATGGGGGGGGGGGTGCAGGTCAGCAGCCAAAACACCCTCCCCCAAGTTGTGTCTATATCTGCGAAGGCCACACCGGGCACCCAAGGGGGCAAGAGGGGGACATTATTGAGCCCAGGGGCTGCATTTCCCTCCACATAACACTAGTCAAATGCACAAATGAACAGAGCAATGAAAGCAAGCCTTATCTTTGCTGTTCAAGGAATGGCATGCAGAGAGAAAGTTAGCATCTCAGTTAAAAAGTACTTTTTCACCAATCAGTCAGTCAATCAATCATTTATTGTATTTGAGTAAAAGTCATTACAGATCCAGTTACAAAAGCATCAAACCCAAAGACCCAAACTCTAGCTCCCAGATTCATTTGCTCTTCAGATATCTGGATGCTCCTTTTTTCAGCTTGTCATAGTCTGCATTCACCACACAGAACTGAAAGAGGGCAGCATGGTTAAGCGTTGGATCTCCAGCTTGGACTACTACCATGCGCTCTACGTGGGGCTGCCATTGAAGGTGACTTGGAAGTGGCAGGAAAGGATCTCTAATCATTCAACTTTATTGGGCTTAAAAGCAATTTTGTCAATGGCAGAAACTCAGGGATCTATCCTGCTTATTCGGCCAGAGTTTAGAAGATTGAACTGGAGAGGAGAATGAAGAATCATAGAAGGAACCCAAGGGTCATCCAGTCCAACCCCAAATGCTGTGATCACACACACCAGGCCTTCCAAAGCTGAAGCTTATTATTCCTCCCACCAAATGGCCATTATTATTATTATTATTATTAGCCCATCTTCCATAGATTTCAGGGATGGGGCTGATGGGAGTTGGAGTCCCAACAATCTCTGCTGGACACCAGGCTCCCCATCCCTGGCCTATAAGATAACCAGCATCATAACCCTAGTCAAGTATTTCCTGCCATACCTTGTACTGGTCGTTGGGTCACAGCTTGTTCCAAGGCTCTGGGTTGCTCTTTTTGTCCCAGCCAGGCAGAGAAACGTGACAAGAGGCAGACAGCAAGGAGTACATCTTTGGAAGAAGAAGAAAAACATACAGCATAAAGCGTAACGCTCTGCCCAACCGTTGGCACATGGTTCCCACCAAATTTAACAATCATGGCCTCCTCAGTGCCACCAGAAGAGCACTCTTCTTTTATAATGTGGGATGTAAGAAAAGGCCACCGTACCCCAAGTATTTGTAACCACAGAGCCTAGGGCTTGCCGATCGGAAGGTCGGCGGTTCGAATCCCTGCAATGGGGTGAGCTCCCGTTGCTCGGTCCCTGCTCCTGCCAACCTAGCAGTTCAAAAGCACATCAAAGTGCAAGTAGATAAATAGGTACCGCTCCGACGGGAAGGTAAACAGCGTTTCCGTGCGCTGCTCTGGTTCTCCAGAAGCAGCTTAGTCATGCTGGCCACATGACCCGGAAGCTGTACGCCGGCTCCCTCGGCCAATAAAGTGAGATGAGCGCTGCAACCCCAGAGTCGGTCACGACTGGACCTAACGGTCAGGGGTCCCTTTACCTTTAATAAGGATAAAGTCCCAAGAATGCATTTCAGAACTTACGTTTTTTCTTACTTACTCCATGGCCTGATTCACATGTAACTCTAAAACTACAGTTTATCATTGCATGCAGAAGTTTCAGGGCTGCTCCCTCTCCACTCTTCCCCCCACAAACGCACCGTCTTTCTCAATTCTGGTTAATAAATATACCTGAATCCAGATAAGTAGTGGCTTCTGGCTTATTTCAACAACAGCTCATGGTTTATGACGCTGACTTGTTATCCTAAAATGCAAGCAAAATTACACAAGTAACCAAAAGTACGATCTCTCTGCTCAGATGCTTTAGAGGTGCATTTTATCGATGTTTAAAAGTCTTTGTGGAGTGTGTTTTTCACATTGGTCAATGCTCTGGCTTCTCGTGGGACAAAGGGTGGTATAAAATGAAATGAAGCCAGTGGGGGGGGGGTAGTGGTCAGAGTGTTGGGCCAGGACTTCAGCCTGGAAGCTTCTTGGTCAGACAGACAGTCTCTCAACCTGGCCCTACCTCACAGGGTTATTGTGAGCATAAAGGGGGAGTGAGGGAAGAGCCATGTATGTCTCCTTGAGTTCTTTGGAGGAAATGGGCGGCGTCAGTGGCGGGCGGTAGAAATGTAATAATAAATGAAAATAAATAGAAGATTATTTCGACGATTTCACATATACACAGATGAGGTCTCAGCTGGCATCATGGAGTCACGGAGGAGAGCTCAATGAAAGCAGAAGACCTGCCAGGTTATCAGGGGCTGCTGGGCAAGCTCATCCCCTCCAACAGTTATCCGATGAAAATAGGGATGACCTGTTCAATAATAATAATAATCAGGTTTTTTTAGGGACACTTGGAGTGTCTGCAAGCTGCCTTCTGGGGGGGGGGGCATCTTGGCTTCA
This sequence comes from Podarcis tiliguerta, assembly GCF_965153285.1. NCBI lineage: Eukaryota > Metazoa > Chordata > Lepidosauria > Squamata > Lacertidae > Podarcis > Podarcis tiliguerta. The sequence continues at coordinate 38,265,930 of NC_139549.1, forward strand.
CCCCCCCCCCCAGCACTTCTGCATCTGACCTGCTCAAGATATTTTGCTTCCCGAGATGAAGAACGTCATGGTGCGTCAACTGTTATAGGCACAAAAGCTTACTAGACTGGCAGTTACTTCAACGCTGGCAAAGCGCCCACATCCTCCATCACACCTGAGGGCAGCAAACTCCCTTGGGGAGGGCAGAGAGCAGACTCTGGAGCTCACACAGCCTTGGCTGCTCTCTCCCCTTCAGCATCTGCCACCTGAGGCAGCCGCTTCACTCTGCCTTGAGAAGTCTAGTTGCTTGAAATGAAAACAAGGGTGACAACAGCCTTGGCTGCCAGTGTAACGCTTTGCTGCCTAGAGTGCCACACTGCCTCCCTGGCATCCTTTAGTGCCTCCTGGACAGCAGGGACATGGGCACAGACCCCGTAGTCAGTGCAGTCTTTACCCAGGGGTGCAAAGGGTGTGGGGCACCCAGGCGCCAAATTCTGGGGGGCACCAGGCGCCCACTGCCGAAGCCACCTAAGCTCTTAACTATCTACCTGTTATGAAATAATAAATAATGCTGATCAAGCTAGAAAAACAAATTACAGAAATGTACCGTATTTTTCGCTCTATAAGACGCACCAGACCACAAGACGCACCTAGTTTTTGGAGGAGGAAAACAAGAAAAAAAATATTCTGAATCTCAGAAGCCAGAACAGCAAGAGGGATTGCTGCACAGTGAAAGCAGCGATCCCTCTTGCTGTTCTGGCTTCTGGGATAGCTGCACAGCCTGCATTCGCTCCATAAGACGCACACACATTTCCCCTTACTTTTTAGGAGGGAAAAAGTGAGTCTTATAGAGCAAAAAATACGGTATATCTACGGTTTCACTAAAGGACTTTCAACTTTGTGTGCTCATTTACCAAAGACACGCCACGCTTGTCATTCACAACGGCGCTGTGTATGCAAAATTAACTCTTACATCAAAATATTATGTTACGTGTTGTATTGAGCTGCTGTGCGGCAGTGGGGTCACCGGCACCTTTGACCTGACTGATGTTTCTCCTAAGTAGGTGCCTAAACAATACTTATAAGTTTATTAAGTGTGGTGGTGTTGTATACTTAAGTATAAGTGTATTGTAAATAAATAAGCAAATAAAAATGTTTGTTTCTTTTTCCTTTCGTAAACGAGAGATAAAGTGTGGTGTTTGACATAAGCATAATAAAAGTTAATTTGGGGGCTAAACTAAATTTGGGGGCGCTGGGCGGATCTTTGCACCCCGGCGGCACATATGCTAAAGACAGCACTGCCCATAGTCCAGCCCCAAACTGCAGCTGCGTGAAAACGTTGCATTTTGACCCACACACTGACTTTGGAGTCACTTGGTCCCCTGCCTTTTCTCTTGGGTCACAGATAATGCTTGCGAGAAAGACAGTGTATATCTGGGGTTAAAGTGTTTAAAATTTCCATCTGGAGTAGGAGGAGTGAGGGTGGAGCTCATCCTCCCATGTTTGCTTTATTAAACGTTTCGGATACTGCCCCTCTCCCCGTCTCTCTCTCCCTTTCTGTCTCTCTTGGTGACATCGCTTTGCTGCCACAGAGAAGAAAAAATGGTGAGGCTTCATAGCTCTTAATCAAATTATACATATATATTGTTGCTGTCACTCTGAATGATAACAAGAGATGTTTCTGACCCTGTGAAATTCGTAAACACTTCTTAGTTCACATTTGGACTGTCCTGCAAACATCTAAATCGGTGCATGAAAACTTTGTTCTTGAAACAACCAAGCAATTTCTTGGAGTGAGTGAATATGTTGTGAACACCTAATTTGTGCAGACAGTTAGACATGGGTTTATATTTTTATTTTGGTTTCATCCCTCTAGTATTGGTGTTGGTGTCTGATGTATTTTAAAAACTCTCATGACTTGCATAGAGCCTTAGTTTTGAGGTGGGTTTTTTAAAACTTCTGGAGTAACTTTTTGCAAACTTAATGTCTCTGTTTTATTCTGTTTTGATCCTTAACCACTAGACGACTTACTTGGATAAAGGGCTGAAGGTAAGATCACAATGCAGTCAAATATCCCTGCGCTCACCCCACCCCAATTATGGTCTATGGTGTCAATGGCATTTTGGATTAATGTCTTAGGGCATAAGCTGGCAAGAAGGACCACTGCAAAAGCCTTCTTGAAATGAATATTCTCTTGTTGCATAGAAGAACTGGGCTGTGCATTTGGCAAATACACGATAAACCTGAAAGCATCGTACAAAAGCCACATTCTTACATTCTACAAGATGCAATCGTTTTGTATTTTAACTGAATGATTGTAATTCTTAAAGCAGAAGTGTGTGAGTCTCATAGACTCACACATTACTTAAGGGAAACCTGGGTTAGCCACCAAGTGTACTCTCATTCCAGGTCAATCCCAGGTGCCTGTCATGGGTGCATGTGTGATACAGGGGTTTGCAAACAACATGTTCACCCTTTTGGGGTGTCCATGTACTAAATATGCACCAATTTCTAGTCTAATATTTTTTGATATTTCATAATATTGTGATAGCTGAAAAAAGTGGTGTATTTAAGAAACAAAAGCTCCCCCATCTCAGCTAAAAAATAAAACAAAGCAATGAGGGCACAGTTCAGCCAACATTAAGCAATTTTCACCCTCATTAAAATGAGAGGGCGGTTAATTTTGGCTAGTTGGTGCCTTATGTTCTCAATCGATTAAGAAAAAGTGGTACATTTGCTAATTACTGTGTTTGCCTGGTCCATTTGCCCAAGGCTATGATCCTAAGCTACTAGAAGGGAGTTCCCATTGAACCCAATAGGACCTGCTTCCAAAATAAACCTCATTGTCCCCCACAGAGGGTAGCTGTGTTAGTTTGTGTCCCAGCAAAAACATTAAAGGATCTTTGCCTCTACCATCCGAGTTCCGATCCTGCCTCACCTGGCTCTGTTGAGAGGGCTTTGAATGATCCTGCCTGCAGTGGCACAGCATGGGGGGGGGCACAGGGGGGTTGCCAGTGTGGTGTAGTGAGAGCCAGTGTGGTGTAGTGGTTAAGAGCGGTGGACTCGTAATCTGGGTAACCGGGTTCGCGTCTCCGCTCCTCCACCTGCAGCTGCTGGGTGACCTTGGGCCAGTCACACTTCTCTGAAGTCTCTCAGCCCCACTCACCTCACAGAGGGATTGTTGTGGGGGAGGAAGGGAAAGGAAAGGAGAATGTTAGCCGCTTTGAGACTCCTTCGGGTAGTGATAAAGTGGGATATCAAATCCAAACTCTTCTTCTTCTTCTTCTTAAGGGTGCAAAATTTCAACACCTGGGCTCTGTTGAAAATGGCTTCTCTTTGCAAATCAGGAAGTTACCTCTATGGACAACGGAACGATTCTTCTTTTCTTCTCTCTACAGCTGCAATCTCCTGGGGGATGTGGGTGCTAATAGGCAGTTGAATCCGCATGCGTACTCCGTCCATTTCACTCTCTCCCACCCCCACCCCTGCAAGGCCCCGGGGGCTGGCACCCTATGCTACGCTACTGCCTGCCTGTGTTGGGGATACTGGGCTGCTCTGCCTCTGAGTGTGTCACATAATAACCAGCCACCTTTTCTCCCATTCAGCCCAAAAGAGGCCGGTTCCTTCACTTCCATTCCTTGACGTTTTGGGTTGGTAATGCAAAGCAGGTGAGTGTGCTGATAAAACCAGGAAGGTCTGCTGGGGTGGGGGGTGGGGGGTTGACTCTCGAGAAAGGATGAGAGAAGAAACCATTGTGGCTCAGATTTCGGAGCAGACTTACCTGATTTGCAGTGCCCCAAACAAGATGCTTACTGTGGCAAAACTTTGAAATGTTCGCTTCTCTGAATTTTGTGGTGTCTACAAAATGTGAACATTTGGGGAATGTGTTATAAGAATGCAGGTGTTTAGTGCAAACCATGTAGGAACGTGCATTGTATGGGGGTCAAATTGCTTGCAAAAAGGAGAAGGGCCTCCTGAAATGTGGCAGGTTTCCATGAGGATTATAAAACCATATCTCACATGTGAGATATGGCAAGAGGAAAAGGCTGGGAAAATGAGACAGAGGGGGAAGCCAGACTTGACAGAGTCCGTCCTCTTAATGTTGTTGGCTTTGCTGCTGTTGCACCCTTGTCCCCTTCCCAGGCACCTCACTGGGGCATCTGGTGGCCTCTGCGAGAACAGTGTGCTGGACTGCATGGGCCCCCTTTGGCCAGATCCAGCTGCAAATCTCTTCCTGCATTTGTTTGCAATACGGAGGGCTGTGGAGGGGATGTGCTTCAGGCTGTTGCGCTATTGGATGCCGGAGACGGGGTGGAGACCCATCTGAAAGGCCGGGTGGGAGTGGGGCAGATTTCCTGGGTAAGCTGCATTCAATTAATGGCTTGTGCCTTGCTGGCTGTGGGGGATGGGGCATTGCACTCCCAGGAATGTGGAGCTGGAATGGTCTTTGGACTAGCCTGATGCAACCGAGAGAGGGGAGAGGGGAGCCAGATTCTTTGCTTGGTTGGCGGGGTTAGGGAGGTGCTGAGCCAAACACACACCGAGGGCTCACCCAAACCCTGGCTGAATGCCCACATTTCCCCATTCTGAATTGTGCACTGTAGCCCCCTGTGCTTCCACACCTCCCTGGTTTGTTTGCTGCCACCACATATCTTTCTGCAAGGACCACAGGGCTTCTGCAGCCAATCCTCACCCCTCCATGTGGCTGTTGGCATCCGTCTGTCTTGAGAGACAGTGGAGCGCAGCTCCTGGGATGAAGTCAAACTGCTGTGCTAGCAGCACCAAAGTGACTTCCCTGAGGCATAAGCCTGGGCAGTGTGTCTGGAGGTCCTGGGCTGCCCAGACAACATTAACCTTGCTGATGTGGTCCAAAGAAAAGGGAAGCAATATGTTTGACACTGGCTTGGCGGCCGGAATTGCCAGAAAGAGTCATACAAGATGTCATCCAACCACCTTAGGAACTCCGCTCCACATTTGTGGAGGGGTTAGCCCTGAGCCTTTTCTTCTGGCAAAGATATCCAGGCACCAGGCATCAGAGGTTTAGGATCAGGGTTTTGCTTCTCCTGGATGGGCTACCTTCCCAGGTTGATGAGGCCCATCAACCTCACCTTTCCTCCAACAAACTGAAAGTGATGTCCCCCACCCGCCATTTTGTTTCTTAATGATGTCATTTGCAAGCTGTAATTCAATGGAAGATGGCCCCAGAGTGGTCTATTGAAGCTATACCAAAAGAAGAAGTCAGGATCTGTTCTGAGGCTTGAAGTCTGGTATGATGCGGCGCAAAAAGGGGAAAGGGGTGAGGCAGCTCCCTAAGGGCTTTTAGCCTCCTAGGCAAGGCTGAGGGGAAGAGTGGGGATTTGAACCTTGGTCCAAACCCAATATTCTGTCACACCGGTTCTTGCCAAGTGTCATGCCAAGATTTAAAACATCACACCAGTAGGATAAACAGGTAACGCTGTACTCAATGTTGCACTGAGCAGTTCATTGCGCAGCGCAAGGGTTTCTCCTTGTGCAACAGAACCATCTCCCCTCTGTGTCCCCCATCTGATCTGGGGGTTTCCCCTCCCTGCAGAGTGGATTTGATGGCGTAAGATGTCCGGGGTGGGGGGGGAAGCTACCATGGCAACAATTTAGCTGGTTATGGCCCATAGTCTTAATACGTGTCTGGTGACTTACTGATAACATGCTTTTTTAAAAAGCCATTTTGCTTTTTCCCGCCCTTGTGTTTTAAAGGCTGCTTCATTTTATTGCAACAAAATGGGGTTTGAGGAACTGGCCTACAAAGGTCTGGAGACGGGAAGCAGAGAGGTGGTGTCCCATGTGGTCAAACAGGACAAGGTAAGGAGGAGAGAAAACTGCATTGATGTAGGCTTGGGGGGGGGGTCTAGGGTTGCCATATTGCAAGAAATGAAAATCCAGAGACAAACAAATTGTTGACCTTTTTTAAAAAAAAGAAAATTTCCTGCGGAGGTAGAAGGTGTGAGAGCAAGCTTGCAAAACCAGTCCCTTTGTCTAGGCAACAGTTGTAGCTGACAACTAGTACCATGATCCACATGCCAAAGGGATAAGCTGAGCTGCAAGGGCTACAACTAAGTGATATTTCCCTCTGGGCAAATGAGTGGGTCTCCCTCTCCCCCCCCCCCGCCAGCTGCCAGGGGAAGGGAGCAATAGGCATTGCTGGGCAGAGGGCCTGCTGAAAAGCTGGAGACAGAGACATGCTTGCTCTGCGCTAAATCCAAGCTGTGACTCAAAGGATAAGCAAGATCTCCTGGGGTGTTCATGCTGTGAGCCCCTTCATCCTATGTTCAGAGTTATATATGTGTGTAGATAAAAGGTAAAGGGACCCCTGACCATTAGGTCCAGTCATGGACGACTCTGGGGTTGCGGCGCTCATCTCGCTTTATTGGCCGAGGGAGCCAGTGTGCAGCTTCCGGGTCATGTGGCCAGCATGACTAAGCTGCTTCTGGCGAACCAGAGCAGCGCACGGAAACGCCGTTTACCTTCCTGCCAGAGCAGTACCTATTTATCTACTTGCACTTTGACGTGCTCTCGAACTGCTAGGTTGGCAGGAGCGCTGACCTTCTGATCGGCAAACCCTAGGCTCTGTGGTTTAACCCACAGCACCACCTGTGTCCCTTGATGTGTGTAGATAAACCATCTATAAACCATATATTCTAAAGACCCTGACTCCAAGTAAATTGAACCCTTGAACTCTCTTAGCCTTTGGAGAGTTGGGCTGGTGTGAAACAGTATTGTGAATAGGGGAGGGGGACCCACGACTGTCTTGGGTCTAGCAAAGAGAGACCAACTCTCTAATCCAGCCTTTTGCCAACGTGGTGCCCTCCGGATGTTATGGAATATTCCTGTTTTTAGCTTCCTGTTGGTTGTCTCAATGATCTTGGATATCAACATTTTAAATGAATGCCGATGTCAGCACTTCAGCCTTTGACTCATCACTTAACCTTGTCATAAAGAAAACGAATGCTTGTAGTTATCCTGATTATTATTCTGATTACCAACAGATCATATTTATCTTCTCCTCGGCTCTCAACCCTGGAAATCAAGGTAATTCAAGAGTTGGTTCTGTTGTAACTTTTCTTACCAAATGAGTTCCTTTTGAAACCCTGGGGGTTCTGTGTCCAGCTCCGGGGGCCACATTTTGAGACAGGCGTTGGCTCCACGCATGCCAGGTGTAGGGCAAACAGGATTGGGGGGTGGGCGGTTCTGGACTCTCAGTAAGGAATGCATTAAATTGCTGGATGTGCTTTAGCCTGGAGGAGAGCAGTTTAAGGGGAGACGTGAAAGTGGTCTTCAAATATCAGAAGGGTTGTTGCATAAAAGGTGGAACAGAGGTCTGCCAAAGGGGGAGCTGGCAGACTCCCCTCCGCAGCACTATTTAAGCCAAGGCTGGGCAGCCGTTTGAAAGGGGCTGCTGGTGGCTTGTGTCTTGCATTGCAGATTCTGCTCTGAGCATGGGTGGTGGGGCTCAATGACCTCCCAGGGTCTCTTTCAATGCAGTTCACTGGTTTATTTTGCTGTGCTTCAAGTTAATTTATATCCCAGTGTTACATAGATCATCTCGTTGTGCCCAGGTGTGCCATCTAGGGGAGCTGGGTGGCCGAGGGCTCACCCAAATTTTCAAGGGGTAGGTTGTGCCCCTTCAAAATTCAGTGACCCTGCGCACTGAAAGCTCTCTGATGGTCTCTGCCAGGGGTGTGGCAAGGCAAAGCATCTTCACCCTGGTGTGTCCTTTTGAGAATCACCCAGGCCCCTTCCCAGAAGACACCAAAACAAGAGGCTGCATAAAAAAGTAGGGTGGGAGCAGAGGATGGCGGGCCAAGTTGCCATGTCTGGGGGGGGGGTGTATGTGTGATGTCACGCATGTGCGATGCCCTCCCTCCCGGCAGTGTTGGGCACAACTTGGTGCCTCTGTTCAGCCTGTAGTGTTGGCGCCTTTTGCTCCATGGAGCCATGGAAGGGGCCTGCATTGTGGTTCTTGGCCACAGTGGCTTTGTTCTCCCTCCACTGTTGGAGGCAGCACACCTTTGTTGGGAATCCCAAACGGGGAATCGTCTGCTGTGCTCATGTCCTGCCTTCAGGCTTCTTGTAGGCATCTTGGTTGGCCGTTGTGAGAACAGGATGCTGCACTAGAGGAGTTATTGGGACTAAAAGAAACTTGCAGACAGGACAGGGAGAAGAGTTAAGAGCCTCGGATAGAAGAGCACCAGGTTGATGAACTATACGGAACTGATAGAAAAGACTGACAAAATCCGAGACCAGGGAGAAGAGACGGTGGAAGAAGATTGGAAATTTTTAAAATATTATTTAGAGTAATATAGCATAATTAAGGAATGTTGGGAGATGGTGGAATGAACTTATATGACTTTAGTAGAAATATGATAAGGATTTAAGATTTTAGGATTTAAGATTTAAGGTTTTTTTAGATTGAAGTATAGATAAATTTTAAGATTTTGATGGGAAGATAAGGTTAAAATAGATTAAGATAATTAAACGATAGTAAGCAATGAAAGATGGAAAAGATTAGCTGACTTAATTATTAACTGGAATACAAAAAAGGGAGGTGGGGGAGGTCGAGGAAATAAGTCATTGAAGGATAGAGATGTGAAAAATGGATGTGTTTTTAAATGTTTATGTTTTTTCTCTAGTTGGGTGGAGGTATTGTTTTCTTTTTTGCTTTTCTTTTTGATGTATTTCTTAATTTTTTATTTTTCCCCCTCTTTTTTATATATATATATTGTGTTTTTTCATTTTTTATTTTTTTCCTGTAATTATAAAACTTTTAATAAATATCATTTTTAAAAATATATATATATTGGCCTGATCCAGTGGCTAGGCCCTTCTCATGTTCCATGTTCTTCACAACCCATCAGTGGTGCCATAGGTGCCCTCTCGCACCGGATAATGTGGGTGCCCGCAACGAAGGGCTTCGACTTCACCCATGGACTTTGGAGTGGCTCAGCCCCCAAATATATTGTTGTGGGAGCTGAAGCACCCACGGCTCCCTAGAGTGAGCTCCAGTGAGAGGTGCTTTAATATCATAAGGACTGATCCAGCCAAAGGGATACCCTGTCCAGCCCCCAGTTTCTCTTCACGGCCAACCAGATGCCTCTGGGAAGCCCTCAAGCACGGCCGTCTTTCCCATAGGGCTTAGTGGTGCATCGTGCCAGGGCGCCAGCCTCTCAGGGGCACCCCAGCAAGTGGGGGAGCTGCGTGGCTTTGCCGGTGGCCTCCCCTTTCCCTGCATGCCCGCCAGCTGCACCCCGCCAACCATATGGCTGGCGGGCGTGCAGCTTGTCTCCCAAGCCTCCGCGAGGATTGCTCTCCTGCAGCGGCATGGGGGAGAGTTGCGCCCCCCGATGGCTGGCAGTGCGCAGCTTCAGCCCACCCCCATCTGTGGTAATTTGGGGGTGCTGGGCGGATATTTGCACCCCGGCGCCACATCTGCTAAAGACAGCCCTGCCCTCAAGCAGCCTGGCATGGTGGCTGTGGGCCTCTCCCTCCTGTTTTCTTTCTGCGTTCTCTGATGGGCCTTGACGGCTGGATTCAGGGTCACCACGTCTGCCAGTTCCTCAGCTGGAGTTTTTACCAGGGTTATATGCAGCCCCTTGGCAGGACTTCAAATGCAGGTTTCTCCTTGTCTCAGGGGAGAGATGGAGGCTCCTTTGCTCTTAAAGGACAATGCAGTTAATTCACTAGCACAGGTAATTCGCTGTGCCTGACTAAGACACAGCTGGCGTGCAATGTTCTAAGGTACACCGCCCAGTGGCGTAGGGTGGGGGGTGCAGGGGGGGCCAGCCGCACCGGGCGCAACATCTGGGGGGGCGCACTCACACTCGCAGCTCTCTGCCCCTACCTGGCTCACTCACTCTCTCTCACTGCAGTGCTGGCTGTGCGAATCTGATCCGAGCTGCCGGGTCGCCGCCCACTGTGGAGGTGGGGGGGGGGGGTGCCAGGCGTGCGGTGCGGTGCGGAGAGAGAGCGAGGGACAATCTGGGTTAGGGGGCACAAATTACTTGCCTTGCCCCGGGTGCTGACAACCCACGCTACGCCACTGACACCGCCTCTGACTATAGAGGTTTCATCTTTTTTGGCCAATAGCAGTTGACAAACTTCTCCTCCATTAAATTGTCTTGGTGTTTCCTCTTTCTCTCATTATGCAGAAATGGGAGCACACTTAGTGAAGCATGGGGACGGAGTCAAAGATGTTGCCTTTGAAGTGGAGGACTGTGATTTCATCGTGCAGGTGAATCTCTCCTGAGGAGGGTCTCTGTGTGACTTGAGAGGCTTGCTAGCCTTTCGCCTTGCTTCATCTAGTAAGTGCTATTTTTATTTTTCCCACTCAGAAAGCTAGAGAGCGTGGAGCTCTGATTGTTAAAGAACCCTGGATAGAGGAAGATAAACACGGGAAGGTGAAATTTGCAGTCGTTCAGACGGTAAGAAAGTAAGAGGCTTTCACCTATAAACTGCATTTGGACAGACTCAGAAAATGATAATACTAATAGGCAGTTGTTGTTAGACAGTGGAACGGACTGGACTCTCCTTCCTTGGAGGTTTCTTAAGCAGAGGTTAAATGGTCATCTGTCAGGGATACATTACAGGGGGTCGGACTAAACTCTGCGACAGTGAATAATAAACAGTGGCGTAGCGTGGGTTGTCAGCACCCGGGGCAAGGCAAGTAATTTGCGCCCCCTAACCCGGGGCAAGGCAAGTAATTTGCGCCCCCCCCCCGCTGCACTGTCCCTCCCCCAGATAGTCCCTCGCTCTCTCTCCGCACCGCACTGCACGCCTGGCACCCTCCCCTCCAGTGGGCGGCGACCCGGCGGCTCGGATCGGATTCGCACAGCCAGCACTGCAGTGAGAGAGAGTGAGTGAGCCAGGTAGGGGCAGAGAGCTGCGAGTGCGAGCGCCCCCCCCAGATGTTGCGCCCGGTGCTGCCGGCCCCCTCTGCACCCCCCACGCTACGCCACTGTTAATAAATAAATAGGATTTATGTAGCATGTTTTCTAGGCACTTTGTTTTTATTTTATCAAAAACCCTTAAAACAAGCCTATCTTCTTAGCCTCATGTTTCTGAACTGGAGACTGAGAGAAATTACTAGACTTCTTCAGCCTCAAGAAGAAGCTGTGCAGTTAGCCAAAGGTAGTGATTAATGTATAGAGTCAGAGGTCCTGTTTGCCATTGAAATACACTTGGAGTTCTGTAGTGACTTCATGCTCTTTATTGCAGCTTGTAAAACAGTGATTGAATTCCCCCAAAACCTCAGGCCTTTATAGATATTATTTACACAATGAGTCCCGTCTGATTGGCTGATTCTGCTTCCCTCCTGGAGCCTGATTGGTCTTTTCCTGCAGGCTAATCAGTTGTTGCATTCTAGGATCCTACTTGCCTATTGTTCTAGGATCCAAGCTTAGTACATAACACCATATACAGTGGTGCCCCGCAAGACGAATGCCTCGCAAGACGGAAAACCCGCAAGACGAAAGGGTTTTCCGTTTTTCGATGCGCTTCGCAGGACGAATTTCTCTATGGGCTTGCTTCGCAAGACGAAAATGCCTTGCGAGTCTTGAGATTTTTTTTCGCTCCCCACCCCCTTTTTCTAAGCCGCTAAACCGCTAATAGCCTTTTAGCAGCTAATCCGCTAATCCTTTAAGCCGCTAATAGCCGCTAATAGCCGCTAAACCGCTAATAGCGCTAATCCGCTAATAGGGTTGCTTCGCAAGACGAAAAAACCGCTAGACGAAGAGACTCGCAGAACGAATTAATTTCGTCTTGCGAGGCATCACTGTACATTTAAAACAGCATCATGGCACTTTAATTAGTCATGGTGCCCTCCCCCCCCCCAATTACAAAAGCATCCTGGGAAGTGTAGTTTAAGGGTGTTGAATAGCTGTTCTGGAGGTGCCTATTCCCCTCACAGAACTACAATTCTCAACTCCACAATTAAATAATCCCTCCCTCTTCCCATGGATTTCTGGGAGTTGTAGGCCTGTGAGGGGAATCAGAGTCTCCTCATACGTAACTCTTCCCCTGCATGCGAAGACAGGCTCTGGTCAAAGGAGCAGACAAGACCAGGAGTAGCTCCAACAGTCAAGAAAGCGGTTTCTGCACACGCTGTAGAGGGAAGTGAGGGGAAGGGGGGAGCAAGGAAGCAGCTGCCCCCCCCAAACAAGTAAATAAATAAAAACACCTAACTAAAAGTAGAAATTGTGGAAAGATTTTGACAGATTTTCCTGAGCGTTTGGGGTCAAAAGAAAGTCATTTAAAACAACTGTTGCTGAGATTTGGCAGAAATCAATAAAACAAGTTTTGGGGGCAGGGAGTCAGCTCACTAGAGTGATATTAAAACGTTGCACTTTCCTCTTCCTCCTCCTCCATCTAGTATGGAGACACCACACACACCCTGATAGAAAAGAGGGGCTACAAGGGGCTTTTCCTGCCTGGGTTTGAGCCACCCATCTTCAGGGACCCTCTGTTGAAAAAACTGTAAGTACCAGCCCTTAATGCTCTGCTTAAACTCTAGCGTGAAAGATCTGAGTCTCATTTGAGACTGGGTGCCATTCCACACACTTAGATTTGCCACTGGGATTGTTCAACCAGCAAGGAGCTAGTCCTGGCCATTTCTGAGTGTCATTCCCACATTACACTTTTAGATAATCTTTTCTCTCTCTTCCCCTCCCCACTGCACACAGGTTAGCACAGTGTCCCCACTGGAAGTTGTTATCCTTCTAGGTACACACTTCAGACAAGCTTAAGCGTACACCTGAATCAAAACAAAAATCATGCTCAAAGAACCTTTGGTGACTTTCATCAGAGAGAGTTTGATGTCAAACAGTGAGACCCAGGCGGCTGATACTTTCGGTATACATAATCAATAATAACATATTCAAATCAACCATATGTACAATTTTATATACATTAACACTTCTCCATCCACAAGGTTTATTTAACTTTTAACATTTTAATGGCCCCAAATTGTTCAAACCTACCCAAATAATTCAATATCTTCTCAAACCAATCCTCCTCTTTCTCACTGACCTGAAACCCTTTCATGCTATATCTTCACAGTTACTGTAGATATTCTAAAATTATAATATTATTCAGTTTTTTTCCTCCATTGGTTCACCCCAGCTCTTCTGCATTTTTCCAATTACTCGCTATAACCTGTCTGGCTGCAGTCACCATCAATTTTACCCATTTACATTCCTCTTTTGTTTTTAACTTGGTACTACTCAGACTAATGGGACGCGGGTGGCGCTGTGGGTTAAAGCCTCAGTGCCTAGGGCTTGCCGATCGAAAGGTTGGCGGTTCGAATCCCCGCGGCGGGGTGCGCTCCCGCTGTTCGGTCCCAGCGCCTGCCAACCTAGCAGTTCGAAAGCACCCCTGGTGCAAGTAGATAAATAGGGACCGCTTACTAGCGGGAAGGTAAACGGCGTTTCCGTGTGCAGCTCTGGCTCGCCAGAGCAGCGATGTCACGCTGGCCACGTGACCCGGAAGTGTCTTCGGACAGCGCTGGCCCTTGGCCTCTAGAGTGAGATGGGCGCACAACCCTAGAGTCTGTCAAGACTGGCCCGTACGGGCAGGGGTACCTTTACCTTTACCTTACTCAGACTAATAAGAACCATTAATTTAGATAGTCCCACCTTCCTACCCACAATTCCCGATATTTCTATACCAATCTGTTTCCAAAATTCATTAACTAACGGACAATCCCACCACATATGACTGTATGTTCCCATCACTCCACATTTCCTGATTTTATTTTATTTATTTTTTTATTGCATCAACATCCAACTTTTTCTCTCTCTAAGGAGTTCAAGGTGGCATCCCTTGTTCTCTCTGCTGCTCATTTAATCCTCACAACCACCCTGTGAGGTAGGCTAGGCTGAGGGGAATGACTGGCCCAAGGCCACTCAGGGAACTTCATGACCAAGTTGCTGGACTCACAGATTCTATGCTGACACTCTAGCAGGACACCACACTGGCTTATGGGGAACCCTTTGTGTAAAGGGAGATTAACCCCTGAAAGGCGGACAAGAGCTTAATTTGCAAATGGGTTGCTGAGATACTTCAGATGGGCCTTTGGCAACAGGCTTCTCTTGCCTATACATTTTTCTCTGGAAAGAGTTAATGGGGGTGGGAGGGTCTGAGGCCAACTTGTCTGCATGAGAAGTACTCATCCCGCAAAAAACACTGTGGAGGTAAAAACCCCTGGTCTCATCTGCCTTTTTCTTTCTCAGGCCACCTGCTAAACTGAACTTCATTGACCACATAGTGGGGAACCAGCCTGACCAGGAGATGAACTCTGTGGCAGAATGGTAAAGATTGCTTTTGGAAATCAACTTAAGGGAAGAATTGCTTTCCTTCTAGAACATGAAATTTCCTCGATGACAACACAGGACATTTAGAGCAGCCATGGGGACCCCGGATGTTGTGGGCCTGATCAATCTAAATCCCTGATGCAGAGGAACTGATTTTAGGACATTTATTATGGGCAGCCTTTACAACATGATACGTACGTACGCAAACACGCATCCAGGGTGTGGGGTCCCCAACTGAGTCTTCTTCGATCCAGGTGACACGAAGCCTCATTTCAGCCCTGCTCATAGACCATCCTCTCCTGGGGATTTGCATACCCACCAGCCCAGCATGTGGGGGATGGGGAGGAAGGAAGGGGGGCTGACCGTCTCCTTGGCTCTGCTCAAGGGAACGTGGCCCAGAGGATGCGGGCAGCTGGGCCTCGACTGTGGCTTTATCAGCGGGGATATCAAAGGGCAATAGCTATGATGGCTAACATTGATCTTCAGGTCCATCTACTCTATTCCTCAGAATGCCAGCTGCTGGAGACAATCAGCTGTTGGCTTCCTGTCCTGCATGAGGATTTCCCAGAATAATCTGGTTAACTGCTGCTGGGACCATTAGGTTGGACAACTGTGCTGCCTGGGGCTTGATGGGAGTTGCAGTCCAAAACATCTGGAGGTTTGGAGAAGAGTGGACTAGATGGACTTTTGATGTGATCTCGCTTAGCTGCCTGGAGATCCACCCCCCTCGCTCCCCCTCCCATTAGCTGATTTTTAAATGGAATTTCCAAGGCAAATGCAATTATAAACATCCACAGAGCAGATCCCCTCTCCCTTCCCTCTTTGAGCTCCCAAGCAAGCAGCCTGCATTCCAGCCACGGTTCCATAGACCCAGAGCTGCAACTCTGGAAGGAAGATCAACAGCCTCTGTAGACCAGTCTCCCTCTGTGCAGTGGCTGGCCATGGCTTTCCAGGGGATTAGATGGGAGTCTTCCCCAGCCATATCTGACGATACTAGGGATTGAGTCTGGGGTCTTTGTAAGCAAAGTACGTGTGGTGCCTCCTCTAAAAACAAAGGAGGTCTCTAGTCCTCACTGTTCTGAATAAAGGATTGAATTAGATAGAAACTGCTTTCGACAGAGTTAGACCGTTGGCCCATCCACCTGGTTTGGTACTGTGCAACCCTGACTGGCAGTGACTCTCTGCCTGGACATATCAGGGGTTGAAGGTGGGTGCAGGAGCAGGTGCTCTACACCTGAGCTATGGGCTCTTCACAAAAGAAACAGATGGCAGTCAGAGCCGGAAGCTGCTCAGATAGCTCTTGCTACCTTGCTGCATCTCCTTGTTGCAACTTTTTAATTCTTCAGTCATTAATTCTTCAAAATAATGTTTGTGAATGCATCTAGACTCCACCCAGGATGTTCTCTAAGAATATAATCGTGGCTAAAGCCCTCAGCCTACTCATTCTGACATGTGGCGCTTCTTGCACATCCGCAGGTACCAGAGAAACCTCCTCTTTCACCGTTTCTGGTCTGTGGACGACAAGCAGCTGCACACAGAGTACAGTGCCCTCCGCTCCATTGTGATGGCCAATTATGAAGAGACCATTAAAATGCCCATCAATGAGCCTGCAGTGGGGAAGAGGAAGTCTCAGATCCAGGTGAAAGCCGACTCTCCAGGTCCTTTGTGTCAGGGCTGAGTGGCCAGAGTTGAGCCTCGAGCCAGGGCAGAGGAACAGGCAGAGACACACCAGGCCAAACAGGAAGCCTTTCACCATCCTCCAGTGGCCAACCTAGGGAGATGGTTCCATCTCAGAGCCTCAGGATGCTTGGTCCCTGGGAAGGCATTGCCACCTGCAATTCCGATTGCGTGCTACCAGGTGCAGCTGCCCCCTAGAGAAGAAGGTGCCAGTTTCTACCTCCAGTGGCTTGTAGCATAAATTTGTTTTAGGGGGTGCCAACTGCTTTGGGGGCTCTGGGCATTTGGCATGCTGGGGAAACTCTGGGGTGCAACAGAGAGAGAGAGAGAGAGAGATGCATATTCTATTGGCTGCAATGGAATGCCTCAAGCCTCATTTAATTGGGGGAGGGGGACCCTTTGACACACACCCCAGGAAGCTCTTTATGGGCACATGGTGTGCCATGCTGGTGACCGCCTGAGTTATTTGGCCTCTTCAGTACAAGCCCTGCCCATCCCAATGCATTTGCCTATTGAATCCTTCCTCTAAGGAGGTTGAGACTGTGTTGCGGTGTGGATTTCCTTTAAGCAAGGAGCGTTGACTTTGTGGACTGCTTCTTCCCTGGTGCAAGGTGGAAACATTTCTCGATAATCGGGTCTTTGGCTGATTGACAATTTATAGCCAGCGTGGTGTAGTGGTTAAGAGCGGTGGACTCGTAATCTGGTGAACCGGGTTCACGTCTCCGCTCCTCCACATGCAGCTGCTGGGTGACCTTGGGCCAGTCACACTTCTCTGAAGTCTCTCAGCCCCACTCACCTCACAGAGTGTTTGTTGTGGGGAAGGAAGGGAAATGAGAATGTTAGCCGCTTTGAGACTCCTTCAGGTAGTGATAAAGCGGGATATCAAATCCAAACTCTTCTTCTCTTCTTCTTCTATATCCTTTTAAATGTGTTTATGGGAGGGGGTTATTGGTTTGATTTTGTTTTATTAGGTATTTTGTGTTCTCATCTTGTATTTTTATGCTGTAAACTGCATGTGATTTTAAGATGAGGGCTGTGTGTGTGTGTTTGATTTGATTTTTTAAAAAATCCACAATACGGTAAAAATTTCCTGTACTGTGAAAATACAAAAGAATCTGACTAGAGCAGCTGTCATTAGTGATGGCCATGTAGAGATTCATCAAAACAGTGGTAAGAGCACATGTTCCCACCCCACCACTCTGGGTAAACCCTGTTTATTCCTCCCGTGTTTGGATGCAGTGAGACAAGTGCTAATCACAATGCAATCCAGCACACTTCTGCTCAGAAATAAGACCCACTGAGTTCCATGGAGCATACTCCCAAGTAAGTGTGTCAAGGATTACAGCCTAGGATTACAAGAGGGTAAGGCAGGAGATGAAGGCTGTTAAGGACTACTACCCACAATGACGTATTTTTCTCTCCTCCCCTCAAGGTGGTCTACAAAGTTCTCCCTCTTCTCACTTAATCCCCACAACAGTCTTGCTAGGTTGAGGTCGCAAAGTGAGCTTCATGGCTGAGTTGGGATTTGGACTCTGGTCTCCCAGGTCCTGGTCTTGGCCTGGTGTTTTTGTGATGTTGTTGCCGGCGGTTCACCACTCACATGGTGCCTTCCTGCGCTCACTGTGTGCTTTTCCGCTCTGCAGGAATACGTGGACTATTACGGGGGCCCTGGAGTCCAACACATCGCTCTGAATACCTCGGATATTATTGCTTCAGTAAGACAGTGTATTCCCTGATCAGTCTACCAGTAAGTGGCCACCTTTGGGAATGTGGCCTTTGTCATTGCTGTGTACATTTTTGGGTTGCAGGTCACAAACCTGAAAGAACGTGGCACGGAATTCCTGGTGGTGCCCCCCACCTACTACCAAAAACTTAGGGAGGAATTGAAATCAGCCAAGATCAAGGTGAAGGAGAACATGGATAAACTGGAGGTGAGTTGGCTACCAGGGCTACCCTACGTCTTGCGGTTTGGCTTAGTGGCCAGAAGGTTGGTCTAGACTGGGACTTCATCATGCAGTGCATTGTTAAACTATGGAACTTGCTGCCACAGGAGGCAGCGATGGCCATCAACTTGGGTGGCTTTAAAAGAGGATGGGACAAATTCAGCGGCTACTAGTCCTGGGGGCTGAACAGGAGGCTGAACTAGATGGCCCATTGGCCTGATGAAACAGGGTTTTCTTATGTTCTTACCAACTGGCGAGGCATGAAGTCAAATCCCTACTCATCTATGAAGCTTGGTGGGTGACCTTGAAATAACCACTAGTTCCAAGTTGTGGTGGGAGCAAAACAGAAAGGTTAAGAACCAGATACTCCCCTTGGAGGATCTTGGATAGAAATACAATACAAATGCAACCAAATACTTTAGCAGCTGCTCAACTTGATGAGTTTCACATTGGGAAGGGGGTTGTGGCAGTTCCCATGTAATGTGCAAGACCACCAACCTTTAAGGTGGGGCTGGCTATCCTGTGACCCCCCTCCCAAGGCCCTTGGACTCCAAGCTCTCACCAGCCCCAGCCAGCATGGCCCAACGCTGGAGATGGAGTCCAGCAACATCTGGAGAGCCACAGGTGAACCCCATACCAGCTTTGAGGGCATCACTTCCTGGTGCAGCTGGCGTTCTCCATGACCCTTTCCCTCTGCAGGGAGGTGGGACTGATTTGGATGGTCAGACTCCGCCACTTAATGGATCCAAATGGTTTCCAAAGGGTAGTAGGGGATGTTTTATCCCATGTTGATGGCCTTTTAACTGACTCCCTGTTGGCCCGCTGGAATGCAAAGTTAACCAGGACTATTGACTATCTGGTTCCGAAGCACCCTCTCCAATTGTATGGAGTCTGGACAGCCCTGTGGCTTTTCCCAGAGCTGAGGGTGGTAGCAGAAAACACATTCTGAATCAGACCGAACACGGGTTAGAGCTCAGTGTCAAGCCTACCAAGTGGCGATAGCGACAGCAAAGAGGACATTCTCTATTGCATCTGCAGAAAACAGCAGCAGCAGACTCTTTCAAGTGGTTCGCAATCTAGCAGAACCACCTCCACCATCAGGGCCTGGTGGGGACCCCAAGATCTCCTGCAATGATTTTGCAAAGTTTTTTGCAGATAAAGTCGCTCAGATTCGGAAAGAGGTAGACTCCACCGTGGGAGCAGGGCCGGGGTGGGAGAGTGCTAGAGTCCTGTCCAGTCAAGTGGCATGGGATCAGTTCCTATCTGTTACCTTCGAGGATGTGGACAGGCTGCTTGGATGAGTGAAACTAACCACCTGTCTCCTTGATCCTTGCTCATCCTGGTCCTGAATGGGGTAACTGTGCCCCTGAAGGACCAGGTGTGCAGCCTGGGAGTCATTTTGGACTCACAGCTGTCCATGGAGACGCAGGTCAATTCTGTGTCCAGGGCAACTGTCTACCAGCTCCACCTGGTACGCAGGCTGAGACCCTACCTGCCCACAGGCTGTTTTGCCAGAGTGGTGCATGCTCTAGTTATCTCTCGCTTGGACTACTGCAATGTGCTCTATGTGGGGCTACCTTTGAAGGTGACCCGGAAACTGCAACTAATCCAGAATGCGGCAGCTAGACTGGTGACTGGGAGTGGCTGCCAAGACCACATAACACTGGTCTTGAAAGACTTACATTGGCTCCCAGTGCATTTCTGAGCACAATTCAAAATGTTGGTGCTGAACTTTAAAGCCCTAAACAGCGTTGGCCCTGTATATACCCCATCATTCAACCTGGACACTGAGGTCCAGTGCCAAGGGCCTTCTGGCGGTTTCCTCACTGTGAGAAGTGAGGTTACAGGGAACCAGGCAGAGGGTCTTCTCGGTGGTGGCACCTGCGCTGTGGAACACCCTTCAATCAGATATCAAGGAAATAAACAACTTTCTGACTTTCAGAAAACATCTGAAGGCAGCCCTGTTTAGGGAAGTTTTTAATGTCTAATGTTTTACAATTTTTTATGTGCTGTAAGTTGCCCAGAGTAGCTGGGGAAATCCAGCCAGATGGGCGGAGTATAAATAATAAAAAATTATTATTATTATTATTATTATTATTATTATTATTATTATTATTATTCACCTTACCCATTCCCTGGGCAACTTCTATCATTGCCCTTTCATTTGCTTCTGCTCTAAAGGAACTCAAAATCCTAGTTGACTTTGACGAGAAGGGATACCTGCTTCAGATCTTTACAAAGCCTGTTCAGGACAGACCGACCGTCTTCCTTGAGGTCATCCAGCGCCACAATCACCAGGTTTGTTGGGCAGCTGGGGCTCACCCCAAGCTCAGTGGAAACAAATCAACTCTCACAGATTGGTGGCTTTCTGTTCTACCCTGCTCAGTTTTTTTTAAAAAACAACTACAACCTTGCATGATAAAAGTTGGGAAATGGCCACCTTTTTAAGGCACAAAAGGGACTCAACTTGGATAATCCAGATGCTGTATTGCAACCACTAGAATGAGCTGTTGGCCAGACTTTACTATGCTGCAGTAATTGTCAGAGGGTAATGTGGCTTGCAGGCCAGATGATCTGAGCAACCAGTAGGGCAGGCATAGGCAAACTTTGCCCTCCAGATGTTTTGAGACTAGTTTCCATCATCCCTGACCACTGGTCCTGTTAGCTAGGGATGATGGGAGTTGTAGTCCCAAAACATCTGGAGGGCTGAGTTCGCCTATGTCTGCAGTAGGGGCTTGGCTGACTCTGTGAATAATTATTGTCTCCTCTGTCTGATCAGTTCATTGCTACTAACCTCACTTCCTGCCCCTTGAAAACAGACTACCTGCCTCACTTTGGCTAGGTACCTGCCTCTGGCCTTCCCGATTTCTGAGTTTACTGCTCTGGAATTTGGCATTAGTCTACTCTGAACTAGGGACTTAACTCTGTGCCTTCCAAGTTCCAAGCGGCTGTCTGCAGGTCTGACCCTGACAACCCTTATTCAAAAGACAGGTGGAATAACAACAACAATGTTGCTGGTGTGGCTATTAAGTCTGAGCTGATGGGAATGCATCATCATCACCATCATGCTTCTGTGTTCATATGAGGCACATTGTGACTGATCTTTGGCTTCTCTGCCGTATCGACCATTCCATCTGAGGTGGAGTGGAGATCCCACCTGCCACGGAAGAGAGCTCCAGCTGGGGTATCGGGAAGAAAGTGCTTGCACTATTTACACATTTCTCTCTCTCCTGCGGCTTTAGGGATTCGGTGCTGGAAACTTCAAATCTTTGTTTGAAGCTATTGAACTGGACCAAGATGCCCGGGGAAACCTCACTGTCCTGACACCCACCGGAGAATCAGACTTTGTGTAATGCTCAGGAGGAAACAGTATGGATATATACAGAAAGTGGGATGCACTATGCAAGAAAGGATTGGAATAATTCCTCCCAGTTCAGGCTTTCCTGAAGGTGGTTCTAAAGTCTTCCTTTTTCCCTCCATTGGCTATTTTTTTTATTAAAAAAAATTAATACCATGGGAGCCTTCCTCCATGTCCACTTTGGAGAGATCCCTCAGGTTGGCTGAAATAAACAAACGAACTTGAATTTTTCTGTTCCTGATCCCAGCATTTGGCATGGCACTTGAAAAAGAACTGTAACAGCTACAGAGTTTTGGGGCTATGTAAAAACTGCAACTTTTGAGTCATGGAATCAGAGAGTCGCAAGAGACCTCAAAATGAATCAAGTCGAAACCCCAGGCGATGCACAGGAACCCTTCCTTGTGCCATTTTTGTTGATAGGTGGCTACCTACATGCCACCGAGTGCAGCAGCACCCAGCTGCAAGATCCAAATGCTCACAAGCCAGTGATAAGTAGCCTTTCCCATTATGGTTTTTGCCCTTGTCCAATGAGGCTCTTGTTATCTGCCATGTCTGGAGAGCAGGGATGGGGAACCTGGTAGCCTCCAGTTATTCCTGGACCCCAAACTCCCATCAGCCAGTATTGCAAATGGTATGGGATGATGAGCACTGTAGGCTGCCCTACAACAGATGGAGGACTGCAGGTTCCGCCACCTCCTCTGTAGATGAACTTGGCTTCCCTGAGATTTGCGTAACTTTTGCTCAAAGCCTTTTAAAACTTAGTGGCTACCTTCACATCATTTATTAAAATATTGTTAACCCAGCCTCTGTCCAAAGTTTTCAGGACCAGGTGTACCAATAAGTAAACAAAGCCAGCTACAAGTCAGGATCAGTTAATAAAGCAATAAATAATCTTAAAACACAAGCAGTCCTTGTACAACATTATGTTAGATGAATCAACACAATGGTAAGTATGACCTGGCAAATCAACATGGTACAGTGGAACCTTGACTTACATACGCCTCGTCTTGCGGACGTTCCAAGTTGCGTCCACGGCAAACCCGGAAGTAAACACTGGGTTTGCTGCAATTCGTGCAAGTGGCTTCTGCCATCTGCACGTGCACAGAAGCAGCCGCACAAGACGTGTCTTCTAGCATCCTGTTTCGACCAGTGGACGGACCTCCAGAATGGATTATGTCCGTAGTAGAGGTTCCACTGTATTATGAGAGAGGAAGATGAATTTCTCTATTTACAGCTCCCACAGTGCTTGAGGAATTATATTTTTTTCATACTTCAGTAAAAAGTGACCCAATCTGTACTTCTTGGACTAACACAAGGATGGGACTTTAGTTATCCGCAGGCTTTTGTGCTTGCCAAAGTGTTATTGGCTAAAAAAAAATCAGATGTACGTTTCAAGTAAAAAAATGCATTTCAAAATATAAACCCGATCCTGCCTCTTCTAAGGAGCAGGGTGCTTCTCTTCCCCAGAAGAGACATGACTAATTTCAGAAGGGCCAGCAGCACACATGCAACTCACTGGCCTCCAATACGATGCTTCCTATTTGAACCAAGCTGCACAGATATCTGCAAAGCTTGATGGGCTTCATTGCATATTTTATTTCAATGCACTTCCCCTACCCCAGTCCCTTATCTAGGACAGGAGTAACAAACTGTGACTCCTCAGATATTGCTCATCCCTGACCATTGGCCATGCTGACTGGGGGCTATTGGGAGTTGGAGTCCAACAGCAGTTGCGAGAACCACAGACTCGCTTAAGGTTAGAGAGGTTAGCTGCAGTGCTCACCTGCCCACCACACCTGCACAATCCCATCACACCTATCCTGTGCTGTTCTACCTCTTGTATATACTCCACAGTTATACCCTGCTAGGATAAAAACTTTTAAAAGGCAAGTTCCTAATCCTTATGGGTGGGCAGTGAAAATACGCTTGTTTAGGATGTAAGCCGTTAAACATATTTTCCTTTCTATATATTAAGGGCAATGGTTATGTTAGGTCTGTAAATGTTCTCTGCATAAAGATTAGGACATCTTTCAGGCTGGTAGCAACTCATTCTCCAGCTGCCATCAGTTCAGTGGCCTGAATAGCATGATCTATGTACAAGGCAGAAGTTGCAGCAGCAGGTTCAGGAGAACCCCTAGCTTTGCAGGAATAAAAAAATACTGACGGAACAAGACCAAAATGGGGAGAAACCCAAAGCAGCTTGGTAAGGACTGAACAAACCCAGTGGCCCCCAGAACGTTAGGATGGAAAGCAATGGGGAGTCTTGTCTGAAGCCAGGTGCTCCGGAAGAATGCGTGGCTGGCTAGCATTCCGAAACTGAGAACTCCACACCACATTTTGTCACAGGCAACAATAAGAGAACGTATTGGATCTGGTTGAAAGGTCCACCTGTTTTCCTCACAGCCAGACCCTTCCAGGAAGTTTGAAGCAGAGCGTGAGGGCAGTGGTCCCTCTCCTGTGCATGGCTGGCCCAGGATATTCTGAATGACACAATGGACAAGATGGCCCCTTGCTGCAGCCCCAATCTCGGCACTTCAGCAGTTGCTGGCAGTCAATGTCCTCCAGGGCAGAAAGCAGGCTGAGAGGGCAGAGGCTAAGCCACAGGGCATACATGGCTCTACTTTCCAGTATCTTGCCACTGCTCTGTGTCATCCCAGCTTGCACCACCATAGCTGGCTGCCTCACAATAATTTATTACTTATATGCCACCCATCTAACTGGGTTGCCCCAGCTACTCTGAGCGGCTCCTAACAAAAAATAGTAAAAACACAACACAGCCTTGCTTCTGCCTCCCATTTCCCATGACTAATGTAATGCAAGTATCTCAGAAGCCCATGCAACCATCACGTCATTTCCAGAAGCTCTGCCGTATGTGAATCTTCTCTTTGACAAAGATGCATGTTCACACATCACATCTTTGTGGATATTTAGGTATTTTCAAATACCAGTTTTGTCTTTCTATGTGCTTCCAGACAGTCCTCAATAACAATTCCTGGAGCCTAATAAACCAAACACACAGCTCTTCTGTAAGAAAAGTCAGTATATTTATGGTTTGCTTTATAAAAGTTACTATAATACAATGGTACATAGTATTCAATTCACAAAAAAATTATGAACAAATATTTACAGCATGACATGCCCACAACAAAAGAAAAAACCACGTTCTTCTAAACAAGGTATACTGAAGACGGAGCACAGAACAGTCCCAAACTTATACAGCTGTTCAAAACAAAAGGGAACAAAAGGTTTAAAAAAATCCCAAATCTCAAAAGCAGAGATTTAATTTTGTCTTTTTTTGTTTTGTTTTAAGGAACATAAAAAATAGATGCCATTTATTGCAAACCATTTTCCTTGCCCCTTTTAAAGGAGCTCTTTATTTTTCACACTGCGAATTAAAAACCGGTATTTTTACAGAATTCAGGTACAAGGACTAAGGTTTTCCCCTCCACAGTGTTTCATTTTAAGAACTAACTCCCAAATTCATAGTATCCTTTGTTCCCCACCACTGCCTTGTCCCAGAAGCTCCAGTGAGGTGAGAGCTTCATGAGAACAGACAAAGCTTCGGATGAGCAGGACTTTGCTGGCTGGCGAAGACCCTGTTCATGTGGAGCAACAGAGAAGCACTGGAGCAGCTTGGAGCTCCAGACCGTGGCTAATGCAATTTCCTTTGTAACCGCTACAAATACTACGTTGGTAATTGAGAAGGAACGTTATAAAATAAAATTGCCAGGGGAGGGTCAAAGTTATAGATTTGCTTAAATACATTTTAGGTTGTCATTAATAGACTATACACATTTTCTTGTCTGAAATAAATAGATTTTGCACATTAAGGTATCAGAAAGGCAAATTTTAAAAAGCCTTAACTTGGCAGGGTTTTTCTTTTAAATCTTCAGCTTCTTAATGCTTCTAGTTTGATCTACGTATTTGACCAAAAAAAAAAAAATATTTTGTACAGAATTTACATTATACATAGCTTGACACAAGCTGTAAATGGCGCCAGCTCCCCTCCCCCGCCCCAATCTCCCACTCTCTTATTGAGGTCTTGGGCTGACAATCTTTTAAAAAAGAACTCCAAACTACAATAGTCACTTTTAACAAATTATTTACATGCTTCTGAAGTACAAAGAAAACAGCCAAAAACATACAAAACAAAAATCAACATGTTTCTACAAGAAACAGTGTTTGAAGAGAAGAGTTTGAACGGCTGCTATGCACAGATGATGTGTCCATTTTAAATGTCAAAAGTTCATCTCCCCCACCCTTTAAAAAACTTCTTATACAGAAATGCACTGAAATGATCCCTGAAAATAGGTCACAAACGACAAAACTGAAACAGCTCTCCATCAGAGTTTACAAATTATTTTCTCCCCCATTGTATTAATAAGCTGCTTTGACAATATAAATATCTGTCAGAGTGAGACATCACTGGCTCCTTCCAAGATTTAATCTGAAACTGGGAACTAGAGTCAGGGAAAATAATTGTATGAAACCAAGCAGGCTGGGACTGAAAGCACAGGAAAGTTCGTTTCTATTTGCTAGATAATACCAGTGTGAAAACTCAATGAAAGTCAAGTTGAATCCCACACCCACCTTGCCCGGCCCTCCCATTTGGAGTGGACGAGTCAAGGCTTGTGGGTGGGCCGACGAGACTTTGGCACTGCTCTTGGGTGGCTGGGGTTAGAGTGGAGACCTGTAGGATCAGGATTGTAGCTCTAGACTGGAGCCGTTATTCCTTCCAGAGATCTGCCTCTCTTGTTTTAAGGAACATAAAAATCCTCCCCTCGTTTGGAGCAGGGACAGAGAAGCTGATCACCTTTGCCCCAAAATTATTTCCTTTCAATGCAGAGCCTTTCAAGGAACAAGAGAATAACTGGATCGGGAGCAGTCATAATTTAAAATTCCTACCACGCTTGTGTATATACACGCTTGTGTATATCAAAGAAAACACTTTTGAAAGTGTGTGTGTGTGTGTGTGTGTGTGTGTGTGTGTGTATAATTACAACTTCTATGCCAGGAAGTTGCTTCAAGTTCCAAGCTAAGGCTATCCAGCAGAACCACGCTGATACGAGTAGCTTTAGTATTGCTGTACTTCCTTAAGAAAACAATTCACTTAACACACACACACAAAATATGCAGGGTTAATAAATATAGAGAGGCTGCATGAGGCATCTTTCCTGCACATGCCCTTACCTACATTTCCAGCTGGTGTTTCTGCAGGAGATGTGAGATTATACTCCTGGTATGAGAGAGAGTATGGGAAAGGGTGGGAGCCTGTGGATAAGGCAGCTTGCTTACTATGTTCTGTGTTACATGAAATGGATGTGGCTTTCTCAAAAGGTTGGAAGCATTAAAAAGCCACACCAAAGACATGCCAAGGAGAACCTGTAAGCAAGCAGGGGGACTGGCAAAAGAACCAAGGTCACTGCCAACCTTCTGCCCTCCAGTTTTGGACCACAATGGGAGTTGTAGTCCAAAATAACAGAAGAGCCCCAGGTTGGGGAAGGCTGGGATAATCTAACCAACTGCACACATGGTCCTCCGTACTCAATGGCCAGAGTTTGTTCAAGCTCCTCAACCCACAAGGCCAGTAGAGCCGCTTTGCCCAGAGAGACACACCAGGCTTGCTTCTTCCTTTCGGCTTCTGAACTTCAAAGGGTGGAAAGCCACCGACTTTTAGATGTTACATCCAGTAGGATATAACTAGAAGAGGCTTGCAAGCAAAATTCCACTGCCTTACTATGGAAGCCATCAAGACCACACACAAAATGCCAGAGTAACTAGGTGTGGGTGCTGTGGGAAGAAGCAAAAGGCCTGACAGAGAGTATCTGTGCATCTTCTGGTTCCTATTTTTTCCTCTGGGAAATTAATTCTTAGTACAGCCAAGTTTAAAGTCCAGTAAATTTTATCCAGGAGCAAAAGACTGAGGAGTACTGAAGATGAGCATATATTTCAATATTTGCCCGACTCAACACTCTTCTAATAGTTTTGAGACTAATTCTTTTTTTTTTTTAAGGCACGCCCCACACACTTTTCTTGCTGCAATGTTTGCTTGGGTTTTAATCAAAAAGAAGAACCCCCACTAATCTCTCCAGTGCAAACAAGCACTACATAATTATAGGACAGGCATTTGAGAATGAGGATGCAGTCGGACCAAGAAATCTGCTTGCTACTGAAAATAAGCTTTGACCACAAAAAAGTGCTGCTTTCTCAGGCCATAAAACAGTTGCTCTCCACACACACACAAAAACACACACACACACAAGCATCCACACCCCTTGGGGACCCTCCCTGCCTTACTCAACCAAACTAAGCTAAATGAGGACTAGGCTCCACTCGGCTGAGGCCGGCAGCACCTGGTTCTTTCGTCAGAAGTCTCTTCGATACTTGGGAAGGAAGAAACCTAAAAGATTGTCATTTAAGGACAAGAGCATTCTGCCAAAGGGGATGGGATGATGAGGGTGAAAAACCAAGGAGATAAAAGCAGCCGCTGACTTGGGTAGGACAGATCTTGTCCCAGCTCACCCCCCACTTGGCATCTGCACAGCCTCTAGGCATTTGGAGGGAGGGAGATGTTTGCCCTGGTTTCCTGTGCAAGCCTCAAGTGTGTGGAGGACGTATGGAAACAGGGCTTGGTGGAGCACACTCAGAGGGCTGCCAAACCAACAGTTTCTACAGCATAGCAAGTGCTACAATAGAGAGGGAAATTTGGGGGGTGGGAGAAGGGATCCAGCTCTGCTTTTAAAAAGAAAAGGGAAGTGGGTTCGTTATTGGGTTCCTAAAGCTATCGTTCCCCCTCCCTCCCCCACAAGGACCAGCAGTGTGCAGAAATCCCAGGGGGGCACCAAGGTGACAACATCAACCACAACTCTGATCCACAGAAGGGAGGAGGTATGTCCTTTTGTGCATCGCAGACCCAGACAGAATTCCCCGCCTGCTTGAGAAAGCCTCCACTTGACGTCGGTGTCCCAGCGCTCACTGCAGGCGATCCCAGCCAGCTTCCATTCAACTCATGGCCTCTTGTGTCTTTAGTCTCTGCTTCACATTTTTTGAATGTCTTTCTCCTGACCCTCCACAAGACAAAACTAATGAGTAAAAGGTAGCAGCATTTTATGGAGAGAGGAACATGTTTAAAGGATAATAAGGGTACCTTGCTCTACCCATGAGAGCTACACCATAAAGGAGCGAGCAGAGCAGGAGGCGAGGAGAAGAGAGAGTGTTTTGATTTATGGTGCCACTGAGTAAGGGGAACGATCACGAGGGGCGGAGAGAGGTGGGGTTGTGAATCTGAAGATGAAAAGCACCTGCAGCTTGAAGAGTCCTAGTGTGCGTGTCTTCAATTTGCACTTCTCCTGACAGAAGGATAGAAAGTGCCATATACGTTCCCCTGTCTCTTCCTCATTTTCCTTCTTCCATCTCATCTCTCTTTTTTTTAACTTTTTTTTTTTTTTGGCAAAAGTGCAACCACCCTCGGCTACCACAGTTTGGACACAGCCACCACGTGGCAAAAACCTTGGGCTTTAATTCAGGGTCCCTCTGCAGTTCTCGGAGCCACACAAACAGGGGATCTTTACATCCTCAATGGGGAATTTGTAGTCGTATGTAATTTCCTCATTCACATTGATGTACTGCTTCGAGTAGATGACAATCTTCTTCTGAGATTCCACTGTGATGACTTTAGCGTAGCAGTTGGGCTAAAACAAAAGAAGCAGTTAATTAAAAGCTTTGGCTTAAGGATGTTGATTCGCTTGTTTAGATTTTGGACCCATCCCTGTCTTAGTATGTGTGTGCATGTGTGTGTTCTGTGTTTCTGGGAAGGGAGGCTGAAGAAACAAAACAAAAAATTCTTTCTAGCCACCTTTTAATATACTTGAGAAGCACAGCATTAGGCACAGAGAAAATTTAAAGAAGTTGCAAAGATCACTGGTTTAAGTTGCTGGTTTTAACCTTTAAAGCCGTACACGGCCTAGGACACACGTACTATGGGACCGCTTCTCCCGGTATGCCCCACGGAGGACCTTAAGGTCCACAAATGACAACACTTTGGAGGTTCCAAGTCACAAGGTGGTTAGATTGGTCTCAACTAGGGCCAGGGCCTTTCCAGTACTGGCCCTGACTTGGTGGGACGCTCTGTCACAATAGTCTAGGGCTTTGCAGGACTTGACACCTTTCTGCAGGGCCTGCAAGACAGAGCTGTTCCACCTGGCCTTTGGTTTGAATTCAGTCTGACCCTTATGTTTTCCCTCCCCTTACGATTTTGATCCATGGGCTACTTTTAAAATGAGGCTGCATTTTAAATTGCATTTTAACCAGTATTTTAAATTGTCCCCCCCATTATGTTTTTATTGTAATTTTACTGGTGTTAGCCACCCTGAGCCCGGCTCTGGTCGGGGAGGACAGGGTATAAATAATAATAATAATAATAGTAATAATAATAATAATTGCTAAACAGGTATGAGGAGCAGGGGAGGGAAATCAAAACTGAAGAGCCAACCATCAGTCACCTCCTTGTATAAGACAGCATGAGCCTGAGGATTGTGGGAAACAGAGAGGCCACTGGAGTGGGAAGGTCCACCCACCCACCCACCCACCCACATGGACTCTCTACCCCTACAAGTTTGTTGCCCCACTGTGATGACAGTTGGAGCCACCAGGGGACACAAAAATGAATTGGGGGGTGGGGGTGGGGAGGTGACAGGGGCTTGGAAAGGGGAGACGCTGCCACGACCCGGGTGACGCCAGGGAGAAACGCCCAATTTTGAATGGATCTCTCAGGGCCATCCACTTGCACCTGCCTGCAGTTGAGATAAAGCCAGGACACAGGGTGAGCCTGTGGCAAAGCGGTGGGTGTCTTCCATCCCTCTGCACATGGGGATGAGGCCTTGCCACAAGAAGATTGTGGGCTTGGCAGCAGCAACTGCAGTGAGGGAAAAACCAGGACCAGGGCAGCCCTCAGCAGCTGGTAATGGAGAGCAGAGGAAGAGGTGGTGTTGGGGGTGGCAGCATTGCGTCCTGGACGCTTTGCTTTGATGACACCCCCCGCCTGCCCCTGCTAACAACAGCCCTAGTCTGGATAGCAGCTGCTGCAGTGAGATTGGTGACAACGGTGGCTCCTACTGCTTGGAGTAAGCCCAGATGCAGCCCTGTTGCCACACCACAACTGGACCAGGCAGGGCTGGCAAGGGGAGCAAGCAGAGCGCAAAAGCACTTCTGTGTGTGTGTGTGTGTGTGTGTGTGTGTACCTACACACCCTTTCACATTTACTACAGGAATAAAGTCTGATGCCACCAAGTGAGTGATGGAGCTTGTAAGGCCAAGTAACACTTACATTGCAACTGTGGTTAATAAACCTGGCGAAGTTTCCACACTTTGTTGCATCTATAATCGTGTCGTGGTCAACCCTGAACATGTAACTGCTGCCAATGCCTTCGTCCTCATACCGCTTCTCTCGCATGTCAGCAATTACCTGCAGAACAAGCCAAAGGTCACAAGAGCTACCTTCCAAGGGCAGCCACATTAAGAAAGGGAGAGAAGAGGGACCAAACCAAAGAGGTGACACCTGTCAGTATTTTGCTGCTCACCATTTTATAAAGACCCTCCATGGCTGAAAGTAGAAAGATTTCAAAAGGTAAACACAGAGAGCAGCATTTTCACAGAGATACTGGCATAGGAGACGGCAATACAGCCGACTCACAAGTTGTGTGTATTTGACTAGTGTGGTTGCAGTTGTATGTGTCTGGCAGCTGGCCAGAACTCAACCGCACAAATTAAACACAGCAAGGCAGACAACATAAAAGCTCTTTCCGTGCCAATCCCATGCAATACCTTCCCAGAGCCCAGGGATCAGGACTGAAGCAGCCACCTTGGGCTGCAAAATCTTGTAAGGTGGCACCCCACCCACCCAGCTCAGTGTTGACAGCAGCAGCTTCTGATTAGAACTCGCAGAACTCTCACAACAACTCACAGAGCTTGTGAGATCTCACATGAAATCTTGCGAGAGTTCTGCATCATCTGGTGAGAAGCAGCATCTTCTTGTTTCACCTCAGGTGTCAAAATGGGGTGGGCCACCCATGCTGGTAAGCAAAGCAGAAAGCTTAAAAGATCTCCACTTTGCATGGGGGGGGGGGCAAGGCCCACTTGGAAAAGTAAGAATGGCCGAAGGGGGCAGTTCTGGGGTTGTCATTGCTGCTGTAGAGAACAACGCATGTATCAGACCTTCAATCAGTAAATAAAGCATTTTAAACTTTCTGAACGTCGTGTGGTCTGTTTATTGCCAGAGGCGCAAAAAGAAACAGAGTGCTGTAAGTGGACTAAATGGGATAGAAGGGGGACAGTATTGCCCACCTGCAGGCTGACCTGGGGCAACACATTCTGCCCCCTCGCTCTGCTGCATGGCCACATGGGGCTCACGCCACTCCTTACAAGCTGCTCTATGGGCTGGAACTCCGACGCGTGGCTCCTCTCCTCTTACCTGCCGGATATTCTGCCCCACATACTCAATCACCATCTCGTCAGCAGCAATGGGCTCCATTGCAAAGAGTCCCCAGTCGTGAATGTGACTCTTGCAGAATTTTAGCTTTTTCTTCCGGAACTGTGCGATGGGGAAGAGAGACAATAAAAAGGGTGCCTGTAAGCCATTTGTTCGAAAACTGGCACCGTGCTGGAGCAGACTGAGCACAGCAGGGCTTACAACCCAGCAACATGCCATTCAGAAGATCCATTTCTAAATAAGCCGAAACCACGTTTTAGAGGCTGCTTAGCTTGGGCCATGGCAGCCAGTGGCCCTTCCTGCCACACTTCCCATTTTAATGCTACTTTATCAGAGTAACAGAAAACAGAGAGACATGTAGAATATAAAATAATGGCAGTCCGTAAAAACTAATATGGAGTTACTTGAAGAGAACAGGCAATCCTGTTTGATATAACTTGTTCTTCACAGGCCATCTCCAGGGTGTGAGGAACTGCATTAAAGCCAACATGGTAATTCGGAACAAAACTACAGTCATGAGTTTTCCAAAGTCATTTAGATTATTTAATTGCCATTTTATTCCCTGCTTGTGTAAATAATAAAACTGTTGGTTCAAACAGTTTTGTCCTTTCAAGATTTGCAGCCAAGATGATCAAGGGTCTGGAAACCAGGCCTTATGAGAAATGGTTGAAGGAGCCGAGTACGTTTAACTTGGAAAAGAGGAAACTGAGAGGAAATAGGATAGCCATCTTCAACTATCTCAAGGGCCCCCATATGGAGGAGGGAGCAAGCTTGTTTTCTTCAGCTCTGGAGGGGAGGAGTCGAACCAATGGCTTCGACAAGAAGATTCTGACTAAACAGCAGGAAGAACTTTCTGACAGTATGAGCTGTTTGACAGTGGAAAGGACTCGCTTGGTAGACTCTCCTTCCTTGGAGGTTTCGAAGCAGAGGTTGGATGGCCATCTATCATGGATGCTTTAGCTGGAACTCTTGCGTTGCAAATGACCATTCCAACTCTGCAATTCCACAGTTCTATTATTTTGGGTGAGTTTTTCATTTAGGGCCCCTGCCACACTTCAGTATACAAATAAGTTGAATTGGAACTCCTTTAAAGGTAAAGGGACCCCTGACCATTAGGTCCAGTCATGACCCACTCTGGGATTGCGGCGCTCATCTCGCTTTATTGGCCGAGGGAGCCAGTGTACAGCTTCCGGGTCATGTGGCCAGCATGACTAAGCCGCTTCTAGCGAACCAGAGCAGCGCACGGAAATGCTGTTTACCTTCCCGCCGGAGCGGTACCTATTTATCTACTTGCACTTTGAGGTGCTTTCGAATTGATAGGTTGGCAGGAGCAGGGACCGAGCAACGGGAGCTCACCCCGTCATGGGGATTCAAACCGCCAACCTTCTGATCGGCAAGCCCTAGGCTCTGTGGTTTAACCCACAGCGCCACCCGCGTCCCTGGAACTCCTTTAAATCTCTCCAAATTTTGGCAACCATCATTCTACTTGCCACAAATGTATCTCCAATTAAGTTTTATTATGCAATTCCAAGTAAATGTAATGGTGCCAACTGAGGGATTTTAACCATTCCTTCTCCAGCTACTTTTCTCAATATCTGGAATTTCTTGAAATGTCACACCCCAGAATTCCTGCTACCCTTCAGGCCTTCTCTTAAAGGGACTTGCAGATTCCTTCTGCAAAGCTTGCCCCAAGACCACAGCAACATGATTTTAACCCTTTCCTGCCATTCCTCAATCAAATACTTCGTCACTTGGAAGGCAGACAAGTTCACTGACCAGTTATAGTAAATGGAGGCTTCCAAGAGGGAAGCTGCACAACTTACCTTGAGCTGGTTGAATTTGAGCAAGTCACTGTCGCAACTGCCGGGTAAGGAGGACAGAAGCCTGCGTTGCTCAGACCTCCTCTCGGAGCCAGCCCGGGTGGAAACGTGCACCTGGGCAGGGATGCTCATTCCCTGGGGACCAAAAACAGGACAGCATAGCAGTTAGCAAGCAGGTGAGTGGAACTGGTCCCAGGCAGGTTTAGCCTCAAGGCTGGGGCGATCTCAGTGACACAGCATCTGCACGCTGAGAAATATTTTTGCTCAAGATCCCAGAGAGCTGCTCAAAGATGGCCGACTGGCCCATAGCCAAGGGGCAGTGCAGGCCGTGCTTATCTTGCAGAGGGCGCCAGGCTCAATTCCTGGAGCCTGAAGGAAGAGGGAAGGTGGCGAGGAAGACCAGGGCTGGATGCCCATAGCCAGTCAGAGGAGCCAGTAGTGGGAGAGGTAGAACAATGGCCTGACAAAGCATAAGCCAGCCACACACCCACCAACCTGTCGCCCTCCAGATGTTTTGGGCTATAACTCCCATCATCCCAAGCCAACACAGCTATGTAGTGGTCCAAAACAACTGCAGGACGCTGAACTGGCAAAAAGTGGTGTAATGTAAATTCATATATTATTGTTTTTTGCTGACTTGATCATAAGGCAGTTACTTACTAGGCAAAAGGTTCCTGCACTGCAGGCAGTTGGACCAGATTACCCTCATGGTCTCTTCCAACTCTACAATTCTATGATGCTATTCTATATAGAGAACATTCTATTCTTTTAAGTGAGCTAATAACATATATTAAATCCTATTAAAAATTAACTCCCAAACTGAATGCTCCCCACCCACCCACAAGTTTGTCCGGCCGCCTTTCCTAGCTCTTTTTCTGCTCCACTCTTCTGGCAAGGGAGAACGCACCCCAGCTGACTTGCCTGCCTCATTGCCCCATTTATACCCCCTAACATCTCATATCCCTGCCTGCCACCTTCTCCAGATGGTTACAATTAAGTCGGCAACTCAAGGGTGCAATTCAATCGCCATGTCTTTTCTGCCCCCAAACTGTAAGAGGGTTCAAGTGGACTTCAGGGAGGAAGGAGGGAGGTGCCTACAGAACTCCCAGCCAGAACGGGACAGCAAGGAGAAAGAAGAGGGGGCCCGTCCTTTACCTGCGTGTCGGCAGGAGGCTCCTCTGCAAATGCACGGCTGTTATTGAGGTATTTCAGTTTGTCCTTCTTGTCGATCTTGTAGTAGCCTTCGCTGCGGGCACAGCCTGTGACGTGCTCCCGCATCCCATCGTCCCGTTTTTTCTTCTTTGGAGTAGAAAAGCTGGTTGGTGGACTCCACGTTAAGGAAAAACGCAGGAAAGATGTGGGCTGCAAAGCCCTGCAATTATGCCGGCAAAGCTTGCTGGGCCCTTGGCCCTAAACCAGAGATGGGCAACATTTTCTAGCCTAAGGGCCTCCTTGCCACCTGGGCCATTTTCTGGGCTGAATACCAGTGGTGGGCAGGGCCAGAGGGGAAAGTAGGTGGAGAAATAGGTGTGGCTTTTACCTTTGCGGAGTCTGCTATATTCTGGCCATAAGAAAGTCAGGAGTTTCTCTCTCTCTCTCTCTCTCACACACACACACACACACACCCTCCCTCCATCTAGGTAAGCATTAAAAACTTTCATGATGAAAATATGTAACAAACAAGCGAGTTAAAAATCAGAAAAGGTAAAATGATTGCCTACCTAGGGGTGTCTTCAATACCTGGTGGAATGCCAGTCCCAGTGGGGCCTCTTGTTCTTCAGCAGAGAGGGCATTCCACAACACTGGAGCCACCAGAGGAAGAGCCCACCTTTGTGCTACCGCAAGCCAAGCATCATCCAGCCATGTCAAAGCTAGCTGGGTATCATTTGCTGATCTTAATGCTCTTACCTAGCAGTGATGGGGAAGGTGCTTTTTCAGGCATTAGCTAGAGGAATCTCTCCAATATGTATTTGGTAAGGGAGTGGAATTTCCCATTTTCTCTGTTAGGCAGACCACTATGTAACAACTGCCAGACACAAAGCATGTCAAAAGTACCGTAATCTTCCACTGAACCATTGGCAGAGGAGCATGCGAGCCTGTTAAGTTTGCAAACTCATCAAGCAGAACTGAATTGTGTCTGACAAAGAGTTCTGTGAAATGCTAGGGTTGCATATCATTTTTACTAAACAAAATGATGCCAATAGATGGTACTAAGCAAACAGTTTAGTGTTCTGCCTTTATTTTTTCATTATTATATTTTTTGGGGGGGGGATGTTGAATTTGTTGGTGTTTTAATTATGTTTGGATTTTATAGTTTATTTTAAACTTGTAAACAGCTTGGAAACCATTTTGGCATGTTAGTGGTATATAGATAATAATAATAATAATAATAATAATAATAATAATAATAATAATACCACCAGAATGGCTACAATGTTTAAAAATTAGTAGTGCTTTCAAAATAAAAGATGCTGCACTTGCATATTACTAATCTTCACCTGTACTTTGATTTAGTTATGTTATTCATCACTGTTTCAGTTGCTACCACAACAATGCTTAGCAAAAATGATTTATATGTCATCGTCATCAGCACCATTCCATTTCTAAGACTGTAGACTAGGAAAAGGTCTGAATGTCTGGTCCAGTTTCAGTGCTCCCAAGGAGGCCAGCACTTTAAATAGGGGTTTTAAATCTTTGCCACAGCAGGCGTCTCTAAAAACTCTTGCTTTAGTATGAAACAGTCAACTCAATTGGCAGAATTGTTAAGTAGAGCAAGAGGTTTTGCTGTGATGGGAAACAGGAGCTCAGCACACTCCATGGGACAAGGGAAGACTAACCTCAACAGGATGATGTCAACAAATGGGATATATTACGAAGTTTGGGGGCTTAATGTCAGAACTGCTTTTTGAGCCCCCCAGCCTGTTGCACAGAAGAACCTTGAAATTCTGCAGACGTGTGTAGTAAGAACAAAAGCAGGTTTTCATGCGCTTCTAGAAGCTACAAGTCATATAAAAACTAGCCCAATATTTTAGGGCCAAAAATACATTTGTATCCGATGACTGCAAATAATCATTACAGCAATGCCCAACTCTTTTTATGTAAAAGGCCCTTTATAAGAATGTAAGAAGAGCCTGCTGGATTAAGCCAACCAATTGCCCATCTAGTCCAGCATCCTGCCCACACAGTGGGGAACCAAATTTCTGTAGTAAACCTGCAAGCAGGACCTCCTGTGGTTTCCTGCTATTGTTTTTGACTGTAGTTATGGCACTGTCAGTTACGTTCAGGAGTCCAGCCAGACACCTTTAGAAACAGGGCTTTGCCCAGTCAAGGGGGTTCTGGAACTGCTGAGAAGCCTGCTCAAGAGTTACTGTTTCTGCTCCTATAGAGGAATAACTGGGTTCTTTTTTGGGCAGGATGGTGGCCCAGTCATTGCTGAAGAGACATATTTGCTGAATGACATTAATAAATAGGAAATATTAAAAAGTAGTCAAGTTTGTTGTTTTAGCAACTAAACTTAGAAAGGGTTTTGTGGACAACCGTGCATTAGACTAAGTTCTGTTTCTTATTCCACTTTTTAAACAGTTTCTGGAACTGACCTGTTAGTACCATATGCAGTGTATATGTTTTCATATTTTTTCTGCAGTATTGTTAAGGCTTATTGCTTACAACAAAATTACCAACCAAGTACAGCAATGCTCAATAAAACCAGCTCCTCAAAAACAATACGTCCCCAAGGAAGCCCAATCTGGTAATCCAGAAAAAAAAGAAAAAAGGAAAAAAAGGATATGAGGATGGTATACCCAAAGGGTATCATTGAGCCAGTCCATGCCATTGTCTTGCTGCAACAAGTGATCGTATGTAACACATAGGAAATGGATATCCTCTTCGTCAATGCCCCCATTCCAAATGTCATATAAAATGGTCATCTCCTCAAACTCAGAGCGGGGCCTGAAGTGATACTGATGAGGGGAATACTCAGGGGAAGGAATTGTTGGAACGTCCTCCGGCCTCTTTTTCTGTCGCCTCCACTGTCTTTTGGATTTCAAGTAGGCCTCTTCTTCTTTCAAGTCCTCGTTCCACTGGTTCTCCAGCTCCTTAAAGGGAAGCTTCTCAGCTAGAACATCTGGGGGGAGCTTGTCATGGAAGCCTTCATTCCGGAAATCCAGGGTCACTGCTTCCGGATCTTTCAGGGCATAGAAAGCCTCTGGGTGGCTACTCAACAAATCTTTGCTCACAGCACTTTCAGTCAAGACAACTGGGATGGGAAGAAGAGGAGGCTCAATGGGCTTGCCAGAATAGGCATCCAACATAGGGCCCAAAGGAGAGGATCGTTTCGGCCGCCCTG
Source organism: Podarcis tiliguerta (assembly GCF_965153285.1). NCBI lineage: Eukaryota > Metazoa > Chordata > Lepidosauria > Squamata > Lacertidae > Podarcis > Podarcis tiliguerta. Next base: position 38,303,877 of record NC_139549.1, read on the forward strand.
GTTTCCTTTTGATGGGCAAGACAGAGGAGGGAGGCTGAGGCAGGAGAGGAGGGGAAGCCACAGAGACTTCTGGGTAGGGCAAAAGGGGCCGTGCCTCTGTGGTGTACTCCTCTAGAGGCATCTTTGAGTCCACAGAAAAGCTGGGGAGAGCAGCAAGAGGTACTGGCTGGCTAGGGGGCAAGTCGAGACGTGCAAGGAAAGCTGGGACAGGTGGACTGGCAAAGGGAATGGGGGAGGGAACACTGTTCATGCCAGCCAGTAAGGAAGCACCAAGAGGTTCTTTAAAGACTTTCTCGTCAGGTTCGTCTTCAGAGGGCTTCCTGCCTGACGAAAGGCAAGGAAGGCTAGCACCAGGCTCTGGGAAAGTCGGGGTGAAAGTGAAATCCCTCCCAGGCGTCCGAGGAATGCCGCCACTGTTGATCCCGGGGGACTGGGATGGGTAGGAAAAGGGGCTTCCTGGGACCTGAGGGGAACTTAAGGTCAAGCTGCTCCCTGTGAGAGGAGCGTCATTGCCAGGGGTGGCTGGGACAGTGTCCGTGCTCTGGGACTTGGAGAAAGTGTGAGAGCACTTGGCTGCAATGTCCCGTCCAGGAGTCCGAGGGAGCTCTTCTTCCAGAGCTGGTTTGGTCATGCTTAACTGATCCGGGAACTGCTCTGGAAGGAGGAATGGCTCCTCTTTACCAGATGTGACTGAGGGGAGGGGAAGTGAAGAAGGTGGCACCACACTGAGCGGAAGCCCAGGAGACTCCAAGTGAGCCTGCCGCTCTCCTCCGGGAGTCCAAGGGAGACGGTCCTCTTCCTCAGCTGAGCGGGACTGTCGGCTTTTTGCTGGGGCTTCAGAAATGTTGCTGTCCGGCTTGGTGAAAAAGGAGGTACTGCTGGCCAAAATGTCTCCAAAAAGCCCCACTGGCGTTGGTGGACAGAGGTTTTCTTCATCCTGACTCTCTGGCTGTGGGCAGACCAGCGCCTCAGGCTCCAGCTCGACATCAGGTTCAGACTCCTCCTCTAGAAAGAAAAACACAGAAGAGCAAATGACACACCTTAAGGAAACACACCGTGGTTACAAAACTGCCTGAAGACTGGAAGGGACGCAAAGGGCATTTACCCCAAACATCTGGGGCTGGGAATGGAAACAGGATCTATACAGGCAGCAGACTGAAGGATGTTCACGGAGCACCGAGGTAAGAACCCACTTGCAAACCCCTGCAAAGCTCCACTAAGTCTTCAAGGATGCAGCTAACACATTTTCAAATTCCTGTCTAAAATCACAATGGCTAGAACTGTGCCATTAAAAAAGCAAATTTCACGCCAGATACCCAAGTATCTACTTGGGCTGTCAGCACAAAGTGCACACAATCCTAATTTTCAGCGGTTTTTCTACATCATCTTTGCCACCACATAGTGACAAACCCAGCGGACAGAGAAGCCAGGCTGAACGAGGAAGTTAGATGGGGAGGAGTTAGCAGCCAGCAGCAGTTCTATTTAGCTGATCGGAAGACCTGTGAACAGGGATATTTGAGAGGGCGCTTTGAGGATGAAACCTGGAGTGCTTTCTCATAGAGCACGTAGAACCATGTGGTGGGGTAGGAGAGCTGAAAATAATGCCAATATATTTCACATCTGACAGCCAATGCACGCCTTGGGTTTCAGATAATACATGGGTAGATGAGTCTTAAAAGCCCAGGACACAAATTTTTACAGCTCTCTAGCAGCTATGGTTGCTTGACGCTTAGTTTGGTCAGATTAGAGTAATACACTTCCAGAGTTAATACTAAATACATTACTTCTGGTAAATGAGCCACCGTATGATCGGACTTGTGTGTCCTTTCCCCTCTCCTACCCATGTGCTTATTCCCTTCCTCTTTCACAACAAATTGTGAGTTACCATGACATTTGAACTAGCAAACCATTGTTTATGTGCAAACCACATAACTGGAAACCATGGTTCTACAGCAGAAACCAGGCTGAAACTCATTTTCATAAATGCCAAGCCACATTGCTACATCTGAACTGAGTTCATGTTTAAAAAAGAAGCTGGAACAACTATTATGAATTAATTGCCATGTCACTGGAACAACACAGCGCTATCAATTACTTTGTTTGGTCTTAGAACTAGAGCTGGGTAAATTGTCTGAAACTGGTATGGTGTTCAGATCACAATACTGCATCCAAACAATTTGAGCTGGCAATACATTGCAACAGCTCAAATTGCCTGCAGACAGCAAAGGTGCAGGCAGACAGGCAGAGCACCTTATCGGACTCCGTCTGCCTGCCTGCACGTGCCTTTGAGGAAGCCCCTGCACTGCCCCTCCAGCTCACATGAATCAGAACAGCATCAGGGCTCACTCAGCTGAGGGGCGGGGGACTTATTGCTCCCCCCAGCTCATGCAAACCAGAGCAGTATCAGGGTTTGGTAGGGCTGGGCAATGTATCTCAGCTGCTTCTACCTCCTGTAAGGTGGGTAGGAAGAAGTAGCCGAGATACATTCCAGAGTCAGACATCATGAGATATCAGCATGTCACAGTATTTAGTTGCTGATATATCACGATGCTGAAAACCAGATATTGCCCAGCCCTGCTTAAAACTAAATGTGGAGGTTGAAAAGCAGCCACTTGTATTCAGATCAGGAACTTGAACAAGAAATCCTAAGAGTAGGGCTAAGAGGGGCCTTTAAATCAAGATGCTGTTGAACTAGACACAATTTGAAACCAGCACAAGACACATTAAGGCTGCTTCTGATGTGATCCTGTTCAGCCTTAAATCCCACAAGCCACTCCCACAGCAGCACGTGTGCCCAAACTTTATTTCAGAATGAGCTACACGTTCAGCTGCTCTGTGATTCACAGGTCTTTCTGGAGCCAGGGGCATTTTTTCATGACAGGTTCTGCACTCATGCAAGGCCTACCTCCAAATATTTTATCAGCTTTCCCCTCCAAAGGTAGGGACTCCTTCTCCAGGAGGAAAGGCAGGAGCAGAGACAGGCTTTCAGAGCCCTTACTCACCAGATACTGAGAGGAGAGAGTTTGCAAAATGGTCAAAATTGCCCCTCACCTGGCACGCCCACTGGTGACAACTGCAGCTTCTCCTCCTGGGCTCTCTCAATCACCACCAGCACTTCAGCCACAGACTGATGGAGGAGTTCCCCACTTTCCTCCTCTGCATGCTTGACTTCTTCCTTCTGCTCCTCTCCTTCTGGCATCAAAGGCTCCGGAAGAACTAGAGGAGTCCCTTCAATGTAATCGTCCACTGGAAACAATTCCAGGATGGTCTCCTTCTGATCATCGTCTTCAGCCTCTTGAGTGAGAGACTCAGGGGCCAGCTGCGTAGGCAGGGCTTCTGTTTCTTGCTGCAGAGACACTCGTTCTTCATCTTCCACCTGCTCCTCATAGTCCTCTTCCTCTTCCCCTTCCTCCTCTTCCTCCTCCTCCTCCTCGTCTTCATCAGAATCAGAGCTCGTCCCAAATTCTGAGGATTCCTCACTTTCATCAGATGACTCAATCTCTGCTCCAGAGGAGGCAGGACTTCCTACATCTTCTGCTGGAACACAAAAAACACATTTTGGTCAGGACAGGCAAGAGAAATTAATTAGAAGCATAAGATTTCCATTTGCTTGTTTTTTCTCTCCCTCCCTGTCACATATCCATGCTAGAGTGCTCCCTAAGTCTTTATAAAACCATCTGTTCTGGTAGCCATTGAAATGGCCCAAAGAAATGCGCTGTGTGAAAACACGTTTTATCCTGAATGTACCATAGTTTACCTGGACAGTAGAAGGTTCAAGGGGTTTTTTTTATTGTAGGAGTAAAAGAGAAGCTGTCTTCTCACCACACAGAATTTTACCTGCCCTTAGTAATTTTTTATCTCATATTAACAGCCCTAACTTCTTGTACATCTCTTTGTAAGACAATGTTAACCTCCCCACTTTTAATTTCAGTTGCCTTAAGTATTTCATTATTACTTTTAGGTGGGACACCTAGAACTGCATATGGCATTCTAAACTTGAGTGCCTGTTAAATTATACTATAATATGACAATACTTGCTGCTTTATCTTCAATCCCTTTCAGGATAGCTCATGAAATTGAGCTTGCCTCACACATTGCAGGAGGTTCTGCTGAGCTTTTGTTCTAATGAGCACCAGTTAAGTATTACCTGGAGATTTGGACAATGCCTCATCTAGTCAGCTAGTCAAAACATCAAGATCTCATTTACTTAGAGCTAACAAGACATCATACCTTCTTCAGAATCTTGTTCCTCTTCCTTTCCACTTGTTTCTGCTTCAACCTCTTCTTCATCATCGTCGTCGTCATCATCATCATCTTCATCTTCTTCCTCCCCTTCCTCTTCATTGAGGTCTTCCTCCTGTTCCTTGAGAGAGAAGGCATTTTAAAAGTGCAACAAACACTCGTTTTTTTGCAGGTGGGGGAGCATGTTGACCGAGGGCCTATATTATTACATAAGAAAGTGGTCCAGTGCCATTGTGGCACATCTGGTATAATGTCTAGATAAAAAGATAGGCTGGTGGACTCAGGACATGCAATATGACACTTCTTTATAGAATGGAAGACACATTTAAAGTTTTTTTAAGGGGGGAAATAAGCTACAGAAATATTTCAAAACTCAGAAAAGCAACACATATGAACATATCTAAGCAATTGCAGCTACACAAAGGGATATCCCAAACAGGGCTGGATTAACCATTAAGAGAAATAAGTACATGCTTAGGGCATCAAGGGAAGGGGGCACCACAGACATTTTCCACTGCCAGATTTTTAACATTAATGGTCACAAATTGCTCTGCTGAGCATCAATTTTCTATACTGAAGTGTATTAAAAATCCCAACGGAACAACTATGCAACAAGACAGGCTGGATGGCTTATCTTTACTAAGTATGGAAGCAGATGTGTTACATAAGATTAGTTTTTAGGATCTGATCAAAGACTTTGACATTAGTAAAAGCAGGAGAAAATGTTTCAAATATAAAGTGAAAGTATACAAAAATAAACATTCTTTTCCATCTTAATGCAGGTTTTGTTCCATTCTGAAAAATAAAAAATTATTTTACCGTTTATTATTGTTTATATTTTGAATTAAATATGTATGGGGGCACCAGAAACTTTTAAGTGCTTAGGGCCTCTAAAGGTCTTGACTCAGCCCTGATTTCAAGCAATATCTAGAATGTAAGCAAGGAAGAAAGATAATTTTGTGGCTAGGGGGGAGCAGCCTGCCACAAAACTCATCTTTCCCTTTGACTTATCAACTTAGCCCCAGTGGGGCTACCTTTGAAGGTGACCTGGAAGCTACAACTAATCCAGAATGCGGCAGCTAGACTGGTGCCTGGGAGCAGCTGCCGAGACCACATAAAAGACCTACATTGGCTCCCAGTATGTTTCTGAGCACAATTCAAAGTGTCGGTGCTGACCTTTAAAGCCCTAAACGGCCTCCGTCCAGTATATCTGAAGGAGCGTCTCCACCCCCATTGTTCTGCCTGGACACTGAGATCCAGCTCCGAGGGCCTTCTGGTGGCTCCCTCGCTGCAAGAAGCCAAGTTACAGGGAACCAGGCAGAGGGCCTTCTCGGTAGTGGCGCCCACCCTGTGGAACACCCTCCCACCAGATGTCAAAGAGAAGAACAACTACCAGACTTTTAGAAGACATCTGAAGGCAGCCCTGTTTAGGGAAGCTTTTAATGTTTGATGCATTACTGTATTTTAATATTTTTTGGAAGCTACCCAGAGTGGCTGGAGAAGCCCAGCCAGATGGGTGGGGTATAAATAATAAATTATTATAATATTACTATTATTACTATAAGAGGGAGGTGCTGGCTTTCACTCACACATACACAGCCAAGAGAAAAAAAGCCCAGGTTGGTTGTGGGACCTACCTTGTCAGAAATGGATTTCATCACCCCTTCCCCTTCCTCTTCCTCCTGCTCGGCCTCCTTTTCAGAAGACGATTCCTCCTCCTTGCCTGAATCCTCCTCTTCTCCTTCACTGTCTAGTTCCAGCGGCCTTCCGGGTCTCCTCCTGAGGCCGACCACTTCACCATCTTTCTTGGAGAGGTCTGAGGCTGCATCCGGCAGGTCTCGATCTCGTTCTGATTCTGGGAGTGTGAAAATGCACGAAACAGTTGAAGCAGCAGCCAGCCATGACATTCCCAAAGTGACAAAAATGGATTCCTGCCTTAGAAAACTGAAAGTAGGTGGGCTTTAAAAAAGTGTTTACTTTCGCTTGCTCATTTGTTAAATAAATAGATTTTAAGAAGAAAGAAAATGCAGCTAAGGAAATGTGCTCGATACTTGTGTCACCTTGAAAATATGTTACGTGTTAGGAGAAACTACATACTTGGCGTTATTCTATCTCCCATGTATATAACACACCAGAGAAGTGGGAGTCATTATGATGGGCCCTGGGTTTAGGTGGGAAAGGAGCAGCTGAATGCCACATTGTACCCCACATCTGAGTTCTCTCTCTAGAAGAAAGGAGGCAACCATGGAAGGAGGCTTTACTACCACTACAGCAGTGTCCTCAAGTCTAGCATTTTGGCCTTTCCTTAGGAGTCTTAGGGTCCGGTTAAATCTCGTGAAGGTTAGTTATAGGAGGATAAAGGGACTCACTCCAAAGGCTTCACAGAAAAGGTGGTTTTTGAGGGATGGATCTGAAGGAAGAGAACGCCTGTGGCGGATGGAAACATTTGGTTCTTCTGTGCACAAGGGATCTGTATCTCTGGACATGCACCCTATGCAAGGATTTATTTTTCAAGGCACCATTTCTGCTAAAAATTAACCACTGATTACATCTAGGGGCAAGTAAGCCTGTGCTTATTGCTGCCACCAAGGTCCATGGGACTGCAAAGCTTAACTTGGCTGGTTGCACCCTATGAGTTTAGGAAAAAGAGGTTGAGATTGGGCCTTGCTTGTTAGCTGCAATCTGGCTTCCTTAAATCTTTCAATAAGATGGTATGCAATCTAGGAAGTACACCAAAACTTTATCCCGGTCAATAGGGCTTAAATGCACAGCAAAGGAAGGAACTCCCAGTTTCTCTTCCTAGTTAGGATACTGAACTCCAGGCAGGCTATGTCCTTCCAAAGCTGGCAAGAAATTGGTGCTTGAATACTGAACAACTGTGGGTGCTCAGATTAATGAAGTGCACTATGTCAAGATGACTACTACTTAATTAATTATATTAGTCATATAATTAATTATATGACTACTAATTAATTATATTATTATTATTATTATTATTATTATTAGCCTTCTCCAAAGAGCTCTGGGAGGGTAAAGCATTTAATGACAAATAACAAGAACTGTGGGGTGTGTGTCTTTCATTTCATACTGAAATAGCATTAAACCAGTTATAACACTGAACAGCTTGTTCTTTCCATGATACAAAAATATTTTTACCGTGATTTTAAACATTACTTAATGGAACAGTGCCCATCTTAACTGCAACACTGAACACGGAGTCTTATCTGTGTTACAGATTGGTCCCAAATATGACATTAAATTGCAAAAATTAGGACAAAGAGAATGTGGAACTCTTAGTTTTGCATAGAGTGTCCAGATTGAGAGACAAATCACCAGCGTGAAGATTAGAGGACTCAGCAGTGTGAAACCCTTACTGTGTTTTGGAGGAAAATATGGCTTCACAAACCTTCATCTTCATCATCTACTGAAGTAGAGGGACGGATTCTCTTCTGGTCTCCAGCTGAGGCAGCTTCAGGTGGCTCCTTTCTCTTCACCTGCAGAAAGGAAAGAATTAACCAATTTTGGGAGATGTACTTGTTTTTAGATTTACAAGTGCTCCCACTTCATAGCATACCTTACTCCCCAAAAATGACTACATGGGAGTGCCTACGTTGGCTTTCCTTTTTATTTTTGTGAAAACATTTTGACTTCAGTTTGTAATTTAAAGGGCAACAGAACAATTAGACCAGTGTGAAAATCAAGAGGCACTGCCATTGAACCCAGTTCAATCATCTAAATACACAGAAGGGCAAACATGCGAATTAGGAAAGCTGGAATAAGACGGAAACCTTACAGTCTTATCACCTCTTTTATTAAATCTGTTAAAGGATTTCTGACGTATGATAAAATAAAGGTGATGTTCTTCCTTACAGATCTCCAACCACTTTCCATGTTTGCATGCTTTCTCTAAGCAACACTCTCCCCCCTAACTTTTCCCCATCCTTCAAGTCTTCCAGTGTGCTCTCTAAAACCCACATGGGGATAGAGGCAACTGTTAATCCTTCTGCACCATCATAAATCAGCCAGTAATAGCATTGGTGGTGGTGTGGAGAGCCAATACTGGGTTATTAATCATTTCTGTAAGGTTAGAGAGCTAAAAGTACAGGCAGTTTATTGGGCAAAAAGTGTGCAACAGCTGAGACATTAAAACTGTGACTCAATTTTAACATTATTTACAGTACTATAGGAAAGCAGGGTTCATATTATGAATAACTAGATATTGAAGGCTGCTCTTACCTTGAAAGATGGCAACCGGATGGCCCCGCGTAACCCAATGCCCAAGCCAATCCCCTCATAACCCAGACCTTCTCCTTTGTTCCAGTTCTCCAGAAGACAAGATGTGATGCGGTCCTTTGGTTTTGGCTTCTCCTCATCTTTATGTTCTCCAGATTTTACTGGAGTAAGTGATGCCTATGCAAGACAAACAGGATTAAAAAAGAGGACACTGACACACTGGTGCAAACCCTAAAAATTGGGTGCTTGAACAAAGCAGTAGCATCTACACATACGAAAGCTCTAATTTCCCTGAACAAGTACAGACTTAAGGTGCTCAAATCCATCAATAGCACTTATGGAACATCTCTGCTTGACTTCCATTGGAAAAGTTCAGCCTGAACAAATTCTAGGGAGGAGGCAAACGTCAAAAACATCTGAAGGATGTGCCTACTTTCCCTACTGCAGAGTGTCCATCGATTAAACTGCAAACTCTCCACCTTGCCTGGCAGAAAACAACCTTAATTTGGCATGATCCTTTTGTGGTGCAAAAACCATGTAGGTCTTTGCATGTAGGCTGTAGCCTAATATCCACTATGGGCTTTAGGAATTTGCGAAGGTCAGGCAGTGCTAAGTACACTTTTGCCATTTGTAAAGACATGAACACACTCTAAGCCAGGCACAGGCAAACTCGGCCCTCCAGATGTTTTGGGACTACAGCTCCCATCATCCCTAGCTAACAGGACCAGTGGGAATTGTAGTCTCAAAACATCTGGAGGGCTGAGATTGCCTATGCCTGCCATGTCTGACGTCACACAGAAATCACACACAAACATACACAGAGAGCTGCCTCAAATGGAGTCATGCATCTAGCCTACTCCAAACACACTGACTCTCTAGTCTAGGGTTTCAGATAAAAGACTTCCACCCCCCCCACACACACTAGAGATCCCTTTAAAACAACAACAATAACCTTGAGTTATAAGGAATCAGACCTGTGCTCTTATACATGCATGCATGCACTAAGCTTTATTATGACAGGTGTATGCCTTGCCATACACCTGTCATGTTACTTGTTTTATGTATGTCCAAGCCTGAACTGGGGGAAACACAGAAAGATGCAAAGAGGCAGGTGGTGCAAACTGTCTGTCATTGCAAAGCCACTGGAAAAGAGGGGTGAGATTTGATGGTTACCTTTGCCAGACGCTCTTTCTTGTCCCACCAGTCATCAAATGCCCTGAAGGCCACCACCTCCACCATCTTCCGGTTTAAATCCCTCTTCATTATTGCTTTAAGTTCCTTCACAATCACCAAGAGGACACCATCCACAGTGGCCTTATGAGGATCTTCCTTCTTGGGCTGGTAACCCGGAGGAGGAACCGAGGGGTCAAACTTGGGCAAAGGGGGCCACTGCTGTCCACGGTTGATAGCTGCTCCCATGGAAAAGTGTCGGTAGGGAGGAAGGTTGACAAATTGCATCCGGTTCCCCATGAACGGGGGGTACTGGTAAGTGTTCTGCCCTTGCATCAAGCGGCTCAGCATTTGGGTTTGCATTTGAAAAGACATTGACATGCCTCCCCATTGGTTGCCCAAGACACTGATCATATCTACTTGCATGAGGGGAAACATCCCAGGATGGAACGGAGGAAGTGGAGGCAAGATATGAGGGGGTGGAACCCCAGGAGGCGCTGGGAGGGGGGGAGGCGGGACAGTGACTGCGGGGTGAGTTGGGGGAGGCGGGGGAGGGAGAGGCGGGGGAGGGGGCATTGGGAAGACCGGCTGGGGTGGGGGTGGGGGAGGCAGAGGAGGAAAACCATGGGGAGGCATAGGAATTGAGGGAGCCATCACAGCTGAGTTGCCAACAGAAGTATTCACCACAATGTTTTTGGCACATTCTGTGCTTGGAGATTGGTTCATTTCATCATCGGAGATCTCCATGTCTTCCCCTGAAGACTGATGACACTGTGAGGAAGAGAGAAACATATTCTGCTTAGTCTAGGATTACAGTCCCATTAGCAAGACAAGTAAATAAAAATCGGGGTGGGGGAGTAACTTTGTCTCCTCAAGTCATGTGCATCCAAGACAACTTAGTATTTTCTTGGGAGACATTCAGTTCAACAAAACATGTAAAATCACATCCTATGAGGTGCTCAAACTGTCGGGGCTATTTGTATATTAAAACCTGAAGAACTTTACCACAAGGCCATCTTAATACTATCTGGACCTTTCCCCCTAACTATGAGCACCCCCAGTTCAAAATGTAGCACTAAAAGCAATCCAGAAATCTAATCTGGTTTTCATCAAGTATCCACTGATCAATTTACTACCACCAGAGGGCGGTTGCTTCCAAAAAGCAAAGTTTACAGAAAAAAATGTGCTCTTTACCAGCCTGTGGCTAAATGAAAAAGAACATGGATTTAAATCAGCAAAGGACAGCATATAATCACAAGAAACTCTCCCGTAACCTTTACCTATTCTTGATTCTGCTTAGAAACAACTCAGGAGTCGTAGGAAGGTGAGAGAATATAAAACTGAATATGGAAAGAAGCCACACAGAGCTGTCAATGGAAGTTTCATCTTGGATGGAGAAGTCCCAAGATTTTGCCCAATTTTGCCCAAGGCTACCTAACAAGTTCAGGTTAAGAGATGCTCTCACTCAACTTCAGTTTGTCCCCTGCAAAAATGGAGAAACCACCCTTTGCTGTTTCTTGCAGCAGTAGTCTATCACAGGCATGGCCAAACTTGGCCCTCCAGATGTTTGTGACTACAACTCCCATCCTTCCTAGCTAACAAGACCAGTGGTCAGGGATGATGGGAATTGTAGCCCCAAAAGATCTGGAGGGCCAAGTTTGGCCATGCCTGGTCTATCATGTCAGAGCAAAGTGCAATGAAGTTGGCATATCAGCTTGAAGATTAAAATGATAAAATAGCAGTAAGAGAGGAGAAAAGGCACATTTGCAAAAAAAGGTGGGTTGCGCGTGTTTGTTGCTCAGTTCAACAAGCCCTTTAGTGAACATGCTGCAAACAGTACTAGAATGGGCCTGTCCCTGGAGCAAGCACACGGCGCACAGAGCCCCACTGCCTCTCTTGCTTTTCAATGGCACCCCCTCCTCCTTGGCTTACTTTCTGCCACCAATGTAGGAGCAGCAGTCTCTCTCACACATTTCAACTGATGAGTTCCTCTGCTTCCACCCTCCCTGCCTTGCTCTAGCAAGAGATTAGGTGGAAAGTCTCTTGGGTGAACAGAAAACGGCAGGGCCACCAGTCATGGCTCTCAGTACCAGGAGAGAGTGGGATGGTAGGACCCAAACCAACAGCTTCAAGTTACAGGAAAGGAGATCCCAACTCAACACCAGGAAGAACTTTGATAGAAAGAGCTCATCGACAGGAACTGACTCCCTCGGGAGGTGGTGGACTCTCCTTCCTCAGAATTTTTAAGCAGAGGTTGGATGGCCACCTGTCATAGATGCTTCAGCCGAGATTCCTGAATTCCAGCGGATTGGGTTAAATGACTGTCAGCATCCCTTCCAACTCTACAACTCTATGATTCTGTGAATATAGGGCCTGGACCTATTTGCCAGGGATGGCCCTGGGTAGGAAGAAAGGCTCTGTCCATCTCTGCTGGAAAGTGGAACTTGAGGATAACTTGAATACAGGAAAAGAAAAAGCCTGGATAACATGCTCTGATACACAGAGTGTGGGTCAATAAACAGGCAAAAGGCACACCTTCCTGACTTAATTTACTTATGCTATATTCTAGATTGGTTCATCTTTGCCTCTCTCTCCCCCTAACAAAAAATTGTGTCTTTTTTTGGCAAGATCATAATGTACCAGGTGAAGCCCAGTGAAAAACTGCTGGCCTCGGTCTATGAGAATGCAACCCTTCTCATATAACGCATGGCAGCCAAAGTCCACCCCAGCTCTGTGGGCAGCTCAGAGTACCTTGGGGCATGGAAAGTGCACAGGAAATATTTTAACCAATATTTAAATATATGGGCATATTTGCCATTTGTATTCTGAAATAGGAAATAGGAATCACAGATGGGTTGAAGGCAAGTTGGGTGAATTAAAAGCTACCACCAAAACCTTATGAACTTTATGAAGAGCCAACATTGCAAAAGCCCCTTGTGCCTCCAACAGCTTCATGGCAGGCAACTGACCTGAATGCATAGAGGGGACAAGTTTTGCAATCCAAAATTTATTTTAAGCAATACATTAGTAATATGATGGGGAAATGGGAGAGGAAACAGGAGTGGGGAAATATACCAAAAATCAAGAAAGCCAGCTGGAAGGAGGAGGCTGTCAATTAAGCAGAGTTCAATTAAAATAAAATTCAGAAGGATAAAAAGCTTGTTCAAGACAAGAGAAATCATGGAGAGTAAGAAAGAACAAATGCAGAAAGCAGGGTGTAGCCAGGGAGGAAGAAAAACAGGGTCTAGGCAGACAGTGAATGTAGAAGTAAAATGCTATGGCTTAGCTTTTTAAAATTGTTTTAACTGAAGATTAAACTTTCAGTTCATCAAGTCCTTTTAATGGATGTTACATTCAATGTGAAACACTAATGTTAATGACAGTATGAAGATAGGGGAAGAAGAGAGGAGGGGGGATAGTAATTTTTTCATTATTTTACATAGTGTATGTGCCTAGTTTTGCCCCTGCAGAAAGGCCCCTGTAGGAGAGCATGTAGTAGAGTGTTGGACTAGGACCTGGGAGACCAGGGTTCAAATCCCCACTCAGCCATAACTCACTGGGTGGCCTCTGGCCAGTCCCTGCCTCTCATCCTAATTTACCCCACAGGATTGTTGTGGGGATTAAAAGAGGAGGGGGAGAACCATGTGCACCACATTGAGCTCCTTGGGGAAAAGGTGGCTATAAATGCAATCCATCCATCCTGGCCCACAGCCATCCAGTGAGCTTCAGTACAAGGTGGGAGGCCAGAATGCAGGCCTCCCTCAAAGTCCAACAAGTCTCTCTGCAACTTCTCCAAGCTGATGCCTTCCAGTTACACCACAGCTCCCACCATCCCTGCCCACTGGGCCACGCTGCCTGAGCCTCATGAGAGTTGTAGTTCCAAACATGTGGAGGGTGCCAGGTTGGGGAAGCCTGCATGACATTATCCAGATATCAAATATATTTTGGCATAGTACCTATTGGTGAATTCTGGTGCTGGAGGAGACTCTTGAGAGTCCCATGGACTGCAAGAAGATCAAACCTATCCATTCTGAAGGAAATCAGCCCTGAGTGCTCACTGGAAGGACAAATCCTGAAGCTGAGGCTCCAATACTTTGGCCACCTCATGAGAAGAGAAGACTCCCTGGAAAAGACCTGATGCTGGGAAAGATTGAGGGCATAAGGAGAAGGGGACGACAGAGGACGAGATGGTTGGACAGTGTTAAAGAAGCTACCAACATGAGTTTGACTAAACTGCGGGAGGCAGTGGAAGACAGGAGTGCCTAGCGTGCTCTGGTCCATGGGGTCATGAAGAGTCGGACACGACTAAACAACTAAACAACAACAACCACCAATTTGAACCATGCAGCAAGAAAACAAAGAAGACCAGCAGCTCCTTCCAGAGTAGATGTTGCATCGAATATCTGCTGTTTATTCTCCAAGAAGCAGCCAGTGTGTCCTCTCCGTCTAGGGTTGTTTTCACCAGTGCTCTGAAGCACACCAGCTCTCTTGAGCCAAAGCACATGGTTTGCAACTGCCACCTGCCATCTACCTACAGGGCTGGGCTGCTGGGCTGCTGCTGCTACACCCCAATCCAAATCCTTGTTAAAATACAATACTACACCTTGCTGGAAGGAAAGAAAACTGAACAACAAAAGGCCTCGTTTACAGTGCTTTATTAAACTCTCACGAGAGGAAATTTAAACTGAGCTTTCCAGACGCAGAGGGGTGGAGGGAAATATTCCCCTGAAAACTGCAACACACTCCCAAGACTACAGGCTTGTAAAGAAATGCCACCGTGCTGGTGTTTGTGCCGCACAATGTGGCAGGCTCAGGTGCAGCTTCCTAATTAGTTATCGCCTCTTACCAAGAGAAATTGGTAAAAGGGGCAAGTGAGAACATGGGGCCAGTGGGGCAGGGAGCAGGGAGAGAATCAGTTGATCACAGTGGGGAACTTGCAGAGAGAGCAAAGCCACTCACCTCTCTCAAAAGAGGGAATTTCCAAGGGATGCAAAATGCCCCTTGTTCGTAAACAACAACTTTGTTTTGCACCAGAGGCTCAAGAAAGAGACAGACTTTTAAGACTCTGGCTTGTGGTCCATGCCCTTCTTACACCTGTTGTTCTGGAGAGGAGATATCCACACTCCTGGGGATGACAAAGCCCTTCTTGAGGGATAAAGAAGAGGGAGGTGCTCTAATTTTGGCCATGGGCCATCCTCCTTTGCTCTAACGTAACAGAATTAACTGGCACCTTGACAATGCTACGTGGATATCCAGGGACTGCACATAAAGACCAGAGAGCACGAATGGGGCATTCAGAGCAGCTAACCAAAGGAAATGCAAAATTGCTGGGGCAGACCTTGTTTAACAAAGATGGCTCTGTCACATTCCTGCCCCCCCCCCCAGGGAAGGAAGGCAACCCCCCCCCCCCCCAGCTGCTTGTCTCTCAGCAACTGGTCTTCAGAGGTACTCAGCACCTCTGTTGGTTTGCTCTTCCCCAAATCCGTTTTTGATTTTTAAAAACTTTCTAGGGGTTGCAACATTTCTTTTTAAGAAACTGACACAAAGCATACACAGACCCTCCCATTGCTTCTGAAAGGGATCCAACAGGCTCCAAGTCAAAAGGGCAGAATTTTAAAATGAGCCGTCTCATTTGCAGAACAACTTCCACCAGACATAGGCTTGCCATTCATCAGGAAAATTCCCGACACGTTCTGGTTTTCAGGTGTAAAAATGGGGGGGGGGAGAGTGACAAAATGTCATGGAAAACCTGGGTGTATGGCAACGAACAATTCTGGTGGTTTCCTTGAAAAAGCTCAGCAACTTCGTGAGTGTCAGGAAAAGCAGACAGCATTTCATTAAGTTCTGGAAAAGGATAGCAAGAAGACCAGCAATGAAGGCTTGCACATTTGCAAGATGATTTGCGACTCAGATTGTGAAGTCTGCAACACCACGATAACAAGACACTTAGGATGAAACCCCTTCAGATGAAGAAGTATCTCAAATTCTCAACCACAATAGCCTCTCAGCATTGCTGCTCTATTGAGCCATGAGAGCTGGGCAATAACTGCGCTTCTCTGTAAAAAACTGCCATGCCATTAACATAGGATGGGGCAAGGCAATATTTAGCATTTGGTCTCCTGCCACCCCATGTTTTCCTAATTTGGAACCGGGTGACTGGAACAGAGGAAGCCTGCAACTTTAATACCATATCCCTGTTCAGATGCTGGAGGAGTGGAGCCTTGGTAATATTTGCCCCCGCTAAAAAAATCCCCACCACAATGATAATAATAATAACTATTCCTTCTTTGTTGCTACATTTTAAGCCATGGGTACTCAAGTGAAAAGAACACTCCGCTTCACATACTCTGGTTTCTCTGCAGATCGTATAAAAGAACACTCCGCTTAGCCATAAAACCAGTTTCCTCTTACTAGGTTTGCAAAAAATCCAAACAGACTTTTGGTTTGGAACCTATTCTGTGTTACAAGGCGCAGACTCAGAATGATGTCATAATAAAAACAAGTATGCTCCTAAACATATACAGAGTGCGGTTCTCTCACTACCACATTGTAGCCCATCATGCACCAGATATAAGGATGTCAAGGTCAGAGGATGCAGTTTCCAATGAGGTGTGAGCCACGGTGGTGTCAGACCTTCTCTTGTTGGAAACTGAGCCCCCACACCCAGCAAAATAAGATTCCTTGACACTTCTACATGGAAGCAAGTTTTATTGATTTCAATGGAACTTGTACTCCAGGGGTGACCTTGAGATCACATTCAAAAGCTCTGCTATCTGGATTCATAATAATCTGGGCTGAAGGTAGATGAATAGCATGGTCAATGTGTTTGTGACAAATTACATTTCTCAACATATGCTTAATATTATTTATAACATGAATACATACATCCAAAACAACTAATTTAACCAAATGAACAAAAAAAATCACAGCAAGAACAATTCCAGGGATCACTACCCTCAAGCTTACTTAGAATAAAATTTCTTAGAAAAGGCAGAAATGATATGTAGCCAACACTGCTGCTTTCTAAGAAGGTACAGTAAGAAGACTTTGTGTAATATGCAAACTTTGAAAGCCTCAAAGTCTAATCTGGCACCTGAGAGCGAAAGAGGTACTCTTGCCTACAACCACAACTGGTTTTCTACACTTTCTACACTTAATATGATAGAAGAGAGCCATCCTCCTGTCAGCTTCATTGCTGAGCAAGTTCTTCTCACTTTCCAATCCTGTAGAAGCAATGAACAAGCACTGCGTGATCAAACCTACAGGCAGACTGTTTTCAGATAGCTGTAGACTAAAATCCCATACACAGTTAAGATGAGAGCAAGTTCCACTGCATTCAATTGGTCTTACTTCTGAGTAGACATGTCTAGGATTTTGCTCCTGATTCTAAGTCCCAGGTAGAGATCTATCATTTAATAGCCAAAAACTGCATAATGTCTCACATGGATTTTTATCAGTGTGGCATGCAATTTGTCAAATTTAGGAAAGTGCATAAGAAATTAGATGAAAGAGGAAAGGCATTTGGCTATGCAAATCTCTCAATTTCACATGGCCTCTCACAATGGGTGAACAGCTCTAATCTGTCCAATGAGAGATCCACTGAGGATGGAGCTGAACATGACTCTAAATTGTAGCAGAGGAGTGAAGGATCAGCGTGTTGCAATTACTATTGTGGCAGATGTAGCCTTGGAAGGCCAGGGTTCAAATCTATCTTCACACATTAATTGGACATCCTTGGCCAAGTCAACGGGACAGAGGCACACCTCACACGAGGGACCCATTTCAGGGCTCAGAGTGGCCCCCAGCTGGAAAGAAAGCCTGTGGATTAGGTCTTGACCATTCCGGCTGACCTTGCAGTTATTTTGGCCATCTTTACCTTACCACACTGATGAATTACTTGCTGCCTGAGAGTAATCCACCAGGGACTGTGGGCAAGCAGTGTCCAGGGTGAGATCCAGAAGTGGGTACAGCCAGAGCCTGCAGGGCAATGGTCCATTTATTGCAAAATAGCAGCTGAATCATTTAATTTTATGACAATACCTCCTTACTGAATCCTAAGGTGTTACAGGCTGATACATTTTAAGCTAGGGAGAGGGATATTTGACCCCGCCCTTGATGTTGCTGGACTACAGCCACTGGCCATGCTGTATGGGGCTGAAGGAGGACCACAGATTGTTCTAAGCAATAGTCAGAGGGAACACAGAACTAAAAAAGATAACTGTATGGTCTGGGTCTGGGTAGAGTTGGTCCTTAAGGTATTGGAGCCCGAAGCTGCATAAAGCTCAAACTTGGAAGCCTGGAAGCCAACTGGTAACCAATCCAGTCCAGCCAGCATTAGTGTTATAGGCTCAAGCTGTCTTGCCCAAGGTAGCAAACAGGCTACTGAATTCTGCACCAGTTACAGTTTCCGAACAGTCTCAATCTAGAGGTTACCAGAGCAAAGACAACAGAAGCTAGACAATCCCCCTTCAGATAGAACCACACCTGGACCACCAGCCAAAACTGATGAAAGGCACTCCGAGCCACAGAGGCCTCCAGGGACTGTCATGAATCCAAAAGTACCCAAATGTGCACACCTGTTCCTTCATGAGAAGTGCAACCCCATCCAGAACAGGGAAGCATCCACTAATAGTGCCTCAAGTCTTATCTGGATTAAGCTTCAGTTTATTGGCATACTGATGACTCCAAATCTACAGAAGATCCCGACCAGTTTTATGCTGATGTTAAACACTGCGGAGTATAAAAGTGAAACCCTACAACGATGTCTCCACAAGGCTGAACAACTTCCCTCCACCAACTTTCATGGTCACTCCAGAAGGACACCCTGGTATCGAAAGGAGTCAAGAGATCAAGGAGAACAGGGTCACACTCCCCATCTCTCTCCTAATCACCAAATTCTTGTATGTTCTTGCCTTGCTTCTTCTTGCTAATAGAATGGACGTAAGACAACCCACTGCCTGAAGCCAATCCTGTAAAATTTTCACTGGGGGAGGGGTGGGCAAGAATCCCACTGTGGAAATTAAGTTTGTATGAGAAGGGCACTTCAAAAAGCACACATGAAGCTTTAATAGATAAAGATAGTCTATGCAGAAAGAGGAATCTATTACCAAAGAACTGAAACAACCGATTTCAGAGCAGAATTGCAGCAGCTGTTAAACAGCATGTAATGACACAACACTAAACAACAGGAGGCAAAGAGAGAATATCACATGCATTTGGAACTGAAAAGGGATAACAGGGAGGCAGAACACAGAGGGAGCTTCATCCAATATAGCTACACCAATTCCTTCCAATAATAGATGCAACTTAATGGGGAGCACTTCCAAGTACATCAAAATGTGTGAAGCAAGTTCACTGGCTATGTGGCAGACTTTTCCCATAGACTGTGGCAATGTCCATGCACACAAATATATGGCAATAATAATTTTAAGCAAAGTGAGAGATATAAGTGGATGAAAGAATGCATACGAACCTGCAAATTGAATTAGTATAATGTTTGAAAGGAAGAGCAGGAATAAAAATGGTGATATGGAATTCAGCCTTATTTGTAAACTGCTACAGAACCAGGAATTGTATTTAACCAGTAAGGCAGGAGGGCACCTGTACTGGAATATATACAACAGTTAAGATGCTGACAAAGTGGACCTTGCAACAAAATGTTGCAGTGCCATATGTTCCTGCTCCACTAAGCCAGCCATGCCCTCCAACAAGATACGCCATTCCATTCTCCCTGTTTTCTTGCCACAACAGACTGTTCTGAGGTGACCGAGCAGGCTCAGTCCTAACCTTGTGATCCCCCATATTTGCCGATTCCTCATTCTTGTGTGTGACTAGTGCTATTTTGACTACATAAGTAACGGCATCCACGGTCTGAATATAAATAGAGGGCATTACTGCACACAAGAGGTCTGCCATTCTTTATATCAATTGTTATAATACCAATCATTTTGCATTACTTTTATTTATCTGAACTTTGTTTTCCCAAAATATTTATTTCATACGATTATATATTCCTTGATTGTTAAAAAAAAACCATTGTTTTAAAAAAGAATAAAACAATAAAAACTGCACAAACAGTTAAAAACTGCTATCTGAAACATTCAAATAATAATGAAATATTTAAATTATTTAAATAATTAAATAATTAGAATCCATTATAAGCAACTCCAATACATTGGCTCCTGCAGACAAGAGGTGGGGCTATGGAGCTAGCAAGTTGCATCCATGGGTGGGAAAACTATGGCAGTTCACAGCTAAAGAAACCAACAGGAGCTCAAATGGCTTTGACATTGACTGATCCAGGAGGTGGTGTACTGAACTCTCACCATGCTGCCAGCCACTTGGTTTAGACCAAAAGGGCTCCCACACTTTGGGGCATTTGTCTCTGGTCTACTGAACCAGGGAGACAGGACCACACCAGTCCAGCATAAGGGCTGGCCACCCATATCCTATCATATTAATTTCCTAATTCCTTGCAAAAATAACTATCACTGCCAAAATTCAAAGCAAGGTAATATTCCAGGAGAGTTTCTGAAGTACAGATCTCATGTAGTCCACAGAGCAACTAGTACCAAGCATGTAAAAACAGATAAACAAGGAAGGGGTCACCTCTGATGGAATCATGACTTTTTTTAAAGGGTCATACCCACTTTTATGATCTGCTCAACAGATCATGCCACATACTTTAGCCAGCTTCCTTCCTGGAGACAACAAGAACTGGGCAATTCTTTAGGCAAACCAAACTGTGTTGGAGCAGGTCATCCAGGACAGCACATGGGGAAACCTGAGGATATTGAGCCCCTGCCATAAGGGAGCCTAGAATAACCTCCTATGTAATGGTTACCATTTTAAACAGAATCAGTAAGCTGTAATAGTGCAGAATGGATCATTTATTGTCTAGCCTAGCATTTTAGGGTTATTTAGTTAATCATTCCATTCAGAGTGGTTATTTCTCCTAATGTGCATATTCAAGATGGCTTAACACAGCTTAGTTCTATCTCAATATGTGACCACATAGCTCTACATAAAAAGGACAGATACAATGGACTCCACAAGTGGCAATTTTAACACATTTGCCATTGTGACTGGATTTACTAACACAGAATTAAACATGCTCCCACTTTCATGTATTCCCACTTTTCCTTCCTTTGTCGTTGGTTCATTTTCCTACATACTGAATCTCTGTGCTTCCTTAAACACAGATGCTCCCTCTCTTAACCTTAGTTACCACCACAGCATCCATTTGACCAAAAGATACTTGTGGCCTGATCCAGTGCATGTTTATTCAGAGGCAAGTCTCAGTGAGTTTGACTGAACTTACTGCCAGGTAAGTATGTACTGGACTGGAGCCTCCAGTGATGCTATTTCAGGGATCAATAACAGGAATTTTGAGATGCATACAAAGAAAGGATAATAAAGAAAGTCCACTACATTGTCTACTTCCAGAGCTGAATGTAGAGCCTCTTTGCCTTCTTGGGAGCCAGGTTAGAATCCAACTCTTAAAAAAATAAACCAGGTGGTCAGTTGTAGAAAAGCCCCTTGACTTAGAGCACAATAGTCTGCTTAACTGCTGTAACAATCAGGGCCAACCCAGGGCATTTTGACACCTGAAGCGAACCACAATATGGTACCCCGCTCCCCACCAGGGAAGAAGGGGTGAGTGAAAATCTACATCAAGAAGAAGGGGGAAAATAAACATCTGCATTGGGATATGCTGCCCCTGTGGATTCTGCTGCCTGAGGCTGTCACCTCACCTTGCCTCATGTGTGGGTCAGCCCTGGAAACAATGCATAGCTTATGGAACGTGTGTGTGTGTGTGTGTGTGTGTGAGAGAGAGAGAGAGAGAGAGAGAGAGAGAGAGAGAGAGAGAGATTGGTGTGGAATAGGCCACTGGCCCTAGATACGGTAAGTATATATTCTGATCACCTGTTGGCAGCAAAACTCATTGAGTGGCCCAAAGAATGACACCCTCTCTGCCTGTAAGACAGAGCAACCTCAGCTTCTTGTTGCAAGGATAAACGAAATTAATAATAGAATGCAGGCACTGAGAAGAAAACCTGGTGACTTTGATTTATCTTCCCGCCCTTCGCTCCAGGGATGTCTTGGAGGCAGCACACAGGAAGGTGCCTTACACCAAATCACACAACTGGTCCATTTTGCTTAATATTGCCCAAACCATCAGGCAAGGGACATTCCCAGTCTGATCTGCAGATACCAGGGATTGAACCTGGGACCTTCTGCACGCACAGCAAATGCATTGGGCTGCAGCCCCTCCCCATTCAGAATATGCCTGTGAATGCCAGTTGTTGGGGGAACATGAGCAGAAGAGTTCCTATCTGGCTGGCCACTGTGAACTGGGGTGCAGGACTAGAAGGGTCATTGGCCCAATCTGGCTGCAGGATGCTTCTTGTGGCAATGTTCCTGTTCAGAACCAAAGCTCTGAAAAGGCATGGGATGGGTCATACATAGGAAAGAGAATTACAGTACCCCACCCTGGGGTTGCTATGCAATGAAGAGTGGGGATATAACTTCAACAAGACAATAAAAAGTGCACCCCAATGCTGTTACTTCATTTTAGAATAACATATCCTAGACGTCACAGCCAACACACTCACAGCTACAGAAAATGCTATCCACAGAAAAACTGCAGCATACATTTCCTCTTTTATGTGAATTATGAAGAAGACAATGCAGATTGTGGAATCTCCTTTTAAAAAACAGGAGAAATAAATCTCCTTTTGGATGGAAAGGTGGAGACACTGAAAGTGCCTACTCTCTTTCCTGCCCAGACGTCCTCTATCCCTGCTTCCCTCCTCTTGCTGAGGAATTCTCTGAAAGCCTGGCTATGAACAACAGCCTCACAATAGGCTGAAACATGAGCCTCTGCTTTCCCAGCCTCTTCATAGGCTAAAGCTTGGCACTCCTCTCCATCTCATTTGCAAGCTGGAAAAGCAACAGCTCACATTTCTACAGGGGTAGTACATCATTATTTCAGATTCAGTCCCACCAGAAAGGGGAGGGGAGATGACAACAACAAAAAGCAAACTATTAAGCTGGAATCTGCAATCACTTAAAAAGGGAGAGCTCACTAACTGTTTTTATTTCACTTTTTATATGATTTTGCATTCTTGTGTTACACAGACAGCATCATTTTCAAGACAACCCTCATTACAAACTGGCAAATTTGGAACTAAACAAAGTTCAGGTAAACACTATCAGTGTTCTTTTAACTCATGTGTAACTATACGCATTCTATGTGCCTATTTTATAGTTTTGTTTGTCATCTTTTAATTTTTATCTGTTGTAATTGTTCTCAGTTTTATACACATTTTAAAATGAAATTTTAAAAAGGCCAATTGTTTATATTTAATTATGGAGCAGGAAAGGTCATAAGCCCCTGTAGAATGACTGAGCAACTCAAGGAGAAGACACAAAAAGCAACATGTTTGAAAAGATACTGCAGTGAGGAAGAGTGCATTTCATGAGATCCAACTCTGAAGCAGATGCACAACTGAATCCTATGCATGACAGCTTGGAAGGAAACTACTTTAATATCCCACAAGGTTAGCAGATAACAGACAATATTACAACTCCAGGGAGCCTAAAAACATTTACAACTTGACAGACCAAATGCTTGCTGAAATAAGGTGGTGGCTTCCAAGTGACAATAGCACAACCTGGCTAAAAATTGTTTCCCATGGGAGGTTTAACAGCAGCATGGAAAAGAGACTGCAGCAGGTCCCTTCTTGTCCCAGCAGTCAATCCAGCTGATGTGGAGAAGGAATTTTCAACACAAGGCCTCAGATCATGCACCACACCTTCTCTGGCATACTCCTAACCAATTCCAATACAAAGGAATCACATCCAAGTCTCCCATCTTACAAATTAAGCACATCTTGTTTTATAAGTTAAACACTTTACAGCTCATGGATGTTCACCACAGATGAATACAGGCAACTCCTGGCCACTGTGCACCGTGCCTGCAGGACATGCAGAAGTCTGCCCAGCCCCTGTGCAGCGTGGAAAACGGCACACGTGTGCCGATCGTGCACAAGTGGGTCAGAGCCTGTACACATACTACACACAATTCTTGGGCTGAGAATTGGAGATTGCACCTGTTTAAAATCAGCAATGCAATTCTCAAATGCAAAGCTCTTCATACCGCTTACACATATGTAAAGCTTATCTGAACCACTTACCTCTTCCATTTTTTCTGGAGTTGGACTATCGTTATCAGGCAACATTTCTTTAGGTTCAGAGGACTCCGTTTTGGAAGTCCTACTCAGCTGGTCAAGGGGAGTCAGGCTAGCATCAGGCATTCCTTTCGAATTCTGAGAGAGAGAAGTTATTCCAAGAATTGGCTCCTCGTCGTCAGAATCCGGCAATGGTGTTGGACTAATGTCCTCCAAGCCTGTGCTGGAAGGACGCGAGGAAGGGGTTTGTGCTCTGTAGTTGGGCTGAGAGTTGGAACCAAATGTTGCAATTGGAGAAAGCTGGGAGGAGGAGGAGGAGATGGGGCTACCTTCCATTCTAATCTCATTGTCCGAGTCATGCTCATTGAGAAAATATAGCTTTGTTCTCTGCTCTTTTAAGAGCATCTCAATTCTTGAGTCCAAACTGTTGTGCTGAATTTCAGATTCTGTGGTTGGGGTGCCTGGGGTCTCGCTCCTTTCTGGAGTCTGTGTGAAGGGTACCACAGGTGGTTCATTGAGACTGTTGGGCTCAGGTGGGGCTGGGGGCTCCTCAGGTTTGTCCTTCACAGGAACAAAGTCAACAGTGGCAGCGGCGCTACTTTCAACTGCCATCTCCGTTGGTGTTGGTGGCGGCCGACGGTACTCAGCATCCCTAGAAGTTTGGGGAAACTGCGGCTCTTCAGGCTGGGGAAAAGTTGTGGGTGCCTGGTAGGGGGAGAAAGCGGACTTGAAAGTCGAAGAACCTGTGTGGCTCAAAGGAGGAGTGTGGGGAAATTGCACAGCCTCTTGAGGGTGGGATTTGAATGCACTGAACTGATGTTCTGACCCTCGGAAAACACCAGCTGAATTATGAACATAATGGTGGCCTGGGCGTCTGTTATAAGCATCTGTAAATTTTGTTTCATGTCTTCTGGGTTTATACCCAGAGTCCTGACTAAAGTGGTACGCAGGTGTTGTCTGACGACTAGAGTATGCAGAATCTTGGGAAAATGGAGTCCCCAGGCGTGGGGTAAGAGGGGTTCCTTGGGACTGAGGAGTGAACTGGCTGTAAGAGTTTGGGGTATCTTGCCGACAACTGGAAAAGGCGGTATCATGGGAAAATGGGGTACCACTGTTTGGGGTAGCTGATGATCCCACAGAAGAAGCACTGCTGTCCTTTAATTGTTTCAGAGTTTCAGCCAGCTGCAAAAAAGGAAAACAGAAAAATATGCATACATTTTTGAAGTGCCATTGGAAACATTAAGACTTGAGCATGGGGCCTAGCAATGCACACATCCAAGGAACACTTAAGGAGCCACTTGACAAGCATACATATAAACACTGCTGCTGCAAGATGATCAAGAGTGGCAGGCATCAGTACTAGCCCTACACTGGACAAAGGTTCCTGGAACCATCCTTTCATCTAATCTACCAGTTGTTGTTTTCTAACCTCTAGTGCATGTTGGTGTGGTGTGGTGTGGGGTTAATGAAATGTACCATCTATAAGAGAATTTGGCTGAGTTGTAAAAAAAACAAACCCAGAATCTTTGAACAAAAACATACTGGGGCAGCTGGAATTTTTCCAGCTATTGCTTTTTTAAGAACCACATGCACAACCAACTGATCACTGTCAATTAATAGTTACTTTGAAGTCCTCTTCAATTATTGTAAATAGACCATTTCCAAGTTCTGAAGTTCACAGAAAAATAAAATGAAAGGTTCGAGAACTATGACGACAGTAAACCTAATACATATTCGACCAGGCAGTATCTGTAAAAAATAAATGACTGTATCCCCATCTTTCATGAACGGCCATGGAATTGATCTTGAAGCTAACATGGCAACAGTAAATCCATAACCAATAAGATCAAACACTAAAAAGGAATCAGGACATCAAGTAACCGTGGGACTCAGCAGAAAGGACTTGACATTGTTAGCCCACTGTTATTCTCAGATGAAGAAACAAATGCCTATGATTAGACCATCTGCTTAAGTGGTTGTTGCAAGCAGTTGATGGCGAGAACTCCCTGCAATCCCTATGTAAATAAACCCAGTGTGTGGTGGCTGATGCAGATAAATCTGAGGGGGAGTAAAGAGAAATGAACACTAGCGACTGATAAGGGAAGAACACAAAGTGAGGGAGTGCGGCATGGCTGAAAGATCAGCTGCCCACAATATAAACAGCGACAGGCTGGCACATGGCTGGCTGATCGGCATCACAGGGCACCTGCCAAGGCTCACAGCGCAGCCTCCAGCTGCTTTCCCCTTCCTGCTGGGTAGACAGGGCTCAAAGAATGCAAGCAGGCAGTGGTGCCAGGGTCAAGAAGGGTGTCCCAACCCCTAGCAGCCCATTCAGAAAATCTTCTGAGTCATAATTTGTAGGATCAGGAATGAGCACTGTGCCCAACACACTCTTCCTGTACCCTTACAGGTAGGGCTTAATTTTGGTACCACTTGATTTAATAATGCCAGAATTTGTCATTATGTCCAAACCAAAAACAATCAGTATTAAAGCACTGTTAACAATCCTGAAGTGTGGAGGGCTCACTCAAGTTTGTGGGTTTGGATGTAATGGTGAACAATGGACAAAGTAATGAATTATGATCCCTACACAAGAGAAAGGGGGAAAGGAATATTGATCAGAGGATTGTCTGAATGCAGCCTTTAATTTGTGACATTACTCAGAACTGTAGAAGAAATGCCATTCCCATGTCAAGAAACAAACAAACAAACAAACAAACAAACAAACAAACAAACAAACAAACGTGAACATTCCCTAAGTTCACTTGATGGATTTCAATGAAAGGCAGAACCTTCCTCAACAGAGGGAGCTCAGTGCCACGAGCTGTAGATCTTTTATGGTGCAATCATTACAGCTTTCTTATTCAAACATCCAAAAGAAATGTTAAGGGAAACAAAAGTGATAATGAGAATGAAGAAACCAAAAGCAAGCAGATTTCTTTTATTTTCATTTGCCTGATGAAAATAAAGGTTATGAAATTTAAGTATTCAGAGTAAACAGACTGAGCAAATGACAGAAAATGTCAGCAGAGAAGCACTTACAATTTTGGGCAAAATACACTTTACTGAACTAGGAAGTAGGTTCCTAAATAAAAGTAACTAGAAATGAATGGATATTTCAAGGTACTCGTCATATGCCTCAACAGAAAACGTTTAAACACTTATAAAGGGCACAGTGATACAAACGTTTACGAGGGAGCACATCCCACAAAACTTACTTGAATTTACACCTCCATCAGCTTGCTTGACTGCACTGAATGGGGCTTTCCGGTACCGCAAAATAGTCTACGCAAGCAGGCCAGACAAGCAGCCACATGGATTAAATTCAAACTCAGCCACTTTTGCACCTAGAACTCCCCATGTCACAAAATCATATTCTGTTTGTTCCATTAGTAGAGATTTTTTTGGAACATGGCAGAAATTACTCAACAAGAAGTTTTAGCATCTGCCTTTGTTGGCATTCTGTGCCAAAAACTGAATCCGCAGCATAAAATTTCAATTATTAACTACTACTTAAATATCATTGAGAAATTCTCCCCTCTTCCACACAAACAACTTGATCTTAAGGGAGCAAAATAGGACATTGGGAAGGAGGCAGCCTTTACAGCTGGTTCCTACACACCCATTTCAAGTCTCATGAGCTCAAATGCCCAACAACAGAAAGAAGCCAGAACAGGATCTCTAGTTTTATTATTTATTTCTTAAATTTTATATAGCACCTTTCTGCCAATGCACCTAAGGTGGTTTACAATTTTAAACTACTAAAACACAGTCCAACTGGAGCAGGCCTCGATATTGTCTCTGTGTGCCTCCCACCCTCGCTGCTTCCTTCCCACAGGGGAAGGTTGTGGACTCTCCTTCCTTGGAGGATTTTAAGCAGAGGTTGGATGGACATGATTCCTGCATTGCAGGGGGTTGGACTAGATGACCCTTGGGTTCCCTTCCAACTCTACAGTTCTATGAAGGTTAAATGTAAAGCTTACAAATTTGATAATCAAAATTATTATTACCTGGGACATTGTTAATATCTTATTTTTCATTTCCTGTTACATTAACTCAGCTGACTCAAAATATTTTAATAAAACATGAAGTCCTAATAAGGACAAACAGGAAACAATCCAGCCTGCCGATCTCCATACATAGCACCTACACACAACTGTCATGTCCAGAATCAGACTCCAGCTTGGAACAGTTCCATGGATCTAGTAAAAGGTCTAGCGGTATCTGGAACTTCACAAGGACTTGCCCTCCATTCAAGAGCCCCCTGAAAAGGAAGGCTGGAGATGACAGATGTCTGGACAGGAATGTCAAGAATGAATTTCTTGAGGAGACGGACAACAGCAGGCAAACTACCATTTGTTGTAAATGAATATCATCTCCGAATTCCCCAACAGACACAGTGCGTGCCATTAAATCACAAGTGAAAAGGTACCTGCGCAGTTTCATTCACGGTGGGCGATACGTCCGGCTCATTCTCCACAGGTAGAGTCTGAGGAGTGTAGAGTCCATTCACAAGAAGTTGATAGAAATGCATGCGCTTTTCACCTGGACAAACAGCAACAACTTTATTGAAAAGAACACACCACAATTCCATCTAGAATCCACATTTTACCAAGTCTCTCTGCAAACCAAGCCTGAACAGGCACCAGTTCTGACTCTGTTGAAATATTCACTATCAGCTTGTTAGGCCAAGTGAAGCAAAAAATGCCTCATTGTGGTCCATACAAGCACAAGAGTGCTTCATTGATTGAGTTTTATCTTGGAGCAGACTTGGAACAACATCCTTTTCTTGTTCTATCCTCACAACAACCTTGCCAGGTAGAGTGAATATAGCCAAGGGTGATCCAGTGAATTTCATGGCTGAGCGTGAATTTGAACCTGGGTCTCCCCAGTCCTAGCCTTAAGTCTCTAATCACTACACCACTCTGGCTCCCTACTTCCAAAGGCAGATGACCCAATTCCAGATCGCCTACTTCAAGAGCGGGGAGGGGTAACAGAACACAAAGCAGTAAAGGAAAAAGGTTAGACAAGACAAAGTTGCCCCCTCTTTTATTGCCATGTTGGTGCATTTTATCAAGGAGAGCATGTGTCTTCAACTCAGGACTGCTTCTTCACAGAACTGGCCTCCCTCTCCTCAACATGTTCTCAAGGGATGAGAAATAGTTTAACAGCTGTAGGGATAAAACCATTTTATAGCAAAAATGTGTCTGCATTCAATGGTAAAATGTGATAAATCTTCAAACTCCGCAAGCCCAGCTCACTAGAAATTGGACATCAAATCAGTTTTTCTGTAAAAGGCACATTGTATGTGATCAGTAAAAATGTTATAATATTTGTCTTTTTTTAAAAATGCACCTGCTTCCCCTGACAGTGCCAACTAAGTAAATACTTATGTATTTTGATGAGCTTATTGATGGTTTTGCTGTTCATCTATAAAATCAGTTGTTTATTTTACGTTGTCCTCTTCCCTTGTAGCAGTGTTGACAAAAGATATATCTTTCTTTCTTTATTAAAATGAAGTCTGCAATCCTATGCACTCTAACCTGGGAACAAGCCCTGCTGAAATCAGCATGACTTACTTCTGCATAAAGAACATGAATAAAGTCAGTCTGCACAGCTAAACAGCTAGCCTTGTTGTGCAGCCAGCAAACTATTGCCAGAATTTTAGGGTCCAAGACACTAGCAGCTCAATCCCAGGGTCGGCTGTGCAAAGAGAAAACAGAGCAGGAACCAGTTCCTTCTTCAAAGTTATGGTGTTATACAGACAATAACTCAACCCAGTACAACCGGAACAATGCCATTCAAGCAGCAGAGCCGTGCTGGGGATGAGGGTATACACGCCATAACTAAGCACAGTTCTATTCATGTCAGCAAGAAATAAAACTGTCAATATTGAAGTGCATTTATTCAAATTTATGGTGTAGCCACACTTGGGAGTACTGTGGACAGTTCTCTTTGCCACTTCTCAAAAAGAATACTTGTAGAGCTGGGAAAAGGAGCAGGAAAGGGCAGCGACAATTATTTATTACTTATTTATTTCACAATACTTATCTAACACTTGACTGTAATAAAACTTCAAAGCGGCTTACAATAATGATCAAGAGGACAGAGCACCTTCGCTATGAGGAAAGATTACAAGAGTTGAGGCTTCTTAGTTTAGAAAAAAGGTGTGTAAAGTAGGACACGATAAAGGTTTATAAGAGAGTTAAGTTTTTGTCCCTCTCTCATACTTCTAGAACCCAATGGGATCATCAAATGAAGCTGAATGCTGGGAGAGTCATGGCAGACAATAAGAAGTACTTCTTCCCAAAATGCATAACTGAACTGTGGAATTCACTTCCACATAATGTGGTGATGTCCATCAACTTAAGACAGCTTTAAAAATGGATCAGACAAATTGATGGAGGATAAGGCCACGTCTTACCTCCAGGGTCAGAATCAGCATACCTCTGAATCCCAGCCACTCAGGAGCAGCAGTGCAAGAAGGCTACTGCCACCATGCTCTGCCTGGGAGCCTCAAAGGCACCTGGCTGGACACAGCGGCACTAGGGGCCTCAGATGTGAGTTAACAGGACGGTTTGTATGCATCCACTGGTGCGTTGTTGCAGTAAGAAAAGAGGAGCATCCAGTGCCCCAGGGTGCAAGTGCTGAACAAGCTAGTAGTATAGCAGCCCCCTGCAGGCACCCAGTGGTTTGAAGTAAGAACCTGTTAGTAACCTCTGTTTTAGATTTTAGGTATTGTTTTGCTGTATTCTTTTAACCTTTATTGCAAATCACCCAGAGAACTTTTGTTTATTGGTTGGTACAGACGTAAAGTAAATAAACTTATTTATATTGCATGTAAGTGCTCCATGGGCTTCACATACATTATCTTAGTTATCCTTTGGCCAGCCTTCTTATCCCCATCTTGCAGCTACAAGGACTGAGGTTTGGGGAGAGGGTGGGGGAGGTGTCTGCATGATTGAATTAATTTAAGTGGAGATTTCCTTGTTTGTTGCTTGGTCCCTCCGCCTACACTAGCTCCTAACACAGTTAAATTATTTGATCCTGTGTTTTAGCTGTAATTGGTAATTACTACCCCAGTTACAAAAACTAAGGTACAACACAAGAGAGTCCTTATCTCACACAAAAAGCAGCAGCAGCAGCAGCAGCAGCAGCAAAGCTCTTAGACCAAGGTCTAAATTTCACCTCACATGACTCACTTAAAGCTACAGAGCTTTATTCTAAGGCCTGTGAACAGAATTTATGTTCTCTAGGATTTAGTCTTCTGAGTTCATCAAATCACAGTTAAAATAGTCGTTTAGATACCATGTACTCCCTTTAACATCAGGTTTTCTTTTTTAAAAAGGAACTTTATAAAAGAGTTGGCTAGAGTGGGCCAAACAGCTGTTCCTCTATACCTCTGCTTTTTTATATCTAGTATTACATGTAAACAATGATAGTCTGGTAACTAGTTAAGTCACAAATAGTGGAAATGTCAGAAATCGAGAAGGATGTGATCATAAGGATTTCAAAGGCTAGCACTGGAAGCTTACAGAAAACTTGTTAAAAATACATTTAAAAATCAACACAGGTTTTAACACAGCTGCAGCTCAAACTATAAAGCAGTTATGTTAATTTTTCCTGATTCTCAACTTGGCTGTAAGCCTGACTGAGTTCAGTCAAATATATTTCCAATAAAATTTAGGATTATACCACTTTACAGATAGTTAAGCTGTGGTTCTCATGCCCTGATATGGTAGTAACTCAGAATAAATGTTGATAAAAGACTGGATGATAACTGACCTGTTCTAACAATTCTCTCTTATCATTTTATTAATAACTTTATCTAACATGCATAGATGAATCCTCATTTCACAACATGAGAAACCATGCAGAGGAACATTTAACTGCAGCTGGAGATTCAGCAGTGCACTAACTAAAAAAACAAGACGTAGTCAAATGTGTTTTGGAGTTCAGAACACTTGCAGTTTTAAAATTTTAGCATAAGCACTTTTAAAGATAAGGGACTAGAAACTGTCCCATTGTGCATAACATGTTAATTATTCATACTTTCCAAAATGTTCCTTTAAAGGGTTAAAATAGGTTTAGGGTTTTTTATAATTAAGCTGCAAAACTGAAAGGTGTCTTATGGCAGAGGTGGGGGACAAATTAGCACTTATATGCTAAAAGTAACATGCTGGTCATATATGCTTCACTGCTTTAGCAAAAAAGAAAAATACAGAAATAAAAAAAGACCCCAAAAAATTTAAATGTTGAAGCAAACCTAACCATGCCTTCTTAGAAGTCAGTTGTGCTGAATTCAATGGCACTTACTCCCAGGTAACTGGGGTTAGGACTGCAGCCTCAGTATGGTTTGAGGAACTTATAAATAAAACCTGAGTTCATAGCTACACTGCTTCTGTCTGAAGGTATTAGCACTACAGAGCAGTTACTTTCAATCTGGAGTGTTACTGTCCCTTTAAGAGACAATGGAAGGAAAAAAAATACACTTTTACAGAGCCTCTTGTACATATGTAAATGCCCGCAATGGGATGATTAAATAAAAGCAAGAACATTGCTGGAATCTAATTTAGAGTGTTATTTTAGGGTAAATTTCAGGCATTTTCTAAAATTATTTTTAGCCTCATTTTTCTATATCTATAGGTGTGGGTGGGTGTGTTATCAGCTAAGTGCAAAAGGTACTTTTGGCAAAGGGGCAAAGGGGGACCATTTGGCAAGCCAAGTGTCAGCATGAGTGACTGAGTGAAATGGAGAGGATGGCAGCATTTTGTAAATTACAGGACTGTCTCCTAGCAACAGACAACACATTCAGCTCCACGTGACTAGCAAAGGCCCAGAGAAAAGCAGAGAGATTGAGGGGGAAATGCAGTGACAGTCATTTAATAGCTTCCACCACCACCCTTAAATTAATTACTAGCTCTCCCCATCCAATCTGCAAATGCATCTCACTACGGGACAGGAGAGAGGCGGGGAAGAGCAGCAAACAGAAGGAAGATGATGCTCGGAACCAGCTCCCCACCTTTCGTATCCAGCTCCACGTGGATGATGTTGCCCATGACCGATGTGTTGTGTAGATGCTGCACTGCATCCCGGGCTCCTTTGACTGTGGCAAAGATCACTTTGGCAATTCCCAGGTGCTTCTTGTTTTTAGGGTTGTAGAGGATCTCCACTTCTTCCACTTCACCGTATTTTTTGCACATGTCAGCCAGGAAGTTTTCACGGATGTTGTCATTCAACTTGGCAAAAGTGACTTGTTTGGGAGGAACCGGCCCCACGTAAAACTCATCGATCTGTAGGTTTGTTTTTGCACACATTGTAGTAGGAAATTAAAAGCCAGAGAGAGCAAAGTTAAGGACTGTAAGCAATCACATCACCTGGAGCAGAGAGGGTTAAGAAGCAACTACTGAACTTTCAAGGTATTTCCCTTCCACTGCAATTTACAGACAAATACTGAACTTTTGCCTCAGCAATAACTTTTAAAAATTTGTTTTAAATAACTGCATTGAGTTATTAATAAAACACACTTTTGACAGGCAGAAAGCTCAATTGTATTTTGCAACTTTATAACACCGGTGAACTAATTACTCAACAATACCAATAAAGATGCAGTTAGATTTATATCAAGGACACCACAGTTCTCAATGCATGTACCTTAAATTTAGGGACAGAGAGTTC
The DNA here is from genome assembly GCF_965153285.1 of Podarcis tiliguerta. Lineage (NCBI taxonomy): Eukaryota > Metazoa > Chordata > Lepidosauria > Squamata > Lacertidae > Podarcis > Podarcis tiliguerta. Next base: position 38,337,392 of record NC_139549.1, read on the forward strand.
CAGCTCTTTCGTTTTGGTCCATATTCGCCCTATCCTTGGATCTCTGACACAATCCACTGGGGCAAGACCTGGGTTCTGAGGAGGAGAGGGGAGTAAATTGAATGAAGCTTGAAAAAAGACACGACCCACGGATGCAACAAAAAACCAAAAACCCCATGAAATTTGGAAGTTTACTCCACAGCCTTTAAAACTGAGGAGAATGTTCTCCAGGCAGGGCAGACACACACATGTCAAATAGCAATTCTGCAGGGAATCACAGGAAAAGAAAGATGCAGGTTTTATCTTCTGATTCTGACAGACTACATTGTCAGGGGGTGTAACTTTAATATGTTTCCTGAACATTTTGTAGCAATCTTCATTTTTCAGGTCATTAACAATTCCTCCTTCCCACCCACCCTTTAGAAGGGTGGCGAGGTACTAGAATAAAACAAACCAGGGTTGGGGGAAGAGAATATCACAATACATTTCATTTGTAAAAAATAACGACCGCTTACAGGAATGCTAAAATGCTGCCCATCGTAACGATAGAGTTTGTGCTGTCCTTTTTTCAGAGCTGGGTCAATAATCAACTTGTAACTTTTCCAATGGTGGTTTTTTTTCTCGGCAGAGGTGCTTGCTTGGGAGCTGCTCTCCATTCCGTTGATCCAACCTGAGGAGAAAGCAAGCGGGGGCAACCAACGAAGTTAAAAAAAAAAAAAAAGACATATATGAAAGATTCCCGTTTCAGAACTGCTTCCTTCCCCCCCTCGCAATACCGTCAAGCTGGGTGGGGGGAAGGGAAGGGAAAAGACCGCACATCCAGACGCCGAGCCGGGGTGTCCCCCCGTGTCCCCCCTCCCGGGTGCAGGCAGCGAGACCAGAAAGAGAGCGAGGGAGAAAGGAGGAGGAGGAGAGAGAGAGAGAGAGAAAATACCCATCTCACTTGAACTCTGCTTTTTGCCATGGTCTTCGGGGTGCTTGGCTTTTTCTCCTGCCTTGATCTCTTTGAAAGACATCGCTGTTCGGTGCCCGACCGTCTCCTGGCCGCGAAAGGCGAGCTCCTCCGCTCACATTGGGCTGGCTACATTACATGGGTTTTGAAAGCCTCCTGCCTCCTCGCTCGCTCGCTCTTTTTTTTTTTTTTGCGAGCCAACACATATTGTGTGTGTGCTTTCTGCTTGCTTCTCAGGCATCCCACAATTCACCGCTATGGAGCTCGGCTAATGGCTAACCGCCCTCAACCGAATGCACATTCACAGCAGCTGCATCGCGCTGCAAAGCCCCCAGCCCGGCCGCCCGGCCGCGCCTCCCCGCCCCAAATAAAGGGCCATGCATTTTTCCCAGCAGGATGCGGCCCCGCCGTGGCTTTTCCTCCCAGTTAGCGGCGGGGCCAAATCCCCTTGGAATCTGCTGGCTACATTTACCTAAGCGCCAAACTGTTCCTAAACAAGATGGACATAGGTGGGACAAGGCCCCCCCCCACCGCCTTTTTTTTCCCTTTTCTTTTTTGGACGGGGAAGGGGGAGGGCAATAAAAGAAACCCCCTCCCCACAAGACACCCGGCGCTCCAAAAGGCTCGAGCTTTTTCCCCCCTTCCCCTCCCCCTCTCTTTTCTTTTCTTTCTTTCTTTTTCCCTTTTTTCTTTTGCAAGTTACATCCCAGGGAGCTAACCGGGGCAGCGAGCTTGGCAGGGATACTTTTGCAAGAAGCCGCGGCAATGTTTCCACCTCCGATGAATGGGGAGAAGCGGGGGGCGCCCCCGTTTTGTTACAATTTGTCAATTTCGGAGGAGGGAGGAAGGAGAGTAGCAGCTTTGCTTATTAAAGGTCCTGCGCAGCCAATCAGGTCGGACCTTCCATTTTGTTTCAGCGAGAGGCTCCCTTGGATCTCTCCCCCCCTCCTTTCCCTTCCCTTCTCTCTCTTTCGCCTTCCTTTCCTCCCGGGGTCGCCTTGTTGGGGCTTCGTGTTGTTTTAGCTCGACTTGTGCTTTTGGTTTGTAATTTGGCCGTGCTTAGGTAATTGGCTGGTTAAAGGCACCAGGCGGGCGCAGCCAATCAGCGCGCAGCTTCCATTGGGCTTGAGTTATTAGACGCTGATCTAAAAACATCCTTCAGCAGACAGCTAAGGAGAGGCCAACAGATCAGGCAGCCATTTTTCTGCAATGGAATTAAATGGCCAACTGGGTTTTCCTTTGTTCCAAAAGGGGATACTTGATTTGAATGAATCCACAACCATCCATTTCAGGACTTCTCAGTGTCTGTGTTAATGTCTGACAACATTTAGAGGACTAAAAGGAAGAAGGAAGATTTTATAAAAAGATCTGGATTTTTCCCTTTGATTTGGAACCCATCTTTGTCTTGTATATAACTAGGTCATGGCACGCCCTTATGTCAGCAGTAACAATTTTGAGTTACCAAAAAAGTAAATACATATGTATTTTTGGTGTTTGTTTTTGAAAGCTTTTCTTTGCCTGAGCAAATACATCTCTAGATGTAGCTTCCTGTATTAAACACTAAATTCCTGGCCATCTTTTAAGTTAAATCCTTTCGTGCTAACAAGGTAATGTTTTAAATATAGATGTAGGAAACGTGAATTCTTGCAAAAAAAATCATTAGGAAAAGTTTTTTTCCTTTTACATTGTAAGTACCCAATCCATTCTGTCCTTCTTACTAAGTGTAGTTTTTCATGTTAAATGTTACTGGAGTTCTCCTTTAATTTATTTTTCCAGCCTTCATCTGCATGTCATTTTTTGTCTTGTTTATCTAAACCAATTGCTTCTGAGATACTTTTTAAGAATAAAAAATATTTAGCTAGAGATGCTTAAAATGTTTACATACAGTAACTATTAACCAGGTGTATTCACACTAACATGTAGCGATTTATGTTTGAGATCATGTTAAAAATGTGAGTGGGAGAGGGGAAGGAAAGACATGCAGCGTCCTTATGTGCAGAGTAAATCTGTCAGAGGAATTTACCGATTGAAGTCCGGAGTCTTTTTAAAAAGTTAACTATATGTTATTAGTCGAAATAAGTAAATGTATTAACTTATTTTTAATCAAAAGCCATACAAAAATCTGAACGAGATCGAATAACTTGCAAGGTTATAAAATAGAAGTGATGATACAGAACTTAACGTATACAGTATTTAGAAATTTATTTATCCCCCCCTCCCCCCAAAAAATCCCAACCCCAGACTCCCACAACTTCACCTTCAGAACTGCATTCAACTATGGTGTGCGGGTAAGTAAAGCCTTTTGCCCTTGCAGTGAAACAGAGCAGGCCTATGCAGCAAATGTTTTCGTCCAAGGCGGATATCCGAGTTACTTTCGGAGGGGGGGAAAGGTAGCTAACGTTCTTGTTTGAAAGTACATATTCAGAATCTATTTTTTATATCTATTTCCAAAAGCTACTTCCTTTCTTTAGCCTCCTGTAACAAAGTGCTTTGCTTGGCTGCATCCTTGTTGATTTCAAGAGCTTCTCTCTGCAAATCCATAATGGCATTACAGATATGCTAAACTGTTCCCCTAAAGTCAATCTGCAGGCAGAGGTGGGATTTTTTTTAAGGCAAACCAACAAATAAACGCAAGTGGTAGAGAACTAGTTTGAAGTCTTTCTCCCTCTAGTTACTGCAGGCTTTTTTTCCTTTTCATTTTACAACAGAGGCGTTTCGGGGACAACAGCAATTTGAGCAGTAAAGGGAGACCCTGGTTTGCTAATATGTACTGTAAAGGAGTTTTCTTTTATCTTGAGAGGCTCCTGGTTTGAAAAACAAAATCCAAAATGGAGGTTTCTTTTTCCCTGCACAAGAAGAGTCGCTTGGCAGCCTTGTACTGTTTTTGTTGGGAAAGCTTGTGACGCGCTTGCTATTTCACAGCAGCAGATTTTTTCCAGAGCTACAGCTACAACAAAACTTCCAGCTGGCTTTGATAGAGAGATTTAATTTGCAGAAATAGCCACTGCCTCTTGCACCCAAGTCACCCCCTGGCTTTGGTGCCGTGAAAAGAGGCTCGTTTTCAAGGCAGCCTTCGCTGTTCCTGCTCCATATTGAGGGCGAGCAAGCCGGGTTTCGTAATGGCGGCTGTCTTCTCTCTGCTGCGGCTGTTGCTTTTGGGGCAGCACCAACGCTTGATTTCGTCAAGGCTGTTTTTATCGGGCAATGCAGGACAGAGCCCTTTCTCTCTCCTCTCTCCCCCCCCCCCCATTTTAAAAACGTGTGTGAGGTTTGTAAAATGTAAAGCAGGAGTGAGAGGGTCGGTTTTCTTCTGTCTGCTTTCCCCCCCTTGTTAATACTGGTGGGGGTGGGGAAGAGAGAGAGAGAGGACGGTTGCCATTTCGTGCAAGTGCTTTTGCAGCAGCAAGAAGAAACGTAGGAGCGAGCGCGAGGCTGCGTGTAAGAGGAGATCCTGGCGCGGCTCCAGCTCCTGCCTGCTGCTCTGCTCGGCACTCCCGGGGGTGGGGGAGGGAGGGAGGGGGAAGACGGCGGGGGGGGGGGAGGGGAGGCCAGGGGCAGGCGAGCAGCCCGGCTCTTAAAGACACAGGGCGCTCCTGTGGTTTAGCAGAAGACAAAGGCGGCCTTGGTCCTTTGTGTCTAGAAACCTGAAAACGGGCTTTCCCCTCCTCTTTTGCATGCGAATAATGAAGACTATGGTGGGCAGGCAGCTGCTGCATAACCCAAGCAGCTCGATAAAGGCTTTAAATCAGTTGGTAAATGCAAAGAGCGGCTTTCTGCAGTGCAGTGAGACTGTTTTCTCAGGCATGGCGTTGATGGCTGGATTAGTGGCTGGAGAAGCCGTCCTGGGACTGATCTCTTGAACAGGTCTCTAACTCCTTACCACGTGTCTCAAAACAGGTCTCCCGGCATTGCTAATCTTTTTTCTTTTCCTCGCCCCCCCCCCCCATGAACCCTAGAAAGGGTGAGCTCGACGATGATCGAGGAGGAGGAGCTGACAAGGGAATGCGTGGTCTGTTGTCAAACGAGAGTGGGCTTTCTGATGGCATCTCTCTGCTTGTTTACAATAGGTAGGGTTTGCCAGGCATATTTCCGTTTAAATGGCTTTGCTTTGCTTAAAGGATTTTCCTTAACACTGCAGCACCACCACCCCCTCCAAACAGAGTGGGGTTGGGTGTTGCTTTTTTCAGACAGCCAGTTTTGGAGGCTCTCCTTGAAGAAATGAGCCGACAGCCCTGACAGGAGATACTGAGGACGTTAGGTTGCTAGTAGTTTCCTTGCTGCATTGTTACTCGAAATTTTAAGGAAACAATCTGGCAAAGCCTTGAGTTCCTTTCTGGGAAACTTTAGTGCAGCATTATTAAAAAGGCTAACCAAAAAATTACAGCTCTTTTTTAAAGATGTATTATCTGGATGCCTTGATTTAAGGGGTGGATGTCTTCTACTTTTAGTGGAAATATATAAAGGTGAAATCCCAATTTGTGACATTCCTCTTCCCCACCATAGCAATAACCCATAATAGGTGGTTAAAATATTTGGCTTATTATAAGAGTCTCCTGTTTGCTGGCTTATTGTAAAATATTCAGCAGCAGGAGGCGGGTGTTGTCTTTTCAGTCTCTGTGGAGAGTGAAGACATTCCATTCCACCACCGTGTACCAAGATTTACTCCAGCAGTAAAACCTGTTTTTCAGGAACAAATTGGAGGAGCGGACTGCCTTTTAAACACTGAACAATGTCATGCTTCTGGTCTTTGTGGGAGGAAAGAGCATAAAGAGATTGCCTAAGTGAAGTGCCTTGCCATTTGCTGGCAGACTAGGGAAACAATCCTAAGTATCCCTCCTATGAAGTAAATGCTACTGATTTGTGATACTACTTCAGAGTAAACACACTTGCATATGTGTTCTTTGTTCTTTTAAGGTGATGTTGGGAAATGGCTTTTTGTGTGTGTTCTGAACTAAATACGTCAACTCTGTTGAATTGCAAGCTACTTGATTACAAATAAGTATTGGAATACAGACTTGGTGAATGTGTGTACTTCCTAAGACATCTTAAACTCCCTGGCTACTTACATTTTCCTCTCAGTAGGTGACTTAAGTGAAAAATGTCCTTATATATACCTTGTTAAATAGATGATGTGGCAACAGGAGTAAGGTTAAGTCTGCCAACTGTGGGCGTCTGTTTCCCTGAGATTCCTGCTGCAATTGTGTTCTACAATTGAAGTGGTTGGCTTCTTAAATGCCTTTCAAATGAGTACAAAGGAGGCACAAGCGGTTGCTAGAGAGATCAGGCTTGCTCTCGACATCCTTCCCAAAGCCAAATCCTGTGTGCACATCCCGCCTCCTTTCCCCATTACCATTACAGTCAATATAATGTAGGTCACCATGCATATCCTCCTTGTGTTTCTGGCCAGGAGAATCTTTTTCCTTTACTTGCTGGATTTGCATCCCTTTTGAAGGATACGGAACATTATCTACTGTACTTTTGAAATTTTGTATGACTTAATGTACATGCTCGGTAATCCTTATTACAGCCCTATACAGGTAGGCTAGTATTATACCCATATTGTAGATGTTGGGGCCTAGGTTGAGAGATAGTGGGTTGTACACGGCCGTGGTGACTTCAAGACTGAGCTTAGACATGAACTGTGGATTTCCTAGCTTGCAGTGAACCACTGTGCTACACAGACTTGTGCTACAGGCTTGTATCCTGTTTTGCTCAAACATAGACCCATTTAAGTTAATGGACATGACTTAGGTCCATTAATTTCAATAGGTCTATGTGTAGGACTATCATTGGCTGCAACCCATTGTGTTTGGACTTCCCTATAGATTTGCTTCAAATAGGAACCAGTGAACTGCTGAAAATCTTTTGTTTTGTCATAGCTTCAGGTGGAGGAAGCTATATAATTTGTTTTGTCTCTTGGTATATTCTCACTGTGGCAAATGATCCTCAGATTATGAAAATGGATTTTTGGGGCTAGCTCCATATATTTAGCCCGATAGTTTGTTTCTTGGCATATTTTAAAGAAACAATGCATAACCAAATGGAATGCTTGAATTGCTTTGAATATCTTGCAGCTTTTGGCGGGAATCTTAAGGAGGAAACTTGCTGATTTGACAGAATGTTAAAAAGCATTAGTGCTCCTCTTGTCCCTGGATTACAGTAATTTAACCCTTTAATGTGGCTGGCTATTTGCCTGTAGCAGATAGTTCAAAATATCGTTTCACTTCGTTCAAATTTTAAATTCAGCTTTCTGTTATGCAAAAATTGCAAACAAAAGCCACTCCCTCACTGCTTTAAATTAAACATTTCAGTCTATGTTTGTAGAACATCTAGCGCTATCCGACTAACTTAAGATAACTAACTTCTTCCCCATCCTTGCCTTCTCTTCCTGGGTTGAAAACATGCAGTGGTTTTCTTTTTATGAACTGTAATCATGCTTGCTCTGAAAAACAAAATACTTTAAGCTGCAGGTAAAAACTCCTGAGCTTCTCAAATTCAGTCTGGACCTTGACTAATTGGAATTTTGAATTGAAGGTTGGTATAGAAATGTGTTAAAATAATACTTGAATGCTGTTGGGTTAACAATAGTTTTGGGAGTCCTGTCTTCTCACTCCTACATTTGTTAATCTGAAGATTTAAAAGAGACATTGTTTTCTTAAATCTTTACATTTTCTGAGTCATTAAAATGTTACAAGCTGGGTCTAGATTAAAGTTTCAAGAATTATTTGCTCTTGAGATCATGAATTTCTGAAGGTAAAGGAGATCACAATTTTTCCTCTTACGGTATTTTTCTGTGAGCATACCCATCACCACACTGCTAATTTTCCAGTGAGAAGGACTGAGATACATTCCTTGTATTTGTTCTATATGTGAAAAGGGCCTTTTCTAAATTACTTTTAAATAATGACTACCATTGTGTAAAATGCTGGGTTTTGTTTTTGCCCTTGCAATAACATGCAAGGAGGAGATCTGAGACTGTAAGGCTGCAGTAAATTCATGTGGGTTTTGATTGCCTGTATTCAGCTCACGAAATATTGTTTAGTGCTTTGTGCCCATACTCAATGGCTTAATGGTCAGTTTTTCAGAAGACCAAGTGATTTGCAAATGAGCTTCTTGTGAGGAAAGGGAAAGCTGTCAGTTCAGCTGGGATGGTTTTCTTATATGGGAGATGGCTTAGAATTGGGAAAAGGACCCAGGATACAAGATAGTTACAGAAACCTGGAGCTCATAAGGACCAGGACTATTGTAATGTTTTCTTCATAAGGCTGCACTTGAATATAATTTGGAAATTTCAAATGATCCAAAATGCAGCAACCATAACTGCATGATAGTGCTCTCTTCATATTGCATTTTGGACCACTTGAAGTTTCCAAATCACTAAAGTAGTTCCATCTTGAGGTTACTAGAGTGGAATACAGTGTCCAAATAATTTCAGCTGGCAAACCAGTCATAGCTGGAAATAGGCACCCCTAGCCTCTGAGGCTAACTAAGTCTCTAGAGTGTTGGGTTAAGAAACATCTCCAAAATAGTAATCTGCTCCTTCTTGGGAGTGCAACTCTGTCCAAAACAGGCTGTCTCCCCACAACCCAGACTTCAGAACTTGCAAACTCCTATCTTGGCCCAATTTGAGGTACTCAGTTGGTGTCTAAAGCTCTAAAATATTTGAGCCCCAAATATCTGAAAGACTGTCTCCATTCCTACTGATGTTCTTTGGTGTTAAGATCTGCGGAGTAGCCTCTCCTGGTAGTTCTAGCACCTCCAGAAGTGGTGGCCCAGAAGAGGCTTTCTCTGTGGTAGCCCCTAAATTGTGAAATTCTCCACAGTGGTAGTTGCACAGTTTTTAGTTTTGTGGGACTTGCCTCTTTTGTTCAATTTATACAGTTCTGTTCCATTTGGAATGGTTTTACGCTTTATCATTGTAATGGTTTAGCTGTTTTTATCATTGTGCATTTCTATTATTGTAATCCACCCTGGGAACTTATTGTGAAGGGCAGGTAAGAAATCTTAAGTAAAATATGGGAGAAGGCTTTCCATCACATAATTGGGGCCCAGATCATTGTGTGTCGATGTCAACAACTTAAATTGGGCTCGACAGTCAACTGGCAACCATTGCAGAAGACTGGCTGGTATGATGTGTGTCTGACCAGAAACATCCACTGGCAGTCTCATTGCTGTGTTCTGCACTAGTTGCAGCTTCTGAACAGTCCTTAAGGGCAGCCCTGTAGCATAGGTAGGCAAACTAAGGCCCGGGGGCCAGATCTGGCCCAATCACCTTCTAATTCCAGCCCGTGGACGGTCTGGGAATCTTTGTGTTTTTACATGAGTAGAATGTGTCCTTTTATTTAAAATGCATTCCTGGGTTATTTGTGGGGCATAGGAATTCGTTCATTCCCCCCAAAAAATATATCCCAGCCCCTCACAAGGTCTGAGGGACAGTGGACCGGCCCCCTGCTGAAAAAGTTTGCTGACCCCAAATGTATTGCAATAGTTCAGCTTGGAAGTCATCAAAGCATGGATCACTGTGGCCAAGCTATCTCTGTACAGGAAGGGCAAGAGCTGGAAGTAGGTAGTCCTAGCCACCTTGGCCTCAAGTGCCATAAATGGATCAAGGAGTACTCCTAAGTTACACCTCTGTCCCTTCAAGGGGAGTGCAACCTATCCAGAACAGGCTGTCTCCATATTTCCTGGATTTGAGAACCTGCAACACATGGTATCTCTATCTGCAGTCCATTACCAGCTCCACCCAGTGGTTAAGCATGTGAACAGTTCCTAATTCTGATATAGTGCTAGGTGTCATCAATATGGTGTGGTTGGAATCTTTCACAGCTTTCCTTGGTATGTAGGGCTTTTCCTCTTCAACCAAGGGAATTAGATGACACCTTTCTCCAGATCCACTGACATCCTCCAACAGCTTCATTTAAATGTTAACAAGCTTGAAAGACAAAATTGACCCCTGAGGGACCTCACAGGCTTAACTCCAAGGCACTAAAGAATAGTCTCTTGTGGCTATGCTCTCTTGGGAGAAGAATACTGTGGCACAGCGCTCCTGATTCCCAAAGCTGTTCCAGGAGGATACCATGGTCAACAGTATCAAAAGCTGCTGAGAGGTTAAAGAGAACTAACAAGCTTGTGCTCCCTCTGTCCCTTTCACTTATAGGTCACTGACCAAGGCATTTTCAGTGCCATATCCTGCTGTGAAGCTGGATTGAAATATGTCTAGATTATTTGTTTCCTTTGAACATATTTACAGTTGGGCTGCCACCAGCCTCTTCAGCATCTTGCCCAAAAAGGCCATTGTTGCTATGGGCACTAGTTGTTCAATAATTCTGGGTTCAGGGTGGTCCTCTTGAGTGGGGAATACACCACTACTTTCTTTTCTTTCTTTTTTTGCAAATGCTTTTTATTAACTTATTATTATAGCACATACACACAACACTTAGAAAACAAACTGCAAAAGAAAACACCACATAAATGATAAGCATATATCCATAAATCCACAAGTTTCTGCACACAGACTTGTGTTATCCAATCTTTAGTTCTTATTCCATTCTAATAGACTTCCTTCCTCCTCAACGTGGGTCTGATTTAAACTTGATAAACTGTTTCTTTCTCATTTCATCTTTTCTACCCTTCTCCATATATCGTATTTGTAAACCATATTTTGTTTTGCAAAAATTATTCAAAGCAAGTCCAGGTTTTAATTTGAGGGCACTGTTTTTTTAAATAATCTCTGTACTTTCCCCACTTTTGAAATTTTTGTTTAGACTGTCCCCTAATTGCATTTGTCATTTTTGCCAATTAAAAGGTAACAAATACTCTCTCTTGCCACTCTTTTTTGTTGGTCCTATTTCACCTTTCCAGTTTTTTGCAATTAGTATTCTTGCTGCAGATGTTGCATAAAGAAATACTCTCTTATTTTCATTTGCGATGTCTAAATCTACTATGCTCAATAGAAATGCTTCTGTTGGTGGTTTGTTTGTTTTTTTAGCAAAAGTTTGTTTAAATGTTTTTTTCAACTCCTCATATACCGTTTCCCAGAAACTCTTCATTTTGTTACAGGTCCTCCACATATAAAGTAGCGTCCCCTCTGACTGATTACACCTCTAATACATTTTAGATTTTGTTTTATAGATTTTGGATATTTTGGTAGGTGTTATATACCACCTATAAACCACCACTTTCTTTAGGGCCAACAGCATCTCCCCCTTTCCCACAATGAGGCGTTCACCACTCCCTGAACCCACCCAGCCACATCCCTTTGAGTCTTTTTTTATAAACTATAGTGGGCAAGAATCAAGAGGAAATATGGCTGTTCACATCCTTGGACTGTAAGAACTGAAACTGATCCAAAGTAACCTGACTGGACACTTCCTCAAGGCTAGTTCTAACTGTCACATCCAGTTCCATGCTAATTTGAGCAATTTTATCCACAAAATGTGGTGTACATTTTTCACTGCAGACCACCACCTCCTTTGGACAGAAGATACTAGTCAATTCACCAGTCAGAAAAGCTCTGCTGGACTTAAGGTAAATCTTCTGTACAACCACATCGTAAGCAAAATAATGTGCCCAATCACATTCATACATGGATTTATTTACATCACTTGTGCACCAGCTATTGACCTAGATGCCACCATATCGGCACAACATTGGATGGACTACTACGCAGAACTATTTGGAGAGCAGACAGGGCAACCAACGGCTGCTGATGTGACCATTGATTGGTCAAAACTACTGGAATGGCAAGTAGTATTCCCTGCAGAAATAAAATCTCTCATAGAAGCCTGAAATTAAATAAAAGGCCAGGTGAGGATATGATGCCGCCGGAGCTCTTTAAGGCACATATGGACTGGTGGCAACCCATCTTGGCTAGGCTTTTCACACACATAAATAATACAGCCCAAATTCCAGCAGGCTGGAAACTGAGTGCTAGAAATTGTGCCAATTCACAGGAAAGGGGATAAAAACTCCCCCCCCTCCCCCATTACTGTCCTATTAGTTTACTGGATGTTCCCTCCAAACTCTTATGCTAAACATCTGCTTATCAGCTATTGATCTTCCTGCTTCACTGCCCATAGTTCACTGGAATACAAGGAAGCCCTATAGGCTCTGCAGTTGGCAAGGACACTCAGCAATTTTATTGATGAATCTGACCAAAGCAATACCAGTGTTAATATGAGTGCCATGTCAACCAGAAAATCCCCATGAGTATTCAACTATCCTTCAGATTCTGTAAGTTTGGGGGTGTCATTCACCCAGCATCACAGTGGGGAGAGGGGAGTGGACAAGTGCTGCAACATGTATTTGAAGGGACAAAGCTATGTGAATACTAGATCCCTGTTTGTCTACCTAAGACTTAATAATGATCCCAGGTTGGCCTACTTATCCACAATCAAATCATGGATAGTTGCTGGCTTATACTGTACAGACCTGGCATATGGTAACACCCAACACCAGACTAGGATGGCTGGCATGCATCTAGCTGCATAGCAGATCCTAAAGAGGAATAGCTGATACTACTACTACTACTACTACTAATAATAATAATAATAATAATACCCCACCCATCTGACTGGGTTGCACAAGCCACACTGGGCAGCCTTAATATATTCTATTCCTTCCTGGGACCATACACAACTGCCTATACAATCACCATACATACCTCCAAGCAAAGTGTTACAGTGTAAGCAACACTAAATATGTCAGTAAATGCAAACAAGATTGATTGGAAGCCAGTGATCATGATGCTAGGCCTTCCTAGGCTTCCTTCATGCATCTGGTTAGCCACTGTGAGAAGGAGGTAGATCTTATTCTGGTACAGAAGACCACCTGTTCTTATGAGTTGCAAATAGGGCTGAGATTACACAGTGCCTTACAAGGGAGGGCCTAGTGCCTTACAAGGGAACTCTTACTAGTATAGCTTTTATCACTGTAGCACAGTAGCTTGACAACAAAAACTTGGGGGTGGAAGGAGCTGAATTTTACATCATTCTGCTCAAAAATTATGTAAATGTTTAGATTTTGACTCTTTGTCTGCTTTCAATCATCTTTTTAGTTTGCACTACATTTTCTGAAATAAGTGGAGAATACAGTCACCATTTGGGCCACCCTACCCTTGGATAATTACTTGCTTCTTTGTGAGCAAGTCCTCCCTTCCCTTTTAAAATCAGTGTTAGGAAACTTCTTTGCATAAACACCTGTGTATTTGTAGGTTGGAAAAACCTGTGTAAGACTGAAAATACTGAGTGGTAAAATCACACACTTGCTTCAGAATGCCTGCTTTAGAAGAATGTCATCTTGTGACATGTAAGCAATAAATGAGGAAGTAGTGTGATCCATATTGCTTAATGTAACACAGGAAACTTGGGGCCCTGCTCTTACATGCTTTATGATAGAGGCCACAGCTCATTTCCTGTGTGCTCTATTAGCACTGCCCTGAAACAAATGTTTCTCATGTTGTTTAGTTCTCATTGGAAGGAGCATATTATAATACCTGTATGTATTAATACTATGATTTTAGGGCCTGACTAAATATCTTAATTGTTAGGACCATTTCTTCTACTATTGGAAGCTGATTCTAATAGTGACCCAACTTTGTATATCCAATAGAAAAGATGTGGGAAATTCAGCTGAAGGGACCAGCTGGTATGGAAGAAGAAAAATCATACTACTTGTACTATTGGTATGATTTGCGCAACATTTGAATTTTCCTAATATGGGTTAATGATTGAATGGTGTTACTTTAACGGAATGGAAGCCAGTGAGACATGATACAGGCAGCCCCCATTTACACACATTCAGTATGTGTGCAACCGTGTATTAGGGCTGAGTGATATATCAATATATTGTCCAAAACTGGTTTGAAATCCATATGATACCCGTTTCATAATTTTTGACCTGGCAGTATATTGCAAATCATGATGTGTGTGTGTGATACAAAATTCACAATGTGGGGAAAACTTTGAAGCCAGCCAATGCTTCTCTTGATTCCTGCAGCCCCTGTTAACTCTTGCCAGCTCAGCTCTCCCCTGCCTCATGAAGGGGGCAGTGAATCACAAGAGCAGGTACCTGCAAAAATCATGATGCATAAAAAACAGTGAAGCCAGCCAATGCCTCTACATAACTCCATCCTTATTTCAGGCATTGTGATATATATTGTGATGTTCAGCTGGTGATATATTGCAGTGTTGAAGACCAGATATCACCCAGCCCTACCATGCATCACACCGAACCTAGAACTGATCCAGATATGTCATAAAGACAGATGTTTGCAGGCATTTTCAATTGGTTTCAATTATGTGTGATTTCATTGACACGTGTGGTGCCTTGGAACACAACCTCCGTGTAAGCCGGGTGCTGCCTATCCTGACTCTGAATGAAAATAGTTGTAGCAACATAACCAAATGGGATTTCTACAGCTTCTTGTATTCTTCCCCCATTTTTCTAATAAAAATATTTTACTCTTGAATTGCCTCATAGACTTTGTTAAAATTGACTCTATGGGTCTCAAGTGGTATTAAATTTGGTGCCTTTCCACTAACCCTATGGAGATGGTGAAAAGGACTAGACTTTCAGCAGTGGACTCACGGCTGTCCTAAAGCTGCAAAGTTGGAAGAACAGGATGGAACAAAATCACATAAAAACTAGTCTCTCGTGAACTATTATTTAGAATAGACCTGATGGCTGTGTCACTTATCTCCTTCATACATGTACAGTATAATGAACCTCCAATATATTTTGGTTACATGTAACACAACAGTGGAGCAATGCAAGTTGAATAACTAGAGTTTAGCTTTAGAGTTTGTTTTGTTTTTTTACAAACCAGAAGGCCTTATGTACTTACGCTGCCTGTAAGTCGACTTGTGCCAAAATGTCCTGTTGCGAGAGTACTGTAAGAGTAAAGGAGGGATGAGGGTTATAAATATATTGTTATTGAAGGCTAGGTTTCTATTAGTTCTCATGATTATATGTGCAATATCATAATTTGTATCATAATTTGTGAATTTATTCTAGATTGACACTAAGGGAAGTCCCTCCCCCTCTATTTTGAATGAGATCTGGATTATATTGATGGGTTTTATTTATTATGAAGAGCAAATAAAACATTTAAACTTTTATTTTGCCGGTTTTGAAGACAAGTATTTTCCTCTGAAACCAACTACTACATACTACATAGATAGTACCTGTAGGATTCTAGCCCCTATGCAAAACTCAAAATTGGAGCACTTTAGGTTTTGTAACTAAAAGCCTATCTATAAAAATAGATTTGGGGGCTCTAAATTCCAATTCTAAGAACTTGTTGTTTCAAAAATCCAACATTATAGCTTCATGCTTTAGGAGTTGAAAAAACAATGACCAAATATTTTAAGGCAGATATTAGGAATCTTGCATTTCTTTATTTCATACCTAAGTACAAAAAATATTTCTGAAGGTTGCATCTGTGCAGGCTGATGTCTGTTTGTTCTGGAAGTGATGCCACTGAGTTCACACTTAAGTGTACACATGACTGTAACCTCCTGAGTATTTTAAAATATCAGTCCTTTAAAAAAATGCTTCTCAAAAACAAGGGTAAGTGAACATCATGAATTTGGTCTCCATATTACCAATATTGAATAAAAAGTGCAGCAGATTCACCAGCTGAAGTTTGCAAATTATAAGGAATTATAGGTCAGCTGCTATAATGGTGATGGGCTGTATTGGCTGAGGACCCAACATGAGTAAATGGCTGAATGCCCTACTAGCACCACAACACTTTGCATGTAATGTGATACAGATCAAAGTGTTTAACTAGGACTGGGAGACCTGAGTTCAAACCCAGTCACTCTGCCTAAGCTTTCATACAGGGTTATGAGGATCAAAGGGGTGGTAGGCTCTGTCTTACACTTTTTCTCCCAGGGTCTTAAAAGTGTAACACAGAGCCTACCACCTCTTTTATCCTCATAACCTGGTGTGGAAGCTTAGACTGAGAGTGACTTGGCGGATATCACGTACTGAGCACAGATGCACTGAGATTTGAACTCGGGTCTCCCGGTCCTAGCTGAATACTTTCATTCATTTCTACATGCTGTCTGCAAAGTGAATGGTGGTTCTGGTAGGAAAATGGGCCCTTTACTTATCTTGGGTCCTCAGCAAATTGCAGCCCACCACCACTATAGCATTTGACCCTCTTTAGTTTATAAGAAATGAATGATACATGATACTGTACTGGAAAAAATTGCTTATGCCTAAGCTAAACTAAATATTTCTCTATAAAAACTCCAATTGGTGAGGCAAAAAAGGAGAGAAGTGTTACTCATTTTACTTTCTATCTCTTTACTGTTACTGGAATCCAAATGGCATACTTATGTGTGCCAAATAGATTTTTGACAAATACTATAAGCTAGTTTTGGAACCCCCTGCCCCCCAGCAAAAAAATCAACTGATTTGCATGCTGCTTGTGGAGCAGTTCTTCAAGAAAAACAGGTCTAAAGCCCCATTGGAAAAGTACATAGTACTTTGGATTCTGGCCCTTTGCTCTTTCTGGACAATTAACATGCTCCTTTGCCCAGGTACTACCTTTTTTTTGTATTGATTTACCTGTCAAAATAGACTACAGCTACCTGTATATGAGTTTGGGTGTTTTTGTTCAGATCTAGAAGGCCATCTAGTGGCACAATCAAGCAGAGAGAAGTATAAATTATATACTAGAAAACCATGCAAGTCTAAACTTTTAAAATGAGAGATAAAATGTCAGGGTTTTAAAGAATGGCAGATTGCATGTAGAAGCGGAACATGCAAACCCCTAATGTTTTATCTGTTAAGGAGAGAAGTGCTGCGTTATTTCATATTAGGCAGGATTTTATTAGTAATAGGCTGGGCTTTTTTTCCAGCCAAAACTCACTGGAACTCAGTTCTGGCACCTCTCAGGTGGGCATCATTGCCATTGTAAGAGAACAAGGGAGGTGTTCACGGTGAGTTCTGGCACCTCTTTTTCTAGAAAAATAGCACTGGAGTAAT
Source organism: Podarcis tiliguerta (assembly GCF_965153285.1). Lineage (NCBI taxonomy): Eukaryota > Metazoa > Chordata > Lepidosauria > Squamata > Lacertidae > Podarcis > Podarcis tiliguerta. The sequence goes on from NC_139549.1 coordinate 38,354,319, forward strand.
TAAATCTTTTTGAATGTGTGTGTAGGTATACGACCTGATATGCATACAGTTGCAATTGAAGTTATTCAACCTCATTGCAAATTTGGTTTATTATCAAAATTTACAGACTTTCAGCTGTTTGCAATGAGCAAATCAAAAAGCAATTTGAAATAGCTCAACACAATGGACGCTTCAAATGGTTTCCCCAAATTAAGCTAAATTGCAACTTTACACTGATTTATCCAGTCTCACTATTATTCAGCCCCTTCATGACAAGCATCTTTATTACTTAGTAGAGCAGCCTTTTGCTGCTGCAAACGAGATGCATAGCAGACAGCAGCTTCTGGCAGCGCTCATGAGGTGTCTGAGCCCGTTCCTCATGAGCATTGGCCTCCAGTTCAGTAATATTCTTGGGTTTGCGTGCTGCGGCTGCCTTCCTCAAATCTCGCCAGACATTTACTATGGGGTTCAAGTCAGGTGACTGTAATGGCCACTGTAGAACCTTCCAGGACTTCTTCTGCAACCAAGCCTTGGTGGAATATGAGGTATGCTTGGGATCATTGTCCTGTTGGAAGGTCCACTGATGCCCAAACTTCAACTTTCTCACAGACAGCATGATGCTTCCTCCTAGGATTTCCTGAAACTTCAATGAATCTATCCTGCCTTCCACATACTGCCAAGTTTTCAGTGCCAGAGGATGCAAAGTAGCCCTAGAGCATCACCAAGAGGATCACCATGCTTCATTGTAGGCAATGTTCTTTTCAACAAATGCTTCATTCTTCCTCAACATAGGGCTGATCCATGGGGCCGAAAAGTTCCCATTTTGTTTCATCGCTTCACAGAACAGAGCCTCAAAACTACTGTGGCTTATTTATATGATTTTGAGCATATTGGAACCAACTTTTCTTGTGCTTTTGGGTCAGCAATTTCTGGCTTCTGGTCAGACACAATTTTTGGCACCATGAAAGCAAGTCCCCGTGGTGTGCAGGTTTAGTGCAGCGCGCGGGGACTCGCTGAGTGGGCAGCTTGGTTTCGGGGCAGCTCATGGGCCGGTTAAATGACTCCCATGGGCCGCTTGTGGCCCATGGGCCTTAGGTTGCCTACCCCTGGTCTATATGAACATGGAGTGCCTTCAATATCTTTTTGTATCCTGCTTCTTGTTTGTGAAGGGTGATGATCTCTTCTCTTACCTTCTTGGACCATTGTCTTTACTTAGCCATATTTCTAGCAGGCAGCCAAATTTGACACTCTGCAAACCCCTAGCCAGCTTGGGTATTTCATATGTTACAGCTCACACACACCTGGTGCAACTAATCAAGCCCTTGATTAGTTGCATCAGGTGTGCTTGAGACATTTATGCTGTTATATTTATGCTGTTGTGAGGGATTCTATTCAGGGGGTTGGATAATAGTGGGAGTGGAGAAGCCACTATAAGTTGCATTTTCAGCTGAATTTGGGGAAACTACTTGAAGCCTCCGTTGTGTTGAGCTATTTCAATTGCTTTTGTTTGATTTGCTCATTGCAAACAGCTGAAAGTCCGTAAATTTTGATAATAAACCAGATTTGCAATTGGGGTTGAAAAATGTCACTTGCAACTGTATAAGCAACACATAAGACTCTGGATTGTGGCTAGAATACCTTGCCGCTTGCATTTACCACCTTTGCTGTTAAATTGTTGTGATTCAGAGAACACATATGTGCTTATTCACAATGTATCTTCATCAGATTGTGACTACAGCATCAAGTTAATAACATGATTAATTCAGCACTTTCAGCACCAGTGATCAAAATGTCAATCTGCTGTCCCCATAAAATGCAGTATCTTATCAGTGGAGTCTGTTCATACATGGAGCTGCCAGTGATGCAGAGTAAATCAAGTACAATACACATATGAAGCCAGGCAGGGCTGGGTTAAGGGACACCTCTGCCCCATCCAGACTGCCTCCAGCACAGCAAACTGGGTGGCTAAAGTGAGTCTTTGCAGCTCAGAATTCACTTAATTCATCTGTTTAAGAAGACTTATTTGATAGATGCCATCCCAGAAGACCCCTTCCCTGGTTTGAGACTTGAAGGGAGGGCATGTTTCTATGGTGCCATCCTATCAACCAATCTTTCTTTAGACAAGTGATTAAATGCGTTCTCAGCAGTTGACTTTCAACAGTTTTCATAAATAGTTATATGAAAAACATAGACTTTTTAAGTTCCTCAATTCACCTGGGGTGCCTTTTTAATAAATTAAGCAGTTTTAAAATCGATAAAAAGGTTGCAGCTCCAATTCTGCCTAATGAGTGATCCTCTAACGCAAAACCTTATTTTTATATTATTAAAATATTTATATCCTAGCTTTCTGCATTAATAGGATCAAAGAAAGTTAACAATAAAGTCAACCTTTAAATACTAAAATGCAAGCAATAACAAAAATTTCAAGAAAGCAAGGGAATGTACACAATTAAATGTGTTCCAATTAGGTCTAAAGCCTGCAGGAACAGGTGAGTTTTGAATGCCTTCATACTGGGTACTAGCCGCCTTGAGTAGGAAAAAACCAACTGCATTCTGGAACTTACCAATTATTATGTGGTTTAATAAAATTAAATTGCCTCAAACACTGCATATATTGCAGAAACAGCATGTTAGAAATTCCTATACTGAGAAATGAGACAACATAAATCTGGGTTTTCAGCAGCGCTAGTTTGGATCACTACTGTTTATGATCCCAACTACCCACCACATAGCTGAATAGGTTCCTAAGTGACCCCCTGTGGAAGTTTGAGTAACTACAGAATGGTTGGTGCTTTGTCAAAGTTATGTTACCTTCTGGTGCTGAAGAAATAAAAAATATATTGACACATTGGTATTTTAATGGTGTGAACAAAAAGTGGCTAACACACATGGAGATTGTAAATGTGCACCATTATTTTTACACTCTGTTGGGTGGTGCAGTTTCATAAGAAGTGTGATTCCTATTACCCCCCCCCCTTCCCACTGCCTATTATTTCAAGAGTAGAAGTCTGGACAGCTTCCAAAGGTAGCTGCCAACCAATGTTTCTGAAATCTGCAATTTGTGTTTTCAGAACTAGGGTCTATTTTTTCTGTAGCCATTACATAATATTTCAGTGTTAACAACTTCCCCTATTTACCGTATTTTTCGCTCTATAACACGCACCCGACCATAACACGCACGTAGTTTTTAGAGGAGGAAAATCCGTAGGCATGCCACCCGTAGGCATTCCCTCCATAACACACACAGACATTTCCCCTTACTTTCTAGGAGAAAAAAAGTGAGTGTTATGGTGCAAAAAATACGGTATATTATTATCTTGAACAGTTAGAGATTCAGAATATTTGGATTTGTGAGGAAGTCTTCCAAAGGGGTAAAGTTAATTTTACAGAGAAACACATATAGGGATACTAAGTCCCTTGTATATCACCTCCCCAACTATGAACCTGTTTTCAAAGCAGAGCAAGCCTGGTGAGTGGTTCTCACAAATAAGCATAAAGAGAGGACCATCCTGTTTTAATCCCAGATCTTCTATCTTGCCACTAAACAATGAATTTACTTGCGTTCATACATTTATAGCCCACCTTTCTATGGAGCTCAAGGTGGCACACATGGGGTTTTCAAGTGGTCTCTCATGCAGATCAGATCAAGCAAGGTGGAGTCACCAGTTCCTTAGTTTAGATAAACATCTAACAGTCACAGATAGACCTCAATGGAATTTATCTTAATCCTTATTGAAAGCTAACTGTGCTAGTTGCCATCATTACATACTGTGGTCAAACAGTTCCACAAATTAAAATGATTTATAGATGGTACTTTACACCAAGTAAACCAGCAAAGATGTATAGTCAGAATCAGGTACGTGTTGGAAATGTAAAGAAACAAAAGGTTTCTTTGTCATATCTCGTATGCAGTGGACTTGTAGAATAGCTAAGGGATTTGGGGAGATGATAACTTAATGAGATAAAAAAATATATTTAAGAGGACCCCCCCCCAAAAAAAACCCCAGCTTTTCTCCTAGGGATAACTGGACCAGATGTACCAAAGACTCAAATGAATTTATTTCTGTATGCAACTACTGCAGTGAGAGTGCTATATGCCCCCAAATGTTGGGAGGATGCAGCACCTATAAAAGAGGGGTGGCAGTTGAAATTTATGGAATATGCTGAATTAGTAAACTTAACTAGTAAAATTAAGATGAGACAAGATGAGACTGCCTTCAAGGAGGATTGGGTAATGTTTGTAGGTTATTAAAAATATTAATGTAAAGATGTTAAAACTCTAGTAGGTTTGGTGTAAGCTCAGCAGTTACTGTTATTCTGAGAATAAATCGGAGGGGGAAAAGGTATAGCTTAATTATAATATGCAGCAGCAATAGATAATTTTGAGGAAACCATGCAAGGGAAGTCGATTACTAAGGAAACGTATATTGGAAAATGTTTGACTACAGTAATTGTATTTTATTTTTGGAAAATTTAAAAAAAAAATCCACAAGTTAGTTACTCTGACCATGCTAAAAGTGCTGCCGCTAGCTAAAAACAAATTCCACACATTTAATGGTCTTCCAGGTATGTGGGCATACATTTTAAAGTGAAATGCCGCTTACCGCTCACCTCCATCTCTCCAAAGTCGCATTTACACTGTAAGCTCCTCGGGAGCGGAGACTTTTGCCTTGCTGTCGTTTTTTCCTGTGCGCATTTGGGGCCGCAATGTCACACCACCAACAATAAAACTTTTTCCATGTGTGTGTGTGTGTTTGGGGTTGCAGCTAATGTGTTTTTTAGCGGTTGAGGCAAGAGCTGCGCTGAGGGAGAGGGCGCCTGACCGCATCCTTCGCCTCTTCCTCTGTCTTCTGAACCGGCAGGAAGGACGGCGGAGCCGGCTTCTGTCATTGCCGGGCTGAGGGAGGGAGCGAGGGACGGACGGAGGGGCTCCGCCGGGCTGCCTTTCCCTCAGAGAGGCGCCCCTTTCCTCCCGCGCTTCCAAGGGGTGCGGCGTGAGAAGCCGCCCCATGGCCGAAGGTAACGGCTCCGTGCCAGGCGGGGACTCGGAGGAAGGCGAGCGCCCGCCTGCGGAGGGTGGGAGGAAGAAGAAGAAGAAAGAGCTGAAGGTGGTGGTGGTGGGCGACGGGGGCTGCGGGAAAACATCCCTGCTCCTGGTCTTCGCTGAAGGCGCCTTCCCTGAGGTGAGTAGGGGCCCTCCCTCAGCCAATCGCAGCCCTTCCCGCCTTTTCTCCCTCTCGGGTTCCAGAACTTTCCGCCAGAACCCCCCTCCCCCCCGCGAGAGAACCTTTTGGACCAGGCAGGTCTCGCCCACGGGGCCAATAGCAGGAAAAGTGAGAGGTGGAACCTTCCATTAGGGTCTGGCGAGGGGGGAGGGCTACTTTACCCAGCTGCCCAAAGGCCAGGATGGATGGGATGCAAGTTCACCGTTCGGCGGGCGGGCGGGCAAGGGAGAGAGGGAATGTATTAGAAAAAGTTTTTTAGAAAATCCAAACCCAGCGTTTGTCATTTAGCAAAGTGAAAAAGCTGCCCTGAGATGTGGGTGACGAAGAGCAGAAAGTATGACAAGATGTTCTAAGAAAAAGGAAGCGTTAAATTCCACACACATTTCTCCCCCCCCCCCCACTTCACCAACCAAAAATCTTGAGTTTAATAAAAAAAAGTAAACACGTATTTCCAATATTTATATTGCAATTAATTTATTTCACCCTCAAAGAAGGTTACCACAAAAAAGCACCACAAAAAACCCACTCCACCAAAAGAGGGGATGGGGGGAGAGAATAAAAGAGATTAGGAGACTGATCAAAAGTTGAGAATATCCACAATTTGCCAGCCCAAACACCTGTGGAAAAAGAGAAAGTGGGCCCCTTCCTCACAAAAGCTGTGTAGCACTAAGATGTATCCCTTGACCTAAAATCTCACATCCTAGACACCTGCCCAAAGTCAGTCTTCTATGGAAATCCTTCTTCAGGGTTAGCAACAAATACAGTGGTACCTCGGGTTAGAGACTCCTCAGGTTACAGACTCGGCTAACCCAGAAATAGTACCTCAGGTTAAGAACTTTGCTTTAGGATGAGAACAGAAATTGTGCGACTGCGGCGCAGCAGGAGGCCCCATTAGCTAAAGTGGTGCTTCAGGTTAAGAACAGTTTCAGGTTAAGAACGGACCTCTGGAACAAATTAAGTTTTTAACCCGAGGTACCACTGTAAACTCCCTCTTCACTAGACCCTCCATCCCAACACAATTCAGGTAGATTGGAACAAGCATAGAAGTAGATCCCTCATGCCCACAGGATTAGAGTTTTTTATGTCCTTTCCAGTGCCAGCCCACCATACCTGTCAGCTTGGCTTGCTTGTGGCATCTGGTTAGACCATGATGCCATTAGATTGTGGCACAACGACACAGAGCTCCATAGTCTGCAAAGTGTTTTCTAGTCATCTCTTAAGTATTTCAGAGGTGTTTAGGACATCCTGATATTTTCTAACGTAAGCAAGACTTCTTGAAGGCCTGGATCTCCATGGATCTGGTGAAGCCTATTTTTTTTAATAGTTTATTAAATTTTTATACAGCCCATCGTCCAGAGATGGCAGGTCGCGGCATATTTTCAGCTGTTGGCAGAGAAGTCTGCACAGCAGGAATGCAAGCCGAGTACATCTTTACGTCCTTTTCACTCACAAGCGTCAGTGGCCATTGTGGAGCTTCATGGGAAGGTCTCTTCTATTAAGGAAAAATTAAGTTGCACAATTCAACAGACATCCATTCTGAACCATGTAGTTGTCATTGCACTCCACCCTGTTCATGGCTACAAATACATCAGCACCAACCGTTGTGGGTTTGTCAGCCTCATTATACTCTTCAGATTGGGCCTCTGGAAATAATCACCTTTCTTGTTCTGGTCCCCCAAATAAGGACGTGGTGGATTCTTTTTATACTTTTTTAGCTTGAGTCTGAAAGATGGCGGCCAGTGTTTTGTCATGGTCTACTGCATAAAGTGCCATGGATGTCATCCATTTACGACGACGACACTTTTTGCATCTCTGAGACGTGTCACCTTTCTTTGAACAATCTTAATAGCACCTACAATTGCAAGTGGCAAATACCAAAAATAATCTCCCATGTGATAGTAAAATGCTGTTTTTTAAAAAAATTCTTCCTGCACTGAGTTTCTTTAGCTGGGCAATTCCTTCTAATATTACAAACATTTCCATATCCTGTGCACTCACTCTGAAAGAGTGGGCCTTTTCCATGTTCAGCAACTGCTTCTAATGTTTCCTGGAGTAGATGTTACTTCCACCAGGTCATTTTCCCAAGTTGTATTTTCTCCCTGTCCTGGGTTTTGATCAACTGGTTGCCTTCCCATCTTTCTGGCTTTCTGGCTGCTTTACCTACCTTCATCTTACACTCTGCTTCAATCTCTGAGGTGCTCTTAATCTTTTTTTGTAAATATATTTTTAATTTCATTTTATAACGTATATAAAACAGAGAGAATGTTCATAACATTCATTTTAAAAAACTAAAAGCCCCTAATGTAACCTTTCCATCACCCATATTTGTTGGGTTGGCTTTTGAAGGCTTGTTTCAGATGGGAAAATCCCTTAAACAGAGCAGTTAAATAGCTTGCGTTAGGTCAGTTAGTCTAGTATATCAGCCTTTGCCAACCTGTTGTTCTGCAGCTGCTTTGGACTACAAGTGCTATCCGCCCCATGAAAAACAACTAGAGAGTACCAGGCTGGCAAAGGCTATTGCATAGGATGGCAGCCAGAATTGCAGCTTTCAGTATAAGTTGGGGGTTTTCCGCTAGAGTTGGTCTCAAGCAGCTCTTCAACTCATATCTAAACCACATAGTGGCAGGATGTGCAGATGACGTCCTTCCTGTCATAGCTTTAGCTGTTAGCACATTTGAAGGTTAGAGTTGCGTACAGGCGTTACAGTAATTTTCAGATGTCACAAAACCCTTCCCAGCACTGCTTCCCCACCCTGAGGACATACTGTGCCAGTTTGCCAGCTACATAAATAATGGTTTTTGCAATAAATGTCACTATTGCACAATTTGGTGGGTTGAGGGAGGTTGTGATAGTAATAGAATAGTAATTTCAAGTTCAAAATTCACTCCATCAGTAAATACCCAGAAAGTCTTGCTATGTGTCTTTCACAAAATGCAATGAAGGCTGCAACCCAATAGAAAAACTTCTCAGGCCTATTGAATCCAATGAAATTTAGTCACAAGTAAATCCGCTTAGCAACCTTTTCCAACCCAATCCCCTCCAGATATTTTGGCAAATGTCAATGTGTTAAAAAGACCCTATGGCAACAATAGGTGAATGAGAATAAAGATTCTGGAGGCCATAAAGTGTGTGAAGGAGGTTATGCTGAATTCCCAGGTTGCTTGCTTGCTTGCTTGCTTGCTTGTTTGTTTGTTTGTTTATTGTATACCCCCCTTTCCTTCCAAAGGAACCCAGGGCAGCAAAGAATAAGCGATAGGACAAAAATATTAAAAACAATTCCAGTGCAGAGGCAGACTGAGAAAGATCTCAACTCAAAAGTCTTATTGAAACAGGAAATTCTTCAGTTGGTGCCGAAACAACTGAGACTGTGTGTGTCTGGTGTTCAATGGGAGGGAATTCCAAAGGGCAGGTGCCACAACACTAAAGGCTCAATTCTGCATTGTGTGGAACTGACCTCTTGATAAGGCGGTATCTGCAGAACAGTGATCAATAAGGTATATAAAGGCTGAGATTAAAGAGGCAGAACCAGTGTACCATGCTATGGCCTGCAGCCAAGGCTTATGCCAAATAAAGGAAGAGGAACACCATGCGGGATGCAAACTCACTTAGCCCCTGTGCATGTGTGGCTCTATTTTAGTCCATAGGAAGCAGCCACCTCCGCCTCCCCTTTGAGGGCGTGCTCCTCTGCCCAACTTCTTGTTCTCCCTGCAGGCCAACCAGAGAAAGCTGCAGTTTATCTTGGCAGGAGGGGTACCTTGGTCTAGAAATCTGCTCCATTTCAGTGCCATGGATGTGTGTGATTCCTAAACCTAAACACACAAGTTATATCCTCAAGAGGTTGAGGATCTGTTGAGAAAAAACAGACACATGCAGCATATTATTTTCAGAAACTCAGTTACTATGGTTTAAAAATCTGGATGAGATTTTTCTCTCTCACAGGCCCATATAAGTTTAGCACAAACAGTTGGGCCTGGTGAGTATTTAAGGTCCCCAGCCCTAATCTGCGGGTTGCCATCTGATTGGATTTTATTCTGATCCATCTATGCTACCACTCAGTGGATTTGTAACTGGCTGACTGACCGGACCCAAAGGGTGCTCATCAATGGTTCCTCTTCATCCTGGAGAAGAGTGACTAGTGGGGTGCCACAGGGTTCTGTCTTGGGCCCGGTCTTATTCAACATCTTTATCAACGACTTGGAGGATGGACTCAAGGGCATCCTGATCAAATTTGCAGATGACACCAAACTGGGAGGGGTGGCTAACACCCCAGAGGACAGGATCACACTTCAAAACGACCTTGACAGATTAGAGAACTGGGCCAAAACAAACAAGATGAATTTTAACAGGGAGAAATGTAAAGTATTGCACTTGGGCAAAAAAAATGAGAGGCACAAATACAAGATGGGTGACACCTGGCTTGAGAGCAGTACATGTGAAAAGGATCTAGGAGTCTTGGTTGACCACAAACTTGACATGAGCCAACAGTGTGACGCGGCAGCTAAAAAAGCCAATGCAATTCTGGGCTGCATCAATAGGAGTATAGCATCTAGATCAAGGGAAGTAATAGTGCCACTGTATTCTGCTCTGGTCAGACCTCACCTGGAGTACTGTGTTCAGTTCTGGGCACCACAGTTCAAGAAGGACACTGACAAACTGGAACGTGTCCAGAGGAGGGCAACCAAAATGGTCAAAGGCCTGGAAACGATGCCTTATGAGGAACGTCTAAGGGAGCTGGGCATGTTTAGCCTGGAGAAGAGGAGGTTAAGGGGTGATATGATAGCCATGTTCAAATATATGAAGGGATGTCACATGGAGGAGGGAGAAAGGTTGTTTTCTGCTGCTCCAGAGAAGCGGACACGGAGCAATGGATCCAAACTACAAGAAAGAAGATTCCACCTAAACATTAGGAAGAACTTCCTGACAGTAAGAGCTGTTCGACAGTGGAATTTGCTGCCAAGGAGTGTGGTGGAGTCTCCTTCTTTGGAGGTCTTTAAGCAGAGGCTTGACAACCATATGTCAGGAGTGCTCTGATGGTGTTTCCTGCTTGGCAGGGGGTTGGACTCGATGGCCCTTGTGGTCTCTTCCAACTCTATGATTCTATGATTCTATGATTCTATGATCCTGATCTGATTTTAAGATGTACAGTATTTTAATTGATTGCCTGATTTTATGTTAATGTGTTATACATAATCTTAACTGCTCTGAGCCTGGTTTTGACCAGGGAGGGTGGGGTATAAATAAAAATTATTATTATTGTTGTTGTTCTTGTTGATGTTGTTAACTTTTGCAAAAAAAGAAGGAAAATATGAACTTTAAAGTACCTTGCTCATTAAGCTAAGCAGGGACAGGTTTGTGTGGAACATCACAATATTGTGCTTCCCTTTCATTGACAGCAATATGCTCCTTCAGTATTTGAGAAATACACCACCAGCATCACTCTGGGCAAAAAAGAAGTGATCCTACACTTATACGACACTGCAGGTAATCTCACCCCCCCCCCAAAAAAAAGCATGTATCAGCAACGTCAATATTTCCTGCTGTGGCTGAAAAGAGATCAAGAGAGGGCTGGTGGGAGATGATGAACGGCTGGGGAAACTAACAGGGTTCTCACAGTCACGGTGGCACCACTGAGGATTTCCTTGGTGCAAAGCCCACGTTCCAGTGGTCATCCTATGTCAAAATCATGAAGCTCCACACCTTAATGATTGTGTGGTGCTGGCATGCACTGGATCTGCAATTTTTACTGTGCAGTGTACAAACTTGAATGTTATGGGTTCTGGCAAGAACCTGTGTAATATAATGCAAGTCCATGAGCTCCGTTTTAATTCTTCTGGATCCAGCTTTTACCCAGACCCCACAGAAAGCGAGAATGAACGAGTGGCGCATATGTGTGCTAATAATCTAGGACTGTCACAAACAACTCTGTGCACCAAGATCTCTGGCCTATGTGTCAAGCTTTATCTCTCCTCACCATCATCTTTGCACCTCTTGCTGCTGTGAGGCCAATGACCTAAAGTGGTGGAGTGGGAGTTGCTGCTGCACACAGAGTTGGCTTCTACTCATCTTATACCCAGGGTCGATTACCTGGGTGGGGCTTGGTGCAGCCTGGGATGCCCATGCATAGCCTCTAAAAACAAGCAGACAGCCACACAGACCTCATCAAGGTAAAACCCCATGAGCTCTCAGCCTCTCACTGCTAACATTGGCATTTTGTACAGCTCTGTTCTGAGTGTTCAAAGAGTTTTGCTTTTTCTCAGTAAACCTTTCAACAGCCCTGCCAAGTATTTTCATACTTGCAAATGAGAGAACTGAGGCAGAGAGGCAGTGGCTTCCCAAAGGCCACCTAATGAGCTCCACAAAAGGAACTACTGCTGCAGACTGCATGCATAGAAAGGCGAACAGAAGCATTTTTAGTAACACCTAACAAATGACACCCTTAGGGCAGCTTTCGCAGTGTTTGCCAATAGCTGGAAGGAGTATGGTCCTGACCAATCTCCTTTCTCCCGAAATGTGAGCCTTCTCCCCCTTGGTGTCCACTGGCTGTGGCGGATTGGGCTTGTAGACCAAAACACCTGGAGGGCACCAGGTTGGGAAAGGCTGTGCTATGCTATTTACCTCCTACTATAACAGAGTTGTGCAATTTTCACAGATTACACGTTTATATCGTCTGACCTTTGCTTTCCTGCTGACTAAGCTAATACAGCATGGTATGGCAGACATAACTTGGGGCTTAATCAAGGTGGAAATAAAAGCTCTGTGCTATGTGCATATCTGAAAATCAAGGAAGGCAAAGTATTAGTCACAGGAGTGGGGGAGAGCAAGCAAGAAGGTGCTTTGCTTTGCTTGATTTATGTTGCTGGAATTCCCCATACCCACCTCAATTATTATGCAAAAGTCTGGAAGGGGGAGGACAAGAAAAGAGGAGAGGCACGAGGGACCTATTTATGCTTTCTGTAGAATTGCCTTGTCTCTTGGTTGACTGCAGGGCAATTTGTGGGTCTTGTGGAGACAGCTACTCACCTGCTCACCTTCGGAGGGTGAGAACTACCTTCAGGCAACCAGGCAAAGGGAACTTCAGAAAAGCTGGTTCTAAGCAGAGGATGTGGGACATGTGGCCTTTCAGGGGATGCTGTACTCCAGCTTCCACCATTTCTTATCATTGGGGGTGATGGGACCTGTAGTCTCATCTCATCTGGAAGGCTGCAGCTTCCCCGTCCCATATCTTAAATCCCCAAATGACTAACACAAGTGCAGATGGGCACCGATGCAGTTTTGCCTGTATTTTGTGCATCCTGTTGTTCCGCGGAAAGACTCAGCAGTGGACGCACCCCCACCCTGTGGATTTGCAACTTTCAGAGCTTCACAGGAACACAAAGGAAATAACATACCTCGTGAATGTTTTTCCCCTCCTTTAATTGCTGGAACGCTCTCCCACCAGATGTCAAAGAGAAAAATAACTACCAAACTTTTAGAAGACATCTAAAGGCAGCCCTGTTTAGGGAAGCTTTTAATGTTTAATAGGTTATTGCATTTTAGTGTTTTGTGGGAAGCCGCCCAGAGTGGCTGGGGGGACCCAGCCAGATGGGCGGGGTATAAATAAATAAATTAATAATATTAATAATAATAGTAATAATAATATTTCACTGTCCAGAAATCTTAGGATAGCCTCAGCTGATCCAACACAACACATACAGGTTAAATTTCTACAGTAATTTGCCACTGTCAGTGGTTGGCCAACAGAAGTTGTCTTCTGTGTTTGACATCACAGTGATATCACATGTTAAATCATTTAGGGCAGCTGAGGAATAATTACATGAGGCAGTTACCTCCTAGTTTCCCCTACAATCTAGGGCAGGGGTCAGCAACCTTTTCCAGCCGTGGGCCGCTCCACTGTCCCTCAGACCATGTGGTGGGCCGGATTATATTTTTGGAGGAAAATGAATGAATTCCTATGCCCCACAAATAACCCAGAGACACATTCTACTCATGTAAAAAACAAGCTGATTCCCAGACCGTCCGTGGGCCGGATTGAGAAGGCAATTGGGTCACATCTGGCCCCTGGGCCTTAGGTTGCCTACCCCTGATCTAGACACTCCTTGGGCAGCATTTTTAGGCTACCATAAAGGGGAGCTTAGTAAAGAATACAATTTATTTGTATTTTGACTCTATTCAAGAAAGAAGAGTTTCCTTTTACTCATTCAATTTTTGTGTAGGCTACATCCACCTTAGTCATTGTTACCCCTAGGGAACCCAGGGAACTGTAGTTTTCTGAATATTATATTGTCTTACAGCTCTGTAATACTCCACCCATTCCCTACAAACAATATTCCCAGGTTATACTTGAGTCAGTTGGTTTAGGAACACAAGAGAAGCCCTGCTGGGTCAGGCTGATGGCCCACCTAGCCCAGCATCCTATTACCACAGTGGCCAACCTGATGCCTCTGGGAAGCCCGTAAGTGGGACGCGAGAACAACAGGGCTCTCCAACCACCTCCAGTACTAGAGGTAGTATGCAGCCACTGTGACTAGCAGATATTGATTGTATCACCTTAAGTTTAAAAAGGTAAAGGTACCCATGCCCATACGGGCCAGTCTTGACAGACTCTAGGGTTGTGCGCCCATCTCACTCAAAGAGGCCAAGGGCCAGCGCTGTCCGCAGACACTTCCGGGTCACGTGGCCAGCGTGACATCGCTGCTCTGGCGAGCCAGAGCCGCACACGGAAACGCCGTTTACCTTCCCGCTAGTAAGCGGTCCCTATTTATCTACTTGCACCCGGGGTGCTTTCGAACTGCTAGGTTGGCAGGCGCTGGGACCGAACAACGGGAGCGCACCCCGCCACGGGGATTCGAACCGCCGACCTTTCGATCGGCAAGCCCTAGGCACTGAGGCTTTAACCCACAGCGCCACCCGCGTCCCCATCACCTTAAGTTTATAAACCCCCAATTGCTCATTTTCAGGTTTATTTATTTTATATAAACAGGTTTTTATACAGCTTAACTATAATAGTCTCCAAATTCTTTGCAAAGGTACAATACAAAAACAAAAATTGGTTAAAACTATATAATCAAACCACAATTAAAATGCCTGCCGGAAGAAAATTAAATAAAAATAGGTGGTGCCAGTTCAGTAGGCGAAGATCAGTGGCAAAAGCCACAGGGAGGATTAATTATAGATGCCGCTTCCTGCTTTATGATATTTCTTACTATCCCTTAGAGAAAGTTAAAAAAAGAGCTATTTACTTCCCCTCTCTTTCAGGGCAGGAGGATTATGATCGCCTACGACCACTTTCATACCAGAGTACCAATGTGGTTTTAATATGCTATGATGTCATGAACCCTACTAGCTTTGATAATGTATTAATTAAGGTAAGAGACCTGTGTTGTAGATGGTTCTGCAGCTAGTAATTTGGCTTCTTGCTTTTTAAAAAATAAATATTAAAGATTCCTTAGTTTACAGAAGTATGTGCAATATCTCTTTTTTCCAGTTGCGGTTTCTACAGATCAGTTTCATTTGTTGAGAGACATTAGTGTTACATTAGGAAGAAAAGGGGGAAAGAGGGGGAGGGGGAAATGGTGAGTGGGGTGGGGTTGGGTGGCGAAGCTTCTATTCTTCTACTTAGTGTATGTGTGGGGTTTTGTGTCAGCGTCATTTGTGTAGGTTCTTTTACTATTTGCTTGTTATATTTCCTTGGTGGCGAGAGAGGTTGGGGGTGGCCTAGGGTGGCTGTACAGTGGTACCTCAGGTTAAGTACTTAATTCGTTCCGGAGGTCCGTACTTAACCTGAAACTGTTCTTAACCTGAAGCACCACTTTAGCTAATGGGGCCTCCTGCTGCTGCAGCGCTGCCGGAGCACGATTTCTGTTCTCATCCTGAAGCAAAGTGCTTAACCTGAAGCACTATTTCTAGGTTAGCGGAGTCTGTAACCTGAAGCGTATGTAACCCGAGGTACCACTGTAGTGAATTTGTCTGTGTGAGGGGTGGATTTAGCGCACGGACCTTATGAGAGAGCGCATTTCACTGTCAAACAGCTCTTTTCACCAGAAGGTTCATGCTGATGTTCAGTCAGAATCTCCTTTCTTGTAACTTGAAGCCATTGGTTTGGGCAGATGGGGCTCCTCAACCTAGGAAGGTAGCCCATCTAGACACAAAACTCTGATCCTCTGCTGCCTTGTGGGACGGCTTCAGGAGAAGAAAAGGCTAAGGAGTAAACTCTACACAAATCTGGAGTCCCTAAGGTGGCTGGATGACATCTTGTATGACTCTTTCCTGCAGCCAAGCTGGTGTCAAATATATTGCTCTACTTTCCTTTGGAACACATCAGTGAGGCCAAGAGGGGGGTCTTGACATCTGGGCAACCCAGGACCTCCATACAGACTGCCCAGGCTTGCAACCTGGAGAGGTCACTTAAGGGCTGCTAGTGCAGTGGTTTGACTTCACCCCCCGACACACACTCCACTGCCTCTTGAGACAGATGAATGCGAACAAAAAATCTGCTGTCTTATTTTACTATTATTTTGATGCCTTTTTTACCAGGTTGCATATTTGTTCCTTACAAACTCTCCTTGAACATCTGCCTTCTCTCTGTGTCTCATGGCTCAGCATCAGAAATATTTCCATCTCGATTTACAGTTTTGTTTGTCACATCTAGCTGTTTAAACACTTTGATCTCTCTCTCTGCCAGTGGTCCCATGAGGTGAACCATTTCTGCCGTGGAATCCCCATAGTACTAGTGGGATGCAAAACAGACCTTCGGAAGGACAAAGAACATCTACGGAAACTCCGCTCAGCTCAGCAGGAGCCAATCACTTATACTCAGGTAAATACAGTTCTGTAAACTAGATTCCAAACCTGTTGGCTATATATATATGTGTGTGTGTGAGAGAGAGTGTGTGTGTGAGAGAGAGAGAGAGAGAGAGAGAGAGAGTGTTATCTCCTTGGTGTTTACAGCAGTAGAAAACGTAACATTTGCAGCCAGCAAGAACCAAACAAAAACAGTTCTACAACTAGGCAAATATGCAATAAGCAGACACGCAAGCTCCCTGTTTGTTATTAACATAAGACTCAGTTAAAATAATGCCTATTTCTTATTCTGGTTGCTTACCTTCGGCCTGACTCCTTCCTGAAATCCTTTTGTTACTATTACCTTTCAGGGTGAAGAAGCTTGTCGCCGGATGAACGCAGACATTTACCTCGAGTGCTCTGCCAAGTTTCGTGAAAATGTTGAGGATGTTTTTAGAGAAACAGCTAACATTGCACTGAATGCTATCAAAAAGGCAAAGCGTCAGACAAAATCGAGGCCATGTGCCATATTATGATGTTATCTGGTATTTTCAGACTACAGAAAACAAGACTGTTTCTTCAGTATTTTAAACCCTTCCCCCTCACCTTTTAAATTGACTGCTCCTGTCTCTCTACTTGGATATTAATGAGAAAATCAACTTGTTTTTATGCTGTAATTTCTTCTTCTTGTTAAACCTTCTCTTCTGAAGGTTGAGCTTTTAGCTAACTGTGGAACGAGCTCTTCTGTATATAGATTCTGGAAGAAATTTGCAGGGTGTTTCAAATGTACTTGTTGAGGAGCAACTAAGGTAAGGTATGTAGGTCCAACTTTTTGCCATTTTTAAATACTGTACACAAGTTCTTGCTTGTTTAAAAAAAAGCAACCAAACAAAAACAAACTAGAAATAATGGGTTGTAGCTGTAAAAGTTCTACTCTGCACAGACCTACTGAAACTAATGGACCCAAGTTAGTCATGTGAATTAACTTCAATAGAGCTACTCTGAGCAGGACTAACATTGGCTACAACTCAGTTTCTGCTCTAATAAAACAGCTGTAACATTTGCAGAATTAAACAGTTCATTTTCTACCCTTTTTGTGGTGGCAACATTAAAGGCACTGTGGTTTTTTTCAGCGGCCACAACCTTACCTTGTGGCAGATTGGAAACCCTTCAGAAGAAGCTGTAGCAAGATTCCAGCTATCAAAGAACCTATGCGGCTAAATAACAGATTACTCAGGTCCAATGAATGGTCTAGGACAGGTATGGGGATCCCGTGGCTCATCCCATGTCATTAGATTCCCCCCAGCCAACATGGTCAGGGATATTGGAAGCTGCATGCCAACATCTAGAAGGCTGTTGGTCTGCTAAGCAGCTGTGGATCCTCATAGGATACTCTTGCAATCCACCTTCTGTAAACCATAAATACTGATTTCTGAAATTGCTTTTGTTTATTTCACTTTGTACTATCTACCTCAAAATTTGCCCTTCTAAAAATACAGCGCTGCCTTAAGCCAATTCGGATTCTTCACTCTCCCTTGGTTTCCTTCTTTTTCAAAAACTTTTAACTGGAATATGAAATGGGGTTTTATACGGTGTACCAACAAATAGTTGTATTAATCTGAAAGGCTGGTGGTGGTAGGAAGAAGAAATGAGTAAAGCTGTAGCAGGTGTGTTAGTTGATATCCTGGATAAGACTATTGTGCCAGAGGGCAAAAGTCGGCCTCAGTTTATACCGTGTGCAGGGAAGAGTTCGTTAAAAGATTTCAGTCAGCAGAATTCAGCTAATTATATCTAGCAGGCATGAAAGAACAGGGAGTATTTGGGCTTCTTGCAATGGACAATGTTGCTTTCGGAGCAAAGAGTTATCAGAAGCTTCTCAGCAAAAGGCATAGCAAAATATTTTCCTGAACCAGCCTGTCGGTTGAAGGGTTTTCAATCAGGATTTTGTCTCTGATGCTGCTTTCACCTGTCATTTCCAGAATGCCAACCCCTAAGTGAAATACTTTTGTCACTGCATCCTATTTTGCTTTCACGATACCCTCAAACACTCCTGTGGCCAGGGCACATCTCCCACTCCACGCGTGAACATCATTAATACAGAGCTCCTTGAAAACCAAAAGAATTGGAAGGGGCAGGAACATCGAAAGCTGCCTTCAACCAAGGCAGGCCCTGGAACCATCTGGGCTCAGTATTGTTGACACTGACTGGCAGCAGCTCTCCAGGTTCCAGGCAAGGTTTTTCCCCATCCCTATCTGGAGATACTAGGGGTTAACCTATTGGAGTAGGTGGACCCATATGCGGACTAGGTAAACTGACCACTTGCCATGAGCTTCTGAAATTAGGCCAAGTTCCCTACATGTGCAGCCCCTAAATATTTCCTATCAGACCGTTCGGTCAATATTCTCCCCTCTCCAACTACTACACACCAGACACAGGCGACGGGCTCCTTAACCCACCCACCTAGAAAAAGTGGCTCTTTGGTAGAGTTGATTCCCTTGGGATGTGGAGGGGGCACCATCCTGTGGGCCACCAGAAGTTGTGGACTCCAGCTCCCCTAAGCCCCAGCCAGCATGATCAGTGGTCAGGTCTGATGGAAGCAGTAATAGGCAGAGAGGGTCATAGCTTTGCCACTCCTGCCTTCGAACAGCCAGTCCCATAATGGCAGCCATGAAACAGCCATATGGGAGAGAGAAGATTGGGTGCAAGGCCCTTTGTAAACCCACGGAGAGGGTTAACAAACCTGGTCAGTGCCTCTGCCTATGTGGGACTGAACCAAGCCAATATTGCTGGCTCACTGTTCAAAAGATGTCTCCCATTAAAAACTGGCTGCCAACAACAACAGCAACACTGAAAAAAAAGAATCTGATCCACTGCAGATTCTATTTCCTGAGAAAATGTCCTGGAGGAGGGAGCCTTCAGCTCTGCGACTGACCTGCTTCCTCTTCCCCACCTCTATCTACCTGCCTATTATTTAACCAGTGGCTTCTCAACCTGTCCACCGAGGGTACACTTTGCCCCTACCAACCCATCCACAAGCCCCTAAATGCACGCCAGCAGCTCCTTTGGACTTTCCCCCTTGCGACTTGCTTTCTTAATCAGACGACCTTCCAAGTTGTTTGTTCTCAATGGTTTGGCACTTTTGCAAAATGACCAAGGAGCCACGCTGTCAGTGTTCACCTCGCAACCCTTTCACAAACACCCACAGCCAGCATTAAAATGCATTTTAAACTAAGGATGTATACAGAGCCAGCCCTTGCTGCTCAATGATAAGATGGCGCCCCCTTCCCCATCCCACATATAGAAGCCGAATAGACTCCAGCATTGGCCACCTGAGGCAGCTGCCTCACTCTGCCTCATGGCAAAGCCAGCACTCCATGTATATACCGTATTTTTTGCTCTATAAGACTCACTTTTTCCCTCCTAAAAAGTAAGGGGAAATATGTGTGCGTCTTATGGAGTGAATGCAGGCTGTGCAGCTATCCCAGAAGCCAGAACAGCAAGAGGGATTGCTGCTTTCACTGCGCAGCGATCCCTCTTGCTGTTCTGGCTTCTGAGATTCAGAATATTTTTTTTCTTGTTTTCCTCCCCCCAAAACTAGGTGCGTCTTGTGGTCTGGTGCATCTTATAGAGCGAAAAATACGGTAGTTTGATGACATATACAAACTGAGACAGGGGAAAGAATTGGGGCAGCTCCTCTTTATTTGCCACCTTTTCCTCCTCCCCCTTTCTCAACAGATCTGAATGCTGAACATGAAACATTCATTCAACCTTCATGCCAACAACGCTCATGACAAATTAGGGTATCATCTGCTGGATTTCAATCAAGTTTTCTTCCTGTGTCTAGTCTAGCTGGAATAGGTTACAGTGAAGAGTACCCCCCCATACACACACACTGCCCCCAAACAGATGCGCCCACTGAAAACATTTTCAGTTGGTTGCAAGTGAAGAACGGGTGGGGGGTCTAGGAACAGATTGGCTCCCCCTGCCCTCCAGCCTTCACCAATGTGATGCCCTCTAGCTGTTGTTGGACTACAACTCCCATCAACCACAGCCAGACTGACCAAAGGTCAGGGATAGTGGGAAGTGTGGTCCAAAACATTGGGGGGGGGGGGGTAACCAGGCTGCCTTATCAGCTTCCAAGATGGGCTCTGGAAAAAAGCAGTACTCAGGACTTGGCCCCATGAGAGACAACCTTCATGATCCAATACCAGGAACTTTAAAGAGAGTATTTAATCAAAGTTTGCTTTATTCCCGAATAGTTCATCTCTTTTTTGTTCTCTCCTGAGAATCCATCTTCTTCCTAGAATGGATCAACCTCATGGCTATATCCATATAAAGGCCAGAGGGGCTTTGGATTAAATTAAATATAAATAGTCCGGTTACCAGCTGGAGAGCGCAAGCACTCGCAAGTCTGATGAGGAAGACTTCACAGTATAACGCAGGTGGAATTTCCTCCATGGTTCCCTTATTGCAGGGCCACTGGTGAAGCGGGAGGACTGCCTGGAACATGAGTCTAATCACAGCAGAGGAAAAAATGAAACCAGACCTCGAGTTCTAGCATCCAGCATGCACGACTTTCCGTCTTCACAATTTCTTCATTTTGTTCTTCTGAAATTTAGCGTGCACAACTTTCAGGGTGGTGAGGAAGTTTCCAAGGAAGAGCACCAGAAATGTGAGTGCAAGCACAAAAACCTAGATGGGACCAGGAGAAAAATAAAGAAATCAAACTCAGACCTATGCACTTGGCAGACGTTATATGAGGACATTCTTGCAGCCCACTGGAAAAGCTTTAAGGCTGTCTCAATAAGGATACGGTGAAATAGGCCAGGGGTAGCCAACCTGGTGCCTTCCAGAGGTTATGGACTAAAACTCCTATCATCCCTGACCACTGGGCCATGCTGGCTGGGTATGATGGGAGTTGTAGTCCAAAATACCCAGAGGGCACCAGGTTGGCTACCCCTTAAATAGGCTAACCCTATTAAGAATTAAAAAGGTAAAGGTAAAAGTACCCCCGCCCGTACGGGCCAGTCTTGACAGACTCTAGGGTTGTGCGCCCATCTCACTTAAGAGGCCGGGGGCCAGCGCTGTCCGGAGACACTTCTGGGTCACGTGGCCAGCGTGACATCGGTGCTCTGGCGAGCCAGAGCCACACACGGAAACGCCGTTTACCTTCCCGCTAGTAAGCGGTCCCTATTTATCTACTTGCACCCGAGAGTGCTTTCGAACTGCTAGGTTGGCAGGCGCTGGGACCGAACAACGGGAGCACACCCCGCCGCGGGGATTCGAACTGCCGACCTTTCGATCGGCAAGCCCTAGGTGCTGAGGCTTTTACCCACAGCGCCACCCGCGTCCCAATGTGCCACCCGCGTCCCAATATTAATAATTAGCTGCCTGCTAAAGCAGCTAAGTGTATTGCGAACCAGCCATTACTAGAATGGCACATACAGCTTCCTTTCTCTACTATAAGATCACTTGTATGAGTACATAAGAACTTAAGAACCACCTGCTGGATCAGGCCAATGGCCCATCTAGTCTAGTATCCTGTTCTCTCAGTGGTCAGCCAGATTCCTGTGGAAATCCCTCACATGCAAGACACCAGAGTACCCCCCCTTCCACCGTGGCTTCCAGCAGCTAGTATTCAGAATAGGCCCTTCCTGCCTCCACCTGCGAAGGCAGAGCAGAGCCATGGTAGCTGTTGGCTTTGCCCCTTTCACAGTAACACAAGATATCCATGGGTAGTAAAATGTGGATAGCTATTTTCTCATCTTCTCCATCTGCTACCTTTTCCCAGCTGATATAAGGGGATTCAGTCAATGCCCCCCTCCCCGTTTGCCGAGATTTTGATTGGTACTTGAGGGGAAAAACCACTTACTTGCCATTCTTTACATTTCTTATGTCTTGACAGTTCAAAAAGTGTGATTGCATTGTAGAGCTGCCAAAACTTAAGGAAAGGGAGGGGAAAGAAGAAAGGGAGACTTGAGAAAGAATCTGCTAACTCTGCAGAAAGCTAAGCAGTTATTCTTAGTGAAGATCCAGAAGCACTAATTTTAGACCTCGTGGATGCCTAAATTGGCATCTGCTTAAAACGAGCACTAGAGGACACCGAAGCAAACAAAGGGCCTGAGGATCATGTTCACGTTAGTTTCCTCTTACACTGGTCAGAATGAAGAACCACAGAGAGCTCTGAGGCAGAGCAACAGCTTTGCTTCGACAAGGTTCTGGACTCAATCTGTGGCAGCTCCACTTAGAACAGCCTTTGCCAAACGGGGGCCTTCCAGAGGTTTCTGGCTGGGGCTGGTGGGAGATGGTTGAAGTGCAAAATGTCTGGAGGTTGGCAAAGGCTGAGGAAGAAGGATCAGCTGATGGGAAAGGCTTTCTGTGCACGAGACTCTGGTGTGACTGTCAATCAGAGTAGATGGATGTCTGATTGGATAGGACCAGTGCAAGGGGGAGGTACTTGCAGCGGAGGACAGTCAAAGACCACTTTGCATGGAGTTCTGTTCCCAGGCCCCATACGTGTTGGCAGAGTGCGTATAAGCGCACCCCGCCGCCCCTGTTACGTCCTTTTAGTGACGTGTTTTTGGGTCGCTCCCTGTACTTATGTTGTATGTTATTTTTATTTTATAAAATTGATATACCGCTTGATTCTAAAAAACTTAACCCATTACAAAAATAATTTTAAAAATGATATTATCAATAAAAGCTATTTTAAACATTAGAAACTAAATAAAACCAATGATGAGCTAAAAGCCAGATAAAAACACCTGTCAGCACACCATATATCTGGGTAGGCTTATCTAAATGAAAAGTGTACATATGGTTGATTTGAATATGTTATTGAATATTGAATATGTATATTATTGAATATTGTATACCCAATGTATCAGCCGCCTGGGGGGTTTCACTGTTTGTGTTTTGGTGGTTGGTAAAAAATTACTTTATTATTATTATTATTATTATTATTATTATTATTATTATTATTATTATTTTAAACCTAAATGAAAATGAGTGCAGTGAAAGTGCTTGCCTGGTGTAAATAAACAGGGAGTTCCAAACTGTGGCTGTTGCTACACCAAATCTTTTTTTTTAAACAAATGCAGAACAGATATTGCATAAGCAGTTGTAGCAGAGCCATTTCAGCAGATTGAAGTGGTCAAGGGGGCATCTGGGGAACGCAGCTTCGTAGAATGAATGAAGCTGAACAGGCAACCTTGCCTACACGTGTTACAATGAACAGCAAACTACCACTCTCTTTGGTTTCTCCTTATCTTCTGACAATGCACTGGTGAACAAAGCTCTGATGTCCAACTTACATGCCCAAAGAACAAGAAGGGGAGCAGAAAGGTCAGCCCTCGCCACATCCAAGACTGAAATCCCTCTGGGGAAAAGGAAAAAGCGCAGTCAAGTTATATACACCAATGTCTCTCGCATAAAGTACCTACGAATATTGGTGTTTAAATAAGCTGTCACCATCCTGATGTTTTCCAGGTGTTTGGACTACAATATGACTGTGATGCTGCCGGGGGCCGAGTTGTAGTCCAAACCATCTGGGGGGGGGGGGGGTGAAGGCCAATTTTAATATAAAGTTTCTTAAGTACTTTGAAGAGGTAGCCTGACCTAAGGAAGCTGAAATTGTTGCTTCCATTCATGGAAACGAAAGGCTGGCATCACCCTGGAACTGCAAACACATAGTATAGATTTTTCAGAAGACAGATTATATGAGGGGGAATCTTGTATCTCCCTCTTAGATCTTTTCAGCAGAGAGAGAAATAAATCCACTTTGAAAACATTATTTCCAAGTTTAAAGCCTTTTTGCTTATTTCCTCAGTGAAAGTGAATCCAAAATCACTATCAAGGCATAAAGGACATTGGGTTCATCCTCATATCAAGCCATTCAAAAAGGCATCCTCTGTGTTCCATCAGCAATTTCTCCGGTGCTGGCAGGTGGGGGGGGGCAGGCTAACAGGTGCCAGCAGGCGCTAGCAACACACTGCACCTTCAAATAAATTAATGTGACGAACAAGAGACACAACTCACCCACTGTGAGATCTAAGTGGTTTCTTTCCCCTAATGCACGGAGTCTGTAAAGGCAACCACTTTGATAGTAGTATTGTAGAAACTGGACGCAACCTGGAAGAAATAAAAGGAGTTGCAATACTTGGCAGGGCTGCAGGTACCTGTAAAGTGTGGCATGCTCAGGAACACAGGGGCCTTATACCATCTCACATCCTTGTTCCATCCAGCTCCATACTGCCTTCTTTGACTGGCAGCAGCTCCCCAGGGTTTCGGAGAGGAGTCTCTCCCAGATCTAGCTGGAGATGCCAGGGACTGAACCGGGGACTGTCTGCATGCAGAGCAGACACTCTAGCCGTGAGCTATGGCCCGTCCCCTTTTAAATGCTCTCCTCCTGCATGTTCCAAATTTGCCACTCTACAATTTGTACACCCCCTAAGAAAACCACATTGCTCCAGCCATCCTTTGTTCAGCACCAACAAAGCCCAGCTCCCGTCCTCCTCTAGGCAGGGCAGGGAGAAGCCAGGAGGAGGGAGGGAGGAGCGCCTTCTTTACTTTGCATTTAATTTGAGCTTGTTCTAAAGAAGGAGCCAGCAAACTTTTTCAACAGGTGGCTGCTCCACTGTCCCTCAGACCTTGGGGGGGGGGCGGACTATAAGCCACCCCCCCAACTCTCCTCTCCCTTCTCCACAGCACCGGACGAGCCCTGGTGGCTGCTTACCTGTGTCTTGTGAGCAGCAGGGGCTGGTGGTGGCAGAGGGACAATGAGCGGCATGCGAAAGGGCTCCGGAGAGGCGCTGCTTAAAATGGCAGCCGCTCAAGCGCTGCTGCTGCTGGCACCAACAAAGCCCAGCCCCCTTCCTCCTCTAGGCAGGGCAGGGAGAAGCCAGGAGGAGGGAGGGAGGAGGTGCCACTGCTGCCGTCATGTGAAGGAGAGGGAAAGAATGCACACATTGGTGATCCACGCAGTGATTCCCGGACCATCCGCAGGCCGGATCCAGAAGGCAATTGGGCCTGATCCGGCCCGCGGACCTTAGTTTGCCCTTGTCCTAAAGGCTCTATCCGAGCCATACACTGGCTTACAAAGCCAATAAAATCCCTAAAATGTAACTTCTCTTTCCTGGGACACTGTCAGCGCTTACTGATGGGAACTTGCCTAAGGGGGCCAGTTTGTGACCCGTCCCGGTTACAGTAAAATGCGCACTGCTCTCCCCGCACTGAAATCTGCTGCACAGCTTGCAGCATTCAAAGCATTACTCCAGATAGGATGGAGACAAGAAAACACTGTGTTTTAATACAGATACTGAAAGCATACTTACTCTGAAAAATTGAAAACGCTAAAAACTGATTGCGGAACATTTGGTACATGAGACCATCTGGCCTGTGTGAATAGGGAGGGGAGGAAGACAAAAGAAAACAGAAGTGATGTTTTCAACACACACACACAGAGAGTGCCCTTCTGTACCCCAACATAAGAAACAAACGCATCCAAGCCAGCCTAATGCAGGATGGAATTTCCTTCATTCATTTCCACAAAGGCAGAAGGTATCCTAGAGCACAGTCTAACCTGGACTGGGCTGAAGCAGGCTGCAGGTGTCAGAGGTGGCCTGCATCCCATGTCTTGGGGGGGGACGACAGAATACATGGAAAGTTAGAAGAGGGCTAACCCACCCCAGCATCCTGGCTCATTAACTTACTCATTACAGAGTTACTTCAAATGGGAGGATCAGACATGATCCCTCCCTGCAACCTCCGAAGTGCAGTGGTCCAGGAAAGGCTGGACTGCATGACATTCGAAAGTCTAAATGCACGTTTTTAATACAGGGACTCATTTATCCTACAACCCTATTATATATTGTTCATCTAACTATATTCAAACTATAGCACTCTGCTGATATCAAACATTTAAGCTATGGAGAAATGGAGAAACTTACCACGTTAACATCACACCAGATAGAAACGTAGAAACGTAATGATGAGATACCCACCAGCCCTTAATCCTGGGAAGAAAAAGAACACCTTTAACGTATGCACTTTCACACATTTAACCGAGGCAAACCCAGAAGGGAGGGGCTGGCAGATCACAGCTTCCCGTTGATGCCTGTATGGGACACAGGCTAGCAAACAAATGTGTTGCATATGAACCTATAAGCCCCCTTGAGGTGTACTAGCTTAGCATCAACTTCACTCACAATGGGGAAATGTGGGAATGAGAGCTGGCGCCACCCCCCCGGACCCATTCTGACCGCCTTCCAGGAACTGCAGCCATGGAAGTTCCCTGCAGAGTGTGGAACCCGGGAAAAGCAAGGTTCTAAATCACGCAGGAAGCCCCTATGGGCATAGAAGTCTCCCTGTGTCAGACATTCGCCCTCCAACTTGCGGAGGAAAATGGAAACAGAAGCCAGAGGGTTTTGCACAGCCCAGCCAGGGCGCTTGATCCCAGTCCCCTCCCCTTGCATGTTAAGTTTTAGCACAAAGCTGGAACGCCTGAAGAGGGCCAATGTCGGGGGTAATGCAAGACATTTTGTGGACACCTAAATCTAATGCATAACATATACAAAATATCTGTTCCCTGACATTTTTCATGCTGTTTGGTATGGTTTTATTAATCACACAGTTTGGAGTCTATATGCAGTTAACTCCTCCTCTCTGTTCTTTCCCTTTTCTGATGTACTTTACCTCGGAAAATAAACATAGGAAGCTTGTAACTAGTGGACATAATTAAGAGCGCACAAATGTAATTAAGCTATCGATTCAGACTGTCTATCCTACCATTTTGTACTGATAAACAGGGCTCCGTTAACTGCTCGGCTGAGGGCAGTGGCAACCATGCACCCCTCATCAGAGCAGTTTCACAGAGGCCCTCCCCACATGTGCGCAGGTGGCAGGCGGGGGCTCCATAAAACTGCTTGGCTGAGGCGAGGGCAGTGGTGTACTCCTCAACTGGGCAGTTTAAAGACGCAGAGGGAGGAACAAGCTGTATCAGCGCCTGTTTCTCCCTCTGCCAGTATGAGCGGCAGACAGAGATGGTGGTTTCATCCAGCAGTATATCGCTGGCGAAGCTGCCGCCGTTCCTGAGCGCCTCTGCCTCCAGCAATGACTGAAGCTTGTTTCTCCTTCTGCGCTGGGCGCTTGTAGCAGAGGGGCTCAGGAGGCGGCAGTTTCACCTGCGGTATACCCTGAGTGAAGCTGTCATCACGGTCAGCCCTAGGAAATTTATGGATATATCCCCTCGGCCTACCTTGAGCCATTGCTGATGAGGATGCTCTCCCTTATTGTCAGTGTGCAGTAATACCAAACTAAGAGGAAGTTGAACACTTCATCCGTCACCCTGCAAGAATAATAAAAAATGATAAGAGTTTCCAACTTCATTTATCAAGTGCACACACTTCAAAACTCATTAACTAAGGCCAAAGTAAAGAGTAATCTTAGGTAACTAATACTGAGGTTCTGATCTTGTAAATAATCAGCTGCTTTCTAAGCTGATGTGGAGGGATGCAGGTGGTGCTGTGGTCTAAACCACTGAGCCTATGGCTTGCTGGTCAGAAGGTCAGCGGTTCGAATCCCCGCAATGGGGTGAGCTCCAGTTGCTCGGTCCCTGCTCCTGCCAACCTAGCAGTTCAAAAGCACGTCCAAGTACAAGTAGATAAATATGTACCGCTCCGGCGGGAAGATAAACGGCGTTTCTGTGTGCTGCTCTGGTTCGCCAGAAGCGGCTTAGTCATGCTGGCCACATGACCCGGAAGCTGTATGCCAGCTCCCTCAGCCAGTAAAGCGAGATGAGCACCACAACCCCAGAGTCGGCCACGACTGGACTTAACAGTCGAGGTACCTTTACCTTTACCTTTAAGCTTATGTGGAAAGATACCAACAAAGGTGCACACATACTCTCGTCAACTCCAATTTTCATACTTGGAAAACCTCAATCTACTAGAAGCCCAGACTAAGGCATTGTGGTTAATTTGAAAAGCTTTATATAGCAACTGTTTTTGTCATGGCCTGTGCACTATATACTTAAAGCAGTATCATACCACTTTAAGCAGTTATGGTTTCCGTCCAAGAATCCTGGGAACCGTAGTTTGCTAAGGGTGCTGAGAGTTGTTATGAGACCCCTGTTCTCCTCACAGAGCTACAATTCCCAGTTCCCCAGGAAGAGAGCTGGTCTGTTAAACCACTCTAAGAAGCTCTGCAAGGGGAATGGGGTCTCCTAACAACTCTCAGCAACCTAAACAAACTAACTCCCAGGATTCCCAGACAAAGCCATGCCTGTTTAAAGTGTAAGGTGCTGCTTTGAGTTTACAGAGCAGAAAGGGCCCAATTTCACAAATGAAGGGAATCCCCACTGTAAACAATACCCAAGCAAAGAGACGTCACAGTGCTGTTTTCCAATATGGCTGAACCAAATCTGCTCTCTAAAATTGTTCCACTGTGTTAAGGGTCTTCCCAGGAGTGTGAGGCCCACTTTTGGCACACACCCCTCACCAAGGAAGAGGGCAAAGCAGAGCCACGTGGTTTAAGGGACTCCACTTAGGAACTCGCTGACACAAAGCTCCCGCGCAGGCAGACAAGTTTGCAAATGCAGCGCTAATTCCATCCGAGGGAAAGGCCTTTGGGCCAGAGGAGATGCACATGATCCAATTTGCAGAGGCGCCTCAGGACTAATTCAGCGAAAGGATTCCATTAGATCTCGATAAATCCAATCAACTGGAAAAGCCATACTGGTGGCGGTGAGCCTTGAAGTCAGCGGAAAGCATCGCAACAATGGCCAGGTTTGCACGACGAGACAGGCAACAACAAACTTTTGACAACCTCACTGTGGGGCAATCAATTTCAAATTGCTTTCTGGGAATATGGGGACCCTCAACATTTTGCGAGGATTTCTGGTAGAACAGGTGGCAAAGCAGCCTTGCAGGAAAAGGCATTTTGACACCACCAATCTTGTAGTTAAAGGAAGAAGATGCTTGATAACACATCCATTTACCCACTTGGCAGCTAATTTTAAAGAACTATTTTAGCCCACTCATTCCCCCTGAAGCCTGGAAATAGAGGGAGAGTGACATTAAAACAGCACCTCCTGTGCACCAGAGGGAGATATTTGTTCACTCAGGGGAACCCCAAGGTAAGAACAACTACAGAAACGCTTTGGAAGAAGAGGAAAAACAATTCTAAGGTAGAAACCACGAAGACAACCCAATGAGAGCCACGCATGGTCAGCAGCCACAACATGCTGAATGACAAGGGGAGGGGGAAAACAGTGGGAAACCAGACAGGATGGGAAAGGGAGAGTCCTGGAGGACACAGCAGGCTGACTGGGCAATCCTAGGCATGTCTGCTCAGAACTCAAGTCCCAGCGAGTTCAATGGGGCTTATACTCAGGTTAAAAGGGTGCAGAACTGTAGCCTTACAAGCTCTCTACAGAAGTAATCCACACTGTGATGTTCCGTTGCAGGTCTCAGCACAATGTTTCCCTGGTATCTGTCTACACTTGCTGGAAAACAGTTCTCTAAGCTCCCAGGCAGACACCTTTCTCTGATCCTTTTAACTGGAGAGGCTGTCAGGGATTGAACCTGTGACCTTCCACAGGCTCTACCACGGAGCTATGGCCATCCCCCTTACGAGCAGCGGGCAGCTCCTAGATCTCACAAGCCCGACCAGTGTCACATATGAACCCAGTGTGCACCTAGAACACTTGCAACGTATTATAGGGGGAGTGTCTCTCCAGCGACAGAGAACTTTTGTGTATGTAGGGAGAAAATCTGCACCAGGGCTGGATTAACTTGCGGAAGCAGCAGTCAACAAATGATGCTTTTTGTTCACATTAAGTGGAGTCCAGATTTGCTTGCAAGCAGAGCCACTTCAAATCCACTCCATGGTAAAAACGGATAATGTTGCTCGGCAAACAAAGATGAAGTCTTACCGGTAATGAAGAACGAATCGGCAAGCTACTGCTCCAAGGAATAAGATTATTGTCAAGTACAGTTTGAATTTTTCATACTCATCTTTGTAGGCAAACCTGGAACAAAAGGATTAAATCAGGGAATAATAATAGTAATAATTTTATTATTTATACCCCACCTGTCTGGCCTGCTTCCCCAGCCATTCTGGGCGGCTTCCAACACATATAAAAACATAGTAAAACATCAAGCAGGACTGCCTTCAGATTTCTTCTGAAAGTTGTATAGCTACGTATCTCCTTGACATCTGAAGGCATTCCACAGGGCGGGCGGGTGCCACTGTCGAGAAGGCCCTCTGCCTGGTTCCCTGTAACTTCACTTCTCACAGTGAGGAAAATGCCAGAAGGCCCTCAGAACTGGAGCTCAGTGTCCAGGTTGAACAATGGGAGTGGAGACCATTGATCTGGTTCACACATAATGCTAAACCGTGAATTATGACGTGATGTTTTCTAATAGCATGGCTTAAAATTATATTCAAACTCTACTCAGCAATTTAACTGTGATTGCTAACAAGCCACAATTTAGTGCTACAGTTTGTTGTTGGCTTACAAATCTTGGTTTGCTTTAAATAGGGCTGAGCGCTGCATGAGAACTCTTCTCCCCTTCTTAACCATGGTTTATTTGCCTACCTGACACCAGATGCTCACCAGTTTACAAACGCAGGAGGCAACAGCAGCTGAGGGGAAACCATGGTTTGTTTGATCAACTATGGGACAACTTATGGCTTCACCAAACTAGGGCTTAAACAAATCAAACCAGGGCTTGAATCTTTGGCGGGGGCACCATTTTCTGTCACTAGTCAGGGGCTAGATTCAATGTGTGCTGAATTTTGGCTGCAAAGGAAGAATCGAGAGCATGCTCCTGGTTCTTCCTTTGAAGCTGCAACTTGAAATTTTCCACAAGCAACATCACACAACATCAGATACAGGAAAGATGGGGGTGGCTTGCCCCAAATGGATGATTGGTCTAGTCAGGCCTGCAGGCCAGAGCTCCTGGACCAGGAGGAGCAAAGCAGTTGTGAGCTCCTATCTGGGAGCCCAAACACATTTACAGGGTCTTGCTGAGCCATAGGGCAACATCCTTTCTGTTACGCACTTGTGATGCTCCTGATGGCACTGGGCCAGTTATGCGTTCAATGCTCTTTGCACCTGCAAAGGTTTGAGGCAGATTTACTGCTTCATTTCCACCCACCGCATGTCCTGTAGTTTCCTGTTGAAATCCTGTAACTTTTTACACCACAAATGTTCTGAGGATTTTGTTGTTGTTGCACTATAGCACAAGAGCCCCCCACACCCAGCAAGACAGCAATAATGCAGGAGCATTGACTGCAGAATGGTAAGTGGATGGCCCAGTATAAACACACCACTCAAACACTGTCACTGTGTGGTGTGACACGTGGCAGAATAAAGTGGCAAAACAAAACAAAAACCCAGTCTGGAGGTGCCCATAATTTGGTTCACCGTGTCACACAAAGCAGAGAGTCATAGAAGAGAAACAACTTACTTGGCCTGATTGCTTAGAAGAGTGACATTCACGTTCCCCAGCACGAGATTTAAGTACAAACTGCAAGGAAAAGGGCAAAACACATCAGGCCTTCGCAGTGGTAACTCTTTTTTCATTTGTTGGTTGTCGTTTCTGCCCCGGATCAACCATTTCAGCTGCATTTGTAGCAAGGCATGAGCTGAACGAAAGACTCTGCCGGAATCTTATCGCCAGATGTTCAGATGACAGCTTCCTCTGCTTTTGCCACCAGTGGCATAGCGTGGGTTGTCAGCACCCGGGGCAAGGCAAGTGATTTGCGCCCCCTAACCCTAACCCCCAGATGTTGCGCCCGGTGCGGCCGGCCCCCCCTGCACCCCCCATGCTACGCCACTGTTTGCCACAACGTGCAGAGGTCACAAATCCCTCTTCGTGCAACCTTCTCAAACTGTAGTCAGCACAAGCTCAGCAGCAACCCTATACACTTACCTGGATGTAAGCCCCACTGAACTCAATGGGGCTTACTTCCAAGTAGACGTTTATAAATGTCACTGTCCATCAGTTAGCCTAACAGACTTAACTTTGCAATCCTGATTCAAAATTCTGTCACTTCTGGGGGTCTTTTGTGTAAATAACAGGTAAGTAGCTCTTGACCTCGTTTACGCCTGTTTTACTGCTGCTTCTGCTGGCCTTATGATTTCATTACTGTTGAATTTTGTTTTCTCTTTCTTAGAGGTGGCTAACCTGCAGCCATTCAGATGTGGCCGGATTACAATTCATGTTGCACAGATATCATGTTACGCAGTGATATTTGTTTTGCATGCTGTGAGTGGCCATGTGGCCCTTTTGGCAAAAGGCAGTATATAAATTTAATAACTAAAACAAACCAATCTCTGCAGTCCTGGCCCAGATTTAAATTTCTCGTCTGCTCAGGGTGGGGGAAAGAAAAAACTCCCCCTCCTCTCTGTCACTGGACCTTTCTCTTCCTCTGCTAATAATAGATTCCCAGGATTGTTCTCCAGAGGTGTCACCTCACCAAGATTAACGCTGGAAACTATGTGCGTGAGTGTGACACGCGACCTGCATTCTGCTTCTGAGCCAGGCATTCCCAGGCAAACATGCCAAGAGGCCGGCAGGTCGGCCCCTGAGAGCGTGCAGAGTGGATTCCAACAAGAGGAGTCACATGCTTCCATCTCTTTAAGAAAAGCATGTCTCTTCGTGCCCTTAAGAGACCAGGCTTCACACAAGAGGGCATGTCGGTTTTACAGAAGCTCCTACCCATTCTTCTTTGGCAAATAGGCTTCCATGTCGAAGAAAACATTTTGCCGCTCTTTGATCTGGCTACCGATTTGTTGTATGAGCTCCGCTTCCTCCAGGCTGCAGTCACGCTTGCATCTGCAAAGTTGCAGGGGCAGAGAAGAGGAACACAAATGCAGATAGTTGAAAACAGATGACCCAGGAGCCAAATAGCTGAAAGACTGGCCCCTTCCCCTCTTGGGTGTGAAGAGCAGCAGAGGGGGCCTCCCGGTAGCCCCACTGCCCTCAGGGTGCTCGGGGGGAGGAATGCTATGGATGGCATTCTCTGTCTCAGCCCCTAAATTGTGGAGCACTCTCCACACAGCAGTGCATTACGCCCAGCACCCCCAGGAACCCTCACCATGCAGGTTTCGTAGGACACTGAAGATGCTCCCCTTTACCCTGGCCATTCAAAGTGTTGGTGCTGACCTTTAAAGCCCTAAACAGCCTCAGTCCTGTATACCTGAAGGAGCGTCTCCACCTCCATCGTTCTGCCCGGACACTGAGGTCCCGCGCTGAGGGCCTTCTGGCGGTTCCCTCATTGAGAGGAGCCAAGTTACAAGGAACCAGGCAGAGGGCCTTCTCGGTAGTGGCACCCGCCCTGTGGAACGCCCTCCCACCAGATGT
Source organism: Podarcis tiliguerta (assembly GCF_965153285.1). NCBI lineage: Eukaryota > Metazoa > Chordata > Lepidosauria > Squamata > Lacertidae > Podarcis > Podarcis tiliguerta. The sequence continues at coordinate 38,387,671 of NC_139549.1, forward strand.
CAAAGAGAACAACAACTACCAGACTTTTAGAAGACATCTGAAGGCAAACCTGCTTAGGGAAGCTTTTAATGTTTGATGCATTACTGTATTTTAAGATTTTGTTGGAAGCCGCCCAGAGTGGCTAGGGAAGCCCAGCCAGAGAGGCAGGGTATAAAAAATTATTATTCTTTTTTTTTAATGCATTTATATTCCACCTTTCCTCCAAGGAGCTCAAGGCAGAGTAGACAGCTCTCCCCCATCTCATTCGAGCCTCACAACAACCTGTTGAGCGTTGAGGGTTGGTGACTGGCCCAAGGCTACCCTGGAGGCTTCATGTCCAAACAGATACTGTAATTTGGGTCTCCCAGGCCCTAATCCGGCACTCTAACCCAGCCTTCCTCAACCTTGGGTTTCCTGGGTATTGTGGGACTACAGCTCCCATCGTCCCTGAGCACCAGGCCCTGCTAGCTAGAGAGATGGTGGGAGTTGTAGTTCGACAACATCTGGGGATGCAACATTGAAAAAGTGTGCTCTAAACATTACACCACACTGGCCCTGGACATCTGGGATGAATATTTTTAGGGCCCAATCCTATTTTTGAGATTGTAATTGATTTTAAACTGTTTTTCATGTCGTACTAAAAATGGTTGCAACCTGGCCTGAGACCTGGCGGGGGGGGGGTGGGGGGCAGCTAATAAAGCAAAACAGCAACAGCAGTCGCCTGACACCACAGTAACACTGACCGAGGGACAGGTGGATTCTTGCGCCCACCTGCGGTTTGGCGACAGAGAATAATCTTGCACCCTTCCAGCCACCTCATCCCACTTTGGTTAGAGGGGAGAGCAGGCAGGTCAGGCAGCTCCCAGTTCAAGCAGGTGACCAAGTGCTGTGCTTTGCCATTACCTTTGGAAGCAATTCTGCAAGTCTTTCAGCCCCCGCTTCTGCTTCTGTATGGAGCTGCTGCAGGTGGCCTGCAAGTTGTTCAGTTCCTCTAGCTTCTGTTTGTAGACTTTGTGAGTTTCCTACAACAGATAAGCAAAAAGGATGCATTAAGTGGCAGGAAATTAAAACGGGACAATACACAAACAGAACACCCACGTGCAGCTGAAAGTGCAGGTTATGTAGTTTCTTCCACAGGAAGGGGAAAGTTCCACATTAAATCGCCTGGAAAGGCCTCAGAAAGTGCCATGTGCTAAGACCATTGAGTGTACAGTCCTTTTATTGGCTCCAAGGCCTGTGACTTTCTGCTTGCAAAGCAGTGCTTTACCTGTGAATGATGACCCTCCCAGGCATGCAACACAACACAGAGCTAACTATAGCACTGACCACATGCATGTTTCGGTGGGTAACGTCACTTAATGTATCTTATTTATTTAATATTAACCTGCCTTGTAGGACCAAGCATCCATAAGAAGCATTATGAATTAAAGTGTTAAAGCAGTGTTAAAAACAAAGACAAGAAGAAGAAGAAGAGGAAGAGTTTGGATTTGATATCCCGCATTTCACTCCCTTTAAGGAGTCTCAAAGCGGCTAACATTCTCCTTTCCCTTCCTCCCCCACAACAAACACTCTGTGAGGTGAGTGGGGATAAGAGACTTCAGAGAAGTGTGACTGGCCCAAGGTCACCCAGCAGCTGCATGTGGAGGAGCGGAGAAGCGAACCCGGTTCCCCAGATTACGAGACTACCGCTCTTAACCACTACACCACACTGGCTCTCAAAACAGTGCACCCCACTTTTTAAAAAAGGAATAAATTTAGAAACAGAGCCAGCTGCAAAGAACCCTAAAGCAGCTTAATGGCGGAGGGGAGGGGCACTGTAGAGTTCATTTAAAGTGTTTACATCCTGCCTTCTCCCTCTCCTGAGCCCAAAAAGCTGTCCCAGGACAACTCACAAACAATGCAGCAGCACAATCAAATCCAAAAGCAGCAGCAGTGGCAGGACAGAAGCACAAAGTTGAAGATTAAAATTTCGCATCGAAAGCATCTGGGAAAATAAGGTCGAAACGTCCTCCAGGTCATTCAACCTGGGGAAAGCCTCGCACAAAGAGGAATTCTGTCTCTATTTTTGTGCAGCTGGAAAGCTCCCCACAGGAGCTCATAGGATGAGGCAGAACTCACCTAATGGAGGGGTAGGATCTGAGCTGCCTCAGCTGACAGCTGCTGCCCAGGCCGCCGCTCCATTGGAAAGCCTGGGCCCATGTCAGCTCTATGTGGGAGGGCAGCGTCTGAATGACAGCTATCATTATTATTAATTACCCACCCTCAGATCCCAGTTAAAATGCAATGTCAAAAGCAGGTTAAAACAACCTGCAATCACAAAAATAAGGTGGGTACTGGAAATATACAGCTCAGGTGACAAAAGCCACGTAAAGAGGTGTGTCTTCATCCCTCATTAAAAGCTCTAGAATGAAGATGTGAGGTGCACCTCTGTGGGGAGAGGCACAGCTTAGGGGCCACCACAGAAAAGGCCCTCTCCTGCCCGCCCCCAATTCAGAGAGAGGGGGAGCAACCAAGAGGGTCCCCTGCCATCGATCTGAATACCTGAGTGGGGCTGAAAGAGGGTGGCCTTTCAGATATTGGGGGATGTTGTGAACTGCCCTGTGATCTTCAGATGGAGGATGCTATACAAATTTAATTAAAAATAATTCAGCATAATCAGCTGCGTTAATGCGCCAACTACCCCCCAGAGACGCTGCCCTTCATAATTGTTTGTAGCTACAGCTGTAGTTTGATGGCAACGGCCAACACAAAGGCCAGTGCAAGCCTGGAGCCCGTTCCTCCATCAAAGTGGATTTTGAGCGGCTACTGTAGATGAATATGGATTATGGAAGACGGTCGCGCTTTCCCAAAAGGCCAAATAGGACACAAATGTCCTCCTCAGCCGCCACCCCTCAAAAATCCCCAGAAAGCCCCCGTGGATCCACTCTAAGCCGCTTTGCCCCTTTGCTCGGCCAGCACCTCTGACCCCATTCCAACTTAGCCCTAATCCCACACGGCACCCACCATCTGTTCCTTTGGAGCAGCTGGTGAAGCAGCCCCTCCAGGACAACTTCGCTCCAAGAGAGGCCACGACCACATGAATAAATGAATAAATAGCTAAATGAATAGGAAGACACGTCCAATGACTTTAGGAGACTTCTTTTTTTTTTAAGCCCCCTATTCAATGCTCATTGAAAAAGCTTCTCCACGTGAAGCAGGGATGGGGAACATGTGGCTGCCCAGATGTTCTTGGATTCCCAACTCCCGTCAGCCTCAGTCAGTGGCAGCTGGAGCCCAGCAATACCCAGAGGGCCTCAGGCTCCCCATCTCTGCTTCAAAGGTACCTTAGATCTTTGGGAAGTGGGTGCGCAAGCAAAAGGAATTGTGCCATCCCGTTACAACACCAGCATCCCCAATACACCTCATGCAAGGAGGCAGTGTGGCAGCTAGAGGGCTGGACCAGGACATGGGAGGCCTGGATTTGCATCCCCACTTGGCTGTGAATAGGCTTTCAACACTGTAGTGTATCACCAGTCCAACATCGTGGTTTGGCAATATACTGCAATGTTGAAACAAGTTGCATTGGCCCCGGCCTGTAAGGTGCCTGGGGACGCTTTCACCCCTGTGCCTCGCAGGCCAAGGCCAATGCAGTTGGACCCGGCCCGCTGCTCAGCTGGGGGGTAGGAAGGCTCCTGCCCCCACCCAGCTAAGCGAGCCCACCGGCTCCCCAAGACGGAGGGTGCCCCGCAATGGAGCCTGACAGGCTCCATCTGCCTTCTTCAGCATGTAGTCCGAAAACAGCTGGAGTCCCAAACTTGGGAAACGCTGAACTAGATGGAGAGGAATGTATATATACAGAGTCAGATCACTTGCTCATCTAGCTCAGTGCCGCCTACACAGACTGGCAGCAGCTCCCCAGAATTCCACACTGGGGACATTCCCAGTCCTACCTGGAGAACTGAACCTGGGGCCTTCCGAACGAAAGACAACCGGAAACTCTGCAGACCTCCCTCTTATCACTCCCTGGGAAAGGGGTGGTCAAGGTTGTTAAGCACTTCCAACCCAGACAGGACCCCAATGAAGGGCCTAGTCAAGAGGCAAAGCACCTGCTGTGGGGGCAGAAGGACTCAAGCCCAATCGCCAGAACCTCCTGGTGGGGTTGGGAAGATCCTGCCTAAAAGTGTGCAGTGCCACCGCTGCCAGTCAGTGCACGCAACACTGGGCTAAATGGGCCAATGATGAGCCCGACTCTCATTTTTTCAAAACAGGCCCTACCTCTGAGCAGAATCCCACTAAAAACAACCAGAGGGGGGTAATAAAGAACAGCATGCCACCCCCTTGCCCAGCACCCATTCAGTTCAACAGAACAGGAAATGAAATTAGGAAGGCACAAGCCAGTTACTTAATAAAAGGCCTATTAAACATTAACTAAAACTCTTTCTCCTTTTACTTTTGCAGACAGCACTTTTGATGCTTGCAGTTGCAATAAAACCAACTTGCTGATAAAAAAGGGGGGGCATGGTGGAGAGACCATTTCAAGTAATCTGCACCCAAATCCAGTTCAGCTGCTTAACCAAGACTGAACCCCTTTCACCACGCAAAGTGGATCAGTTGAACAGATCAAATCCACACCAGCACCCCTTGAAATGAAACAAAATGAAGGTTTGATTGCCAAGTTTTATTTGCATGTTATTGAAAGGTCAAGCGCTCGAGAGCGACTGTTCTCATGGAGGTGGATAAATGACTGGGGGCGACGCTGGGGAAGGCGTCATCTTCCAAAGGGCAGGCTCATTCCAAGGGTTTAGCTGCAAGGCAACGTGGAATTTCCTGCAGAGGCTGTAACTCTGCATGCCAAAGACGGGCGCCCTTGCTTACGCAGCAGATTTGGAGGCACAGAAGAAGGCACTGCCAGGACCAGGGCTCACGGGGGCCTTGCCAATATTGGGGGCCCCTGCCCACCATCCTAAAACTCCAGCAGTGCTAAGTTGGGCTCTGGCACAAGGAGGGACGTTTCAAAATGGTGGGTGGTGCACACAGCCGGGCACACGCTGTGGGGGGACTCACCACCTGGCATCCACCGAGGGTGTCTGCAGCTGCCCATGGATGTCGGCTGCTGGTGCCAGCCCTGCTCCCGAGTAAAGCTGAGCGAGTGACAAGAGCAGACCAGCATTTGTGGCATGTATTGCGTTGAGAGTGATACAGTGGTACCTCGGGTTAAGTACTTAATTCGTTCCGGAGGTCCGTACTTAACCTGAAACTGTTCTTAACCTGAAGCACCACTTTAGCTAATGGGGCCTCCTCCTGCTGCCGCACCGCTGGAACACGATTTCTGTTCTCATCCTGAAGCAAAGTTCTTAACCTGAAGCACTATTTCTGGGTTAGCGGAGTCTGTAACCTGAAGTGTACGTAACCTGAAGCGTATGTAACCCGAAGTACCACTGTACTCAGAGGTCAGCAAGGCTTACCAGGCATGGGCCTGCACAGAAGTGATTTTCAGCGTCTGGGCATGCGCTAGACGCAATTTCCAGCACCGCGGACATGCGCAGATGTGATTTCCAGCATGCACAGAAGCGATTTCTGGAGCCGCTAAACTGGCGCAGCACAGCGCGGGGACTCGCTGAGTGGGCAGCTTGGTTCAGGGGCGGCTCATGGGCCTGTTAAGCAACCATCCTCAGCCACTTCTGGCCCATGGGCCTTAGGTTGCCAACCTCTGGTTATACTCCTGTCTGCTCAGGGTCAACTCCCTCCTAGAATTCTGTCTCATTGTACTAGTTTTCAGCCCTGTGATGCGGAAATACCTTGGTTAGAAATTGCCGAACAGTGAGTGGTACCTCAGGTTACAGACACTTCAGGTTACAGACTCCACTAACCCAGAAATAGTACCTCGAGTTAAGAACTTTGCTTCAGGATGAGAACAGAAATCGCACGGCGGCAGCGAGAGGCCCCATTAGCTAAAGTGGTGCTTCAGGTTAAGAACAGTTTCAGGTTAAGAATGGACCTCCGGAACACATTAAGTTCTTAACCCAAGGTACCACTGTACTGGCCCCGTGTATAGGGCTATTGATGCACTCTTAGTATACACAAGTCTGGTCTGTTGCCCTGGCTGAAAAGTTAATTTGTCACAGCCAGAGGCAAATCAAACACTTTGTCTTTTTATGCAATATGGCTACCACTTATTTCACTTATGTGCCACAAAGACCAAACGAAAAGACCAGCTCAAATGCATGGAAACTTGTGGAGAGATCTACTGGAATAAGGACTCAAATTATCATTGTCTGTCTTTCACAGGTCTATGCAGATACCAGGCATATCTCTTGACAGAAGGAACCATCAGCTGCTTTTGTCTTGGTTTGCAGTTTATGTTTATTTGTTGTTACATAGGTTTGTTACAAGCTGTGATAATAAAATAAAAACAAAAATAGGGAAAGTCTTCACTAGCATGGAAATTCTAGAAAATTTCCCACATGGGATATTTGTTTTATGCCACAACCTCCCATGGAAGCCGTGTTGTGACTGGCGCCCACAGCACTCTCTCAAAATTTGAGATGTGCCCACTGGTTGAAAAGGGTTTGTGACCCCCAACATATGTTCTTAAATATCCAGAGAAAGACTCTATACAGCAGCTCAAAATTCTCTTCTAAGTGCTGCTTTACTTATTTATATTCACAAATTATTATTATTATTAATAATAATAATAATAATAATAATAAACATTTTTTGGAAGCCAGGACATTAGCAGGCCAAAGTATGTTGCAGAAGTACCACCCCTCCCCATATTAGTAATTTAAAATACTTCATTATCTATAGCAATAAAAACTGAATTATATGTAGCCATATGCATATTTTTTCCACTGAAAGAGTCCATACATATTCTTTTTAAAAGAAACAGAAATGAAGGGAAATGTTGAAATTAAAACAAAAACATGACATTTTCAAAAATAGCGTTTCTCATTCTTTTTGGCAAAGGACCCCTGACCGTTAAGTCTAGTCGCGGACGACTCTGGGGTTGCGGTGCTCATCTCGCTCTATAGGCCGAGGGAGCTGGTGTTTGTCTACAGAGAGCTTCTGGGTCATGTGGCCAGCAGGACTAAGCCGCTTCTGGAGAACCAGAGCAACGCACGGAAACGCCATTTACCTTCCCGCCGGAGCGGTACCTATTTATCTACTTGCACTTCGTGCTTTTGAACTGCTAGGTTGGCAGGAGCTGGGACTGAGCAACAGGCGCTCACCCCGTCGTGGGGATTCAAACCTCTGACCTTCCGATCGGCAAGCCCTAGGCTCTGTGGTTTAGACCACAGTGCCACCCGTGTCCCATTCTTTTCGGTACTACAGGGCTAACAGGAAGAATCTTCCTGGTTTAGAATCTTTAACTAAATTAAATCCCTGTTAATGGTTTTAGAACTCTGGGAAATGATTGAAAATCCTGTTTTCAATCAGATAGGAAGGTAAGGAGGAAGATAAAAATCAACAGCCAGGAAAGAAGGGAAACATAGGGGAGAAAGGTTGTCAGTTTGTATCTGAAAGTAATTAGGTATTTTTGACGCCCACATCATTGAGCGTCAAAAGAGTTCCGTGCGCAAGCCAATCAGTGCAATCAGTTTCTGCCGCACCTACAGGGCACTCATATGCCCACATCCACCACCTGTCTTACATAACTACCCTGGGCTCCTTCAAGACGAAAGGCAGGATACAAATTCAACAAATAAAAGCAAATACTCAGGGCACCATGGAGGAAGAGGGGAAATCACGGGGCTATTCACCAGCCCTAAAGAACTAAGCTTGTTCTCCTATGCTCCACCAGGCAAGGGACTGTTTGCACAAGTTAAGTCCAAAGCAGTTATCTTTAAAACCCTTGGAAGAGTAGGGCCATCTATCTCTGCATGAGCCTGTCCACACCAAATGCTAAGCCATGGTTTGTTTAGCCTCAATATGGTTTGTTCAAACAGGTACACCCAGGCCAGTGAACCAACCATGGCTTGATTTCTGCCAACAAACCGTTACGTGAAACCATGGTTAGTTGTTGGCTTACACAGCTTGCCTTAACTATGGTTTGCCATTGTGGCAGAACCCAACAGCCTTGCTTTGCCATGGTTTCCTTGCCCCCCCGCAATAGATGCTCGCCAACGACAGAGACACACAGCAAGAGAAGCCAGAAAAGAAACCAAGCCTTTGTTGGTTTCAACATAGCCACCAAGGTCACTCAAAGTGCAGTGGGAGGCAACTGGCGACACGTCCTGCTCAGTGGTGTCCCCCCTCCCCCGTTTATGAAACACTGTCCTCCAGGGAGGCTTACATTGATATCCTTCAGACACCTTAGCAAAACCCTTTTTTTTTCTCAGAGTCTTGATTGCAAATTTCAGTCCAATCATGACTAGTTTTATCCTGATATTTTGATCTGCTGCTTTGTATCTGTAGTGCTTTTATTTATTTACTTTCCTACATTTCAGTCCTTTTTTCCTGCACGAAACCCAGTGGATCCATGTGCTTCTCAGATGGTCCCCCATCCAGGAACTGACCAGATCTAGACCTGATTAGCTTCAGCAAGGCAGCAGCCTCATGCGCCTTCTGACTGCATCTCTCCCTTTAGTCTGCTATATAAGCTACCCTGGTTAAGTTCTGTTTCAAGGACAGGGTTATAAATACATTCTACTTACAAGGTACAAGTAAAAATCCTGCGTCAGCATAACTCAAAGCCCACTATCACAAAGATGTTACAACTTGTATAAAACACAATGACATGGATTTGCTTTGATTTTTCAACAATTTACGTTGCTTCTACTTACTGCAGGGTGAGGGGCGCAGAGCTCAACAACAACACACACACACCCCCGCAAAGAGGGGCACCCTGTGACTCACACACAAAATCACCTGAGTGGGTTTCACTTCACAAGCACAAAACCTTGGCAGGGAAGGCAGAGGCAGAAGAAACGTGATCAGTGGCCTCAAAAGAAAGTTCCCTGTCAGATGGAGGTGGGGCACGCGGCCGAAATTGATCCACAAGAGAAATAACTGGCAAAGGCAAAGGGCAACAGCAGCTGAGCAGCTTTGCCAGGAGCCTGCTAATGTTTAAGGTGCCTAACTGTGTGGCTCTGCTCTCCTGGGTCCCGGAGCTGTTTTGAAAAACAAACATGTTCCGATGCAGGCAGAGGCAAAACAGCTCCAGTGCAGCTAAGAGTCATGGGATACATCATGTGCCCTGCTTGGAACCATAATGGGCATGAGTGCATGTGCTGCGATTTCGCAGAAGGATTTAAAGCCACAGAATCCAACCAGTTCTTATCTGGGACACCCAAGATGCAGGGACAGATGAATGAAAGGACTTCATAATGTGGTGCTTACTGAAATGATGGAATTCGCTTCCACAAAAGGCAGGGATGGCCACCAACTTAAAGGTAAAGGAACCCCTGACCATTAGGTCCAGTCGTGGCCGACTCTGGGGTTGCGGCTCTCATCTCGCTTTATTGGCCGAGGGAGCCGGCGTACAGCTTCCAGGTCATGGGGCCAGCATGACTAAGCCACTTCTGGCGAACCAGAGCAGTGCACGGAAACACCATTTACCTTCCCGCTGGAGCGGTACCTACTTATCTACTTGCACTTTGACGTGCTTTCGAACTGCTAGGTTGGCAGGAGCAGGGACAGAGCAACAGGAGCTCACCCCGTCGCGGGGATTCGAACCGCCAACCTTCTGATCGGCAAGTCCTAGGCTCTGTGGTTTAGACCACAGCGCCACCCACGTCCCTGGCCACCAACTTGGGTGGCTTTAAAAGCAGACTAGACACATTTATAGAGGATAGGCCTGTCAACAGGTGCTTGCCGCAATGGCTATGTTCTAGCTACACCATCACAGGCAGTACAGCCTCTCAGCACCAACTGCTGGATCACAATCGGGGACAGAGCTGCTGTTCCACTCTGGTCCTCCTTGCTGGTTTCCCACAGGCCTTTGGTTGGCCACTGTGAGGTAAGGAAGCTGAGCTAGATGAGTCATTGCGCTGTCCCAGCAGGCTCTTCATGTGTTCCTAGTCCTTATGATTATGTGCTTCAAACCACACAAGCCAAGAATGGGGGCTTGTAGCCTTCTGGAGGTTCCTGGACCTCCATCCCCCCTGGGCCCTGTCTGTTGACTGTGCTGATGGGAGATGAGAGATCAAAAGCATACGGAGGGCACCACCTTGGCCACCCCTGCCCTGAAGTCCCTATGACAGCCTTGCAATCCTGGAGTAACACTAAGGCTGGTTTGAAAGTGCAGGTCAGGGGAAAGCGGAGCCAATAGGTCTACAATTGGCTTACAATCAAACCAAAGCATTCAAAATCTGGACAGAGATGTCACAGCGGTGTATTGTCATGCCAACCACTACAGGTTTCCCAAACGTCTGTAATTTATTTATTTGCACTTAACACTAGGTATCTGATAGGCTGTTAGCTTTGACAAACAAAACGCCCTCTCAGGTTCCACCAACAGCTCCATTCTGGAGGGTCTTGGCCTACTCTTCCAACATCCTGCAAATGGTTATCTTGCAAAGGTTAATAAGTAAGGAAATCTCTTACTGGATCACCTCACCCTGTGCCAATCGCATCTTCAGTGGGAGCTCAACTGGGCTGCCCTCAACACGTCCGTGAGGTCCTACAGGTTCCTCTCCCTTGGCTGTGGGACTCTCTGCAAGGTACAGCCCTTCTTCCCAGCCTCCTCAAATGCTCTTGCCCGACTGGAATCGTGATAAACCTATGACGTTGTTGTTGGCATCTGTCTGACTCGAGAGGCAATGAAGCGCACCTCCAGGGGTGAAGCCAAACAGCTGTGATAGCAGCACCAAAATGACTTCTCCTGGGCACAAGCCTGGGCAGCCTGTCTAGACAACAAGGCCCCCTCCTCAGCCTCACTGATGTGGTCCAAAGAAAAGCAGGGTAATATGTTTGGCACCAGAAGTTGCTGGAAGGAGTGCCATCCATCCACTCCAGATTTGTGTAGGGTTTACTCCTTCGCCTTGGCTTCTCCCAAAGGCATCCCACAAGGTAGCAGAGGTTGTATATATAAAGGTAACATTTACATCCGTTGCTCCACTCGCGTTTGCCTCTGGCCCTAGAAGAAGGAATGTGAGTTTGGGGCTTGTTGCTATTGCAATAAGCAATATTCTCCAAACCTGGTAAAGAGGAATATTGAGCGAGGCAGAGCTGTTAGAAGGCAGGCTCCACCCCCTGAGGGCATCCCTGCCAAGTGAAGCAAAGCAGGCAAAAGCAATAAGCCTTTTCCGTGGTGGCACCTGCTCCCTTCCCAGGGGACCTGCCTGGCACCCACTCGGCTTCACTTTTGGTGCCAGGTCTTTTTCTTCTCCCAGATGTTTACGTGGTTTTCAAGGCAGTTTCTCAGCACTTGCTGAATCAAACCACCAGCTGGGTTTTACTGTCTATCGTTTTCCAGCAAGTCCTTGTGCAGTACAGTCATACCTCAGGTTACAGCCACTTCAGGTTGCATTTTTTCGGGTTACACACCCACCAAAACCCAGAAGTACCAGAACGGGTTACGTCCAGGTTTCAGCGGTCGCACATGCACAGAAGCGCTAAATCGCAACCCATGCGTGCGCAGATGCGCCGCTGCAGGTTGCAAACGCTGTGGGTTGCAAACGTGCATCCCACACGGATCACGTTCGCAACCTGAGCGTCCACTGTATAGGGTTCACTGCTATTATTCTTTTGCTGGCAGCTGCCTTGGGGAACAGTTTTGGATCATACTGTTTTGTGGGTTCTGTCACCAGATAGTTACCCGGTCCTGGAATATACCTGTTGGGAGTCGTTTGACCGCTATTTCAGATCCCGGTTTAACCCAAACATACGTTATGGCTTTTACTTCTAATTTTTAAAGCACTTTTGGTGTACAGTGATGACACTGGCGAGACGCCCTAGAGGTCAGGAAGCAACTCAGTCATGGGTCCTGAAAGGGCTTTCTACACTAATAGAAAAGCTTTAGGTTAAGACATTTGTAGACCAATTGAATCTTCTCTATGCTATGAGATAGACTGCAGAGAAAGAAAAGAGGGAGAGCAATTGTGGGCTGTTTCACCACCACCCACATAGGAGAGCAGGTGCGTAATTTGCTGTTGGCACTGGCAACTGCAGCCTGGCAGCAAACCAGCCTCTCCTCCTGCCCCCATTGCCAAGCCCCTCCCTCTCTCACCGCCCAAAGCATTGGCTAAAACAACCTGCACAACTCTGGCACCCTCCAATTCCCACCAGTCCCAGCCAGCATGGCCAGTGGCAAGGGAAGATGGGAGTTGAAGTCCAATGACATCAGTCCCCCACCACTGACCTAAAGGAAGCCTTGCAGAAAGGACACAGGAGGAGGATATGGGGTGGCTCCTCTTTCTCCCTCAGATACAAGCCAGTTCCTTGTCCTTAGGAGGATAGATCTGCCCCATCTCCACCTCCTTGGAGAGACAGGCAGACTCGGGAAAAGAGCCTCTGTCCCTTCTTGAAACCAGTGGCGTAGCATGGGGGGTGCAGGGGGGGCCGGCCGCACCAGGCGCAACATCTGGGGGTTAGGGGGCGCAAACCCACGGGTTAGGGGGCGCAAATTACTTGCCTTGCCCCGGGTGCTGACAACCCACGCTACGCCACTGCTTGAAACTAAGCATAAATACAGACCTCTGAAATAAAGAATCTTTCCCCCATTTACTCTTCAGTCTCTGCTCCCTGCGCTTGAATTTTAGACTGCAAAAACCTTGGAGCAGCCCCTTCTTCGTATTTTATTTATCTACCCAACAAATATTATATACCTTACTCGATTCAAGTTCTCTAAGCGATTTGCAAAGAAAAAAAGAGAAAACATTCATTTAAAGAGAGAGAAAGAGGTGCAAAGAAGCTAAAGCGATTAAAAATAATAATAACGTAAAATTGAATCTGCAACTTTAAAGCAATTGTGTAGAATAAAATTAGATGGCGAAGCATCACATACCACTGACAGTTCCAGAAAGAGTTGCCGTGAATAATGGCTGTTTAAATCTGTCTCTGTTGCTGCTCAAGAGCATAACCGCTGTGACCACTCTAGTCCACCTCCTGCCCAATGCAGGCAATCTGCAGCTGAAGTGTCTCCAACTGGGGCCTGGCCAGCCTCTGCCTGAAGACCCTTCAGCCCCAGGGAGTCCCACCCCCCCCTTCAAGGAACATGCCTACTTGGTCAGGGGCCAGCAAACTTTTTCAGCAGGGGCGCAGGTCCACTGTCCCTCAGACCTTGTGGGGGGCTGGACTAAATTTTAAGGGGGGAAATGAACGAATTTCTATGCCCCACAAATAACCCAGAGATGCGTTTTAAATAAAAGCACACATTCTACTCATGTAAAAACACACTGATTCCCAGACCGTCCGTGGGCCGGATTTAGAAGGCGAATGGGCCAGATCCAGCCCCTGGGCCTTAGTTTGCCTACCCATGTCCTTGATGAACTGCTCTCACTCTCAAGATGTTTCTCACAATGTTCAAACAAAATCTTCCCTCTTGTAACTTCTGCCTATTAGATCCAATTCTGTCCTCTGGAGCAACAGAGAACGAGGCTTTGCCTTCTTGTCTGTGGATCTGATAGCCCCTCCTCCGCCCTTCAGTCATCTCTTCTCTGGGCTAAACACCTTTGGCTGGTTTTACCTGCCCTCACAGGACGTGGGTGGCGCTGTGGTCTAAACCACTGAGACTAGGGTTGCCGATCAGAAGGTTGGTGGTTCAAATCCCCGCGACGGGGTGAGCTCCGGTTGCTCAGTCCCTGCTCCTGTCCACCTAGCAGTTCGAAAGCACGTCAAAGTGCAAGTAGATAAATAGGTACCACTCCGGCGGGAAGGTAAACGGTGTTTCCGTGCGCTGCTCTGGTTCGCCAGAAGTGGCTTAGTCATGCTGGCCACATGACCCGGAAACTGTCCGTGGACAAACACCGGCTCCCTTGGCCAGTAAAGCGAGATGAGCGCTGCCACCCCCAAGTCGTCCACGACTGGACTTAATGGTCAGGGGTCCCTTTACCTGCCCTCACAGCAGCTGCTTTCCAGGTCAGTGACCATCTTTGCTGCTCTCCTCTGAACCTGCTCCAGTTTCCCAAGTACATCTGAAGTTGCCTTCATTTGCACCAACACTGACTGGCAGCAACTCTCCAGGAACTCAGGCAGGGGACATTCCTAACAATGGGCTGAAATTGGGGCCTTCTGCATGCAGGGAAGATGGTCTATCACTATGGCCCATTTTACTAGGGGGGAAATCAGTGGCGTAGCGTGGGTTGTCAGCACCCGGGGCAAGGCAAGTAATTTGTGCCCCCTAACCCGTGGATTTGCGCCCCCTAACCCTAACCCCCAGATGTTGCGCCCGGTGCGCCCGGCCCCCCCCCTACACCCCCCACGCTACGCCACTGGGGGAAATTACTTCTTCCCCTGACTTGGAAGTGGTGGCTGTACCAATGATGTGTAAAATCTCCAGGGGGCGGGGAGGAATGGCAATGGAAAGGTTTCTTCCTCTCCCCCCTGCAAAAAATGCCATTCTCTTTCTCTTGGAGCTCCCTAAGGGAAAACAAAACAAAACAAAACAGAGCATCGCAGAAGAGCAAGGCGGTGCCGCCAGAAAGGAAGTACAGTATTGCAGTTTATGAAAGGAGCCCCGAGATGCATCAGCCGAGGTGGGGAGGCGGAGTTACCCCCTCCCTCCCATTCCTTTGCAAGGTCCTCGAAGGCGCTGGGGCGATCACCCTGGGATTCCCCGCAAAGCTGCGACATTGGAAAGGATTCTGGGACGCCAAGGCCCCTTTCCGACCGCAGCGCGCGGGGGCTGCTCGAGGCCACCAGCACCACCCCTGGACCCCGAACCTCTTGCTCCGCCGCCCCCGCCAGTTTCCTTTGCTTAAAGCCAGTGGCGTAGCGTGGGGGGTGCAGGGGGGCCGGCCGCAACATCTGGGGGTTAGGGTTAGGGGGCGCAAATCCACGGGTTAGGGGGCGCAAATTACTTGCCTTGCCCCGTGTGCTGACAACCCACGCTACGCCACTGCTTAAAGCGCGCAACCCGAAAGCACCGCTCGCTTTCCCGCAGCCACCGGCGCCCCCTCCCCGCCGATCTGGCCCCGAGAACCCCGCCGGGAGGGGGCTGGCATTGTAAAGGGCGCCCTTCCCAGGGGGAACCCCGGAACCCCGCGGGTCGCGCGGGCTCCCCGAGCAGGAGAAAGAAGCGCATCCCTCGAGCAAGAAGAACATCCTAGACAGCGCAGAAGGAGCCTATTTGAATGACAGCACAGCAGGCGCGCCTGGGGGTCATTCCGTCGAAGCCGGCTCCCTTCCGCCGCCCGGCATTGGCTTGCCTTGGCCCCCCCCGGGAAGCGCCCGCCCGGCCCCGACGGCGCCCAGTTACGCAGGGGCGGAGACGGCGCCCCTTCTGCCGCCGCACCGGAGGAGGGGCTCCAAACTCCCCGGCCAGGCTTCCCCGGGGATCCCGCCCCGTCCGGATTACGCAGCAGCGGAGATCGCCGCAAAAGCGCCGCGGGAGGAACAGCCCCCGCGAAGGGCCGCCCCTTCCCCCGAATAATGCGGCGGCGGTGGCGGCTTCGCCCGGAGCCTTACCTGGAGCTGCTGGAACTCCTCCTCCAGGGCTTGCCACTCCGCGCGGCACTTCTGCAGGGGCTGCGCCATGGCGCCCGGGCCCAGCGCGCTCCTCCCGCTCCCGCTGCTGCTCCTGCCGCCGCCCGGGCGAGTGAGCGACGAAGCCGAGCGAGATCCGCCCCCCCCCGGTCCCGGTCCCACGTGCGCGCCTGACGTCACCGGGGCCCGAATCCACCTCCGGCTTCCCCCCCCGCGCGCGCTCTCGGCCAGGCGCTGGGCAGGCGGACCCCGCGGGAAGCCGGCAGCTACGGCGGCGCCTCGGGCCGAGACCCGACCGGGCAGCGGCGGAGGCGGCGGCCCCCCTCCCGGGCCATTGGCGCGCGCCGCAGACGGGAGCGCATCGATCCCCGCCGGTTGCGCGCGCGCCCTGCCGCCTGCTCGGGCCATCGCCTCCTCGCCTCCCATTGGACGAAGCCGAGCCTGGCCTCTTCGCAGGCTCCGCCCCCCCCAAATCTCGCCCTCCCCACCCGCCCAAGCTGCGCTATCAGTTAACCCGTTCTTGCCCGGCTACGCCCAACTCAGAAATGCCTGAGGAGCGCAGCAGCCCCTGGCGGGCTGTGGCGGGATCGCGACGCCTTCTGGTTCAGCTTGCCTGCCTGCCTGCCGGTTTGGGCCACCCCCTCTCAGACCCCGCAGACAGACAGCGAGGCCTTGGTGGTGGTGGCACCGCCTGGCGCTGCCCTTTTGTTGGTGACCCACGACGGGGTGTTTGCGCAATGCTCTGCCTAGTGAGCTCCATCTGCCTCCCTGACTGCTGACTTTCAGGAGGAATTTTGAAACATTCCTGTTTACTCAGGCTTTTGGTGGCAGAAAGGAGGAAGCATCGTTCCTGGCAGACTTGAGGTCGCTGGTGGAGAATGTCTTGAACTGTTTTTAATACCCTCTCTTTGCCATGTCTTCCACCCTGAATTCCCTCTGGAAGGGTAAAATGTAAATCATGTAAATTATACACACACACACATTTATTTATAAATGGCAGTGACGTCATGTTATTACAGTAATCCTTAAAGTATTTTTTGTACATGATGTCAGTGGCAGGCCTTGAATGACTTCTGTGGTATGATGGATAATTATAAGAGAATATAATATTGATGAAAATCAACAAAAGAAAACGAAAATAAATAGTACGCTAAATTAGAAACACAAGAATAACGTATTGTGATGTGAAGTAACAAATATTACCATTTTCTTTCCTCTGGATAACCCTTTTGTTTGTTATTTCTTTTTAATCTCAATAGATCAATTTAAAATATTTATACATGGCAGGGGAAGCAAAGCAACTTGCAAAATTAGCATGGCTGTATTTACTGTATATGGATTTAATATTTTTATTTGTTAGATAATTTTTATCTTGCCTATGAAAGGACCTATGAAAATCTGGCAAAATAGCAAAAGAGCTTTCAAGTTCTCCAGGACTCTTTTTTCAGACCAAAACTATAAAAACTTCTAATATTTACATAGCATTTTTTTAACTGTTCAAAGGGTTTCACATACACAATCTGTTGCAATGTTTACAGAGGTGTCAGTATTAAAATATTCATTTTGCAGATGGAGAAGTTTAGTCCACGTGGCAGAGCAGAGCCAAGATGCAAACTTGGATTTTCCTGATTTGCAACTCAGGGAAAGAACTGCATGTTTCAGCCCATGAGAACAAAACTCACAAGGCCAGAAAGAAACTTAATTTATTAAGACCAACCTAGGATGTTCATACAGAGTATAATGTGTGCTTTCAGGTTGCTGCAATGGTTAATTATGTGCATAATATACCATAATAAAACCGATCCAACATTGCTCATACAAAACAGATAAAAGCAGAGCACGCTCCATGAACCACCTGGACTTTCATCTGCAGCAGCAGCAAAAAAATCCCCTTCACCTTCCTGCCCACCCAAAAATCCCAGGCAAACAGGTTCATTTGCACAGGATAGCAATGCAGATGCTGTTGGAATCCAATTCCCATCGGCATAGCCAACGGTCCGAGATGATGGGAGTTGGGCCAACAACATCTGGAAGGCATCAAGTTGGGGACGGGGCTAGCAAAATTAAGGAGGTGCTGGCAGAAACACAGCGCTGCTGACAAACCTGCCTGAGAAAGTGGTCTGCACAGGCATTTTAAGAGGCATTCAAACACATTCAAAGGTTTTAATAAAAAGTAGTCTTTATTAAATAGTTTTCCAGATGAAATACATTGTTTCCAAGAGATTTGCATGGGGAAATCTTTTCGATTCCTGAAGAATAAGGGGCAGTGGGGTGAGGGAGGCCAGGGCCACATCTGCACCATTTCATGTGCTACGAAGCCGAAATAAACACTCATGGCTTCTTTCCCCAAAGAATCTGGGAGCTATAGTTTGAAAAGGGTGCAGAGAGTTGTTAGGAGACCCCCTGCTCCCCTCCAAGAGCTACAATTCCCAGAGTTCCCTGGCAAAAAGGGAACTCTACCCCCTAACCAGAGTTACAATTCCCAGAGTTCCCTGAAAATAAGGGAACCCTACCCCTACCCCTACCCCTGACACTAACGCTAACCCTTAACCCGAGCTACATTTCCCAGAGTTCCCTGACAAGAAGGGAACCCTAACCCTAACACTACCCCAACTCAAACCTACCCCTACCCCTACCCTACTCCTACTCCTACTCCTAACCCTGCCCCTACCCCTACCCTAAGCCTAACCCTAACCCTAACCCTAAGCCTAACCTGCCTAACAACTCTGTCACATGCTGTGATCACACACACCAGGCCTTCCAAAGCTGAAGCTTATTATTCATCCCACCAAATAGCCATTATTATCATGATTATTATTATTAGCCCATCTTCCGTAGATTTCAGGGATGGGGCTGATGGGAGTTGGAGTCCCAACAATCCCTGCTGGACACCAGGCTTCCCATCCCTGGCCTATAAGATAACCAGCATCATAACCCTAGTTAAGTATTTCCTGCCATACCTTGTACTGGTCGTTGGGTCACAGCTTGTTCCAAGGCTCTGGGTTGCTCTTTTTGTCCCAGCCAGGCAGAGAAACGTGACAAGAGGCAGGCGGCAAGGAGTACATCTTTGGAAGAACAAGAAAAACATACAGCATAAAGCGTAACGCTCTGCCCAACTCTTGGCACATGGTTCCCACCAAATTTAACAATCATGGCCTCCTCAGTGCCACCAGAAGAGCACTCTTCTTTTATAATGTGGGATGTAAAAAAAGGCCACCATGCCACAAGTATTGGTAAAAGCCCTTTAAAGCCAGTTAACACACAGTTGCATAAATACAAGGGCAGCTTCTCCCTGCCTTGCACCAGAGACAGCAGCAAGTTTGTGAGGCAGTGCTGGACAGAACTCGATGCTGGCATCCCAATCCTACACTTTCTCCATGACAGGTTCCTGATAGACTTTGTGCTTTCTGCTCAGACAGTTCATTGGCTTTACACTCTTCCCAAATACCCTAGTAGCTATGCTGTACCGTTCATTGCAATGCCTTGGATACAATTCGGCTGAGGAATGGTTGGTTTTCTTACTCTAAAGCTAAGAAGCTGATGCTCATGTTTTACTGTGGTTTTATAATTTGTTTTATAACTATTATTATTATTATGCTGCCTCTGGAGCACAGCAGGTCATATTTTATTCAGGTGGCACTTTAAGATGTACCACGTAAAGAAGTGGCAAAAGCTCTGCCCCCAAGGAGTTTGGAAGGGTGCTTATCAGCCTGGCCCAGCCAGGACACCAGTCCCTGGCACTGGGTCCCCAGACGCTCTTCAGTGGCAGTGTCGCTTCTGATAAGAAGCCAAGCTCACTCCCATCCTCTCAGGCCACGGATCCCTGTGATGAATTCTGAGTTGCGTAAAGTAGTGGGCAGCTGCCACAGATGGGAGTCCAGCTGAGGTCCCATTCAAAAGCGCTGCCTCACATCCATCAGTGAAGGACACCCAGGGGCCACTGGGAGGCAGGGAGCACGTGACGTGGTTTTGCAGGGATGGCAGTTGTCAGCACCATGCCAAGGGCTGATCCTGCCCTGAGGGGTGGCAGTTACCTGACATCAGGGTTGAGAAGAGCAAGGCGCATGGTGCACAGGCCGGTCCCTCCGATTCCAATCAAGATAAACAGAGGAATCAGCTGTGATAAACAGAACGTTTTGAGATCAAAAGCCGAAGTTCAAAACCGGAATAAGTCGCCTAAGACAGTGTGCGTGGGAGAGGTCAACTGCGAATGACACCAGATTCAGGTGGAAGGCCGTGCTGATCTGTCATAGTCATAATAAATAACAAGATGAAAAAATCTTTTTCAATAATTCCAGTGGCACCTTAAAGATCAACTCAATATAAGTTTTCAAGGTATGAGCTTTCGTGTGTAATACACACCGTCAGATACTTCAGCCTTATAACTGTTGAGGACTGTTATGGCCAGTTGGTTCCACAGGGAAGGGCAAGGGATTCTTAAAGGGATAGATGACCAAAATGAGCTTCTAACTGCATTCTATACAAGATCTTAAAGTAGCTGTCTTATTGCAGAAGAATTTTAGAAATACACTTGAAAGAGAAGTTGCTGAATTACAACTCATTACCAAACTAAAAACTATGGAGAGACCTGGTCTGAATGGAGATATTGGATTCATGTCCCATTATACATACTGAAGCTAAATTACTGGAATTATTAAAAAATATCTTTTCATATTTCATCTTGTTATTTATTCCGAATGACACCTGCACACAAACAAGCAACTTCCTTGGGCAGACAACGTCTGCTCCCAGGTTGCTAACTAAGGCTTTTTAAGTCTCCAGCTGCAATTTTTATTTCTGAGAGAATTTCTAACCTGCCTTTCTTCCAAGGATTCCAGGGGAGCCTACATTATAATAAAACACAAGAATTACAATTGCCAGCAAGGGCTGCCCAGCCTCTCTTACAGTTTCAACAGCAGATTTTGCAACATCAGTTGGGATATCCCCCCCCCCCCCCAACAACAGTGTGGGGATAGGAAGTTCTTTAAAACGTAATTTTGGTTCTATGAGGATTTATTTTTTTATTTCACAAGATTTAGATACCGCTTGATTGTAGTAAAACCTTAAAGTGGTTTACAAAAAGCAAAAGAATCAGTAGAAAGCTGTGAAATCAACTGTTTAAAACATTCAAAACATAATTAAAATCAATCCCAAACTAAAACCCAGATTAAAGCACATGTCAACATTCTACACATCCTGATGGGCTTGCCTAACCTAAACAAAACTGTTTTCAGCAGGCACTAAAAAGAGTACAGTGAAGGCATCTCTGATGTCAATAGGCAGGGAGTTCCGAAGTGTGGATGCTGTCACACAAAAAAACTGATTTCTCACCATAGCTGTCAAGCGTCCCTTATTTGGCGGGGCAGTCCCTTATCCTAGCGCCATGTCCCGCTGCTGTCCCTTATTGATGATGTCCCTTAAATTTCCCGGGTTTCAAAGGAAGCAACTCCTCTCCCTCCCTCCCTGCCGGCCAGGGAGGAGGGAGGCTCCAACTGTGTTGCTTGGCTGCGTTGCTCACCCAATAAGGAGTCTAAGAACAACCGGGGGGTGGAGCTTGCATGCCTTGTGCGCGTTGCCTGGGGACTCGCCTTTGCTCAGCGCTTCCCAGTGGAGAGGTGACGGTGGTTTTCCTTGCTGCATCCCCTTTGCCGGGTTGCTGCGCTGTGGGAACCACCGCTTGAGGCTTCGTTTGGCTGCTGGCTGGGCTTTCTGCCTTTGGCTCGGGGGGGCTCAGAAGTTTAACATACCTGTGTTTGGAACATCCCTTATTTGGGCTGCTGATCCCTTATTTTCAAGGCTGTTGGTCCCTTATTTTCAAATCTGTAAATTGACAGCTATGTTTCTTACAGATGCAGAGCGAATATTCCAAGACAGAAGGATGCCAACCACAACAGTGCAAGTTCTGCAGACTGAAGCAGTCCAGTAGGCATAGATCTTGCAATTAAACTGGTCCCAAGCTGTTGAAGGCTTTATATCCTAATAGTAACACACTGAACTTGGCCTGGTAGCAAATTGGCAAGCAGTGGAGGTCTGTGAGCAGTAATATGCTGATGGGGGTCTCACTCCTGTCAGCAATTGTTCCACAGCATTATGCACTAACTGCAACATCCAGATCAAGAACAAGAAATGCCCTATAAGGAGTGCATTGCAGCAAGTCTGGAAGTAACCAGTGCACGGACTCCTGTGGCCAAGATTTTCCAGTCCAGGAATGGTCGTAGCAGATAGAAAGGCACTTCTAGCCACTGAGGCTGCCTGGACCTCCAGGGACAAAGCACCCGCAGACTGTGTACCTGCACCTTCAGGGGAGTGCAACCCCACACAAGAGAGGCATCTGAGCAGTTTCTTGGACACAGGAGCCACTCATCTACTGGGCCTCCATCTTGTCAGGATTCAAGCTCAGCTTGTCTTTCCTCTCCTGAGTCAGATGGAAAAATAGAGCTGAGTGTCATCAGCATACTCATCAGACCTTGCCCCAAAACTCCTAATGGCCACTCCCAGCAGCTTCATATAGATATTCCATAGCATTGGGAATAAGGGAGTGCCCTGTGGCACCCCATAACGTCACCTCCAGGGGACTGGAAAGCATTCTCCCAATGCTACTCTCTGGACTCGGTCTCAGAGGTAGGACCAGAACCATGGTAACACAGCACCTCCAAGTCCCACCTCAGGAGGATACCATGTGAATGCTATCAAAAGCTTAAGAGATTTTAAGAAGGACTGAGAACCATTTATGTACATCAGATGACAAGGAAATAAGCAGCTATCCTATTTTTAAAGGACATCTGAAGCAGCCCTGTTTAGGGAAGTTTTTAATATTTAATGCTGTATTGTTTTTAACACTCGATTGGGAGCCGCCCAGAGTGGCTGAGGAAACTCAGCCAGATGGCAGGGTATAAATAAATTATTATTATTATTATTATTATTATTATTATTATTATTATTATTATATCTACAGAATCAATGTAAAGAAGTGGACACACTTGCAGGGTTTGATTAAACACTTTTGCACCCAACAAAACAAACTAATAAAATAAATGTAGAAATAGAAATATGAGGTTAGAATGATAAGAAAAGAGTAATAATTATCTTACAGAATAAGAAATAACTAATAAGCAGGGTGAGATAAAGCACCAGAAAAGGTAGTTGAGGGAAGTCATGGGGGGATTTGGGGATTTATATGCTATTTTCCCCCTTTTGTGTGAAATATTATAAAATTGAAAAACTTAATAAAATCATTAAACAACAAACAAACTTAAGAGCACTTCGAAAAGGAACCTGCGATTATTAAGACTAAGTCATGTCAGACAAACCTCATTTCTTTTTTGATGGGGTAACCAGCTTGGTGGATCAGGGGAATGCTGGGGACATAGCGTATCTTGATCTCAGTAAGGCTTTTGATAAAGTCCCCCATTATATTCTTGCAGAGAAACTGATAAAATGTGGGTTGAACAAGGTAACTGTTAGGTGGATTTGTAGCATAATGGAGTCAACAATTTAGAAGGCAGGTCCAGGAAGGAAAGAATCCTAGAATCCTAGAATCATAGAGTTGGAAGAGACCCCAAGGGCCATCGAGTCCAACCCCCTGCCAAGCAGGAAACACCATCAGAGCACTTCTGACATATGGTTGTCAAGCCTCTGCTTAAAGACCTCCAAAGAAGGAGACTCCACCACACTCCTTGGCAGCAAATTCCACTGTCGAACAGCTCTTACTGTCAGGAAGTTCTTCCTAATGTTTAGGTGGAATCTTCTTTCTTGTAGTTTGGATCCATTGCTCCGTGTCCGCTTCTCTGGAGCAGCAGAAAACAACCTTTCTCCCTCCTCTAGGTGACATCCTTTTATATATTTGAACATGGCTATCATATCACTCCTTAACCTCCTCTTCTCCAGGCTAAACATGCCCAGCTCCCTTAGCCGTTCCTCATAAGGCATTGTTTCCAGGCCTTTGACCATTTTGGTTGCCCTCCTCTGGACACGTTCCAGTTTGTCAGTGCCCTTCTTGAACTGTGGTGCCCAGAACTGGACACAGTACTCCAGGTGAGGTCTGACCAGAAAACCCCTACTGGTATAAATGGGAAATACCAGAGTTGCTCCTAGTATACAAATTCAAATATGTGTGAGTGTGGACTACTCTGGTCTAATCGGAATGGGATTAACAGCTAGATAATGTTAAAATATAGACAAGCCATGGTGGTGGTGGGGCTTACGTCTGCCCCCACCGCCTCTCCTACCCTTCTCCAAAATGTACCATCTGACTTGCTCTGATAATATACGGCTTGCACTTCTGCTGTTAGTTTCAGCTTGATAAAACACAAGCAGCGTCCACTATGGCAGGAGTCTGAGAATTCACACAACCCAAGATAATATTTGTTGTAATCTTAACACTACAACTAAAATCAGAAGAGGTATTATTATTGTGGACGTGGGTGGTGCTGTGGGTAAAAGCCTCAGCGCCTAGGGCTTGCCGATCGAAAGGTCGGCGGTTCGAATCCCCGCAGTGGGGTGCGCTCCCGTCGCTCGGTCCCAGCGCCTGCCAACCTAGCAGTTCGAAAGCACCTCCGGGTGAAAGTAGATAAATAGGGACCGCTTACTGGCGGGAAGGTAAACGGCGTTTCCGTGTGCTGCGCTGGCTTGCCAGATGCGGCTTTGTCACGCTGGCCACGTGACCCGGAAGTGTCTCCGGACAGCGCTGGCCCCCTGCCTCTTAAGTGAGATGGGTGCACAACCCTAGAGTCTGTCAAGACTGGCCCGTATGGGCAGGGGTACCTTTACCTTTACCTTTATTATTATTTATGGCCTCCAGATGGCAGCACTGCACACAGTCTTTACAGGTTTGCTGAGCCTCCACCCAGTTGTCTGTCTACAGATTTTCACTCTGTAACCAACAAAATCAAGGAGGGAAGCTTAGACCAATGCTGAGAGCACCTGTTTTGCACGTAGAAGGTCCCAAATTTAGTCTCTGGAATCTCCAGCTGAAAGATGCAATTGCAGGGAAAGAATTTCTGTCTCTGCCTGGAAAGTCCCTGCTAGTCTGGCATTGCTTGGTGGCAGGCTTATTTATTTAAACATATCTATGCCGAATACAACATTTAAAGCATAAATTAAACACCAGAGATCAAAACATTGGAGATGCAAAGACTGTTGGTTTCTGAGTAATTTGGTAAAAGAATAAAATGAGAATTCCCTGGATGCATAGATCCAGGTTTGGTGAGAGAGACCCAGCAGAGATTTAAAATCACAAAACTTGCAGCAAAGTAGAGTGTGGAAATATAGGCTGTTAGTTTATCATATTCCTTTCTAAGTTTCTTCCAAAATTTCCCACTTCCCCTCAACATAGAAAGAGACCACACATTTGGTAAGTAAAAAATGGTTTACTTACAAACTCCTCAAATATCATATTCATGTCCGTTTCCATACAGCAGCAATAAAAGACAGGTGGTACAACTTAATTTCAAAATTGGTTTCTAAATGTTTCTAAATTATTTGCATAGAAACAAGACGGCTTGCTAAAGCCATGTGGTCTGGGCTTGGAGCAACCAGCCCAGACATTCTTACTGGTTGGTTCACCTGGTGGAAAGAGAAAAAGAACGAAGGGTTTGGTAACCCTTCCTCCCAAGGTGAGGGTATGTCACCTAGCTAAGCCTGGCTGGACAGCTTACTCTGTGGTCTTAACCCATTCAACTTTAATTAGATTTAAGCATGTTGATTATATGAGGCTAGATACTGTATATCCCATAGGGACGCAGGTGGCGCTGTGGGTAAAAGCCTCAGCGCCTAGGGCTTGCCGATCGAAAGGTCGGCGGTTCGAATCCCCGCGGCGGGGTGCGCTCTCATTGCTCGGTCCCAGCGCCTGCCAACCTAGCAGTTCGAAATCACCCCCGGGGGCAAGTAGATAAACAGGGGCCACTTACTAGCGGGAAGGTAAACGGCGTTCCGTGTGCGGCTCTGGCTCGCCAGAGCAGCGATGTCACGCTGGCCACGTGACCCGGAAGTGTCTCTGGACAGCGCTGACCCCCGGCCTCTTGAGTGAGATGGGTGCACAACCCTAGAGTCTGTCAAGACTGGCCCGTACGGGCAGGGGTACTTTTACCTTTACCTTTTACTGTATATCCCAGAAAAGCTTCCTGGAATAAAACAGTTTTATTCAGACACCTGGAAGTTAGCAGGTATGGGTCACTTTCAACCCTTTCCAGTAGTATCTGATCAGGCAGGGTTCTTACCTTGCATGGAGTCACGTTTTTGCTCCAAATATGTTTTTTGCCATCTCTGCTTGCAGCTGTTCCATTAAACTGCTGGCTCTGCTGCTGCATTTCCCCATCAAACCGCTGTTCTATTTTGTCAAATCACTGGCTCTGTTTTCCCATCATCAGCTCCACCTGTTTGCTATTGCTATTCCTCCCTCCATTTCACTTCAGAGACACAACACCCAGAGGTCCTCCTGCAGGAAACGTGAATCCCACCAACCCAATCTCCTAGTGGTGAGATATTCCAGGGGTTTCAGGTGCTTACCAAGAGCCTGGTTTCCTGAGACTGAAAGTCAGCAGAGACTGTGGTGTCTTTAGGTTAATATTGTGTGTGTGTATAGGGATGCAGGTGGCGCTGTGTTCTAAACCACTGAGCCTCTTGAGCTTGCCGATCAGAAGATCGGCGGTTCGAATCACCGCAATGGGGTGAGCTCCCGTTGCTCGGTCCCAACGCCTGCCAACCTAGCAGTTCGAAAGTGCAAATAGATAAATAGGTACCACTCTGGCGGGAAGGTAAAACGGTGTTGCTGTGTGCTGCTCTGGTTTTGGTGTTCCGTTGCGCCAGAAGAGACTTAGTTATTCTGGCCACATGACCCAGAAAAACTGTCTGCGGACAAACGTCTACTCCTTCGGCCTGTAATGCGAGATGAGCGCTGCAACCCCAGAGTCGTTTGCGACTGGACTTAACTGTCAGGGGTCCTTTACCTTTACCTTTTTATGTATGTATGTATGTGCATGCACATACACACACACAACTGAGCCAAGAATGAGGTGCTCACAGCATTCACACTCCAAAAGGTCTCACATCTCCCTTAGTCAGTCTTAGATTCCAGCAGAAATCAAGCATGGGTCTTTGTCCAGCTTTGCAGACTGCTTTCTTGCTGCTCACATCACACACCACAACTCTAGCTCTTGTATTCCTAACTACCAGCCAGGGATGGGGAAGGGCCCACCCATTTGCCCCGTGGCATCAAGCAACTTTTTTGGTTATGCCGATCATGGTCCTTATGTGGCTGGCTAATTGTTTTACAATTCCCTAGATAACGGCACTGGTTTTGTGAGCTTGGTCTTGTACCTTGGACTCAGAGGCAATATGTAGACTGATACCCCTCTCCCCCCAAAGCTGCAACAATATAAAATAAGCAGTTTATTATTTTGAGTGTGCATGTGTGTATAAATCGGTAATGATACATTATTTATAAATTTTGTTAAATAAAATAAATAATAAATGCTGACATGTTCTAACCTCTTTTTAGCTTGTTGCTGATATGGTTTCTAAAATGATTCAAATTGTTTTTAACTGTTTTTAATGATAGTTTTAATATTTATTGTAAATTGCTTAGAGGCTTTGCTACAGTCAACATACATACATACATACATCATTTTATTTTTATGCTGCCTTCCACAGTTAAAACCATGCTCAAGGTGATTTACAACATGGGAAAAAATACACAATTCAAAACACATAAACAATAAATAAAACATCAAAAAGTACACAACCAACTTGAACAATTTCCACATCATAATAATAAAAATGCAAACAAAAAATCACAAACAAAACAGCAACACCCCCCAACACCACCTAAGCACCCTAAGAATTTAGTAGTATATAAATTTTATTCAGTTGTTTCTTGATGCTAAACATATACTTATTTCTGCAAAAAGAAAAAGAAAAAAGAAAAAACCAGAAAAAAGCCAAATTCCAGTGTGAGGAGGGGCAGTGGGCCACTGTGCCGACTCCTCCCCACACTTTAGCTGCATGTGTGTCGCCCCCCAAGAGAGAGGCAGTTCCCTGTGAACAGATTCCGATGGATTTGACCAACTTCTATTCATCAGACAGTCCTCAGGAGGGCAGGGCGCCCTCGGAGTCCGTCTCTGGGCTTGCTCTCCTGCAGAGGCTTGCCCGTGTTGCCATGGCTACCCTGCCACATTGCAAGCTGATGTGACCAGCCTGCTCTCCAATGCCAACCCCACAACCGCCCTCAGTTGCTTTTGGGCAGCCCTTCTGGTTCCCAGGACAGTCCAGACCTAGAGCGGTGGATCTGAGGTCAGTCTTTAATTGTGTTAAATTCTGGAAGGGGAAGAGAGAGGAGACCTGGTCTCCTATTTGAAGGGTCCCAGAAGACAACTCTGTGGGAGTGTTTCCTGCAGGACTTGGGGGGGGGGAGTGTGAGCAGGGATAGGCAAATCTGTCCGTTTTGGTTTCTCTCACCCAGTTTCTCATTGTACCAAACTTAAATTCATTTCCCTGCACTTCCAAATCTGTTTCTGGGTGCTTGATCTTTTTTTAAAAAAAATCCTCTAGAAAATTCATCAGCGCCTTAGCGTGCATTTCCCATAATATGCACCATTCTTTCCCCTAATACAGGACATTTTGTATGTTATTTCTATGGCTACATGCATTGTTATGCACAGTTGCCTCTGTGCATTTTCCTATGCATGATTTTTGCATTGCAGAATTCAGAGAAGCGTGAATTTTCGAGAATATCTGTGTTTCAGTTTGCATGTTGTGTGAAATGAAATAGAATCGAACTTCTCCCCCAACCCCATGAGCAAGAAGCCCCCTTAGCTAGACAGATCTGGAGTTTGGCTGCTTTAAAGTGTATATGAGACGGCATTTGATTATGAGGCCTTGTTTGCTTAAAATTTAGGATCAGAATGAATTTTAGTATATGTAGGTTTTGATCTTGGCATTGCCCCAGGTGCCTTTGGGAAGGGATTCAGTTACAAACTACATGTAAATCCAGCAGTGTGCATTTGTGGGAGGTGGAATAAATCTATATTGATGGAAGATAAGTCTATCAGTGCCTACTAACAACACTGGCTCTAAAATGGGATCGGGCATGTTCCCAGAGGACGAAGGCTTGATGAGTGCCTATTTGCTATGACAATTATATATCTAGGTTTTGAGGCAGTCTACCTCTGGTGGCCAGTTGCCACTAAATTGGCCTTCCACCTTCCTGTTTGTGGGCTGCCTGGTCTCTGAGGACGTAAGATGCTAGGAGGAACAGCGCCTCCTTGGGCTCTGGAGCCAGCCATAACCCAAGTGAATGGAAGCAGAACCAAAAATGCTTTGGGCACACTACCTCAGCATCACGTGGCACAGTTAATTAAGTACATTACCAATCAGCTTTACTTGACCTGATGCCTTCCTATCGGCCTCAGCCAGGACAGCTGTTGTAACCCAGAACATCTGGAGGGCGTCAGGTTGGCAAAGGCTGATATAGATAAGAATCAGTATTTTGCATCACAACTTGGATTTTTAAAAAAATTAAAAATTAATTGGCATTTATATTTTGTTTTTGTTTTGCAACCGGAAAAACAAAGCATTTGTCTCTATTACAGGCCAAATTCTGCAGATGTTCATCTATATAATTCTATAGAGAGTTTCCAGCATTGAATTCATTCAACCATGGGTGAGTACTTGAGTATAGGAAGCATATCAAGGTGGGGAGGAGGAGGAGGAGGACATTAGATACAGGTGTACAGGTGAGGGGACGGAGAGGATCACAATCCGTAATCCATCTCCCTGCTCATCTTCTTAACACCAAAAGAACAATGGTTCAGGCGGATTAAATGCAGTGCCAAACACAGAGCTTCATTCTCACCTTTAAACCAGGGATGAGGAACCTGAGGCCCTCCAGATGTTGTTGGACTACAACTTCCATCATCCCCAGCTGTTGGCCATGCTGATGGGAGTTGAAGACAAGCAACATCTGGAGGGCCACAAGTTCCCTATCGCAGCTGGAACCATCACCAGCCCTGTGGAGGGGCAGCCCAGGAGGGGCCCATTGTAATCCAGTGGCAGACGCTGCAGTCCCATGCGCCACACCAAACATGGACCTTTCTGTGGTGGCTCCCCATTTGTGGAATGCTCTCCCCAGGGAGGCTCATTGGGCACCTTCCTTTTATATATCTTTAGGCGCCAGGTGAAAACGTTTATCTGTAACCAGGCTTATCAATCAATCTGTGGCCTTTTAAATGTGTGCGGCAGGGCTATCAGTTTGTTCTCGTTTGTCTTTGTTATATACCATATTTTTACGGGTATAAGACTAGGTTTTTCCCCTAAAAATTAATGTCCTAAATTTGGGGGCGTCCTATAGACGAGAAAATATGGTATTTTGCATTCTCATTTAGGTTTTTTATGTTGCAAGCCACCCTGTGTTATTTGGATGAAAGGTGGTATACAAACTTATTAAATAATAACAATAATAACAATGCATTTAAAGCACCAGGATACCACTTTACCCGTCGTGGCTTCCACCAAAGAATCCTGAGAACTAGAGCTTGCTAAGGGTGTTGAGAGTTGTTAGAGGACACTTATTCTCCTCACGGAGCTACAATTATCAGAATACCCTGGGAAGAGGGACTGATTATCAAATGAAAGGGGATTAGACAAATTTATGGCCTAAACCACAGAGCCTAGGGCTTGCCGATCGGAAGGTTGGTGGTTCGAATCCCCGCGACGGGGTGAGCTCCCATTGCTCGGTCCCTGCTCCTGCCAACCTAGCAGTTTGAAAGCACATCAAAGTGCAAGTAGATAAATAGGTACCGCTCCAGTGGGAAGGTAAATGGCGTTTCCATGCGCTGCTCTGGTTTTGCCAGAAGCAGCTTTGTCATGCTATCCACATGACCCGGAAGCTGTACGCCGGCTCCCTCGGCCAATAAGGCGAGATGAGCGCCACAACCCAAGAGTTGTTCGCGACTGGATAACTGTCAGGGGTCCTTTACCTTTACCTTTTAACTTACAATGGGAAAGTGGAATTAATACCTTTGAATGCCAGTCGTGGGTAGAAGCTACTGCCTTCACGCCCAGTTTATGGGCTGAACCAAGGTATTTTTCTGCCTGAGGATAAGATGGCAGTCCTGTTGGACGGGCAGCTGAATCTTACGTTAACTGTGGTGATGGGATGCTGGAGGGCAGTGAGACTTACCTAGTGGGTGTGTCTCAGGCTGCAGAGCCCACCACTTTGTGTGAAATTGTGTACAATTGAAACACCCCATTCTGTCCCCGCCCAGCCCCCGTTCCACCCTTTTAGTGACATCTTTTATGATGTTTCAGGGTCACTTTAAGGGTCCAGCTCTGTGCATGTGTGCACAATTGTGCACATGTTGGTTGCACCTAAAACGGGGAATGCTTGCTGTTCTGTCCTCCAGCATCTTGATGCCTGAGGCAGCTGCTTCATTTGGCCTAATGGTAGGGCTGGCCCTTTCCAGGGGCATCTGTACGGCCACTGTAGGATACAAGATGCTAGATTATTATTATATTTCTTTTTACTCTGCCTTATTCCCTGACGGGACTCAATGAGTCTTTGGTCTGATTCAGCTGCAGGGCTCTTCTGGTCTTAGGAGTTGCTAAGAGGCTCGTTCTTCAGGGTTCAGCTTCTTTTTGGGGTCCTCTAACTGTTAAATCTACACACAGCTTCATGGTTTGCCAGCCCCCAAGTCTTGCACCCTGTTCCACTGCTGGCTAACAAAATACTCAGAGCAGAGACCAAGAGGGAAAAGGCTGAATTGGCAAGATCTCCTGGGCAATTGGTGCCTCACAATATGGACACCCTTGCCCTTGACGTCACCTGTGATGTCACCATGACCTTATAAGGTCTGGGCAAAATAACTTAGCCAAAGGATGCTTCAAGGAACAGAGGCAAGTCCCTGGGTGCAAGAGGCAGTGGACCAACAGGGCTGTCCGAGAGAATAACATCAATGTAAACTTCCACCTGCTATCTAGCCATAGGAATAGGACTATTAAGGTAACTCATTTATTGTTTAAAAAATGCATATACCCCAATTGAAATATGTTTCCAAGGTGGCTCATGTGAGGTAGGGGCGAGGTCATTGTTAAGCTCTTATTTAATATATGGCAGGGTTAGCTGCTTTGTAGGCCCAGAACAAGAGGCTGTTTACCGAAGAACAAGTTAACAAACAAATCCATAGGAAAAGGAAAGTAACTACCAGAGCAAGCTGAAAGGGTAGAGACTTGGCTCCAACTCATAGTAAAGGGGGAGAATATTTAGGTTTATCACTTCCCATTACTACAATAATCTATTGCACAGAATAGGTTCTTTAAAAGCTGCCTTATACTCATCTACCCAGAGCCGGCCCTACCATTAGGCTGCCTCAGGCAGCTGGTTTTATGGTTCACAAAAGGGCAGCACATTGTTAGTGGAAGAAGCGCTTGTAGGATTTTCTGCCTTGGGTGCAAACTTAACTTGAATGGCTTTGGACACCGTGCACCTTGAATTGGCATTGTGTGTGTGATTTGTTGCTTCCCTTCAGATGCAGCCCTTATCCTGCATCTACCTCAGGATTGTCTACACTGACCAGTAGCAACTCCCCAGAGTTTCAGGAAGGGGGATTTCATGCAAATCAGGTGCATTTCATGCAAATCAGATTTCATGCAAATCAGGTGCATGCAAATCAGGTGCATTACCACCTGGGTGCAGTGACACAGGAAACAGGTGTGACGTCGTCGTATCCTTAAAATAGCCACACCTAGTATTTTCCACAATAAGGCAGAGGTTTACTCTGACAGTATAATTTGCAAGGAGAGAGAGAGATTTAAAGTTGTCTGGAATGTATACTTTCTGCCTTGGAAACCTTGCCCTCCGGTCCTAAATGTCTGTGCCTGCTGATGGATGTTGGGTGATGGAAGAGAACTCTGCACATGCTCAGAGGTGTTTTTCTTCTGACAAGTTTTAAAGCATTTCTCAGGCGCAGGGAAATAATATGTTTCCTGTGAACTCATTTCATCTGCAGTCAATCAGCTTGCTCTCTTCATTGCTCCAACTGTCTGACGACTTTATTTCATTTTTTATAATTTGGTTGCTGTGCAGTTATTGTTGCTTTAATGTTCTCTTTTATTACCTTTGCTTGTTTAGCCTGGTATTTAATTTATGAGACGCTCCACTCTCAGATCAGCAACCAGATGACGCAGGTGATAAAAAAACTGCTTGTAAAAAAAGAAAGTCAGTCAGTCATCCTGCAGAACCCATGGCTACGAAAACTGTCTCTCTAATTGTATTTCAGATATCCCTAAGTTTTTATTTGTCCCCTTCCAGGCAAGGAAAGTATGCCCATTGTTAAGTATCCCAGGACAGTTGACCCTCTTTGGTATGAATGGGATAGGAAGGCCCAGAAATGTGGATTAAGGCACACCGTTTATGCGGTCAATGGCGATCGGTACACTGGCGAATGGCTGGACAACCTAAAACACGGTAAGGACAATCCAGAGCAAGAATAGTAGAATATGTTGCAGGATATTCCAGGCAAAAAAAAAGCAGCCTGGAGAGGCCCAGCAATTCCCTCAAATAAAAAAGTCTATAGTTTATTTGAGACTGCATGCAAGAGGACTTAATTAGTATTCACACAAACTACAGTGGTGCCTCGCAAGGCGAAATTAATTTGTTCCGCGAGTTTTTTCGTTGTACGAGTTTTTTCGTCTTGCGAAGCACCACTGCATTTAAACACTGACAACGGCGGGGAGGGGCGGGGATAAGGAGGACAACTGCCGCAGCCAGTACCTCAGACTCACCCGCGCCTTGCGGCCACCGCACGACGTGGCTGCTGGAGGGCGGCGGGGCTCAGGAGTGCGACTCCAGGGAAAGAGAGGCACTGGCGGCAACAGCTCTCTGAGGGGAGCGCGCGAGGGGGGTGGGCAGCGGCGCGAGGCACTAACCATCAGCCGGAAGGTGGGAGGGAGCCGGAGGAGCGGGGAAGCGAGCGTGCGTGCGTGCGTGCAGTGACCGTCGCCATGACACGAGAGGCAGGGCCGTTTTGTCTAGCGAAGCAAGCCCTTAGGAAAATCCGTCTTGCGAAGCACCTCAGAAAACGAAAAACCCTTTCGTCTTGCGAGTTTTTCGTCTTCCGAGGCATTCGTCTTGCGGGGTACCACTGTATTTCAGGCGGCTGCAAGGGCAGCTGGGAGAAAAACACAAGGCTGTTCCTTCATATTTTGCAAATGTAAAAACTAGCCTCAGGTTGGATCCTTCTCCAATGCATGTTGAGGCAAGCAGGTCCCTTGTGAGCAGGGGCGGAGGAAGGGGGGTGCGGTGTGGGTGGGTCACCCTGGGTGTCACCACTGAGAAGGTGACAAAATGCTGGGCGGCACTTACTGTGGGGCCTTGCAGCGCGCCCGAGCCATGCGACTCTCCTGGGAGTGACGCAGTGGCTTGGGCGCCTGCAGGCTCTGCGCTAACCCCAAATGGTCCGCCTATTGCCTCCCCCCTCAGCTGTAGGGCGGTTGAGTGGGAGGAGGCAGGCAGACTCCTTGGAGGCCCCGCGGAGCATCCTGCCCCGGCTGGCCCCCCCTGCGGGCGGCTGGCCTCGCCCCTTTGCGCAGGGCTGCTTGGCAGAAGACATGTAAAGAGATCAACCTTTAAATGAGTAAAGCCAGAGCATGAAAACAACCCCCCTCACTTGCAATCTGCTATTCACAACAGGTAAATTGCTTCTGAAAAAGAGGATGTGATTAACTGCCATGGCTAATAATAATAATAATAATAATAACTTATTATTTATACCCCGGCCTTCTGGCTGGGCTTCCCCAGCCACTCTGGGCAGCGTCCAACAAAATACAGTGGTACCTTGGGTTACATACGCTTCAGTTTACAGACTCCGCTAACCCAGAAATAGTACCTCAGGTTAAGAACTTTGCTTCAGGATGAGAACAGAAATCGTGCTCCGGCGGCGTGGTGGCAGCAGGAGGCCCCATTAGCTAGAGTGGTGCTTCAGGTTAAGAACAGTTTCAGGTTAAGAACAGACCTCCGGAACGAATTAAGTACTTAACCCGAGGTTCCACTGTATTAAAATACAGTAATGCATCAAACATTAAAAGCTTCCCTAGCTGCTGATAGACCTAGCAGGGAGTCATCCGTCTTTTTAGCTCTGAGCAAGTGCTGTAGGTGCCACCACCGCAAGCAACTTCTCTTCCCTCTCGCTTGCCTCACTCCCCTTTCCCGACTGAGAGGCAAAGGAATATACACGCTGGTGCGCGCACACTTTGCTTTCCCAAGGGATAGACGTAAACAGATCAGTAGAACCGATCTGACCCCTGAAGAGCACATAGAACTGAAAGAGGAAGTGTGCAAGAGAGACGCTCTTCCGACTTCCTCCTTCAGCGCTAGGTAACTTTTCAAGAGAGATAAAGGTACTGTCAACCACCTTGAGGCCAAGGGGGCAGTAAGATAGGCTCAAAAGCTTAGCAGGTGTCAGGGTAGCGGCTCTCAATTTTTTTTCTCTGGACCACTCTTTCAGAATAAAAATTTACTTGTGCCACACCAATCTTTTTATTGATAAGATATACCATGGAAAACAAAAAGAAACAACTCCTAGCAGTGCTAGGAGTGCACAGAGCACAACTGCGTTATAAAATGATCACGAGACACCCAGAATGTATAAAACATGAATCATTCCCAAAATACAATTATAAACGAGCTCTTACATACATACCTTAAATATGTACACAAACTCAACGAGAGGTGTAAGCTTGCCGTATCACTTGATGATCTCACTCTCGTTTTGAAAAGATATCTGTCCATATTCTGCAAATAAATAAAATAACAAATTGATACTGTACTATGCGGCACTGAAATTCTTGAATGTTCATTTGCTTGTCCTGGAATCTTCCAGCCACACTTGCCACCCTCTCCTGCTGCCGCACCAGTGCTGTGCCTTGCTCCCTTTGAGAACCACGGTGTCAGGGGAAGAAGACCTCAAGGGCGCCATCACACGCCTGGGACACTGCACTGGTGACCCCTTTCCTATGTCCAGGGCGGTGCCTTTGTAAATCATTTCTCTTTTTCTTTTTACAATCAAGCGGTATACAGTGGTGCCTCGCAAGACGAAAAGAATCCGTTCCGTGAGTCTCTTTGTCTTGCGGTTTTTTTCGTCTTGCGAAGCAAGCCCATTAGCAGCTTAGCGGATTAGCGCTATTAGCGGCTTAGCGGGCTTAGCGGATCAGATGATAAGCGGCTTAGCGGATCAGCTGTTAAGCGGCTTAGGGGTTTGGGAAAAGGGGGGGGGGGGGAGGAAAAAACCCTGCAGGAACTCGCAAGACATTTTCGTCTTGCGAAGCAAGCCCATAGCAAATTCGTTTTGCGAAGCACCTCCAAAACGGAAAACCCTTTCGTCTAGCGGGTTTTCCGTCTTGCGCGGCATTCGTCTTGCGGGGCACCACT
Organism: Podarcis tiliguerta; assembly: GCF_965153285.1. Lineage (NCBI taxonomy): Eukaryota > Metazoa > Chordata > Lepidosauria > Squamata > Lacertidae > Podarcis > Podarcis tiliguerta. The sequence goes on from NC_139549.1 coordinate 38,423,633, forward strand.
GTATAAATTTTATGAAATGAATGAATGAATAACTAAATAAATAAATATCATGCAGTGATGTTGAGGACAACCTCCTCTGTAGGTGGGCGATTTGGGCTCACAGCAGTCTTCCATGGATTTGCTTCATGGAAGACTCTCAGAACTAGATAATTATTCATTTATCTAGTTTGGAAACGATTGGCTCAAGTAAATTAAAACCATAATGCACGGGCAGTTTTATTGGTCACGAGAGAAAGTCTGTGCTACCAGTTCCTTTTGTCCCCATGGCCAGGCAAGGGCACGCAGACATGGAAGAGGACAGGGGCCATCTACAGCGGAGACTGGAAATTTGGAAAACGGGATGGATATGGGACATACAGCCTCCCTGATCCCATCACAAAAGACTACAAGAAAGTGTACTCGGGTTGGTGGAAGAATGACAAAATGTGGGTAAGTCGTGCTCTTTTGCAATGGTGTATGCGAATGTATACCTTTAAAAGTGAGCCAAGGGCCAGAATCTGATCAGCATTAATACCAGAAATAGGGGCTGGGGGTGGAATTGCCAAAGCTCTGAGCTGCTGCATTCTTCTGCCTGTTACAATAGACTCCTGCTGAAATTCACCAAGTGCCTTGTTCCTTTTTCTGAGGTGAAAATTTAAAGCTCTGTTGCCTCCCCCTTCTTCTTTTTTTTAAATGATATTTATTAAAAGTTTTATAGTTACAGAGGAAAAAGAAAAAAAGAGAAAAAACACAATATATATATATAGTAAAAAGTAAAAAAGTAAAAAATACATCAAAAAGCAAAAAAGAAAACAATACCTCCACCCAAAATCTGCACTTCCCCTAAGGTTGCAGTGCAGGTCTCCAGCCCACTAGTGTCCACAAACACACATATACCGTATTTTTTGCTCTATAAGATGCACCAGACCACAAGACGCACCTAGTTTTTAGAGGAGGAAAACAAGAAAAAAAATATTCTGAATCTCAGAAGCCAGAACAGCAAGAGGGATCGCTGCGCAGTGAAAGCAGCAATCCCTCTTGCTGTTCTGGCTTCTGGGATAGCTGCGCAGCCTGCATTCGCTCCATAAGACGCACACACATTTCCCCTTACTTTTTAGGAGGGAAAAAGTGAGTCTTCTAGAGCAAAAAATACGGTAGTTTGTTTAGGGTTAGGGTTAGGGTTACGGTACTTGTGTGTGTAAAGATGTGTCTATTGGTGAAGACAGCATTATAGCAAGGAAAAAAATATCTGTTAGGCAAACTTGCATACAAAAAGGTGAGTTTTATGAGGACATTAAAAAAACAACAACCACAAAGTTGGCACGGAGAAATGAGAAGCTGAGAGAAAACAAAAATTGACAGATTTGTCCTGCTCTCAGAAGTGGGGCGGGGAGCAAATCAAATGGGCATCAGCAACAAGTATTGACTTTTTAAAGAAAGGTAAACATTTTAAAGAGAAAGCTTGCTGTTGTGATCATCCACATGAATATCTTTTGATTTTAGGGATACGGAATAAAATTTTACTCAGATGTGGAGTATTACGAAGGGGAATGGGCCGTTGGGAAGAGAAGCGGCTGGGGCCGGATGTACTACAAGGACGGCTCCATCTATGAAGGCCAGTGGTCTGAGGACAAGCCAAGCGGGCAAGGCATGTTCCGCTTGAGTAAGTACCGCCCTGCTGCGTCCAGGATGCTTGAGAGGTCTGGTCCTCTATGCCTTTGGGCAGTGGTTATGTAGCCTTATGAGGCTTTGCCCTCGGGTGGGAAAAATATTGCGCCTGGGAAAGGGAAGTGGGAGTCAACAGACACTCAAGGAATAGTTTCGGAGAAAAAGGTTTTATTTCTACCATCCATGAACTGGTAGAAGGAGCAAGTGTGATAGTCCACAAAAGCATGCACGAGTTCACAATCATGTGCACAAGCATATATACCCATTCCAGATCCCTCCTCCTTTCTCCTCCCTCAGGAGTCCTGCCCCATGATGTGTTCCCCTGAGCATGTACAGAAAGCTGTCTTGGGACTATTGTGGACTCTTGGCAGGAAAGGGGGTGAGGGGGTTTCAGTGTGTTCCAGTTGTTTCATTCTTGTGCTTTGGCATGGTTCCTGGACTGAAAGCAAGTTGCAATGTGGTTCTTTTGCATGGCCAGAAGGCATGAGAAAGGCCTGAGAAACAATGGACTGTTCTCTACCTTTGTTACAGCAGAGCGGAATGTTTCTGATGCTTAGCTGCTGAGAAAATGATTTTGAGAAGCTTTGAGAAGCTTTGAGCCTGCTTTGGTGGGGGGTGACTTCGGGCCTAGGTGAGGTCACCTGTCCTCACCTTCCTTCAGTTAGAACGGGCCCCAGCCCTTCCCACCCCCCAGAACAGAACTTGGGGCACGTTAAGGCTGGCCAGATGGTGCCACCGCTGACATTCTCAGCTGTCTTTGCTCAGATAGACTGCTGCTGCCGCTGCTGCTCAAAAGGTGGCCTGCGCAATGACAACAACACAACGGCTTGTTGCTGTCTGTGCCACATATCTCCATTTACCCTGCCTCAGCTCACACCAGTAGTCTTTTGAAGACTTAGTGGGTTTTAGTGGTTTCAAGGACAGGGCCCCTGCGCACAGAAGCAAAAATCACATAAGTTGGGAGCACCCTGGAGGATGCGCAGAAAAGTGGGGGCGATGGCTGTGCTACCCCACACATCAGTGTAAAAAGCAACAACCACAACCCTGCTGAGTCCCCACTCTCTTTGGGGCTTCCTCCACCCTCACTGACACCCTCTTCAGGCTCTGGGGGAATTTATGTTTAAGCTTTCTGTCCCCATGTGTATATGCAGTCACATGTGTGTTGATGAAATGTCAGTGGCAGGGAGACACCCGTAAAACCCAAACTCTCCTTGCCATGCCATCCTGGCTAAGGCTCTGATGGGAGAACGTTTCCAGTCTGGGGGCCACACTACCCCCCTTCTGGGTGGCATCCTGAGGGTCACAGGGCAAAGTGGGCGGAGCGGCAAATGTAAGTTTTTGCCTTTCCACAGTAGGCCAGTTTCTCCAACCGCTCTTCCGTCCAGGGAGGCCGGAGTTCATGGATATATTCCAGCCAGGCAAAAACGTTTGGAGCCAGTGAGGGGGCAAGGCCTGGGGAGAATCTCAAGGGCAAGAGGTCAAGGCCTGGAGAGGCGCATTGGTCTCCTGGGCCAGAGGCTGCAAGCCCTGCGCTACCACCTTGAAAGCATGCTGTGCTTGGCTGAGCCAATGTGGTGCTGGGGTCAGCAGGCTGGACTAATTAGAGCCATCAAGACCTGGGGTCAAATCCCACTAAGTCATAACAAAGGTACAGTGGCGTAGCGTGGGTTGTCAGCACCCGGGGCAAGGCAAGTAATTTGCGCCCCCCCCCCCGCTGCACTGTCCCTCCCCCAGATAGTCCCTCGCTCTCTCTCCGCACCACACTGCATGCCTGGCACCCTCCCTTCCACACTGGGCGGTGACCCGGCGGCTCGGATCGGATTCGCACAGCCAGCACTGCAGTGAGAGAGAGTGAGTGAGCCAGGTAGAGGCAGAGAGCTGCGAGTGCGAGCGCGAGCGCCCCCCCCCCCGATGTTGCGCCCGGTGCGGCCGCCCCCCCCTGCACCCCCCACGCTACGCCACTGCAAAGGTAGCTTGGAACTCTGGGTCGATTGCTCCTTCTCATCTTAACCCCATCTCTCAGGGTTGTTGTGCAGGTAGAATGTGGGACAGACCCATATATGCTTTACTGACCTCCTGAGAGGAAAGGGAGGATTAAAATGTCCTTTAAAATTATTATTGTGCCATGCTGAGCAATCACATAATTTACTGCTGTTTTAATAGCTGACAGTATGTTTACATGAACTGTTAAAGCAACAGTTTGCTAGTCCTGCCCAGGTTATGCGGAGGGCAGGTACACTTAATTACACTGCTGTCCAGGATCTGTTTGTATCTAACTTCCAGCATCAGGAAATTGCTGAGATTTAGAGTCTTGGTGGTTATCTATAAATATCTTTAGTTTCTAAAAGGACAGGTCATGACTGCGACTTGACCGATTTCAAGAGGATTCAGAACTGATATCACTTTACCTGAAGGTGACACTTCCTCAGCAGAGGTGCAAATTCACTTTGCATGTGCTCAGAGGTGCTCTTGTTGTAATATCACCTATTCCAAAACTGAGGCGAGGCATTGAAAAGAAGATTATGGGATTAAAATTAATACCTGCTGGGATGTTCTGGGTGTTAAGGATATGATGGATTTTAAATCACCACTGCCACCACCACAAATTGAATAATTGGTCCTCCAGAGACATTGCCCAATTGATCATGAACGGGCTGGATTTTTCCTAAGGTTAAAATTAGCTAATTAATAGATTGTTATTTTCCTGTGCCTGCGGGTTTAATATAGTCGGCTCTGTAACTGGAAATTTTGCAAGGCAGGGGGTAAATGCGCCTTCTGTTAGGTTCGCGATGGACAACCACCCAAGATCAAATAGCTGGTACTGGCTGCTTGCCCAGAAAGGGAAAACTGAAACGTAGGATTCATGCAGTTTTGCTGGCTCCTCCCTTTCTTGCAAAAGGATTTAAGAGCGTTAACCACAGCATCCAAACTGTGAAGGGCACAGCTTGGTGGGGCCATTGCGATGGACATGCGCTGCCCCATTGGTGGAATTCCTTCCCCAGATAAATTTGCCTGGCACCCACATGAATATATTTCCGGTACCAGGCAAATGCTTTTCTTTCTCCACCCTTAATGTTCATATACTGTCTTGGAAGCATCACCAAAGAGCAGTACATGAATCCTTCCGAATAAGCAAAGAGGGAGGGAGCTCAGAACTGCCCCATCCAGAATTCCACCATACCTAGGAGCGTGTGAGCAAAAGTTGCCTCCTGACCATTGAGTCAGAAGCAGGTTCCGTTCTGTCCATTTCAGCGGGGTATTTACTTCCAAGAAAAAAGCACACCAAGAACTAAGGCCAACAAGGCCCTGTTTCAATGTATTCACCTTCATCAGCTAATTTTTAAAGGGTTGTGTAAGTTTGAAGACTTTTGGATAAATATATCCTGTTATTTTCTACGTTTCTCGGGGATAACAACTACGTGTGGGTAGATCAACGTGTATCTTGAGCTTTTCTCTGCATTTTCAATTTGGAAGCCAGGCACGGAGTGCTTCAGGGGCAAAGTCTACAGCCACAATGACCTGCCCCAGTATGAAGGGTGGGTGGGTGGGCAAACTAGACCATGGTAGAACCATTTATTAGGAGATGCTACAGGGCCTTGTGAAAACACAAGCCAGCTTCTCTCTCTCTCTCTCTCTCTCTCTCTCTCTCTCTCTCTCTCTCTCTGTGTGTGTGTGTGTGTGTTTAAAAAAGCATCGATCCCACAAAAATCTCTGTGTCAATTGCAGAAAATGAAAACCGGTATGAAGGCTCCTGGAAGGACGGGAAGAGACACGGTCCAGGAAAATTCATCTACTTGGACACGGGGCAACTTTATGAAGGCTACTGGGTGGCAGACATTCCCCGTTGCGGAACCATGATTGATTTTGGCCGCGACGAAGCCCCTGCACCAACTCAGTATCCCATCCCTAAGGTAATCTCTAGGTTACAGGCTCCCCGCAGGCCCAAAGGCCAGAACGTGCGTAAGGGTGGGTTCCACTGTCTCTTCCTGCAAGCCAACACCTGAGCAGAGAGGGAAGGGCAATTTTAGTCTGTGCTCCAGCTGCCCCAGGACTTGCCCACCTCCGCTCCCTTGGCCTCTTAAGCATGGAGAGTGCAAATAGCTGGATGTGGGGAAGCTTTTCTGGTGAAGGGCAGTGGACCCACAGGAAAAGTCAGCTGATGGTGGGAGCCAAACGTAGGCTGGGTCAGAAGCAAAGTAGATGGGAGTCTGCAGCCAGGTAGGGCAGGATGACGCAAAGGGAGCAGAGAAGCAGCTTTTTCTAAACAAAGTAATTGTCTTTTCCAGTCAATTGAATTTTTTTAAAAAACAAACAAAGATCAGAATCTGATGCTTATTCGTGTAATAATCTTATGTAAATCAGTTTGTGAGACAGTATATAAGTGCTGTAAATGAATGAAGGAACAAAGCAAGGAAAGACCCATCCCATTAGTTTCTATGGCAACATAACTCACTTTTTAAAGATGCGAATGGGGGATACTTACCTGTGAGCACCTAAGGCCACTACCTTAACAAAAGAACTGGGCTGTCCAGTGCAGCAAGCGTCCTCCTATAGATTCTAGCCTCCCACAGGCATGGAAGGGACCCACAGGAGTCATCCTGACTGACCCCAAAAAACCTGTAACAATCTATATGTGTGTGTGAAAGAAAGGGAGAGTGTGCTGTAACTCTTTGTGCTGCATGTGTTTGTGTTAGTAACAATCAGGTGAGGTGGGGGAATAGAGGGGTGTGCATTTTTTTCTCCTTTTGCTGGGTGTGTGTTTTATTGCTATTTTGCCACACCCGCTTTTGCTCTGCAAACCATTGCCATTCAGCGCCCAGAAGGTGGCCAGTTTTCAGTCTGGCCTTGTGGCTGAAACTGATTCCCCATCCCTGGAATGGGGCTTAAAAGGCTATGTGGGGAGCTGGAAGGTTGCCAGTTTAAGTATTGGCTAGGAGGACTTGCAATGCTTCCATAGGCTAGACCCTCTTTCTCCCCCTGGCATTTCCCACCCTCACTCTGTTTGAAGAGCAGTAAGAGGACTGTCCTGTATTTGGAGTTATCCTCCGTTTGAAGGGTTACTCAGTCTGAGTCCAGTTTAAAGGCAGAAAGAACTATGGAGCCCCAGGGTCCCATCAGCAGAGAGCAGACTGGTCCGCCTCTCCCAGCCACAGCCTTCCTCACTATGCAGAAAGGCACTGCTATTTCTATTTAGAGTGCAGTAATTATTTTATTACTGTGGCCTAATTATTCTATTCTATTCTATTCTATTTTGTTTTATTTCAGTAGTAAGCCTAGGGCTTTCTGATCAGAAGGTCGGCGGTTCAAATCCCCACGACGGGCTGAGCTCCTGTTGCTCGGTCCCTGCTCCTCCCAACCTAGCAGTCCAAAAGCATGTCAGGAAGGTAAACAGCATTTCTGTGCGCTGCTCTGGTTCGCCAGAAGCGGCTTAATCATGCTGGCCACATGACCCGGAAGCTGTACGCCGGCTCCCTCGGCCAGTAAAGCGAGATGAGCGCCACAACCCCAGAGTCGTCCATGACTGGACTTAACGGTCAGGGGTCCCTTTAGGTAAAGGTACCCCTGCCCGTACGGGCCAGTCTTGACATACTCTAGGGTTGTGCGCCCATCTCACTCAAAGAGGCCATGGGCCAGCGCTGTCCGAAGACACTTCCAGGTCACGTGGCCAGCGTGACATCGCTGCTCTGGAGAGCCAGAGCCGCACACGGAAACGCCGTTTACCTTCCCGCTAGTAAGCGGTCCCTATTTATCTACTTGCACCCGGGGGTGCTTTCGAACTGCTAGGTTGGCAGGCGCTGGGACCGAACAATGGGAGCTCACCCCGCCGCAGGGATTCGAACCGCCAACCTTTCGATCGGCAAGCCCTAGGCACTGAGGCTTTAACCCACAGCGCCACCCGCGTCCCTTTACCTTTACCTAATTATTTCTAAGTTGGCATCTGTATATTTAAATTAGCATATGAAAGTTTTATGCAAATCTGTCTCCCTTTTTGATTGTTTTTTGGCAATGTATTAAATTGCAAAAAAACCACCATGTTTTTTCCAGGTTGAACTAGCGGACCCAGAGGGTGTGTTGGAAAATGCTATTGTGTTGCTAGAAAATGCTGAAGAAGCGAATTCTCAGCCTCAGAAGGAACGATGACGGCTGACAATCCTGCCCTCCAAAGCGGGGGTTCCTTCCCGCTGAAGGCTGAGCAGCAATGTACAAAGAGTTCTTTCCCAAGAGATTCCCAAGTATTCCCATTGCGATCCCTTCTCTGTTCCCGGTTATGCAAGAGCCCCTTTGCTCACTAGTTTAGCAGCTGCAGCAACACAGAGGGACATGGTAGAGACCTTGTGAGTTCAAAAATACAAGATACCGCACATTTCTTTGCAAGTTGCTTACTCTGGGTTCTTGAAGCAGCTAGTTGCCCTTTGCACTTCCCAGAGCCTGCCCTGATGTTAGTGGCACACACCTCAGATGGCAGTGAAGCTCTGGCACAAGCTAGGGATACAAAGCAAAGGGGAGATTTGGGGCGATGGCTGCAATTCTCTCCTCTTCCTGAATTCAGAAAAGATTCTGTCTATTTTGAACCACCTTTTTGTACCATCAAGGCTTTGAAAGTGGGGATAAATATGATTGACACTGTAGTCTGTAACCCACCACAGCAGGGGGGTGGGGGTGGCAAAGAGAGTGACAGCCACAAAAGGCACAAATTGTATTGTCAAGGAGAGATGTCTAAAAGAGTCCCTGATAGATTCTCTCCATCATGATCTCTTCTTATTTCAAGACTCTCTAAAATACACATTTTGAACCAAAGCTATTCACGTTCTCCCTTCTCCAAGAAAGGAAACCTTTACAGAAAAGGAAGAAGGAAAAAGAGAGAGAAATCTTCGGAAGCCAATGAGGTATCTTCATTAGAAGCAAATAAACTTGCTTACCGTATTTTTCACTCTATAGGACGCACCCGGCCATAGGACGCACCTTTTTAAGAGGGGGGAAACAAGGGGAAAAAAATCTCCCGCTCTCTGCTCAGTGCCCCTTCAGTGAAGCGGCAGGAGAAACGGAGCCCCTTCCATTTCTCCTCCCGCTTTGCTGAAGGGGCGCTGCGCAGCTCTCCCTCTCTGCTGAAGCCAGGAGAGTCTTGCTCTCCCGGCTTCAGCAAAAGGAACCCGAAGCCTTCGGAGCGCAGTGCGAGTTCCTGCTGCGCTCCAAAGGCTTCAGGCGGCTATCCCCGAAGCCTGGAAAGCGAGAGGAGTCAGTGCGCACCGATCCCTCTCGCTCTCCAGGCTTCAGCGAAAGGAATGCATAGCCTCCGGAGCACGGAGGGAGCGCTCCCTCTGCACTTTGGAGGCTTCGCGTTGCTTTCACTGAAGCCAAGGAGCCTGCATTCGCTCCATAGGACGTACACACATTTCCCCTTAATTTTTGGAGGGGAAAAAGTGCACCCTATAGAGCGAAAAATACGGTAATTTGCTAGTGTGCAGGTTGACACCAAGCAACGGATACAGCTGTAGGCTCCATCAGAATGGTTCTGGCACCAGCAAGACAGCTTCCCCAAGCCACTGCTGTTAGCATAATGTTAGCAAGAGAATTTCCCCCCAACCTGGTGCCCCCCCATATGTTTTGAACTACAGCTCCCCTCAGCCCAGCATCAGGAGGAGGGGCACAGACCCTTCCCCCTTGGTCAACAACCTGCCCACTGCTAACCTATAAAATGTCAAATGGAGTCACAATACACACACCTGTCTTTTCGTGTGAGGGTGTTGCTATTTTTAAAAAGTTTTATTTATCGTTTTCAATTTTACAAAATTTGAACATTAACATTTACCAAATCACAAACCATACATCTAACATCAACTTCCCTCCCGCCCCCGTTCCATAGTTCGTTTTAATTACCTTTTACTGCTGCATATTGTGGTTATTCCATATCCCCCCCCCCCCCGTTTTATCTCAATCTACCATATTTTTCGCTCCATAGGGCGCACCTGACCATAGGGCGCACCTAGTTTTCAGAGGAGGAAATCAAGGGAAAGAATAGGATCTCTCCCCCCCCCCCACCAGCTCTGGGAACAGCGGACAGGCTGCAGACAGCCTGTGCGCTTCTCCCAGACCTTCTGCTTGCTTTTGCGGGAGGTGGGGGAATTCCCCCATCTCCCGCAAAAGCCCACAGGAGCCACGCACCCTTTAAGAAGTGCACGGCTCCTGCAGGCTTTTCTACGAGGAGGGAGAAGGGACTGACGAGGCCAGTCAGTCGTTTGTCCCTCCTCGGGGAAAAGCCAGCAAGAGCGGTGCGCTCTTTAAAGGGTGCGCGGCTCCTGCGGGCTTTTCTATGAGGTGGGAGAAGGGACTGATGCGGCTAATGAGTCCTGGGGAAAAGCCCTCAAGAGCCGTACGGAGCTTGTGTGCGGCTCTTGGGGGCTTTTCCCACCTGCCTCCCCCCTGCATTTGCTCCATAGGACGCACACACATTTCCCCTTGCTTTTAGGAGGGAAAAAGTGCGTCCTATAGAGCGAAAAATACGGTACTTTATACTGCTGAATTTACTCTAATCTTGCTAACATCCTGATTTGTTTACAATAGTTATTTCAAATATTCTACAATTTTCCCCCCAATCTTCCTTAAAAGCTTTTTCTTCCTGGTCTCTTATTCTTCTAGTTAAACTAGCCATTGCTGCAAATTATTCTGAAGGGGTCACATAACTCTAAACCCTCGAGCATCTCTCTGATGAAAATAGGAGCGTCCTAAGCAAAAGCGGGACGCGGGTGGCGCTGTGGGTAAAACCTCAGCACCTAGGACTTGCCGATTGTATGGTCGACGGTTCGAATCCCCGCGGCGGGGTGAGCTCCCGTCTTTCGGTCCCAGCTCCTGCCCACGTAGCAGTTCGAAAGCACTCTTAAGTGCAAGCAGATAAATAGGTATCGCTTTATAGCGGGAAGGTAAACGGCGTTTCCGTGTGCTGCGCTGGCTCGCCAGAGCAGCTTCATCACGCTGGCCAAGTGACCCGGAAGTGTCTACGGACAGCGCTGGCCCCCGGCCTCTTAAGTGAGATGGGTGCACAACCCTAGAGCCGTACGGGCAGGGGTACCTTTACCTTTACCTTTAAGGAAAAGCGGGACATTCCAGGATCAAATCAGAAACTGGGGTGGCTTCTATAAATCCAGGACTGTCCCTGGAAAATAGGGACACTTGAAGGGTCTGCAAATATAACTCCTTATTTAGACTGTAATCTCCTCAGGGCAGAGACCTGCCATACTTCCCTTTTGGTTGATGTAAACTAACACTAGCTTGGTTCATAAACAACAAGCCATAATCTAGTGTTACAAGAATGAGCTTTCAAGGGAATGGTGGGCTTCTTTCTCCTCTCCCCTCCTGGACCCCAACCCTGCAACATCTGCTTTGAGGCAAGTCATATGCTTGTCAAAACTGGGAAACTGGTTTGTGATCCTGAGAAACCAGGAACGAAATTTAGAATGAATCCCTGGCCTGCCATGATGTCTGAATCAGACTGTTCAGCCTTGGGTTTTGATCCCAGTTTAAAGCAACCCCACACAGGGTTATTTTTAAAAAATTATATGTTTAATTTATTTTTATTAAATATTTTCTTGGTTTACAAAAGTACATGCCTTGTCTCTTTTTTTCAGGTTGTACAGTCTTTCTTACAAATAAGTTACATTTGTTGTGAGACATTAGTGAAAAGTATAAGGTCGGGGAAGAAGAGGGGGGAGGCTTATATCAGGGGTCAGCAAACTTTTTCAGCAGGGGGCCGGTCCACTGTCCCTCAGACCTTGTGGGGGGCTGGACTATGTTTTGAAAAAACTAATGAACGAATTCCTATGCCCCACAAATAACCCAGAGATGCATTTTAAATAAAAGCACACATTCTACTCATGTAAAAACACGCTGATTCCCGGACCACCCACAGTGTGCATGTGGGGTTTTGTGTTAGTGTCAACTCGGTAGGTTCTCTTTCTGTTTGTTTACAGTGGTACCTCGGGTTAAGAACTTAATTCGTTCCGGAGGTCTGTTGTTAACCTGAAACTGTTCTTAACCTGAAGCACCACTTTAGCTAATGGGGCCTCCTGCTGCCGCCGCGCCGCCTGAGCACAATTTCTGTTCTCATCCTGAAGCAAAGTTCTTAACCCGAGGTACTATTTCTGGGTTAGCGGAGTCTGTAACCTGAAGCGTCTGTAACCTGAGGTACCAGTGTATTACATTTCGTTGGTAGAGGGATTGGGGCCCCAGGGTGTGGTTGATTGCAGTGGGGTTTATTTGCATTTGTGGGGAGGGACTTGTTGGGTTAGGTAAACCAGATTGATTCGTATGCTGTCGGTGGGTTCCTACTGTTGTCTTGTTGGGCTGTGTGTGTGATAAAGGGGAGCCATACTGGGGTGAAGGCGTCCTCTTCTATTTATTCCTGCGTCAGTTTGTTGGTTACTTTTTCTAGTAGGGCTGTTTCCCATACAATTTGGTACCATTGGTCCATGCTTACTGCTGACAGGTCTCTCCAGTGTCTGGCTATAAGGCTTCTGGATTATGAGCTCTGTATAATGTGAATGGCCATTACAATCTTGGAAGGTGTTCAGTAGGGCCAGTCCTGGGGTGACTTCTAATTGTTGAATTGTTTCTTTAAATGTAAAGGTTCATCATTGTTTCACCCGATGTGTCTATCTTTAAGGGGCCAGAGCAAGGGCCAGAGCAAAATAACGAGATCCAGCTTTACAGCTGTGAAACATAGCAGGTGCTGCTGAGTTGCATTGATTAAGCTGTGTCAGGAATTGGGTGTAGTATATAAGGAGCAGCACCTAGCTCTGCCATTACCCTGGGGGATGGGTTGGTGGTTGGGTCGTGTTTGTTTGTTAATGTATTTAGTGTAAAAGGAGTTTTTGTTTTTCTTATTAAAACCTTGTTTAAGTTATTTTTGAGTCCCTTTTTAATGCATGGTCTCCCCAGCAAGCTCTCTGCAGCGCTACCATACTGCAAAAAGTCAACACTAATACCCATTTAGTTAATTTGCAAGCACCCTGCAAAATTGATGATGATGTAGAAAGCAGCAGAAATCCTTCCTCCGTTGTTGAGCTGCTGGACATTATGAGCCCCAAAAAGAAAAGAAAATAATACAGATATTCCTCCCCAGAAGAAAGAGACTGCATACAAAATGCACAGAGAGCAAACTGGAAAAATAATTTTAATTTTCTAGTTTCATTTTTAGTCATCTTAGCAATTATTTTCAAACTAGAATAGGTAAAAATCCTTCAACAGAAAAGTGATTAAAAAACAAGCAACCAGCCCCACCCAAACCAGATAGTACGCATCGCAGAGCCAAGTCTACTTATTACGACAGTTGTCAACTCTGTCCTTCCCAAGATACCTCAAATAATATTTGTGTACATGGTGATAAATTGCTGACAAAATCCCAATGAACTTGCAAAGGAACGCCCCCCCCCCAATCTTTGGCAAAACCATCAACTCATAAAAATTTGCACATTTGAAAAATCTCTCCCCCCCCCCGTTGCTAACACATCTATACACTCATGTAAAAAGAGTTACATTTATGAATAAGTTACCATCATAATTGATTAATTATGGCTAGAACTCTGTGTGTGTTTGTCTAGACCAGGAGTGAAGAAACCTTTCCAATCCAAGGAGTGAATTTCATTGACACCCCCTTCCCCCCCTCCATCCACACAGACAGACAGACAGAGGTGCTTCCTCCCCATTCAAGGACATATTCCAGCCAGGCAGAAGCACAGCAGGATGGGTGAGGAGTGGGGCCTGTGGGGGGAGCCCACACAGCCTGTTCTGGAAGCCCACCTTTGCCCCCGGGATCAGATTCTGCCCCCCCCCCCCCCGGCTCAGATTGCCCAGGCACATTCTGCACAGCTTCTGGGGAAATGAGAGAAGTCCACATTCCAGTCCTATACCCCAAGAGGGCTTATTCAAAAGCACCACCAGAGCCACCGCTTTGACCTTGTGAACCTGGGACTGTGGGCCTCCAGCTGCTGCTGGACTACAACTCCCATCACCCCTGACTACTGGCCTTGCTGACAGGCTGATGGGACTTGGAGTCCAATATCTGGAACACCACAGACTCCCCACCCCAGATTTTGCATCACATTTCAGGACAGCTTACAGCACGACCCCAAGTCATCTTGAATTCAGGGGGCATCTGGCCTCAGGCAAGTGTTTAGGGTTGCAGCCTCAGTCCTTCCAACACAGGATTTCAAGGTACTCTTCATTCTGGATTTAGTGATGTCAGTTTGCTAACCAGATCTGCTCAGAAGTTGAGTCCCAGGGAAATCTTTCGAGCGTGTAAGTGGGGTCAGGATTGCAGCTGCAGCAGATGGGCTTTAAACCACTCCTGCGCCACGAAAGCTGTAATGTCTTGGCTGCCTGGCCTGGGGTAGAGATCCCCTGCCTTGGGAGTAAGGGTGACCCAGGGGGTGCCTGGTGTGTGCGAGAAACTCAGTGCAAAATAAATTTCAGGTGAACTAGGATTCACGTGCCTCGTCGAGAGGTAGAGAGGGTAGCAGTTCTGCTTGTGGGACGCTCTCCCCAGTGAGGCTTGCCTGGCGTCTTCATTACATATTTTTAGGCGCCAGACAAAAACATTTCTCTTCAACAAGGCATTTGGCTGATTAACGTTCTAGGGCTTTTTCAATCTGTTTGTTTTGTTGTTTTATTATGTATTTTGCATTCTCATTTTGTATTTTTCTGTTGTGAACCACCCTGGGATCTTCGGATGAAGGGCAGCATACAACTTTAATTAATTAAACACAAATAATAATAATAATAATAATAATAATAATAATAATAATAATAATAATAGCAGAGGACCTCCATCACTGACGGGCAGCTGGCTCTTGATGTGAGCTTTCACTGGGCCAAAAGGGATGCGGGGGGGGGGGGGAGGCATGGCTCTCAGTAGAGGAAGGTCCAGCCTTTTGTAAGAAGAAATATTGATTATAGCTGTTGTCAAGCTCAGGCTTTGAATAGGCAAAGTCACAGGTCCAATCACCAGCGCCTCCAATTAAAAGATTACCAGGAGATGGGAAAGGCCAGGTGGTTGGCAAAGAGAGCCACTGCCAGCCAGAGCAGGCAATATTGGGCTAGATGGACCAAAGGTCTGACTCAAAACAAGGCATGTCCAGGCACCTAGGTTCCCAGGTGCTGTGTGTATTGCTGGCCTTGTATAAAGCAGCATCACCCCTTTGGTGCAGCATCTTCGGGTGCCAAGCACCTGAGGCAAATTCCAGGTTCCGCTGACTATCAATATATTCAGCAACAACCTCAAGGTGAACAAAGGGGAGAATCAAGAGTCCCCAGTTATCTTGGGGCTCTTTGCAACTCGCTTTCCTGTTGGGTTTCAGCTCCAAAAAGGCTTACCATCACCCAGTTGTGCAAATAAGCCGTTAAAACATTGCTACATGGCATGAAGAACAGCAACAGAACTGCTATGATTTTGTGTTGAAGTCTGCATTCCAAAGACCCTGCATTTCTTTTTTAGAAAAGGTTACAGCCTTAATCTGAAAGGCAGAGCTCATTAAGATGATCTCAACGCCTTCAAAATACACGCCATATTGGCTCACTGGTCTCTTGCAGTGTAAAAGGGAGTGAGCTCATACAGCATCTTGAAATCAGAGTCTTTTTTGTCGTCCCCCCCTCCAATATTCATCATGAAAGAGGGGAAGGGGCTTCCTGAAATCAACAGAAGCCCCTGGCAGCACCTTCAAAATTAACAGATTCACCAGGTGTATGAACAGGCCACTGACACAGGTAGGTACACATACGTTGCGTGCAGAAGGAAAGCAGGAATGAATCACTATTTTAAAGTGAAGCCAAAAGACCGACACACGGCTGGCTACAGCCCCCTGCCGTATCCTTTTTCAGAGGACAGATGTGTACCAGACAACCCCATCCATCACTTGTTTTGCCTCGACTCTCTCTGAAGAAAGATTATATATTTCTTCCCTCTGCACCCGTCTCTTCAAACATCAGGTTTGTGGCTTCTGCCAAAACTAAACTGTCAAACATTTTACGACACAGGGCTGCGACCCGATTCGCAAGGTGCAGTGGGTCGTACAGAGCGCAGCCTTCCCAACTTGCTGCCCTTCAGATTTTTCGGGCCGCAACTCGCACCAGTGAAGACATCGCTTGGCCATGTTGGCTCGGCAGTTGGTGGGAGTTGTGATCTGAAATATCTCTAAGCTACCTGGCTGCTGTTGGCTGGCTGGCTTAGTAAGATAGTGCAGAAGCCAGCGGCCACTTTCCTCCTCCCTGGTCCATTTCGCTGCAGACCTACTGCTCTTGGCTAGAGGTCATAGTTAGCAAGAAGAGGGCTGAACCCCAAGGCCCTGTGTGGGCGACATGCTTAGCCAAACCCTGGCTTGGCTCAGCATGGCAGCACAAAGGACAGGGAAGGGCAAAGCGGGTGCAAGCTTTTGTCCGGGAAGTTTGGGCTGTGTGTCCTGCGAACTTGCTCTTTTGGTTGTGTTTGCTGCAGGTTAACATGGCTCCTCCCAAGCTCTTTAGGAAGCTAAAGAATGCATACATAACACTGTCCAAACTCCTTCAACCCTCAGCTACACAGATGATATAGAGCTAGGATTAAAAAACCCCCGCACAGACTGGAGGAAGGAAGAGGGGTCTGTTTCCTGGTCACTGGTGCAATTTCTCATTGCCGCTAAAAGGGATGGGCCAGGCAACCAGCAAGCTTGGCAAAAAAAATGGGCACCTGCTTCTCCTTTTGGGTGACGGGAGTCTGGGGAGTAGGATGAGACCTGCAGTGTCCCTCAGTTGCTCTGCTGGGGAAGGCTTCTCCGCCTGGGCTCATCTCCTCCCTTTTTGCTTTCTCTGCAAAACCCAGCCTAGGAGAGGAATGTGCGAGATCCACAGAGCGGATCCCACAAGCACCAGCCACATTCTACAACAGCCTTCGTTGGTAAATTGTCATGAATGCAAAAAATAAAAAATATCGGAAGAGCACTAGGAGAGGGAGAGAAATGGAATGAGTTCTTCTAAAAGAACACAGAAAGAGTCACTTCAACTAGCTCTGTATTGTCTACATCAGTGGTGCCCGTCCCCCGCTCCCTTGAAAATTGCGGAACATCTTGACATGATTTTTCTGCCTGTTGTAGCAATCATAATGCACTGTGCTAAATGCTGTAAGAGTTTTACTTGCAGTTTTATTGCCTCTTTCCCTGCCCTTATATATTGCATTTAATGGTATTGCGATTTGATTCCAAAGAATGCAAATTGTAATACAAGAAAATGCCGTATATAAGAAATAAAAGCAGCCATAAAAATACATATTCAATGCGACGCCTCCTGTCACAAAGCCACAGCCACAGAACCACCTGAACAGAGTCTGCGAACCCCTGATCTAAGCTGCCCAGAAGAGGATCTCTGGGGTTTTAAGCAGCAGCGCCTGGAGGTGTCAGGGATTGAAGATGCAGCCTTCTGCATGCAAGGCAAGTGTTCTTCCACAGAGCTAAGGTCCCTCCCCAACTTGAGTACATAAAAAATTGATGCTGGCACCTACTGATTTCAAGTATTTTCCCAGCCCTGTATAGGGAAGTTTACTAGCTCAGTGAAGATGCACATACTGTAATACAGGGCATCTCCTTTTTAGTACAGGTGGGAACCTTTTATCTAAATCTGACGCTTGCATTTTCCAATATCTCTCTCATCGCGATGAGGGTCATTTTATTTGTGAATAAAATATGGTTAACGATGAGGGCTAGAGACTTTAAAATGAAAAAGAATATGTAAGCGAGTCAGCACAGCCAAGGGTCAGGAATGATGGGAGCTGTAGCTTAGCAATATCTGGAGGGCTTCTGGTTCCTCGCCCCTTTTCTAGACGCAACACCGTCACACAAAGAACACAGTACTTTGATAACACACACATCCTGAAATAACCCTCCAATTCAAACACATCCCGCATTCCAGGCTCCCATCACAAGCAGTGAAGACATTTGCCCAGAGAAGAACTCCGAGCCCAGCAGTGTTTTGACACTCCAAAAATGAAGCAATGAGGATTGCCCCTTAAGAATAAAATAAAAATAGAACACAAAAATACATTTCAAAGCCTTCTTGATAAACACTTCTATACAGAGAGACTTCAATGTGCCAAAAGTAAACGCACATCAGTTCCAAAAGATTAATGTTCCTAAAGAACCTGAAAATATTTTCCAAGACACCACAGAAGAGGTTGCATAAGGAAGGAAAAAAATACAGCTAGTAGATTTCAGATTCCACCCACGGCCCTTACAGCAGGGAAGGGGAGCATGTGGCCCTCCAGACTCCTGCACTCCAACTCCTGCCAGCCCCAGCCAGAATGCCCAATAGGCAGGGCAGCTGTAGTCAAGCAGCGTCTAGAAGGCCAGATTCCCTTCGCCAAATTACAGATTAGAATCTGATTCATTCGTTATTATTTTTATTTTAAAGTGGCATATAAATGATATATAAATTAGGTACTCTCATTTTGTAACCATTTGTTGATCCAAACATTTCCCCAAGATATTTAAAAAATTAATATATATTCACTTCTGGAGCCAAGTGAATGGTCAAGAAACATCTGTGGTTACAGCAGACTTCCTCCCTCAACCTGACGCCTTCCAGATACTACAGTTCCCATTATCCCCGACTGTAGTCCAACAGTCTCTGGAGGGCAGCTTTGCTCCAGCGTTCACTTCAGTAGTAAAAGTGCTTCACTTCTGCAAGTTAACCTGCTGCGGGAGTAAACTGCCAAAGCAAGAGCCACCCTGCGCCCTCAGGCGCCGAGGGGAAATGCAAGGCACTTTGGAAGAGAAGAAAAAACAGACCCAAAACAAAAAGTGGAACTCCCCGATTTCTTCAAACTGGACGACAGCAACGCTGACGAGCTGCTCCAGACCCAGTCTTTCAAGCATCCCAGGCAGAAATAAACAGCAGTTAATTAGTCCCAGATAGTCCAGCAGTAATTTTAACACCAAACCTTCCACTTCAAAGTGCAAACCCTGTTAAATTGGGGGGGGGGGGGAGAGAGAGAGAGAGAGAGAGAGAGAGAGGGAGAGGACAAAGCACATCCACTGTCTTCCTGCCCTCAAAGGGCACAGCACACCAAAGCAAACACCAGGTTTGCATCTGAGGAAGCCGACTGCAGTTCCTGGAAGCTTCTGTCATAATAAATGTGTTGGTTGCTTTAGGCAGCCACGACACCGTTTGTTGCTTCGCTGCCAATACATGAACACGGGTCCCTCTGGAAAAAAGGTTTTAAGGAATTGCTTTAGGCAGAATCTGACAAGGGATCCATCCTGTACAGGCAGCCTCCACCCACATCAGTCCAACAGCATCTGGAAGGCACCAGATGTTAGCGAAGGTTGCTGCGGGTCATCAGGGGGTTAAGCCAAACCTTTGGGAACAACCCACAGTACCTACCGTAGCCAAGTATGTGCAACTGAAACAATCACATATTCATATTTTCTTCCTGTTTACCAAGGCCTCCTTGCTGTTTCCCTGTGCCTGTTTGGGGCTGAAAAGCCCCGTGGCAAAGGGGCCTGCCCACCCAGGGCTCTCTAAAGCACCATGTACATAGGTCCAATGACCTAAGCTCAGTGGCAGAGCATCAATCCCCGCCACCTGGGACTGGCACAGACTTCTGTTTGAAACCCTGGGACTCTGGAAAGCTGTTGCCAGGAAGAGGGGGCTAAACCGAAAACTACTCTGCCCAGTGACAAGGCAGTTTCCTGCATTAATTTCTTTGCTTTAAATTAAACACTGCATTTCGAATCCCCAACATGACTCACAACGACAGTGTTCAATTCTGGGTTATAGTGTTCCCAGGGAAGCCACGCTGGGAGCTGAGCCTGGCCTTCAGGAACAGACAGAAGAACACTTTGGCTCGTAAGCCAAACAACTTTCTCCTAAAGTAAAAGAAGGGCCGTGGTTCTACGGGTGGGAAGCACAGGACCAAGGGTCTGCACACACTACAGAAACAGAACCAGTTTGCCAAGGCTATTTTAACCAAGGCAGTGAAAATGGTTGATATTTGCAGCGCGGCTGCTGTGGTGGTCAAGTGATGCCATAACTAGCTGCCTCTGCAAGAGTCCTATATAAAAGTTCCAGCATAACAAAACCTCCAAGCAACAAGACTCAAAAGGAATTTGGGGCACTTCCAAAATGCAAATGCCTTAATGAAGGGAACAATTAACTTCTGCCCCAGGGACAGCCCTCTTGCTGCCAAGGTATTCTCCATTCTAACACGGGGGTGGGGTGGGGGTGGGGGGAGGATCACTCTTACTTTCCCCAATAACCCAGGGGTGGGGCGGGAGCCTAGGGGCTCCCTGATGATGTCACTGGACTCCCACTCCCATCATCCTTCCTGACCATTGGGCCGGCTGAGGCTGATGGGAGCTGGAACCCAATAAACAGCCAGAGGG
This sequence comes from Podarcis tiliguerta, assembly GCF_965153285.1. Lineage (NCBI taxonomy): Eukaryota > Metazoa > Chordata > Lepidosauria > Squamata > Lacertidae > Podarcis > Podarcis tiliguerta. Next base: position 38,443,678 of record NC_139549.1, read on the forward strand.
CCAGGTCTCTCCATCCCTGTCCTACAATCTTCTATGCTCATGTTCAAGTAAGCTTATTATGTTCAAAGAGGCTCACTCAAAGGTAAGTACGGTTAGGATGTGCTGGCCTGGAATATAAATGAGCTGGGTATATTTAAAACAAACAAAAGCCAAAATGTGTTCAAAGATGACCCATGTTTTTCGGGAAAGAACGCCAAATTCTGTATAAACCCTGCTAACTTAAAGCCAATGTGCTCAGTTTCTCCTATTCAATTCTGCTTCAACTCAAGTGAACTGAAGAGTTAAATAGGGTGCTCATCCTGCCGCCTAGAAATCTCTCTCTCTCTCTCTCTCTCTCTCTCTCTCTCAAAAGTCATGGTACTTGGAAACTGAATTTTCTGGCTAAGAGCTTTTCTGTCCTCCAGGGAGATGTTGCCTACACAGCTCTGTGTCCACTTCTTACTTGTCTCCTGGGGCTTTAAGAAACCCAGGATCATGCCAAAAACAAAAGATTGCTCCTCGATTCTCTCAAGCAGGTTTGCATTCAGGCTGTTGCAACATGAATCTGACAAGCAAACAATCCCCCCCTCAAATGCTAGTAAACGTGCCAAATTAAAATGCTGCACTTCCTTACAAACCTCTTAACTTCTTCCCTTCTCCCCACAGGCCCACCCCCCAACCGGACAGCACAGAATGTCCATTTCCCCTCATGATGAATCAGCGTCGAAAGACAAGGATCTGGGCCACAGGACAGGAGGCGGCAGGAGGAGAGATTCCGAATTCCTCTCTCCAGCACCTGAACCTCCGGGTGCCAGCCCTTCAAAACACTGCAAGAACAGCACATTGAATCATTACTGTTATTTTTCAAAAGCACTAGAGAGCTACGATGCAGTACTACTAATCTGTCTTTCCAGGCCAGCCAAATTCACGAAGAAGGGAGTCAAGAGAGCACAGTGGAAACATTTGGGCTGGCTTTAAAAAACAAAACAACAACAAACTTCCATAGTTTGAGTATCTATGCAAAATGGCTGCCTGGAGGCGGGAGGGTGTCGCCTCTGTGGTCCAGTTGATCCTGGAGCCGGGCGAACTCGGCCAGTTCGTTCAGTTCCTGGAACTGGCGGTCTGTCTTGTGAGTTACCAACGACCGGTAGAAGTGGACCGCAAACACTATGAAAATCAGCCCGAAGGGAACCATGATGGAGGTGGAGGTGATGGCGGCAGCCTCGCCGGCAGAGAAGCTCTCAGTAACGTTGCTGGGCTTCCCACCGACGGGGCTCTTCTTCTTCAACGGGTGGAACTTCACCCAGCAGAGGAGGACCACCTCGGCCAGGAAAAGCAGAGTCCCAATGACGGTGGAGAAAGCCCAGGCTAGCTCAATATGGCGGTGCATGCGCTCGTGGGGGGACTCCTTGACCGAGTTGAGGTTGTGGACGTTGCTGACGGCCTCGATGTTTGGCAGGATGCAGGTGCTGACCATCAGGGCGAAGAGGTGGACGGCCACCAGCACCGTCGTGCAGGCACTGAAGGCGATCAGGAGCCCCGGTGGGTAGTCGTGGTCAGCATCCAGCTGGACTTCCACCATGGCCACCTGGGAGGCAGGGGAGAGAAAAGGCAGCAAGAGGTCACAGTTCAGCCCTTGGACCTCAGCCAGGGGTTCTCAAACTTTTTTCTCGGGGGCATGATTTCAGGATAGCAATTTGCTTGCACCACACTGAATTGTTTTATTGCTAAGGAAGGTATTGGGAAACAGAAAGATGCAACTCCTGGCTGTGCTTGGTTAACAACAACAACAACAACAACAACAATAATTCATTATTTGTACCCCGCCCATCTGGCTGGGTTTCCCCAGCCACTCTGGGCGGCTTCCAACAAAGATGAAAAATACACTAAAATGTCACATATTAAAAACTTCCCTCAACAGGGCTGCCTTCAGATGTCTTCTGAATGTCAGGTTGTTGTTTATCACTTTGACATCTGATGGGAGGGCGTTCCACAGGGCGGGCGCCACTACCGAGAAGGCCCTCTGCCTGGTTCCCTGTAACTTGGCCTCTCGCAGTGAGGGAACCGCCAGAAGGCCCTCGGAGCTGGACCTCAGTGTCCGGGCAGAACGATGGGGGTGGAGACGCTCCTTCAGATATACTGGACCGAGGCCGTTTAGGGCTTTAAAGGTCAGCACCAACACTTTGAATTGTGCTCGGAAACGTACTTTATAATATGGTCATGAGACATCCAGAAAGGATAGAACAGAACAACATGAATCATTCCCAAAATCCCTGTTCACAACACCATGGAGATAGCTGATGATTAAGGATAAATAAGTTTTTTTAAAAAAAAACGAAAAGATGGTAATATAATGGAATGTGTACTAGAAACAACTAGGAGAATAAAGCAGCAACAGGAGGAAACCTTGGATGCACCAGGAACAGAGTGTGGGAGACCAATTTTTGGAAAAATTGTATTAAATTTGTGGCTGATTTCATAAAATTTGAAAAAATAAATAAAAACAATTTGGAAACTGGTCGGCTGTCTACTCTGCAACCCTCGCCATGCTGCCTCTACAGAGGCCTCTTGGCCAATAAGAGGTGCTGCTGGTCTCCTCCCATCCATGTTCACGGGGTATATCTTTATTCCTCCCTTGTTCCTGATGTACATCTTCCCTCACCTCTTCTTCCTGGGGAGGAAGGCATTTGGTGGTTTGCCTCAGGCGCCAGCATGTCTTGGGCCGGCCCTACCTTTGTCCAGCAGGTCAGCTTCCACGCATGCCTCTCTGTCCATTTGGGCAAGCGAGAGGAATTGCCAGAGCTTGAAGACACACTCCAGCCTGGGAAAAGCACTCAAGGAAGGTCCAGTGCAGAGCTAGCAAAGGGCATGGCCTGCGGGGAGTCCGGAGGGCCAAGAAAAGGGGCCTCAGGGGCCACATCCAGGCCAGAGCATGAAACCTGGGCTGTGCCAGAGCCTGGCGTGAAGACATCCCATGTTACAACCTCGCTAAACCCAAAGAGGATGCAGTTTGGCCAGTGGCCGCAGAGTAGAGTGCTGGGACTCCCCCCCCCCCTTGAGTTGAGATGACAGAAAGGAGGATATTTACATAGTTGAAAGAGGCTCTTGCACGTGTCTTGCATTGCGCCTCAGAAGATACCACACCCAACCATCTTCCATGCCATGTGCTTTCTCTCGTGCCCAACTGCATTTGCCAGCCTGGACTACAACTCCCGCCAGCCAGCACAGCTGCAGTCCCAAAACATCTGGAGGGCACCAGGTTGGCAAAGGCTGCTTTCTGCAAAGGAAGCCACACATCAAGCAAACTTAAGGAATACTTTCCCATCATCCATCAACACAACCTCCGTCTGCTTTGAAAGCTCCACAGTAAAGGGCTAAGAATTGTCTCTTTCGCCAGAGCTGGCACAGAAGCTGGGTTTATCAAAGGAAGTGCCCCTCCCAGTGCAGAGAGGGAATATTTGGCATTCCACAAGGGCCCCTCCTGCCCATCCAGCAAGGCAGGGAGGTCCTGGTGGAGGGTGGAACAGGAGGGGGCAAGGTTCGCTTTGTAAGTTTCTAGCACGGCATCTCCTGGACTTCCAAACAGCCTGGAAACCTCAAGTAAATGGCAGGAGATTGCTCACTTATGGAATATCACTGCCGGAAGAATCAGAAGGTGGCAAAACAAACGGGGAGCCTTCCTGGAACTATGGAACTCCCTGCCCAGGGATGTTTGCTTGCCATCCTCCCAAGTGGCTTTCAAGCAGCAAGTGGAAACCTTTTTCATCCAAGGCGTTTCCCAACGTAATTACGTTCTTGAGTTGAGCAGTAATCAGTTGCCCTTTTTAAAAAATTGCCTTTAAAACTTATACTACCTATTTGTATGTTTGATTTATATACCACCCTTCATCAAAAGATTTCAGGGCGATTCAAAATGGCACCCAGTTCTACCCAAACATCTTCCAAAATCTGCTCTTTGATTTCAGGAACTATCACGCGAAAACTTTTATACATACATATAAATGATCTTTATTAAGTTTTCATTTGCAAAATACCACAAGAGCACCAGCCAGGCTCAAGGTATTTCAAAACTAAGTGCCCCCCCCCCCTCGATCCTGAATCAAAGTCTCTTTTCCATGCAAACCAGAAAGTGACTTCTCCAAACAACAGAACAGCTCTTTCCCCCCCTTATCTCTGTGGCTACAATCTCCTGGCGGACATGGACACCATTAGACAGTTGAATGCACATGCGCAGTCTGTCTGGTTCCCTCCCTCCCACCTCCGCGTGGCCCCGGGTGCTGGCAACTCACGCTATGCCACTGCCCTATTGACAGAAATGGGCCATGTTCCCTTTGCTTGCACAATACGTTTATTTTGTATGCAAGCTTCTCCAAATGTGCTTTGTATGCCAAACTACCCATTCGGACCCCTTGCCCCCAGTCCCCTCACTACCAGCATCTCAAATGTGAAATGGAGGAAAGCCTTTACAGCTCTGTGGTTCCACTCTATCGCCAGATGCCCTATGAAGAGAGAGTTTGCCCATGTGGGGTAATGTGCCTGAAGATTTACCCTCCTACTTACTGGTTTGTCCAATCTATGAGCACTTAAGAGCAGTCTTGTTTAAAGATTTACATCTCTCAGTTGAGAGACAGATTGGATATTTGATTTACCGTATTTTTCGCCCTATAGGGCGCACCAGCCCATAGGACGCACCTATTTTTCAGGGGGCGAAATCAAGGAAAACAATATGATCCCCCCCCCCCGCAGCTCTGGGAGCAGTGGACAGGCTGCACGCAGCCTGTGTGCTGCTCCAAGACCTTCTCCCTGCTTTTGCGGGGGGTGGCGGAATTCCCCCACCTCCCGCAAAAGCCCACAGGAGCCGCACGCGACTCCTGCGGACTTTTCGACCAGGAGGGAGAAGGGACTGAAACAGCCAGTCAGTCCCTTCTCCCTCCTCGGGAAAAAGCCCCCAAGAGTGGCACACTCTTTAAAGGGTGTGCGGCTCCTGCGGGCTTTTCTACGAGGTGGGGGAATTCCCCCACCTCGTAGAAAAGCCAGCAGAAGCCGCACAGCCCCTTTAAAGATGTGCATGGCTTTTGCCTGCTTTTGCGGGAGGTGGGGGAATTCCCCCATCTCCCACAAAAGCCCACAGGAGCGAGAAGAGACTGACCCTGCCAGTCAGTCCCTTCTTCCTCCTTGGGGAAAAGCCCCCAAGAGCGGCACGCTCTTTAAAGACCGCGGCTCCTGCAGGCTTTTCGACCCAGATTGTGCCCCCCCATCCTCTGGGGCTGGCGATGGGGGAAGCGCTGCTTTCCCCCACCGCCAGCCTCAAAGAGCAGACTCTCCTGGCTTCAGCGGAAGCAACGCGAAGCCTCCAGAGCGCAGGCTTCGGAGGCTTCGCGTTGTTATTGCTGAAACCAAAAAGCCTGCATTTGTCCCATAGGACGCACACTTTCCCCCTTCATTTTTGGAGGGGAAAAAGTGCATCTTATAGGGCGAAAAATACATTAACTTTTTATTAGGGGACAGGTCGCCCCATACCTCTGAAAAAGTGGCCTGTTTTGCTTCTAGAGTGGCAGTTTGGAAGGAGAAAACTTGTCGGGATGACAAGTTAAATTCTTCAGGGGAGCAAACACTTATCTGGCAGAATGTCTGGTTTGAAGAATTATTTTAACTGTGTCATATATTCTATTCCTGTTTTTATTCTGTTTTATGTATTTTGTAATAGCTAAGGCTAGACAAACAAACAATTTCTGTAGATCTGCTGATACCAATACTTCAGATTCTGGTTTTAAACTTTCTCCAAAAATGTGCAATGGTGGCCCTTGCAGCCAAAAGGAAATGCAAAATCTGCTCATGGGGTTTAGGTTCTCTATTCCAGTCTTTGAACAGATGCAGAGGGGCCAATTCTGCAGACAGGATAACCACTTGTGAAGTTGTTGTAGGTAACTCCTCAAAAACTTTCCTCCAATATTTTTGGACTTTTGCCTGGGAAAAGCTTTGGAAAAGAGGAATGAAATTTCCAGCATGTTAGGTCTTAGAAAATACTGCAAGGTGATATCTAGATGGTATTTAACCCCAAAGAAGCTAGCTCAAATATACAAAAATGGATCAAACAGGTGTTGGAAATGTAAGGACTGTGAGGGGTCATTCTATGATATGAGGTGGACCTTTAGAATCTTTTAAGCAAGACTGCAAATGGGACTTGGCGTGTAAGAAAATAACAGAATATATTAAGAAACGTGTTAAAAAGGATGAAATTAGATAAGACGGAACCTTAAAAGGAAACTGTATGTAATTTGGGTAATAAATATTGACGTTGGGTGAGCAGGAAGTCACTAGTTTTGTTGAATGGGAATATAATTTTTGAGTTAACAAATATAACTTGTTATAGGGAGAAAAAAAGAATATTTTTTTAAACAACCTCTGATCTGGAGCTTGAAACTCAAGTTGCACCTCCCATCATGGTTTATCATGGAAAACCTCAGGAGTTGTCCAAATGCATAGCGAGCGGAGAAACAAATCGCTTTCCAAAATATATAGGGGACTAAAATTTATTAGTTGCCATGTGCCGAAACTACCAGGTGACATAGACAAAACACTGATCAAAACATAAAACAGCAATTACAGCTTTTAATAAAACACAGCAGAGTCCAAGTACTACAGAGCTAGAGAATATAAGAAGCCCTACCTTTAGAGCCCCAAAGCCCAATCGCCACCAGATAAACTGAGGACAAGGTAGTTAATATTGAAACCATTAACGTAATAAAAGGTGTTAAAATGGTTAAAATGCCCAAAAGGAGGCTGTCTGCCTTTTTGGCGATCAATGATTTAGGGGGTTGGATTATATGACCTCTGCGTCACCTTCCTGCTCTAGAATTCTATGCCTCAATGAATCACATTTGGTTCCTTTAAAATGTTCTATATTTTATTGGAGGAAGGAAGAATATAGGATGGGGGGGGGGCTGTATCATAGCGCACATCCTTTTTAAAAACAAAACAAGGCCAGCCTCCAGTTGGCTAAACAGCAACCATTTCTCCCTCTTACAGGAACAGGACTCCTTGCCAGCGACTCGCACTCACTTCCATGTGGAACAACAAGTATTATACAATGAAGCCCTCCAGTTGGCATAACGGGGCCTCCCAACCGGCAGCGCCAGCTGAGAAAGTAGAAAACACTTCTTAAGGACGCTTTTGGGCAGAAACGTTTGCTGGTGCCTTGGACAAAAGCCAGCGTCACTTTGCTTGGAGAGGGGTTTGGGATGTGACGCACTTATCACACGGGCGCCCTCCGGGAAGCAGGCAGAGGCCATTTCCAACCACAGACAATAATTGGCTGCGCAGAGTAAAAAAGCACAGGAAACTGAAACCTCCCAAAACTGACGCAGGCAGATGCTTCCGTTGTTTCTGCTGAGAAAAACCAACAAGCTCTTTGGTGATTTGGAAAAACCCAAGTAGGCCTCATTCCCAGAGGCTGGATAACTCTGTATTCCACAGAATGAGGTTACCTGGCTGGTTTAAGCCAATGGTCTTTGACTGGTGGGAAAGGATCTTCTACTGCAGGGTGTGGGGTAGAATATCCAGTCTGAAGGCCAGATTAAGCCCCCCTCAGTCGTCCCCTTTTGGCTCACAGGGCCATTTTGGCCAAGCTACAATGTCCTATATGCAGTGGACCAAAGGGACCTGAACGGGGCACCATACAACACTCAAAGATTAGCTTTGTTGGGGCTTACATAGCTCCATACGCAGTGCTGTGCAAGTCTCAAAACAGGTCACCTGGCAACATGTGAAGTCAGGTGACTGACTGGAGGGTGGCCCTGCTCACCTGTAAAAGTTGGCCCGCGGCACGTGGAGAGAGCCAGCTCCTGCTGTCTGCTCTACTGGGCTGTGACCTGATCTAAGGCAAATCACAACAGCAGCAGTACAGCTATACAAACATATATTAATAAAAACAGAATTAAGGCCCCCAGTGCATGTCTGGGTGCATCTAGGATGCAAAAAGCTGAAGGATACTAGTTCAGGGCAAAGAAAACAGACATAGACTGCTACTTTATCAAGTCTGCCCACATCTCGCTTGAATGGAGAGCAGAGTTGGAAGCTGCTAATGATTTCAATCAGAAGACAAATAAAGCTTTTAGCTGGTTTAATCGATGGGTCCCCCTGGCTCCCCCCCCCCCCAGGGATCTTTCAATGCTGCTGCTTCAGGGAATGAAAAAATCAATGGAAGACAGCTTCTCTTTCCAAGAAAGACCCGCTGCTTTGGTTTCTGAAACACAAAAATCCCTCACACTTCCTTCCACATCTCAGAAGCAAAATGAACAAAAACAAAACTCCGGGGGAACAAGACTGAGATTTTGCTGTGGACATTTAAATCTAAACAGACTAACTAAGCAACTCATCAGTCAGGAGGGAGGCAATTCACCAACTGAAACTTCTCGAAAGCAGCTTTTAAGGGAGAGGCATTTACTTGGAAAAGAAGAACCCAGCCAACTGACAAGGAAGTTAATCAGAAACCGGTTACATTCTGGGTCCCACTTGCCCCTTGGCTCCCTACTGCAGGACTCCAAGTCAATGGCCATCAAAGTCAATTAACCACCAAAGCCCTTCAGTGCTTGGGGGTCCTGGGTGTCTATAGCTCAACTTCGTCCCGCATGAACCTGGCCTTGGGCAATACACACCTTGATTGTTCTCTGTCCCAAGCAGCAAAATCCCTTGGACCAGGAATATCTTATCAGGAACAGGGTGCTTTGGGTAGCTGCACCATTTATCCTTTTTCATGGTTTCTCCAGGAAGGCTTGCCTGCGACTGAATTTCATGCTCTCCCAAGTTCTTTTTTATGCAAATCTTCTAGATCTTTAACACTGCTGCAGGGTTTGTTTGTTTTTAAAAAAACTGCAACTCTACTGTTTTAACGTTGTATTATTGTTCGGTTTTCTGAAGCAGAAATAATTTCACATTAATGTTCCCATCCTAAGCACATTTTCTCTTAAGTAAGTTCTGCCTGATTTCGATGCAGTTAGCTTTCCTGCAGGAACGCTTAGGGTGGATCTACAAACAGGGAAAACGCTATAAATATGTCATATATTAAATTGTTATGTCAAAAGAAAAAAACCCTATGTAAAATCGTATAGAAAAGTTTTGTGCTCAACAGTGCCATCTGGTGTTACATGTTTATAACACATTTAAAACATCGTTTTTGACCAATGTAGCTGAGTCCTTAGTGTTGCGGTCATGAACTTCCTGTTCGTGACTGCAATTGTATGGGAAGAGTGCCTTCAAGTGAGCAGAGGGGTTAACCAATGGGGGAACACGGTATGCACACACATATGTGTGAGAACTTATGGTGGTGGTGGGGAACAGGACATGTTCCCTTCATTCCGACCCTTTGGAATTGCCCACACCTTCCAATTAGGCCAAAAGCATTCATCAATTGCACTATGAGACTCTCTTCACAGATATAACTTGAATGCATTAATTAGCCTCTAGTCCCTTTCATAACATGGCACATACTCATCCGGCGCAGTAGTCTACGTTGAACGGCAGCAATTCTCTAGAGGTGCAGACCATAGCATGTGCACGCAGATGCTTCCCAACTGGAGATGTTGGGAACTGCATCTGGGATGTTCTGCATGCTGCTCTACCGCTGTACTCCAGCCTGCAACTAAACAGTTCAGTGGGGAAGCGCATCATTTGAAGAAAGGCCCCATGGTCAATCTCTGCATTTGCAGTTTAAAATCAGGTATTGGGGGGGGGGAGAGAAGTCCCCCAGGTTGAGTCTTTTCCTCTTAGGCCACTTTCTCAAGCACAGAACATCTCCTGGGGCAGAGTCAACTCTGCAATAACCACCTATGTGCCAAACAAATTATATCAGGGGTCAGCCTTGATGGGGTTCTAGTAAAACAAAAAACCATCAGCTGCAACTTCTGCCAGTCAGGGTTAGAATTATTATTATTATTATTTGCATACCACCCTTCATCCAAAGAACAAGGGGCTCTGTGAACATTCTGAGCCTAGATGTTTGTCTGTGGTACTGGAACTGAACTGAGATCACAATCCTGCCTTTTACACAAAGGTCTCCCTCCCAGTTCCTTTTCTCGATTTTGGTGGAAAAAGTCATTTAGCTGTTGCTATTTAAACAACTGGGAGTCAAGATGCCTTTGGTGATCCAGTTACTGCAAATCACCGTGAGATCCACAGGTAGATCCTCATCTACCTTCTGCCCATCCCTGTGCTAGAACATCAGGTAAGGGGGCAAAGCAGAGCCCAGATCCATTTCCCTTTCCCTTGCTCCTCGCCTGCCCTTATAAAACATGCATCCGGGAAAAAGCTCTCGTGCTACACTTGGAACGAAGGGGTTTTTAAATGGTTGCACAGCTGTGAAATTAAAATGCTTTGCTCCAGAGGCATCACATGTTCAGCTTGCGGCTCCCAAGGCAACACAAGTCACCCGTCAATCAAGCAGACGCCAGCCTTCTGCAAAGACCCTTCAAGAGCCACAACCTGTTTTTAGCTGTTGAAGAACAACTGACATTTATCTGGCCAGTAGCAAGCTGCCATGCAGAAGAGGCTCTGCTGTGAAACAGCATCCTCGGGTGTTTTCTTCCCGTTTTGAGAGTTGCAGTATTTTCTTCTCTTAAAAGTCAGTAAGTTGCAATTCAAACCCCCCCCTTAAAAAAAAAAGCCTGCGCAGTATTTTAAAAACAGAACAAGAGGTTTGAAGAGCTGACAAGCTTTTTTGCCCTTTCATTTTTGAAGGCAGTTTGCTAAACAAGGCGCAGCAGCCCACAATACATTGGGTTTCTGCTACAGCAAACCTAAAAACTAGTCAATAGGTGCAATTAGCCAACTAAACCTAACATAGCAGATTGAATTTGAATTCATTATCTCACACCACCTGCACAGCAGCCTTCTAAGGTTGGGTAGTGATGTGAGCTTTTTTTTCGGAGGGGGGGGGTCCTGTGCAAACTTGGGTTATATGCACAAAGAAATTGCACTGGAAATTGTTCAGTTTGCACAGGAAAACTTTCTGGTGCCCAAGAGCAGGAGGTGAGAACCTCAGGTGGGGGTGGGGTGGAGCGGAGGGGGGGGGGGGCAAACGCAGCTCTCAGTTTCCGCTCTCTGTTGAGCTTTTGGGATTCTCTCCACCCCCTCTCTCTGGCTCTGCTCTGGGCTTTCTACCTGGCTGGTATGTTCTGAATGGGGATAATGTTTCTTTGTTTGCCTTGAGGGAGGGGCCTCTGAAAAGGGTCTCAATCTGCCCATTTTTGCCTCTGGCCCCACAGACCACTGGCTCCCCATGTATCCCTGGAAAGGTGCCCAGAAGGGAATGCCACCGTGCAGCTTAAAAAATGCTCCCCTAGAGAGCGATCTAGTTTCCCATTTTTATTTTACCTGAATTTAGTAAACAAAGCTAAAACTCTGGAGCTGCCAGCCTCGCTTGATGTTGCATTTGCTGTTGGCAGGCACTCATTGCTGCTGATGAAATAGAATGTTTTCTGCAGAAAAATTAAGCCCTGGAAAATTTTCCACCCACATTACTGAAGGCAGGTCAGTATTTTTATCCTCATACAGCAAATGGGGAGGTTGAAGCTAACAGAAAGCGTGGAGGAGAGTCCTGCCTAAAATAGTGCACTGACTTTGCAGCAAGGATGAGATTCGATTAGTTCATCCTCTTAGCTACGATGCCTTGCCAATTTGACTTCTGTGGGGCTAATTCCCTGGGGCCGCAGCCCAAATCTTACGCCTCTGCATTTCAGGGATGACAAACGAAAATCAAAGCATCTTTTTCCTCTAACTGCTTTTGTGTCTGAGATTTATCCAGAATAGCTGCTGGCAGAATGAATTTGCCCTGGTTTGGTCCATTATCCCCTTCCTATTCACACAAACGTGTGCCAAGGGTTTATACACCATCCACCTTAGCCAATGGTGCAAAACAGCAGATGTACTTTGTGCCCCCCCCCCCAAGCCCCACTTTTTGGAATTCTTTGCAGGGAGATTTAGTCAGCAGAAGCTCCCATGAGACATAATATATGCTAAGACCCCAGTTCAAATTACGCCAAAGTCAGCCTTCATCAACTTTAAATATTTTGGCCTGCAACTGCCATGAACTGATTTGGTGGGCAGAGGCCAGCCTCTCTTCTTCATCTTCTGCAATGGGGTGGGGTGGGGGGCAGCATCCTGGGGTAATGAACAGCAAGTACTTTGAATGCTACAGGCACATTGGCAAGTCACAATAAGTCAAAGCTGCCTGCTTTTCATTGTTAACTGGGAACAGGCAATGGGCTGCTAGCTACAAAACCTTCCCCATTATGTTACCTGGAAGAGATTCTGACTCGCCAGAGCCAAGTGGGTAGTACAAAGAAAGGTATGGAAAGAGAAGGTTTAAGCATAGACCTAAGTAATAACTGAACATTTGCATTCTCATTAATATGCCCCGTTTGTGGAATTCCCTCCCAGAGACAAAATGTTTGTTATGATCTGTTTTATTTTTTAGACAGCAAATGTAAACTGCTGCACAACTCAATTGCAGCAGCATGGGCTGAATTTTAGCAGCATGCTTTGGTTTTACTGAAGGTTGGAAATGCACAGGCTTTAATTAAAGCAGTATAAATGCAGCTACTGTAGATGCAAGACCTCAAGGTTAGGGGAAGTTGGGCAACCATTTAACATGATGGCTGTCCATGTCCCTCTGCCCATTTGCCACAGTTCACAAAGCACAACAGCTTAGAAAAGAAGGGTGTGCATGGCACAGTTAACTTGTCATCCTGGAGGCTTATTCACACTGCAGATAAGGGCGCAGCAGGCAAACATTTTTGTGCATTTACTTGCTCACTGACCAAAAGGGTGCAATGCCCCAAGGTTAGAAGATTACGCTAACAGTCTTGGCTACTTTGGGTCACAGATGCTGTTGGTCGCCCCCCCCCCTCCGGCAGCTTAACCAACAGTCAGGGATGATGGGAGATGTAGCCCAGCAACATCTGGGCACTTAGGCAGAATCTGTAACAATACAACCACAAATCGATCCACACCAGGACAACACCAGTAACATTGACAAAGAATTTATCTCTATCACTCAAAGCAGCTTCACTTACAAAATTGTGCACTCTACACATTAGGAAACGTGCAGCATAAGTTATGAATAATTCTTACTATTATTAGCACAGGAAACCTAGAAAGTTGCCTTATATCAAGTCAGACACTTGGTCCATCTAGTTCAGTCATGCTGGTACTGACTGGCAAGAGCTCCCAGGGTTTCAGGCAGGAGGCACTTGCAGCCCTAGGAACAGAACCAGATGCCAAGGAACTGAACCCAAGGCCTTCTACATGCAAAGCAGGTGCTCTGCCACTGAACCCTTCCCCCAAAACACCCATCCTCATTGGGGAAGGTGGGGGTGGAGAAGGGGTCCACTTCTGTCCCTGTGGGTAATGGTGTCTCTGCAGCTACACTCAAAACAACGCTGGCAACAGTTCACTCCTATTATGGGAGGAAAGTTCAAGGAGATGCAAATCTTCCTCTCTCGTGGCATCATGAAGAACCAACCGCATTCCTACATGCACTTTCCTCCTGGGTTCTGCCTTTTGCTCACACTGAAGTGCAAATTGCACAACACCCCCCTGCACGATTACTGAGAAGTCTAAGTTCGGTGGAATTTACTGATGTGTAAATGTGGATAGTTTTGCAAGGCGGGTATCTGGAACTGGCGTAGATCAACAGACTAGGAGAGTGGCTGGGTGTTCATATTCACATGCAGGTACCTAGTCCTGCCCTGTTGACTCCTATGGGAGGGGCTGCAGCTTGGAGCCAGAGCATCTGCTCCCCCCCCCCCTTCTCTCCCAGACATCTCCAAGCAGGGGAAGAAGGCCTAAGAGTGGCTGCTGTTCAGAGCAGGCAGTATGGAGCTCTGTGGATAAATGGCCCGATTCTGTATTGGGGTGCCAACCTGAATAAAACATTGGGGGGCGGGCAGGTAAGCCCTACTCTGCATAATCAATCACAAGATGTGGCACACACACCCAATTTGAATGGTAATGTGCATCAACTGGGGGGGGGGGGCTTCCTCAAATATATACTTTTTGGAGGGGGGCGATTTCGACTCCTTGGACTTGGCTCCTACGGAGGTATAAGGCAGTTTCCTAAGCCTCACCGCAGCGCTATCAGTTAACTCGGGATCGGTCTAACAAGCATTTGCACAAATTCAAAAGTTGCGGGAGGGAAGCTGGGGCAACTGGGGAGCAAAACTCTTGGCCGGCCTTGCACGGTTTAATTCCCGGTTGACGGGCTGGGATAAAGCTCCAACCTAATTGCCCCCCTCGCACCAAGGTAGGCCGGGCGTTGTCCTCTCCAGGAGGGAAGAGGATGCCAGGGCAGAGAGACTGAGCAGTTTGTCGAAAGCACCTATTGCGCTCTCAGCTTAACTGCTTCCTCCGCCGGCACCACTCGCGCGCGGGCCTGAGCCGAACTCGGAGCAGAGCATTCCCACGTTCGCGGAGCGGAAGGGGGCAGGCAGCGGATCTCCGCCGGAGGGCGCCCGCAAAGGAGCTCCCCTCCCGGCAGGGGCAGGGAAAGAGGGCGGTCCGGGGCGGGTGGGGGAGCGCTCACCATGGCGAAGCCGGAGAGCAGCGCCGAGGTGCGGCTGGAGGCTTTGAGCTTGGCCCGGCTGAGGTAGAGCTTCCGCCAGGACAGCGCCTGCATGGAGTGCTCGTTGAGGCTCATGGGGAGCTCCGGCGGGGCGCGGCGCGCAACGCGGACCTCCGGCGGCTGCTCGGCCTCCTCCGGCTGCTGCTTCGCCCCGCTCGCCCTCGCCGCCGGGCCCCCGCCGCGCGCGCCTCAGCAGCCCCCCATGGCGCCCGGCTCGGTGCGCCGCCGTCCGTCACTCCGCCTCGCTGCGCCCCGGCCGCCTCTCCGCAGCGCCTCCCTCCGGGGCTGGGCCAGGACCGGATGCGGCCCGCCGCTGCCAAGTTCCCCTCGCAGGCCCCTCCTGCACGGAGGGAGGGAGCCAGCGAGCGAGCAGGCGAAGGGCCGCCTGGCTGCCAACCGGCCTGCCGGCGCCAGGGAGCCTTTTACGCACCGAGATGCGCCCGGGCGCACGCGGGCCTTGCAGCGCAGGAAAGCACCGGCCCTCGGCCCGTTCTGGGGCACTAGCGGCTGGCCCTCTGCAGCGAGCTGCGACTGTGCAGGGAGGCTCCATTTAGCCGGCCTGCCCGGTTGGGTCGGATCCAAGGAGTCCAGGCTTGAGGGGCAGCGCGGCTCTCTCGAGGTCGCGGTGCTCTGAACTCCCATCAACCCCAGTCGGGGCACAGGAGTGATGGGAGTTGTAGTGAAGAGGCCTCCCTCGGGGAGCAGGTAGTGGTAGTCAACCTGGCGCCCTCCAGATGGGCTGGACTCTGGCTCCCATCGGCACCGGCCAGCCAACTGGTCAGGCTGGCAAAGGCTGATAGGGAGCGTAACGGGCTCTCCCCGTGGCCGACCGAAAGAAGAAGGGCGCCCGATTCTCTTCATGTCGCTCCTCGTCTGGTACACTGCCTCTCTGAACATGCATGTTCCATTTAGGCAGCATGGCTCACTGGCATTCAGCCAAGCGTTCCTCCATGAATTTGCCGCACCTATGCCCGATTAAGGTTTCGATGTGCAATTATGGTATTTCAGGACACGGCAGAGGGTTGGGGCGAGTGCATATCCTGGCCGCGATGTCATCCGAGAAAAAGCCCCAATGACTGACATGTGTCATTTATTTTAGACTTTTTAAAAAGGGGAGGGGGGAGCCCCTATAGGAATCCGCGGGGAAAGCTATTTTCCGTTGTTCAAGGCTTCTCGTTGCCTTTTACAGACTCTTACAAAATGAAAGAGGAGCCGGCATACAAATGGAGCTCTTTCACATTGCCCTCTCCCTTTGGCATAGTGCTGGGATTGTGAAGAAACGCGGGCTCCGAAAACCATGGCTACGGCACGCACTGGAGATTTTAATGAGCTGCTCCTTTCTCGCCCCCCGCTCAGCTGGTGGCCGGGGAGGGCAAGCCGACCCTTCATTCTTACCCTGTGGCAGAAGGGGGAACAAGTTCAGCGGGAGCAAAAGCTGCTGGAACAGGTTTAATTGCCTGCCTGGAGCTCCCAGCGACCATCCTTGGGGGGCGGCTGCTCTGCGGAAGGCGATGGCTCCCCACGTGGCCGGTGATGCCGCCTGGGCAAGATCCTGGGCCGGTTTATTCGGGACCCCAATCAGCAGAATGACACTGCAGGGCTTGAAGTGAAGTGACACACACTGCAGCCTCAGGAGAGGTAACCCTGAAGTAATTAAGTCCAGAGTTCTTACTGCACCACTGTCTTTAGGGCTGCAGCATTTACAACAGAATCCTCTGCACATTTACTGAGAAGCAAATTCCACAGTGGCCCTAGTAACAATGCAATCCCAATAATATATTCAGAAGAAAATCATATTGAATTCAGATAGGCTTACTCCCCAGTAAGTAGGTTTAGGACCATGTACACCACTGAACTCTTTAACATGTGTCCCTACATAAGCAGGGAGGTGTTTTAAATTTTTTTAAAAAATTTAAAACACAACCAGTAGCAAGCATTTTCTCAAGAGGCCTTGGGTGGTGGGGGAAGGTTTGCCACATCAAGGGACCCTCTTCTAAGAAAGATGCTAATCACAACATATGTGCTTTTTTCCTAAAAAAAAAAATGTTTAGGGGTACTCTCATTTTGACTCAAGAAAATCACAATTTTATAGTTCAAATAGGGAAAAATAAATACAGTAAATGGACAAAAGTACAAAGATTCACAAAATGTTTAGGAGTATGCGCACCCCCAGAAAAAAGAGCTGTGTGCATTTATCTAAAAACTAAAGTATGCAAATTACAGGAAACCAGCCAGAGGGCCTTCTCAGTAGCGGCCCCCCCTCCCCGCAGTGGAACGTCCTCCCACCAGATGTCAAAGAGAACAACCACCACCACACTTTTAGAAGACATCTGAAGGCAGCCCTGTTTAGGGAGGCTTTTAATGTTTGATGCATTACTGTATTTTAATATTTTGTTGGAAGCCCCCCAGAGTGGCTGGGGAAGCCCAGCCAGATGGGCGGGGTATAAATAAATTATTACTATTATGCATCTTGTTTTAGAAACAATTGTATTTACAAACATTGCAAAAACAAAGTACAATTAATTTGTTTGACTGAAACCCACATGCTTAATCAACTAAGATTTATTTAATAGGCTACAGTCTTAATATTCATGTTGTAATGTTCTGGATGTTTTCATCAATTATGACAGGGGCAGCCTGTCCTTTTTTGCCGCCTGAGGTGAAACAGGAAGGTGCCGCCCTGTGCAGGCACTGAACACTGCCCACCCCACCTTGCTGCCCCTCCCAAAGCCTTGCTTGGCCAAAGCCTTGCTCGCTGGGATGGCGGAGTTTCTGCTGCTGGGACGAGGCCTGAGAGATTGTGCAAGGCCTCTGGGAGATCTTGCAGGGCTCTCATGAGATCTTGCTGGAAGCAGCCACTGCGACGTCTGGGGGGCAGTGGGGGTGTGCCCATGGAGGTACCCCTTAGGTTATTATTATTTACTAAATTTGGATACTGCCCTTCATCCGCATATTTTGGGGTGGTTCACAGCATAAAAATGCAAGATAAAAATACAAAATACATAAGAAAACAAAACAAATAACCCCATTCCCCCCCCCCCAAGACATTTAAAAAGGTATAGGATGTTAATCAGCCCAAAGCCTGGTTGAAGAGGAATGTTTTTGCCTGGTGCCTAAAGGTGTATAATGGAAGGCGGTTCCACAAACTGGAAGCCACTGCAGAGAAGGCCTGTTTTCTGTTGCCACCCTCCGTACCTCTTGTGGGAGAAGAACACAAAGGGCCTCAGGTTATGATGGCAAGGTCCGGTAGGTTCATATGGGCTGAGGTGGTCCTTCGGGGGTTGCAGTCCTGAGCCATTTAAGGCTTTATAGGTCCAAACCAGCACTTTGAACTGGGCCCAGAAACTAATCGGCAGCCAGTGCAGTTGGGCCAGGATTGGTGTGATACGTTTCTGAAGCATCTTCAGAGGCTGTCCTACACACGATGTGTTGCAGTAATCTGCCGAGGGCCTTCTGGCGGTTCCCTTACTGCGAGAAGCAAAGCTACAGGGAACCAGGCAGAGAGCCTTCTCGGTAGTGGCACCTGCCCTGTTGAACGCCCTCCTATCAGATGTCAAAGAGATAAACAACCACCTCACATTTAGAAGACATCAGAAGGCAGCCCTGTTCAGGGAAGTTTTTAATGTGTGACATTTTAATGTATTTTTAATCTTTGTTGGAAGCCGCCCAGAGTGGCTGGGGAGACCCAGCCAGATGGGCGAGGTACAAACAAACAAACATCATCCTTGAGATTACCAGAGCATAGAAAGAAATTAGGCTATCCCTGTCCAGGTAAGGGTGCAGCTGGGCCACCAGCCCAAGATGATGGAAGGTGCTCTGCGCCACTGAGGCCACCTAAGTCTCAAGCGATAGCGAAGGACCCATAAGTACCACCAAGCTACATATCTGTATCCCCATCAACAGCAGGCAACCCCACATCCATGCAGGCCAGGCCAGGGAACTGCCCACTAACAGTGCCTCAGCTTTACCTGGCTGTGTCAGTCTGCCTGAAGGACAGTCTGGCCCTAAATTATGGTATCTTTAATTCTCACCTCGATTTATCCTCCAGTTCATCTCTGTGATTACACTCTTGTGAGATATGCTCTTGTATTATGCAAAGTGGAGAAATGGCTCTCCATTCATGGTCAAGAATCTGAGTTTCGCCCTTCTGGAAGGTGGAGGCAAACCTCAGCCTTTGCTTGACAGTACTCACATGCTGTAACCAATAAAAGTTGTGGCCTAATTTTGCCCATTAACTTAAAATAACGTGTCTGTGTGTCTTATTATAATCCTATGTGGGTGGAGGGTCCTTGACTCACAATATGTGTGAGAGAACGGAGGGGAAAAGCTGATGTAACGCTTGCTAGGAAACGTGCATTCATAAGGAAACAACATAGGCCTCTTGTTTCAGAAATGCTGTCTTTACGCAGAGGCAAATCCAGGCACATAGATCTGATCAACAGACTCAAAACCCAGATGAGAATTTATTTGTAGCCAACAGGTACTAATAAATCAATGGGTGGCCTTAGAAGATTAAAATATTAAACAGTTTAAAAATAAATATACCTCCAAGCGGTATATCATACACAGGCACACAATCACTCAATTTAATTAAAACAAAAACACAACCCAAGAAAAATAAATCAAAAGCATAACAACATGTAAAAACATATAAACAAAACTTCAAGCACACAAAACTGATTTTATAGCAGAGGTGAGGGCATTCTGTGGTATAGGAGGAGCAGCAGAAAATTCCTGTTTTGGGGGCTCTGCCCTATAAAATTTTGTAGGGTTCGGTGCTGCAGCTAGAATTTCTCCAAACGATCTAAGTGATCTTACAAGCCTGTGCAGGGACAGGTGGTCATCCAAGTAACCCGGTTCCAAGTTGTTCAGAGCTTTTTATACATTTATTGGACATGGCTGATCATCATCTGCATTATCTAGCCCTGTTATTTACAAAGGTAACACTCTTCCAGAACTTCATGTAAGCCACATCATGGGTTCCCCTGCTGTCATATATGCCATCTGCCTGCAGTGCCCTTACATCAGTTCAGACCATTAGCTCAATACTGTCAGCCCTGACTGGCAGCACCTCTCCAGGCTTTCAGATAGGGAGTCTTTTTAAGTTCTACTTGGGAGATGCTGGAGAGAGAACTTGAAGCTTTCTCCATGCAAAGCAGATGCTCTAGCACTGAGCCACAACCCTTTTCCGTTTGTCCCTTCCGCAGCCTACAGAAAATAATGAAGGATTGAATCTGACATTAGAAATGGCAGTGCCCAAAAACAAGCAGAACATTTCAAGCACCGGGACATTCTGTTTCTGATCTTTAAGATGGTCACCCATGAACTTCAGAGTGAAATTTCTGCAAGAAATTGCCAGGATGGTAACTTACCAAAAAGTTCGGTACTATTCATTAGGGTCCGAATGGAGGCAATAGGTTCTTGCCCTGCTATAGGGCAATGCAAAGATGGTTGTGTTGTCATAAAAGGTTCATGTGCTTATTTTGCACACAATGCTAAGCGAACGGTCTGAGATTGTGCTTTTTGAATTTTATTGCCATTTAAGTCCAGCATTTACATTTCGCACCCTTTAAATCCATGTACTGTATATGTATGCCTGCCAACTGAGATTCACACTGCATGTAGCTGATGCAGTGGACCCTAGTACTACAAATGTTGATGCCATAATAAATTTAAGGTACTGTACTACAAGCCTCTTTTTAATCTTTTGTTAAACAACACATTTATCCTCCTCAAACAAGGTACAGTGGTACCTCGGGTTACGTACTTAATTCATTCCGGGGGTCCGTACTTAACCGGAAACTGTTCTTAACCTGAAGCACCACTTTAGCTAATGGGGCCTCCTGCTGCTGCCACACTGCCGAAGCACAATTTCTGTTCTCATCCTGAAGCAAAGTTCTTAACCTGAAGCACTATTTCTGGGTTAGCGGAGTATGTAACCTGAAGCGTATGTAACCCAAGGTACCACTGTATATGAGGAGTGCTGTGATGCACGTGTATCATTATGCAAAAATTTTAAATGAAATCATGCCTTTTTCTTCAGAACTACTCGTTTATTCACAAGCAAATTCATGCAGATTAACTAGCTACCATCCAAGACTCATTTACCTGGGAGTTCCAACTAAGTGACATCTATCCATGTTATAGTGACTAACACAACAGCTAATCAAGTCTTATCATGTATTGTTTCTTATTTTTTATTTATTAATGAACCAAATATCAAGAACTTACTGTTGAAAGCAGCACAAGGTTGGGCATTATCTGTGAACTTGTTCCAAAACATTGCAAAAAATACCTATTTTCTCATAAACCCGAGGCTGGTTTATATGTACCCTTTTGTAATAAATTAGCTGAATCATGGTCAGCATAGACCAAATCTCAATCAATTCAGATATAGTAGGATATATGCTCCCCCCCCCCCATTTTTAGCTAGTATAATAACAACCACCACCACACCACCTTGCTTCCATCAAGGTTGAACACTATTTATTGGTCATTTTCCAGAATAATATATTTTAGATATCCAAGCAAAAATTCTTAAGGTTCCAAGGGGATATGGTATCCTAACATATAAAAAGATATAAGCCTGAACAGATTTCCAGAATTGTTCTACAGTATTTAAGAATTCCAAACGATAGGTATGTGATATGCTTTATTTAATCCAAATCTCCAACATTTATCCAATCCTAATTATACATTAAATTCGATTTATAAGGCATTAAATACCATTGATAAAGGGTTTAAAAACAGTTCTTTAGGTCTGCTGAAATTTTATGAGAATGGAAGTTGTCCCAAATCCTGCACCCTTTAGTGTGTTGCAACACACTTCATGCATCATCTCAGTAGTCCTTACAACAAGTTCCCTGGGGAGTGGGCTACCATCGCCATGTTGCAGACAGGAGGGCCACAGTTGAGAGCAGATTACCTGAGATCACCTGACAGAGGTGAGGTGTCAAGAACTTCCTGGTTTCCAGCTCAGCCTCTGCCTGCACACAGATCCTCTTCCTTTCCAGGGGGGCATGGGGGGGGAGTTTTATGGGGGAAGGAATCACTCCTCTCCTCCAAACTGACACCAGATGATCCGTAGAAGACAGAACTTGCCGTATGGACCTCTAAGAGCACATTGTGCCTCTGAGGCTTCCCTGGAAAACAACAGATTCAGTTTGGGAGTTGGGATTCTCTCACACAGCCCAATACACCCCCCCCCCCGCTTTCTGGTGCCCCTGGATTATGGGATGCAGCGCCTGTTCAAAAGAGAGCACGAAAAACCTCTTTGCAGATTGCCTGCTCTCTCGTTCACTCGGCCCAGGAAGAGATAAGAAATACAGGAGATCCCCCCCCCCCATGCAGCTTCCACTTCCTGGCGGCTTCTGGGTCTCTCTGCCAGCCCGGCTGCCAGCCCCTCATCTCTCCCCAGTCCGCCCTCCTTGGCCTCTCTCTCCGCCCTCCCCAAGGCAGATGCTGCCAGGGACCCCGCCACCTCTCCAGGACCCTTGCAGAGCGCAGGCTGGCTGCCCTTTTCTCCAGCCCCCTCCGCCGCCCCCCACCCCAGCCCTACACTCACGTGTACGTCCCCATGCACACGCGCAGCCTGCAGCGCCTGCGTGCTCGGGCGCACTCGTGACCCGCCAGCATCCTTCGCCAACATGCGCGCCGGGAAGGACCGGCCGCGGTCCTGCGCGGAGGGCGACCCCCCCCAAGCGCGGCTCTCCCGCGCCGCCTCCGCCTCTCCCCCCCCCCGCCCCAGTGTTTACGTTCCGGGGGCTGCCATGACGCCTGCGCGCGCCCTCCCCCTTCCTGCCCGCCCCTCCCTCCCTCCCTCCCCGTATTCTCAATGCTGGGAAATGATTGTTGAAGGACTTTTTGCATAAGAAATACACACAACAAAAAACACAACAACAACCCCAAAGCGCCCCCCCCACCACCGTCGACCGCCTTCCTCGACTGCTTCCTCGGCCCCCCCCCCCCGCTGCTAAAACACACCCACCCACCCCAGAAGTGCAGATTGCAAAATTGGCAAAAGGGGGAGGGAGAGGGGAAAAACTTTGCAGAGACCCGGATGGCCTTCTGGAGGGGTGGGGGGCTGGCTGCGGGTTTGTTTCTAGAGGCGCTCGGAGGTGGGGGGATCCCCCCCTCCCAGGGTTTCGCCTTCTCTTTCGTTTTGCAAACCTTGTGTGTGTTTTGGGCCAACCCCCCCGGCAGGAAGAGCCCCGGCCGAACCTTTGCAGCAGGACCCAAAGGAGGAACTGTTGACAATTAAGAGATGAAACTCTTCAAAAGATGGAGGCAGAGAAAGACTCTGGAAGAAGATTGGTGTGTAGTGATATGTTGTTGTTGTTATTATTATGGTGGTGGTGGTTTGGGGAGTTGGTGGCGGAGAGGGGGGGTTGTTTTCAAGCGATTTTGCGGAGATGGTTTGTACGTGAAGAGCGAGAGGCTGCTTGCAGGGCGGAGGGGAGCTGCTGGCGTGCCTGTGTTGGGGCTTTAAACCCCGGGCATTGTTGCTGGGTGTCTTTTAAAGTGCTTTGCAGGAAAACGGCGGCGCCTCTCAAGTGTGATGGGGGGGGCACAGCTGGTGCATTGCATCTCGCCCCCCCCCATCTCCTCCTGCGACCCCTCGATCGTGCGAGCAAAGGAGGAGATCGCAGGAAGCTCCGCTTGCAAGTTGGGCTCAAACACGCTTTGGGGGTTGTTGCTGCCCCCGTAGCCCAGCCAGCGTGTTTGTTGCTGTGTGTGTCTCTCTTTTAAAAAAACGGGGGGGGGGGGGAGATTTAACTCCTTCCTGGCCCCCTTTCCCCCAAACCTTGACTGAAAACACTCCTACCCCTCACCCCCCTCTCGGCCTTGGTTTGTTTTGTTTTAATGCACTGAATGCCACGCTAGGTTTTGAAGAAACGGGGGTGTATTGTGGGGGTTTTGCAAAAGTCGGGGGGGGGGCTCTAGCCCATAAATCCCATGTTACATAATGCAATGTGTTTTTTAAGAGGCTGGCTTCCGGTGTGACTAGGGAAACAGTTGGATTATGTAAATGTGTGCCCGGGCTTGCCTGTTTTGCGTTTCTTCCTGAGAAAGAGTTGCTGGTTTTTCGTTTCCAACGTACGGGCAAGAAAACTCCGCTGTCGTGGGAGGAGCGGGCTGCCTAATAAACTCACCCCCACATGGCTGGCTTTCCTTGTTGCTCGTTTGAATGTGCAGTTTGCTTCTGCGCCCCCCGCTTGCCTTGCCGGTTGAGATTTGCCCACCTGGCCCTTCGTGACCTGACGTCTCAGCCCAGCCCTGGCCACGGGGGGGGTCGGCAGGCCTTCAGGCTGGACTACCGACTTGCAACATTCACGACTGAGTACCGTTCACACGCACACGCGTCCCCTGTTAATTTAGGGTTAGGAATCCTCAAACGGGGTTGAGGGGTATACCGCGCTCCAGTTGCAGAATACATTTTGCTTGCATTTTGAAAACTGGGCTGTCCCCGTCACCATGAGCAATGCGCTGCAAAAGCCATCTTCTGACTTGCACGCTGCAAGCCCTCTGGGCCCATCCTTTCCCCTCCAGGAAATAAGGACCTTATTTTGCGTCCACGTGTGGCTCCTGCAACGACCGAACTTCTGGTCTGTCTGCCCATACCGCATACAGAAAGCATGTTTCGCTCCCGGCCGCCCTTCAAACGAAGCGCTACCTCTACCCGTTTTGCACGTGTGTGCGCCGACGCACACGTGTATGTGTTGTGTTCTCACCCCCTTCCTCGTCCTGCAGCGATCGATCGGCAGGAGGCTGTACGACGAGGACGAGGACCTCTCGGACGTGGAGGAGATCGTCAGCATCCGCGGCTTCAACCTGGAGGAGAAACTGAGGAGCAAAATGTACCGCGGAGACTTTGTGCGACCCATGGAGGGGAAAGGTAACCCGGGGCGCCTCTCCGAGGCCTGGGCCCCAGCACCGGCTTGGGAGACCTTGGCGCGTGTGCGCGTCGCGGGGCGGGGAAGGGGTTTCCCTACCTGCCTGGCGGAAACCCCCGACGGCTTCTTGGCCCACGTGCAAATTGCCTGGCGAAGTTCGTATTTCCCGCCAGCATCCCCTATTCTAGGGGATCCGGTGACGAGGAGCAAGAGGGGAGGAGGAGGAGAGCGGGCTGGGAGAAGAAGAGCCGACGGCTGGGTGACTCACGCCAGGGGAGCCCGGCCGGGAAGCGAACCTGCTGCAGACGTGCGCTTCGCGGGGCGCGCGTCCCTTGACGTGCCGATGGCAGCTTGGAAAGGCAGCGCATGGAAATAGAGAGAGAGAGGGTTTTTAAAGGAAGTGAAATGATTTTGCACCACCGATTTCTACCCCGGCCGCAGCCTCCCCGCCCGGATATGTCCACAGCGGATGGCGGAGTTGACCTGGCCTGCCTTGACGCCCCTGTTGCAGTGGAAGCAGCAAGGCTCTTGCACCCGGCCTGCTCCCTCCTGCCTGTCGGGGGACCTTGGGCCTCCCAGGTGCCCGTCCCTCTTCAATTCAGAGGTCTTGTGCGCGCTTCCTGAAGGGGTTTGGAGGATGCTAGTAGCAACTAGTTTCTTCCCCCCCCCCCCGGAGGCTGCAGGATTGGCCTTGGTGTTCAGGCTTGGGGTACCTGTTTGAGTTAAGCCGTATGCAAGCAATTTACGGTCCAGTTCTTAGTTCTTTATATAATTTTTTGCCACTCTCCCAAGCAATCCACTTGTACGTCTTCCTTTGTGAATCTTTTCTTCTTTTCATGAAATGGCTCCTACAATGTAAGGCCCATTTAACTCGGTTATTATAATATGTAAATCTATATGAAAAAAATATATAGTGGATTTTTTGTTTGTTTCATAAGTTCATCAGTAACATGGAATGGGTGCCAATTCCTACTTCCCCGTTTTTCCATTTTAGAATATTCAACAATAAATATAAATCACATACAACTCCAGTATAGTTTTCTGTGACTTTCCTCCCTGCTCTTCTGCAGTTTCTTATTTTTCTATCAAATTCTTACTGCATATCTTAATTTATCCTTTTTACCCATTTATCCTTTTTAATTCCCTTAGTATATTTACTGCTCGTTTATATCATACCCGCTCATGTTTTTAGTTGTCTACAGTTTGTTTTCATAAATTCAATAAATTCCCCCCATTTTGCTAGAAAGAGTTTATCATCCTGTTCTCTTAATCTTCTGGTAAGTTTAAGCATCTCTGCATATTCCATCAATTTTAGTTGCCAGTCATCGCTTTTTGGGGTCAGTTCCTCTTTCCAGTTTTGTGCATATATCATTCGGGCAGCCATGGTAGCATACATAAATAGATTTTTCTGATCTTTTGGCACCAAGTATACCTAAAAGGAAAGCTGCTGGTTTTCAAACAAAAGTTATTTTAAATATTTTTTTCAATTCATTGTAAATAATTTCCCAGAAGGCTTTTGCAACCTTACAGGACCACCACATGTGAAAAAGTACTTTCTTTCTCTTTACATTTCCAACCTACCAGTATATTGGATTTAGATTTACACATTTTTGCCAGCTTGGTAAGCGTCAAATACCATCTATACATCATCTTCATGTACTTTTCTTTTAACGTGTAGCATGCTGTAAATTTTAAATCTCCTTTCTAAAGTCTTTCCCACGCTGCCATATCAATATTATAGTCTATATCCGTTGCCCAGTGTATCATTGATGATTTAACCATTTCAACCTTTGTTTCCCATTCTAATAATAATTTATACATTTTAGACATTACCTTTTGGTTTTTCTTTAGCAGGTCTTTTTCTAATTGTGAGGTTTGAGTTGTAAAGCCAATTTTTTTAATCAATCTTAAAAGTCTCATTTAGTGGATGATATTGCAGCCAACTTGTTAATAATCCACTTATTTCTTCAAAAAAAGTTAGTTTACTCTCCCCTTCCTTCTCTATTAACAATTCCTATAAGTCACCCAGTCCTCTTCCATGTTCTTTTTCCCCCGCCGCTATGGCTTCTACTGGTGAGAGCCACATTGGTGTTTTCTTTTCCAGCAAGTTTTTATATTTATCCCATACTCTGTATAGATGTTTTCTAATTATATGTTGCTGAAACTTTCATGGATTCCAGTTTTCCCATGCCACAAATATGCATACCAGCAAAATTTATTGTCATGTCCTTCAAGATCCAAAATCTGCGAGTTCTTCAATAAAAACCACTCCTTTAACCAACAAAGACAGAATGTCTCATAGTATAGTCTGGAGAAGCCACATTTCTTTCACAATTTTTTTTGAGCCCTATCTGAAGAAATGGCTTCAAATAGTGGTTTGTTGGCAATAGATGCACCAGAGAAAAACCCCTGGGCAAGGTTTACACATAACACTAGTTTAATAAGCTGATAGGATAAATAATAAATAAAATAAAATAAAATAATAATAGCATTATGTGTGAACCAGCCTAACCTACCTAACAGGGTGGTTGTGAGGATACAATGGAGGCGGAATAACTGTCTTCAGCTTGGAAGGAAGGTGGAGGTTGTAGTCAACAAGGCCCCATCTGCACTAAACATTTAAAGCAGTATTATATTATTTTAAACCAGTGCTTTTTTTGCAGGGGGACGCATACAGTGGTACCTCGGGTTACATATGCTTCAGGTTACATACTCTTCAGGTTACAGACTCCACTAACCCATAAATAATGCTTCAGGTTAAGAACTTTGCTTCAGGATAAGAACAGAAATCTTGCTCCGGCGGCGCGGCGTCAGCAGGAGGCCCCATTAGCTAAAGTGGTGCTTCAGGTTAAGAATAGTTTCAGGTTAAGAACGGACCTCTGGAACCAATTAAGTACTTAACCTGAGGTACCACTGTACTCCTAAACATTTTGTGAATCTTAAGTTTGGCCTCATTGAGGGGTTGTATTTTAATATAAGTAGGAAAATGAGAGTATGCCTAAACGTGTTTTTAGAAAAAAAAGACTGGTTAAGCCACTCTAGGAACTGAAGCTCAGCGAGGGGAACTCTTAGCACCCTTAGTAAACTATACTTCCCAAGATCCAGGGGGGCGTGGGGGTGGAAGTGCTGCCTGTTAAAAGTGATGTGATAGTGCTTTGACGGTATTGTGCAGATAGGGCCCAAGTTGTCTTCATGCTTTGGTTGTGGACTTCCTGGAAGCCTTTTGGAAACTGGGCTAGATGGCTCTTTTGTTGCTCTCTCATGTCTTTTCCCCTCTCTTGTATTTTTCCTTCAACCAGATTTCACTTTTGAGTATGTGCAGCGAGAAGCACTTAGAGTCCCCCTCATCTTCCGAAGTAAGGATGGACTGGGAATTAAGTAAGACAGTACTCCTAATGTTTAACAATATACCGTATTTTTTGCACCATAACACTCACTTTTTTCCTCCTAGAAAGTAAGGGGAAATGTCTGTGTGTGTTATGGAGCGAATGCCTGTGGGTGGCGTGGGGGATCTGCTGCAGTCGTGAGCAGAGGATCCATGGTTCCCCTTCCTTCCCTCCTCCATGGTTACAAAGCATGGATCCACATGGATCCTCAGGATTTTTGCATTGGGCTACTCCAAACTCACTGTCAGATCACATGTCTGTGGCCACAGCATGAACCACAAAAATCATATATCCACTATTTTGTTTAGAATTATTTTTTTCTTGTTTTCCTCCTCTAAAAACTACGCGCGTGTTATGGTCTGGTGCGTGTTATGGAGCGAAAAATACGGTACCTCTGTTTCAATTGGATGCGCAGCTTGCCCCGTCTCAAGGGCCTGGGGTGGGGAATAAAAGCCGCCGGTGGCCTTTCTGAATGACACATACACACAAGGGCCGGCTTTTGGGGGATATCCAAAGGAAGCAAATCCTGAAATAGAGGGACTGGCTACGTTTCGGAGTTTGCCTCCTTTGGAGAGTCTGCAAAACCTGAGTCTGGTCTTCCGGAAGCAAGGCAGAGAAGAGTTTTTCAGATGGCGTGGCATCCCTTTTTAAAGTACCTCTTCTCTTGCCTTGGGAACACTTTCATGCTCATGAAATGGAATGGCCCTCAAGGTGTCATCAGACTTGAGCTCCCATTAGCACAACCCACCATTGGCAGTGGACAGGGAAGACAGGAGCTGGAGGTTCATGGGTCCCCCTTACTAAGCAAATAACTGCTGCTGGCCTCATAAGCCTAGTAGTAGTGGCTGAAGTGCCTGAGCTGTGAACAAGGAATGTCTTAACATTCAAATCCTGGTTGTGCCGTCCGTAAAGCAGGTGGGCTACTCAAAACGTGGCCCCCAAATCTTCAGTCTAATATGGGGGAAACCAGTGCTGACCTACTTAACAGGTCTGCAGTAGGAGAACTAAGTGTCTGTAAAGGTACCCCTGCCCGTCCGGGCCAGTCGTGACCGACTCTAGGGTTGCGTGCTCATCTCGCTCAAGAGGCCGGGAGCCGTCGCCGTCCGAAGACACTTCCGGGTCACGTGGCCAGCGTGACGAAGCTGCAGCTGGCGAGCCAGCACCAGCGCCGCACACAGAAATGTGTCTGTAGCATCCTTCAAATGCTCTAAAAAGTGGTGACATGTATACATACATTAGGAGTTTGGGGTGGGGGGCTTTTTCTGACAAATCCCAGCCACCAGGTCGTTCTTCTCATCCCTGAAATGGCTACGTTTAAAATAGGCAAAACACATTTTTACAACCCTGGGTTGGCCTGTGGAACTCACTACCACAGGTACGGTGAGGTCCAGTAGCCTAAAATGGCTTTTGAGAAAAGAAAACATTAATAAATGGACCGTCGACCTGCAACCCCAATACCCAGAAGCGTAGCTCCCATGTTCAGAGATTATATATCTGCCTGAGTATCTGATTTGAAGAATTCTTAACGCCCTCATTGGGAGCTTTTGTGTGGCATGTAGCCAGCCAAGGTCAGAAGGCAGGTTGGAGCACTGAGGGAGAGGGGCAGCCCAAGATGGCAGTTCTTGTGTAAATTTCCTCTTGTCTGTGTTTACCTCCCTGAATTCAAATTGATCCCCTCCTTCCTTTGCTGATTTCAGGATGCCGGACCCAGATTTCACTGTACGAGATGTCAAGCTGCTAGTTGGTGAGTTTGGTTTAGATACACCGCTTTTTGTGCTTTGGGGGTTGGGGAGAGAGAAAGCGAATTACCTCTGTTGAAGACTGCGTCCAAAAGTATTCAGATGCCCACATATTCCTTGCATAAACTGTACAAATAGGCACACAAAAATGACTAGTTCACACAACTGTATTTGCCTGGTGTACCCACAAATAACCTACGTGACTCCGTTGTCTACCTATCCCTATCTGTGTTAAATTAATCCTCCATATTCAAGGGTAGTGTATCTGAGTATTAGATTCTGGAGACACAACTATGGTTGCTTTCATGCCTTTCTTGTGGGCTTCCTGGAAATACTTGGCTTGATCCTCAGGTCACATCTTAGCATTCTTGTTGTGCCGCATAATAGCCTGAAAGGGTTTGGGTTTGGGGTGAGGAGGATAATATCTCTTTCTGTTACGAAAGTTTTCCTGTGGTGTCACTTGGCGCAAACTTTTATTTACTGTGGGCGACCAGAGACACGGCGCTCACAAGCCTGTTGTCCTTACCATGGCATTTTCCCACTAGGCCACATTGCCTGGGGCAGGTGGGCGTTTTTCCAAAACACCCAGAGGACACCAGGTTGGTGAAGACTGATTGAAGCAGCAGGTACAACTATTTTGCTAAGGATAATGGCGGCCCATTTGCAGGACAACACAAAGACCAAAGGCAGCTATGTCCTAGAAGTCTGCAGTGCCCAGGATCTCTGCCTAATACATACAGAATAAGGATTTTATTGATCCAAATGAAAGTCAAACACTTGCTTGTTAGCCACGACATTAAGTGTTTTTTCCTAGGCCAGAAATGAGACGCCCGCCACTTAGCTAGAGGGCGCATGTAATCTCACAGTTTTTTTCATACTGTGAAGAGGTGAGTTCTTCCCAGGTGGGGTTGGTGTCAGATGGGGATCTGTTGTTGAGCCGCTGTTTTGTTCACGTGTGTGTCTTTTCTTTTAAAGATATAGCATTGCACTGTAAATTTCTTAAATGTATAAAGGCCTTGCTGGATTCATTATGCAGAAAGTTGTTAAAAGAAGTTGCAAAGGACATACTGAACACTAATCTGTATAAATGATGCACATTTGTATACATCTGCAGAATTGTACATAATTTATTCTTCTGCTAGCCATGTAGCTATACAGAAGCCTTACCACAGAGTACAGTCATACCTTGGGTTACAGACGCTTCAGGTTGCACGTTTTTGGGTTACGGACGCGCCGAAACCTGGAAGTACCAAAACAGGTTAATTCCGGGTTTTGGCGCATGCGCAGAACCACTAAATTGCGCTATGCGCAGAAGTGCCGAATTGCAACCCGTGCGTGCGCAGGCGCTGCGGGTTGCGAACGTGCCTCCCCCACAGATCAATTTCGCAACCTGAGCTTCCATTGTACTGTATTTTTCGCCGCATAGGACGCACCATGTTTTTTGGGGGGGAAATAAAGAAAAAAAAATTATTTTCCCCCCAGGCGCTTGTGGGGCCGGGAGCAGGGAGAAGCGCTCTTGTCCCCGCCGCTCGCCTTCAGATCAGGTCTGGGGACAGGGGGAAGACGCGCTGCGCCTCCCAGCTGTCCCCGGAGCTTGCGGGGCTGGCAGCGGGGTCTCCCCGCCGTCAGCATCCAAACCACTTCGGGAGACAGCGGGATGGCAGCGTTCCGCCTCCCTCTGTCCCCCGACCTTGTGGGGCTGGGGCTCTCCTGAAGCCTGGAGAGCGAGAGGGGTCAGTGCGCACCGACCCCTCTCGCTCTCCAGGCTTCAACGAAAGCCTTCATTCGCCCCATAGGACGCACACACATTTCCCCTTCATTTTGGAGGGGAAAAACTGCGTCCTATAGGGCGAAAAATACGGTAATTCTTCTTTCTTGCCAGCTTAGGCTTCTGGGTATTGCCAGATACCATCCAGATACCTTCAAGCCTATCTGTTTAACCATGCGGGCTGAAAACTTGCTTTGAAAACGAAACATCCCTGAAAGATAGAAAGCTGAGATCCAGTGTTCTGTTATGCACTTGGCTGTTGGAATCACAGTTATATATCACAGCATAATGTCGCTAGTGCTGCTGCACTGTGGGAGCACATGCTTGTGCTGGGAGAAGAGTGGCTTTATGGAACAGACTCCCTCGGAAGGTTGTGGACTCTCCTTCCTTGGAGGTTTTAAAGCAGAGTGGATGGCCATCTGTCAGGGATGCTTTATCTGAGATTCCTGCAGTTGCAGGGGGTTGGACTAGATGACCCTCAGACCTTCCCAACTTTCATCCTATGATTCTATGGTTCATGTAAGTTGAGTTTCTCTTGAACTAGGTTAAACCTGGGACAAGAGCAGCAAGGAATGGCTGGCTTGATTTTGCCCAGCTGCAGTGCCCCCACTGCTGGTGGTGAAAGGGTAGCATTGCAGCTTCTGGCCTGGCGGACGTTAGATCACAAATGGAGCCGATAGGTTCCCATCTGGCTCTCTAAAGGTCCTGATCCTCGCCTGCCTCCTCAGTGTCCAAGCTGTTGCACTATCTGCTTGCTTGCAGGACAAGTGTCGCTGGCAGAGAACGGCTGACAACATCTGTACATGGCAAGTGAGGACCTTTTGGGACCCTCAGCAGCAGGTGTGGGGCACACAGAGATGTGCTTGGCACTCTGTGAAATGTGGCCCCTGTCAGTGTCCATTTTTAGTGTTAGGTCAGAGGGTTTGTGTGTGTGTGTTAAGATTGCATCTAATCCATCAGCCTGAGCCAACATAATAAATGTAGACGTGGCATACTTTTTAACAACAAAGCAAAGTGAAATAGAACAAAATCCTTAGCTTGGACCGCTGGGTGGGGTGCAAGTATTTCAATTCCTCGTGCCACTCTTTTTTGCAGAGAAAAATGCTTGCATTAGTTCCTTTTAGCCTCACAACAACCCTGCAGGGCGGGTCTGGGCTAGAGGGAGGGTGATCTTGAAGATCTGAGCTAGCTGCAGCCCTTTGAAGGATGCTTTAATGACTTTGAGGTCTCGTGTGTGTGGTCTCTCTTTCTTGCTTTTAGGATCAAGTTTATTAGCTAGAAGCCTTTCCATCTCTGGGCCGCAGCAAGGAGTTAATGGCACCACTTGGATTTAACAAGCTAGAGTAATTGTCTCTTTCCTTTTAAAGGGAAGTTTAACGGTTTTCTCTCGTCTTTGGGGGGGGGGGGAAGATGCCCACTCCTTTTTCCTTTCCTCTCCCTATGCGCTGCCCTGGCAGCATCAGGCAGGTGGATCAGGC